>NW_027309791.1:0-1335664 GCF_047496795.1 Chiloscyllium punctatum
GAGGCTGGGGGCTGTTTTCCCAGGAGTGTCGGAGGCTGAGGGTTGACCTGGTAGAGATTTATAAAATCACGAGGGAGCGCAGAGAGGGTAAATAGACCAAGTCTTCCTGCCCTGGGGTGGGGGAGTCCAGAACTAGAGAGGCCTGGGTTTAAGGTGAGAGGGGAAAGATTGAAAAGGGACCTTCGGGTGGTGTGTGTATGGAATGAGCTGCCAGAGGAAGTGGTGAAAGCTGCTAAAATGACAACATTTAAAAGGCATCTGGATGGGAATATAAAGAGGAAGGGTTTAGTGTCACGTGTTGGCAGATCAGTTGAGACTAATTTAGGGTGTCTGGGATGGCACGGACGAGTTGGACTGAAGGGTCTCGTTCTATGCTGTACATCTCTGTGACTCTGAGCACTGCTAAGGCTGATTTAACCCATTTCAACCCCCAACCCATTCTGGGTCTCCAGTGTATCAGCACAGTCTGCCACGCTTTCACCACTTGTGTCTCTTTCTCTCTCCCTCTGTTTTACTGACACTCCCTCTACCTCACTCTCTGTATCTAACTCTCTCTCACTCTCTGTCTCTCACTCTCTCTCACTCTCTGTCTCTGACTCTCTCTCTCACTCTCTGTCTCTGACTCTCCCTCACTCTCTCTCACTCTCTGTCTCTCTCACTCTCTGTCTCTCACTCTCTGTCTCTCACTCTCTGTCTCTCACTCTCTGTCTCTGACTCTCTCTCTCACTCTCTGTCTCTGACTCTCTGTCTCTGACTCTCTCTCACTCTCTGTCTCTGACTCTCTCTCACTTTCTGTCTCTGACTCTCTCTCACTCTGTCTCACTCTCTCACTCTCTCAGTGAGAACTCTCTGTCTCTGACTCTCTGACTCTGTCTCTGACTCTCTCTCACTCTGTCTCTCACTTTCTGTCTCTGACTCTCTCTCACTCTGTCTCACTCTCTCACTCTCTGTCTCTCACTCTCTCAGTGAGAACTCTCTGTCTCTGACTCTCTGACTCTGTCTCTGACTCTCTCTCACTCTGTCTCTCACTTTCTGTCTCTGACTCTCTCTCACTCTGTCTCACTCTCTCACTCTCTGTCTCTCACTCTCTCAGTGAGAACTCTCTGTCTCTGACTCTGTCTCTGACTCTCTCTCACTCTGTCTCACTCTCTCACTCTCTGTCTCTCACACTCTCAGTGAGAACTCTCTGTCTCTCACTCTCTGTCTCTGACTCTCTGACTCTGTCTCTGACTCTCTCTCACTCTCTGTCTCTGACTCTCTCTCACTCTGTCTCACTCTCTCACTCTCTGTCTCTCACACTCTCAGTGAGAACTCTCTGTCTCTGACTCTCTGACTCTGTCTCTGACTCTCTCTCACTCTCTCTCTCACTCTCTGTCTCTCACTCTCTCATTCTCTGTTTCTCACTCTCTGTCTCTGACTCTCTCTCACTCTCTGACTCTGACCCTCTCTCACTCTCTGTCTCTCACTCTCTGTCTGTGACTCTCTCTCACTCTCTGTCTCTGTCTCTCTCTCTCTCTCTCTCACTGTCTCTCACTCTCTGTCTGACTCTCTCTCTCTCTCTCTCTCTCTCACACTTCTCTACCTCTCTGTCTCTCTCAAGCTCCCCCCTCCCCTCCTTCCCTTGCTGTTTCTCCCCTTCCCTCTGTTGCACTGTCAGCCTCTCTCTCTCTCTCTTTCTCCCTCGCGTGTCGCACCGTCACTGGCTGTCTCATTCTATCTCTCCCCCTCTCACTCCATTTCCTCTGTCACACTCAGTCTCTCTCTGTTTTTCTCTTTCTCTTACTCTGTGGCTTCCTCTCTTTACTCTGTGTCACACTGTCCCTCTCTCTCTCTCTCTCTCTCTCTCTCTCTCTCCTTCCCTCCCTTTCCCTCTGGCCCATTATCAGTCTCTCTACTTCCCTCTCCCTGTGTCGCGCTGTCAGTCTCTCTCTTTCTCACTCACTCACACTCTTTCTCTCTCTCCCCCTCTCCGTTTCCCTCTGGTGCACTGTCAGTCTCTCTCTCTCTCTCTCTCTCTCTCTCTCTCTCTTGCTTGCAATCTATCACTCGCTCTCTCTCTCTAACTTTCTTGCGCACGCTTCCTCTTGCGCACTCTGTCAGTCTCACTTTCTCTCTCTCCCTCTTGCGCACTCTGTCAGTCTCACTTTCTCTCTCTCCCTCTTGCGCACTCTGTCAGTCTCACTTTCTCTCTCTCCCTCTGGCACTCTGTCAGTCTCACTTTCTCTCTCTCCCTCTTGCGCACTCTGTCAGTCTCACTTTCTCTCTCTCCCTCTTGCGCACTCTGTCAGTCTCACTTTCTCTCTCTCCCTCTTGCGCACTCTGTCAGTCTCACTTTCTCTCTCTCCCTCTTGCGCACTCTGTCAGTCTCACTTTCTCTCTCTCCCTCCCTGCAGTCCCTAGTGAAGCAGCCCCTCATTAAACGTCGCCAGTTACTGCGTGAATCTTTCTCGGAGGTGGAAGGGGAGTTCATGTTCGCCCAGTTTATGGACAGCTCGAACACAGAGGAGATTGCAGAGTTTCTGGAGCAGTCGATCAAGGGTCAGTGTGTCACGAGGACAGGAGGAGGCCATTCTAGGCCCCTTCTAGCCTGTCTCCCTGCTGTTTATTAACGGCAGTGGGTGGTCAACCCCATCTGTTCTTTTACCTCTGTCTGTCCCCCTAACCCTGTAACAACCACCTCCCTCAATCTGTCTCTCACTTAATTACTCTCTTATCCTTCATCTCCCTGCCTCACCTGCCCACACCACTGTCCTCCACCATCTTTACATCTGTCCCACAGCACGCACTGTCCCAGGACACATTAAAACAGGGAACCATCGATCATTCTCTCTCTCTTTCTGTCTGCTCCCAGATTCCTGTGAGGGGCTGATGGTGAAAACTCTGGAAGTGGATGCGACATACGAGATTGCTAAGAGATCCCACAATTGGCTGAAGGTAGGTGAACCCAGGAGTTAACTCAGCCACTTTCTCTCTCTCTTTTTTTTGTGTGTGTGTGTGTCATTCTCTCTCTCTCCCTCTCCCTATTTCTCTTGCTCTCTCTCTCTCACTGTTAAACAAACTGTGTGTCTCTCTCTCTCCCTCTCCCTATTTCTCTCGCTCTCTCTCTCTCACTGTTAAACAAACTGTGTCTCTCTCTCTCTCTCTCTCTCTCTCTCTCTCTCTCTCTCCCTCTCCCTATTTCTCTCTCTCTCTCTCTCTCACTGTTAAACAAACTGTGTCTCTCTCTCTCGCTCTCTCCATCTCCCTATATTTCTCTCTCTCTCTCTCTCTCTCTCTCTCTGTTAAACAAACTGTGTGTCTCTCTCTCTCTCCCTCTCCTATTTCTCTTGCTCTCTCTCTCTCACTGTTAAACAAACTGTGTCGATTACTTTTTTTCGATTACTTACAGTGTGGAAACAGGCCCTTCGGCCCAACAAGTCCACACCGCCCCGCCGAAGCGTAACCCACCCATACCCCTACATCTACATCTACCCCTTACCTAACACTACGGTCAATTTAGCATGGCCAATTCACCTGGCCTGCACATCTTTGGAGTGTGGGAGGAAACCGGAGCACCCGGAGGAAACCCACGCAGACACGGGGAGAATGTGCAAACTCCACACAGTCAGTCGCCTGTCTCTCTCTCTCCCTCTCCCTATTTCTCTCTCTCTCTCTCTCTCACTGTTAAACAAACTGTGCCTCTCTCTCTCTCTCTCTCTCTCCCCCTCTCCCTATTTCTCTTGCTCTCTCTCTCTCTCTCCCTCTCCCTCTCCCTCTCCGTATTTCTCTTGCGCTCTCTCTCTCTCTCACTGTTAAACAAACTGTGTCTCTCTCTCTCCCTCCCTATTTCTCTCGCTCTCTCTCTCTCACTGTTAAACAAACTGTGTCTCTCTCTCTCTCTCCCTCTCCCTATTTCTCTCGCTCTCTCTCTCTCTCTCTCACTGTTAAACAAACTGTGTCTCTCTCTCTCCCTCTCCCTATTTCTCTCTCTCTCTCTCTCTCTCTCACTGTTAAACAAACTGAGTCTCGCTCTCCCTCTCCCTATTTCTCTCTCTCTCACTGTGAAACAAACTGTGTCTCTGTCTCACTCTCCCTCTCCCTATTTCTCTCGCTCTCTCTCTCTCTCTCTCACTGTTAAACAAACTGTGTCTCTCTCTCTCCCTCTCCCTTTTTCTCTCTCTCTCTCTCTCTCTCTCTCTCTCTCTCCCTCCCTCCCTATTTCTCTTGCTCTCTCTCTCTCTCTCACTGTTAAACAAACTGTGTGTCTCTCTCTCCCTCTCCCTATTTCTCTCGCTCTCTCTCTCTCTCTCTCACTGTTAAACAAACTGTGTCTCTCTCTCTCCCTCTCCCTATTTCTCTCGCTCTCTCTCTCTCTCACTGTTAAACAAACTGTGTGTCTCTCTCTCTCTCCCTCTCCCTATTTCTCTTGCTCTCTCTCTCTCACTGTTAAACAAACTGTGTCTCTCTCTCTCTCTCTCTCCCTATTTCTCTCTCTCTCTCTCTCTCTCACTGTGAAACAAACTGTGTCTCTCTCTCACTCTCACTCTCCCTATTTCTCTTGCTCTCTCTCACTCACTGTTAAACAAACTGTGTCTCTCTCTCTCTCCCTCTCCCTATTTCTCTCTCTCTCTCTCTCTCTCTCTCTCACTGTGAAACAAACTGTGTCTCTCTCTCACTCTCACTCTCCCTATTTCTCTTGCTCTCTCTCACTCACTGTTAAACAAACTGTGTCTCTCTCTCTCTCCATCTCCCTATTTCTCTCTCTCTCGCTCTCTCTCACTCACTGTTAAACAAACTGTGTCTCTCTCTCTCTCTCCCTCTCCCTATTTCTCTTGCGCTCTCTCTCTCTCTCTCTCTCCCTCTCCCTATTTCTCTTGCGCTCTCTCTCTCTCTCACTGTTAAACAAACTGTGTGTGTCTCTTGCTCTCCCTCTCCCTATTTCTCTCGCTCTCTCTCTCACTGTTAAACGAACTGTGTCTCTCGCTCTCCCTCTCCCTATTTCTCTCGCTCTCTCTCTCTCTCTCACTGTTAAACAAACTGTGTGTCTCTCTCTCTCTCTCTCCATCTCCCTATTTCTCTCTCTCTCTCTCTCTCTCTCTCTCTCACTGTTAAACAAACTGTGTCTCTCTCTCTCCCTCTCCCTATTTCTCTTGCTCTCTCTCTCTCTCTCTCACTGTTAAACAAACTGTGTCTCTCTCTCTCCCTCTCCCTATTTCTCTCGCTCTCTCTCTCTCTCACTGTTAAACGAACTGTGTGTCTCTCGCTCTCTCTCTCTCCCTCTCCCTATTTCTCTTGCTCTCTCTCTCTCACTGTTAAACAAACTGTGTCTCTCTCTCTCTCTCGCTCTCCCTCTCCCTATTTCTCTTGCTCTCTCTCTCTCACTGTTAAACAAACTGTGTCTCTCTCTCTCTCTCTCCCTCTCCCTATTTCTCTCTCTCTCTCTCTCTCACTGTTAACAAAACTGTGTGTGTGTCTCTCTCTCTCTCTCTCTCTCCCTATTTCTCTCTCTCTCTCTCTCACTGTTAAATAAACTGTGTCTCTCTCCCTCTCCCTCTCCCTATTTCTCTCTCTCTCTCTCTCTCACTGTTAAACAAACTGTGTGTCTCTCTCTCTCCCTCTCCCTATTTCTCTCGCTCTCTCTCTCACTGTTAAATAAACTGTGTGTCTCTCTCTCTCTCCCCCTCTCCCTATTTCTCTTGCTCTCTCTCACTGTTAAACAAACTGTGTGTCTCTCTCTCTCTCTGTCTCTCCCCCTCTCCCTATTTCTCTCTCTCTCTCTCACTGTTAAATAAACTGTGTCTCTCTCCCTCTCCCTCTCCCTATTTCTCTCTCTCTCTCTCTCTCTCTCTCTCTCTCTCTCACTTTTAAACAAACTGTGTGTCTCTCTCTCCCTCTCGCTCTACCTCTCCCTATTTCACTTGCTCTCTCTCTCTCACTGTTAAACAAACTGTGTGTCTCTCTCTCCCTCTCGCTCTCCCTCTCCCTATTTCACTTGCTCTCTCTCTCTCACTGTTAAACAAACTGTGTGTCTCTCTCTCTCCCTCTCGCTCTCCCTCCCAGTTGAAGAAAGACTACCTCGATGGTGTTGGCGATACCCTGGACCTAGTGGTTATTGGAGCGTATCATGGCAGGGGCAAACGGACTGGGCTGTATGGGGGTTTCCTCCTGGCCTGTCACGAAGAGGACACTGAGGAGTTTCAGACCATTTGTAAGGTGAGACCGATAGCCTGAGGTTCAGAGGGATGTGGGCTCAGTCAGAGGGCCCTGTTCTGTCAGGGATTACTGGCTCTGATCTCTGCACTGTGAGAGGCCGTTTGGATTCCAAGCCCATCCCTTTATCGCTCACCGTCCCTGACACCCTGACGCTGTACTCTCTATTTCTCTTGCTCTGTCTCTGCTTCTCTATCTCTGATTCTCTCTCTCTCTCTCTCTACCCCTTCTCTGTCTCTCTCTGTCACCCTTTCCCTCCCGGTGTGTCTCTCTGTCTCTCTCTCTCTCTCTCTCTCTCTCTTTCTTTCTCTTTCCCTCTTTCCATGTCTCTTTCTCCCTCCAGTCTCTATCTCTCCATCCCTCTCTCCTACCTCCCTTTGTCTCCCTCTCCCTCGTTTCCCTCCTTTCTCTCTCCTTCCCTGCCTCACTCCCTTCCTCTCCCTCACTCTCCCTCCCTCTCTCACTCCCTCTGTGTCTCTCTCCTCTCTTCCCCCCTCTCCCTCCATCCCTCCCCATCCCTCTGTCTCTTTCTCCCTTCCTTTGTCTCTCTCTATCTCCCTCCCTCTCTCCTTCCTCCATCCTTCCCTCCCTTTCTCTCTCCTTCCTTCCTTCCCTCACT
Source organism: Chiloscyllium punctatum (assembly GCF_047496795.1). Classification (NCBI taxonomy): domain Eukaryota; kingdom Metazoa; phylum Chordata; class Chondrichthyes; order Orectolobiformes; family Hemiscylliidae; genus Chiloscyllium; species Chiloscyllium punctatum. Next base: position 6,809 of record NW_027309791.1, read on the forward strand.
TCCTTCTCCTCCTTCTATCTCTCTCTCCCTCTCCCTCCCTCCCTCACCCAGCCCTCCATCCATCTCTCTCTCTCTTACTCATTTCCTCTCTCTCTCTCTCTCTGCAGATTGGGACTGGATTCAAAGACGAGGAGCTGGAGCAACATGCGAAATTCTTCAAGGTGAGGACTGAGGCCGAGAGGGTAAGGAGCAGACCATTCAGCGCCCCCCAGCCTGTTACACGAGCAGGAGGCCATTCAGCCCGTCCACAGATCCTCAGTACAAACTGATGTACCTGAAGTGGAAGTATAAGTGGACTCTGAGTATGTGTCCAAGTTTGGCTCCATCAGTTCGCTCAGTATCACTCCACTGGGGATTTAGAATTCCCCTCATCTCCTCTTCCCACCCACCTCCAGGTTTCATGGAATGGTTTTTGTATCCTCATGACTGTGGAAGCAAAATATCGGTCTGTGACCTTCTTACCATATCTCTCCGTCTCTCTCTCTCTCTCTCTCTCTTTTCATCATCTCTCTGTGTCTCTCTCTCTGTCCAATTCTGTCTGTCTCTCTCTCTCTTCGTCTCTCTGTGTCTCTCTCTCTGTCCAATTCTGTCTGTCTCTCTCTCTCTCTTCGTCTCTCTGTGTCTCTCTCTCTGTCCAATTCTCTGTCTCTCTCTCTCTCTTCATCTCTCTGTGTGTCTCTCTCTCTCTCTCTCTCTGTCCAATTCTGTCTGTCTGTCTCTCTCTCTTCGTCTCTCTCTCTGTCCAATTTTCTCTCTCTCTCTATCTCTTCGTCTCTCTGTGTGTCTCTCTCTCTCTTCGTCTCTCTCTGTCCAATTCTCTCTCTCTCTATCTCTTCGTCTCTCTGTGTGTCTCTCTCTCTCTGTCCAACTCTCTTCGTCTCTCTGTGTCTCTCTCTCTCTCTCTGTCCAACTCTCTGTCTGTCTCTCTTTCTCTCTCTCGCTTTCTGTCTGTCTCCACACCCCTCCAAAGAGTGAGTGGTTTCTTTACTTACTCTCTTCCTTTTTAAGTATCTGTTGAATCTCCAGCTCCCTGTTCTCTCAGCCCTAGTTACCCCCATTCTCCTCTACTCTGAATCTCTTCCTGCTGATTTTAGTTATTCTTCACCATTTTGTGAATCGGTCTGACCTGCCTCTCGTTTGGGCATAATTATGAGGTCCCAGGATTTGTAGAGGTTTATTCTGTGTAACCCGAAATTTTAGCATCTGTATCTCTAACTGTATTGATTAATCCCCTAGTCTAGTACACCACAGAAACGCAGTGTGATAGCAGGCCACTTAACTGACCCTCCAAAAGAGCATCCCACCTAGACCCACCTCTATACCCTATCCCTGTACCCTACCTGCACATCCCTGGGCACTATGGGTAATTTAGCACGGCCAATCCCCACCCTAACCCGCACATCCCTGGACACCAAGGGTAATTTAGCATGGCCAATCCACCTTAACCTGCACATCCCTGGGCACTATGGGTAATTTAGCATGGCCGATCCACCCTAACCTGCACATCCCTGGGCACTATGGGTAATTTAGCACAGCCAATCCCCACCCTATCCTACACATCCCTGGACACTATGGGTAATTTAGCACGGCCAATCCACCTTAACCTGCACATCCCTGGGCACTATGGGTAATTTAGCATGGCCAATCCCCACCCTAACCTGCACATCCCTGGGCACTATGGGTCATTTAGCACGGCCAATCCCCACCCTAACCTACACATCCCTGGACACTATGGGTCATTTAGCACGGTCAATCCCCCACCCTAACCTACACATCCCTGGGCACTATGGGTAATTTAGCACGGCCAATCCCCACCCTAACCTACACATCCCTGGACACTATGGGTAATTTAGCACGGCCAAACCCCACCCTAACCTACACATCCCTGGGCACTATGGGTCATTTAGCACGGTCAATCCCCACCCTAACCTGTACATCCCTGGGCACTATGGGTAATTTAGCACGGTCAATCCCCACCCTAACCTACACATCCCTGGGCACTATGGGTCATTTAGCACGGTCAATCCCCCACCCTAACCCGCACATCCCTGGGCACTATGGGTCATTTAGCACGGTCAATCCCCCACCCTAACCTACACATCCCTGGGCACTATGGGTAATTTAGCACGGTCAATCCCCACCCTAACCCGCACATCCCTGGGCACTCTGGGTAATTTAGCACGGCCAATCCCCCACCCTAACCGACACATCCCTGGGCACTATGGGTAATTTAGCATGGTCAATCCCCACCCTAACCCGCACATCCCTGGACACTATGGGTCATTTAGCACGGTCAATCCCCCACCCTAACCCGCACATCCCTGGGCACTATGGGTAATTTAGCACGGTCAATCCCCACCCTAACCCGCACATCCCTGGGCACTATGGGTAATTTAGCACGGTCAATCCCCCACCCTAACCCGCACATCCCTGGGCACTATGGGTAATTTAGCCTGCCCGGTTATGGGATAAGGGACTGTCTGGTGGTATTGTCACGAGATTATTAATCCAGAAACTGAGCTAACGGTCTGGGGACCTGGGTTCGAATCCCACCTCGGCCGATGGTTCAACTCGAAATCGATAATTTTTAAAAAAAATCTGAAACTTACAACCAACTGGTGACCATGAAATTATCGTCGGGGAAAACTCATCTGGTTCACGGCCGTCCTTTCGGGAAGGAATTCTGCCGCCCTTACCTGGTCTGGGCCCGCGTGTGACTCCAGGCTCACAGCGATGTGGTTGACTCCGAGCAGCCCTCTGGGGCAATTAGGGGTGGGCAATAAATGACGCGACCCTTGTCCCATGAATGAGCAAAGAGATAAAGTACACTCTACGCCTGGGTTAAAGTCACGAGGGTTTTTGCCACCCCCATTTGTATCACAATGTCACCCTAATGGATGGGTGTCCTCGGGGTGCTCCACATTCCCCCAGGTGACCTGGCCAGGCTGAAATGTCCATTGCGTTCGGGGTAAATACTCTCATAGGGAAATAGGTCTGGGTAGGTTACTGTTCGGAGGGTTGGTCTGGACTTGTTGGGCCAAGAGGCCTGTTTCCATCCTGTAGTGAATCTAATCTAAACTCTCTCTCGCTCTCTGTCTCCCCCCCCACCTCCCTCCCTCCCTCCCCAAACACAGGAACACGTCATCGACGCCCCTCGCCCCTACTATCGCTGGGATCACTCGGCTGAACCTGACCAGTGGTTTGACACAGCTCAGGTCTGGGAGGTCAAGTGCGCTGATCTCTCCATCTCCCCGGTTTACAAAGCAGCGTTGGGACTGGTGCGTGACGCTGAGGGAGGGGGAACGGGGCGGACACAGAGAGAGACAAGAGTGGGGTAGGGGAAGAGAGATCAGGGCTGGGGCGTGGGGTGGGGTCGAGAGTGAGGGCAGGGCTGGGGGTGGAGAGAGGAAAGGGATATTGAGGCGGTTGGGTGGGGGAGGGTTAATGAGAGGACGGGGCAAGTGTCTGGAGTGACGAGGCAGTGAATCGAGTTAGACGGTGTGCTCCCCCTCTATCTATGCCCACCTCCCTCAATGTCCTCCCTCTCCCCCCTTCCTTTCTCTGTCTGTTCCCTGCTTCCCCCAGATTCTTCCGCCCTCCCCCCCCCTCTCTCTCTCCCTGTGTCCTTCTCCAACCTCCTTTCTCCCCTCAGTCCTCCGTTCCCCCCCCCTCTCCTTCCCCCATCCCTATGCCCCCCACCCCCATTACTGAGTTTACTGGTCTCACTGCTGATCTTGACCCCTCAGGTGGACGAAGAGAAGGGAATCTCGTTGCGGTTCCCTCGGTTTCTCCGTATCCGAGATGACAAGAAACCTGAGAATGCTACAACCAGCCAACAGGTACCAGGAACAGGGGGAGCGAGCAAGGGAGGGAGGAGGATGGAGGGAGGGAGAGAGGGAGACAGAGAGAGAGAGCGAGACTGACACAGACGCTGAGAGGGAGAGAGACAGGTGTAGGTGGACAACCAGCTGACATACTGGGAACAGGGGGAGGGAGGGAGGAGGATGGAGGGATGGAGAAAGACAGAGAGAGAGAGAGAGAGAGAGGGAGACAGACAAGAGTGAGAGAGAGAGAGACAGACACAGACCCTGAGACTAAGAGGGAGAGAGAGAGAGAGACTGACATAGATAGACAACCAGCTGATATACTGAGAACAGGGGAAGCAAGGGAGGGACAGAAACAACCACAGAGAGAACACCACAGAGAAACCATCCAACAGATACAGGAGGATACAGCCAACAGGAACAGAGAGAGAGAGAAAGAGAGAGAGAGACACGTGGAGAGGCTGAGACCGAGAGAGGTACAGACAGTGAGCGAGAGAGAAAAAGAGAGAGCAACTGAGAAAGAGGGACAAAAAGAGACAAAGAGAGAGATACAGACCAAGAATGGAGTAGTCTGAGAGGGGAGAGCAAGGTAGACAGAGACAGACAGAGAGACACAGACACCCAACCATCCAGTACTGGGAACAAGCGGTCAGGGATGAGATCTTGGGGAGAGTTCTTGTGGACATGCCAAGGATCCCATGGTCGAGGAATGGGTGTGGTGGATGTGGGACCGAGGAAGGGAATCCTTGTCCTTGGTTTGTTGACCAGCTGGTGCCTCTCTCTCTGTCTCTCTCCACAGGTGGCTGACCTCTACAGGAAACAGCAGCAGGTCCAGAACCAACAAGGGGTTATCGATGGAGAGCTGGAGGACTTGGACTGAGTATGGCCTGGGTTCCCTGAGCCACGTCCCCGCTTTCCTCCCCTCGGAAGGGGAGCCGGTGCCCGAGGGATCATCCCGACATTCCCGGGAAAATTGGCGACCGGATGAGTGCCGGCTTCCTGAGAGCTCTCCTTGGTCCGTGAATAAACAGCAGTTTTTGTAAATAGCCCGTTATGTCTCTGATTAACTTTCTGCCATGTCCAGGGAATCACCAAGTGTGGGGTTCCCAGAACATGAAGTAGATTGGATTGGTGCTGAGAGAGAGAGAGACAGACAGACAGACTGGGTGTGGGATGAGGGTTAGAGGTGATGGGTTTATATGGTGCTGTCGGTCTGAGGAGGCTTGGCAAGTCGCTGTAGTGTGTCTTGGAGCCGGGACGTACTGCTGCTGCTGTGTGGATGGTGGGGGGAGTGAGTGTTGAAGGTGGGGGTTTAGCGTGTTGCTCAAGCGAGGGGCTGGGAGCTGCTTTTTTTTCTGCATGGTGTCGAGCTTCTTGGGTGTCGTCAGAGCCACACCCATCCAGGCAAGTGGCAAGTTTCCCTTCACACTTGTGCCTGGTCGATGTTTGACAGGCTTAACGTGAGAGCCAGGAGGTGAGTTACTCATTGCAAGATTTCCAGCCTCTGACCTGCTCTTGAAGCTGCTGTATTGACGTGAAGGACAGTTCAATTTCTGCCCTAGGATACTGATAGCGGGGGGGGGGAGGGATTCAGTGACAGTAACAACATTGAACGTCAAGGGGGCGATGGTTTGATTCTCCCTCAATGGGAACCCCCAGGATGTTGATAGTGTGGGTGGGGAGGGGGGGATTCAGTGACGGTAACACCATTGAACGTCAAGGGGGCGATGGTTAGATTCTGTCTCAATGGGAACCCCCAGGATGTTGATAGTGGGGGGAGGGAGGGGGGATTCAGTGACGGTAACACCATTGAACGTCAAGGGGAGGCGATGGTTAGATTCTCCGATATCGGTGAGCAGCATTTGCGTGGCATGAACGTTACTCGCCAGCCCGGATCTTGTCCTTGATCTTGTCACACTGCTTCAGGAACGGTGAATGAAGCCGAACGTTGTGTAACAATCGGAGAACATCTTACGATGGAGGGAAGGTCATTGAAGCAGCCGAAGGTGGTTGGGTCTGAGGACACTCTCCTGAAATAATGGATGGTCGTTTCATGGTCGTCATCGCTGAGACTAGTTTTCTTGCTGCTTGATTAATTCAGCTTAAATTCCAGCAAGTGCTGTTGGTTTTAGGGGAGGAGGCAAGACTGGGGAAACCGCAGTTTAAAAGCTCCAGTACACACGTGGGTTTATGCTCTTGGTCATCCCAAGATCCTCTGTGCCCTCCCAACATTGTTCAGTTCTTCTGCTAAAGATGCAGCCCCTTTACACTTTCATGTTTCAGTTTCGCAGTCATCACGTTAGAACAAAAAAACAGTGGGAGAGACTTGTCTCCAGGCTTGGGGCCCCTCACCTGCAGAGAGATTCCAGCCAGGGGATGTGTTCGGTTGACCAGGAAATGACCAGGTAGCATCAGGCTGGTGATCGCTGGGATCCACAAATCAACAAACCAGTGGGTGTATTCCACTGAATGTGTGCACACACGTGCCAAGTGCTCTCGTATCTCTCTCTCTCTCTCTCTCTTTACTACTTTCAAGGTAGCTGTATAAACGCAACTGAGGTTTAGTTGCTCATCTTTTTTTTTTGCCCAAAATGCAGCATTTACTTCCTCGGGCCTTGAGAAATACTGTAGAAAAAGCTGTAGATTTTACCCTCTGTTCTGACTTGCATGTGACTCCCAGCAGTGCAGTGACTGAGTTGCCCGCTGAGGAAGACTAGCACGCATCTCAGTTCTTGACCAACCATAATGGGCACACAGTTCCCATGAAAGATGAAAGTGTTTAAGACATTGCAACGTTCCAGAGTGATTACAGTTCAGAGAGAGGTCCCTTTACCTGAACCAGCTCTTCAAGTGAGCTTCCTTGCAATCTTCCTGCCTTTTCCTCATATTCTCTACACTTGACATTTCTATCTGAATAACTATCCAATGCCCCCTTAAGTGCGATAGGGTTAGGGTCAGGCTCAGCGTTAGGGTCAAGCTTAGGGTTAGAGTTGGGTCACGGTTAGGGTAAGGGTTAGGTTTTGGGTCAAGGTTAGGGTTAGACTAGGGTCAGGGTTAAGGCTAGGAATAAGGTCAGGGTAACGGTTGGGGTTATTTTTGGGACATGGTTAGGTGTTAGGTTACGGACAGGGTTAGGGGTTAGGTTTAGAGTTCGGGTTAAGGTTTGGATTGGGCTTAGGGTAAGGGATGTGTTAAGGTTAGGGTTCAGCGTCGGGTTAGAGTTAGGGATAAGGTCAGGGTAACGGTTGGGGTTATGTTTGGGAAATGGTTAGGGTTAGGTTACAGGCAGGGCCAGGGTTAGGGGTTAGGTTTATAGTTAGCGTTTAGGTTTGGATTAGGCTTAGGGTAAGGGATGGGTTAAAGTTAGGGTTTGGTGTTGGGTTAGGGTTGGGGCTAGAGTTAGGGTCAAGGTCAGGGTTAGGCCCGTAATAAGGTTAAGGTTAGGGGGAGGGTTAGGATTAGGGTTTGGGTTAGGTTTAGGGTTATGGTCAGTGTCAATGTTAGGGTTAGGATTAAGGTTACGGTGAGGGGTTGGGGCTAGAGTTGGGTTAGGTCAGTGTCAGGGTGAGGGACAGGGTTATGCTCAGGGTTAGAGTTAGGGTCAGGGTTAGGGTTAAGTGAGGGGTTAGTGTTCAGGGTCGGTTTAGGGTTGGGGCTAAAGTTGGGTTAGTGTCAGTGTCAGTGTCAGGTTGAGGGCCAGGGACAGGGTTACGCTCAGGGTTAGAGTTAGGGTTTGGGTTAGACTTATGTTATAGAGCTAGGGTCAGGGTTAGGGTTAGGGTTAGGCTTAGGATTAAGGTCAGGGTTAGCGTTTGGGTCTCCTGACATAGGGTTAGGATTAGTCTCCACAGGGTTAGGGTTAGGGTTTGGGGGTTAGGGTTAGGGTAAGGGTTTGTCTTATGGTCGTGTTAGGGTGAGAGTGAGGGTTTATAATTAGTGTGAGAGTAAGGGTGAGGGATAGGGTTAAGTTTAGCGTTAGGCTTAGGGTGAGGGGTTAGGATTAGGTCCGAGTTAGGATGTGGGTTAGAGTGAGGGTAAGGTTTAGGTTTAGGATTAGGTTTAAGGTTAGGATTAGTGTTAGTTTGTTGTGTCGGTGAGGCTGACGGTAAGGGCTAGGGTTGGCTTATGGTTAGGGTGAGGGTGAGTGTGAGGATGAGGGTACGGGCTTAGGGTGAGGTTTAGGTTAAGGTTACAGTTAGAGGTAGAGTTAGGGTGATGGTGAGGTGCAGGGTGAGAATATGGGTTATGTTTAGTGTTAGGGTCAGGTTTAGGGAGTGGGTTACCTGCGATAGGGTTAGGTTTAGGGTTAGAGATAGGGTTACCTGTGATAGGGTTAGGTTTAGGGTTAGAGATAGGGTTACCTGTGATCGGGTTAGGTGTAGGGTTAGAGATAGGGTTGCATTAGGGTTATGGTTAAAGTTAGAGTTGTGGTTAGAGATATGGTTAGGGTGAGGGTTAGACTTAGATTTAGGGTTAGGGTGAGAGTGCGGGTTAGGATTACCTGCGATAGTGTTAGGTTTAGGGTTAGGATTAGAGATACGGTCAGGGTGAGGGTTTAGGGTTAGGGTGAGAGTACGGCTTTGGGTTAGGGTTCGGTTTACAGTTTGGGTTACCTCTGATAGGGTTAGGGTTAGGATTACCTGCGATACGGTTAGGGATATGGTCAGGCTTAGTGTTTGGGTTAGCCTCAGGGTTGCGATAGGGTTAGGATTAGGGTTAGGGTTACCTGCAATAGAGTTAGGATTAGGGTTATGGTTATTGTTAGGGTTTTGTTCGGGTCAGGGTTAAGGTTATCTGCAATATGGGTATTGTTCGGTTAGTGTTCGTGATAGGGTTAAGGTTAGGTTTAGGGTAGGGTTAGCGTTAGGCTTGCGATAGGGTTATGGTTAGGGTTGTGATAGAGTGAGGGTTAGGGGTAGGGTTTTCAGCGAGAGGGTTAGTGTTAGGGTTAGGTTTGGAATTGGGTTAGGGTAGGGTTAGGATTAGGCTTGCGATAGGGTTAAGGTTAGGTTTAGGGTAGTGTTAGGGTTAGGTTTGTGATTGGGTTAGGGTTAGGTTTAGGGTAGTGTTAGGGTTATATTTGCGATTGGGTTAGGGTTAGTGTTAGGGTTATTTGCGATAGGGTTGGGGTTAGCCTTATGGTTATGGTTAAGGTTAGGGTGAGTGAATAGGGTTGGGTTAGCATTAGGGTTAGTGTTCCAGTTAGGGTTAGGAAGGGTGAAGGCTAGGGTGGGAATAAGGTGTAGGATTAAGGTTCAGTTTTGGATTAGGATTAGGGATAGGTTTAATGTTATGGTTAAGGGATTCAGTTTAGGGTTAGGGTGAAAGTTAAGGTGAGCATTATTGATGTTCAAGTTAGGGTTAGGATTCAACTTAGGTTTAGGGTTAGGGTAAGGGTTAGGCTTAGGGTGAGAGTGATGTTTTAGTGTTCGGGTGAGAGTTAGGGTTCGAGTTAGAGTGAGATTGAGGGCGAGTTTTTAGGCTTATGGTGAGAGTGAGGGTTAGGGTTAGGTTTAGAGTTAGGATTAGAGTGAGAGTGAGGGCGAGTGTTTAGGGTTACAGTGAGAGTACTGGTGAGGGTTAGGGTTAGGGTTAGAGTGAGGGTGAGTGTATAGGGTTACGGTGAGAGTGAGGGTTAGGGATAGGATTAGTCTTAGGGTGACTGAGAGCGTGAGTGTTCGGGTTAGGGTGTGGGTTAGGTTTAGATGTAGGGTTAGGTTTAGTGTTATGTTTGGGGTTAGGGTTGGAGTTAATTTTGGGGTTAGGGTGTCAGTTAGGTTTAGGTTTACTGTAATGGTTAGAGTTAGGGCGAAGGTGAGGGTGAGGGAAAGGGTTTAGGGTTAGGGTGAGGGTGAGGGTTTACGGTTGGGGTGTGAGTACCAGTTAGGGTTAGGGTGAGGGTTACCTGCGATAGTGTTAAGGTTAGGATTAGGGTTTTGGATTAGGGTTCAGGTTTGGGTTCAGGTTAGTGTTAATGTTGTGTTTAGGGTGATGGTTACTGTGACAGTGTTAGGGTTAGGGTTAGCATTACCTGCAATAGATTTTGTGTTAGGGTCAGGCTTAGGTTTAGGGTTAAGTTTAGGTTTAGGTTAGGGTTAGGGTTAGGGATAGGGACAAGGTGAGGGTTAGGGTTAGTTTAGGGCTAGGGTTTGGGTTAGGGTTATCTGCGATAGGGTTATCGGGTTAGGGTTTGGGTCAGGGCTATTGCTAGGTCTGTAGCTAGTGTTTGAATTAAGGTTTGATTAATGTAAGGGTTAGCTTAAAGATTTGGGCCAGTGGTAGGAATAGGAATAGGATTTGTGTTAGGCATTGGGCTAGAGCTAGAGTTAGGTCTAGGCTTCGCGCTAGGTCCAGCGCTAGGGTTCAGTCTATAGTTTGTGTAATGGTTAGGGTTATGGCTTTTGTTAGGGCTATGGGTAGGGCTACGTGTAGGGTGAGCGTTAGTGTTAGGATTTGGGCAGGGGCAACGGTTAGGGCTAGAGTTAGCGTGAGGGCTAGGGTTAGAGTTAGGTTTAGGGATAAGGTTAGGGCTAGGTCTATACTTGGGTTAAGGTTTGGTTAGGGTTAGGTGCTTGGGCTAGCACTCGGGCTAGGTTTAAGTTTAAGATTAGTTTTAGGGTTAGGCTAAAGTTTATGGTTTGGGTTAGGTTTAAGTTTAGTGTTAGGTTTAGTGTTAGGTTTATGGTTAGTGTTAGGGAGACAGGGGCAGGGAAGGAAATTGGAAAGCTCAATGTTGAGTCCTCTGGGCTGTAGGCTGCCTCTCCCCCTGCCTAGTTTACTGCATCTCATGCTCCCGATGTGGTTTTTTTGACATCGGGGAAATCAAACATGAACTTAAGGAATGGTTTGTCATGCAGCTCGTCTAGGCTGCAGGAACCAACCAGATCTTCCAGCCACTACCTATTTTAATTCCCCTTCCCACTTACTTTCCATCATGACAATTCTTGGCATCCTCCTTTGCCACAATGAACCAAGCCACGAATTGGAGGAACAACACCTTATCTTCTGCCTTGGCAGACAACAGCTCAGAGGACTCAACCTACTATCACACAAAGAGACCTTGTGGAGTGCTGGTTCCTTCAAAGTGCCATCGCAGGTAGACAGGACGGAATTGTCTGGAAATGGCCTATTTACGTTTTATTTCCCAGAAGTTCCCATGTGCTTTGGTTTTGCGCAGTTATTTCGAGGTGAGACTTCATCAAAAGATGAGTGAAAATTCAAATTGACCCACGCACTGGTTCTTCCTGATCCGTTCCTGATCTCGCTGGCATGGGGCATTAAGATATGCCCTTTGAAGCCCTGCGTTGCAATCGATTTCACAGCTTCCTGTATTCTGCTTTTCAGGCTCCATTCAGACTGTCGTCCAGCCACCTAGTGACATCCCAGACTCTAGAACAAGGGAGACATTGAACTGCCTGGTGTCACATCTCCATCCTCACAGACATCTGCCTTGTTCCCTTACAATGCCATCTCTCTCTATCACTATTGCTCTTCCAATTATTTTATTTTCTGCAGAAATTAAAATGCAGAGATTCCTTGACACTGGGAAAATACCTAATGTTATTTAAAAAGGGAGTGAGGCAGAAACCAGGAAACAACAGGACCAGTTCATTTAAATTCTCTTTGAATAATAGTGTTAAGTGTTTTAATCTTTGTGTTCCTAACAGTTACACATGTCCTGTATTGAAGTAATTCATGCTGGTATTTCAGATGGTGGGTGCTGTCTCACAGGGTGATGAAAGGACAATGTGGGGACCCAGTGGAACATTTGTCTTAAAAGAAAAACTTAAGGAAATGTCTCGGTGGAACTTCTGATCCCTTTTCATCAGCCAGCAGCAAGGAAGCACCCACCTGATGAAATACCAGCATGGATTACTTCAATAGTATAGCACAGGACGTGCCGAATTCTCCTGAACCACGGAGGATAAAAAAAATTAACATTTTTGTCCACAGTCTCCAGGGATGCGCAGCTTCGTTGGATTGTCATGGGAAATGCAGGGTTTTTTTTTTTGACCCTCCAGAGAGTGACCCACCCAGACCCATTTCCCTCTGACTACTGCACCTAACACTACGGGCAATTTAGCGTGGCCAATTCATCTGAGCTGCACATCTTCGGACTGTGGGAGGAAACCCACGCAGACACGGGGAGAAAGTGCAAACTCCACACGGTCATCCCAAGGTTACAGGGATTGTGTTGTGTGTGGGTGTGTGTGGGTGTGGGTGGAATGCTCTTCGGTGGGGGGTGAGGGGGGGGGGGGGATGCAGATTTGATTGACCTAGTGCCCCCTCTGTCTGCACTCCAAGGGATTCTATAAATCGCAGGCAGCTGGATGGCTGCTTTGTGGTGCAGAGTGATACCAAGGGGCTGAGTTACCCATACCAGCTGAGGTCACCCTGAAGGCCCTGCGTTCTCAACCTTGTGGTGGCCGTCAGATTAAGCTCACCAAGCTGTCCCCTCTTTGTAGTGAGAGGGTGACCCTCTAGGACAATGCTGACTTTCGTAAAACTAAATATTAGAACATCTGGAAACATTGAAGAAGAGAAACCTTATAATTCACAGGCGGTTCTGTGAAGGACATTTTCTCATTTTTGTTTTTACTGCTTGCCCTGAGACTCTGTCCCTCTCTCTGCTAAAACCACCTCCCCCCTCCCCTCCCCACCCCCCCACACACCATCCCAATAGATATAGAAACAAAGATGCAGGCATGCTCCACCATTCGCTATGATCATGTCTGATCATTCATGTCGGTAGCCTGTTTCTGCTTTCGACGGTATGGTCCGTTTTACCCCGAGAACTGTATCTAGCTCATTCTTTAAGGCATTTAATACTAAGGTCTCGAATACGGTCTAGGGGCAAAGAATTCCACTGGCTCACCACTCTCTGGGGTAAAGACGTTTCTCTTCAGCTCAGCACTAAATACAATGTCCCACGTTTGGGATAGGCAGCAAAAAGTGGTTGAGCAGAAGATGATAAACAAGTTCAGGATTCATGAGAAAGGTCTCAAACGGAAGTTTGGTTGATGTCACAGTACAGGTGAGCCTAATTCACTGCGCAATCTCTCTCTCTCTCTGTATGTGTCTCTGTCTCACTCACACACACACACACACACAAAAGCAAGTATACACCCACTCCCTCTCATATACTCACACATTTAATCTGACCCTCTCTCATGCAAACACACATACAGACCACACACTCACACGAACCCTTCCAAGTTTGCACAGATACAAACACATTCCTTCATGGGCACTCACACATACACATTTTCTCTCTCTCTCTCTCTCTCTCATGCACGCACGCACACATGTAAGTCTTTCGGCTGAATTTGTATTTGCAGATTGTACTTGCAGATACTTTACATTTTTCTCAAATAATGCACAATCTGCAGGGTGTTGATGCAGCAGTCAATCCATGGAAAATGACGCAAATCCCACTTTCGACATAGAACCAATCTGACTTAAGTTGGCATACACACAGACTGTAAACTCACAACTTTAACGCATTGTTTGAGCTGAGATGTTACTTTTTAAAAATAAAATATTGCGTTATCTGAAGAATTATACTGAAAAGAAATTATGGGGTTTACAAATGAAGCCAAACTTAAAAAGTTTAACAACAATACGCTTCATTTTTTTCTCAGAATATCTTTTAAGTTACGTTACACAGCAATCGTTTGCAATAAACTCTGTGTCTTATGTTCCTGCTCCACAAGTCCCTGATGAACAAGCAAAGTTCGAAAGCTAGTGTTTCCAAATAAACCTGTTGGATTGAAACCTGGTGTGATTTTCAAGAAAGAAATTTTGGAAGGGCGAGGTTTGCGTCAATCTGTGTTCAGAGGAGGAAGAGGCAATTTGATTTGAAAAATAGAAGATCCTGGCGGATTTTGATAGCGCAGATATGGAGAGGAGCGTTACTCTTACGGAAGAGATGAGAAAGAAGGGTTGTTTTCAAAAGGTCAATGGTTGCTTATTTAAAACCAGAAGTGATAATTTTACTTCGCTCACAATGTTTTACCTTTTGAACCACTCTTCATGAAAAGCGCGGCAAAACAGAATATTTTAAGGCAAAGTTAAATGGAGGCTTGTTGATAGTAGGGGGCTGTATGAAAAGTTTATCAGGGTTTGGCAGAAATGTGGATTGAAGTAACGATCAGATGGAACATAATCATTGTGAAAATTGTATTCATTCTTGTTTGTACAGGATCTGGCAGGTGTGACATAAAATGCAAAATTGAAGTTTCAATGTAAAGTTTTAAGGAACCTCGTGGGTCCTAATGCTGAAATCACGAGTTTTGTCAACAGTGGAATGAAAACTGTAGATTCAAGTGTTTGTTTTATATTACTTTGTTTTTACCGTGTCACTAATTGCAGACATGGAATCTATGACACTTCCGAGGCATAATAGATTCCACTAATGAACGCATTGAGCAAAAGTTAAGCAATGTGTGACTTAATACTTTTTCACACAGAAAACAACAATGTGAATGAAAATGGCTGCCACTTCCTGAAAATTGCAAGAAGGGGCTTCAGACCGAGTTCACGCCAGAGCAATGCAACAAAGCAAAAGAAGACTGCAAATTTGCTTTAATGTGTCTCAAAAGTTTGCTTTCTTTCAGAGCGATTGGAGATTTTGTTTATTTGCAACATTTAAGAGGCATTTGGATGGGTAATATGAATAGGAAGGGTTTGGAGGGTTAAGGGCCGGGTGCTGGCAGGTGGGACGAGATTGGGTTGGGATATCTGGTCGGCATGGACGGGTTGGACCGAAGGGTCTGTTTCCGCGCTGTACATCTCGATGACTCTATAAACGTTTTTGATTACTGAGTAGATTCCCATTGATGAGAAAACAAACTGTCTTTTTTGTGCATTTGGAAACAAATCCCGTCAGTGCAGAAGTCGGATAATTAGCTGTCCTTTTGTAACTGCCCTATAAGCTATTTATTTGAGAATTTTCTGAATGATACAACATGTGCAAATTATTGAAGAAATTGGGTTGTCATAACCTTTGTTTTCATATTCCAGTCCGACTGTCATTGGATTGAAACTCCGCTTCAGGCTTATTAAAATGACTTTATTGTGAATGTAGATATTTAATTTATAACACTTTTCAGTTCTGAAAACATCAACAGCCCAAAGAGCAATGGAGCCGGTGATTCTGGTTCTCCAGAAACTAAGGGGTTAATCGAAAATTAAAGTTCATACAAAATGTGACTTTGGACAGAAAGCTTGCAGATCTCTTTGTTCTGTGCAAAGAAAGGAGAGCTAACGTCTTGAATTGAATGATTCTTGTTCAGACTTGCAGATTTCTGAAAGATTGGTCCCTTGATTTAACGTGAACTTTTCTTTCTCTCTGCAGATGCTGCAAACCTGTTGAATGTCTCCGGCAACTTATTTTCTTCTTTCAGATTGTCAGTTTCCACAGTTTGTTATTTTACATTGAAGAAACGATTGATGGTCAATCAAATCTTTGGATGTAGGTTTACTCGCTGAGCTGGAAGATTCATTTCATCACCTCCACCCATCCCCCCAGTAGGGAACATCTTGAGTAGGCCTCCGGTCGAAGCACTTTTGATAAATAGTTGCAAGTTTCTAGTTGCAAGTTTGGGTTTTTTTGGGTTGGTGATGCCATTTCCTGTGGTGATGTCATTTCCTGTTCTTTTTTTTCTCAGGGGTGGCAGATGGTGTCTAACTTGATGTGTTTGTTGATAGAGTTCAAGTTGGAATGCCATGCTTCTAGAAATTCTCCTGTGTCTCTCTGTTTAGCTTTTCCTAGAATGAATGTGTTGCCCCAGTCGAAGTGGTGTCCTCTCTCACTAGTATAACGATACTAGTGAGAGAGAGTCATGTGGTTTTGTGACCAGTTGATGTTCAGGTATCCTGGTGGCTAGTTTGTCCAATGTAGTGTTTGTTACAGTTTTTGCACGGTTAACTGAGCATGGCTTAACACAGTATTTAATTCAACATTTCTTGCCCTCAAATTTCAGGTCCATGCAATGAGAGTAAACATATTGCAGAAATTGACTACTAACTCTGTTTCCCAACACTATTACGTACCCCACCCGCCCCACTCCATCCTTTAAAAAAAAACTCCTGCAAACTTCTGTGAAATTTGAACAAAATCCCCATATACTATAACCAGACCTTTAGAGGATGGAACTTTTAATAACAAAAACTAAGCAATCACGAGCTGAAATATTGAATTATCAAGTTTACTTTTAAAGGATTTAAATGGACTGAGGGTGGCACGGTGGCACAGTGGTCAGCACTGCTGCTTCACAGCGCCAGGGACGTGGGTTCAATTCCCGCCTCGGGCAACTGTCTGTGTGGAGTTTGCACTTTCTTCCCCGTGTCTGTGTGGGTTCCTCCGGGTGCTCCGGTTTCCTTCCACAGTCCAAAGATGTGCAGATCAGGTTAATTGGCTATGCTAAAATTGCTCATAGTGCAATGTAGGGGAATGAGTCTGGGTGGGTGGCTCTTCAGAGGGTCAGTGTGGCCTTCTTGGGCCGAAGGGCCTGTTTCCATACTGGAGGGAATCTAATCTGAATGTTTCTTTTCTTATATTCTTGTTTTTTTTAAAAAAAACAGTCGGAACAAGAGCCTTGACGGCCCAGACTGCGAAGATGCTGGAAATGCATTTTCTCCAGAATTTAGCGCAGAAATAAAAAAAACATAAATTCGATGTGAAGTGGGACTAAATTCAGATTTGGCCAGAACTTCGGTCCTTTTTGAAAGTATCCCCCAGTTCTACAGCATCATTACAGATCATTACAGCCCCTCATATTTGCATAATTCCTGTTAATTAGAGGGATTTCTTTCTTTTTGAAAAAAAAAGTTATATCAGGTCA
This sequence comes from Chiloscyllium punctatum, assembly GCF_047496795.1. Taxonomy (NCBI): domain Eukaryota; kingdom Metazoa; phylum Chordata; class Chondrichthyes; order Orectolobiformes; family Hemiscylliidae; genus Chiloscyllium; species Chiloscyllium punctatum. Next base: position 23,478 of record NW_027309791.1, read on the forward strand.
GTAGACAATTTGCAAAATTGTCTGCATTTGAGTTTCCATCTCATTGTTTCTAACTCATTTACATTTATCGAATTTAAAAAAATTCTTCTTTCCTTTGTCCTTCTTTGTCGATGCCCCAGTGGAAAATTCTAGAAGGGAACATTGATTGCCCCTTAGCATCCAGATCTACTTACAGCAATGCTAAACCGTTAAACTACAGATATTCTCTGGAAGTTGGGCGAACAAACCATCTCGTGTAATCACACGTCTGCTCTGTCAACTAATGAGGAAATAAGATGTCGAGCCTTCTGTCTAAAGGATTTATTTTCAAATGTTTACGAGTCATTCAGAAATGGAAGTCCTTTTTCATTCAATTCGTGCTTTATAACCATGTGTTGCTGGGGACATTTGACAATCCAGATTGGCAGGAGGAATGGAATCAAAGTTCAACAGACATCAGTGCAACCATGAGGGAACAACTTTGATTTGATATGATTTTGATGTAGTGTGGTTTTGCTTCGTTTGGAATACAACATTGTGCATAGGGAAAGTTGGATAATTACTGATGTTTTCAAACTGTTTCGTGCAATGCAACATATTCAAAGTTTGTGCAAATCTGCATTGAAACAATTGTCTGCCTTACAAGGTGAGATTGTTTAGCTACTACAAGAATGTTTCTACAAGTATGAAATAGTGGCAAAAACAAAATTCTGGATCCATGCATGATGACACAAGGGGTAATCATTATTGATAACCACAGTGCAAAACGAGTTGAATGTAGTTAGTTCAGATGGAAACTGAAGAAGTAAATGAGAGTGGCAAATAATATTAAGAAGGAATTCAAACGTCACTCTTAGTCATTAGCCGTGAAGGAATAGCAAAAGAATGAGCCTAATGATCGTAAATCCCCTGCTTAAACTGTATGGAGGCAGATGCCTGGCTGAGGTCTGAGGAAGAGGAAGTGTATGTTGAATTCATGAGGAAAAATAATTCATTAACATGGATGAGTTCGAGTTCGATAGAACTAAAGAAAGGGTAAAATAAAATAAAATTGAAGATACTGAAATCTGAAACAAAAAAAAAGATTGCTGGACAAACTCAGCATGTCTGGCAGCAAATGTGACGAGAAAGCAGAATTAATGTTTTGAGTACTGTGACCGGTTGAATGTCTCCAAAATCCTCTGCTTAAATTCGAAACACTGAATGTTTCTGTGTTGTGTTGGTAGTTGATATACACTGCAATGTAGACACCTGACGATACTGAGAAAAATCACCTTGAAGCTAAATTGGAACTGTCCACAACAAGCTAATTCATTATAATAATGACTGATCATCCAACTCTGTAGCCTAATCCTGCTTCTTCCCATTCCAGCTGATCCCGTTTACCCCAAGTGGGATACGTAACCACATCACTAATGATGTGCTGAGGCAAAGGTGCCTTGCAGCTGCGAAACAGGCTTTGAGTCAAAACTCTGTCCGAATTCTGAAGTTGAGGGTTGACGTTTACCGGAAAAGGAAGTGACCTTCAAAAAGTGAGTTTGACCCAATGCCATGCTTCATTTGCAATAAAGTTATGCCAAACGAAATTACTGGAGAACTGGGTGGCCTCATGTTAGATCAACGGAAATGTGTTCACGAGGATGTAAATGTTTCTGAGTTGTGTAACACATACCACAGAAACAATGGTATGGACACCGCTCAGTGGCATTTTAGGTTGATGAGGAACCAGCTTTTCAATTGTTTGCATAGTTTCTCGCTAATCCCAAAGAACAAAAATATTCAGCACTTAGTGGAGGGCAAGCAGCAGTTGAACGTGAAGGTGTTGAATTTACCTCAGACTGAAATTTCGAGACTATATAGCAAATGCAATCTGCTGAATAAATGCCTTGACTGCATTCGCCTGTTATTTTTTTTATTCTGTTACACCTGCCGACACAACTGATCACAAGCTGATTTTGCCCTCAGGGTTACTTCCTGCAAATTTGCTGAGGAATTTTTGAGGGAGCATTCGCGATCTTGTGCAGTTTAACATTTCGAGTATAACGTTGTTTATTAATGAAATGAACTGAGCAGGGTTTGAAATGCACCGTTTTGAGACTTGCTTTTTTTTCCCAATGGCTGAAAACCACTTAAAAATTATTCATCTTTTCTTTGAGATTCTACAGTGTAGAAACAGGCCCTACCACCCAACCCGACCCTTCGAAAAGTTACTCACCCAGACCCATACCCCTGACTAATGCACCGAAGAAGGGACAGTTTAGCATGGGACCACTGAGTGACCGTGCCATCCTCAGGGTTTGTGATCAACTGCAGAACAATACACTTTAACAGACCGAGGTTTCAAGAAATGATCATCTCAGTTCTGCAGAAAAGAAAACATAGATGGTAAATTACATTTGATTTGACATGAGGCTGAATTGTATTTTTAATTTGGACGGTAAAAATGCGAGAGTGCATTCTGGAGAACCAGACCATCCTCTTTCAGGAAGGCATCCCACAAAGCAGGGTGGCAAACAACATTCCAACCCATAATAATCATATTAAATAAGCTATTTGATTTGGATCAGTGCATTATTTCTGGAGATTGGTTTGCTAAGACTTTTCAGTGCGATTCATCATTTTTTCTTCCTCTGGGTTCTTTCCTGCAATGTCCATTTGTGGAGTTATTCATTTTGGATTGTCATTGGCCAAGTTTGCATTAATGATGAATTATTGAGAAGGAATTGTTACCCTCTTCATAACACTTCACGACAAGCTTTCCTGTAAACTCCCTGATTGAATTAAACCCATTATCTAGTGCAGTCGTATATTTTGTGATTTATTCGTGGTGTCTTCATCGAAAAGATGGTCATTTTGGGAAAGAGCAATTGCAGAGGATATTTTCTCTTCAGAAGCAATTGCAAGCAATCACAACAGAGCTGCACTGAATTAAAAAAAAAGCACCTCGTACAACTTATGATAGATACTGCAGAGAAAGGTACCCTCTCGTTAATCTAACCAACACAACACAGCGAAGATTCCTTGTGCATTGCTTTTGACTCTATCCCACCCAGTTGTGTTTATAAATAGAATAAAATTTTTATAAATCAAAGCCACTTACTGGCCTCAGTGGTTACAGGATGTTTGGATGAGTATGTATTCGATTGAAATGTAGGCCTGAAGTGTGTAAAGGGACCTAATACATACTGATTCCAGATTGAGAATTTTTTATTCCCGCAAAGGTACTCTGCTGACTCGGCAGGCTATTTGGTATTCAAGATTTTTGGGTGGAGTGATGTCGGAAATGATCTTTTTTAAAATTTTCTACAGCATGATAGTCGACAACCTGTATGCAGTAAGACAATTTGATGGGAAACTTTGTATTTGTGTCCTGTGTTGATTAATCCAAAAATACTTATTTGAAATAACGTCAAATAAAGCTTGACACTGAATGAAACATGGTTTTTTTTGGGGGGTTGACTAAAAGCATGGTCGAAACATGAGTTTAAAGCAACATCTTGAATATAACGTCAGAACATGGGAGGAACAGTAGTCTATCCAACCCTTCGCGCCTGCTCCACCTTTCAATAAGATCATGGCTGACCTTTTCGTGACCTCAGATCCACTTCCCCACTTAACTGTATCGGTGAATTTGTTTATTGTCCAAAAAAATCTACCTTCGCTTTAACAACGTTTATTGAAGTAGCATCTTTTCTTTCACCGGGCAAGGAACTCCATAGATGAACAACCCTGTAAGTGATGAAGTTCCTTCTGAATTCAATCCTAAATCTTCTCTCTCTCATATTGATGTTATGCCCCCCTCTTGTCCGTGCTTCATCTGCCATTTAAAAACATCCTCTGTACTTCTATCTTATGAATTCACTTTATAATTTTATGTGTTTCTCTCAGAAACCCCTCATTCTTCTGAATGTCAATAAATATAATCCCAATCTATTCAGTCTCTCCTCATAACGCAACCACGTCAAGTCAGAAACCAACCTCGTGAACTTCCCCTGCACACCCTCCTGTGCCTTTTTCCCGGTAAGGAAACCAACATTGCACACAGCACTAGAGGCTTGGCATGACTAACACCTTGTACAGATATAACATAACCTCACTGCTATAAAACTCAATCCCTTTAGCAAAGAAGGACAAAATTCCATTTGCCTTCCGAACTACTTTCTATAACTGCAGACCGACCTCCTGTGATTCATGCAAAAGGACACTCAGGCCCCGCTGCATCGCGACCGATTGAAACAATTTAGCTATCAATGAATAACCACTTTACTGCTGCTCCTCCCAAAGTATGTGACTTCACATTTATTAACTTTTTGTTCCTTCTGCCAGAGATTTGCCCACTCAGTGAATGTACCTATGTTTCTCTGTAAAGTTTCACAGTTCTCCGCTACGCCCCTTATCATAGTGACATCTTCAAAAAGCTGAAAACCTACACCTGGTCCCCAACTCCAAATCAAGAACAAAAATTTCAAATAATTGTGGTGCCAACAAAGATGCCAGAGAGACACTACCAGTCACTGATTGCCAGTCAGAATAGCAATCATTTCTTAAGTGAGAATAGAAGAGGCAGAAAGATATCCAGTGCAGTTGTCATCGTTGTAACAATGAATCTCAGGTACTTAAGTGACTAGAATTGGGAAGAAAGGCAAAATTTGATCCATGCACAATTATTTCAGTTCTGTAATTATATTGAAGATTATGCCTTCAGCCAGTACAGTTGCAATCAAAGACTACATTGTGTTGGCTTGAGAAAGTGAAGGTTTCAATTTTTGAAACGATGATCAGTATTGTCTAGCCCTAGTCTTTGCAGACAACATGGCTACTCTCTCTTTCAAGAGAGGTGGCTGGTGGCGATTTAACCTGAACGCCAATCGATCTCAGGCGAGGATAGAGGTGTTGAGAAGGATAGTCCTGCATGGTAACTTCAAACCAGTGATTGGAAATGAACCCACGAAGCTGGCATCACAGTTGTCTGGAAACGAACAAGTAAGCCAAATGAGTGAAACCAATTGTGAATGATAATGAATAAGTAAACTAAATGATGTTTTACAGTATACCTGATGAAAGGTTTCAGTTACTCAAGCGGGAAATATTCACTTAATGAATCTATTGGAAACAGAGACTTTATTTCTAGTGGGGTTGCAGAATTGTGCATTGGGCCAAATGTTCCACAGTACTGATTAAGTTCCATCAGGTTGAGCGTCAGCAGTGTGGAGGTTCTTTAGCTCAGTAACTTATTCTACCTGCGAATATTATCAATAGGGTATGGATTTTTTTTTTGGTGTTGGGATGGTTGAAATTAATTGTCCTTTTTACACTTCATTTAGAGGGTTACTGTTTGCTTGTTTATAATGTGATCAGGAAATGAGGCTTCCTTGCTGCAACAAATCAGCCAAGATTGTTCCTCAGGTTATGTTTCCAATGCGTTTCAACTTGGAGTTACGTTTTCCTATAGCAAAGACAACTACACTTTCAAAAGAAGAAAATTTCCATGGTTTTGTCCACTCCACCTCTCAAACTTCCTCGTATGGTATATGGAGGTTTCCGTTTTTTGCCCAAGATCACTTCTTTGTCAATCCCTGATTCCATTTGTCCTGGCAGTGCCAGTCAGGACAACTGGAATCTGCAATCCAACGTTTAGACGTGAAACGGACTAGAACCAAACAGTACCGGAGTCAGATCCTGAAAAAGATCGGTATTTGAAGGACGACACAGTATAGAAAGAGTTCTTCAGTAAGATATGTATTTGTGTTGCAAAAGGAAATGGAGAAATAGTTTGGGATTGGGTTTGGGGGTATGAATATATGTTCTGTCTGGCTGCAAATGCAGGGTTGGGAACTTACTTTAAATACATCACTGAAAAAAATGATATTACGCCAATCCTGCCGAGTTAATCTGATTCATGGACATCCACTCTTTTTTTTCTATCCTTCCCTCACCGAGATATATTTGGCTCTCCCTGCTGATCCCTCAAATGGCTGTGCAATCAGTCCCATTTCTCACACCTGCGTCTCTCTCTGAACCTGACATGACACTAGACAGCCTCTACTTCAACTCTACCTCAATTAATGCAACTCACTTCCTGTACAAGAACTCACCGTTGTGAGTACTTGCATGGATCCCTACCATGCTGTTTTTTTTAAAATGGGGAATGTGGAACATACATTGTTCCAGTCTTTTCTTCTATTACCAGTCGATCAATGCAGCTGCTTGTTCTTGTCACTAACTGGAACGTTTCATTCCGCTTGTTTCTGTTGTCTGTTCTTCTCATCACATTCAACTGCTGCATCTCAGACTTTCTGTGTGTGGTTGGAAGAAAGAAGAGAGGATGTGCACACGTTGAGTGAATGGGCAGGAATGGGGCAGATAGAACACAATTTGGCAAAGTGTGAAGTTATCCACTTTAATAGGAAATCTACGTTCAAAATGTATTATCGTAAGCCTTTATTCAGTGGGACTTGGGTGTCCATGTTAGCTCAATGGCAAAGTTAAAATGATGGTATTGCAAACAAGTAGGATTGCAGTTGCTGAACGAAATGCAATGACATGCTGAATTCGCCGGTGAGCCAGAAATCATACTTTTCACTCTCGTGTTCTTAAATGTTAAAAAATGAAATCATATTTTTAATATAGTTTGATGTATCTCCTTTACCCTGTCCAACAATTTAATTTGCAAACTTGGATGGGAATCTGATGCAGTTCCCAAGTGAATATTTCATGGGCTTAGCATTGATATTAGTTTTGTGCAAAACTATTCTCTCAGGGATAAACTGTTTTTTTTTACTTCCAAACAGAATGTTTCCATTAGGCTTTGGCTTAGTCTGGAGACTGGGCCAGTTGCAGCTTGGGTGCTGGACGGTGACGGGGACTGTTGACTTTGCATGATGTGCTCAGGAGACTGGGCTTGGTGCGATCTGAGGACTTGGATCGTGTTGTCTGGAAACTCGCCCCCATGCCTTCTGGAGAATGGGTCTGGTGCAGTTTGGAGACTGGACACAATGTGGTCTGAAAACTCGGCCCAGGGCGGCCTGGAATTTGGGCCTGTTGCGGCCTCAAAACTGGACTGCATGCAGTCTGCAGACTGTAGACACTGATGGCTGAGAATTGGCCCGATGCAATCTGGAGTCTGGGTGTGAGGCATTCTGTTGACCGGCCCACTGCAGTCTGGTGACTAGGCTTGGTGCGTTCTGGAGACTTAGCCTGGTACAGTCTGGAAACTTGGCCGGCAGCGGTGCGACCTAGAGACTAGGCCCAGTTCATTGTGGAGACTTGGCCTGGTATGGTCTGGAAACTTTGCCCGCAGCAGTCTGGAGACTTGGCCTGGTGCGGTTTGCCTACTGGGCCTAGTGTGGACTGTAGACTCTGCATGGCGCCCTCAGGAGACTAGACCCAGCCTGGTCTGGAGACTGCAGCCTGTGCAACCTGGGGAGTGTGTCCGCTGCCATCTGGAAACTGGGCCTGGCACGGTATGGTGACTCGGCCCAGCGCACTGTGGACACTGAGCCCGGTGTGGAAGTGAACAACAGTGCAGTACACCCCCCCCCTCCCCCCACTCTGTTCATGACTGATCTGACCTAGTCCATAGCAGATTGGTGGCTCGTCTGGGATCTTAAGAGTGGTAGGTGCTAGTATCTTTATTTAAGGTGTTGATTTGTTTGGATAGACAGCACTTAGAATAAAAATGGCTGTTTCAGTCGCCAAAAGATTTCTGGATGTGGACACGGTGACTTTAGAAGTTTGTGGAAAAAAGTGAATAAGACTAAGCTGCAGAGATTAGCACAAAAGGTGGAATTGGAACTGTCTGCTTCTGTGAGGATAGGAAAGATAACTACATCAGTAGCTCAGTGTTTGATCTTGCTGGAGAAATTATCAGATTCTACGGAGATGGGAAAATTCAATTGCAAATGAAGCAGATTGAGTTAGAGGTAAGAAGTAAGGAAAGGGCAGCAGAAATGAAACAGCTTGAGTTACGGTTAAACTTAGGAGACAGGGACAAGAAAGACCAGCGGAACAGAGAGAAAAAAGGAAGAGCAGCAGTAGAGAGAGAAGCGGACGAGAGCCCAGTACACACACTCCTGTCCAAAGAGCACATCAGAGACACACGGGAAGTGAACGACAGCTTCGGCACACACACCTTGATAATGGAGCACCACATGGGACAAACCAGGAAGTGAACAACAGCACAGCACACACCCCCCTGCCGATGGCACACCACATGGGACACACCGTGACATGACAAGCAGCCCAACGTCCATTCCACGACCAAGGGAGCACAGCATAGGACACACGGGGAAGTGAACGAGAGCCTGTCAACCCAGTACAACATAAAGCGGAAATCGAACAACAGCCAAGAACACATCGCCCTCTTTAAGGAGTACAACATGGGACACACCAGGAAGTTATCAACAACCCAGCACACACACACCTCTGCATGGAGCGCCACATGGGACACACTGGGCAGTGAAAAACAGCCCCGCACCTACTCCCTTGTCCATGGAGAACAATATAGGATACATCCAGGAAGTGAAGCAGAGCTCAACACCATCCCCACTCTACATGGAGCATCAAACAGGACACACCAGGAAGTGAACGAGAGCCAAACACACAGCCTTCTGTCCATGGAGCACCACATGACACAGATCCGGAAGTGAAAAACAGCCAAGCAACCATATCCTGCCTTTGGAGCACCACATTGGAAAGACCGACAAGTGAACAGCCGCCCGACACACACTTCACTGTCTATGCGGTTCCACATGGTATTCATTGCGAAGTGAAAAAAAAACCGCACATCACAAACACATCCCTATCCATGTAGCCTTTCATGGGACACAGCTGAAATTGAACGAGAGCCTGACACAAACCCCCATGTCCAAAGAGCACCACATGAGATACACTGGAAATCGAACAACAGGCCAACACACGTCTCCCGCACAATGGAGCAGCCGGTGAGACACACCAGAAAGTGAACAACACCCCAGCACACACCCCACGTCCATGTAGCAACATATGTGACAAACCGGGAAGTGAATCACAGGCCGACAGATACCCCTCTGTAACATGAAACGCCAAATTGGACACACCACGAAGTGAACAACAGCCAAGATCACATCCCCCTGAGCATGGAGCATCACATGGGACCCTCCACGAAGTGAAAAACAGACAGGCACACAACCCTATCCATGGATCACCACATCTGGCACACCGGGAACTGGACGAGAGATCAGAACACAAACCCTGCACATTCAGAACCACATGGGACAAATTGGGAAGTGAAAAACAGCACACACCACTGTCCATGGACGCACCCGGAAGTAAACGAGCGCCCGACACATTTCCCTCTCACTCAATAGCATCACATGAAATATACTGGAACTCGAACAACAGCCCCATCACACATGCCTCACTCCATGGAGCAACGCATGGCACACACCGAGAAGTGAACTCCAGCCCAGCACAGACGTAGCAGCTCTCTCCACGTAGCAGCTCATTGTACACACAGGAAAGTGAACAACAGCCGAGCACACACTCCACTGTTCCTGGGGCATCACATGGCAGACACGAGCAAGTGAATACCAGCCCAGCACACACACATTCCTCTCCAAGGAGCACCATGTGGGATACACCAGGAAGTGAACAACATCCCCGCACACACATCCATGCCCATAGAGGACAAACTAAGAAGTAAACAACAGCCCAGCACACAAAACTCTCTCCAAGGATCTCCCAACGGGGTACACCACGAAGTGAACAACAGCCCAGCACACAAAACTCTCTCCAAGGATCTCCCAACGGGGTACACCACGAAGTGAACAACAGCCCGGCAAACACACATTTGTGCCTGGAGCACCACATGGGACACACTGGGAAGTGAAAAAAAACAGCCTAGCACCCAACCCCCTGCCCATGGAGCATAAGATGGAACACATCGGGAAATGAATAACAGCCCGCTGGCTATGGCCCATCACATGCGACTCACCGGGGCGTAAACAGCAGCCAAACAAGAACATCCTGACCATACAGGACCACATTGGAAACACCGGGAAGTGCAGAACAGTCCAGCGCGCACACAACTGTCAATGGAGCACCACATGGGACACACCAAGAAGTGAACACCCCTGTCCATGTAACATCACATGGTACGCACTGGGAAGCGAACAGCTCAGCACACCCCACCGTGACCTTTTAGCATCACATGGTACACAACAGGAAGTTAATGAGAGTGTAAGGCAAACGGCCCCTCCGTCCATGGGCCACCATCCGGGACACTCTCGGAAGTGAACAACAGTCGATTGCCCACACACACAGTCCATGAAGCAAAATCTGAGTCGCTCCCAGAAATTAACGAGCGTGCAACACCCCCCTCCGTCCATGGAGCCCCAGATCGGACACACTGATAACTGAACAACAGCTGGACGCGCACGCACCGCTGTCCAGAGAGCACCACATTAGACACACTGGGAAGTGAACAAGAACCAGGCAGACACACATTTGTCCATGGAGCACCAGTTGGCACAACCCGAAAGTGTAAGTGAGCGCGAAACAGATTTCTTTTAAACTTTATTTTTTCTGAGCTTCTCAGTAATGGACCCTATTAATCGCGAGCGACCAACATAAAAAAAAAAGACAGGGTAATCTACATAACAACTGATACTTGTAATACAGTTGGATAATTGCTAAATGGCCCACAACCTTCAGAAATACTAGGGTCGTCACAGGAATGGGAGTCGCTGGAGAAGTGCTAGCTTGCAAGGTCCAATCACCGGAATGAAACCATAATATGAAGTCATTGTCAGTTCAGCCAATGTGGTTAGTTATATCAATACACGTCACAGAACCAGCTTAGACATCAGAAACCCGGGTGAGCCATCTCTTCAGCATGAAGCATTGTACAGACTAGGTTAGTGTACTACTCAATCCAATTTGGCAATCTGTCGAGAATGAGAAGCTATGCCGAACACTGTGCATTGATCTATTATCCTGGACTAAATGTCCGTCGGGCATTGGTAGCTGTGCAAATAATACCAGTGAATTTATCTCTATATCGGGAACATTTAAATTCCCAGCATATGCACCACCCCAGTGCGTTGTTCCGTAACACCATGTTAGCTTGTTGCACAGCGTGGGGAGCTTGCAGCCCTTGTTGGAAGTGACCGGATGTACCGCTCCCATCAATTTACAGCTCCATATTCCCACTGTGCCATGTCAAGCGTTGCTGTGGGTGTGAACATTACTGCCAGAGAGAGATGGCAGGGGAATCAGTATAAATACCAACAGATGTCCCTTTGGAACACACAACACCATTAGGCACTATCCACAACTCTGCCGACCTCAGTGACAACTTCAAATTTACTAAACATCCCTTCCACGCCCACCTACAGACTATTGATAAAAATGATGAACAGCAGTGGCTTTAAAACTGACCCCAGCCTCACACCACTGAAAACTGAGCTCTAAGATGAACATTTCCCGTCAACCACCACACCGTGTCTTCTTTCAGCAAGTCAATTTCTGATCCAAACCGCTAAATAAACTTCAATCCCGAAACTCAGCCTAGTGTGTGGATTCTGATTAAAGGCCTTACTGAAGTCCATGTACACCACATCAACCGCCTTACCTTCATCCACCTGTTTTATCACCTTCTCGAAGGACTCAATTAGGCTAGTGAGGCACGACCTACCCTCCACAAAACCGTTTTGACTATCCCCAATCAAATTATTCCTTTCCAGATGATTATAAATCCTATCTCATATAATATTTTCCAACATTTACCCACAAAAGAAGTAAGGCACTTTGGCCTATATTTACCAGGTTGGTACCGACACCCTTCTGAAACAAGGGGACAACATTTGCTATCCTCCAGTGTTCGGGCAATACCCCTGTTGACAATAATGACGTAAAGTACAAAGCCAAAGATACTGCAATCTCTTCCCTGGCTTCCCGGAGAATCCAAGCCGAAATCCCTTCCAGCCCAATGGTCTTAGCTATCTATTTTCAGCTGTTCTAAAATTGCGAAAACCTCCTCTTTGCCAGTCTTGGGTTTTGGAAAGACAGAAGATCACAGATATTGGGAGGGTTATGAAGCTGGAGGGATATACAGAGATAGGGAGGCACAAGAACATGATGGCTGTGAGAACAAAGTTGGAAATTACGATGTGTTTCATTAACTATAATGTATGAATTTTAATTCATGCGAGTTAAGATACATCAAAGAGAACTTGGCAATGGTATGAATTGTGCATTTGAACTCTGGGAATGGGAACAGAATGAATTCGATATGAAGACCTAATCATGATCTGTGATACACATTCTGCAACAATCTGCATCAAGTTTGAATGTATTATTCTAACAGATTTTATCTGCAGTGTGAATGCATCAAATGCACTTGAGGGTTTATAAAATATAGATTCAAGTAAATAACAGGTGAACTTGTTATCTTCTCGATAGTAAGCAATAAGATGGTATGCAATCTTTGTCCCGTTAAGAGTGATCGTTTGGGCATGTTGTAATAGTTCATCTCCTAATCTTAAATAAGGTTTACTTGAAATATATGAAATGCAGCAAGTTCCCTGCTATGTTGTTTGAGAAAGGTTAACTCACAAGCTTGCAGACAATGAATGGTCGATATTAGATTAGATTAGATTACTTACAGTGTAGAAACAGGCCCTTCGGCCCAACAAGTCCACACCGCCCCGCCGAAGCGCAACCCACCCATACCCCTCCATCTACCCCTTACCTAACACTATGGATAATTTAGCATGGCGAATTCACCTGACCTGCACATCTTTGGAGAGTGGGAGGAAACCGGAGCACCCGGAGGAAACCCACGCAGACACGGGGAGAATGTGCAAACTCCACCCAGTCAGTCGCCTGAGGCGGGAATTGAACCCGGGTCTCTGGCGCTGTGAGGCAGCAGTGCTAACCACAGTGCCACCGTGCCGCCCACATATTAAAGGAACTTTTCATATTTTATTGCAGTGAAACTCATTTCTCTGAGAAAGATAAATTCTGCAAGGAAGATGTGCTGTCAGAGGCAAAGTAACGAATGCAATATTGCAAGAAATGAAGTCCGAAGTTCGAAAGTTGGCAGAGTAAAATGTTAAGATTAAATAGAAGTCAACCAAATATGACATCAGTAGAAGTCAGAATATGAGACAAATCCAGCATTTAAAGGATAAGTCGAAATTCGCTGCGTCGAGTTCAGATACAAATAAAAGCTGGAAAAGAGCATTACTGTTTTAAAAATGGAACTAATAATGGAAACATTGAAAGTGCTCAGATGGTGCAGACAATTTATATCTGACCTTACATTGGAATTTACATGTAATATCACCAGCTGACTGGAAGAACAAAGATAGAAATGGAGAGATTAAGTCGAACCAATCTTATTAACTCGAGAACAATCCATATGAAAACCAACAGGAGCGAAAGGCCAAGAAAGTCATGCAAATAAAAGTTTCTGAGAATCTAAAGGAAAGATACTGCTCAAAGTTTGGGAGAAGATTTGTAGCTCGGGTGCCCGTTTGAAACACAAATTCCCAGCTCGGCGAACAGAACCACAACAAAGATACTGCTGTTGTGACAAGTATCTATATTCATGGATGGGATGCCATCAACAGCGGACTTTGACCAGTTTCGAAAGTATTTAGATTAAGAGGATTTTATTGATTATTTTAACGCGAGTTTGAGCAAGACACGGAGCTTCTTTTAATTAATTCAATGGATTAACATCAGATGTGATCTATCTGCTTATGCCAGAAAGTCAATTGACTTCGAAGAAAACACGTCTGAAGCAACCTTTTTAGGGAAATGAGATGTGGCCTTTGTTCCAATTTATTGCTGGAAGATACTTTGTAGCCCTTTACTGTGAGTTCTCCAGCGACAATTGTGGATTTAGATTCTGCTTCAATAATGTGGAGGGTCTTTCGGGAACCGATTTCAAAAGTTGCAGGAAGGAAGCAAGTCTCTTCCTCACTCTGTTGAAAAGCTTGGAATTTGATAGTACTTTCACTTCGCAGTATAGTAACTACATTAGAAAGCCTGTGCGGTTGAACGATGACCACTAACTTGCTCTGACTGGATTGCCATCCGAGTCGAAACACTAGTTAAAAGATTCTCCTACAGTCTGCATCTGTCAGCAATTGAATTTCCCCAACAAGAAATGAAGTGCTGTGCACTAATTCGTCAAATTCGATTTTTGATTTGCAGAGCATTGGTTATAAGAGTCCGGTTCTTTTCACCATTTGAAATGTAATCTCTTGGAGTCGTGTTTGTCTGTGTTATTCTATCTTTCCATTTTCATTGTCTATTTGAAGTCATTGAAACCTAGTGTGACAGAGGGGCAGGGAAGTGAATAGAGGCAGATGTGAAGTTTTGGGAGCGTTGTATGTGGAATAGGATTTGACCACGCGGCTCTACTGAGCCGATTGAGCCATTCTGTAAGATCATTGGTCAACGTGATGTGTTCTGAGCCCCATTGTACTGTGTGGCACCCATCAATCGGGCTTAAATCTTGGTGGTGGTTCGGTAGTTGCAAAGTGGGGACCGAACTTAGAGACATTGTAACAGGAATGGAAGTGGAGACATCGTGTAGATTGCGTTTTTTGTAGAAATGCCAAAGAGGATTGACGAGGGCAGAGCTGTGGACATGATAGAAATGTATTTTAGTAAGGCATTCGATAGAATTCCCCAAGGGAGACTCGTTAGCAAGGTTAAAACTCATGGAATACAGGGAGAACTAGACACTTAGACACAGAACTGGCCACAAAGGTCGAAGACAGAAAGTGTTGGGGAGGTTGTTTTCAGACTGGAGGCCTGTTACCGGTGGCGTGCCACATGCATCAGTTCTGGGCTCACTACTTTTCTTCATTTATTTAAGTGATTTGGATGTGAACACATGAGGGAACATTTAGTAAGTTTGCGGATGACACCAAAATTGGAGGGGCATTGGACAATTAAGCAGGTTGCCTCAGATAACAACGGGATTGTGATCAGATGAGCAAGTGCACTGAGAAGTAGCAGATGGAGTCTAATTTAGATAAAAGCGAAGTGCTACATTTGGGAAAGCAAATCTTATTCACATAATAGTAAGGTCCTAGAGAGTGTTGCTGAACAAAGAGACTACAGTTTCATAGCTCCTTGAAGGTGGTGACGCAAGTAGATAGGATCGTGAAGAAGGCGTTTTGTATGCTGTCCTTATTGGTCAGAGAATTGAGTACAGGAGGGTGGAGGTCATGCTACAGCCGTACCGGACATTGGTTAGGATGTTGAGAAACTTGAACGTGTTCAGAAAAGTTTTACAAGGATGTTGTCAGTATTGGAGGATTTGAGTTATTGAGAGAGGCTGACCAGGCCGGGGCTGTTTTCCCTGAAGCGTCGGAGGCTGGAGTGTGGCCTTATAAAGGCATATAAAATCATGAGGGGCATGAATATGATAAATAGACAAAGTCTCTTCCTTGGGGTGGGGAAGTCCAGAACTGGATGCATGCATTTTGCATGAGAGGGGAGAGATGTAAAAGAGAACTTAGGGTCAAATTTTTCCCACAGTGGGTGGTACATGTATGGTATCGAGGAAGTTCTGGAGGTTTGCATGATTGCAACTTTTAAAAGGCATTCTGGATGGGTGTATGAACAGGAAGGGTTTGGAGGGATATGGGCCTGGTGCTGGCAGATGAGACTAGATTATGTTGGGATACCTTGTCAGCATGCACAAGTTAGACCAAAAGGTCTGTATCCGTGCTGTACGACTCTATGACTCGATACGTCAAGGTGTAGCAAAGAGCCAGTAAAGATAATGCAGGGGTGAAAATCGAAAAAAAATTGACAGGAATCGGGGCGAGTATGACTGCCACTTTCTTAACTTTGCATACACAAATACTTCCATAGAAGTAACACATCTGACATCGTGAGGGGCAGTACCATGCCACATTGCAGAGAAGCACTTGAGTATGGACTCACTGAGATATCTCTCTACTTTCTCTCCAGGTGTTTAAGGTTTAATGTGACATTCATCTCTCTTCATCCGAAATTGGAAGGATGAATTCGTTTTGCAAAATTAAACTGGTGTGAATAATGATTGCAGAGGTGATAAGACGCAATCTGGCGTTTCCACCTCTCCGGATGGGTGCCTTCCTGGAAGAGAATTCAGGACTTGGAAAAATCCAGCAAGATGGAAGAGCAAGAGTTCATAATATTATACATGCAACCCTTATTAGAGCTTGAGGTTTTGGAGTCTGGTGATCCAGTCTTTGCCAAGATATTGTTGTTGACTAGCTGAGGGCAGTTAGCCTCACCATGCATGACACTGCTGAGGTATTTGTGATCACTGCACGTAGCGTTTCAATAGCTGCTCGGAAAGACAGACAGATGAAAACTTAGCGAGCGGATTTGGTTTTCAACTGAGTTGAAATTCAAATATATCGGATTTCAGGACAGGAGAGCCTACAAAACTTGACACAGTGTCTTTAACCAGAACCGCATTTTATATGCATGGACTACTTGCAGAAAAAGATGCTTTGAAGTTGGGAGCCACAGAGATAGAGGAAGAAGTCACGAGCAGTGAGAAGCATACGAAGGTCAGGCAACATAAATTAATGAATGAACCAGACTTCCATGTGTGCACGAGTACACAGAGATACGTCCAAAATTTACACATTCAAAAGGACAATTTGTTGTCTCTTATATGTTTTCATCTCACTTGCACCTGAGGATCAAGAATAACGAAATTTTGCGACGCTCCTTCAACTCTGAGCGCATGAGGGACATCTGAATTGTTTCAGGTTGCAGAATACCCAACCCCTTTCAACAGTGCAGATGTCATCAAGTTGGTGGAATTTACCGCCGGAGCATTGACAGCTGAACAATTCGGAGGCGGCAGCACCACAGTCAAACTCGTTCGTCTGGCGGAGGTAGTTGTATTTAGAGCCACGCATTAATCGAGAGACGGTAGGAATGTCAGGTAATGTTCTTCAAGTTGACTTATTCACTCCGAAGCACACAATCAGGCCTCAGGTATCGACATAACAAAGCAGATGTGGGTTAAATTCATTCTGTGGAACCAGTTTTAAAAGACAGAGAAACTTGTCGAAGATATTTTGCTTGATGTGAACAATAACTGATTTATTTCATACAGGCCTTTTTCCAGTTACTAAGTAATTTAATTACTAAGTTAATTGGATATTTTACACCATCCTTTAAATCAGTTCTGAATTTACTCTGGGTCCCAGCATAAATAAATGGATTGATACAGGAACTCAGAAGTTGAAGCATAAATCCGGTTTCTTCAAGAACAAATGTTGATTGAATGTAATTAGAACCTGAGAAATAAGTAAGTTTTGCAATTCGGACATAGAGGATAGTTATGAAAAACAACGAATATAAGAGAATAAAACTTCCTGAGATTGCAAAGAGTAAAATAATAGACTTCTTCCGTTTCTCTATCTCTGGGTCTGCCCGATTCTCAGCAGCATGCTGAGTACGGAATCTCCTGCGGGCTCTATTAGCTGCTACAATGTGTCTGACGGTCAAAGCATTGAGCAGTAAGATCAGAATAAATGGGAGAAAGGGGTTTAAAATACAACGTAACCAATCATATGCTGCCCATGCACGTGATTTGTAAAATATTACTTTTACACTACAAAACCAGGATACACCATCAATCACGTAAAGAGGTTCATATATAAAATATAAGAATGCATTTTTTACACAGGATAGAGCCGACACGAGTGCTATGACACGTGCTGCTGCATTTGCAGTGCAATATTTTATTCTCAACCTCTGGCAACAAATGGCCACAAATCGATCAAAAGTGAAAGTGACCGTTATCCAAGCAGAACTGTCTACGGTGACAAAAATTAGGGCAGAACGGAAGCTACACAGTTGTGTGATAGACAGGAGACTGTTTGGGAAATAAATCCCAGCAATTTTGTTCAGTATTACAGCCGTGACGATGACCAGGAGATCCACCAGTCCCATGGACACGAGGTAGCAGACGATGCATTCAGATAAACCACATCTTCTTCGAGAAAGGATCACAATTACTGTCAGGTTAGCTGCAGTATACAGTGAGAGACAAAGAGGGAGACATAACAAATAAGAGAGTATTTATGTCATCCAATCGAACAGCATAAATGACATTAATTTGATTCTTAGTAAAAACATTTTACTGTTATCTCCAAAACTATAGTCAGGACAGACTTACTCATTCAAACATGAAAAAAACCTACATTTAAAGTAATTTTGTGTGTGCATCAGAAAAGGAATTAAATGACTGCCCTAACATTTTCGTTGGACAACGCATAACATGAATGTTTCAAAGATAGCAATAAAAACAGAGTTTGAACACTCACTAACAACATCAACATGGCAGCAAAGTTAATAATGGAATAGATACATAAGGAACCAAACAACAATATGTCTCTGAACTAAAGAGACAAGGCCTGGCATCTTAATGTGAACCCTCTGTGGCCCTATAAAATGATGTGCTGGAGAATTATTTAATTCAACCATAGTTGGCAAGGAAATAGATTAGAAATCACGAGAAATAGAGGCAAGTGAATGGACAGTTGACGACTCTGCCGACTTTTCAAGGAACACTTTAACCCTCGAGTGAGCCTCAGTGCTAATACCAATGTCTTCAGTTACTGGTCGGGGACATCGTTCTTATTGATCTCAAGCACTGGAACTGACAAATTAGGAGTTTAGATTCGAAGGAAGACCTTTTGAGAAAAAATGATTCATTTTTTTTCTGCCCACTAGAATAATCGACCATGTCGTATGGAGTCGTACCCTGTGGGTGAGAGATGTCATCAGCGACAACGGTGTGGAATAGTGAGCTCAGGAGCATCCTGGGACAACGCCAGGGGACGGAAGCAGTGAAATCCTTGTCGCCAATTCGTTTTTGCTGGCTGAAATTCATCATCAACAGCAGTAAATCACATGCAAGGTGACCACCCAACTAAAGCAGACTTCAAGAGAGACCTAGCTGTCTTACCATTCGGCTATTAATCCAGAAGCTTAACAAATGCGTTGGGGAGCTGGTTTCGAATCCCACCACACGGAACTGAGACACTTGTATATAATTTTAAAAATCTCCAATTAAGTATAGGAGTTTGGAGGTCGCGTTGCACCAATACAGGACACTGGCGATTCGATGTTTGGAATACTGTGTACATTTCTGGGCGTCCGACTGATAATCATTAAACCACCACCGAATATCGAAAGATTACGTTTCGGTGGGTCAGTCTGCACCATGAATGTCCTTCGGATATGGAAGTCTGCCATACCCACCTGCTCTGACTTCCATGCTATCCCAGACCCACAGCAATGTTGTTGATGCTTACTTGCTGCCTGCAGGCCTCGCAATCGATTTACTTAGACTTATCGCTGTGCAGTCTCAAAATAAAGTGAAAACAAGTCGCTGAGCTGGCATCGAGCTGGGCACTATAAAACACAACGCTAGAAAAAGCCTTATCGACCCTGCAAATTTCTGCTTACTAACATGTAATAGCCCGTGCCAAAACTGGGAGGGTTGGTTTAGACAGTAGTCAGACAACAGCCTGACATAAGTCTACACATGGGGTCATAACTTCCTGCCAATTTTCTAGATGCTGTTATCAACACCCTTGGATATGTGCTGACCCACCAGCCAGACTGACCAAGCAGAGGTGGTAGCACAGTGGTACACCTTGGAATGAAATTGCCCTGACTGTTGTCAACACTGAATCCAATTTTCATTAAAACTTCTGGTCAAGCATGGTCACGGCAACGCCTGGTGGGTTACCGTGTCCAGCCCTCCCTCAGCTGATACGTGAGTACTTTATCATTTTGTACAACACTTGGAGGGAGGACTGAGGTGGTAAAGGCATCAGCATTGGGCCCTTATTCCTCTGGTGGGGGGGTGGGGGGGGGGGGGGAGGGTAGTTAAATGCCTAACACAAAAGCTAGAATGTGTCTGCAGTCGCTGTTGAAGTATTGAACAAGAGGCAAAAACACACCTAACCTCATCTTCGCTAATCTACCGGTTGCACCCGTCTATGACAGTAATTGACGCACAGTCCTGGTGGAAACAACGTTCTACCTTCACATGAGGAAGATCCTCACCATGTTGTGTAGCACGATCATCGAGCAAGATGGAGCAGCTTGCGAGTAAATCGAGCAATTCAAGACTGGGCATCTATGAGGTGCTCGGGACCATCAAAACTAACAGAACATTATCCTTGCAAAATCTGAAAACTCGTGGCCTGCCATATCCCCATTGGAATCAAGCCAAGAGATTAATCCCAGGTTCATGGAGAGCGCTCGATAGCAGCACGAGGCAAATTTTAAAATGCGGTACCAGCCTGGTGAAGCTGTCTGGTGAAGAAGGCCTACCAACACGCGAACAGATACAGCTCAGCAACATAACAGTGAAGAGGTCAGATCAAAGATCGATAGTTCGACCACTATCCAGTTGCGAATGGGGAAGGACAGGTCAGTAAATCACTGGAGGAGACGTTTCTGCAAATACAGCCAAACTCAGTGATGGGACAGCCCGACAAAATCGAAGCAAAATGTATGTTCGAAACATTTACTGTCATCTTCAGCTTGGCGTTCCCCAGTCGATCTCAGCAACCTCCAGTGACCCGCCGCTGTGAGCAGCACGGTGGCTCAGTGGTCAGCGCGGCCGCCTCTCAGCGCCAGGCACCTGGGTTCGATCCGCCAACTCGGAGTGACTTTCGCTGTAGAATTCGCACGTTCTCCCCATGTCTGCGTGGGATTCCCCCCCCCCCCCCCACCCCACCACAGCCCAAACTTGCCCAGGCGCGGTGAATTGACCATGTCAAATTGTGCCCATCGTCACTGTACAGTAGGGCAATGGGTCTGGCTGGGTTACGTTTCGGTGGGTCAGTGTGCACTTGTTGGGCCGAAGGGCCTGTTTCCATTCTGTAGGTGATCGAACTAGTCTTCAGCCAATTCGATTCATGTCACGTGAAACTAAGAATGTGATTTCTTAATTTGGAGACAAGGGAATGTGCAATTGCTATCGGAACTGACATCATATCGGTGCTAGTGCAGACGTCTTTCTGACCTTCAGCATCTGCAATGCTTACTTGCTCCTCATTGATTATAATCTCTGTACGAAACCACTTCCAATGATGCCTACCCGGGAGAAGTTCTCCTCCTCCCTCTAAAAGGAGCTTAATGAGTGTGTCTATCACTGCACCCCACCCAGTACTCCCCTCTGCCCAGAAGCTATTTAGCCACATCTAAAGCAGATCTGTTAACAGAGGAACATCTCCTTCCTCACTATCTGCGTATGGAACCGACTGATCCCTCATGGACACCGGGCTACATACGGGCAATCACAACTTGGATCGGAACAGAGCGACGAGTAAATTTCTAAAAAAAATCCAAAGACTCTCTCCAGAAACTTGACTCTACATTCGCAGCCTACAACTCGCTGCAGTCAGCCGGTTCTTTCGCTCTTGGTCGCACTCTCCCAGGCGTGCATCGGGCCCTTTTGTTGCTCTTCATCCTTACAGGAATACAAAGGCTCAATGAAAACTTTCTTTCTTCTCTCTCGACCAGAGTGGACATCAAGGAACGGAACCTTGGAAAACCTTCGTGGACTCAGCTCAAATCCCGGGATTCCTCGATCATTCCCAGAACCTTATCCCTGCCTCCGGAACCGCTCGGCCGCCACGCGACTGCACCGGACTCCACCCCGGCAGCGAGCAATGGCGTCATTTCCGCCTGGCTGCCGCCCAGACTGCATCCACAGCCCCCACGTCACCGCTCAAAAAAAAAACCCAAACCCCAGCTTCACAATCACCAGCGAGGCGTCCATCACTGGTGACCACTGCAATATCCACTGCTGCCACACGATTCAAACCTGCCCCAATCAACCACTGAGTCTAACCTGTACATCATTTCCGCCCTCGAAGTTGCCACGACCTGAGCCAGTTCCGCCTCCACCGACATCAGAAACCAGAGCTGGTTACGACGCTTCCAACACACGGAATGTGACCTTTCTGCACCCTGACTCCCAGGCTTCGTGCGACACTGGTTGGCGGCATCACCCACGGCCCCGCAACCACGCCCAGTCGGCTGACAGTCTCCCCCGCACTCCCAAATCCCTGCACACACAAGGTCCGACCTCCCAGTTCCGCCGTGTTGCTATCATCCCACCAGGCGTCCCCCTCACTGAGGAAGAACGATCGGGTCCTCAGTAAAGACCTTAGCCACACCCTCCATGCTCCTGGATCCAATGAACTCCACACGCATTACTCCACTGAAATGTTCTTCCGCCACCTCTACCTCTGGGCTTTCTTGTTCCATGAGGAGCACCGCCCACCCTCCGAGGAACCCATCTCACGCTTCCATGACAACCAATCCACATGGACACCATATGCTGGTTTGGTACCCGCCCTCGATCAAGTCCTGATGAAGAGGTCGACTTGAAAGGTCGACTCTTCTTCTCCTCCGATACTGCCTGACCAACTGTGGTTGTCCAAGTCCACACTACCCGAATCTGACCACCGGCATCTGCTGTCCCCACTCTTTGCTGATTGCCCTGGTACGCCCTGTACACGCCACACAGAACAAATCCAACGGCCCTCCTTAATTTCCCATTAGTCTGCCACTGAACATCAGTAAAGTGATGGAAGGTGAGATGTACTACGACGTTAAAGGATGTATTTTGTCCTTTTTTATGAAGTGAGGTTGCGACAAATGTGGCAAGTGCTCTGCACCAAGCCAGTAATGTAAGCATCTTGTGAGGCCTTCGGTTTTGTATTAAAGGAGGAGCAATCAAAGCAGAATGAATGAATGGAGGCAATCCTCCACAGATTCAGAGCTTTAGTTGAGGTTTTAATAGTTGTTGTGACTCCCCGTCCGTCTCTCCCTTCTACTGCACAAGCTTTGAGTTCTCTGTTTTTCCTATTTTGCCTAAGCTTTCGTCCCCTCTGCACTGGAGAAATATTGCATTTAAGACAAAGTATTTTACTGAATTTAATTTTGCCAAGTGTGTGTTAATGGGATGTTACTAGAATGGAACAGTTGTGTTTCATTGTTACTAGTCTATTATTCCGTTAATTTTACAATAGAGTCAAGTTATACCAACTTTTCTTTCATTTGTTTGCATTTTAAATGTAAGGTAAGAATAAAATATGTTTTTTTCTTAAAGCCAAGTAGTGTAACCAATTAAATTATATAGGAAGCGCAGCATATTTCAATTGTACCTACCTCTCTGATATACTTTAGTTGGGTGGAGTCTAGAAATCTCATCCATGACAAATTAGGAATTCTTTTTGGGTTCGAAGTCGGTAATTCCAGTTTGGGTTTCAGATTACCGGACTCAAAGACCGTGACTGAACGTAGAGCATGGAACATGGAACAGTACAGCACAGGACAGACTGTTCGGCCATCGATGTTTTGCTGTCTTTTTATCCGATTCTAAGATGAGAAAACGTACATACCATTGATTGTGCAAACTTCCACGTGCATTTCCAAGAGTCGCTTAAATGTCCCTAATGTATCTGACTCTACTACCACGGCTGGCATTGCATTCCACAAACCCACCACTCTCTGTGCTAAGAACACATCTCCCCTAAACCTTCCTGCAATTGCCTTAAAATTAACACTCCCGTGCTAGACATTTTCGTCATGGAAAAAAATGCTTTGGATCTCCACTCGATCTCCACTCAACATCTTGTACACCATTATCAAATCACATCTCATTCTTCGACGCTCTGATGAGAAAGATCATAACTCCCTCATCCTTTCTACAAAAGATATGCCCTCCACTCCAGGAAGCATCCTCGTAAACCTCCTCTGAAACATCTCTAAAGCTTCCACATCTTTCCTACAACGAGATGTCCAGAACTGAATACAATATTCCAAGTGGTCTCACCAGGGCTCCATAGAGCTGAGAATAACCTTGCAGGTCTCAAACTCAATCCCCCTGCTGGTGAGTTCTTTTTTTTTGTGAGTGCTGTATTCGGTTGATTTAAATACAGTTCTTGTTTCGTCGCTCAGAGTTTGATGGGCATGGAATGCGTCACTTCAGGCAGTGCATATGGTGAAGTGACCACTACAAACTTCTGCAATTGGCAAACATGTTGATGAAGGAATTGCCTGTGGCTGTGTGGAATGGTGAACGAAGTACAGAAATACAGTTGTGATGCTTGGAACGCAACTGCTATTACTGGATTGGCTAAAATTCAATTGCAAATTAAACAGCTTGAATTAGTTGTACAAGCAAGAAAAGAAGGGAAAAAAAGCCCTAAGCGAGCTAAATGTGAAAGAAAGAGAGCAGAAGCGAGAGAGAGAGAGAGAGAAAACGAGAGAAAGAACATTTCAGTGAAGAAAGAAGACAATAATTAAAACAACTTGAATACGAAAAGAAGTAAAACCATATGATGATGAGTAAAGCAAAGAAAACCGAGAAATAGGGAGTTTTTGAACGTTGAAAGAGGAATGTCGACTAAAAAATGGCGAATGTCGAAGGCAGGAGTAGCAATGAAAAGCAAGCCCATTTTACCCAAACGTCTAGGGGCTTTATTTAAATATGTCCAAGAATTTCTGAAGTTTGATGGCATAGGCGTCGAAGACATCTTCTCTAATGAAATAATTTGAGGAAGTGGTTAAACAAAAGTGGGGCTGCACGATGCCTCAGCAGTTCTCACTGATGCCTCACTGTGCCAGGGATCTAGGTTGGAATACCAGCCTGAGGTGACTGTCTGTGTGGAGTTTGCACATTCTCCCCATGCTTGTGTGGTTTTCCTCCGAGTGCACCGGTTTCATCTCGGTTCCCAAAGATTTGCAGATTAGATGAATTGAACATGCCAAATTGCCAAAAGTATTTAGGGATGTGTTGGTTAGGTGCAATATTCATGAATAAAAATAGGATACTAGGATAGGGTAATGGGTCTGGATGGGTTAAACTTTGAAGGATCGGTGTGGACTCGTTGAGCCGAATGTCCTGTTTCCACACTGTAGGGATTCTATGAATCTATTCTAAATGAAGTGACTTATTATCATGTACGTGTTGTTCATTCAAAAGAAGTAGGTAGATTAACGAAGTATTTGCATCACTGTCAGAGAAGGTATCTGGATAGTATGAGAGATGAAAAAGATCTTAAGTTCAGATAAAGTAGAGTCAGAATCCTGCAGATAACGTTTTAGGAATATTAGAAGAGAACCTTTTTCAAATCTATATAGAGTTTGAAAGGATTAAACAATGTATCTGATAGTTACATAAGGACCATGTAATAGATCAGACACATTCCACTCTTTCAGAGATTGATGTCTTGGAGGATTTCAAGTATTCATTCTGCGAACGCTGAGAATTCTCGTCTGGAAGACTGTGTGATTAGTAGCAGAAATGAAAGTTGATTATGAATTAATTCAAATCAACATTTACCTCGCGACATCAATTTAAATCTGTGAGGGACAAAATGTGGGGAAACCAGAAATCCCGGATTGCGAAATGAAAATGCGTTCTCATTGAACATTATAAACCTAGGAGATACCAGGTTAAAGAGTAAACCCATGGCGTGGAGAAAAAGCCATAAAAAGCCTCAGTTGCTATCACTGCAACCAGTTCGGCCACATGAAGTCTTGATGCTAGAAGTTTGAGTTAAGCACTGCGAAGGCAGATGTGGTTAACCAGGATAAGCTGCAGAGGTTTATTAACGTGGTAAAGCCAGACCCAGTGCGAGCTGAAGAGCAGCAAATGGCCTTGTCTAGGACTGGTCCTTAACAAAGTACTAGGTCATTTAAAAGAAATGGCTTGTGTATGAAGTTCACACGTGTATAAGGAGTAGCAGGTGTCTCCATGGGTATACTCGCAGTGTTGGACACAGCAGCGTTGTCCGGTGTTGTGGCCAACGTTGGCCTGAAGGCTGGGAAGATCGCTGCAAACAATTGTCTGTTTAAGGTTTGGTTGTTGTTTAAAGTGAAGAGTAGAGGTTGAGGTAAGATGCTTATCCTCATCGATTATGCCGCAAAAAACACGGTGTAGGTTTTCGGCTCCCAGGAAGCACTGGACAACGAAGCCATGCCCTGTCAATTGCAACCCGGGTCTGTCTCATAAAGAGATCATTACAGTATCTCCTGTGGCACGTCTGAACTGGTCATCGACGAGTTGAGTACCACACTCTGTTCTTAGGAAGGCACCTTTGAGCAAATTCAGGTGTCTGTTACGTTCCTTCTCATATTAACAGATCCTGTGTAGTGTAGGCCTTTATCCATATGATATGACTATTTTACAGTGTTTCAGGTGGAAACTGGAGAAGTGGAGCATTGTGAGGTTATCCGCGGTTTAGTGGTAGAGTGAAGTTCTGAAGTGCCCATCCTTGGTGGAGATGCATGTGTCCAAGAATGAGACAGATACTATGGAGTAACCATGCAATGTCTGATGGCGGGATAAAACCTGTTGACATCACTGTGCAGTTGTTTCAGTGATTCCTTGCCATGGGTCCAGAGGAAGAAACCGTCATCGCTATATCTGCTGAATAGCGTTCGTTGGAGGTTCTGTGCAGCAAAAAAGTCGTGCATGAAAATCTTGTCATACTGAGTTGAACATTTTATCCCCATGGCTGTTCCACATGTCTGGATAAAGGAAGGTGCGTACATACACATACTAACACAAGCACATAGACACTCAAACTCTGAGATACTTTCACTCGCAGACCCTCTCTCAGACAGACTTCTCTCTTGGCAACGCACACATACACAGACACTCTCTCACAGGCTTATAACCAATTGCAACCACAAACACACTTTACCAGCATTCACACATGCAAACCCACACCCACTCACACTCGCACGCACTGTCTCTCTGTCATGCACGCACACAAAAATATACGCATATGGATTGAATTTGCATTTGCAGAATAATATTGGCAGATACATTCTATTTTGCACAAAAATGCGCAAACTATGGGCTGTCAATGCAGACGGTCAATGCATGTAATATTTTGCAAATTCCACTTTGGAAGAAGAGCTAGTCTGACTCAGGATTGGCATATAGTAAAACGTTAACCTCACACTCAATGCATTGCCTGAGCTTTCGTAATTAATCTCGAGTTATCTTGACGATGTCACTGAAGAGCAGTTCTGGAATTTACAAATCAATGAATGGAAACCATTTAGATGAGATTAGATTCCATACAGGCTGCAAACAGGCCATTTGACCCAACAGGTCCACACAGAACCTCCGAAGAGTAACACAGCCAGATCCTACTCACTACCCCATATTTATCCCGAACTAATACACCTCACACTATGGGCAATTTAGCCTGGCCAATTCACCGGACTGGCACATCATTGGATTGTGGGAGGAAACCGGAACACCCAAAAGAAACCCACACAGACGCAGACAGAATGTGCAAACCCGAGGCAGGAATCGAACCTATGTCCCTGGCCCTGTGAGGCAGAAGAAAGGGATTGAAATGTATTACATTACAGATTGCCAGCTGCTTAGAGTCAATGTAATGAAACGTATTGTCGTGTCTAACAGCTTAGAATGATCTTTTTTCCTCATAAATGTAGCGTAAATGGAAAAAAAAAGGAAAAACATGTCTCCGTTTATTCAGGGTACGAAGATTAGCACAGTCTTGCAGTGGTGAAAGGTCTGTTCCTGGGCTGCACTTCTCTTTGTTCTTAGTTTTGTTATTTTTTGTTTGATTACTACCGAGTAGTGCAGCCGATTGAATTATATCTGCACACAGCAACTTTTGCAGTCCTTTTGATGTGATAGAATTTGAATTCAAAGTTAGCTCATTAAAATATTTTCTATGTGAGGATTGGTCTGGTCCATAAAGAAATGCTATCAAAAGTGTTATCAAGCAGCAGCTTCTCAGCACTAACTTGCTCAATTACAGCCAGTTTAGGGTCGGCAAGGGACACGAAATTCCCGAAGTGTGTTTAGCTTCGGTTCAAACCTGGAGAATGGATGTGAATACCTGATAAGTGCTGCAGCCCTTGACATCAAGCGAGTGCTGTTTCAAGGATCTCTTGAAAATCTGGAATAAAGGGGTATTAAATGATAAATCCTCCTCTGACTTCAGTCATTAGATTTGATTACTTGCAGTGTGGCTTTAGGCCCTTCACGTCGACACCGACCCTCCAAAGGGCAACCCACCCAGAGCCCTACGTTTACCCCTTCACCTAACACCACTGGCGATATAGTATGGCCAATTCATTGAACCTGCAAACGTTTGGACTGTGGGAGGGCACCCACGCCGACTCGGGGCGGATGTGCAAACGCCGCACAGGCAGTTGCCTGAGGCGGGAATTGAACGCCGGTTTCTGGCGCTGAGAAGTAGCAGCACTAACCACTGTGCCACCGTATGACTGGCCCATCCACAGATGGATGTCCTTATTGGTGGTCTGTCGTTTCAACTCCAAGACAGTTCTGCCCAGACCTTCAGATTGGGTTCCTTAGCCCGCCATCTACAGCAGCTTACTTAACAACTGAAAGAATCCATGTTTAATTATGGCACATTTTGGACAATACCCAGGCTGACACGTGACTCATGACATTAGAGACACAGAACTGCCTGCAAATCACGATCTCCAATACAAGAAAATCTCATCTCAACGGCTTGACGTGCAATGATGCTTCTATTACTTCAACCCCCGGGAGATAGCACTGTTCATAATCTGAACTTGACTTACCACATTGACTGCAGTGGTGACAAGACCTGGTCAGAGGCTGAGGCAGGAAGTAACTCACTTTCTCACATCCTAAACTCTGTCCAATATATGGAATGCGCATGTCAGTATTGTGATGTAATAATCCCTGGATGGGTTCAGATCCACATTCATTCAAGAATCTTGGTATCATTCAGGACAACACATCCATAATCAACCCCGCTTCCAGTGCTAGCGACACGCTGCAATATGTCCTTACATAGCATCATGCTTACCCACAAGCACTTCCATCTAAAAGGACAAAGACAGCAGATACACAGAAACACCGCCAATTACCAGGTCCCTCCGGGGAAATTATCACCATGCCTTAGATATTGACACTGCTCTTTCAATGTTGCCGGCTCAAATGCCCTTAAAATAGATGTTCTCAAGGACAACATCGACAGGTAAAAAGATACCTGTCCGGCCCAGTAACTGCAACACTTCACAAATAAACAGTAAAAAATGTTGAATATGAACTCTGTACTTTGTGAGTTAAGAGTAGTTATAAAGCAACGAATAAGCTTTCTATGATGTTTTCAGCAACTCCTGCATTTGACTGCTTCTTCAGGTAATTAATTCTGTAAGTTGAGAGATTCCAAAATGGCTGAAACCTTTCAATTATACAATAATTTCTGTGAATTATTAAATACAGAGGGGGGACATTACATTACTGAACCACGCTTTGTTTCAGAAAAGACAGGTTATTCAGATGCACGTGCTGATCAGGCAGTATATTTATACACATCCAATGACAGGAGTAACAAGTTACGTTTGGTAGATTGATATGTGTATAATTATTGCAGTATGATAAATCCTCATTATAAAGAACACTAAGTTCGAACTGAAGCTCAAACAAAAAAAAATGATGTTAGTTTAATAATGTTCTAAAGGTAAACTGAACAACAAAGATTTCTTTTACCATGATCCATCTACAATAATATAATAAGTAACTGACTACAGCACTGTCAACAACACAACAGGATTGTACTTTTAAAATAACAATAATACAACAATTGACGACTGTGAAAATGTCAATCACTCAGTGGATCTAGATTTCCTCTTGAGAGGGTAGAAGGAACTGAGATGCAATACCTAGTTAAAGCAACAAAGCACTGCTTGTCATGACGTAATGTGGAAATGAAGAGCTAAAGTCATAAATTAAGCTTGTGGTACTTATGCTGGTACTGATTTGGAATTGTGGAGTTAAACAGGAGAGTCTCATCTTCACGTTGTACAGTATCAACGTTATAACATCATTATACTCAGAAGACACAATAAATGCTGAACTAATGGCTTCAAAGCAGGAAGATTTTAATTTATAGGATAAAATAAGAAAAAAAAACTTACGCACGTTAAAGAGAATAAATATTTAAAAAGAGACAGAAATATCAGAAAAAACAATAAATTCTGCACCTGAGAGCAGGGCTGTTAATGAAATGGAGAATTGATATACCTCAACACCAGCCAGTCCCTAACTCTCACCATTTACCTGAAACTCCGATAACTGCAATGAGAGGATAGTAAATGGCAAACAACAGGCCCTTTGGTATTCCGTGCATTTCGAGCGAAGGCTGTGAAATTAAATGCAGCACTTTTCCATTTATACCTGATGCCATGCCTTAGGGAAATCATTCGATTGAGGACCTTTTCCATGCAATTATTTTCTAACAACAGTTTGGTGTGTCTGTTTTCCGGAAATTATATGACTTCTAATAGAACAAAATAGTTTTGATTTCCTTGTCAATACAATCTGTTCCTTTTTTAAAATAAAATGCCAAAATACTAAACACAGCCACATGCATTGTTTACTTGGACATTTTTTTTTCAGTAGATTTTAATGTGATTTCGAGAAGAAACGTACATAAAATTCCATAATATCGTGGGGAACTTCTATCTTGTTCTTATTTCTTACAACTGCAGCCCTCTTCCAATCGTTAATCAGATTCTTCGTTAAACATACCTGAAAATGCGAACCCATGTGTATGTACCAGGCCAGACACCCTCAAAATATTTTCAGAAAGTAATCTGGACACAACATTTACTTATTTCAAAAAGGCAGATGTGGGGTGAATATTACAAGTGTGATTCAATTGTTTAAAACATTTGACTTTGAGCAAAACAGAACTGATTTAAGCATAACAGTTGAAATGCGAACAAATGAAGACAACGTTGAGAATAACTTAACCATTAGAAAATGCAAGTGTATCGATAGATTAGCAATTACTAATTTCCTGTTCCAATACAGTAACATCGTATAAACACCCGTTGACAATAATGTGAATTCAAACACAGATTCTTACAAGCAAGAGACAACGGAAGCCAACGAGAGGTATCAAAAGAAAGCCAGAGGAATTCTTTACTGACACTTGCATCTCTGCTGGACTCACATCTTGTGAGTGTTACAGCTCAACCAACTTAATAAATAAACTCAGCTCAGAGAACTGGACCCTCCCCTGTTAAAATAGACTCCTTTGCATCTCTGCATTTACGAAATCTCTTCAAAAAAGGGCAAAATGACGTTTTCATGGTGACACCATCTTTACACATCCACCCTTAACGAAAAGAATAATCAGGATACAAATATGGCTTCATTTTAAACCCCTTAGCCTTATTCTGCCAGAACACTTAGACATAGAACAATACAGCACAGAACAGGCCCTTCGGCCCTCAAGGTTGCGCCCATCTGTGAACTATTCTCAGCTCGTCCCGCTACACTATCCCAAAATCATCCATGTGCTCATCTAAGGATTGTTTAAATCTCTCTAATGTGGGTGAGCTAACTATATTGGCAGGTAGGGCATTCCACGCCCTTCCCACTCTCTGAGTAAAGAACCTGCCTCTGACATCTATCGTAAATCTATCACCCCTCAATTTGTAGTTATACCCCCTCGTTCAAGATGACGTCATCACGCTACGAAAGGGCGTTTATTTGTCTACCCTGTCTAATCCTCTGATCATCTTGTATGTCTCTATAAAATCCCCTCTTGGCCTTCTTATTTGCAATGAGAACAGACCCAAGTCTCTCAGCCTTTCCTCATTAGACCTTCCCTCCAGGACAGGCAGCAACCTGGCAAACATCCTCTGCACCTTTTCCACTGATTCCGCATCTTTCCTGAAATATGGTGACCAGAACTCTACACAATATTTGAAGTGTGGCCGCACAAGCCTTCTACATATTTCCAGCATCATATTGTGGCCCCAGATTTCAATCCCACAAACAATGAAACCTAACACACTGTATACCTTCTTAACAGCACTGCCAACCTGGGTGGCAAATTTCAGGGATCTATATGCATGGACTCCAAGATCCCTCTGCACATTCACACTATCAACGATCTTTCCATTGACCCAGTCCTCTGCCATCCTGTAGTTCTTCCCAAAGTGCATCACCTCGCATTTAAATGCATTGAACTCCATTTGCCATCTCTCAGCCCAATTCTGCAGTTTATCCAAGTCCCCCTGCAACCTGTAACATTGTTCCAAACTGTCCACGAACTCAAAGACAATTGTATCAACTGCAAATTTACTAATCCATCCACATATGCCTGCGTCTAAGTCATTTATAAAAATGAAAAACATCAGTGGTCCCAAATATGTTCTTGTGGCACACCACTAGTAACTGGACTCCAGGCTGAACATTCTCCATCAACCGCCACTCGCTGACTTCTTTCATAAAGACAGTTTCTAAACCAATCTGCTAAATCACCCTCAATCCCATGCCTCTACAATTTCTCCAACAGCCTACCACGTGGAACATTATCAAAGGCTTTACTGAAGTCCATATAAACCACGTCAACTGCCCTACCCTCATCCACATGCTTGGTCTCCTTCTAAAAAAGACTCAGTGAGGTTTTGTGAACATGACTTGCCCTTGACGAAACCGTGTTAACAATCTGAAATCAAATTGTTGCTTGATAGATGATTATAAATCTTATCGCTTATAATTCTTTCCGAAACCTTTCCTACAACAGACGTAAGTCTCACTATTCTATAATTACCTGGGTCGTGTCAACTGCTGTTCTTGAACACGGGCACAACATTCGCAATCCTCCAGTCCTCTGGTACTAAATCTGTAGGCTACGATGACTCAAATATCAAAACCAAAGGCTCTGTCATCTCCTCCCTAACTTCCCAGAGAATCCTCGGATAAATCGTAACCGGCCCACGGGAGAAAAGAGTAAAAGAGAGGAAAAAAGAGGAAGAAAGAGGAGAAATGAGGAAAAAAGTGGAGAAAAAGAGGAAAAAACAGGAGAAATGAGGAAAAAAGTGGAGAAAAAGAGGAAAAAAGAGGAGAAATGAGGAAAAAGAGGAAAAAAAAGGAAAAAGAGGTTAGGGTTAGGGTTAGGGTTAGGGTTAGAGATAGGGTTAGGGGTTAGGGTTAGGGTTAGGGTTAGGGATAGGGTTAGGGATAGGGTTAGGGTTAGGTTTAGGGTTAGGGATAGGGTTAGGATTAGGGTTAGGGTTAGGGACCGGGTTAGGGTTAGGGTTAGGGTTAGGGCTAGGGTCAGTGTTAGGGTTAGGGTTAGGGTCAGGGTCAGGGTTAGGGTCAGGGTTAGGGTTAAGGTCAGGGTTAGGGTCAGGGTCAGGGTTAGGGTTAGGGTTAGGGTTAGCGTTAGGGTTAGGGTTAGGGTTAGGGTTAGGGTTAGGGTTAGGCCCGTGCTTACCTGTGATAGGGTTACGGTTAGGGTTATTGTTATGGTTAGGGAGGCCCGCGATAGGGTTAGCGTTAGGGTTAGGGTTAGGGTTAGGGTTAGAGTTAGGGTTCGGGTTAGGGGTTAGGGTTAGGGTTAGGGTTAGGGTTAGGGTTAGGGCTAGGGTTAGGGTTAGGGCAAGGGCTAGGGTTAGGGTTGGGTTCGTGTTAGGGTTAGCGTTAGGGTTAGGGTTAGGGTTAGGGTTAGGGTTAGGGATAGGGTTAGGGTTAGGGTAGGGTTAGGGTTAGGGTTAGGGTTAGGGTTAGGGTTAGGGTTAGGGTTAGGGTTAGGGTTAGGGATAGGGTTAGGGATAGGGTTAGGGTTAGGGTTAGGGATAGGGTTAGGGTTAGGGTTAGGGTTAGGGTTAGGGTTAGGGTTAGGGTTAGGGTTAGGGTTAGGGTTTCAGCCCCTCTGTTTCTCGCCCTCTGTTTCTGCCCGTCTGTTTCAGCCCCTCTGTTTCAGCCCCTCTGTTTCTCGCCCTCTGTTTCTGCCCGTCTGTTTCTCGCCCTCTGTTTCAGCCACTCTGTTTCTCGCCCTCTGTTTCAGCCCCTCTGATTCAGCCCCTCTGTTTCAGCCCCTCTGAATCAGCCCCTCTGTTTCAGCCCCTCTGTTTCAGACCCTCTGTTTCTCGCCCTCTGTTTCAGTCTTTCTGTTTCTCGCCCTCTGTTTCAGCCCCTCTGATTCAGCCCCTCTGTTTCTCGCACTCTGTTTCAGCCCCTCTGATTCTCGCCCTCTGTTTCAGCCCCTCAGTTTCTTGCCCTCTGTTTCAGCCCCTCTGTTTCAGCCCCTCTGTTTCAGCCCCTCTGTTTCTCGCCCTCTGTTTCAGCCCCTCTATTTCTCGCCCTCTGTTTCAGCCCCTCTGTTTCAGCCCCACTGTTCAGCCCCTCTGTTTCAGCCCCTCTGTTTCTCGCCCTCTGTTTCAGCCCCTCTGTTTCTCGCCCTCTGTTTCAGCCCCTCTGTTTCTCACCCTCTGTTTCAGCCACTCTGTTTCAGCCCCTCTGTTTCAGTCCCTCTGTTTCTCGCCCTCTGTTTAAGCCCCTCTGTTTCTCGCATCTCTGATTCAGCCCCTCTGTTTCTCGCCCTATGTTTCAGCCTCTCTGTTTCTCGCCCTCTGTTTCAGCCCCTCTGTTTCAGCCCCCCTGTTTCAGCCCCTCTGTTTCTCGCCCTCTGTTTCAGCCCCTCTTTTTCTCGCCCTCTGTTTCAGCCCCTCTGTTTCTCGCACTCTGTGTCAGCCCCTCTGATTCAGCCCCTCTGTTGCAGCCCCTCTGTTTCAGCCCCTTTGTTTCAGCCCCTCTATTTCAGCCCCTCTGTTTCAGCCCCTCTGTTTCATCCCATCTGTTTCTCGCCCTCTGTTTCTCACCCTCTGTTTCTCGCCCTCTGTTTCAGCCCCTCTGTTTTTTGCCCTCTGTTTCAGCCCCTCTGTTTCTCGCCCTCTGTTTCTCACCCTCTGTTTCTCGCCCTCTGTTTCAGCCCCTCTGTTTTTTGCCCTCTGTTTCAGCCCGTCTGTTTCTCGCCCTCTGTTTCAGCCCCTCTGTTTCTCGCCCTCTGTTTCAGCCCCTCTGTTTCTCGCCCTCTGTTTCAACCTCTCTGTTTCTCGCCCTCTGTTTCAGCCACTCTGTTTCAGCCCCTCTGTTTCAGCCCCTCTGTCTCTCGCACTCTGTTTCAGCCCCTCTGTTTCTCGCCCTCTGTTTCAGCCCCTCTGTTTCTCGCCGTCTGTTTCAGCCCCTCTGTTTCTCACCCTCTGTTTCAGTCCCTCTGTTTCGCGCACTCTGTTTCAGCCCCTCTGTTTCAGCCCCTCTGTTTCTCGCCCACTGTTTCTGCCCGTCTGTTTCTCGCCCTCTGTTTCAGCCACTCTGTTTCTCGCCTTCTGTTTCAGCCCCTCTGATTCAGCCCCTCTCTTTCAGCCCCTCTGAATCAGCCCCTCTGATTCAGCCCCTCTGTTTCAGCCCCTCTGTTTCAGCCCCTCTGTTTCTCGCCCTCTGTTTAATCCCCTCTGTTTCTCACCATCTGTTTCAGCCCCTCTGTTTCAGCCCCTCTGTTTCTCGCCCTCTGTTTCAGTCTTTCTGTTTCTCGCCCTCTGTTTCAGCCCCTCTGATTCAGCCCCTCTGTTTCTCGCACTCTGTTTCAGCCCATCTGATTCTCGCCTTCTGTTTCAGCCCCTCAGTTTCTTGCCCTCTGTTTCAGCCCCTCTGTTTCAGCCCCTCTGTTTCAGCCCCTCTGTTTCGCGCCCTCTGTTTCAGCCCCTCTGTTTCTCGCACTCTGTTTCAGCCCCTCTGTTTCTCGCCCTCTGTTTCAGTAACTCTATTTCTCGCCCTCTGTTTCAGCCCCTCTGTTTCAGCCCCACTGTTTCAGCCCCTCTGTTTCAGCCCCTATGTTTCTCGCACTCTGTTTCAGCCACTCTGTTTCTCGCCCTCCGTTTCAGCCCCTCTGATTCAGCCCCTCTGTTTCAGCCCCTCTGAATCAGCCCCTCTGATTCAGCCCCTCTGTTTCAGCCCCTCTGTTTCAGCCCCTCTGTTTCTCGCCCTCTGTTTCAGCCCCTCTGTTTCAGCCCCTCTGTTTCAGGCCCTCTGTTTCTCGCCCTCTGTTTCAGCCCCTCTGTTTCTGGCCCTCTGTTTCAGCCCCTCTGTTTCACGCCCTCTGTTTCAGCCCCTCTGTTTCTTGCCCTCTGTTTCAGCCCCTCTGTTTCAGCCACTCTGTTTCAGCCCCTCTGTTTCCCGCCATGTTTCAGCGACTCTGTTTCTCGCCCCCTGTTTCAGCCCCTCTGTTTCTCACCCTCTGTATCAGCCGCTTTGTTTCAGCCCCTCTGTTTCAGCCCCTCTGTTTCAGCCTCTCTGTTTCTCGCCCTCTGTTTCAGCCCCTCTGTTTCTCGCCCTCTGTTTCAGCCCCTCTGTTTCTCGCCCTCTGTTTCAGCCCCTCTGTTTCTCGCCCTCTGTTTCAGCCCCTCTGTTTCAGCCCCTCTGTTTCAGCCCCTCTGTTTCAGGCCCTCTGTTTCTTGCCATGTTTCAGCGACTCTGTTTCTCGCCCTCTGTTTCAGCCCCTCTGTTTCTCGCGCTCTGTTTCAGCCCCTCTGTTTCTTGCCCTCTGTTTCAGCCCCTCTATTTCTCGCCCTCTGTTTCAGCCCCTCTGTTTCAGCCCCACTGTTTCAGCCCCTCTGTTTCAGCCCCTCTGTTTCTCGCACTCTGTTTCAGCCACTCTGTTTCTCGCCCTCCGTTTCAGCCCCTCTGATTCAGCCCCTCTGTTTCAGCCCCTCTGAATCAGCCCCTCTGATTCAGCCCCTCTGTTTCAGCCCCTCTGTTTCAGCCCCTCTGTTTCTCGCCCTCTGTTTCAGCCCCTCTGTTTCAGCCCCTCTGTTTCAGGCCCTCTGTTTCTCGCCCTCTGTTTCAGCCCCTCTGTTTCTGGCCCTCTGTTTCAGCCCCTCTGTTTCACGCCCTCTGTTTCAGCCCCTCTGTTTCTTGCCCTCTGTTTCAGCCCCTCTGTTTCAGCCACTCTGTTTCAGCCCCTCTGTTTCAGCCCCACTGTTTCAGCCCCTCTGTTTCTCGCCATGTTTCAGCGACTCTGTTTCTCGCCCTCTGTTTCAGCCCCTCTGTTTCTCACCCTCTGTATCAGCCGCTTTGTTTCAGCCCCTCTGTTTCAGCCCCTCTGTTTCAGCCTCTCTGTTTCTCGCCCTCTGTTTCAGCCCCTCTGTTTCTCGCCCTCTGTTTCAGCCCCTCTGTTTCTCGCCCTCTGTTTCAGCCCCTCTGTTTCTCGCCCTCTGTTTCAGCCCCTCTGTTTCAGCCCCTCTGTTTCAGCCCCTCTGTTTCAGGCCCTCTGTTTCTTGCCATGTTTCAGCGACTCTGTTTCTCGCCCTCTGTTTCAGCCCCTCTGTTTCTCACCCTCTGTATCAGCCGCTTTGTTTCAGCCCCTCTGTTTCAGCCCCTCTGTTTCAGCATCTCTGATTCTCGCCCTCTGTTTCTCGCCCTCTGTTTCAGCCCCTCTGTTTCTCGCCCTCTGTTTCAGCCACTCAGTTTCAGCCCCTCTGTTTCTTGCCCTCTGTTTCAGCCCCTCTGTTTCTCGCCCTCTGTTTCAGCCCCTCTGTTTCTCGCTGTCTGTTTCAGCCCCTCTGTTTCTCGCCCTCTGTTTCAGTCCCTCTGTTTCGCGCTCTCTGTTTCAGCCCCTCTGTTTCAGCCCCTCTGTTTCTCGCCCTCTGTTTCTGCCCGTCTGTTTCTCGCCCTCTGTTTCAGCCACTCTGTTTCTCGCCCTCTGTTTCAGCCCCTCTGATTCAGCCCCTCTGTTTCAGCCCCTCTGAATCAGCCCCTCTGATTCAGCCCCTCTGTTTCAGCCCCTCTGTTTCAGCCCCTCGGTTTCTCGCACTCTGTTTCAGTCTTTCTGTTTCTCGCCCTCTGTTTCAGCCCCTCTGTTTCAGCCCCCCTGTTTCAGCCCCTCGGTTTCTCGCCCTCTGTTTCAGCCCCTCTTTTCCTCGCCCTCTGTTTCAGCCCCTCTGTTTCTCGCACTCTGTGTCAGCCCCTCTGATTCAGCCCCTCTGTTGCAGCCCCTCTGTTTCAGCCCCTTTGTTTCAGCCCCTCTATTTCAGCCCCTCTGTTTCAGCCCCTCTGTTTCTCGCACTCTGTTTCAGCCCCTCTGATTCTCGACCTCTGTTTCAGCCCCTCAGTTTCTTGCCCTCTGTTTCAGCCCCTCTGTTTCAGCCCCTCTGTTTCGCGCCCTCTGTTTCAGCCCCTCTGTTTCTCGCGCTCTGTTTCAGCCCCTCTGTTTCTCGCCCTCTATTTCAGCCCCTCTATTTCTCGCCCTCTGTTTCAGCCCCTCTGTTTCACCCCCACTGTTTCAGCCCCTCTGTTTCAGCCCCTCTGTTTCTCGCCCTCTGTTTCAGCCCCTCTGTTTCTCACCCTCTGTTTCAGCCCCTCTGTTTCAGCCCCTCTGTTTCAGTCCCTCTGTTTCTCGCCCTCTGTTTCTCGCCCTCCGTTTCAGCCCCTCTGTTTCTCGCCCTCTGATTCAGCCCCTCTGAATCTCGCATCTCTGATACAGCCCCTCTGTTTCTTGCCCTCTGTTTCAGCCCCTCTGTTTCTCGCCCTATGTTTCAGCCTCTCTGTTTCTCGCCCTCTGTTTCAGCCCCTCTGTTTCAGCCCCCCTGTTTCAGCCCCTCTGTTTCTCACCCTCTGTTTCAGCCCCTCTTTTTCTCGCCCTCTGTTTCAGCCCCTCTGTTTCTCGCACTCTGTGTCAGCCCCTCTGATTCAGCCCCTCTGTTGCAGCCCCTCTGTTTCAGCCCCTTTGTTTCAGCCCCTCTATTTCAGCCCCTCTGTTTCAGCCCCTCTGTTTCATCCCATCTGTTTCTCGCCCTCTGTTTCTCACCCTCTGTTTCTCGCCCTCTGTTTCAGCCCCTCTGTTTTTTGCCCTCTGTTTCAGCCCCTCTGTTTCTCGCCCTCTGTTTCTCACCCTCTGTTTCTCGCCCTCTGTTTCAGCCCCTCTGTTTTTTGCCCTCTGTTTCAGCCCGTCTGTTTCAGCCCCTCTGTTTCAGCCCCTCTGTTTCTCGCCCTCTGTTTCAGCCCCTCTGTTTCTCGCCCTCTGTTTCAGCCCCTCTGTTTCTCGCCCTCTGTTTCAACCTCTCTGTTTCTCGCCCTCTGTTTCAGCCACTCTGTTTCAGCCCCTCTGTTTCAGCCCCTCTGTTTCTCGCCCTCTGTTTCAGCCCCTCTGTTTCTCGCCCTCTGTTTCAGCCCCTCTGTTTCTCGCCCTCTGTTTCAGCCCCTCTGATTCAGCCCCTCTGTTTCAGCCCCTCTGATTCAGCCCCTCTGTTTCAGCCCCTCTGTTTCAGCCCCTCTGTTTCATCCCCTCTGTTTCTCGCCCTCTGTTTCAGCCCCTCTGTTTCTCGCCCTCTGTTTCAGTCCCTCTGTTTCGCGCTCTCTGTTTCAGCCCCTCTGTTTCAGCCCCTCTGTTTCTCGCCCTCTGTTTCTGCCCGTCTGTTTCTCGCCCTCTGTTTCAGCCCCTCTGATTCAGCCCCTCTGTTTCAGCCCCTCTGAATCAGCCCCTCTGATTCAGCCCCTCTGTTTCAGCCCCTCTGTTTCAGCCCCTCGGTTTCTCGCCCTCTGTTTCAGTCTTTCTGTTTCTCGCCCTCTGTTTCAGCCCCTCTGTTTCAGCCCCCCTGTTTCAGCCCCTCTGTTTCTCGCCCTCTGTTTCAGCCCCTCTTTTTCTCGCCCTCTGTTTCAGCCCCTCTGTTTCTCGCACTCTGTGTCAGCCCCTCTGATTCAGCCCCTCTGTTGCAGCCCCTCTGTTTCAGCCCCTTTGTTTCAGCCCCTCTATTTCAGCCCCTCTGTTTCAGCCCCTCTGTTTCTCGCACTCTGTTTCAGCCCCTCTGATTCTCGACCTCTGTTTCAGCCCCTCAGTTTCTTGCCCTCTGTTTCAGCCCCTCTGTTTCAGCCCCTCTGTTTCGCGCCCTCTGTTTCAGCCCCTCTGTTTCTCGCGCTCTGTTTCAGCCCCTCTGTTTCTCGCCCTCTGTTTCAGCCCCTCTATTTCTCGCCCTCTGTTTCAGCCCCTCTGTTTCAGCCCCACTGTTTCAGCCCCTCTGTTTCAGCCCCTCTGTTTCTCGCCCTCTGTTTCAGCCCCTCTGTTTCTCACCCTCTGTTTCAGCCCCTCTGTTTCAGCCCCTCTGTTTCAGTCCCTCTGTTTCTCGCCCTCCGTTTCAGCCCCTCTGTTTCTCGCCCTCTGATTCAGCCCCTCTGAATCTCGCATCTCTGATACAGCCCCTCTGTTTCTTGCCCTCTGTTTCAGCCCCTCTGTTTCTCGCCCTATGTTTCAGCCTCTCTGTTTCTCGCCCTCTGTTTCAGCCCCTCTGTTTCAGCCCCCCTGTTTCAGCCCCTCTGTTTCTCACCCTCTGTTTCAGCCCCTCTTTTTCTCGCCCTCTGTTTCAGCCCCTCTGTTTCTCGCACTCTGTGTCAGCCCCTCTGATTCAGCCCCTCTGTTGCAGCCCCTCTGTTTCAGCCCCTTTGTTTCAGCCCCTCTATTTCAGCCCCTCTGTTTCAGCCCCTCTGTTTCATCCCATCTGTTTCTCGCCCTCTGTTTCTCACCCTCTGTTTCTCGCCCTCTGTTTCAGCCCCTCTGTTTTTTGCCCTCTGTTTCAGCCCCTCTGTTTCTCGCCCTCTGTTTCTCACCCTCTGTTTCTCGCCCTCTGTTTCAGCCCCTCTGTTTTTTGCCCTCTGTTTCAGCCCGTCTGTTTCAGCCCCTCTGTTTCAGCCCCTCTGTTTCTCGCCCTCTGTTTCAGCCCCTCTGTTTCTCGCCCTCTGTTTCAGCCCCTCTGTTTCTCGCCCTCTGTTTCAACCTCTCTGTTTCTCACCCTCTGTTTCAGCCACTCTGTTTCAGCCCCTCTGTTTCAGCCCCTCTGTTTCTCGCCCTCTGTTTCAGCCCCTCTGTTTCTCGCCCTCTGTTTCAGCCCCTCTGTTTCTCGCCCTCTGTTTCAGCCCCTCTGATTCAGCCCCTCTGTTTCAGCCCCTCTGATTCAGCCCCTCTGTTTCAGCCCCTCTGTTTCAGCCCCTCTGTTTCATCCCCTCTGTTTCTCGCTCTCTGTTTCAGCCCCTCTGTTTTGCGCCCTCTGTTTCAGCCCCTCTGTTTCTCGCCCTCTGTTTCAGGCTCTCTGATTCAGCCCCTCTGTTTCAGCCCCTCTGAATCAGCCCCTCTGATTCAGCCCCTCTGTTTCAGCCCCTCTGTTTCAGCCCCTCTGTTTCTCGCCCTCTGTTTGAGCCTCTCTGTTTCTCGCCCTCTGTTTCAGCCCCTAGGTTTCAGCCCCTCTGTTTCAGTCCATCTGTTTCTCGCCCTCTGTTTCAGCCCCTCTGTTTCTCGCCCTCTGTTTCAGCCCCTCTGTTTCTCGCCCTCTGTTTCAGCCCCTCTGTTTCTCGCCCTCTATTTCAGCCCCTCTGTTTCAGCCCCTCTGTTTCAGCCCCTCTGTTTCACCCCTCTGTTTCTCGCCATGTTTCAGCGACTCTGTTTCTCGCCCTCTGTTTCAGCCCCTCTGTTTCTCACCCTCTGTATCAGCCGCTTTGTTTCAGCCCCTCTGTTTCAGCCCCTCTGTTTCAGCCTCTCTGTTTCTCGCCCTCTGTTTCTCGCCTTCTGTTTCAGGCCCTCTGTTTCTCGCCCTCTGTTTCAGCCCCTCTGTTTCAGCTCCTCTGATTCAGCCCCTCTGATTCAGCCCCTCTGTTTCTCGCCCTCTGTTTCAGCCCCTCTGTTTCAGCTGCTCTGATTCAGCCCCTCTGATTCAGCCCCTCTGTTTCTCGCCCTCTGTATCAGCCCCTCTGTTTCTTGCCCTCTGTTTCAGCCCCTCTGTTTCTCGCCCTCTGTTTCAGCCCCTCTGTTTCTCGCCGTCTGTTTCAGCCCCTCTGTTTCTCGGCCTCTGTTTCAGTCCCTCTGTTTTGCGCTCTCTGTTTCAGCCCCTCTGTTTCAGCCCCTCTGTTTCTCGCCCTCTGTTTCTGCCCGTCTGTTTCTCGCCCTCTGTTTCAGCCACTCTGTTTCTCGCCCTCTGTTTCAGCCCCTCTGATTCAGCCCCTCTGTTTCAGCCCCTCTGAATCAGCCCCTCTGTTTCTCGCACTCTGTTTCAGCCCCTCTGTTTCAGCCCCTCTGTTTCAGCCCCTCTGTTTCAGCCCCTCTGTTTCTCGCCCTCTGTTTAATCCCCTCTGTTTCTCACCATCTGTTTCAGCCCCTCTGTTTCAGCCCCTCTGTTTCTCGCCCTCTGTTTCAGTCTTTGTGTTTCTCGCCCTCTGTTTCAGCCCCTCTGATTCAGCCCCTCTGTTTCTCGCACTCTGTTTCAGCCCGTCTGATTCTCGCCCTCTGTTTCAGCCCCTCAGTTTCTGGCCCTCTGTTTCAGCCCCTCTGTTTCAGCCCCTCTGTTTCAGCCCCTCTGTTTCGCGCCCTCTGTTTCAGCCCCTCTGTTTCTCGCGCTCTGTTTCAGCCCCTCTGTTTCTCGCCCTCTGTTTCAACCCCTCTATTTCTCGCCCTCTGTTTCAGCCCCTCTGTTTCAGCCCCACTGTTTCAGCCCCTCTGTTTCAGCCCCTCTGTTTCTCGCCCTCTGTTTCAGCCCCTCTGTTTCTCGCCCTCTGTTTCAGCCCCTCTGTTTCTCGCCCTCTGTTTCAGCCCCTCTGTTTCAGCCCCTCTGTTTCAGTCCCTCTGGTTCTAGCCCTCTGTTTCTCGCCCTCCGTTTCAGCCCCTCTGTTTCTCGCCCTCTGTTTCAGCCCCTCTGTTTCTCGCATCTCTGATTCAGCCCCTCTGTTTCTTGCCCTCTGTTTCAGCCCCTCTGTTTCTCGCCCTATGTTTCAGCCTCTCTGTTTCTCGCCCTCTGTTTCAGCCCCTCTGTTTCAGCCCCCCTGTTTCAGCCCCTCTGTTTCTCGCCCTCTGTTTCAGCCCCTCTTTTTCTCGCCCTCTGTTTCTCGCACTCTGTGTCAGCCCCTCTGATTCAGCCCCTCTGTTGCAGCCCCTCTGTTTCAGCCCCTTTGTTTCAGCCCCTCTATTTCAGCCCCTCTGTTTCAGCCCCTCTGTTTCAGCCCCTCTGTTTCATCCCATCTGTTTCTCGCCCTCTGTTTCTCACCCTCTGTTTCTCGCCCTCTGTTTCAGCCCCTCTGTTTTTTGCCCTCTGTTTCAGCCCCTCTGTTTCTCGCCCTCTGTTTCTCACCCTCTGTTTCTCGCCCTCTGTTTCAGCCCCTCTGTTTTTTGCCCTCTGTTTCAGCCCGTCTGTTTCAGCCCCTCTGTTTCAGCCCCTCTGTTTCTCGCCCTCTGTTTCAGCCCCTCTGTTTCTCGCCCTCTGTTTCAACCTCTCTGTTTCTCGCCCTCTGTTTCAGCCACTCTGTTTCAGCCCCTCTGTTTCATCCCCTCTGTTTCTCGCCCTCTGTTTCAGCCCCTCTGTTTCTCGCCCTCTGTTTCAGCCCCTCTGTTTCTCGCCCTCTGTTTCAGCCCCTCTGATCCAGCCCCTCTGTTTCAGCCACTCTGATTCAGCCCCTCTGTTTCAGCCCCTCTGTTTCAGCCCCTCTGTTTCATCCCCTCTGTTTCTCGCCCTCTGTTTCAGCCCCTCTGTTTTTCGCCCTCTGTTTCAGCCCCTCTGTTTCTCGCCCTCTGTTTCAGCCACTCTGTTTCAGCCCCTCTGTTTCAGCCCCTCTGTTTCTCGCCCTCTGTTTCAGCCCCTCTGTTTCTCGCCCTCTGTTTCAGCCCCTCTGTTTCTCGCCCTCTGTTTCAGCCCCTCTGATCCAGCTCCTCTGTTTCAGCCACTCTGATTCAGCCCCTCTGTTTCAGCCCCTCTGTTTCAGCCCCTCTGTTTCATCCCCTCTGTTTCTCGCCCTCTGTTTCAGCCCCTCTGTTTTTCGCCCTCTGTTTCAGCCCCTCTGTTTCTCGCCCTCTGTTTCAGGCTCTCTGATTCAGCCCCTCTGTTTCAGCCCCTCTGAATCAGCCCCTCTGATTCAGCCCCTCTGTTTCAGCCCCTCTGTTTCAGCCCCTCTGTTTCTCGCCCTCTGTTTGAGCCTCTCTGTTTCTCGCCCTCTGTTTCAGCCCCTCTGTTTCAGCCTCTCTGTTTCAGCCCCTCTGTTTCTCGCCCTCTG
This sequence comes from Chiloscyllium punctatum, assembly GCF_047496795.1. Classification (NCBI taxonomy): domain Eukaryota; kingdom Metazoa; phylum Chordata; class Chondrichthyes; order Orectolobiformes; family Hemiscylliidae; genus Chiloscyllium; species Chiloscyllium punctatum. The sequence continues at coordinate 67,378 of NW_027309791.1, forward strand.
TTTCAGCCCCTCTGTTTCTCGCCCTCTGTTTCAGCCCCTCTGTTTCTCGCCCTCTGTTTCAGCCCCTCTGTTTCTCGCCCTCTGTTTCAGCCCCTCTGTTTCTCGCCCTCTGTTTCAGCCCCTCTGTTTCTCGCCCTCTGTTTCAGCCCCTCTGTTTCAGCCCCTCTGTTTCAGCCCCTCTGTTTCAGCCCCTCTGTTTCTCGCCATGTTTCAGCGACTCTGTTTCTCGCCCTCTTTTTCAGCCCCTCTGTTTCTCACCCTCTGTATCAGCCGCTTTGTTTCAGCCCCTCTGTTTCAGCCCCTCTGTTTCAGCCTCTCTGTTTCTCGCCCTCTGTTTCTCGCCCTCTGTTTCAGCCCCTCTGTTTCTCGCCCTCTGTTTCAGCCCCTCTGTTTCAGCTCCTCTGATTCTGCCCCTCTGATTCAGCCCCTCTGTTTCTCGCCCTCTGTTTCTGCCCCTCTGTTTCAGCCCTTCTGTTTCAGCCACTCAGTTTCAGCCCCTCTGTTTCTTGCCCTCTGTTTCAGCCCCTCTGTTTCTCGCCCTCTGTTTCAGCCCCTCTGTTTCTCGCCGTCTGTTTCAGCCCCTCTGTTTCTCGCCCTCTGTTTCAGTCCCTCTGTTTTGCGCTCTCTGTTTCAGCCCCTCTGTTTCAGCCCCTCTGTTTCTCGCCCTCTGTTTCTGCCCGTCTGTTTCTCGCCCTCTGTTTCAGCCACTCTGTTTCTCGCCCTCTGTTTCAGCCCCTCTGATTCAGCCCCTCTGTTTCAGCCCCTCTGAATCAGCCCCTCTGATTCAGCCCCTCTGTTTCAGCCCCTCTGTTTCAGCCCCTCTGTTTCTCGCCCTCTGTTTAATCCCCTCTGTTTCTCACCATCTGTTTCAGCCCCTCTGTTTCAGCCCCTCTGTTTCTCGCCCTCTGTTTCAGTCTTTCTGTTTCTCGCCCTCTGTTTCAGCCCCTCTGTTTCAGCCCCTCTGTTTCAGCCCCTCTGTTTCGCGCCCTCTGTTTCAGCCCCTCTGTTTCTCGCGCTCTGTTTCAGCCCCTCTGTTTCTCGCCCTCTGTTTCAACCCCTCTATTTCTCGCCCTCTGTTTCAGCCCCTCTGTTTCAGCCCCACTGTTTCAGCCCCTCTGTTTCAGCCCCTCTGTTTCTCGCCCTCTGTTTCAGCCCCTCTGTTTCTCGCCCTCTGTTTCAGCCCCTCTGTTTCTCGCCCTCTGTTTCAGCCCCTCTGTTTCAGCCCCTCTGTTTCAGTCCCTCTGGTTCTCGCCCTCTGTTTCTCGCCCTCCGTTTCAGCCCCTCTGTTTCTCGCCCTCTGTTTCAGCCCCTCTGTTTCTCGCATCTCTGATTCAGCCCCTCTGTTTCTTGCCCTCTGTTTCAGCCCCTCTGTTTCTCGCCCTATGTTTCAGCCTCTCTGTTTCTCGCCCTCTGTTTCAGCCCCTCTGTTTCAGCCCCCCTGTTTCAGCCCCTCTGTTTCTCGCCCTCTGTTTCAGCCCCTCTTTTTCTCGCCCTCTGTTTCTCGCACTCTGTGTCAGCCCCTCTGATTCAGCCCCTCTGTTGCAGCCCCTCTGTTTCAGCCCCTTTGTTTCAGCCCCTCTATTTCAGCCCCTCTGTTTCAGCCCCTCTGTTTCAGCCCCTCTGTTTCATCCCATCTGTTTCTCGCCCTCTGTTTCTCACCCTCTGTTTCTCGCCCTCTGTTTCAGCCCCTCTGTTTTTTGCCCTCTGTTTCAGCCCCTCTGTTTCTCGCCCTCTGTTTCTCACCCTCTGTTTCTCGCCCTCTGTTTCAGCCCCTCTGTTTTTTGCCCTCTGTTTCAGCCCGTCTGTTTCAGCCCCTCTGTTTCAGCCCCTCTGTTTCTCGCCCTCTGTTTCAGCCCCTCTGTTTCTCGCCCTCTGTTTCAGCCCCTCTGTTTCTCGCCCTCTGTTTCAACCTCTCTGTTTCTCGCCCTCTGTTTCAGCCACTCTGTTTCAGCCCCTCTGTTTCATCCCCTCTGTTTCTCGCCCTCTGTTTCAGCCCCTCTGTTTCTCGCCCTCTGTTTCAGCCCCTCTGTTTCTCGCCCTCTGTTTCAGCCCCTCTGATCCAGCCCCTCTGTTTCAGCCACTCTGATTCAGCCCCTCTGTTTCAGCCCCTCTGTTTCAGCCCCTCTGTTTCATCCCCTCTGTTTCTCGCCCTCTGTTTCAGCCCCTCTGTTTTTCGCCCTCTGTTTCAGCCCCTCTGTTTCTCGCCCTCTGTTTCAGCCACTCTGTTTAAGCCCCTCTGTTTCAGCCCCTCTGTTTCTCGCCCTCTGTTTCAGCCCCTCTGTTTCTCGCCCTCTGTTTCAGCCCCTCTGTTTCTCGCCCTCTGTTTCAGCCCCTCTGTTTCAGCCCCTCTGTTTCAGCCTCTCTGTTTCTCGCCCTCTGTTTCTCGCCCTCTGTTTCAGCCCCTCTGTTTCATCCCCTCTGTTTCTCGCCCTCTGTTTCAGCCCCTCTGTTTTTCGCCCTCTGTTTCAGCCCCTCTGTTTCTCGCCCTCTGTTTCAGGCTCTCTGATTCAGCCCCTCTGTTTCAGCCCCTCTGAATCAGCCCCTCTGATTCAGCCCCTCTGTTTCTCGCCCTCTGTTTGAGCCTCTCTGTTTCTCGCCCTCTGTTTCAGCCCCTCTGTTTCAACCCCTCTGTTTCAGCCCCTCTGTTTCAACCCCTCTGTTTCAGCCCCTCTGTTTCTCGCCCTCTGTTTCAGCCCCTCTGTTTCTCGCCCTCTGTTTCAGCCCCTCTGTTTCTCGCCCTCTGTTTCAGCCCCACTGTTTCTCGCCCTCTGTTTCAGCCCCTCTGTTTCTCGCCCTCTGTTTCAGCCCCTCTGTTTCTCGCCCTCTGTTTCAGCCCCTCTGTTTCAGCCCCTCTCTTTCAGCCCCTCTGTTTCAGCCCCTCTGTTTCTCGCCATGTTTCAGCGACTCTGTTTCTCGCCCTCTTTTTCAGCCCCTCTGTTTCTCACCCTCTGTATCAGCCGCTTTGTTTCAGCCCCTCTGTTTCAGCCCCTCTGTTTCAGCCTCTCTGTTTCTCGCCCTCTGTTTCTCGCCCTCTGTTTCAGCCCCTCTGTTTCTCGCCCTCTGTTTCAGCCCCTCTGTTTCAGCTCCTCTGATTCTGCCCCTCTGATTCAGCCCCTCTGTTTCTCGCCCTCTGTTTCTGCCCCTCTGTTTCAGCCCTTCTGTTTCAGCCACTCAGTTTCAGCCCCTCTGTTTCTTGCCCTCTGTTTCAGCCCCTCTGTTTCTCGCCCTCTGTTTCAGCCCCTCTGTTTCTCGCCGTCTGTTTCAGCCCCTCTGTTTCTCGCCCTCTGTTTCAGTCCCTCTGTTTGGCGCTCTCTGTTTCAGCCCCTCTGTTTCAGCCCCTCTGTTTCTCGCCCTCTGTTTCTGCCCGTCTGTTTCTCGCCCTCTGTTTCAGCCACTCTGTTTCTCGCCCTCTGTTTCAGCCCCTCTGATTCAGCCCCTCTGTTTCAGCCCCTCTGAATCAGCCCCTCTGATTCAGCCCCTCTGTTTCAGCCCCTCTGTTTCAGCCCCTCTGTTTCTCGCCCTCTGTTTAATCCCCTCTGTTTCTCACCATCTGTTTCAGCCCCTCTGTTTCAGCCCCTCTGTTTCTCGCCCTCTGTTTCAGTCTTTCTGTTTCTCGCCCTCTGTTTCAGCCCCTCTGATTCAGCCCCTCTGTTTCTCGCACTCTGTTTCAGCCCCTCTGATTCTCGCCCTCTGTTTCAGCCCCTCAGTTTCTTGCCCTCTGTTTCAGCCACTCTGTTTCAGCCCCTCTGTTTCAGCCCCTCTGTTTCACGCCCTCTGTTTCAGCCCCTCTGTTTCTCGCGCTCTGTTTCAGCCCCTCTGTTTCTCACCCTCTGTTTCAGCCCCTCTATTTCTCGCCCTCTGTTTCAGCCCCTCTGTTTCAGCCCCACTGTTTCAGCCCCTCTGTTTCAGCCCCTCTGTTTCTCGCCCTCTGTTTCAGCCCCTCTGTTTCTCACCCTCTGTTTCAGCCCCTCTGTTTCTCGCCCTCTGTTTCAGCCCCTCTGTTTCAGCCCCTCTGTTTCAGTCCCTCTGTTTCTCGCCCTCTGTTTCTCGCCCTCCGTTTCAGCCCCTCTGTTTCTCGCCCTCTGTTTCAGCCCCTCTGTTTCTCGCATCTCTGATTCAGCCCCTCTGTTTCTTGCCCTCTGTTTCAGCCCCTCTGTTTCTCGCCCTATGTTTCAGCCTCTCTGTTTCTCTCCCTCTGTTTCAGCCCCTCTGTTTCAGCCCCCCTGTTTCAGCCCCTCTGTTTCTCGCCCTCTGTTTCAGCCCCTCTTTTTCTCGCCCTCTGTTTCAGCCCCTCTGTTTCTCGCACTCTGTGTCAGCCCCTCTGATTCAGCCCCTCTGTTGCAGCCCCTCTGTTTCAGCCCCTTTGTTTCAGCCCCTCTATTTCAGCCCCTCTGTTTCAGCCCCTCTGTTTCATCCCATCTGTTTCTCGCCCTCTGTTTCTCACCCTCTGTTTCTCGCCCTCTGTTTCAGCCCCTCTGTTTTTTGCCCTCTGTTTCAGCCCCTCTGTTTCAGCCCCTCTGTTTCAGCCCCTCTGTTTCTCGCCCTCTGTTTCAGCCCCTCTGTTTCTCGCCCTCTGTTTCAGCCCCTCTGTTTCTCGCCCTCTGTTTCAACCGCTCTGTTTCTCGCCCTCTGTTTCAGCCACTCTGTTTCAGCCCCTCTGTTTCTCGCCCTCTGTTTCAGCCCCTCTGTTTCTCGCCCTCTGTTTCAGCCCCTCTGATTCAGCCCCTCTGTTTCAGCCCCTCTGATTCAGCCCCTCTGTTTCAGCCCCTCTGTTTCAGCCCCTCTGTTTCATCCCCTCTGTTTCTCGCCCTCTGTTTCAGCCCCTCTGTTTTTCACCCTCTGTTTCAGCCCCTCTGTTTCTCGCCCTCTGTTTCAGGCTCTCTGATTCAGCCCCTCTGTTTCAGCCCCTCTGAATCAGCCCCTCTGATTCAGCCCCTTCTGTTTCAGCCCCTCTGTTTCAGCCCCTCTGTTTCTCGCCCTCTGTTTCAGCCCCTCTGTTTCAGCCCCTCTGTTTCAGCCCCTCTGTTTCTCGCCCTCTGTTTCAGCCCCTCTGTTTCTCGCCCTCTGTTTCAGCCCCTCTGTTTCTCGCCCTCTGTTTCAGCCCCTCTGTTTCAGCCCCACTGTTTCAGCCCCTCTGTTTCAGCCCCTCTGTTTCTCGCCATGTTTCAGCGACTCTGTTTCTCGCCCTCTGTTTCAGCCCCTCTGTTTCTCACCCTCTGTATCAGCCGCTTTGTTTCAGCCCCTCTGTTTCAGCCCCTCTGTTTCAGCCTCTCTGTTTCTCGCCCACTGTTTCTCGACCTCTGTTTCAGCCCCTCTGTTTCAGCCCCTCTGTTTCAGTCCCTCTGGTTCTCGCCCTCTGTTTCTCGCCCTCCGTTTCAGCCCCTCTGTTTCTCGCCCTCTGTTTCAGCCCCTCTGTTTCTCGCATCTCTGATTCAGCCCCTCTGTTTCTTGCTCTCTGTTTCAGCCCCTCTGTTTCTCGCCCTATGTTTCAGCCTCTCTGTTTCTCGCCCTCTGTTTCAGCCCCTCTGTTTCAGCCCCCCTGTTTCAGCCCCTCTGTTTCTCGCTCTCTGTTTCAGCCCCTCTTTTTCTCGCCCTCTGTTTCAGCCCCTCTGTTTCTCGCACTCTGTGTCAGCCCCTCTGTTTCAGCCCCTTTGTTTCAGCCCCTCTATTTCAGCCCCTCTGTTTCAGCCCCTCTGTTTCATCCCATCTGTTTCTCGCCCTCTGTTTCTCACCCTCTGTTTCTCGCCCTCTGTTTCTCACCCTCTGTTTTTTGCCCTCTGTTTCAGCCCCTCTGTTTCTCGCCCTCTGTTTCTCACCCTCTGTTTCTCGCCTTCTGTTTCAGCCCCTCTGTTTTTTGCCCTCTGTTTCAGCCCCTCTGTTTCAGCCCCTCTGTTTCAGCCCCTCTGTTTCTCGCCCTCTGTTTCAGCCCCTCTGTTTCTCGCCCTCTGTTTCAGCCCCTCTGTTTCTCGCCCTCTGTTTCAACGTCTCTGTTTCTCGCCCTCTGTTTCAGCCACTCTGTTTCAGCCCCTCTGTTTCAGCCCCTCTGTTTCTCGCCCTCTGTTTCAGCCCCTCTGTTTCTCGCCCTCTGTTTCAGCCCCTCTGTTTCTCGCCCTCTGTTTCAGCCCCTCTGATTCAGCCCCTCTGTTTCAGCCCCTCTGATTCAGCCCCTCTGTTTCTCGCCCTCTGTTTCAGCCCCTCTGATCCAGCTCCTCTGTTTCAGCCACTCTGATTCAGCCCCTCTGTTTCAGCCCCTCTGTTTTAGCCCCTCTGTTTCATCCCCTCTGTTTCTCGCCCTCTGTTTAAGCCCCTCTGTTTTTCGCCCTCTGTTTCAGCCCCTCTGTTTCTCGCCCTCTGTTTAAGGCTCTCTGATTCAGCCCCTCTGTTTCAGCCCCTCTGAATCAGCCCCTCTGATTCAGCCCCTCTGTTTCAGCCCCTCTGTTTCAGCCCCTCTGTTTCTCGCCCTCTGTTTGAGCCTCTCTGTTTCTCGCCCTCTGTTTCAGCCCCTCTGTTTCAGCCTCTCTGTTTCAGCCCCTCTGTTTCTCGCCCTCTGTTTCAGCCCCTCTGTTTCTCGCCCTCTGTTTCAGCCCCTCTGTTTCTCGCCCTCTGTTTCAGCCCCACTGTTTCTCGCCCTCTGTTTCAGCCCCTCTGTTTCTCGCCCTCTGTTTCAGCCCCTCTGTTTCTCGCCCTCTGTTTCAGCCCCTCTGTTTCAGCCCCTCTGTTTCAGCCCCTCTGTTTCAGCCCCTCTGTTTCTCGCCATGTTTCAGCGACTCTGTTTCTCGCCCTCTGTTTCAGCCCCTCTGTTTCTCACCCTCTGTATCAGCCGCTTTGTTTCAGCCCCTCTGTTTCAGCCCCTCTGTTTCAGCCTCTCTGTTTCTCGCCCTCTGTTTCAGCCCCTCTGTTTCAGCCCCTCTGTTTCAGCCCCTCTGTTTTAGCCCCTCTGTTTCATCCCCTCTGTTTCTCGCCCTCTGTTTCAGCCCCTCTGTTTTTCGCCCTCTGTTTCAGCCCCTCTGTTTCTCGCCCTCTGTTTCAGGCTCTCTGATTCAGCCCCTCTGTTTCAGCCCCTCTGAATCAGCCCCTCTGATTCAGCCCCTCTGTTTCAGCCCCTCTGTTTCAGCCCCTCTGTTTCAGCCTCTCTGTTTCAGCCCCTCTGTTTCTCGCCCTCTGTTTCAGCCCCTCTGTTTCTCGCCCTCTGTTTCAGCCCCTCTGTTTCTCGCCCTCTGTTTCAGCCCCACTGTTTCTCGCCCTCTGTTTCAGCCCCTCTGTTTCTCGCCCTCTGTTTCAGCCCCTCTGTTTCTCGCCCTCTGTTTCAGCCCCTCTGTTTCAGCCCCTCTGTTTCAGCCCCTGTGTTTCAGCCCCTCTGTTTCTCGCCATGTTTCAGCGACTCTGTTTCTCGCCCTCTGTTTCAGCCCCTCTGTTTCTCACCCTCTGTATCAGCCGCTTTGTTTCAGCCCCTCTGTTTCAGCCCCTCTGTTTCAGCCTCTCTGTTTCTCGCCCTCTGTTTCTCGCCCTCTGTTTCAGCCCCTCTGTTTCTCGCCCTCTGTTTCAGCCCCTCTGTTTCAGCTCCTCTGATTCTGCCCCTCTGATTCAGCCCCTCTGTTTCTCGCCCTCTGTTTCAGCCCCTCTGTTTCAGCCCTTCTGTTGCAGCCACTCAGTTTCAGCCCCTCTGTTTCTTGCCCTCTGTTTCAGCCCCTCTGTTTCTCGCCCTCTGTTTCAGCCCCTCTGTTTCTCGCCCTCTGTTTCAGCCCCTCTATTTCTCGCCGTCTGTTTCAGCCCCTCTGTTTCTCGCCCTCTGTTTCAGTCCCTCTGTTTGGCGCTCTCTGTTTCAGCCCCTCTGTTTCAGCCCCTCTGTTTCTCGCCCTCTGTTTCTGCCCGTCTGTTTCTCGCCCTCTGTTTCAGCCACTCTGTTTCTCGCCCTCTGTTTCAGCCCCTCTGATTCAGCCCCTCTGTTTCAGCCCCTCTGAATCAGCCCCTCTGATTCAGCCCCTCTGTTTCAGCCCCTCTGTTTCAGCCCCTCTGTTTCTCGCCCTCTGTTTAATCCCCTCTGTTTCTCGCCATCTGTTTCAGCCCCTCTGTTTCAGCCCCTCTGTTTCTCGCCCTCTGTTTCAGTCTTTCTGTTTCTCGCCCTCTGTTTCAGCCCCTCTGACTCAGCCCCTCTGTTTCTCGCACTCTGTTTCAGCCCCTCTGATTCTCGCCCTCTGTTTCAGCCCCTCAGTTTCTTGCCCTCTGTTTCAGCCCCTCTGTTTCAGCCCCTCTGTTTCAGCCCCTCTGTTTCGCGCCCTCTGTTTCAGCCCCTCTGTTTCTCGCGCTCTGTTTCAGCCCCTCTGTTTCTCACCCTCTGTTTCAGCCCCTCTATTTCTCGCCCTCTGTTTCAGCCCCTCTGTTTCAGCCCCACTGTTTCAGCCCCTCTGTTTCAGCCCCTCTGTTTCTCGCCCTCTGTTTCAGCCCCTCTGTTTCTCACCCTCTGTTTCAGCCCCTCTGTTTCTCGCCCTCTGTTTCAGCCCCTCTGTTTCAGCCCCTTTGTTTCAGTCCCTCTGTTTCTCGCCCTCTGTTTCTCGCCCTCCGTTTCAGCCCCTCTGTTTCTCGCCCTCTGTTTCAGCCCCTCTGTTTCTCGCATCTCTGATTCAGCCCCTCTGTTTCTTGCCCTCTGTTTCAGCCCCTCTGTTTCTCGCCCTATGTTTCAGCCTCTCTGTTTCTCTCCCTCTGTTTCAGCCCCTCTGTTTCAGCCCCCCTGTTTCAGCCCCTCTGTTTCTCGCCCTCTGTTTCAGCCCCTCTTTTTCTCGCCCTATGTTTCAGCCCCTCTGTTTCTCGCACTCTGTGTCAGCCCCTCTGATTCAGCCCCTCTGTTGCAGCCCCTCTGTTTCAGCCCCTTTGTTTCAGCCCCTCTATTTCAGCCCCTCTGTTTCAGCCCCTCTGTTTCATCCCATCTGTTTCTCGCCCTCTGTTTCTCACCCTCTGTTTCTCGCCCTCTGTTTCAGCCCCTCTGTTTTTTGCCCTCTGTTTCAGCCCCTCTGTTTCAGCCCCTCTGTTTCAGCCCCTCTGTTTCTCGCCCTCTGTTTCAGCCCCTCTGTTTCTCGCCCTCTGTTTCAGCCCCTCTGTTTCTCGCCCTCTGTTTCAACCTCTCTGTTTCTCGCCCTCTGTTTCAGCCACTCTGTTTCAGCCCCTCTGTTTCAGCCCCTCTGTTTCTCGCCCTCTGTTTCAGCCCCTCTGTTTCTCGCCCTCTGTTTCAGCCCCTCTGATTCAGCCCCTCTGTTTCAGCCCCTCTGATTCAGCCCCTCTGTTTCAGCCCCTCTGTTTCAGCCCCTCTGTTTCATCCCCTCTGTTTCTCGCCCTCTGTTTCAGCCCCTCTGTTTTTCGCCCTCTGTTTCAGCCCCTCTGTTTCTCGCCCTCTGTTTCAGGCTCTCTGATTCAGCCCCTCTGTTTCAGCCCCTCTGAATCAGCCCCTCTGATTCAGCCCCTTCTGTTTCAGCCCCTCTGTTTCAGCCCCTCTGTTTCTCGCCCTCTGTTTCAGCCCCTCTGTTTCAGCCCCTCTGTTTCAGCCCCTCTGTTTCTCGCCCTCTGTTTCAGCCCCTCTGTTTCTCGCCCTCTGTTTCAGCCCCTCTGTTTCTCGCCCTCTGTTTCAGCCCCTCTGTTTCAGCCCCACTGTTTCAGCCCCTCTGTTTCAGCCCCTCTGTTTCTCGCCATGTTTCAGCGACTCTGTTTCTCGCCCTCTGTTTCAGCCCCTCTGTTTCTCACCCTCTGTATCAGCCGCTTTGTTTCAGCCCCTCTGTTTCAGCCCCTCTGTTTCAGCCTCTCTGTTTCTCGCCCTCTGTTTCTCGACCTCTGTTTCAGCCCCTCTGTTTCAGCCCCTCTGTTTCAGTCCCTCTGGTTCTCGCCCTCTGTTTCTCGCCCTCCGTTTCAGCCCCTCTGTTTCTCGCCCTCTGTTTCAGCCCCTCTGTTTCTCGCATCTCTGATTCAGCCCCTCTGTTTCTTGCTCTCTGTTTCAGCCCCTCTGTTTCTCGCCCTATGTTTCAGCCTCTCTGTTTCTCGCCCTCTGTTTCAGCCCCTCTGTTTCAGCCCCCCTGTTTCAGCCCCTCTGTTTCTCGCCCTCTGTTTCAGCCCCTCTTTTTCTCGCCCTCTGTTTCAGCCCCTCTGTTTCTCGCACTCTGTGTCAGCCCCTCTGATTCAGCCCCTCTGTTGCAGCCTCTCTGTTTCAGCCCCTTTGTTTCAGCCCCTCTATTTCAGCCCCTCTGTTTCAGCCCCTCTGTTTTATCCCATCTGTTTCTCGCCCTCTGTTTCTCACCCTCTGTTTCTCGCCCTCTGTTTCTCACCCTCTGTTTTTTGCCCTCTGTTTCAGCCCCTCTGTTTCTCGCCCTCTGTTTCTCACCCTCTGTTTCTTGCCTTCTGTTTCAGCCCCTCTGTTTTTTGCCCTCTGTTTCAGCCCGTCTGTTTCAGCCCCTCTGTTTCAGCCCCTCTTTTTCTCGCCCTCTGTTTCAGCCCCTCTGTTTCTCGCCCTCTGTTTCAGCCCCTCTGTTTCTCGCCCTCTGTTTCAACGTCTCTGTTTCTCGCCCTCTGTTTCAGCCACTCTGTTTCAGCCCCTCTGTTTCAGCCCCTCTGTTTCTCGCCCTCTGTTTCAGCCCCTCTGTTTCTCGCCCTCTGTTTCAGCCCCTCTGTTTCTCGCCCTCTGATTCAGCCCCTCTGATTCAGCCCCTCTGTTTCAGCCCCTCTGACTCAGCCCCTCTGTTTCTCGCCCTCTGTTTCAGCCCCTCTGTTTCAGCCCTTCTGTTTCAGCCACTCAGTTTCAGCCCCTCTGTTTCTTGCCCTCTGTTTCAGCCCCTCTGTTTCTCGCCCTCTGTTTCAGCCCCTCTGTTTCTCGCCGTCTGTTTCAGCCCCTCTGTTTCTCGCCCTCTGTTTCAGTCCCTCTGTTTTGCGCTCTCTGTTTCAGCCCCTCTGTTTCAGCCCCTCTGTTTCTCGCCCTCTGTTTCTGCCCGTCTGTTTCTCGCCCTCTGTTTCAGCCACTCTGTTTCTCGCCCTCTGTTTCAGCCCCTCTGATTCAGCCCCTCTGTTTCAGCCCCTCTGTTTCAGCCCCTCTGTTTCTCGCCCTCTGTTTAATCCCCTCTGTTTCTCACCATCTGTTTCAGCCCCTCTGTTTCAGCACCTCTGTTTCTCGCCCTCTGTTTCAGTCTTTCTGTTTCTCGCCCTCTGTTTCAGCCCCTCTGATTCAGCCCCTCTGTTTCTCGCACTCTGTTTCAGCCCCTCTGATCTCGCCCTCTGTTTCAGCCCCTCAGTTTCTTGCCCTCTGTTTCAGCCCCTCTGTTTCAGCCCCTCTGTTTCAGCCCCTCTGTTTCGCGCCCTCTGTTTCAGCCCCTCTGTTTCTCGCGCTCTGTTTCAGCCCCTCTGTTTCTCACCCTCTGTTTCAGCCCCTCTATTTCTCGCCCTCTGTTTCAGCCCCTCTGTTTCAGCCCCACTGTTTCAGCCCCTCTGTTTCAGCCCCTCTGTTTCTCGCCCTCTGTTTCAGCCCCTCTGTTTCTCACCCTCTGTTTCAGCCCCTCTGTTTCTCGCCCTCTGTTTCAGCCCCTCTGTTTCAGCCCCTCTGTTTCAGTCCCTCTGTTTCTCGCCCTCTGTTTCTCGCCCTCCGTTTCAGCCCCTCTGTTTCTCGCCCTCTGTTTCAGCCCCTCTGTTTCTCGCATCTCTGATTCAGCCCCTCTGTTTCTTGCCCTCTGTTTCAGCCCCTCTGTTTCTCGCCCTATGTTTCAGCCTCTCTGTTTCTTGCCCTCTGTTTCAGCCCCTCTGTTTCAGCCCCCCTGTTTCAGCCCCTCTGTTTCTCGCCCTCTGTTTCAGCCCCTCTTTTTCTCGCCCTCTGTTTCAGCCACTCTGTTTCTCGCACTCTGTGTCAGCCCCTCTGTTGCAGCCCCTCTGTTTCAGCCCCTTTGTTTCAGCCCCTCTATTTCAGCCCCTCTGTTTCAGCCCCTCTGTTTCATCCCATCTGTTTCTCGCCCTCTGTTTCAGCCCCTCTGTTTCTCGCCCTCTGTTTCAGCCCCTCTGTTTCTCGCCCTCTGTTTCAGCCCCTCTGATTCAGCCCCTCTGTTTCAGCCCCTCTGATTCAGCCCCTCTGTTTCAGCCCCTCTGTTTCAGCCCCTCTGATTCAGCCCCTCTGTTTCTCGCCCTCTGTTTCAGCCCCTCTGTTTCAGCCCTTCTGTTTCAGCCACTCAGTTTCAGCCCCTCTGTTTCTTGCCCTCTGTTTCAGCCCCTCTGTTTCTCGCCCTCTGTTTCAGCCCCTCTGTTTCTCGCCCTCTGTTTCAGCCCCTCTGTTTCTCGCCCTCTGTTTCAGTCCCTCTGTTTGGCGCTCTCTGTTTCAGCCCCTCTGTTTCAGCCCCTCTGTTTCTTGCCCTCTGTTTCTGCCCGTCTGTTTCTCGCCCTCTGTTTCAGCCACTCTGTTTCTCGCCCTCTGTTTCAGCCCCTCTGATTCAGCACCTCTGTTTCAGCCCCTCTGAATCAGCCCCTCTGATTCAGCCCCTCTGTTTCAGCCCCTCTGTTTCAGCCCCTCTGTTTCTCGCCCTCTGTTTAATCCCCTCTGTTTCTCACCATCTGTTTCAGCCCCTCTGTTTCAGCCCCTCTGTTTCTCGCCCTCTGTTTCAGTCTTTCTGTTTCTCGCCTTCTGTTTCAGCCCCTCTGATTCAGCCCCTCTGTTTCTCGCACTCTGTTTCAGCCCCTCTGATTCTCGCCCTCTGTTTCAGCCCCTCAGTTTCTTGCCCTCTGTTTCAGCCCCTCTGTTTCAGCCCCTCTGTTTCGCGCCCTCTGTTTCAGCCCCTCTGTTTCTCGCGCTCTGTTTCAGCCCCTCTGTTTCTCACCCTCTGTTTCAGCCCCTCTATTTCTCGCCCTCTGTTTCAGCCCCTCTGTTTCAGCCCCACTGTTTCAGCCCCTCTGTTTCAGCCCCTCTGTTTCTCGCCCTCTGTTTCAGCCCCTCTGTTTCTCACCCTCTGTTTCAGCCCCTCTGTTTCTCGCCCTCTGTTTCAGCCCCTCTGTTTCAGCCCCTCTGTTTCAGTCCCTCTGTTTCTCGCCCTCTGTTTCTCGCCCTCCGTTTCAGCCCCTCTGTTTCTCGCCCTCTGTTTCAGCCCCTCTGTTTCTCGCATCTCTGATTCAGCCCCTCTGTTTCTTGCCCTCTGTTTCAGCCCCTCTGTTTCTCGCCCTATGTTTCAGCCTCTCTGTTTCTTGCCCTCTGTTTCAGCCCCTCTGTTTCAGCCCCCCTGTTTCAGCCCCTCTGTTTCTCGCCCTCTGTTTCAGCCCCTCTTTTTCTCGCCCTCTGTTTCAGCCCCTCTGTTTCTCGCACTCTGTGTCAGCCCCTCTGAATCAGCCCCTCTGTTTCAGCCCCTTTGTTTCAGCCCCTCTATTTCAGCCCCTCTGTTTCAGCCCCTCTGTTTCATCCCATCTGTTTCTCGCCCTCTGTTTCAGCCCCTCTGTTTCTCGCCCTCTGTTTCAGCCCCTCTGTTTCTCGCCCTCTGTTTCAGCCCCTCTGATTCAGCCCCTCTGTTTCAGCCCCTCTGATTCAGCCCCTCTGTTTCAGCCCCTCTGTTTCAGCCCCTCTGATTCAGCCCCTCTGTTTCTCGCCCTCTGTTTCAGCCCCTCTGTTTCAGCCCTTCTGTTTCAGCCACTCAGTTTCAGCCCCTCTGTTTCTTGCCCTCTGTTTCAGCCCCTCTGTTTCTCGCCCTCTGTTTCAGCCCCTCTGTTTCTCGCCCTCTGTTTCAGCCCCTCTGTTTCTCGCCCTCTGTTTCAGTCCCTCTGTTTGGCGCTCTCTGTTTCAGCCCCTCTGTTTCAGCCCCTCTGTTTCTTGCCCTCTGTTTCTGCCCGTCTGTTTCTCGCCCTCTGTTTCAGCCCCTCTGTTTCTCGCCCTCTGTTTCAGCCCCTCTGATTCAGCCCCTCTGTTTCAGCCCCTCTGAATCAGCCCCTCTGATTCAGCCCCTCTGTTTCAGCCCCTCTGTTTCAGCCCCTCTGTTTCTCGCCCTCTGTTTAATCCCCTCTGTTTCTCACCATCTGTTTCAGCCCCTCTGTTTCAGCCCCTCTGTTTCTCGCCCTCTGTTTCAGTCTTTCTGTTTCTCGCCTTCTGTTTCAGCCCCTCTGATTCAGCCCCTCTGTTTCTCGCACTCTGTTTCAGCCCCTCTGATTCTCGCCCTCTGTTTCAGCCCCTCAGTTTCTTGCCCTCTGTTTCAGCCCCTCTGTTTCAGCCCCTCTGTTTCGCGCCCTCTGTTTCAGCCCCTCTGTTTCTCGCGCTCTGTTTCAGCCCCTCTGTTTCTCACCCTCTGTTTCAGCCCCTCTATTTCTCGCCCTCTGTTTCAGCCCCTCTGTTTCAGCCCCACTGTTTCAGCCCCTCTCTTTCAGCCCCTCTGTTTCTCGCCCTCTGTTTCAGCCCCTCTGTTTCTCACCCTCTGTTTCAGACCCTCTGTTTCTCGCCCTCTGTTTCAGCCCCTCTGTTTTAGCCCCTCTGTTTCAGTCCCTCTGTTTCTCGCCCTCTGTTTCTCGCCCTCCGTTTCAGCCCCTCTGTTTCTCGCCCTCTGTTTCAGCCCCTCTGTTTCTCGCATCTCTGATTCAGCCCCTCTGTTTCTTGCTCTCTGTTTCAGCCCCTCTGTTTCTCGCCCTATGTTTCAGCCTCTCTGTTTCTCGCCCTCTGTTTCAGCCCCTCTGTTTCAGCCCCCCTGTTTCAGCCCCTCTGTTTCTCGCCCTCTGTTTCAGCCCCTCTTTTTCTCGCCCTCTGTTTCAGCCCCTCTGTTTCTCGCACTCTGTGTCAGCCCCTCTGAATCAGCCCCTCTGTTGCAGCCCCTCTGTTTCAGCCCCTTTGTTTCAGCCCCTCTATTTCAGCCCCTCTGTTTCAGCCCCTCTGTTTCATCCCATCTGTTTCTCGCCCTCTGTTTCTCACCCTCTGTTTCTCGCCCTCTGTTTCAGCCCCTCTGTTTTTTGCCCTCTGTTTCAGCCCCTCTGTTTCTCGCCCTCTGTTTCTCACCCTCTGCTTCTCGCCCTCTGTTTCAGCCCCTCTGTTTTTTGCCCTCTGTTTCAGCCCGTCTGTTTCAGCCCCTCTGTTTCAGCCCCTCTGTTTCTCGCCCTCTGTTTCAGCCCCTCTGTTTCTCGCCCTCTGTTTCAGCCCCTCAGTTTCTCGCCCTCTGTTTCAACCTCTCTGTTTCTCGCCCTCTGTTTCAGCCCCTCTGTTTCAGCCCCTCTGTTTCAGCCCCTCTGTTTCTCGCCCTCTGTTTCAGCCCCTCTGTTTCTCGCCCTCTGTTTCAGCCCCTCTGTTTCTCGCCCTCTGTTTCAGCCACTCTGTTTCAGCCCCTCTGTTTCAGCCCCTCTGTTTCTCGCCCTCTGTTTCAGCCCCTCTGTTTCTCGCCCTCTGTTTCAGCCCCTCTGTTTCTCGCCCTCTGTTTCAGCCCCTCTGATTCAGCCCCTCTGTTTCAGCCCCTCTGATTCAGCCCCTCTGTTTCAGCCCCTCTGTTTCTCGCCCTCTGTTTCAGCCCCTCTGTTTCTCGCCCTCTGTTTCAGCCCCTCTGTTTCTCGCCCTCTGTTTCAGCCCCTCTGTTTCAGCCCCACTGTTTCAGCCCCTCTGTTTCAGCCCCTCTGTTTCTCGCCATGTTTCAGCGACTCTGTTTCTCGCCCTCTGTTTCAGCCCCTCTGTTTCTCACCCTCTGTATCAGCCGCTTTGTTTCAGCCCCTCTGTTTCAGCCCCTCTGTTTCAGCCTCTCTGTTTCTCGCCCTCTGTTTCTCGACCTCTGTTTCAGCCGCTCTGTTTCAGCCCCTCTGTTTCAGTCCCTCTGGTTCTCGCCCTCTGTTTCTCGCCCTCCGTTTCAGCCCCTCTGTTTCTCGCCCTCTGTTTCAGCCCCTCTGTTTCTCGCATCTCTGATTCAGCCCCTCTGTTTCTTGCTCTCTGTTTCAGCCCCTCTGTTTCTCGCCCTATGTTTCAGCCCCTCTGTTTCAGCCCCCCTGTTTCAGCCCCTCTGTTTCTCGCTCTCTGTTTCAGCCCCTCTTTTTCTCGCCCTCTGTTTCAGCCCCTCTGTTTCTCGCACTCTGTGTCAGCCCCTCTGATTCAGCCCCTCTGTTGCAGCCCCTCTGTTTCAGCCCCTTTGTTTCAGCCCCTCTATTTCAGCCCCTCTGTTTCAGCCCCTCTGTTTCATCCCATCTGTTTCTCGCCCTCTGTTTCTCACCCTCTGTTTCTCGCCCTCTGTTTCAGCCCCTCTGTTTTTTGCCCTCTGTTTCAGCCCTTCCGTTTCTCGCCCTCTGTTTCTCACCCTCTGTTTCTCGCCCTCTGTTTCAGCCCCTCTGTTTTTTGCCCTCTGTTTCAGCCCGTCTGTTTCAGCCCCTCTGTTTCAGCCCCTCTGTTTCTCGCCCTCTGTTTCAGCCCCTCTGTTTCTCGCCCTCTGTTTCAGCCCCTCTGTTTCTCGCCCTCTGTTTCAACGTCTCTGTTTCTCGCCCTCTGTTTCAGCCACTCTGTTTCAGCCCCTCTGTTTCAGCCCCTCTGTTTCGCGCCCTCTGTTTCAGCCCCTCTGTTTCTCGCGCTCTGTTTCAGCCCCTCTGTTTCTCACCCTCTGTTTCAGCCCCTCTATTTCTCGCCCTCTGTTTCAGCCCCTCTGTTTCAGCCCCACTGTTTCAGCCCCTCTGTTTCAGCCCCTCTGTTTCTCGCCCTCTGTTTCAGCCCCTCTGTTTCTCACCCTCTGTTTCAGCCCCTCTGTTTCTCGCCCTCTGTTTCAGCCCCTCTGTTTCAGCCCCTCTGTTTCAGTCCCTCTGATTCTCGCCCTCTGTTTCTCGCCCTCCGTTTCAGCCCCTCTGTTTCTCGCCCTCTGTTTCAGCCCCTCTGTTTCTCGCATCTCTGATTCAGCCCCTCTGTTTCTTGCCCTCTGTTTCAGCCCCTCTGTTTCTCGCCCTATGTTTCAGCCTCTCTGTTTCTCTCCCACTGTTTCAGCCCCTCTGTTTCAGCCCCCTGTTTCAGCCCCTCTGTTTCTCGCCCTCTGTTTCAGCCCCTCTTTTTCTCGCCATCTGTTTCAGCCCCTCTGTTTCTCGCACTCTGTGTCAGCCCCTCTGATTCAGCCCCTCTGTTGCAGCCCCTCTGTTTCAGCCCCTTTGTTTCAGCCCCTCTATTTCAGCCCCTCTGTTTCAGCCCGTCTGTTTCATCCCATCTGTTTCTCGCCCTCTGTTTCTCACCCTCTGTTTCTCGCCCTCTGTTTTTTGCCCTCTGTTTCAGCCCCTCTGTTTCAGCCCCTCTGTTTCAGCCCCTCTGTTTCTCGCCCTCTGTTTCAGCCCCTCTTTTTCTCGCCCTCTGTTTCAGCCCCTCTGTTTCTCGCCCTCTGTTTCAACCTCTCTGTTTCTCGCCCTCTGTTTCAGCCACTCTGTTTCAGCCCCTCTGTTTCAGCCCCTCTGTTTCTCGCCCTCTGTTTCAGCCCCTCTGTTTCTCGCCCTCTGTTTCAGCCCCTCTGATTCAGCCCCTCTGTTTCAGCCCCTCTGATTCAGCCCCTCTGTTTCAGCCCCTCTGTTTCAGCCCCTCTGTTTCATCCCCTCTGTTTCTCGCCCTCTGTTTCAGCCCCTCTGTTTTTCGCCCTCTGTTTCAGCCCCTCTGTTTCTCGCCCTCTGTTTCAGGCTCTCTGATTCAGCCCCTCTGTTTCAGCCCCTCTGAATCAGCCCCTCTGATTCAGCCCCTTCTGTTTCAGCCCCTCTGTTTCAGCCCCTCTGTTTCTCGCCCTCTGTTTCAGCCCCTCTGTTTCAGCCCCTCTGTTTCAGCCCCTCTGTTTCTCGCCCTCTGTTTCAGCCCCTCTGTTTCTCGCCCTCTGTTTCAGCCCCTCTGTTTCTCGCCCTCTGTTTCAGCCCCTCTGTTTCAGCCCCACTGTTTCAGCCCCTCTGTTTCAGCCCCTCTGTTTCTCGCCATGTTTCAGCGACTCTGTTTCTCGCCCTCTGTTTCAGCCCCTCTGTTTCTCACCCTCTGTATCAGCCGCTTTGTTTCAGCCCCTCTGTTTCAGCCCCTCTGTTTCAGCCTCTCTGTTTCTCGCCCTCTGTTTCTCGACCTCTGTTTCAGCCCCTCTGTTTCAGCCCCTCTGTTTCAGTCCCTCTGGTTCTCGCCCTCTGTTTCTCGCCCTCCGTTTCAGCCCCTCTGTTTCTCGCCCTCTGTTTCAGCCCCTCTGTTTCTCGCATCTCTGATTCAGCCCCTCTGTTTCTTGCTCTCTGTTTCAGCCCCTCTGTTTCTCGCCCTATGTTTCAGCCTCTCTGTTTCTCGCCCTCTGTTTCAGCCCCTCTGTTTCAGCCCCCCTGTTTCAGCCCCTCTGTTTCTCGCTCTCTGTTTCTGCCCCTCTTTTTCTCGCCCTCTGTTTCAGCCCCTCTGATTCAGCCCCTCTGTTGCAGCCCCTCTGTTTCAGCCCCTTTGTTTCAGCCCCTCTATTTCAGCCCCTCTGTTTCAGCCCCTCTGTTTCATCCCATCTGTTTCTCGCCCTCTGTTTCTCACCCTCTGTTTCTCGCTCTCTGTTTCTCACCCTCTGTTTTTTGCCCTCTGTTTCAGCCCCTCTGTTTCTCGCCCTCTGTTTCTCACCCTCTGTTTCCCGCCTTCTGTTTCAGCCCCTCTGTTTTTTGCCCTCTGTTTCAGCCCGTCTGTTTCAGCCCCTCTGTTTCAGCCCCTCTGTTTCTCGCCCTCTGTTTCAGCCCCTCTGTTTCTCGCCCTCTGTTTCAGCCCCTCTGTTTCTCGCCCTCTGTTTCAGCCCCTCTGTTTCTCGCCCTCTGTTTCAGCCACTCTGTTTCAGCCCCTCTGTTTCAGCCCCTCTGTTTCTCGCCCTCTGTTTCAGCCCCTCTGTTTCTCGCCCTCTGTTTCAGCCCCTCTGTTTCTCGCCCTCTGTTTCAGCCCCTCTGATTCAGCCCCTCTGTTTCAGCCCCTCTGATTCAGCCCCTCTGTTTCAGCCCCTCTGTTTCAGCCCCTCTGATTCAGCCCCTCTGTTTCTCGCCCTCTGTTTCAGCCCCTCTGTTTCAGCCCTTCTGTTTCAGCCACTCAGTTTCAGCCCCTCTGTTTCTTGCCCTCTGTTTCAGCCCCTCTGTTTCTCGCCCTCTGTTTCAGCCCCTCTGTTTCTCGCCGTCTGTTTCAGCCCCTCTGTTTCTCGCCCTCTGTTTCAGTCCCTCTGTTTGGCGCTCTCTGTTTCAGCCCCTCTGTTTCAGCCCCTCTGTTTCTCGCCCTCTGTTTCTGCCCGTCTGTTTCTCGCCCTCTGTTTCAGCCACTCTGTTTCTCGCCCTCTGTTTCAGCCCCTCTGATTCAGCCCCTCTGTTTCAGCCCCTCTGTTTCAGCCCCTCTGTTTCTCGCCCTCTGTTTAATCCCCTCTGTTTCTCACCATCTGTTTCAGCCCCTCTGTTTCAGCCCCTCTGTTTCTCGCCCTCTGTTTCAGTCTTTCTGTTTCTCGCCCTCTGTTTCAGCCCCTCTGATTCAGCCCCTCTGTTTCTCGCACTCTGTTTCAGCCCCTCTGATTCTCGCCCTCTGTTTCAGCCCCTCAGTTTCTTGCCCTCTGTTTCAGCCCCTCTGTTTCAGCCCCTCTGTTTCAGCCCCTCTGTTTCGCGCCCTCTGTTTCAGCCCCTCTGTTTCTCGCGCTCTGTTTCAGCCCCTCTGTTTCTCACCCTCTGTTTCAGCCCCTCTATTTCTCGCCCTCTGTTTCAGCCCCTCTGTTTCAGCCCCACTGTTTCAGCCCCTCTCTTTCAGCCCCTCTGTTTCTCGCCCTCTGTTTCAGCCCCTCTGTTTCTCACCCGCTGTTTCAGCCCCTCTGTTTCTCGCCCTCTGTTTCAGCCCCTCTGTTTCAGCCCCTCTGTTTCAGTCCCTCTGTTTCTCGCCCTCTGTTTCTCGCCCTCCGTTTCAGCCCCTCTGTTTCTCGCCCTCTGTTTCAGCCCCTCTGTTTCTCGCATCTCTGATTCAGCCCCTCTGTTTCTTGCCCTCTGTTTCAGCCCCTCTGTTTCTCGCCCTATGTTTCAGCCTCTCTGTTTCTCGCCCTCTGTTTCAGCCCCTCTGTTTCAGCCCCCCTGTTTCAGCCCCTCTGTTTCTCGCCCTCTGTTTCAGCCCCTCTTTTTCTCGCCCTCTGTTTCAGCCCCTCTGTTTCTCGCACTCTGTGTCAGCCCCTCTGATTCAGCCCCTCTGTTGCAGCCCCTCTGTTTCAGCCCCTTTGTTTCAGCCCCTCTATTTCAGCCCCTCTGTTTCAGCCCCTCTGTTTCATCCCATCTGTTTCTCGCCCTCTGTTTCTCACCCTCTGTTTCTCGCCCTCTGTTTCAGCCCCTCTGTTTTTTGCCCTCTGTTTCAGCCCTTCTGTTTCTCGCCCTCTGTTTCTCACCCTCTGTTTCTCGCCCTCTGTTTCAGCCCCTCTGTTTTTTGCCCTCTGTTTCAGCCCGTCTGTTTCAGCCCCTCTGTTTCAGCCCCTCTGTTTCTCGCCCTCTGTTTCAGCCCCTCTGTTTCTCGCCCTCTGTTTCAGCCCCTCAGTTTCTCACCCTCTGTTTCAACGTCTCTGTTTCTCGCCCTCTGTTTCAGCCACTCCGTTTCAGCCCCTCTGTTTCAGCCCCTCTGTTTCGCGCCCTCTGTTTCAGCCCCTCTGTTTCTCGCGCTCTGTTTCAGCCCCTCTGTTTCTCACCCTCTGTTTCAGCCCCTCTATTTCTCGCCCTCTGTTTCAGCCCCTCTGTTTCAGCCCCACTGTTTCAGCCCCTCTGTTTCAGCCCCTCTGTTTCTCGCCCTCTGTTTCAGCCCCTCTGTTTCTCACCCTCTGTTTCAGCCCCTCTGTTTCTCGCCCTCTGTTTCAGCCCCTCTGTTTCAGCCCCTCTGTTTCAGTCCCTCTGTTTCTCGCCCTCTGTTTCTCGCCCTCCGTTTCAGCCCCTCTGTTTCTCGCCCTCTGTTTCAGCCCCTCTGTTTCTCGCATCTCTGATTCAGCCCCTCTGTTTCTTGCCCTCTGTTTCTGCCCCTCTGTTTCTCGCCCTATGTTTCAGCCTCTCTGTTTCTCTCCCTCTGTTTCAGCCCCTCTGTTTCAGCCCCCCTGTTTCAGCCCCTCTGTTTCTCGCCCTCTGTTTCAGCCCCTCTTTTTCTCGCCCTCTGTTTCAGCCCCTCTGTTTCTCGCATCTCTGATTCAGCCCCTCTGTTTCTTGCCCTCTGTTTCAGCCCCTCTGTTTCTCGCCCTATGTTTCAGCCTCTCTGTTTCTCTCCCTCTGTTTCAGCCCCTCTGTTTCAGCCCCCCTGTTTCAGCCCCTCTGTTTCTCGCCCTCTGTTTCAGCCCCTCTTTTTCTCGCCCTCTGTTTCAGCCCCTCTGTTTCTCGCACTCTGTGTCAGCCCCTCTGATTCAGCCCCTCTGTTGCAGCCCCTCTGTTTCAGCCCCTTTGTTTCAGCCCCTCTATTTCAGCCCCTCTGTTTCAGCCCCTCTGTTTCATCCCATCTGTTTCTCGCCCTTTGTTTCTCACCCTCTGTTTCTCGCCCTCTGTTTTTTGCCCTCTGTTTCAGCCCCTCTGTTTCAGCCCCTCTGTTTCAGCCCCTCTGTTTCTCGCCCTCTGTTTCAGCCCCTCTTTTTCTCGCCCTCTGTTTCAGCCCCTCTGTTTCTCGCCCTCTGTTTCAACCTCTCTGTTTCTCGCCCTCTGTTTCAGCCACTCTGTTTCAGCCCCTCTGTTTCAGCCCCTCTGTTTCTCGCCCTCTGTTTCAGCCCCTCTGTTTCTCGCCCTCTGTTTCAGCCCCTCTGATTCAGCCCCTCTGTTTCAGCCCCTCTGATTCAGCCCCTCTGTTTCAGCCCCTCTGTTTCAGCCCCTCTGTTTCATCCCCTCTGTTTCTCGCCCTCTGTTTCAGCCCCTCTGTTTCTCGCCCTCTGTTTCAGCCCCTCTGTTTCTCGCCCTCTGTTTCAGGCTCTCTGATTCAGCCCCTCTGTTTCAGCCCCTCTGAATTAGCCCCTCTGATTCAGCCCCTTCTGTTTCAGCCCCTCTGTTTCAGCCCCTCTGTTTCTCGCCCTCTGTTTCAGCCCCTCTGTTTCAGCCCCTCTGTTTCAGCCCCTCTGTTTCTCGCCCTCTGTTTCAGCCCCTCTGTTTCTCGCCCTCTGTTTCAGCCCCTCTGTTTCTCGCCCTCTGTTTCAGCCCCTCTGTTTCAGCCCCACTGTTTCAGCCCCTCTGTTTCAGCCCCTCTGTTTCTCGCCATGTTTCAGCGACTCTGTTTCTCGCCCTCTGTTTCAGCCCCTCTGTTTCTCACCCTCTGTATCAGCCGCTTTGTTTCAGCCCCTCTGTTTCAGCCCCTCAGTTTCAGCCTCTCTGTTTCTCGCCCTCTGTTTCTCGACCTCTGTTTCAGCCCCTCTATTTCAGCCCCTCTGTTTCAGTCCCTCTGGTTCTCGCCCTCTGTTTCTCGCCCTCCGTTTCAGCCCCTCTGTTTCTCGCCCTCTGTTTCAGCCCCTCTGTTTCTCGCATCTCTGATTCAGCCCCTCTGTTTCTTGCTCTCTGTTTCAGCCCCTCTGTTTCTCGCCCTATGTTTCAGCCTCTCTGTTTCTCGCCCTCTGTTTCAGCCCCTCTGTTTCAGCCCCCCTGTTTCAGCCCCTCTGTTTCTCGCTCTCTGTTTCAGCCCCTCTTTTTCTCGCCCTCTGTTTCAGCCCCTCTGTTTCTCGCACTCTGTGTCAGCCCCTCTGATTCAGCCCCTCTGTTGCAGCCCCTCTGTTTCAGCCCCTTTGTTTCAGCCCCTCTATTTCAGCCCCTCTGTTTCAGCCCCTCTGTTTCATCCCATCTGTTTCTCGCCCTCTGTTTCTCACCCTCTGTTTCTCGCTCTCTGTTTCTCACCCTCTGTTTTTTGCCCTCTGTTTCAGCCCCTCTGTTTCTCGCCCTCTGTTTCTCACCCTCTGTTTCCCGCCTTCTGTTTCAGCCCCTCTGTTTTTTGCCCTCTGTTTCAGCCCGTCTGTTTCAGCCCCTCTGTTTCAGCCCCTCTGTTTCTCGCCCTCTGTTTCAGCCCCTCTGTTTCTCGCCCTCTGTTTCAGCCCCTCTGTTTCTCGCCCTCTGTTTCAACGTCTCTGTTTCTCGCCCTCTGTTTCAGCCACTCTGTTTCAGCCCCTCTGTTTCAGCCCCTCTGTTTCTCGCCCTCTGTTTCAGCCCCTCTGTTTCTCGCCCTCTGTTTCAGCCCCTCTGATTCAGCCCCTCTGTTTCAGCCCCTCTGATTCAGCCCCTCTGTTTCTCGCCCTCTGTTTCAGCCCCTCTGTTTCAGCCCCTCTGTTTCAGTCCCTCTGTTTCTCGCCCTCTGTTTCTCGCCCTCCGTTTCAGCCCCTCTGTTTCTTGCCCTCTGTTTCAGCCCCTCTGTTTCTCGCCCTCTGTTTCAGCCCCTCTGTTTCTCGCCGTCTGTTTCAGCCCCTCTGTTTCTCGCCCTCTGTTTCAGTCCCTCTGTTTGGCGCTCTCTGTTTCAGCCCCTCTGTTTCAGCCCCTCTGTTTCTCGCCCTCTGTTTCTGCCCGTCTGTTTCTCGCCCTCTGTTTCAGCCACTCTGTTTCTCGCCCTCTGTTTCAGCCCCTCTGATTCAGCCCCTCTGTTTCAGCCCCTCTGTTTCAGCCCCTCTGTTTCTCGCCCTCTGTTTAATCCCCTCTGTTTCTCACCATCTGTTTCAGCCCCTCTGTTTCAGCCCCTCTGTTTCTCGCCCTCTGTTTCAGTCTTTCTGTTTCTCGCCCTCTGTTTCAGCCCCTCTGATTCAGCCCCTCTGTTTCTCGCACTCTGTTTCAGCCCCTCTGATTCTCGCCCTCTGTTTCAGCCCCTCAGTTTCTTGCCCTCTGTTTCAGCCCCTCTGTTTCAGCCCCTCTGTTTCGCGCCCTCTGTTTCAGCCCCTCTGTTTCTCGCGCTCTGTTTCAGCCCCTCTGTTTCTCACCCTCTGTTTCAGCCCCTCTATTTCTCGCCCTCTGTTTCAGCCCCTCTGTTTCAGCCCCACTGTTTCAGCCCCTCTCTTTCAGCCCCTCTGTTTCTCGCCCTCTGTTTCAGCCCCTCTGTTTCTCACCCTCTGTTTCAGCCCCTCTGTTTCTCGCCCTCTGTTTCAGCCCCTCTGTTTCAGCCCCTCTGTTTCAGTCCCTCTGTTTCTCGCCCTCTGTTTCTCGCCCTCCGTTTCAGCCCCTCTGTTTCTCGCCCTCTGTTTCAGCCCCTCTGTTTCTCGCATCTCTGATTCAGCCCCTCTGTTTCTTGCCCTCTGTTTCAGCCCCTCTGTTTCTCGCCCTATGTTTCAGCCTCTCTGTTTCTCGCCCTCTGTTTCAGCCCCTCTGTTTCAGCCCCCCTGTTTCAGCCCCTCTGTTTCTCGCCCTCTGTTTCAGCCCCTCTTTTTCTCGCCCTCTGTTTCAGCCCCTCTGTTTCTCGCACTCTGTGTCAGCCCCTCTTATTCAGCCCCTCTGTTGCAGCCCCTCTGTTTCAGCCCCTTTGTTTCAGCCCCTCTATTTCAGCCCCTCTGTTTCAGCCCCTCTGTTTCATCCCATCTGTTTCTCGCCCTCTGTTTCTCACCCTCTGTTTCTCGCCCTCTGTTTCAGCCCCTCTGTTTTTTGCCCTCTGTTTCAGCCCTTCTGTTTCTCGCCCTCTGTTTCTCACCCTCTGTTTCTCGCCCTCTGTTTCAGCCCCTCTGTTTTTTGCCCTCTGTTTCAGCCCGTCTGTTTCAGCCCCTCTGTTTCAGCCCCTCTGTTTCTCGCCCTCTGTTTCAGCCCCTCTGTTTCTCGCCCTCTGTTTCAGCCCCTCAGTTTCTCACCCTCTGTTTCAACGTCTCTGTTTCTCGCCCTCTGTTTCAGCCACTCCGTTTCAGCCCCTCTGTTTCAGCCCCTCTGTTTCGCGCCCTCTGTTTCAGCCCCTCTGTTTCTCGCGCTCTGTTTCAGCCCCTCTGTTTCTCACCCTCTGTTTCAGCCCCTCTATTTCTCGCCCTCTGTTTCAGTCCCTCTGTTTCAGCCCCACTGTTTCAGCCCCTCTGTTTCAGCCCCTCTGTTTCTCGCCCTCTGTTTCAGCCCCTCTGTTTCTCACCCTCTGTTTCAGCCCCTCTGTTTCTCGCCCTCTGTTTCAGCCCCTCTGTTTCAGCCCCTCTGTTTCAGTCCCTCTGTTTCTCGCCCTCTGTTTCTCGCCCTCCGTTTCAGCCCCTCTGTTTCTCGCCCTCTGTTTCAGCCCCTCTGTTTCTCGCATCTCTGATTCAGCCCCTCTGTTTCTTGCCCTCTGTTTCTGCCCCTCTGTTTCTCGCCCTATGTTTCAGCCTCTCTGTTTCTCTCCCTCTGTTTCAGCCCCTCTGTTTCAGCCCCCCTGTTTCAGCCCCTCTGTTTCTCGCCCTCTGTTTCAGCCCCTCTTTTTCTCGCCCTCTGTTTCAGCCCCTCTGTTTCTCGCATCTCTGATTCAGCCCCTCTGTTTCTTGCCCTCTGTTTCAGCCCCTCTGTTTCTCGCCCTATGTTTCAGCCTCTCTGTTTCTCTCCCTCTGTTTCAGCCCCTCTGTTTCAGCCCCCCTGTTTCAGCCCCTCTGTTTCTCGCCCTCTGTTTCAGCCCCTCTTTTTCTCGCCCTCTGTTTCAGCCCCTCTGTTTCTCGCACTCTGTGTCAGCCCCTCTGATTCAGCCCCTCTGTTGCAGCCCCTCTGTTTCAGCCCCTTTGTTTCAGCCCCTCTATTTCAGCCCCTCTGTTTCAGCCCCTCTGTTTCATCCCATCTGTTTCTCGCCCTTTGTTTCTCACCCTCTGTTTCTCGCCCTCTGTTTTTTGCCCTCTGTTTCAGCCCCTCTGTTTCAGCCCCTCTGTTTCAGCCCCTCTGTTTCTCGCCCTCTGTTTCAGCCCCTCTTTTTCTCGCCCTCTGTTTCAGCCCCTCTGTTTCTCGCCCTCTGTTTCAACCTCTCTGTTTCTCGCCCTCTGTTTCAGCCACTCTGTTTCAGCCCCTCTGTTTCAGCCCCTCTGTTTCTCGCCCTCTGTTTCAGCCCCTCTGTTTCTCGCCCTCTGTTTCAGCCCCTCTGATTCAGCCCCTCTGTTTCAGCCCCTCTGATTCAGCCCCTCTGTTTCAGCCCCTCTGTTTCAGCCCCTCTGTTTCATCCCCTCTGTTTCTCGCCCTCTGTTTCAGCCCCTCTGTTTTTCGCCCTCTGTTTCAGCCCCTCTGTTTCTCGCCCTCTGTTTCAGGCTCTCTGATTCAGCCCCTCTGTTTCAGCCCCTCTGAATTAGCCCCTCTGATTCAGCCCCTTCTGTTTCAGCCCCTCTGTTTCAGCCCCTCTGTTTCTCGCCCTCTGTTTCAGCCCCTCTGTTTCAGCCCCTCTGTTTCAGCCCCTCTGTTTCTCGCCCTCTGTTTCAGCCCCTCTGTTTCTCGCCCTCTGTTTCAGCCCCTCTGTTTCTCGCCCTCTGTTTCAGCCCCTCTGTTTCAGCCCCACTGTTTCAGCCCCTCTGTTTCAGCCCCTCTGTTTCTCGCCATGTTTCAGCGACTCTGTTTCTCGCCCTCTGTTTCAGCCCCTCTGTTTCTCACCCTCTGTATCAGCCGCTTTGTTTCAGCCCCTCTGTTTCAGCCCCTCAGTTTCAGCCTCTCTGTTTCTCGCCCTCTGTTTCTCGACCTCTGTTTCAGCCCCTCTATTTCAGCCCCTCTGTTTCAGTCCCTCTGGTTCTCGCCCTCTGTTTCTCGCCCTCCGTTTCAGCCCCTCTGTTTCTCGCCCTCTGTTTCAGCCCCTCTGTTTCTCGCATCTCTGATTCAGCCCCTCTGTTTCTTGCTCTCTGTTTCAGCCCCTCTGTTTCTCGCCCTATGTTTCAGCCTCTCTGTTTCTCGCCCTCTGTTTCAGCCCCTCTGTTTCAGCCCCCCTGTTTCAGCCCCTCTGTTTCTCGCTCTCTGTTTCAGCCCCTCTTTTTCTCGCCCTCTGTTTCAGCCCCTCTGTTTCTCGCACTCTGTGTCAGCCCCTCTGATTCAGCCCCTCTGTTGCAGCCCCTCTGTTTCAGCCCCTTTGTTTCAGCCCCTCTATTTCAGCCCCTCTGTTTCAGCCCCTCTGTTTCATCCCATCTGTTTCTCGCCCTCTGTTTCTCACCCTCTGTTTCTCGCTCTCTGTTTCTCACCCTCTGTTTTTTGCCCTCTGTTTCAGCCCCTCTGTTTCTCGCCCTCTGTTTCTCACCCTCTGTTTCCCGCCTTCTGTTTCAGCCCCTCTGTTTTTTGCCCTCTGTTTCAGCCCGTCTGTTTCAGCCCCTCTGTTTCAGCCCCTCTGTTTCTCGCCCTCTGTTTCAGCCCCTCTGTTTCTCGCCCTCTGTTTCAGCCCCTCTGTTTCTCGCCCTCTGTTTCAACGTCTCTGTTTCTCGCCCTCTGTTTCAGCCACTCTGTTTCAGCCCCTCTGTTTCAGCCCCTCTGTTTCTCGCCCTCTGTTTCAGCCCCTCTGTTTCTCGCCCTCTGTTTCAGCCCCTCTGATTCAGCCCCTCTGTTTCAGCCCCTCTGATTCAGCCCCTCTGTTTCAGCCCCTCTGTTTCAGCCCCTCTGATTCAGCCCCTCTGTTTCTCGCCCTCTGTTTCAGCCCCTCTGTTTCAGCCCTTCTGTTTCAGCCACTCAGTTTCAGCCCCTCTGTTTCTTGCCCTCTGTTTCAGCCCCTCTGTTTCTCGCCCTCTGTTTCAGCCCCTCTGTTTCTCGCCGTCTGTTTCAGCCCCTCTGTTTCTCGCCCTCTGTTTCAGTCCCTCTGTTTGGCGCTCTCTGTTTCAGCCCCTCTGTTTCAGCCCCTCTGTTTCTCGCCCTCTGTTTCTGCCCGTCTGTTTCTCGCCCTCTGTTTCAGCCACTCTGTTTCTCGCCCTCTGTTTCAGCCCCTCTGATTCAGCCCCTCTGTTTCAGCCCCTCTGTTTCAGCCCCTCTGTTTCTCGCCCTCTGTTTAATCCCCTCAGTTTCTCACCATCTGTTTCAGCCCCTCTGTTTCAGCCCCTCTGTTTCTCGCCCTCTGTTTCAGTCTTTCTGTTTCTCGCCCTCTGTTTCAGCCCCTCTGATTCAGCCCCTCTGTTTCTCGCACTCTGTTTCAGCCCCTCTGATTCTCGCCCTCTGTTTCAGCCCCTCAGTTTCTTGCCTTCTGTTTCAGCCCCTCTGTTTCAGCCCCTCTGTTTCAGCCCCTCTGTTTCGCGCCCTCTGTTTCAGCCCCTCTGTTTCTCGCGCTCTGTTTCAGCCCCTCTGTTTCTCACCCTCTGTTTCAGCCCCTCTATTTCTCGCCCTCTGTTTCAGCCCCTCTGTTTCAGCCCCACTGTTTCAGCCCCTCTCTTTCAGCCCCTCTGTTTCTCGCCCTCTGTTTCAGCCCCTCTGTTTCTCACCCTCTGTTTCAGCCCCTCTGTTTCTCGCCCTCTGTTTCAGCCCCTCTGTTTCAGCCCCTCTGTTTCAGTCCCTCTGTTTCTCGCCCTCTGTTTCTCGCCCTCCGTTTCAGCCCCTCTGTTTCTCGCCCTCTGTTTCAGCCCCTCTGTTTCTCGCATCTCTGATTCAGCCCCTCTGTTTCTTGCCCTCTGTTTCAGCCCCTCTGTTTCTCGCCCTATGTTTCAGCCTCTCTGTTTCTCGCCCTCTGTTTCAGCCCCTCTGTTTCAGCCCCCCTGTTTCAGCCCCTCTGTTTCTCGCCCTCTGTTTCAGCCCCTCTTTTTCTCGCCCTCTGTTTCAGCCCCTCTGTTTCTCGCACTCTGTGTCAGCCCCTCTGAATCAGCCCCTCTGTTGCAGCCCCTCTGTTTCAGCCCCTTTGTTTCAGCCCCTCTATTTCAGCCCCTCTGTTTCAGCCCCTCTGTTTCATCCCATCTGTTTCTCGCCCTCTGTTTCAGCCCCTCTGTTTCTCGCCCTCTGTTTCAGCCCCTCTGTTTCTCGCCCTCTGTTTCTGCCCCTCTGATTCAGCCCCTCTGTTTCAACCCCTCTGATTCAGCCCCTCTGTTTCAGCCCCTCTGTTTCAGCCCCTCTGATTCAGCCCCTCTGTTTCTCGCCCTCTGTTTCAGCCCCTCTGTTTCAGCCCTTCTGTTTCAGCCACTCAGTTTCAGCCCCTCTGTTTCTTGCCCTCTGTTTCAGCCCCTCTGTTTCTCGCCCTCTGTTTCAGCCCCTCTGTTTCTCGCCCTCTGTTTCAGCCCCTCTGTTTCTCGCCTTCTGTTTCAGTCCCTCTGTTTGGCGCTCTCTGTTTCAGCCCCTCTGTTTCAGCCCTTCTGTTTCAGCCACTCAGTTTCAGCCCCTCTGTTTCTTGCCCTCTGTTTCAGCCCCTCTGTTTCTCGCCCTCTGTTTCAGCCCCTCTGTTTCTTGCCCTCTGTTTCTGCCCGTCTGTTTCTCGCCCTCTGTTTCAGCCACTCTGTTTCTCGCCCTCTGTTTCAGCCCCTCTGATTCAGCCCCTCTGTGTCAGCCCCTCTGAATCAGCCCCTCTGTTGCAGCCCCTCTGTTTCAGCCCCTTTGTTTCAGCCCCTCTATTTCAGCCCCTCTGTTTCAGCCCCTCTGTTTCATCCCATCTGTTTCTCGCCCTCTGTTTCAGCCCCTCTGTTTCTCGCCCTCTGTTTCAGCCCCTCTGTTTCTCGCCCTCTGTTTCAGCCCCTCTGATTCAGCCCCTCTGTTTCAGCCCCTCTGATTCAGCCCCTCTGTTTCAGCCCCTCTGTTTCAGCCCCTCTGATTCAGCCCCTCTGTTTCTCGCCCTCTGTTTCAGCCCCTCTGTTTCAGCCCTTCTGTTTCAGCCACTCAGTTTCAGCCCCTCTGTTTCTTGCCCTCTGTTTCAGCCCCTCTGTTTCTCGCCCTCTGTTTCAGCCCCTCTGTTTCTCGCCCTCTGTTTCAGCCCCTCTGTTTCTCGCCTTCTGTTTCAGCCCCTCTGTTTCTTGCCCTCTGTTTCTGCCCGTCTGTTTCTCGCCCTCTGTTTCAGCCACTCTGTTTCTCGCCCTCTGTTTCAGCCCCTCTGATTCAGCCCCTCTGTTTCAGCCCCTCTGAATCAGCCCCTCTGATTCAGCCCCTCTGTTTCAGCCCCTCTGTTTCAGCCCCTCTGTTTCTCGCCCTCTGTTTAATCCCCTCTGTTTCTCACCATCTGTTTCAGCCCCTCTGTTTCAGCCCCTCTGCTTCTCGCCCTCTGTTTCAGTCTTTCTGTTTCTCGCCTTCTGTTTCAGCCCCTCTGATTCAGCCCCTCTGTTTCTCGCACTCTGTTTCAGCCCCTCTGATTCTCGCCCTCTGTTTCAGCCCCTCAGTTTCTTGCCCTCTGTTTCAGCCCCTCTGTTTCAGCCCCTCTGTTTCAGCCCCTCTGTTTCGCGCCCTCTGTTTCAGCCCCTCTGTTTCTCGCGCTCTGTTTCAGCCCCTCTGTTTCTCACCCTCTGTTTCAGCCCCTCTATTTCTCGCCCTCTGTTTCAGCCCCTCTGTTTCAGCCCCACTGTTTCAGCCCCTCTCTTTCAGCCCCTCTGTTTCTCGCCCTCTGTTTCAGCCCCTCTGTTTCTCACCCTCTGTTTCAGACCCTCTGTTTCTCGCCCTCTGTTTCAGCCCCTCTGTTTTAGCCCCTCTGTTTCAGTCCCTCTGTTTCTCGCCCTCTGTTTCTCCCCCTCCGTTTCAGCCCCTCTGTTTCTCGCCCTCTGTTTCAGCCCCTCTGTTTCTCGCATCTCTGATTCAGCCCCTCTGTTTCTTGCCCTCTGTTTCAGCCCCTCTGTTTCTCGCCCTATGTTTCAGCCTCTCTGTTTCTCGCCCTCTGTTTCAGCCCCTCTGTTTCAGCCCCCCTGTTTCAGCCCCTCTGTTTCTCGCCCTCTGTTTCAGCCCCTCTTTTTCTCGCCCTCTGTTTCAGCCCCTCTGTTTCTCGCACTCTGTGTCAGCCCCTCTGAATCAGCCCCTCTGTTGCAGCCCCTCTGTTTCAGCCCCTTTGTTTCAGCCCCTCTATTTCAGCCCCTCTGTTTCAGCCCCTCTGTTTCATCCCATCTGTTTCTCGCCCTCTGTTTCTCACCCTCTGTTTCTCGCTCTCTGTTTCAGCCCCTCTGTTTTTTGCCCTCTGTTTCAGCCCCTCTGTTTCTCGCCCTCTGTTTCTCACCCTCTGCTTCTCGCCCTCTGTTTCAGCCCCCCTGTTTTTTGCCCTCTGTTTCAGCCCGTCTGTTTCAGCCCCTCTGTTTCAGCCCCTCTGTTTCTCGCCCTCTGTTTCAGCCCCTCTGTTTCTCGCCCTCTGTTTCAGCCCCTCAGTTTCTCGCCCTCTGTTTCAACCTCTCTGTTTCTCGCCCTCTGTTTCAGCCACTCTGTTTCAGCCCCTCTGTTTCAGCCCCTCTGTTTCTCGCCCTGTGTTTCAGCCCCTCTGTTTCTCGCCCTCTGTTTCAGCCCCTCTGTTTCTCGCCCTCTGTTTCAGCCCCTCTGATTCAGCCCCTCTGTTTCAGCCCCTCTGATTCAGCCCCTCTGTTTCAGCCCCTCTGTTTCAGCCCCTCTGTTTCATCCCCTCTGTTTCTCGCCCTCTGTTTCAGCCCCTCTGTTTTTCGCCCTCTGTTTCAGCCCCTCTGTTTCTCGCCCTCTGTTTCAGGCTCTCTGATTCAGCCCCTCTGTTTCAGCCCCTCTGAATCAGCCCCTCTGATTCAGCCCCTTCTGTTTCAGCCCCTCTGTTTCAGCGCCTCTGTTTCTCGCCCTCTGTTTCAGCCCCTCTGTTTCAGCCCCTCTGTTTCAGCCCCTCTGTTTCTCGCCCTCTGTTTCAGCCCCTCTGTTTCTCGCCCTCTGTTTCAGCCCCTCTGTTTCTCGCCCTCTGTTTCAGCCCCTCTGTTTCAGCCCCACTGTTTCAGCCCCTCTGTTTCAGCCCCTCTGTTTCTCGCCATGTTTCAGCGACTCTGTTTCTCGCCCTCTGTTTCAGCCCCTCTGTTTCTCACCCTCTGTATCAGCCGCTTTGTTTCAGCCCCTCTGTTTCAGCCCCTCTGTTTCAGCCTCTCTGTTTCTCGCCCTCTGTTTCTCGACCTCTGTTTCAGCCCCTCTGTTTCAGCCCCTCTGTTTCAGTCCCTCTGGTTCTCGCCCTCTGTTTCTCGCCCTCCGTTTCAGCCCCTCTGTTTCTCGCCCTCTGTTTCAGCCCCTCTGTTTCTCGCATCTCTGATTCAGCCCCTCTGTTTCTTGCTCTCTGTTTCAGCCCCTCTGTTTCTCGCCCTATGTTTCAGCCTCTCTGTTTCTCGCCCTCTGTTTCAGCCCCTCTGTTTCAGCCCCCCTGTTTCAGCCCCTCTGTTTCTCGCTCTCTGTTTCAGCCCCTCTTTTTCTCGCCCTCTGTTTCAGCCCCTCTGTTTCTCGCACTCTGTGTCAGCCCCTCTGATTCAGCCCCTCTGTTGCAGCCCCTCTGTTTCAGCCCCTTTGTTTCAGCCCCTCTATTTCAGCCCCTCTGTTTCAGCCCCTCTGTTTCATCCCATCTGTTTCTCGCCCTCTGTTTCTCACCCACTGTTTCTCGCCCTCTTTTTCAGCCCCTCTGTTTTTTGCCCTCTGTTTCAGCACTTCTGTTTCTCGCCCTCTGTTTCTCACCCTCTGTTTCTCGCCCTCTGTTTCAGCCCCTCTGTTTTTTGCCCTCTGTTTCAGCCCGTCTGTTTCAGCCCCTCTGTTTCAGCCCCTCTGTTTCTCACCCTCTGTTTCAGCCCCTCTGTTTCTCGCCCTCTGTTTCAGCCCCTCTGTTTCTCGCCCTCTGTTTCAACATCTCTGTTTCTCGCCCTCTGTTTCAGCCACTCTGTTTCAGCCCCTCTGTTTCAGCCCCTCTGTTTCTCGCCCTCTGTTTCAGCCCCTCTGTTTCTCGCCCTCTGTTTCAGCCCCTCTGTTTCTCGCCCTCTGTTTCAGCCCCTCTGATTCAGCCCCTCTGTTTCAGCCCCTCTGATTCAGCCCCTCTGTTTCAGCCCCTCTGTTTCAGCCCCTCTGTTTCATCCCCTCTGTTTCTCGCCCTCTGTTTCAGCCCCTCTGTTTTTCGCCCTCTATTTCAGCCCCTCTGTTTCTCGCCCTCTGTTTCAGGCTCTCTGATTCAGCCCCTCTGTTTCAGCCCCTCTGAATCAGCCCCTCTGATTCAGCCCCTCTGTTTCAGCCCCTCTGTTTCAGCCCCTCTGATTCTCGCCCTCTGTTTGAGCCCCTCTGTTTCTCGCCCTCTGTTTCAGCCCCTCTGTTTCAGCCCCTCTGTTTCAGCCCCTCTGTTTCTCGCCCTCTGTTTCAGCCCCTCTGTTTCTCGCCCTCTGTTTCAGCCCCTCTGTTTCTCGCCCTCTGTTTCAGCCCCTCTGTTTCTCGCCCTCTGTTTCAGCCCCTCTGTTTCAGCCCCTCTGTTTCAGCCCCTCTGTTTCAGCCCCTCTGTTTCTCGCCATGTTTCAGCGACTCTGTTTCTCGTCCTCTGTTTCAGCCCCTCTGTTTCTCACCCTCTGTATCAGCCGCTTTGTTTCAGCCCCTCTGTTTCAGCCCCTCTGTTTCAGCCTCTCTGTTTCTCGCCCTCTGTTTCTCGCCCTCTGTTTCAGCACCTCTGTTTCTCGCCCTCTGTTTCAGCACCTCTGTTTCAGCTCCTCTGATTCAGCCCCTCTGATTCAGCCCCTCTGTTTCTCGCCCTCTGTTTCAGCCCCTCCGTTTCAGCCCTTCCGTTTCAGCCACTCTGTTTCTCGCCCTCTGTTTCAGGCTCTCTGATTCAGCCCCTCTGTTTCAGCCCCTCTGAATCAGCCCCTCTGTTTCAGCCCCTCTGTTTCTCACCCTCTGTATCAGCCGCTTTGTTTCAGCCCCTCTGTTTCAGCCCCTCTGTTTCAGCCTCTCTGTTTCTCACCCTCTGTTTCTCGACCTCTGCTTCAGCCCCTCTGTTTCAGCCCCTCTGTTTCAGTCCCTCTGGTTATCGCCCTCTGTTTCTCGCCCTCCGTTTCAGCCCCTCTGTTTCTCGCCCTCTGTTTCAGCCCCTCTGTTTCTCGCATCTCTGATTCAGCCCCTCTGTTTCTTGCTCTCTGTTTCAGCCCCTCTGTTTCTCGCCCTATGTTTCAGCCTCTCTGTTTCTCGCCCTCTGTTTCAGCCCCTCTGTTTCAGCCCCCCTGTTTCAGCCCCTCTGTTTCTCGCTCTCTGTTTCAGCCCCTCTTTTTCTCGCCCTCTGTTTCAGCCCCTCTGTTTCTCGCACTCTGTCAGCCCCTCTGATTCAGCCCCTCTGTTGCAGCCCCTCTGTTTCAGCCCCTTTGTTTCAGCCCCTCTATTTCAGCCCCTCTGTTTCAGCCCCTCTGTTTCATCTCATCTGTTTCTCGCCCTCTGTTTCTCACCCTCTGTTTCTCGCCCTCTGTTTCAGCCCCTCTGTTTTTTGCCCTCTGTTTCAGCCCTTCTGTTTCTCGCCCTCTGTTTCTCACCCTCTGTTTCTCGCCCTCTGTTTCAGCCCCTCTGTTTTTTGCCCTCTGTTTCAGCCCGTCTGTTTCAGCCCCTCTGTTTCAGCCCCTCTGTTTCTCGCCCTCTGTTTCAGCCCCTCTGTTTCTCGCCCTCTGTTTCAGCCCCTCTGTTTCTCGCCCTCTGTTTCAACGTCTCTGTTTCTCGCCCTCTGTTTCAGCCACTCTGTTTCAGCCCCTCTGTTTCAGCCTCTCTGTTTCTCGCCCTCTGTTTCAGCCCCTCTGTTTCTCGCCCTCTGTTTCTGCCCCTCTGATTCAGCCCCTCTGTTTCAGCCCCTCTGATTCAGCCCCTCTGTTTCAGCCCCTCTGTTTCAGCCCCTCTGTTTCATCCCCTCTGTTTCTCGCCCTCTGTTTCAGCCCCTCTGTTTTTCGCCCTCTATTTCAGCCCCTCTGTTTCTCGCCCTCTGTTTCAGGCTCTCTGATTCAGCCCCTCTGTTTCAGCCCCTCTGAATCAGCCCCTCTGATTCAGCCCCTCTGTTTCAGCCCCTCCGTTTCAGCCCCTCTGATTCGCGCCCTCTGTTTGAGCCTCTCTGTTTCTCGCCCTCTGTTTCAGCCCCTCTGTTTCTCGCCCTCTGTTTCAGCCCCTCTGTTTCTCGCCCTCTGTTTCAGCCCCTCTGTTTCTCGCCCTCTGTTTCAGCCCCTCTGTTTCAGCCCCTCTGTTTCAGCCCCTCTGTTTCTCGCCATGTTTCAGCGACTCTGTTTCTCGCCCTCTGTTTCAGCCCCTCTGTTTCTCACCCTCTGTATCAGCCGCTTTGTTTCAGCCCCTCTGTTTCAGGCCTCTGTTTCAGCCTCTCTGTTTCTCGCCCTCTGTTTCTCGCCCTCTGTTTCAGCCCCTCTGTTTCTCGCCCTCTGTTTCAGCACCTCTGTTTCAGCTCCTCTGATTCAGCCCCTCTGATTCAGCCCCTCTGTTTCTCGCCCTCTGTTTCAGCCCCTCCGTTTCAGCCCTTCTGTTTCTCGCCCTCCGTTTCAGCCCCTCTGTTTCTCGCCCTCTGTTTCAGCCCCTCTGTTTCTCGCATCTCTGATTCAGCCCCTCTGTTTCTTGCCCTCTGTTTCAGCCCCTCTGTTTCTCGCCCTATGTTTCAGCCTCTCTGTTTCTCGCCCTCTGTTTCAGCCCCTCTGTTTCAGCCCCCCTGTTTCAGCCCCTCTGTTTCTCGCCCTCTGTTTCAGCCCCTCTTTTTCTCGCCCTCTGTTTCAGCCCCTCTGTTTCTCGCACTCTGTGTCAGCCCCTCTGATTCAGACCCTCTGTTGCAGCCCCTCTGTTTCAGCCCCTTTGTTTCAGCCCCTCTATTTCAGCCCCTCTGTTTCAGCCCCTCTGTTTCATCCCATCTGTTTCTCGCCCTCTGTTTCTCACCCTCTGTTTCTCGCCCTCTGTTTAAGCCCCTCTGTTTTTTGCCCTCTGTTTCAGCCCCTCTGTTTCTCGCCCTCTGTTTCTCACCCTCTGTTTCTCGCCCTCTGTTTCAGCCCCTCTGTTTTTTGCCCTCTGTTTCAGCCCGTCTGTTTCAGCCCCTCTGTTTCAGCCCCTTTGTTTCTCGCCCTCTGTTTCAGCCCCTCTGTTTCTCGCCCTCTGTTTCAACCTCTCTGTTTCTCGCCCTCTGTTTCAGCCACTCTGTTTCAGCCCCTCAGTTTCTCGCCCTCTGTTTCAGCCCCTCTGTTTCTCGCCCTCTGTTTCAGCCCCTCTGTTTCTCGCCCTCTGTTTCAGCCCCTCTGATTCAGCCCCTCTGTTTCAGCCCCTCTGATTCAGCCCCTCTGTTTCAGCCCCTCTGTTTCAGCCCCTCTGTTTCATCCCCTCTGATTCTCGCCCTCTGTTTCAGCCCCTCTGTTTTTCGCCCTCTGGTTCAGCCCCTCTGTTTCTCGCCCTCTGTTTCAGGCTCTCTGATTCAGCCCCTCTGTTTCAGCCCCTCTGAATCAGCCCCTCTGATTCAGCCCCTTCTGTTCCAGCCCCTCTGTTTCAGCCCCTCTGTTTCTCGCCCTCTGTTTCAGCCCCTCTGTTTCAGCCCCTCTGTTTCAGCCCCTCTGTTTCTCGCCCTCTGTTTCAGTCCCTCTGTTTCAGCCCCTCTGTTTCTCGCCCTCTGTTTCAGCCCCTCTGATTCAGCCCCTCTGTTTCAGCCCCTCTGATTCAGCCCCTCTGTTTCAGCCCCTCTGTTTCAGCCCCTCTGTTTCATCCCCTCTGATTCTCGCCCTCTGTTTCAGCCCCTCTGTTTTTCGCCCTCTATTTCAGCCCCTCTGTTTCTCGCCCTCTGTTTCAGGCTCTCTGATTCAGCCACTCTGTTTCAGCCCCTCTGAATCAGCCCCTCTGATTCAGCCCCTCTGTTTCAGCCCCTCTGTTTCAGCCCCTCTGATTCTCGCCCTCTGTTTGAGCCTCTCTGTTTCTCGCCCTCTGTTTCAGCCCCTCTGTTTCAGCCCCTCTGTTTCTCGCCCTCTGTTTCAGCCCCTCTGTTTCTCGCCCTCTGTTTCAGCCCCTCTGTTTCTCGCCCTCTGTTTCAGCCCCTCTGTTTCAGCCCCTCTGTTTCTCGCCATGTTTCAGCGACTCTGTTTCTCGCCCTCTGTTTCAGCCCCTCTGTTTCTCACCCTCTGTATCAGCCGCTTTGTTTCAGCCCCTCTGTTTCTCGCCATGTTTCAGCGACTCTGTTTCTCGCCCTCTGTTTCAGCCCCTCTGTTTCTCGCCCTCTGTTTCAGCACCTCTGTTTCAGCTCCTCTGATTCAGCCCCTCTGATTCAGCCCCTCTGTTTCTCGCCCTTTGTTTCAGCCCCTCCGTTTCAGCCCTTCTGTTTCTCGCCCTCCGTTTCAGCCCCTCTGTTTCTCGCCCTCTGTTTCAGCCCCTCTGTTTCTCGCATCTCTGATTCAGCCCCTCTGTTTCTTGCCCTCTGTTTCAGCCCCTCTGTTTCTCGCCCTATGTTTCAGCCTCTCTGTTTCTCGCCCTCTGTTTCAGCCCCTCTGTTTCAGCCCCCCTGTTTCAGCCCCTCTGTTTCTCGCCCTCTGTTTCAGCCCCTCTTTTTCTCGCCCTCTGTTTCAGCCCCTCTGTTTCTCACACTCTGTGTCAGCCCCTCTGATTCAGACCCTCTGTTGCAGCCCCTCTGTTTCAGCCCCTTTGTTTCAGCCCCTCTATTTCAGCCCCTCTGTTTCAGCCCCTCTGTTTCATCCCATCTGTTTCTCGCCCTCTGTTTCTCACCCTCTGTTTCTCGCCCTCTGTTTCAGCCCCTCTGTTTTTTGCCCTCTGTTTCAGCCCCTCTGTTTCTCGCCCTCTGTTTCTCACCCTCTGTTTCTCGCCCTCTGTTTCAGCCCCTCTGTTTTTTGCCCTCTGTTTCAGCCCGTCTGTTTCAGCCCCTCTGTTTCAGCCCCTTTGTTTCTCGCCCTCTGTTTCAGCCCCTCTGTTTCTCGCCCTCTGTTTCAGCCCCTCTGTTTCTCGCCCTCTGTTTCAACCTCTCTGTTTCTCGCCCTCTGTTTCAGCCACTCTGTTTCAGCCCCTCTGTTTCTCGCCCTCTGTTTCAGCCCCTCTGTTTCTCGCCCTCTGTTTCAGCCCCTCTGTTTCTCGCCCTCTGTTTCAGCCCCTCTGATTCAGCCCCTCTGTTTCAGCCCCTCTGATTCAGCCCCTCTGTTTCAGCCCCTCTGTTTCAGCCCCTCTGTTTCATCCCCTCTGATTCTCGCCCTCTGTTTCAGCCCCTCTGTTTTTCGCCCTCTGGTTCAGCCCCTCTGTTTCTCGCCCTCTGTTTCAGGCTCTCTGATTCAGCCCCTCTGTTTCAGCCCCTCTGAATCAGCCCCTCTGATACAGCCCCTTCTGTTTCAGCCCCTCTGTTTCAGCCCCTCTGTTTCTCGCCCTCTGTTTCAGCCCCTCTGTTTCAGCCCCTCTGTTTCAGCCCCTCTGTTTCTCGCCCTCTGTTTCAGTCCCTCTGTTTCTCGCCCTCTGTTTCAGCCCCTCTGTTTCTCGCCCTCTGTTTCAGCCCCTCTGTTTCAGCCCCTCTGTTTCAGCCCCTCTGTTTCTCGCCATGTTTCAGCGACTCTGTTTCTCGCCCTCTGTTTCAGCCCCTCTGTTTCTCACCCTCTGTATCAGCCGCTTTGTTTCAGCCCCTCTGTTTCAGCCCCTCTGTTTCAGCCTCTCTGTTTCTCGCCCTCTGTTTCTCGCCCTCTGTTTCAGCCCCTCTGTTTCTCGCCCTCTGTTTCAGCCCCTCTGTTTCAGCTCCTCTGATTCAGCCCCTCTGATTCAGCCCCTCTGTTTCTCGCCCTCTGTTTCAGCCCCTCTGTTTCAGCCCTTCTGTTTCAGCCACTCAGTTTCAGACCCTCTGTTTCTTGCCCTCTGTTTCAGCCCCTCTGTTTCTCGCCCTCTGTTTCAGCCCCTCTGTTTTTCGCCGTCTGTTTCAGCCCCTCTGTTTCTCGCCCTCTGTTTCAGTCCCTCTGTTTGGCGCTCTCTGTTTCAGCCCCTCTGTTTCAGCCCCTCTGTTTCTCGCCCTCTGTTTCTGCCCGTCTGTTTCTCGCCCTCTGTTTCAGCCACTCTGTTTCTCGCCCTCTGTTTCAGCCCCTCTGATTCAGCCCCTCTGTTTCAGCCCCTCTGAATCAGCCCCTCTGATTCAGCCCCTCTGTTTCAGCCCCTCTGTTTCAGCCCCTCTGTTTCTCGCCCTCTGTTTAATCCCCTCTGTTTCTCACCATCTGTTTCAGCCCCTCTGTTTCAGCCCCTCTGTTTCTCGCCCTCTGTTTCAGTCTTTCTGTTTCTCGCCCTCTGTTTCAGCCCCTCTGATTCAGCCCCTCTGTTTCTCGCACTCTGTTTCAGCCCCTCTGATTCTCGCCCTCTGTTTCAGCCCCTCAGTTTCTTGCCCTCTGTTTCAGCCCCTCTGTTTCAGCCCCTCTGTTTCAGCCCCTCTGTTTCGCGCCCTCTGTTTCAGCCCCTCTGTTTCTCGCGCTCTGTTTCAGCCCCTCTGTTTCTCGCCCTCTGTTTCAGCCCCTCTATTTCTCGCCCTCTGTTTCAGCCCCTCTGTTTCTGCCCCACTGTTTCAGCCCCTCTGTTTCAGCCCCTCTGTTTCTCGCACTCTGTTTCAGCCCCTCTGTTTCTCGCCCTCTGTTTCAG
Source organism: Chiloscyllium punctatum (assembly GCF_047496795.1). Classification (NCBI taxonomy): domain Eukaryota; kingdom Metazoa; phylum Chordata; class Chondrichthyes; order Orectolobiformes; family Hemiscylliidae; genus Chiloscyllium; species Chiloscyllium punctatum. The sequence goes on from NW_027309791.1 coordinate 106,594, forward strand.
CCCCTCTGTTTCTCGCCCTCTGATTCAGCCCCTCTGTTTCAGCCCCTCTGTTTCAGACCCTCTGTATCTCGCCCTCTGTTTCTCGCCCTCTGTTTCAGCCCCTCTGTTTCTCGCCCTCTGTTTCAGCCCCTCTGTTTCTCGCCCTCTGTTTCAGCCCCTCTGTTTCTCGCCCTCTGATTCAGCCCCTCTGTTTCAGCCCCTCTGTTTCAGACCCTCTGTATCTCGCCCTCTGTTTCTCGCCCTCTGTTTCAGCCACTCTGTTTCTCGCCCTCTGTTTCAGCCCCTCTGATTCAGCCCCTCTGTTTCAGCCCCTCTGAATCAGCCCCTCTGATTCAGCCCCTCTGTTTCAGCCCCTCTGTTTCAGCCCCTCTGTTTCTCGCCCTCTGTTTAATCCCCTCTGTTTCTCACCATCTGTTTCAGCCCCTCTGTTTCAGCCCCTCTGTTTCTCGCCCTCTGTTTCAGTCTTTCTGTTTCTCGCCCTCTGTTTCAGCCCCTCTGATTCAGCCCCTCTGTTTCTCGCACTCTGTTTCAGCCCCTCTGATTCTCGCCCTCTGTTTCAGCCCCTCAGTTTCTTGCCCTCTGTTTCAGCCCCTCTATTTCAGCCCCTCTGTTTCAGCCCCTCTGTTTCGCGCCCTCTGTTTCAGCCCCTCTGTTTCTCGCGCTCTGTTTCAGCCCCTCTGTTTCTCGCCCTCTGTTTCAGCCCCTCTATTTCTCGCCCTCTGTTTCAGCCCCTCTGTTTCTGCCCCACTGTTTCAGCCCCTCTGTTTCAGCCCCTCTGTTTCTCGCACTCTGTTTCAGCCCCTCTGTTTCTCGCCCTCTGTTTCAGCCCCTCTGTTTCTCGCCCTCTGATTCAGCCCCTCTGTTTCAGCCCCTCTGTTTCAGACCCTCTGTATCTCGCCCTCTGTTTCTCGCCCTCTGTTTCAGCCCCTCTGTTTCTCGCCCTCTGTTTCAGCCCCTCTGTTTCTCGCATCTCTGATTCAGCCCCTCTGTTTCTCGCCCTCTGTTTCAGCCCCTCTGTTTCTCGCCCTCTGTTTCAGCCCCTGTGTTTCAGCCCCCCTGTCTAGGCCCCTCTGTTTCTCGCCCTCTGTTTCAGCCCCTCTTTTTCTCGCCCTCTGTTTCAGCCCCTCTGTTTCTCGCACTCTGTGTCAGCCCCTCTAATTCAGCCCCTCTGTTGCAGCCCCTCTGTTTCAGCCCCTTTGTTTCAGCCCCTCTATTTCAGCCCCTCTGTTTCAGCCCCTCTGTTTCATCCCATCTGTTTCTCGCCCTCTGTTTCTCACCCTCTGTTTCTCGCCCTCTGTTTCAGCCACTCTGTTTTTTGCCCTCTGTTTCAGCCCCTCTGTTTCTCGCCCTCTGTTTCTCACCCTCTGTTTCTCGCCCTCTGTTTCAGCCCCTCTGTTTTTTGCCCTCTGTTTCAGCCTGTCTGTTTCAGCCCCTCTGTTTCAGCCCCTCTATTTCTCGCCCTCTGTTTCAGCCCCTCTGTTTCTCGCCCTCTGTTTCAGCCCCACTGTTTCTCGCCCTCTGTTTCTCGCCCTCTGTTTCAGCCACTCTGTTTCAGCCCCTCTGTTTCAGCCCCTCTGTTTCTCGCCCTCTGTTTCAGCCCCTCTGTTTCTCGCCATCTGTTTCAGCCCATCTGTTTCTCGCCCTCTGTTTCAGCCCCTCTGATTCAGCCCCTCTGTTTCAGCCCCTCTGATTCAGCCCCTCTGTTTCAGCCCCTCTGTTTCAGCCCCTCTGTTTCATCCCCTCTGTTTCTCGCCCTCTGTTTCAGCCACTCTGTTTTTCGCCCTCTGTTTCAGTCCCTCTGTTTCTCGCCCTCTGTTTCAGGCTCTCTGTTTCAGCCCGTCTGTTTCAGCCCCTCTGTTTCAGCCCCTCTGTTTCTGGCCCTCTGTTTCTCACCCGCTGTTTCAGCCCCTTTGTTTCTCGCCCTCTGTTTCAGCCCCTCTGTTTCAGCCCCTCTGATTCAGCCCCTCTGTTTCAGCCCCTCTGTTTCAGCCCCTCTGTTTCAGCCCCTCTGTTTCCCGCCCTCTGTTTCAGCCCCTCTGTTTCTCGCCCTCTGTTTCAGCCCCTCTGTTTCAGCACCTCTGTTTCAGCCCCTCTGTTTCAGCCACCCTGTTTCAGCCCCTCTGTTTCAGCCCCTCTGTTTCACCCCCTCTGTTTCTCGCCCTCTGTTTCAGCCCCTCTGTTTTTCGCCCTCTTTTTCAGCCCCTCTGTTTCAGGCCTCTGTTTCAGCCCCTCTGATTCAGCCCCTCTGTTTCTCGCCCTCTGTTTCAGCCCCTCTGTTTCGCGACCTCTGTTTCAGCCCCTCTGTTTCAGCCCCTCTGTTTCAGCCCCTCTGTTTCAGCCCCTCTGTTTCAGCCCCTCTGTTTCAGCCCCTCTGTTTCTGGCCCTCTGTTTCTCGCCCGCTGTTTCAGCCCCTTTGTTTCTCGCCCTCTGTTTCAGCCCATCTGTTTCAGCCCCTCTGATTCAGCCCCTCTGATTCAGCCCCTCTGTTTCAGCCCCTCTGTTTTTCGCCCTCTTTTTCAGCCCCTCTGTTTCAGCCCTCTGTTTCAGCCCCTCTGTTTCTCACCCTCTGTTTCAGCCCCTCTGATTCAGCCCCTCTGTTTCTCGCCCTCTGTTTCAGCCCCACTGTTTCAGTCCCTCTGTTTCAGCCCCTCTGTTTCAGCCCCTCTGTTTCGCGCCCTCTGTTTCAGCCCCTCTGTTATCGCCCTCTGTTTCAGCCCCACTGTTTCAGCCCCTCTGTTTCAGCCCCTCTGTTTCAACCCCTCTGTTTCAGCCCCTCTCTTTCTAGCCCTCTGTTTCAGCCCCTCTGTTTCTCGCCCTCTGTTTCAGCCCCTCAGTTTCTTGCCCTCTGTTTCAACCACTCTGTTTCAGCCCCTCTGTTTCAGCCCCTCTGTTTCGCGCCCTCTGTTTCAGCCCCTCTGTTTCTCGCGCTCTGTTTCAGCCCCTCTGTTTCTCGCCCTCTGTTTCAGCCCCTCTATTTCTCGCCCTCTGTTTCAGCCCCTCTGTTTCTGCCCCACTGTTTCAGCCCCTCTGTTTCTCGCACTCTGTTTCAGCCCCTCTGTTTCTCGCCCTCTGTTTCAGCCCCTCTGTTTCTCGCCCTCTGATTCAGCCCCTCTGTTTCAGCCCCTCTGTTTCAGACCCTCTGTTTCTCGCCCTCTGTTTCTCGCCCTCCGTTTCAGCCCCTCTGTTTCTCGATCTCTGTTTCAGCCCCTCTGTTTCTCGCATCTCTGATTCAGCCCCTCTGTTTCTTGCCCTCTGTTTCAGCCCCTCTGTTTCTCGCCCTCTGTTTCAGCCCCTCTGTTTCTCGCACTCTGTGTCAGCCCCTCTGATTCAGCCCCTCTGATTCAGCCCCTCTGTTGCAGCCCCTCTGTTTCAGCCACCCTGTTTCTGGCCCTCTGTTTCTCGCCCGCTGTTTCAGCCCCTTTGTTTCTCGCCCTCTGTTTCAGCCCATCTGTTTCAGCCCCTCTGATTCAGCCCCTCTGATTCAGCCCCTCTGTTTCAGCCCCTCTGTTTTTCGCCCTCTTTTTCAGCCCCTCTGTTTCAGCCCTCTGTTTCAGCCCCTATGTTTCTCACCCTCTGTTTCAGCCCCTCTGTTTCTCGCCCTCTGTTTCAGCCCCTCTGTTTCGCGCCCTCTGTTTCAGCCCCTCTGTTTCTCGCCCTCTGTTTCAGCCCCACTGTTTCAGCCCCTCTGTTTCAGCCCCTCTGTTTCAACCCCTCTGTTTCAGCCCCTCTCTTTCTAGCCCTCTGTTTCAGCCACTCTGTTTCTCGCCCTCTGTTTCAGCCCCTCAGTTTCTTGCCCTCTGTTTCAGCCCCTCTGTTTCAGCCCCTCTGTTTCAGCCCCTCTGTTTCGCGCCCTCTGTTTCAGCCCCTCTGTTTCTCGCGCTCTGTTTCAGCCCCTCTGTTTCTTGCCCTCTGTTTCAGCCCCTCTATTTCTCGCCCTCTGTTTCAGCCCCTCTGTTTCTGCCCCACTGTTTCAGCCCCTCTGTTTCAGCCCCTCTGTTTCTCGCACTCTGTTTCAGACCCTCTGTTTCTCGCCCTCTGTTTCAGACCCTCTGTTTCTCGCCCTCTGATTCAGCCCCTCTGTTTCTCGCCCTCTGTTTCAGCCCCTCTGTTTCAGCCCCCCTGTCTCAGCCCCTCTGTTTCTCGCCCTCTGTTTCAGCCCCTCTTTTTCTCGCCCTCTGTTTCAGCCCCTCTGTTTCTCGCACTCTGTGTCAGCCCCTCTGATTCAGCCCCTCTGTTGCAGCCCCTCTGTTTCAACCCCTTTGTTTCAGCCCCTCTATTTCAGCCCCTCTGTTTCAGCCCCTCTGTTTCATCCCATCTGTTTCTCGCCCTCTGTTTCTCACCCTCTGTTTCTCGCCCTCTGTTTCAGCCACTCTGTTTTTTGCCCTCTGTTTCAGCCCCTCTGTTTCTCGCCCTCTGTTTCTCACCCTCTGTTTCTCGCCCTCTGTTTCAGCCCCTCTGTTTTTTGCACTCTGTTTCAGCCTGTCTGTTTCTGCCCCTCTGTTTCAGCCCCTCTGTTTCTCGCCCTCTGTTTCAGCCCCTCTGTTTCTCGCCCTCTGTTTCAGACCCTCTGTTTCTCGCCCTCTGTTTCAACCTCTCTGTTTCTCGCCCTCTGTTTCAACCTCTCTGTTTCAGCCCCTCTGTTTCAGCCCCTCTGTTTCTCGCCCTCTGTTTCAGCCCCTCTGTTTCTCGCCCTCTGTTTCAGCCCATCTGTTTCTCGCCCTCTGTTTCAGCCCCTCTGATTCAGCCCCTCTGTTTCAGCCCCTCTGATTCAGCCCCTCTGTTTCAGCCCCTCTGTTTCAGCCGCTCTGTTTCATCCCCTCTGTTTCTCGCCCTGTGTTTCAGCCCCTCTGTTTTTCGCCCTCTGTTTTAGTCCCTCTGTTTCTCGCCCTCTGTTTCAGGCTCTCTGTTTCAGCCCGTCTGTTTCAGCCCCTCTGTTTCAGCCCCTCTGTTTCTGGCCCTCTGTTTCTCACCCGCTGTTTCAGCCCCTTTGTTTCTCGCCCTCTGTTTCAGCCCCTCTGTTTCAGCCCCTCTGATTCAGCCCCTCTGATTCAGCCCCTCTGTTTCAGCCCCTCTGTTTCAGCCCCTCTGTTTCCCGCCCTCTGTTTCAGCCCATCTGTTTCTCGCCCTCTGTTACAGCCCCTCTGTTTCAGCACCTCTGTTTCAGCCCCTCTGTTTCAGCTACCCTGTTTCAGCCCCTCTGTTTCAGCCCCTCTGTTTCACCCCCTCTGTTTCTCGCCCTCTGTTTCAGCCCCTCTGTTTTTCGCCCTCTTTTTCAGCCCCTCTGTTTCAGCCCTCTGTTTCAGCCCCTCTGATTCAGCCCCTCTGTTTCTCGCCCTCTGTTTCAGCCCCTCTGTTTCGCGCCCTCTGTTTCAGCCCCTCTGTTTCTCGCACTCTGTGTCAGCCCCTCTGATTCAGCCCCTCTGTTGCAGCCCCTCTGTTTCAGGTCCTCTGTTTCAGCCCCTCTATTTCAGCCCCTCTGTTTCAGCCCCTCTGTTTCATCCCATCTGTTTCTCGCCCTCTGTTTCTCACCCTCTGTTTCTCGCCCTCTGTTTCAGCCCCTGTGTTTTTTGCCCTATGTTTTAGCCCCTCTGTTTCTCGCCCTCTGTTTCTCACCCTCTGTTTCTCGCCCTCTGTTTCAGCCCCTCTGTTTTTTGCCCACTGTTTCAGCCCGTCTGTTTCAGCCCCTCTGTTTCAGCCCCTCTGTTTCTCGCCCTCTGTTTCAGCCACTCTGTTTCTCGCCCTCTGTTTCAACCTCTCTGTTTCTCGCCCTCTGTTTCAGCCACTCTGTTTCAGCCCCTCTGTTTCAGCCCCTCTGTTTCTCGCCCACTGTTTCAGCCCCTCTGTTTCTCGCCCTCTGTTTCAGCCCCTCTGATTCAGCCCCTCTGTTTCAGCCCCTCTGATTCAGCCCCTCTGTTTCAGCCCCTCTGTTTCAGCCCCTCTGTTTCATCCCCTCTGTTTCTCGCCCTCTGTTTCAGCCCCTCTGTTTTTCGCCCTCTGTTTCAGCCCCTCTGTTTCTCGCCCTCTGTTTCAGGCTCTCTGTTTCAGCCCGTCTGTTTCAGCCCCTCTGTTTCAGCCCCTCTGTTTCTGGCCCTCTGTTTCTCGCCCGCTGTTTCAGCCCCTTTGTTTCTCGCCCTCTGTTTCAGCCCATCTGTTTCAGCCCCTCTGATTCAGCCCCTCTGATTCAGGCCCTCTGTTTCAGCCCCTCTGTTCCAGCCCCTCTGTTTCAGCCCCTCTGATTCAGCCCCTCTGTTTCTCGCCCTCTGTTTCAGCCCCTCTGTTTCGCGCCCTCTGTTTCAGCCCCTCTGTTTCTCGCCCTCTGTTTCAGCCCCACTGTTTCAGCCCCTCTGTTTCAGCCCCTCTGTTTCAACCCCTCTGTTTCAACCCCTCTCTTTCTAGCCCTCTGTTTCAGCCACTCTGTTTCTCGCCCTCTGTTTCAGCCCCTCAGTTTCTTGCCCTCTGTTTCAGCCCCTCTGTTTCAGCCCCTCTGTTTCAGCCCCTCTGTTTCGCGCCCTCTGTTTCAGCCCCTCTGTTTCTCGCGCTCTGTTTCAGCCCCTCTGTTTCTTGCCCTCTGTTTCAGCCCCTCTATTTCTCGCCCTCTGTTTCAGCCCCTCTGTTTCTGCCCCACTGTTTCAGCCCCTCTGTTTCAGCCCCTCTGTTTCTCGCACTCTGTTTCAGCCCCTCTGTTTCTCGCCCTCTGTTTCAGACCCTCTGTTTCTCGCCCTCTGATTCAGCCCCTCTGTTTCTCGCCCTCTGTTTCAGCCCCTCTGTTTCAGCCCCCCTGTCTCAGCCCCTCTGTTTCTCGCCCTCTGTTTCAGCCCCTCTTTTTCTCGCCCTCTGTTTCAGCCCCTCTGTTTCTCGCACTCTGTGTCAGCCCCTCTGATTCAGCCCCTCTGTTGCAGCCCCTCTGTTTCAACCCCTTTGTTTCAGCCCCTCTATTTCAGCCCCTCTGTTTCAGGCCCTCTGTTTCATCCCATCTGTTTCTCGCCCTCTGTTTCTCACCCTCTGTTTCTCGCCCTCTGTTTCAGCCACTCTGTTTTTTGCCCTCTGTTTCAGCCCCTCTGTTTCTCGCCCTCTGTTTCTCACCCTCTGTTTCTCGCCCTCTGTTTCAGCCCCTCTGTTTTTTGCCCTCTGTTTCAGCCTGTCTGTTTCTGCCCCTCTGTTTCAGCCCCTCTGTTTCTCGCCCTCTGTTTCAGCCCCTCTGTTTCTCGCCCTCTGTTTCAGACCCTCTGTTTCTCGCCCTCTGTTTCAACCTCTCTGTTTCTCGCCCTCTGTTTCAACCTCTCTGTTTCAGCCCCTCTGTTTCAGCCCCTCTGTTTCTCGCCCTCTGTTTCAGCCCCTCTGTTTCTCGCCCTCTGTTTCAGCCCATCTGTTTCTCGCCCTCTGTTTCAGCCCCTCTGATTCAGCCCCTCTGTTTCAGCCCCTCTGATTCAGCCCCTCTGTTTCAGCCCCTCTGTTTCAGCCGCTCTGTTTCATCCCCTCTGTTTCTCGCCCTGTGTTTCAGCCCCTCTGTTTTTCGCCCTCTGTTTCAGTCCCTCTGTTTCTCGCCCTCTGTTTCAGGCTCTCTGTTTCAGCCCGTCTGTTTCAGCCCCTCTGTTTCAGCCCCTCTGTTTCTGGCCCTCTGTTTCTCACCCGCTGTTTCAGCCCCTTTGTTTCTCGCCCTCTGTTTCAGCCCCTCTGTTTCAGCCCCTCTGATTCAGCCCCTCTGATTCAGCCCCTCTGTTTCAGCCCCTCTGTTTCAGCCCCTCTGTTTCCCGCCCTCTGTTTCAGCCCATCTGTTTCTCGCCCTCTGTTACAGCCCCTCTGTTTCAGCACCTCTGTTTCAGCCCCTCTGTTTCAGCTACCCTGTTTCAGCCCCTCTGTTTCAGCCCCTCTGTTTCACCCCCTCTGTTTCTCGCCCTCTGTTTCAGCCCCTCTGTTTTTCGTCCTCTTTTTCAGCCCCTCTGTTTCAGCCCTCTGTTTCAGCCCCTCTGATTCAGCCCCTCTGTTTCTCGCCCTCTGTTTCAGCCCCTCTGTTTCGCGCCCTCTGTTTCAGCCCCTCTGTTTCTCGCACTCTGTGTCAGCCCCTCTGATTCAGCCCCTCTGTTGCAGCCCCTCTGTTTCAGGTCCTCTGTTTCAGCCCCTCTATTTCAGCCCCTCTATTTCAGCCCCTCTGATTCAGCCCCTCTGTTTCAGCCCCTCTGTTTCTCGCCCACTGTTTCAGGCTCTCTGTTTCTCGCCCTCTGTTTCAGCCCCTCTGTTTTTCGCCCTCTGTTTCAGCCCCTCTGTTTCTCGCCCTCTGTTTCAGGCTCTCTGTTTCAGCCCGTCTGTTTCAGCCCCTCTGTTTCAGCCCCTCTGTTTCTGGCCCTCTGTTTCTCGCCCGCTGTTTCAGCCCCTTTGTTTCTCGCCCTCTGTTTCAGCCCATCTGTTTCAGCCCCTCTGATTCAGCCCCTCTGATTCAGGCCCTCTGTTTCAGCCCCTCTGTTCCAGCCCCTCTGTTTCTGCCCCTCTGTTTCAGCCCCTCTGTTTCTCGCCCTCTGTTTCAGCCCCTCTGTTTCAGCCCCTCAGTTTCTCGCCCTCTGTTTCAGCCCCGCTGATTCAGCCCCTCTGTTTCAGCCCCTCTGATTCATCCCCTCTGTTTCAGCCCCTCTATTTCAGCCCCTCTGTTTCAGCCCCTCTGATTCAGCCCCTCTGTTTCAGGCTCTCTGTTTCAGCCCGTTTGTTTCAGCCCCTCTGTTTCTCGCACTCTGTTTCTCGCCCGCTGTTTCAGTCCCTTAGTTTCTCGCCGACTGTTTCAGCCCCTCTGTTTCAGCCCCTCTGATTCAGCCCCTCTGATTCAGCCCCTCTGTTTCTCGCCCTCTGTTTCAGCCCCTCTGTTTCAGCCCCTCTGATTCAGCCCCTCTGATTCAGCCCCTCTGTTTCTTGCCCGCTGTTTCAGTCCCTTAGTTTCTCGCCGACTGTTTCAGCCACTCTGTTTCAGCCCCTCTGATTCAGCCCCTCTGATTCAGCCCCTCTGTTTCTCGCCCTCTGTTTCAGCCCCTCTGTTTCAGCCCCTCTGTTTCAGCCCCTCCGATTCAGCCCCTCTGTTTCTCGCCCTCTGTTTCAGCCCCTCGGTTTCAGCCCCTCTGTTTCTCGCCCTCGGTTTCAGCCCCTCTGTTTCTCGCCCTCTGTTTCAGCCCCTCTGTTTCTCGCCCTCTGTTTCAGCCCCTCTGTTTCAGCCCCACTGTGTCAGCCCCTCTGTTTCAGCCCCTCTGTTTCTCGCCCTCTGTTTCAGCCCCTCTGTTTCTCGCCCTCTGTTTCAGCCCCTCCGTTTCTCGCCCTCTGTTTCAGCCCCTCTGTTTCAGCTCCACTGTTTCAGTCCCTCTGTTTCTCGCCCTCTGTTTCTCGCCCTCTGTTTTAGCCCCTCTGTTTCTCGCCCTCTGTTTCAGCCCCTCTGTTTCTCGCCCTCTGTTTCAGCCCCTCTGTTTCAGCCCCTCTGTTTCTCGCCCTCTGTTTCAGCCCCTCTGTTTCTTGCCCTCTGTTTCAGAAACTCTGTTTCAGCCCCTCTGTTTCAGCCTCTCCGTTTCAGCCCCTCTGTTTCTCGCCCTCTGTTTCAGCCCCTCTGTTTCTCGCCCTCTGTTACATCCCCTCTGTTTCTCGCCCTCTGTTTCAGCCCCTCTGATTCTGCCCCTCTGTTTCAGCCCCTCTGATTCATCCCGTCTGTTTCAGCCCATCTATTTCAGCCCCTCTGTTTCAGCACTTCTGATTCAGCCCCTCTGTTTCAGGCTCTCTGTTTCAGCCCGTCTGTTTCAGCCCCTCTGTTTCAGCCCGTCTGTTTCTGGCCCTCTGTTTCTCGCCCGCTGTTTCAGCCCCTTTGTTTCTCGCCCTCTGTTTCAGCCCCTCTGTTTCAGCCCCTCTGATTCAGCCCCTCTGATTCAGCCCCTCTGTTTCAGCCCCTCTGTTTCAGCCCCTCTGTTTCCCGCCCTCTGTTTCAGCCCCTCTGTTTCTCGCCCTCTGTTTCAGCCCCTCTGTTTCAGCACCTCTGTTTCAGCCCCTCTGTTTCAGCCACTCTGTTTCAGCACTCTGTTTCAGCCCCTCTGTTTCAGCCCCTCTGTTTCACCCCCTCTGTTTCTCGCCCTCTGTTTCAGCCCCTCTGTTTTTCGCCCTCTTTTTCAGCCCCTCTGTTTCAGCCCTCTGTTTCAGCCCCTCTGTTTCTCACCCTCTGTTTCAGCCCCTCTGATTCAGCCCCTCTGTTTCTCGCCCTCTGTTTCAGCCCCTCTGTTTCGCGCCCTCTGTTTCAGCCCCTCTGTTTCTTGCACTCTGTCAGCCCCTCTGATTCAGCCCCTCTGTTGCAGTCCCTCTGTTTCAGGTCCTCTGTTTCAGCCCCTCTATTTCAGCCTATCTGTTTCAGCCCCTCTGTTTCATCCCATCGGTTTCTCGCCCTCTGTTTCTCACCCTCTGTTTCTCGCTCTCTGTTTCAGCCCCTCTGTTTCGCGCCCTCTGTTTCAGCCCCTCTGTTTCTGGCACTCTGTCAGCCCCTCTGATTCAGCCCCTCTGTTTCAGCCCCTCCGATTCAGCCCCTCTGTTTCAGCCCCTCTGTTTCACCCCCTCTGTTTCTCGCCCTCTTTTTCAGCCCCTCTGTTTCAGTCCGCTGTTTCAGCCCCTCTGTTTCTCACCCTCTGTTTCAGCCCTTCTGATTCAGCCCCTCTGTTTCTCGCCCTCTGTTTCAGCCCCTCTGTTTCGCGCCCTCTGTTTCAGCCCCTCTGTTTCTCGCCCTCTGTTTCAGCCCCACTGTTTCAGCCCCTCTGTTTCAGTCCCTCTGTTTCAACCCCTCTGTTTCAGCCCCTCTGTTTCTAGCCCTCTGTTTCAGCCACTCTGTTTCTCGCCCTCTGTTTCAGCCCCTCTGTTTCAGCCCCTCTGTTTCTCGCCCGCTGTTTCTGCCCCTCTGTTTCAGCCCCTCAGTTTCTCGCCCTCTGTTTCAGCCCCGCTGATTCAGCCCCTCTGTTTCAGCCATCTGATTCATCCCCTCTGTTTCAGCCCCTCTATTTCAGCCCCTCTGTTTCAGCCCCTCTGATTCAGCCCCTCTGTTTCAGGCTCTCTGTTTCAGCCCGTCTGTTTCAGCCCCTCTGTTTCAGCCCCTCTGTTTCTCTCACTCTGTTTCTCGCCTGCTGTTTCAGTCCCTTAGTTTCTCGCCGACTGTTTCAGCCCCTCTGTTACAGCCCCTCTGATTCAGCCCCTCTGATTCAGCCCCTCTGTTTCTTGCTCTCTGTTTCAGCCCCTCTGTTTCAGCCCCTCTGTTTCAGCCCCTCCGATTCAGCCCCTCTGTTTCAGCCCCTCTGTTTCAGCCCCTCTGTTTCAGCCCCTCTGTTTCAGCCCCTCTGTTTCTCGCCCTCTGTTTCAGCCCCTCTGTTTCTCGCCCTCTGTTTCAGCCCCTCTGTTTCAGCCCACTGTGTCAGCCCCTCTGTTTCAGCCCCTCTGTTTCTCGCCCTCTGTTTCAGCCCCTCTGTTTCTCGCCCTCTGTTTCAGCCCCTCTGTTTCTCGCCCTCTGTTTCAGCCCCTCTGTTTCAGCTCCACTGTTTCAGTCCCTCTGTTTCTCGCCCTCTGTTTCTCGCCCTCTGTTTCAGCGCCTCTGTTTCTCGCCCTCTGTTTCAGCCCCTCTGTTTCTCGCCCTCTGTTTCAGCCCCTCTGTTTCAGCCCCTCTGTTTCTCGCCCTCTGTTTCAGCCCCTCTGTTTCTTGCCCTCTGTTTCAGCCCCTCTGTTTCAGCCCCTCTGTTTCAGCCTCTCTGTTTCAGCCCCTCTGTTTCTCGCCCTCTGTTTCAGCCCCTCTGTTTTTCGCCCTCTGTTTCAGCCCCTCTGTTTCTCGCCCTCTGTTTCAGCCCCTCTGATTCTGCCCCTCTGTTTCAGCCCCTCTGATTCATCCCGTCTGTTTCAGCCCATCTCTTTCAGCCCCTCTGTTTCAGCCCTTCTGATTCAGCCCCTCTGTTTCAGGCTCTCTGTTTCAGCCCGTCTGTTTCAGCCCCTCTGTTTCAGCCCCTCTGTTTCTCGCACTCTGTTTCTCGCCCGCTGTTTCAGTCCCTTAGTTTCTCGCCCACTGTTTCAGCCCCTCTGTTTCAGCCCCTCTGATTCAGCCCCTCTGATTCAGCCCCTCTGTTTCTCGCCCTCTGTTTCAGCCCCTCTGTTTCAGCCCCTCTGTTTCTGCCCCTCTGTTTCAGCCCCTCTGTTTCTCGCCCTCTGTTTCAGCCCCTCTGTTTCAGCCCCTCTGTTTCAGCCCCTCCGATTCAGCCCCTCTGATTCAGCCCATCTGTTTCAGCCCCTCTGTTTCAGCCCCTCTGTTTCTCGCCCTCTGTTTCAGCCTCTCTGTTTCTCGCCCTCTGTTTCAGCCCCTCTGTTTCTCGCCCTCTGTTTCAGCCCCTCTGTTTCAGCCCCTCTGTTTCAGCCCCTCTGTTTCTCGCCCTCTGTTTCAGCCCCTCTGTTTCTCGCCCTCTGTTTCAGCCCCTCTGTTTCTGCCCCTCTGTTTCTGCCCCTCTGTTTCAGCCCCTCTGTTTCTCGCCCTCTTTTTCAGCCCCTCTGTTTCAGCCCCTCTGTTTCAGCACCTCCGATTCAGCCCCTCTGTTTCAGCCCCTCTGTTACAGCCGCTCTGTTTCAGCCCCTCTGTTTCTCGCCCTCTGTTTCAGCCCCTCTGTTTCTCGCCCTCTGTTTCAGCCCCTCTGTTTCTCGCCCTCTGTTTCAGCCCCTCTGTTTCAGCCCCTCTGTTTCAGCCCCTCTGTTTCTTGCCCTCTGTTTCAGCCCCTCTGTTTCTCGCCCTCTGTTTCAGCCCCTCTGTTTCAGCCCCTCTGTTTCTCGCCTTCTGTTTCTGCCCCTCTGTTTCTCGCCCTCTGTTTCAGCCTCTCTGTTTCTCGCCTTCTGTTTCAGCCCCTCTGATTCAGCCCCTCTGTTTCAGCCCCTCTGATTCAGCCCCTCTGATTCAGCCCCTCTGTTTCTCGCCCTCTGTTTCAGCCCCTCTGTTTCAGCCCTTCTGTTTCAGCCACTCTGTTTCAGCCCCTCTGTTTCTTGCCCTCTGTTTCAGCCCCTCTGATTCTCGCCTTCTGTTTCAGCCCCTCTGTTTCTCGCCTTCTGTTTCAGCCCCTCTGTTTCTCGCCCTCTGTTTCAGCCCCTCTGATTCACACTCTCTGTTTCAGCACCTCTTTTTCAGCGCCTGTTTCAGCCCCTCTGTTTCTCGCCCTCTGTTTCAGCCCCTCCGTTTCTTGCCCTCTGTTTCAGCCCCTCTGTTTCAGCCCCTCTGTTTCAGCCTCTCTGTTTCAGCCCCTCTGTTTCTCGCCCTCTGTTTCAGCCCCTCTGTTTCTCGCCCTCTGTTTCAGCCCCTCTGTTTCTCGCCCTCTGTTTCAGCCCCTCTGATTCCGCCCCTCTGTTTCAGCCCCTCTGATTCATCCCTCTGTTTCAGCCCATCTATTTCAGCCCCTCTGTTTCAGCCCTTCTGTTTCAGCCCGTCTGTTTCAGCCCCTCTGTTTCAGCCCCTCTGTTTCTCGCACTCTGTTTCTCGACCGCTGTTTCAGTCCCTTAGTTTCTCGCCCACTGTTTCTCGACCGCTGTTTCAGTCCCTTAGTTTCTCGCCCACTGTTTCAGCCCCTCTGTTTCAGCCCCTCTGATTCAGCCCCTCTGATTCAGCCCCTCTGTTTCTCGCCCTCTGTTTCAGCCCCTCTGTTTCAGCCCCTCTGTTTCTGCCCCTCTGTTTCAGCCCCTCTGTTTCTCGCCCTCTGTTTCAGCCCCTCTGTTTCAGCCCCTCTGTTTCAGCCCCTCCGATTCAGCCCCTCTGATTCAGCCCCTCTGTTTCAGCCCCTCTGTTTCAGCCCCTCTGTTTCTCGCCCTCTGTTTCAGCCTCTCTGTTTCTCGCCCTCTGTTTCAGCCCCTCTGTTTCTCGCCCTCTGTTTCAGCCCCTCTGTTTCAGCCCCTCTGTTTCAGCCCCTCTGTTTCTCCCCCTCTGTTTCAGCCCCTCTGTTTCTCGCCCTCTGTTTCAGCCCCTCTGTTTCAGTCCCTCTGTTTCTGCCCCTCTGTTTCAGCCCCTCTGTTTCTTGCCCTCTGTTTCAGCCCCTCTGTTTCAGCCCCTCTGTTTCAGCACATCCGATTCAGCCCCTCTGTTTCAGCACCCTCTGTTTCAGCCCCTCTGTTTCAGCCCCTCTGTTTCTCGCCCTCTGTTTCAGCCCCTCTGTTTCTCGCCCTCTGTTTCAGCCCCTCTGTTTCAGCCCCTCTGTTTCAGCCCCTCTGTTTCAGCCCCTCTGTTTCTCGCCCTCTGTTTCAGCCCCTCTGTTTCTCGCCCTCTGTTTCAGCCCCTCTGTTTCAGCCCCTCTGTATCTCGCCTTCTGTTTCTGCCCCTCTGTTTCTCGCCCTCTGTTTCAGCCCCTCTGTTTCTCGCCCTCTGTTTCAGCCCCTCTGTTTCTCGTCCTCTGTTTCAGCCCCTCTGTTTCAGCCCCTCTGTTTCAGCCCCTCTGTTTCAGCCCCTCTGTTTCAGCCCCTCTGTTTCTCGCCCTCTGTTTCAGCCCCTCTGTTTCTCACTCTCAGTTTCAGGCTCTCTGTTTCAGCCCGTCTGTTTCAGCCCCTCTGTTTCAGCCCCTCTGTTTCTCTCACTCTGTTTCTCGCCTGCTGTTTCAGTCCCTTAGTTTCTCGCCGACTGTTTCAGCCCCTCTGATTCAGCCCCTCTGATTCAGCCCCTCTGTTTCTTGCTCTCTGTTTCAGCCCCTCTGTTTCAGCCCCTCTGATTCAGCCCCTCTGATTCAGCCCCTCTGTTTCTTGCTCTCTGTTTCAGCCCCTCTGTTTCAGCCCCTCTGTTTCAGCCCCTCCGATTCAGCCCCTCTGTTTCAGCCCCTCTGTTTCAGCCCCTCTGTTTCAGCCCCTCTGTTTCTCGCCCTCTGTTTCAGCCCCTCTGTTTCTCGCACTCTGTTTCAGCCCCTCTGTTTCTCGCCCTCTGTTTCTCGCCCTCTGTTTCAGCCCCTCTGTTTCTCGCCCTCTGTTTCAGCCCCTCTGTTTCTCGCCCTCTGTTTCAGCCCCTCTGTTTCAGCCCCTCTGTTTCTCGCCCTCTGTTTCAGCCCCTCTGTTTCTTGCCCTCTGTTTCAGCCCCTCTGTTTCAGCCCCTCTGTTTCAGCCTCTCTGTTTCAGCCCCTCTGTTTCTCGCCCTCTGTTTCAGCCCCTCTGTTTTTCGCCCTCTGTTTCAGCCCCTCTGTTTCTCGCCCTCTGTTTCAGCACCTCTGATTCTGCCCCTCTGTTTCAGCCCCTCTGATTCATCCCGTCTGTTTCAGCCCATCTCTTTCAGCCCCTCTGTTTCAGCCCTTCTGATTCAGCCCCACTGTTTCAGGCTCTCTGTTTCAGCCCGTCTGTTTCAGCCCCTCTGTTTCAGCCCCTCTGTTTCTCGCACTCTGTTTCTCGCCCGCTGTTTCAGTCCCTTAGTTTCTCGCCCACTGTTTCAGCCCCTCTGTTTCAGCCCCTCTGATTCAGCCCCTCTGATTCAGCCCCTCTGTTTCTCGCCCTCTGTTTCAGCCCCTCTGTTTCAGCCCCTCTGTTTCTGCCCCTCTGTTTCAGCCCCTCTGTTTCTCGCCCTCTGTTTCAGCCCCTCTGTTTCAGCCCCTCTGTTTCAGCCCCTCCGATTCAGCCCCTCTGATTCAGCCAATCTGTTTCAGCCCCTCTGTTTCAGCCCCTCTGTTTCTCGCCCTCTGTTTCAGCCTCTCTGTTTCTCGCCCTCTGTTTCAGCCCCTCTGTTTCTCGCCCTCTGTTTCAGCCCCTCTGTTTCAGCCCCTCTGTTTCAGCCCCTCTGTTTCTCGCCCTCTGTTTCAGCCCCTCTGTTTCTCGCCCTCTGTTTCAGCCCCTCTGTTTCTGCCCCTCTGTTTCTGCCCCTCTGTTTCAGCCCCTCTGTTTCTCGCCCTCTTTTTCAGCCCCTCTGTTTCAGCCCCTCTGTTTCAGCACCTCCGATTCAGCCCCTCTGTTTCAGCCCCTCTGTTTCAGCCCCTCTGTTTCAGCCCCTCTGTTTCTCGCCCTCTGTTTCAGCCCCTCTGTTTCTTGCCCTCTGTTTCAGCCCCTCTGTTTCTCGCCCTCTGTTTCAGCCCCTCTGTTTCAGCCCCTCTGTTTCTCGCCTTCTGTTTCTGCCCCTCTGTTTCTCGCCCTCTGTTTCAGCCTCTCTGTTTCTCGCCTTCTGTTTCAGCCCCTCTGATTCAGCCCCTCTGTTTCAGCCCCTCTGATTCAGCCCCTCTGATTCAGCCCCTCTGTTTCTCGCCCTCTGTTTCAGCCCCTCTGTTTCAGCCCTTCTGTTTCAGCCACTCTGTTTCAGCCCCTCTGTTTCTTGCGCTCTGTTTCAGCCCCTCTGATTCTCGCCTTCTGTTTCAGCCCCTCTGTTTCTCGCCTTCTGTTTCAGCCCCTCTGTTTCTCGCCCTCTGTTTCAGCCCCCCTGATTCACACTCTCTGTTTCAGCACCTCTTTTTCAGCGCCTCTGTTTCAGCCCCTCTGTTTCTCGCCCTCTGTTTCAGCCCCTCTGTTTCTTGCCCTCTGTTTCAGCCCCTCTGTTTCTCGCCCTCTGTTTCAGCCCCTCTGTTTCTCGCCCTCTGTTTCAGCCCCTCTGTTTCTCGCCCTCTGTTTCAGCCCCTCTGATTCCGCCCCTCTGTTTCAGCCCCTCTGATTCATCCCTCTGTTTCAGCCCATCTATTTCAGCCCCTCTGTTTCAGCCCTTCTGTTTCAGCCCGTCTGTTTCAGCCCCTCTGTTTCAGCCCCTCTGTTTCTCGCACTCTGTTTCTCGACCGCTGTTTCAGTCCCTTAGTTTCTCGCCCACTGTTTCTCGACCGCTGTTTCAGTCCCTTAGTTTCTCGCCCACTGTTTCAGCCCCTCTGTTTCAGCCCCTCTGATTCAGCCCCTCTGATTCAGCCCCTCTGTTTCTCGCCCTCTGTTTCAGCCCCTCTGTTTCAGCCCCTCTGTTTCTGCCCCTCTGTTTCAGCCCCTCTGTTTCTCGCCCTCTGTTTCAGCCCCTCTGTTTCAGCCCCTCTGTTTCAGCCCCTCCGATTCAGCCCCTCTGATTCAGCCCCTCTGTTTCAGCCCCTCTGTTTCAACCCCTCTCTTTCTCGCCCTCTGTTTCAGCCTCTCTGTTTCTCGCCCTCTGTTTCAGCCCCTCTGTTTCTCGCCCTCTGTTTCAGCCCCTCTGTTTCAGCCCCTCTGTTTCAGCCCCTCTGTTTCTCCCCCTCTGTTTCAGCCCCTCTGTTTCTCGCCCTCTGTTTCAGCCCCTCTGTTTCAGTCCCTCTGTTTCTGCCCCTCTGTTTCAGCCCCTCTGTTTCTTGCCCTCTGTTTCAGCCCCTCTGTTTCAGCCCCTCTGTTTCAGCACATCCGATTCAGCCCCTCTGTTTCAGCACCCTCTGTTTCAGCCCCTCTGTTTCAGCCCCTCTGTTTCTCGCCCTCTGTTTCAGCCCCTCTGTTTCTCGCCCTCTGTTTCAGCCCCTCTGTTTCAGCCCCTCTGTTTCAGCCCCTCTGTTTCTCGCCCTCTGTTTCAGCCCCTCTGTTTCTCGCCCTCTCTTTAAGCCCCTCTGTTTCAGCCCCTCTGTATCTCGCCTTCTGTTTCTGCCCCTCTGTTTCTCGCCCTCTGTTTAAGCCCCTCTGTTTCTCGCCCTCTGTTTCAGCCCCTCTGTTTCAGCCCCTCAGTTTCAGGCTCTCTGTTTCAGCCCGTCTGTTTCAGCCCCTCTGTTTCAGCCCCTCTGTTTCTCTCACTCTGTTTCTCGCCTGCTGTTTCAGTCCCTTAATTTCTCGCCGACTGTTTCAGCCCCTCTGATTCAGCCCCTCTGATTCAGCCCCTCTGTTTCTTGCTCTCTGTTTCAGCCCCTCTGTTTCAGCCCCTCTGATTCAGCCCCTCTGATTCAGCCCCTCTGTTTCTTGCTCTCTGTTTCAGCCCCTCTGTTTCAGCCCCTCTGTTTCAGCCCCTCCGATTCAGCCCCTCTGTTTCAGCCCCTCTGTTTCAGCCCCTCTGTTTCAGCCCCTCTGTTTCTCGCCCTCTGTTTCAGCCCCTCTGTTTCTCGCACTCTGTTTCAGCCCCTCTGTTTCTCGCCCTCTGTTTCAGCCCCTCTGTTTCAGCCCACTGTGTCAGCCCCTCTGTTTCAGCCCCTCTGTTTCTCGCCCTCTGTTTCAGCCCCTCTGTTTCTCGCCCTCTGTTTCAGCCCCTCTGTTTCTCGCCCTCTGTTTCAGCCCCTCTGTTTCAGCTCCACTGTTTCAGTCCCTCTGTTTCTCGCCCTCTGTTTCTCGCCCTCTGTTTCAGCCCCTCTGTTTCTCGCCCTCTGTTTCAGCCCCTCTGTTTCTCGCCCTCTGTTTCAGCCCCTCTGTTTCAGCCCCTCTGTTTCTCGCCCTCTGTTTCAGCCCCTCTGTTTCTTGCCCTCTGTTTCAGCCCCTCTGTTTCAGCCCCTCTGTTTCAGCCTCTCTGTTTCAGCCCCTCTGTTTCTCGCCCTCTGTTTCAGCCCCTCTGTTTCTCGCCCTCTGTTTCAGCCCCTCTGTTTCTCGCCCTCTGTTTCAGCCCCTCTGATTCTGCACCTCTGTTTCAGCCCCTCTGATTCATCCCGTCTGTTTCAGCCCATCTATTTCAGCCCCTCTGTTTCAGCCCTTCTGATTCAGCCCCTCTGTTTCTCGCACTCTGTTTCTCGCCCGCTGTTTCAGTCCCTTAGTTTCTCGCCCACTGTTTCAGCCCCTCTGTTTCAGCCCCTCTGATTCAGCCCCTCTGATTCAGCCCCTCTGTTTCTCGCCCTCTGTTTCAGCCCCTCTGTTTCTGCCCCTCTGTTTCAGCCCCTCTGTTTCTCGCCCTCTGTTTCAGCCCCTCTGTTTCAGCCCCTCTGTTTCAGCCCCTCCGATTCAGCCCCTCTGATTCAGCCCATCTGTTTCAGCCCCTCTGTTTCAGCCCCTCTGTTTCTCGCCCTCTGTTTCAGCCTCTCTGTTTCTCGCCCTCTGTTTCAGCCCCTCTGTTTCTCGCCCTCTGTTTCAGCCCCTCTGTTTCAGCCCCTCTGTTTCTCGCCCTCTGTTTCAGCCCCTCTGTTTCTCGCCCTCTGTTTCAGCCCCTCTGTTTCTGCCCCTCTGTTTCTGCCCCTCTGTTTCAGCCCCTCTGTTTCTCGCCCTCTGTTTCAGCCCCTCTGTTTCAGCCCCTCTGTTTCAGCACCTCCGATTCAGCCCCTCTGTTTCAGCCCCTCTGTTGCAGCCCCTCTGTTTCAGCCCCTCTGTTTCTCGCCCTCTGTTTCAGCCCCTCTGTTTCTCGCCCTCTGATTCAGCCCCTCTGTTTCTCGCCCTCTGTTTCAGCCCCTCTGTTTCTCGCCCTCTGTTTCAGCCCCTCTGTTTCAGCCCCTCTGTTTCAGCCCCTCTGATTCAGCCCCTCTGATTCAGCCCCTTTCTTTCTCGCCCTCTGTTTCAGCCCCTCTGTTTCAGCCCTTCTGTTTCAGCCCCTCTGTTTCAGCCCCTCTGTTTCTCGCCTTCTGTTTCTGCCCCTCTGTTTCTCGCCCTCTGTTTCAGCCTCTCTGTTTCTCGCCTTCTGTTTCAGCCCCTCTGATTCAGCCCCTCTGTTTCAGCCCCTCTGATTCAGCCCCTCTGTTTCTCGCCCTCTGTTTCAGCCCCTCTGTTTCAGCCCCTCTGTTTCTCGCCCTCTATTTCAGCCCCTCTGTTTCAGCCCCTCTGTTTCTCGCCCTCTGTTTCAGCCCCTCTGTTTCTCGCCCTCTGTTTCAGCCCATCTGTTTCTCACCCTCTGTTTCAGCTCCTCTGTTTCAGGCTCTCTGTTTCAGCCCGTCTGTTTCAGCCCCTCTGTTTCAGCCCCTCTGTTTCTCGCCCGCTGTTTCAGTCCCTGAGTTTCTCGCCCACTGTTTCAGCCCCTCTGTTTCGGCCCCTCTGATTCAGCCCCTCTGATTCAGCCCCTCTGTTTCCCGCCCTCTGTTTCAGCCCCTCTGTTTCAGCCCCTCTGTTTCAGCCCCTCCGATTCAGCCCCTCTGTTTCAGCCCCTCTGTTTCTCGCCCTCTGTTTCAGCCCCTCTGATTCACACTCTCTGTTTCAGCCCCTCTGTTTCAGCCCCTCTGTTTCTCGCCCTCTTTTTCTGCCCCTCTGTCTCTCGCCCTCTGTTTCAGCCCCTCTGTTTCTCGCCCTCTGTTTCAGTCCGTCTGATTCAGCCCCTCTGTTTCAGTCCCTCTGATTCAGCCCCTCTGTTTCAGCCCCTCTGTTTCAGCCCCTCTGTTTCTCGCCCTCTGTTTCAGCCCCTCTGTTTCTCACCCTCTGTTTCTCGCCCTCTGTTTCAGCCCCTCTGTTTCTCACCCTCTGATTCTCGCCCTCTGTTTCAGCCCCTCTGTTTCTCGCAATCTGTTTCTCGCCCGCTGTTTCAGTCCCTTAGTTTCTCGCCGACTGTTTCAGCCCCTCTGTTTCAGCCCCTCTGATTCAGCCCCTCTGATTCAGCCCCTCTGTTTCTCGCTCTCTGTTTCAGCCCCTCTGTTTCAGCCCCTCTGTTTCAGCCCCTCCGATTCAGCCCCTCTGTTTCAGCCCCTCTGTTTCAGCCCCTCTGTTTCAGCCCCTCTGTTTCTCGCCCTCTGTTTCAGCCCCTCTGTTTCTCGCCCTCTGTTTCAGCCCCTCTGTTTCTCGCCCTCTGTTTCAGCCCCTCTGTTTCAGCCCCACTGTGTCAGCCCCTCTGTTTCAGCCCCTCTGTTTCTCGCCCTCTGTTTCAGCCCCTCTGTTTCTCACCCTCTGTTTCAGCCCCTCTGTTTCAGCCCCTCTGTTTCAGTCCCTCTGTTTCTCGCACTCTGTTTCTCGCCCTCCGTTTCAGCCCCTCTGTTTCTCGCCCTCTGTTTCAGCCCCTCTGTTTCTCGCCCTCTGTTTCAGCCCCTCTGTTTCATCCCCTCTGTTTCTCGCCCTCTGTTTCAGCCCCTCTGTTTTTCGCCCTCTGTTTCAGCCCCTCTGTTTCTCGCCCTCTGATTCAGGCTCTCTGTTTCAGCCCGTCTGTTTCAGCCCCTCTGTTTCAGCCCCTCTGTTTCTGGCCCTCTGTTTCTCGCCCGCTGTTTCAGACCCTTTGTTTCTCGCCCTCTGTTTCAGCCCATCTGTTTCAGCCCCTCTGATTCAGCCCCTCTGTTTCAGCCCCTCTGTTTCAGCCCCTCTGTTTCAGCCCCTCTGTTTCTCGACCTCTGTTTCAGCCCCTCTGTTTCTCGCCCTCTGTTTCAGCCCCTCTGTTTCTTGCCCTCTGTTTCAGCCCCTCTGTTTCACCCCACTGTGTCAGCCCCTCTGTTTCAGCCCCTCTGTTTCTCGCCCTCTGTTTCAGCCCCTCTGTTTCTCGCCCTCTGTTTCAGCCCCTCTGTTTCTCGCCCTCTGTTTCAGCCCCTCTGTTTCAGCTCCACTGTTTCAGTCCCTCTGTTTCTCGCCCTCTGTTTCAGCCCCTCTGTTTCTTGCCCTCTGTTTCAGCCCCTCTGTTTCTCGCCCTCTGTTTCAGCCCCTCTGTTTCTCGCCCTCTGTTTCAGCCCCTCTGATTCTGCACCTCTGTTTCAGCCCCTCTGATTCATCCCGTCTGTTTCAGCCCATCTATTTCAGCCCCTCTGTTTCAGCCCTTCTGATTCAGCCCCTCTGTTTCTCGCACTCTGTTTCTCGCCCGCTGTTTCAGTCCCTTAGTTTCTCGCCCACTGTTTCAGCCCCTCTGTTTCAGCCCCTCTGATTCAGCCCCTCTGATTCAGCCCCTCTGTTTCTCGCCCTCTGTTTCAGCCCCTCTGTTTCAGCCCCTCTGTTTCTGCCCCTCTGTTTCAGCCCCTCTGTTTCTCGCCCTCTGTTTCAGCCCCTCTGTTTCAGCCCCTCTGTTTCAGCCCCTCCGATTCAGCCCCTCTGATTCAGCCCATCTGTTTCAGCCCCTCTGTTTCAGCCCCTCTGTTTCTCGCCCTCTGTTTCAGCCTCTCTGTTTCTCGCCCTCTGTTTCAGCCCCTCTGTTTCTCGCCCTCTGTTTCAGCCCCTCTGTTTCAGCCCCTCTGTTTCTCGCCCTCTGTTTCAGCCCCTCTGTTTCTCGCCCTCTGTTTCAGCCCCTCTGTTTCTGCCCCTCTGTTTCTGCCCCTCTGTTTCAGCCCCTCTGTTTCTCGCCCTCTGTTTCAGCCCCTCTGTTTCAGCCCCTCTGTTTCAGCACCTCCGATTCAGCCCCTCTGTTTCAGCCCCTCTGTTGCAGCCCCTCTGTTTCAGCCCCTCTGTTTCTCGCCCTCTGTTTCAGCCCCTCTGTTTCTCGCCCTCTGTTTCAGCCCCTCTGTTTCTCGCCCTCTGTTTCAGCCCCTCTGTTTCAGCCCCTCTGTTTCAGCCCCTCTGATTCAGCCCCTCTGATTCAGCCCCTTTCTTTCTCGCCCTCTGTTTCAGCCCCTCTGTTTCAGCCCTTCTGTTTCAGCCCCTCTGTTTCAGCCCCTCTGTTTCTCGCCTTCTGTTTCTGCCCCTCTGTTTCTCGCCCTCTGTTTCAGCCTCTCTGTTTCTCGCCTTCTGTTTCAGCCCCTCTGATTCAGCCCCTCTGTTTCAGCCCCTCTGATTCAGCCCCTCTGTTTCTCGCCCTCTGTTTCAGCCCCTCTGTTTCAGCCCCTCTGTTTCTCGCCCTCTATTTCAGCCCCTCTGTTTCAGCCCCTCTGTTTCTCGCCCTCTGTTTCAGCCCCTCTGTTTCTCGCCCTCTGTTTCAGCCCATCTGTTTCTCACCCTCTGTTTCAGCTCCTCTGTTTCAGGCTCTCTGTTTCAGCCCGTCTGTTTCAGCCCCTCTGTTTCAGCCCCTCTGTTTCTCGCCCGCTGTTTCAGTCCCTGAGTTTCTCGCCCACTGTTTCAGCCCCTCTGTTTCGGCCCCTCTGATTCAGCCCCTCTGATTCAGCCCCTCTGTTTCTCGCCCTCTGTTTCAGCCCCTCTGTTTCAGCCCCTCTGTTTCAGCCCCTCCGATTCAGCCCCTCTGTTTCAGCCCCTCTGTTTCTCGCCCTCTGTTTCAGCCCCTCTGATTCACACTCTCTGTTTCAGCCCCTCTGTTTCTCGCCCTCTTTTTCTGCCCCTCTGTCTCTCGCCCTCTGTTTCAGCCCCTCTGTTTCTCGCCCTCTGTTTCAGTCCGTCTGATTCAGCCCCTCTGTTTCAGTCCCTCTGATTCAGCCCCTCTGTTTCAGCCCCTCTGTTTCAGCCCCTCTGTTTCTCGCCCTCTGTTTCAGCCCCTCTGTTTCTCACCCTCTGTTTCTCGCCCTCTGTTTCAGCCCCTCTGTTTCTCACCCTCTGATTCTCGCCCTCTGTTTCAGCCCCTCTGTTTCTCGCAATCTGTTTCTCGCCCGCTGTTTCAGTCCCTTAGTTTCTCGCCGACTGTTTCAGCCCCTCTGTTTCAGCCCCTCTGATTCAGCCCCTCTGATTCAGCCCCTCTGTTTCTCGCTCTCTGTTTCAGCCCCTCTGTTTCAGCCCCTCTGTTTCAGCCCCTCCGATTCAGCCCCTCTGTTTCAGCCCCTCTGTTTCAGCCCCTCTGTTTCAGCCCCTCTGTTTCTCGCCCTCTGTTTCAGCCCCTCTGTTTCTCGCCCTCTGTTTCAGCCCCTCTGTTTCTCGCCCTCTGTTTCAGCCCCTCTGTTTCAGCCCCACTGTGTCAGCCCCTCTGTTTCAGCCCCTCTGTTTCTCGCCCTCTGTTTCAGCCCCTCTGTTTCTCACCCTCTGTTTCAGCCCCTCTGTTTCAGTCCCTCTCTTTCTCGCACTCTGTTTCTCGCCCTCCGTTTCAGCCCCTCTGTTTCTCGCCCTCTGTTTCAGCCCCTCTGTTTCTCGCCCTCTGTTTCAGCCCCTCTGTTTCATCCCCTCTGTTTCTCGCCCTCTGTTTCAGCCCCTCTGTTTTTCGCCCTCTGTTTCAGCCCCTCTGTTTCTCGCCCTCTGATTCAGGCTCTCTGTTTCAGCCCGTCTGTTTCAGCCCCTCTGTTTCAGCCCCTCTGTTTCTGGCCCTCTGTTTCTCGCCCGCTGTTTCAGACCCTTTGTTTCTCGCCCTCTGTTTCAGCCCATCTGTTTCAGCCCCTCTGATTCAGCCCCTCTGTTTCAGCCCCTCTGTTTCAGCCCCTCTGTTTCAGCCCCTCTGTTTCTCGACCTCTGTTTCAGCCCCTCTGTTTCTCGCCCTCTGTTTCAGCCCCTCTGTTTCTCGCCCTCTGTTTCAGCCCCTCTGTTTCAGCCCCACTGTGTCAGCCCCTCTGTTTCAGCCCCTCTGTTTCTCGCCCTCTGTTTCAGCCCCTCTGTTTCTCGCCCTCTGTTTCAGCCCCTCTGTTTCTCGCCCTCTGTTTCAGCCCCTCTGTTTCAGCTCCACTGTTTCAGTCCCTCTGTTTCTCGCCCTCTGTTTCTCGCCCTCTGTTTCAGCCCCTCTGTTTCTCGCCCTCTGTTTCAGCCCCTCTGTTTCTCGCCCTCTGTTTCAGCCCCTCTGTTTCAGCCCCTCTGTTTCTCGCCCTCTGTTTCAGCCCCTCTGTTTCTTGCCCTCTGTTTCAGCCCCTCTGTTTCAGCCCCTCTGTTTCAGCCTCTCTGTTTCAGCCCCTCTGTTTCTCGCCCTCTGTTTCAGCCCCTCTGTTTCTCGCCCACTGTTTCAGCCCCTCTGTTTCTCGCCCTGTGTTTCA
Source organism: Chiloscyllium punctatum (assembly GCF_047496795.1). Classification (NCBI taxonomy): domain Eukaryota; kingdom Metazoa; phylum Chordata; class Chondrichthyes; order Orectolobiformes; family Hemiscylliidae; genus Chiloscyllium; species Chiloscyllium punctatum. The sequence continues at coordinate 131,118 of NW_027309791.1, forward strand.
GCCCCTCTGATTCTGCCCCTCTGTTTCAGCCCCTCTGATTCATCCCGTCTGTTTCAGCCCATCTATTTCAGCCCCTCTGTTTCAGCTCTTCTGATTCAGCCCCTCTGTTTCAGGCTCTCTGTTTCAGCCCGTCTGTTTCAGCCCCTCTGTTTCAGCCCCTCTGTTTCTCGCACTCTGTTTCTCGCCCGCTGTTTCAGTCCCTTAGTTTCTCGCCCACTGTTTCAGCCCCTCTGTTTCAGCCCCTCTGATTCAGCCCCTCTGATTCAGCCCCTCTGTTTCTCGCCCTCTGTTTCAGCCCCTCTGTTTCAGCCCCTCTGTTTCTGCCCCTCTGTTTCAGCCCCTCTGTTTCTCGCCCTCTGTTTCTGCCCCTCTGTTTCAGCCCCTCTGTTTCTCGCCCTCTGTTTCAGCCTCTCTGTTTCAGCCCCTCTGTTTCAGCCCCTCCGATTCAGCCCCTCTGATTCAGCCCCTCTGTTTCAGCCCCTCTGTTTCAGCCCCTCTGTTTCTCGCCCTCTGTTTCAGCCTCTCTGTTTCTCGCCCTCTGTTTCAGCCCCTCTGTTTCTCGCCCTCTGTTTCTGCCCCTCTGTTTCTCGCCCTCTGTTTCAGCCTCTCTGTTTCTCGCCTTCTGTTTCAGCCCCTCTGATTCAGCCCCTCTGTTTCAGCCCCTCTGATTCAGCCCCTCTGATTCAGCCCCACTGTTTCTCGCCCTCTGTTTCAGCCCCTCTGTTTCAGCCCTTCTGTTTCAGCCACTCTGTTTCAGCCCCTCTGTTTCTTGCCCTCTGTTTCAGCCCCTCTGATTCTCGCCCTCTGTTTCAGCCCCTCTGTTTCTCGCCCTCTGTTTCAGCCCCTCTGATTCACACTCTCTGTTTCAGCACCTCTTTTTCAGCCCCTCTGTTTCTCGCCCTCTTTTTCAGCCCCTCTGTTTCTCGCCCTCTGTTTCAGCCCCTCTGTTTCTCGCCCTCTGTTTCAGCCCCTCTGATTCAGCCCCTCTGTTTCAGCCCCTCTGATTCATCCCGTCTGTTTCAGCCCATCTATTTCAGCCCCTCTGTTTCAGCCCTTGTGTTTCTCGCACTCTGTTTCTCGCCCGCTGTTTCAGTCCCTTAGTTTCTCGCCCACTGTTTCAGCCCCTCTGTTTCAGCCCCTCTGATTCAGCCCCTCTGATTCAGCCCCTCTGTTTCTCGCCCTTTGTTTCAGCCCCTCTGTTTCAGCCCCTCTGTTTCTGCCCCTCTGTTTCAGCCCCTCTGTTTCTCGCCCTCTGTTTCAGCCCCTCTGTTTCAGCCCCTCTGTTTCAGCCCCTCCGATTCAGCCCCTCTGATTCAGCCCCTCTGTTTCAGCCCCTCTGTTTCTCGCCCTCTGTTTCAGCCCCTCTGTTTCAGCCCCTCTGTTTCAGCCCCTCCGATTCAGCCCCTCTGTTTCTCGCCCTCTTTTTCAGCCTCTCTGTTTCTCGCCCTCTGTTTCGGCCCCTCTGTTTCAGCCCCTCTGTTTCAGCCCCTCTGTTTCAGCCCCTCTGTTTCTCACCCTCTGTTTCAGCCCCTCTGTTTCAGCCCCTCTGTTTCTCGCCCTCTGTTTCAGCACCTCTGTTTCAGCCCCTCTGTTTCTGCCCCTCTGTTTCAGCCCCTCTGTTTCTTGCCCTCTGTTTCAGCCCCTCTGTTTCTCGCCCTCTGTTTCAGCCCCTCTGTTTCAGCCCCTCTGTTTCAGCCTCTCTGTTTCAGCCCCTCTGTTTCTCGCCCTCTGTTTCAGCCCCTCTGTTTCTCGCCCTCTGTTTCAGCACCTCTGTTTCTCGCCCTCTGTTTCAGCCCCTCTGATTCAGCCCCTCTGTTTCAGCCCCTCTGATTCATCCCTCTGTTTCAGCCCATCTATTTCAGCCCCTCTGTTTCAGCCCTTCTGATTCAGCCCCTCTGTTTCAGGCTCTCTGTTTCAGCCCGTCTGTTTCAGCCCCTCTGTTTCAGCCCCTTTGTTTCTCGCACTCTGTTTCTCGCCCGCTGTTTCAGTCCCTTAGTTTCTCGCCTACTGTTTCAGCCCCTCTGTTTCAGCCCCTCTGATTCAGCCCCTCTGATTCAGCCCCTCTGTTTCTTGCCCTCTGTTTCAGCCCCTCTGTTTCAGCCCCTCTGTTTCTGCCCCTCTGTTTCAGCCCCTCTGTTTCTCGCCCTCTGTTTCAGCCCCTCTGTTTCAGCCCCTCTGTTTCAGCCCCTCCGATTCAGCCCCTCTGATTCAGCCCCTCTGTTTCAGCCCCTCTGTTTCAGCCCCTCTGTTTCTCGCCCTCTGTTTCAGCCTCTCTGTTTCTCGCCCTCTGTTTCAGCCCCTCTGTTTCTCACCCTCTGTTTCAGCCTCTCTGTTTCAGCCCCTCTGTTTCTCGCCCTCTGTTTCAGCCCCTCTGTTTCTCGCCCTCTGTTTCAGCCCCTCTGTTTCAGTCCCTCTGTTTCTGCCCCTCTGTTTCAGCCCCTCTGTTTCTCACCCTCTGTTTCAGCCCCTCTGGTTCAGCCCCTCTGTTTCAGCACATCCGATTCAGCCCCTCTGTTTCAGCACGCTCCGTTTCAGCCCCTCTGTTTCAGCCCCTCTGTTTCTCGCCCTCTGTTTCTGCCCCTCTGTTTCTCGCCCTCTGTTTCAGCCCCTCTGTTTCAGCCCCTCTGTTTCAGCCCCTCTGTTTCTCGCCCTCTGTTTCAGCCCCTCTGTTTCTCGCCCTCTGTTTCAGCCCCTCTGTTTCAGCCCCTCTGTATCTCGCCTTCTGTTTCTGCCCCTCTGTTTCTCGCCCTCTGTTTCAGCCTCTCTGTTTCTCGCCTTCTGTTTCAGCTCCTCTGATTCAGCCCCTCTGTTTCAGCCCCTCTGATTCAGCCCCTCTGATTCAGCCCCACTGTTTCTCGCCCTCTGTTTCAGCCCCTCTGTTTCAGCCCTTCTGTTTCAGCCACTCTGTTTCAGCCCCTCTGTTTCTTGCCCTCTGTTTCAGCCCCTCTGATTCTCGCCCTCTGTTTCAGCCCCTCTGTTTCTCGCCCTCTGTTTCAGCCCCTCTGATTCACACTCTCTGTTTCAGCCCCTCTGTTTCAGCCCCTCTGTTTCTGCCCCTCTGTCTCTCGCCCTCTGTTTCAACCCCTCTGTATCTCGCCCTCTGTTTCAGCCCGTCTGATTCAGCCCCTCTGTTTCAGCCCCTCTGATTCAGCCCCTCTGTTTCAGCCCCTCTGTTTCAGCCCCTCTGTTTCTCGCCCTCTGTTTCAGCCCCTCTGTTTCTCACCCTCTGTTTCAGCCCCTCTGTTTCAGCCCCTCTGTTTCTCGCCCTCTGTTTCAGCCCCTCTGTTTCTCGCCCTCTGTTTCAGCCCCTCTGATTCAGCCCCTCTGTTTCTCGCCCTCTGTTTCAGCCCCTCTGTTTCTCGCCCTCTGTTTCAGCCCCTCTGTTTCTCGCCCTCAGTTTCAGCCCCTCTGTTTCAGCCCCTCTGTTTCAGCCCCTCTGTTTCTCGCCCTCTGTTTCAGCCCCTCTGTTTCTCGCCCTCTGTTTCAGCCCCTCTATTCCTCGCCCTCTGTTTCAGCCCCTCTGTTTCAGCCCCACTGTTTCAGCCCCTTTGTTTCAGCCCCGCTGTTTCTCGCCCTCTCTTTCAGCCGCTCTGTTTCACGCCCTCTGTTTCAGAACCACTGTTTCAGCCCCTCTGTTTCAGCCCCTCTGTTTCTCGCCCTCTGTTTCTGGCCCTCTGTTTCAGCCCCTCTGTTTCTCGCCCTCTGTTTCAGCCCTTCTGGTTCAGCCCCTCTGTTTCAGCCCCTCTGTTTCAGCCCCTCTGTTTCAGCCCCTCTGTTTCTCGCCCTCTGTTTCAGCCCCTCTGTTTCTTGCCCTCTGTTTCAGCCACTCTGTTTCTCGCCCTCTGTTTCAGCCTCTCTGTTTCTCGCCCTCTGTTTCAGCTCCTCTGTTTCAGCCCCTCTGTTTCAGCCCCTCTGTTTCTCGCCCTCTGTTTCAGCCCCTCTGTTTCAGCCCCTCTGTTTCAGCCCCTCTGTTTCTCGCCCTCTGTTTCAGCCCCTCTGTTTCTCGCCCTCTCTTTCAGCCTCTCTGTTACTCGCCCTCTGTTTCAGCTCCTCTGTTTCAGCCCCTCTGTTTCAGCCCCTCTGTTTCTCGCCCTCTGTTTCAGCCCCTCTGTTTCAGCTCCTCTGTTTCAGCCCCTCTGTTTCAACCCCTCTGTTTCTCGCCCTCTGTTTCAGCCCCTCTGTTTCAGCCCCTCTGTTTCTCGCCCTCTGTTTCAGCCCCTCTGATTCAGCCCCTCTGTTTCAGCCCCTCTGATTCATCCCTCTGTTTCAGCCCATCTATTTCAGCCCCTCTGTTTCAGCCCTTCTGATTCAGCCCCTCTGTTTCAGGCTCTCTGTTTCAGCCCGTCTGTTTCAGCCCCTCTGTTTCAGCCCCTAAGTTTCTCGCACTCTGTTTCTCGCCCGGTGTTTCAGTCCCTTAGTTTCTCGCCTACTGTTTCAGCCCCTCTGTTTCAGCCCCTCTGATTCAGCCCCTCTGATTCAGCCCCTCTGTTTCTTGCCCTCTGTTTCAGCCCCTCTGTTTCAGCCCCTCTGTTTCTGCCGCTCTGTTTCAGCCCCTCTGTTTCTCGCCCTCTGTTTCAGCCCCTCTGTTTCAGCCCCTCTGTTTCAGCCCCTCCGATTCAGCCCCTCTGATTCAGCCCCTCTGTTTCAGCCCCTCTGTATCAGCCCCTCTGTTTCTCGCCCTCTGTTTCAGCCTCTCTGTTTCTCGCCCTCTGTTTCAGCCCCTCTGTTTCTCACCCTCTGTTTCAGCCCCTCTGTTTCAGCCCCTCTGTTTCAGCCCCTCTGTTTCTTGCCCTCTGTTTCAGCCCCTCTGTTTCTCGCCCTCTGTTTCAGCCCCTCTGTTTCAGTCCCTCTGTTTCTGCCCCTCTGTTTCAGCCCCTCTGTTTCTCGCCCTCTGTTTCAGCCCCTCTGGTTCAGCCCCTCTGTTTCAGCACATCCGATTCAGCCCCTCTGTTTCAGCACGCTCCGTTTCAGCCCCTCTGTTTCAGCCCCTCTGTTTCTCGCCCTCTGTTTCTGCCCCTCTGTTTCTCGCCCTCTGTTTCAGCCCCTCTGTTTCTCGCCCTCTGTTTCAGCCCCTCTGTTTCAGCCCCTCTGTTTCAGCCCCTCTGTTTCTCGCCCTCTGTTTCAGCCCCTCTGTTTCAGCCCCTCTGTATCTCGCCTTCTGTTTCTGCCCCACTGTTTCTCGCCCTCTGTTTCAGCCTCTCTGTTTCTCGCCTTCTGTTTCAGCTCCTCTGATTCAGCCCCACTGTTTCAGCCCCTTTGTTTCAGCCCCGCTGTTTCTCGCCCTCTGTTTCAGCCGCTCTGTTTCACGCCCTCTGTTTCAGAACCTCTGTTTCAGCCCCTCTGTTTCAGTCCCTCTGTTTCTCGCCCTCTGTTTCTGGCCCTCTGTTTCAGCCCCTCTGTTTCTCGCCCTCTGTTTCAGCCCTTCTGGTTCAGCCCCTCTGTTTCAGCCCCTCTGTTTCAGCCCCTCTGTTTCAGCCCCTCTGTTTCTCGCCCTCTGTTTCAGCCCCTCTGTTTCTTGCCCTCTGTTTCAGCCACTCTGTTTCTCGCCCTCTGTTTCAGCCTCTCTGTTTCTCGCCCTCTGTTTCAGCTCCTCTGTTTCAGCCCCTCTGTTTCAGCCCCTCTGTTTCTCGCCCTCTGTTTCAGCCCCTCTGTTTCAGCCCCTCTGTTTCAGCCCCTCTGTTTCTCGCCCTCTGTTTCAGCCCCTCTGTTTCTCGCCCTCTCTTTCAGCCTCTCTGTTACTCGCCCTCTGTTTCAGCTCCTCTGTTTCAGCCCCTCTGTTTCAGCCCCTCTGTTTCTCGCCCTCTGTTTCAGCCCCTCTGTTTCAGCTCCTCTGTTTCAGCCCCTCTGTTTCAACCCCTCTGTTTCTCGCCCTCTGTTTCAGCCCCTCTGTTTCAGCCCCTCTGTTTCTCGCCCTCTGTTTCAGCCCCTCTGATTCAGCCCCTCTGTTTCAGCCCCTCTGATTCATCCCTCTGTTTCAGCCCATCTATTTCAGCCCCTCTGTTTCAGCCCTTCTGATTCAGCCCCTCTGTTTCAGGCTCTCTGTTTCAGCCCGTCTGTTTCAGCCCCTCTGTTTCAGCCCCTAAGTTTCTCGCACTCTGTTTCTCGCCCGCTGTTTCAGTCCCTTAGTTTCTCGCCTACTGTTTCAGCCCCTCTGTTTCAGCCCCTCTGATTCAGCCCCTCTGATTCAGCCCCTCTGTTTCTTGCCCTCTATTTCAGCCCCTCTGTTTCAGCCCCTCTGTTTCTGCCGCTCTGTTTCAGCCCCTCTGTTTCTCGCCCTCTGTTTCAGCCCCTCTGTTTCAGCCCCTCTGTTTCAGCCCCTCCGATTCAGCCCCTCTGATTCAGCCCCTCTGTTTCAGCCCCTCTGTTTCAGCCCCTCTGTTTCTCGCCCTCTGTTTCAGCCTCTCTGTTTCTCGCCCTCTGTTTCAGCCCCTCTGTTTCTCACCCTCTGTTTCAGCCCCTCTGTTTCAGCCCCTCTGTTTCAGCCCCTCTTTTTCTCGCCCTCTGTTTCAGCCCCTCTGTTTCTCGCCCTCTGTTTCAGCCCCTCTGTTTCAGTCCCTCTGTTTCTGCCCCTCTGTTTCAGCCCCTCTGTTTCTCGCCCTCTGTTTCAGCCCCTCTGGTTCAGCCCCTCTGTTTCAGCACATCCGATTCAGCCCCTCTGTTTCAGCACGCTCCGTTTCAGCCCCTCTGTTTCAGCCCCTCTGTTTCTCGCCCTCTGTTTCTGCCCCTCTGTTTCTCGCCCTCTGTTTCAGCCCCTCTGTTTCTCGCCCTCTGTTTCAGCCCCTCTGTTTCAGCCCCTCTGTTTCAGCCCCTCTGTTTCTCGCCCTCTGTTTCAGCCCCTCTGTTTCAGCCCCTCTGTATCTCGCCTTCTGTTTCTGCCCCACTGTTTCTCGCCCTCTGTTTCAGCCTCTCTGTTTCTCGCCTTCTGTTTCAGCTCCTCTGATTCAGCCCCTCTGTTTCAGCCCCTCTGATTCAGCCCCTCTGATTCAGCCCCACTGTTTCTCGCCCTCTGTTTCAGCCCCTCTGTTTCAGCCCTTCTGTTTCAGCCACTCTGTTTCAGCCCCTCTGTTTCTTGCCCTCTGTTTCAGCCCCTCTGATTCTCGCCCTCTGTTTCAGCCCCTCTGTTTCTCGCCCTCTGTTTCAGCCCCTCTGATTCACACTCTCTGTTTCAGCCCCTCTGTTTCAGCCCCTCTGTTTCTGCCCCTCTGTCTCTCGCCCTCTGTTTCAACCCCTCTGTATCTCGCCCTCTGTTTCAGCCCGTCTGATTCAGCCCCTCTGTTTCAGCCCCTCTGATTCAGCCCCTCTGTTTCAGCCCCTCTGTTTCAGCCCCTCTGTTTCTCGCCCTCTGTTTCAGCCCCTCTGTTTCTCACCCTCTGTTTCAGCCCCTCTGTTTCAGCCCCTCTGTTTCTCGCCCTCTGTTTCAGCCCCTCTGTTTCTCGCCCTCTGTTTCAGCCCCTCTGATTCAGCCCCTCTGTTTCTCGCCCTCTGTTTCAGCCCTTCTGTTTCTCGCCCTCTGTTTCAGCCCCTCTGTTTCTCGCCCTCAGTTTCAGCCCCTCTGTTTCAGCCCCTCTGTTTCAGCCCCTCTGTTTCTCGCCCTCTGTTTCAGCCCCTCTGTTTCTCGCCCTCTGTTTCAGCCCCTCTATTCCTCGCCCTCTGTTTCAGCCCCTCTGTTTCAGCCCCACTGTTTCAGCCCCTTTGTTTCAGCCCCGCTGTTTCTCGCCCTCTCTTTCAGCCGCTCTGTTTCACGCCCTCTGTTTCTCGCCCTCTGTTTCAGCCCCTCTGTTTCAGTCCCTCTGTTTCTCGCCCTCTGTTTCTGGCCCTCTGTTTCAGCCCCTCTGTTTCTCGCCCTCTGTTTCAGCCCTTCTGGTTCAGCCCCTCTGTTTCAGCCCCTCTGTTTCAGCCCCTCTGTTTCAGCCCCTCTGTTTCTCGCCCTCTGTTTCAGCCCCTCTGTTTCTTGCCCTCTGTTTCAGCCACTCTGTTTCTCGCCCTCTGTTTCAGCCTCTCTGTTTCTCGCCCTCTGTTTCAGCTCCTCTGTTTCAGCCCCTCTGTTTCAGCCCCTCTGCTTCTCGCCCTCTGTTTCAGCCCCTCTGTTTCAGCCCCTCTGTTTCAGCCCCTCTGTTTCTCGCCCTCTGTTTCAGCCCCTCTGTTTCTCGCCCTCTCTTTCAGCCTCTCTGTTACTCGCCCTCTGTTTCAGCCCCTCTGTTTCTCGCCCTCTGTTTCAGCCCCTCTGTTTCTTGCCCTCTGTTTCAGCCACTCTGTTTCTCGCCCTCTGTTTCAGCCTCTCTGTTTCTCGCCCTCTGTTTCAGCTCCTCTGTTTCAGCCGCTCTGTTTCAGCCCCTCTGTTTCTCGCCCTCTGTTTCAGCCCCTCTGTTTCAGCCCCTCTGTTTCAGCCCCTCCGATTCAGCCCCTCTGATTCAGCCCCTCTGTTTCAGCCCCTCTGTTTCAGCCCCTCTGTTTCTCGCCCTCTGTTTCAGCCTCTCTGTTTCTCGCCCTCTGTTTCAGCCCCTCTGTTTCTCACCCTCTGTTTCAGCCCCTCTGTTTCAGCCCCTCTGTTTCAGCCCCTCTGTTTCTCGCCCTCTGTTTCAGCCCCTCTGTTTCTCGCCCTCTGTTTCAGCCCCTCTGTTTCAGTCCCTCTGTTTCTGCCCCTCTGTTTCAGCCCCTCTGTTTCTCGCCCTCTGTTTCAGCCCCTCTGGTTCAGCCCCTCTGTTTCAGCACATCCGATTCAGCCCCTCTGTTTCAGCACGCTCCGTTTCAGCCCCTCTGTTTCAGCCCCTCTGTTTCTCGCCCTCTGTTTCTGCCCCTCTGTTTCTCGCCCTCTGTTTCAGCCCCTCTGTTTCTCGCCCTCTGTTTCAGCCCCTCTGTTTCAGCCCCTCTGTTTCAGCCCCTCTGTTTCTCGCCCTCTGTTTCAGCCCCTCTGTTTCAGCCCCTCTGTATCTCGCCTTCTGTTTCTGCCCCACTGTTTCTCGCCCTCTGTTTCAGCCTCTCTGTTTCTCGCCTTCTGTTTCAGCTCCTCTGATTCAGCCCCTCTGTTTCAGCCCCTCTGATTCAGCCCCTCTGATTCAGCCTCACTGTTTCTCGCCCTCTGTTTCAGCCCCTCTGTTTCAGCCCTTCTGTTTCAGCCACTCTGTTTCAGCCCCTCTGTTTCTTGCCCTCTGTTTCAGCCCCTCTGATTCTCGCCCTCTGTTTCAGCCCCTCTGTTTCTCGCCCTCTGTTTCAGCCCCTCTGATTCACACTCTCTGTTTCAGCCCCTCTGTTTCAGCCCCTCTGTTTCTGCCCCTCTGTCTCTCGCCCTCTGTTTCAACCCCTCTGTATCTCGCCCTCTGTTTCAGCCCGTCTGATTCAGCCCCTCTGTTTCAGCCCCTCTGATTCAGCCCCTCTGTTTCAGCCCCTCTGTTTCAGCCCCTCTGTTTCTCGCCCTCTGTTTCAGCCCCTCTGTTTCTCACCCTCTGTTTCAGCCCCTCTGTTTCAGCCCCTTTGTTTCAGCCCCGCTGTTTCTCGCCCTCTCTTTCAGCCGCTCTGTTTCACGCCCTCTGTTTCAGAACCATTGTTTCAGCCCCTCTGTTTCAGTCCCTCTGTTTCTCGCCCTCTGTTTCTGGCCCTCTGTTTCAGCCCCTCTATTCCTCGCCCTCTGTTTCAGCCCCTCTGTTTCAGCCCCACTGTTTCAGCCCCTTTGTTTCAGCCCCGCTGTTTCTCGCCCTCTCTTTCAGCCGCTCTGTTTCACGCCCTCTGTTTCAGAACCATTTTTTCAGCCCCTCTGTTTCAGTCCCTCTGTTTCTCGCCCTCTGTTTCTGGCCCTCTGTTTCAGCCCCTCTGTTTCTCGCCCTCTGTTTCAGCCCTTCTGGTTCAGCCCCTCTGTTTCAGCCCCTCTGTTTCAGCCCCTCTGTTTCAGCCCCTCTGTTTCTCGCCCTCTGTTTCAGCCCCTCTGTTTCTTGCCCTCTGTTTCAGCCACTCTGTTTCTCGCCCTCTGTTTCAGCCTCTCTGTTTCTCGCCCTCTGTTTCAGCTCCTCTGTTTCAGCCCCTCTGTTTCAGCCCCTCTGTTTCTCGCCCTCTGTTTCAGCCCCTCTGTTTCAGCCCCTCTGTTTCAGCCCCTCTGTTTCTCGCCCTCTGTTTCAGCCCCTCTGTTTCTCGCCCTCTCTTTCAGCCTCTCTGTTACTCGCCCTCTGTTTCAGCTCCTCTGTTTCAGCCCCTCTGTTTCAGCCCCTCTGTTTCTCGCCCTCTGTTTCAGCCCCTCTGTTTCAGCTCCTCTGTTTCAGCCCCTCTGTTTCAACCCCTCTGTTTCTCGCCCTCTGTTTCAGCCCCTCTGTTTCAGCCCCTCTGTTTCTCGCCTTCTGTTTCTGCCCCACTGTTTCTCGCCCTCTGTTTCAGCCCCTCTGTTTCAGCCCCTCTGTTTCAGCCCCTCTGTTTCAGCCCCTCTGTTTCTCGCCCTCTGTTTCAGCCCCTCTGTTTCAGCCCCTCTGTATCTCGCCTTCTGTTTCTGCCCCACTGTTTCTCGCCCTCTGTTTCAGCCCCTCTGTTTCTCGCCCTCTGTTTCAGCCCTTCTGGTTCAGCCCCTCTGTTTCAGCCCCTCTGTTTCAGCCCCTCTGTTTCAGCCCCTCTGTTTCTCGCCCTCTGTTTCAGCCCCTCTGTTTCTTGCCCTCTGTTTCAGCCACTCTGTTTCTCGCCCTCTGTTTCAGCCTCTCTGTTTCTCGCCCTCTGTTTCAGCTCCTCTGTTTCAGCCCCTCTGTTTCAGCCCCTCTGTTTCTCGCCCTCTGTTTCAGCCCCTCTGTTTCAGCCCCTCTGTTTCAGCCCCTCTGTTTCTCGCCCTCTGTTTCAGCCCCTCTGTTTCTCGCCCTCTCTTTCAGCCTCTCTGTTACTCGCCCTCTGTTTCAGCTCCTCTGTTTCAGCCCCTCTGTTTCAGCCCCTCTGTTTCTCGCCCTCTGTTTCAGCCCCTCTGTTTCAGCTCCTCTGTTTCAGCCCCTCTGTTTCAACCCCTCTGTTTCTCGCCCTCTGTTTCAGCCCCTCTGTTTCAGCCCCTCTGTTTCTCGCCTTCTGTTTCTGCCCCACTGTTTCTCGCCCTCTGTTTCAGCCCCTCTGTTTCAGCCCCTCTGTTTCAGCCCCTCTGTTTCAGCCCCTCTGTTTCTCGCCCTCTGATTCAGCCCCTCTGTTTCAGCCCCTCTGATTCAGCCCCTCTGATTCAGCCCCACTGTTTCTCGCCCTCTGTTTCAGCCCCTCTGTTTCAGCCCTTCTGTTTCAGCCACTCTGTTTCAGCCCCTCTGTTTCTTGCCCTCTGTTTCAGCCCCTCTGATTCTCGCCCTCTGTTTCAGCCCCTCTGTTTCTCACCCTCTGTTTCAGCCCCTCTGTTTCAGCCCCTCTGTTTCTCGCCCTCTGTTTCAGCCCCTCTGTTTCTCGCCCTCTGTTTCAGCCCCTCTGATTCAGCCCCTCTGTTTCTCGCCCTCTGTTTCAGCCCTTCTGTTTCTCGCCCTCTGTTTCAGCCCCTCTGTTTCTCGCCCTCAGTTTCAGCCCCTCTGTTTCAGCCCCTCTGTTTCAGCCCCTCTGTTTCTCGCCCTCTGTTTCAGCCCCTCTGTTTCTCGCCCTCTGTTTCAGCCCCTCTATTCCTCGCCCTCTGTTTCAGCCCCTCTGTTTCAGCCCCACTGTTTCAGCCCCTTTGTTTCAGCCCCGCTGTTTCTCGCCCTCTCTTTCAGCCGCTCTGTTTCACGCCCTCTGTTTCAGAACCATTTTTTCAGCCCCTCTGTTTCAGTCCCTCTGTTTCTCGCCCTCTGTTTCTGGCCCTCTGTTTCAGCCCCTCTGTTTCTCGCCCTCTGTTTCAGCCCTTCTGGTTCAGCCCCTCTGTTTCAGCCCCTCTGTTTCAGCCCCTCTGTTTCAGCCCCTCTGTTTCTCGCCCTCTGTTTCAGCCCCTCTGTTTCTTGCCCTCTGTTTCAGCCACTCTGTTTCTCGCCCTCTGTTTCAGCCTCTCTGTTTCTCGCCCTCTGTTTCAGCTCCTCTGTTTCAGCCCCTCTGTTTCAGCCCCTCTGTTTCTCGCCCTCTGTTTCAGCCCCTCTGTTTCATCCCCTCTGTTTCAGCCCCTCTGTTTCTCGCCCTCTGTTTCAGCCCCTCTGTTTCTCGCCCTCTCTTTCAGCCTCTCTGTTACTCGCCCTCTGTTTCAGCCCCTCTGTTTCTCGCCCTCTGTTTCAGCCCCTCTGTTTCTTGCCCTCTGTTTCAGCCACTCTGTTTCTCGCCCTCTGTTTCAGCCTCTCTGTTTCTCGCCCTCTGTTTCAGCTCCTCTGTTTCAGCCGCTCTGTTTCAGCCCCTCTGTTTCTCGCCCTCTGTTTCAGCCCCTCTGTTTCAGCCCCTCTGTTTCAGCCCCTCCGATTCAGCCCCTCTGATTCAGCCCCTCTGTTTCAGCCCCTCTGTTTCAGCCCCTCTGTTTCTCGCCCTCTGTTTCAGCCTCTCTGTTTCTCGCCCTCTGTTTCAGCCCCTCTGTTTCTCACCCTCTGTTTCAGCCCCTCTGTTTCAGCCCCTCTGTTTCAGCCCCTCTGTTTCTCGCCCTCTGTTTCAGCCCCTCTGTTTCTCGCCCTCTGTTTCAGCCCCTCTGTTTCAGTCCCTCTGTTTCTGCCCCTCTGTTTCAGCCCCTCTGTTTCTCGCCCTCTGTTTCAGCCCCTCTGGTTCAGCCCCTCTGTTTCAGCACATCCGATTCAGCCCCTCTGTTTCAGCACGCTCCGTTTCAGCCCCTCTGTTTCAGCCCCTCTGTTTCTCGCCCTCTGTTTCTGCCCCTCTGTTTCTCGCCCTCTGTTTCAGCCCCTCTGTTTCTCGCCCTCTGTTTCAGCCCCTCTGTTTCAGCCCCTCTGTTTCAGCCCCTCTGTTTCTCGCCCTCTGTTTCAGCCCCTCTGTTTCAGCCCCTCTGTATCTCGCCTTCTGTTTCTGCCCCACTGTTTCTCGCCCTCTGTTTCAGCCTCTCTGTTTCTCGCCTTCTGTTTCAGCTCCTCTGATTCAGCCCCTCTGTTTCAGCCCCTCTGATTCAGCCCCTCTGATTCAGCCTCACTGTTTCTCGCCCTCTGTTTCAGCCCCTCTGTTTCAGCCCTTCTGTTTCAGCCACTCTGTTTCAGCCCCTCTGTTTCTTGCCCTCTGTTTCAGCCCCTCTGATTCTCGCCCTCTGTTTCAGCCCCTCTGTTTCTCGCCCTCTGTTTCAGCCCCTCTGATTCACACTCTCTGTTTCAGCCCCTCTGTTTCAGCCCCTCTGTTTCTGCCCCTCTGTCTCTCGCCCTCTGTTTCAACCCCTCTGTATCTCGCCCTCTGTTTCAGCCCGTCTGATTCAGCCCCTCTGTTTCAGCCCCTCTGATTCAGCCCCTCTGTTTCAGCCCCTCTGTTTCAGCCCCTCTGTTTCTCGCCCTCTGTTTCAGCCCCTCTGTTTCTCACCCTCTGTTTCAGCCCCTCTGTTTCAGCCCCTCTGTTTCTCGCCCTCTGTTTCAGCCCCTCTGTTTCTCGCCCTCTGTTTCAGCCCCTCTGATTCAGCCCCTCTGTTTCTCGCCCTCTGTTTCAGACCTTCTGTTTCTCGCCCTCTGTTTCAGCCCCTCTGTTTCTCGCCCTCAGTTTCAGCCCCTCTGTTTCAGCCCCTCTGTTTCAGCCCCTCTGTTTCTCGCCCTCTGTTTCAGCCCCTCTGTTTCTCGCCCTCTGTTTCAGCCCCTCTATTCCTCGCCCTCTGTTTCAGCCCCTCTGTTTCAGCCCCACTGTTTCAGCCCCTTTGTTTCAGCCCCGCTGTTTCTCGCCCTCTCTTTCAGCCGCTCTGTTTCACGCCCTCTGTTTCAGAACCATTTTTTCAGCCCCTCTGTTTCAGTCCCTCTGTTTCTCGCCCTCTGTTTCTGGCCCTCTGTTTCAGCCCCTCTGTTTCTCGCCCTCTATTTCAGCCCTTCTGGTTCAGCCCCTCTGTTTCAGCCCCTCTGTTTCAGCCCCTCTGTTTCAGCCCCTCTGTTTCTCGCCCTCTGTTTCAGCCCCTCTGTTTCTTGCCCTCTGTTTCAGCCACTCTGTTTCTCGCCCTCTGTTTCAGCCTCTCTGTTTCTCGCCCTCTGTTTCAGCTCCTCTGTTTCAGCCCCTCTGTTTCAGCCCCTCTGTTTCTCGCCCTCTGTTTCAGCCCCTCTGTTTCAGCCCCTCTGTTTCAGCCCCTCTGTTTCTCGCCCTCTGTTTCAGCCCCTCTGTTTCTCGCCCTCTCTTTCAGCCTCTCTGTTACTCGCCCTCTGTTTCAGCCCCTCTGTTTCTCGCCCTCTGTTTCAGCCCCTCTGTTTCTTGCCCTCTGTTTCAGCCACTCTGTTTCTCGCCCTCTGTTTCAGCCCCTCTGTTTCTCGCCCTCTGTTTCAGCTCCTCTGTTTCAGCCGCTCTGTTTCAGCCCCTCTGTTTCTCGCCCTCTGTTTCAGCCCCTCTGTTTCTCGCCCTCTGTCTCTCGCCCACTGTTTCAGCCCCTCTGTTTCTCGCCCTCTGTTTCAGCCCCTCTGTTTCTCGCTCTCTGTTTCAGCCCCTCTGTTTCAGCCCTTCTGTTTCAGACCCTCCGATTCAGCCCCTCTGTTTCAGCCCCTCTGTTTCAGCCCCTCTGTTTCAGCCCCTCTGTTTCAGCCCCTCTGTTTCTCGCCCTCTGTTTCAGCCCCTCTGTTTCTCAACCTCTGTTTCAGCCCCTCTGTTTCTCGCCCTCTGTTTCAGCCTCTCTGTTTCAGCTCCTCTGTTTCAGCCCCTCTGTTTCAGCCCCTCTGTTTCTCGCCCTCTGTTTCAGCCCCTCTGTTTCTCGCCCTCTGTATCAGTCCCTCTGATTCAGCCCCTCTGTTTCAGCCCCTCTGTTTCAGACCCTCTGTTTCTCGCCCGCTGTTTCTGCCCCTCTGTTTCTCGCCCTCTGTTTCAGCCCCTCAGTTTCTCGCCCTCTGTTTCAGCCCCGCTGATTCAGCCCCTCTGTTTCAGCCCCTCTGAATCAGCCCCTCTGATTCAGCCCCTCTGTTTCAGACCCTCTGTTTCAGCCCCTCTGTTTCAGCCCCTCTGTTTCTCGCCCTCTGTTTCAGCCCCTCTGATTCAGACCCTCTGTTTCAACCCCTCTGATTCAGCCCCACTGGTTAAGCCCCTCTGATTCAGCCCCTCTGTTTCTCGCCCTCTGTTTCAGCCCCTCTGATTCAGCCCCTCTGTTTCAGCCCCTCTGATTCATCCCTCTGTTTCAGCCCATCTATTTCAGCCCCTCTGTTTCAGCCCTTCTGATTCAGCCCCTCTGTTTCAGGCTCTCTGTTTCAGCCCATCTGTTTCAGCCCCTCTGTTTCAGCCCCTTTGTTTCTCGCACTCTGTTTCTCGCCCGCTGTTTCAGTCCCTTAGTTTCTCGCCTACTGTTTCAGCCCCTCTGTTTCAGCCCCTCTGATTCAGCCCCTCTGATTCAGCCCCTCTGTTTCTCGCCCTCTGTTTCAGCCCCTCTGTTTCAGCCCCTTTGTTTCTGCCCCTCTGTTTCAGCCCCTCTGTTTCTCGCCCTCTGTTTCAGCCCCTCTGTTTCAGCCCCTCTGTTTCAGCCCCTCCGATTCAGCCCCTCTGATTCAGCCCCTCTGTTTCAGCCCCTCTGTTTCAGCCCCTCTGTTTCTCGCCCTCTGTTTCAGCCTCTCTGTTTCTCGCCCTCTGTTTCAGCCCCTCTGTTTCTCACCCTCTGTTTCAGCCCCTCTGTTTCAGCCCCTCTGTTTCAGCCCCTCTGTTTCTCACCCTCTGTTTCAGCCCCTCTGTTTCTCGCCCTCTGTTTCAGCCCCTCTGTTTCCGTCCCTCTGTTTCTGCCCCTCTGTTTCAGCCCCTCTGTTTCTCGCCCTCTGTTTCAGCCCCTCTGGTTCAGCCCCTCTGTTTCAGCACATCCGATTCAGCCCCTCTGTTTCAGCACGCTCCGTTTCAGCCCCTCTGTTTCAGCCCCTCTGTTTCTCGCCCTCTGTTTCTGCCCCTCTGTTTCTCGCCCTCTGTTTCAGCCCCTCTGTTTCTCGCCCTCTGTTTCAGCCCCTCTGTTTCAGCCCCTCTGTTTCAGCCCCTCTGTTTCTCGCCCTCTGTTTCAGCCCCTCTGTTTCAGCCCCTCTGTATCTCGCCTTCTGTTTCTGCCCCTCTGTTTCTCGCCTTCTGTTTCAGCTCCTCTGATTCAGCCCCTCTGTTTCAGCCCCTCTGATTCAGCCCCTCTGATTCAGCCCCACTGTTTCTCGCCCTCTGTTTCAGCCCCTCTGTTTCAGCCCTTCTGTTTCAGCCACTCTGTTTCAGCCCCTCTGTTTCTTGCCCTCTGTTTCAGACCCTCTGATTCTCGCCCTCTGTTTCAGCCCCTCTGTTTCTCGCCCTCTGTTTCAGCCCCTCTGATTCACACTCTCTGTTTCAGCCCCTCTGTTTCAGCCCCTCTGTTTCTGCCCCTCTGTCTCTCGCCCTCTGTTTCAACCCCTCTGTATCTCGCCCTCTGTTTCAGCCCGTCTGATTCAGCCCCTCTGTTTCAGCCCCTCTGATTCAGCCCCTCTGTTTCAGCCCCTCTGTTTCAGCCCCTCTGTTTCTCGCCCTCTGTTTCAGCCACTCTGTTTCTCACCCTCTGTTTCAGCCCCTCTGTTTCAGCCCCTCTGTTTCTCGCCCTCTGTTTCAGCCCCTCTGTTTCTCGCCCTCTGTTTCAGCCCCTCTGATTCAGCCCCTCTGTTTCTCGCCCTCTGTTTCAGCCCCTCTGTTTCTCGCCCTCTGTTTCAGCCCCTCTGTTTCTCGCCCTCAGTTTCAGCCCCTCTGTTTCAGCCCCTCTGTTTCTCGCCCTCTGATTCAGCCCCTCTGTTTCAGCTCCTCTGATTCAGCCCCTCTGATTCAGCCCCTCTGTTTCTCGCCCTCTGTTTCAGCCCCTCTGTTTCAGCCCTTCTGTTTCAGCCCCTCTGTTTCATCCCCTCTGTTTCTCGCCCTCTGTTTCAGCCCCTCTGTTTTTCGCCCTCTGTTTCAGCCCCTCTGTTTCTCGCCCTCTGTTTCAGGCTCTCTGTTTCAGCCCGTCTGTTTCAGCCCCTCTCTTTCAGCCCCTCTGTTTCTGGCCCTCTGTTTCTCGCCCGCTGTTTCAGCCCCTTTGTTTCTCGCCCTCTGTTTCAGCCCATCTGTTTCAGCCCCTCTGATTCAGCCCCTCTGATTCAGCCCCTCTGTTTCTTGCCCTCTGTTTCAGCCCCTCTGTTTCTCGCCCTCTGTTTCAGCCCCTCTGTTTCTCGCCCTCAGTTTCAGCCCCTCTGTTTCAGCCCCTCTGTTTCAGCCCCTCTGTTTCTCGCCCTCTGTTTCAGCCCCTCTGTTTCTCGCCCTCTGTTTCAGCCCCTCTATTCCTCGCCCTCTGTTTCAGCCCCTCTGTTTCAGCTACACTGTTTCAGCCCCTTTGTTTCAGCCCCGCTGTTTCTCGCCCTCTCTTTCAGCCGCTCTGTTTCACGCCCTCTGTTTCTCGCCCTCTGTTTCAGCCCCTCTGTTTCAGTCCCTCTGTTTCTCGCCCTCTGTTTCTGGCCCTCTGTTTCGGCCCCTCTGTTTCTCGCCCTCTGTTTCAGCCCTTCTGGTTCAGCCCCTCTGTTTCAGCCCCTCTGTTTCAGCCCCTCTGTTTCAGCCCCTCTGTTTCTCGCCCTCTGTTTCAGCCCCTCTGTTTCTTGCCCTCTGTTTCAGCCACTCTGTTTCTCGCCCTCTGTTTCAGCCTCTCTGTTTCTCGCCCTCTGTTTCAGCTCCTCTGTTTCAGCCCCTCTGTTTCAGCCCCTCTGTTTCTCGCCCTCTGTTTCAGCCCCTCTGTTTCAGCCCCTCTGTTTCAGCCCCTCTGTTTCTCGCCCTCTGTTTCAGCCCCTCTGTTTCTCGCCCTCTCTTTCAGCCTCTCTGTTACTCGCCCTCTGTTTCAGCTCCTCTGTTTCAGCCCCTCTGTTTCAGCCCCTCTGTTTCTCGCCCTCTGTTTCAGCCCCTCTGTTTCAGCTCCTCTGTTTCAGCCCCTCTGTTTCAACCCCTCTGTTTCTCGCCCTCTGTTTCAGCCCCTCTGTTTCAGCCCCTCTATTTCTCGCCCTCTGTTTCAGCCCCTCTGTTTCTCGCCCTCTGTCTCTCGCCCACTGTTTCAGCCCCTCTGTTTCTCGCCCTCTGTTTCAGCCCCTCTGTTTCTCGCTCTCTGTTTCAGCCCCTCTGTTTCAGCCCTTCTGTTTCAGACCCTCCGATTCAGCCCCTCTGTTTCAGCCCCTCTGTTTCAGCCCCTCTGTTTCAGCCCCTCTGTTTCAGCCCCTCTGTTTCTCGCCCTCTGTTTCAGCCCCTCTGTTTCTCGCCCTCTGTTTCAGCCCCTCTGTTTCAGCCCCTCTGTTTCGGCCCCTCTGTTTCTCGCCCTCTGTTTCAGCCCCTCTGTTTCTTACCCTCTGTTTCAGCCACTCTGTTTCTCGCCCTCTGTTTCAGCCTCTCTGTTTCTCGCCCTCTGTTTCAGCTCCTCTGTTTCAGCCCCTCTGTTTCAGCCCCTCTGTTTCTCGCCCTCTGTTTCAGCCCCTCTGTTTCAGCCCCTCTGTTTCAGCCCCTCTGTTTCTCGCCCTCTGTTTCAGCCCCTCTGTTTCTCGCCCTCTCTTTCAGCCTCTCTGTTACTCGCCCTCTGTTTCAGCTCCTCTGTTTCAGCCCCTCTGTTTCAGCCCCTCTGTTTCTCGCCCTCTGTTTCAGCCCCTCTGTTTCAGCCCCTCTGTTTCAGCCCTTCTGTTTCAGACCCTCCGATTCAGCCCCTCTGTTTCAGCCCCTCTGTTTCAGCCCCTGTGTTTCAGCCCCTCTGTTTCTCGCCCTCTGTTTCAGCCCCTCTGTTTCTCGCCCTCTGTTTCAGCCCCTCTGCTTCAGCCCCTGTGTTTCTCGCCTTCTATTTCTGCCGCTCTCTGTTTCTTGCCCACTGTTTCAGCCCCTCTGTTTCTCGCCTTCTGTTTCAGCCCCTCTGATTCAGCCCCTCTGTTTCAGCCACTCTGATTCAGCCCCTCTGTTTCAGCCCCTCTGATTCACACTCTCTGTTTCAGCCCCTCTGTTTCAGCCCCTCTGTTTCTCGCCCTCTGTTTCTGCCCCTCTGTCTCTCGCCCGCTGTTTCAGCTCCTCTGTTTCTCGCCCTCTGTCTCTCGCCCTCTGTTTCAGCCTCTCTCTTTCTCGCCCTCTGTTTCAGCCCCTCTGTTTCTCGCCCTCTGTTTCAGCCCCTCTGTTTCAGCCCCTCTGTTTCAGCCCCTCCGTTTCTCGCCCTCTGTTTCAGCCCCTCTGTTTCTCGCCCTCTGTTTCAGCCCCTCTGTTTCTCGCCCTCTGTTTCAGCCCCTCTGTTTCTTGCCCTCTGTTTCAGCCACTCTGTTTCTCGCCCTCTGTTTCAGCCTCTCTGTTTCTCGCCCTCTGTTTCAGCCCCTCTGTTTCTGCCCCTCTGTTTCATCCCCTCTGTTTCTCGCCCTCTGTTTCAGCCCCTCTGTTTCTCGCCCTCTGTTTCAACCCCTCTGTTTCTTGCCCTCTGTTTCTTGCCCTCTGTTTCAGCCCCTGTTTTTCAGCCCCTCTGTTTCAGCCCTTCTGTTTCAGCCCCTCTGTTTCTCGCCATGTTTCAGCGACTCTGTTTCTCGCCCTCTGTTTCAGCCTCTCTGTTTCTCACCCTCTGTATCAGCCGCTTTGTTTCAGCCTCTCTGTTTCTCGCCCTCTGTTTCTCGCCCTCTGTTTCAGCCCCTCTGTTTCTCGCCCTCTGATTCAGCCCCTCTGTTTCAGCTCCTCTGATTCAGCCCCTCTGATTCAGCCCCTCTGTTTCTCGCCCTCTGTTTCAGCCCCTCTGTTTCAGCCCTTCTGTTTCAGCCACTCAGTTTCAGCCCCTCTGTTTCTTGCCCTCTGTTTCAGCCCCTCTGTTTCTCGCCCTCTGTTTCAGCCCCTCTGTTTCTCGCCCTCTGTTTCTGCCCGTCTGTTTCTCGCCCTCTGTTCCAGCCCCTCTGTTTCTCGCCCTCTGTTTCAGCCCCTCTGATTCAGCCCCTCTGTTTCAGCCCCTCTGAATCAGCCCCTCTGTTTCAGCCCCTCTGTTTCAGCCCCTCTGTTTCAGCCCCTCTGTTTCTCGCCCTCTGTTTAATCCCCTCTGTTTCTCACCATCTGTTTCAGCCCCTCTGTTTCAGCCCCTCTGTTTCTCGCCCTCTGTTTCAGCCTTTCTGTTTCTCGCCCTCTGTTTCAGCCCCTCTGAGTCAGCCCCTCTGTTTCTCGCCCTCTGTTTCAGCCCCTCTGATTCTCGCCCTCTGTTTCAGCCCCTCAGTTTCTCGCCCTCTTTTTCAGCACCTCTGTTTCAGCCACTCTGTTTCAGCCCCTCTGTTTCGCGCCCTCTGTTTCAGCCCCTCTGTTTCTCGCGCTCTGTTTCAGCCCCTCTGTTTCTCGCCCTCTGTTTCAGCCCCTCTATTTCTCGCCCTCTGTTTCAGCCCCTCTGTTTCAGCCCCACTGTTTCAGCCCCTCTGTTTCAGCCCCTCTGTTTCTCGCTCTCTGTTTCAGTCCCTCTGTTTCTCGCCCTCTGTTTCAGCCCCTCTGTTTCTCGCCCTCTGTTTCAGCCCCTCTGTTTCAGCCCCTCTGTTTCAGTGCCTCTGTTTCTCGCCCTCTGTTTCTCGCCCTCCGTTTCAGCCCCTCTGTTTCTCGCCCTCTGTTTCAGCCCCTCTGTTTCTCGCCCTCTGTTTCAGCCCCTCTGTTTCATCCCCTCTGTTTCTCGCCCTCTGTTTCAGCCCCTCTGTTTTTCGCCCTCTGTTTCAGCCCCTCTGTTTCTCGCCCTCTGTTTCAGGCTCTCTGTTTCAGCCCGTCTGTTTCAGCCCCTCTCTTTCAGCCCCTCTGTTTCTGGCCCTCTGTTTCTCGCCCGCTGTTTCAGCCCCTTTGTTTCTCGCCCTCTGTTTCAGCCCATCTGTTTCAGCCCCTCTGATTCAGCCCCTCTGATTCAGCCCCTCTGTTTCTTGCCCTCTGTTTCAGCCCCTCTGTTTCTCGCCCTCTGTTTCAGCCCCTCTGTTTCTCGCCCTCTGTTTCAGCCCCTCTGTTTCAGCACCTCTGTTGCAGCCCCTCTGTTTCAGCCACCCTGTTTCAGCCCCTCTGTTTCAGCCCCTCTGTTTCAGCCCCTCAGTTTCACCCCCTCTGTTTCTCGCCCTCTGTTTCAGCCCCTCTGTTTTTCGCCCTCTTTTTCAGCCCCTCTGTTTCAGCCCTCTGTTTCAGCCCCTCTGTTTCTCACCCTCTGTTTCAGCCCCTCTGATTCAGCCCCTCTGTTTCTCGCCCTCTGTTTCAGCCCCTCTGTTTCGCGCCCTCTGTTTCAGCCCCTCTGTTTCTCGCCCTCTGTTTCAGCCCCACTGTTTCAGCCCCTCTGTTTCAGCCGCTCTGTTTCAACCCCTCTGTTTCAGCCCCTCTGTTTCTAGCCCTCTGTTTCAGCCACTCTGTTTCTCGCCCTCTGTTTCAGCCCCTCTGTTTCAGCCCCTCAGTTTCTAGCCCTCTGTTTCAACCCCGCTGATTCAGCCCCTCTGTTTCAGCCCCTCTGATTCATCCCCTCTGTTTCAGCCCCTCTATTTCAGCCCCTCTGTTTCAGCCCCTCTGATTCAGCCCCTCTGTTTCAGGCTCTCTGTTTCAGCCCGTCTGTTTCAGCCCCTCTGTTTCAGCCCCTCTGTTTCTCGCAATCTGTTTCTCGCCCGCTGTTTCAGTCCCTTAGTTTCTCGCCGACTGTTTCAGCCCCTCTGTTTCAGCCCCTCTGATTCAGCCCCTCTGATTCAGCCCCTCTGTTTCTCGCTCTCTGTTTCAGCCCCTCTGTTTCAGCCCCTCTATTTCAGCCCCTCCGATTCAGCCCCTCTGTTTCAGCCCCTCTGTTTCAGCCCCTCTGTTTCAGCCCCTCTGTTTCTCGCCCTCTGTTTCAGCCCCTCTGTTTCTCGCCCTCTGTTTCAGCCCCTCTGTTTCTCGCCCTCTGTTTCAGCACCTCTGTTTCAGCCCCACTGTGTCAGCCCCTCTGTTTCAGCCCCTCTGTTTCTCGCCCTCTGTTTCAGCCCCTCTGTTTCTCACCCTCTGTTTCAGCCCCTCTGTTTCAGCCCCTCTGTTTCAGTCCCTCTGTTTCTCGCACTCTGTTTCTCGCCCTCCGTTTCAGCCCCTCTGTTTCTCGCCCTCTGTTTCAGCCCCTCTGTTTCTCGCCCTCTGTTTCAGCCCCTCTGTTTCATCCCCTCTGTTTCTCGCCCTCTGTTTCAGCCCCTCTGTTTTTCGCCCTCTGTTTCAGCCCCTCTGTTTCTCGCCCTCTGTTTCAGGCTCTCTGTTTCAGCCCGTCTGTTTCAGCCCCTCTGTTTCAGCCCCTCTGTTTCTGGCCCTCTGTTTCTCGCCCGCTGTTTCAGCCCCTTTGTTTCTCGCCCTCTGTTTCAGCCCATCTGTTTCAGCCCCTCTGATTCAGCTCCTCTGTTTCAGCCCCTCTGTTTCAGCCCCTCTGTTTCAGCCCCTCTGTTTCTCGCCCTCTGTTTCAGCCCCTCTGTTTCTCGCCCTCTGTTTCAGCCCCTCTGTTTCTCGCCCTCTGTTTCAGCCCCTCTGTTTCAGCCCCACTGTGTCAGCCCCTCTGTTTCAGCCCCTCTGTTTCTCGCCCTCTGTTTCAGCCCCTCTGTTTCTCGCCCTCTGTTTCAGCCCCTCTGTTTCTCGACCTCTGTTTCAGCCCCTCTGTTTCAGCTCCACTGTTTCAGTCCCTCTGTTTCTCGCCCTCTGTTTCTCGCCCTCTGTTTCAGCCCCTCTGTTTCTCGCCCTCTGTTTCAGCCCCTCTGTTTCTCGCCCTCTGTTTCAGCCCCTCTGTTTCAGCCCCTCTGTTTCTCGCCCTCTGTTTCAGCCCCTCTGTTTCTTGCCCTCTGTTTCAGCCCCTCTGTTTCAGCCCCTCTGTTTCAGCCTCTCTGTTTCAGCCCCTCTGTTTCTCGCCCTCTGTTTCAGCCCCTCTGTTTCTCGCCCACTGTTTCAGCCCCTCTGTTTCTCGCCCTCTGTTTCAGCCCCTCTGATTCTGCCCCTCTGTTTCAGCCCCTCTGATTCATCCCGTCTGTTTCAGCCCATCTATTTCAGCCCCTCTGTTTCAGACCTTCTGATTCAGCCCCTCTGTTTCAGGCTCTCTGTTTCAGCCCGTCTGTTTCAGCCCCTCTGTTTCAGCCCCTCTGTTTCTCGCACTCTGTTTCTCGCCCGCTGTTTCAGTCCCTTAGTTTCTCGCCCACTGTTTCAGCCCCACTGTTTCAGCCCCTCTGATTCAGCCCCTCTGATTCAGCCCCTCTGTTTCTCGCCCTCTGTTTCAGCCCCTCTGTTTCAGCCCCTCTGTTTCTGCCCCTCTGTTTCAGCCCCTCTGTTTCTCGCCCTCTGTTTCAGCCTCTCTGTTTCAGCCCCTCTGTTTCAGCCCCTCCGATTCAGCCCCTCTGATTCAGCCCCTCTGTTTCAGCCCCTCTGTTTCAGCCCCTCTGTTTCTCGCCCTCTGTTTCAGCCTCTCTGTTTCTCGCCCTCTGTTTCAGCCCCTCTGTTTCTCGCCCTCTGTTTCAGCCCCTCTGTTTCTCGCCCTCTGTTTCAGCCCCTCTGTTTCTCGCCCTCTGTTTCAGCCCCTCTGTTTCAGCCCCTCTGTTTCTGCCCCTCTGTTTCAGCCCCTCTGTTTCTCGCCCTCTGTTTCAGCCCCTCTGTTTCAGCCCCTCTGTTTCTCGCCCTCTGTTTCAGCCCCTCTGTTTCTCGCCCTCTGTTTCAGCCCCTCTGTTTCTCGCCCTCTGTTTCAGCCCCTCTGTTTCAGCCCCTCTGTTTCTCACCCTCTGTTTCAGCCCCTCTGTTTCTTGCCCTCTGTTTCAGCCCCTCTGTTTCAGCCTCTCTGTTTCAGCCCCTCTGTTTCTCGCCCTCTGTTTCAGCCCCTCTGTTTCTCGCCCACTGTTTCAGCCCCTCTGTTTCTCGCCCTCTGTTTCAGCCCCTCTGTTTCAGCCCCACTGTGTCAGCCCCTCTGTTTCAGCCCCTCTGTTTCTCGCCCTCTGTTTCAGCCCCTCTGTTTCTCGCCCTCTGTTTCAGCCCCTCTGTTTCTCGACCTCTGTTTCAGCCCCTCTGTTTCAGCTCCACTGTTTCAGTCCCTCTGTTTCTCGCCCTCTGTTTCTCGCCCTCTGTTTCAGCCCCTCTGTTTCTCGCCCTCTGTTTCAGCCCCTCTGTTTCTCGCCCTCTGTTTCAGCCCCTCTGTTTCAGCCCCTCTGTTTCTCGCCCTCTGTTTCAGCCCCTCTGTTTCTTGCCCTCTGTTTCAGCCCCTCTGTTTCAGCCCCTCTGTTTCAGCCTCTCTGTTTCAGCCCCTCTGTTTCTCGCCCTCTGTTTCAGCCCCTCTGTTTCTCGCCCACTGTTTCAGCCCCTCTGTTTCTCGCCCTCTGTTTCAGCCCCTCTGATTCTGCCCCTCTGTTTCAGCCCCTCTGATTCATCCCGTCTGTTTCAGCCCATCTATTTCAGCCCCTCTGTTTCAGCCCTTCTGATTCAGCCCCTCTGTTTCAGGCTCTCTGTTTCAGCCCGTCTGTTTCAGCCCCTCTGTTTCAGCCCCTCTGTTTCTCGCACTCTGTTTCTCGCCCGCTGTTTCAGTCCCTTAGTTTCTCGCCCACTGTTTCAGCCCCACTGTTTCAGCCCCTCTGATTCAGCCCCTCTGATTCAGCCCCTCTGTTTCTCGCCCTCTGTTTCAGCCCCTCTGTTTCAGCCCCTCTGTTTCTGCCCCTCTGTTTCAGCCCCTCTGTTTCTCGCCCTCTGTTTCTGCCCCTCTGTTTCAGCCCCTCTGTTTCTCGCCCTCTGTTTCAGCCTCTCTGTTTCAGCCCCTCTGTTTCAGCCCCTCCGATTCAGCCCCTCTGATTCAGCCCCTCTGTTTCAGCCCCTCTGTTTCAGCCCCTCTGTTTCTCGCCCTCTGTTTCAGCCTCTCTGTTTCTCGCCCTCTGTTTCAGCCCCTCTGTTTCTCGCCCTCTGTTTCAGCCCCTCTGTTTCAGCCCCTCTGTTTCAGCCCCTCTGTTTCTCGCCCTCTGTTTCAGCCCCTCTGTTTCTCGCCCTCTGTTTCAGCCCCTCTGTTTCAGCCCCTCTGTTTCTGCCCCTCTGTTTCAGCCCCTCTGTTTCTCGCCCTCTGTTTCAGCCCCTCTGTTTCAGCCCCTCTGTTTCAGCACCTCCGATTCAGCCCCTCTGTTTCAGCCCCTCTGTTTCAGCCCCTCTGTTTCTCGCCCTCTGTTTCAGCCCCTCTGTTTCTCGCCCTCTGTTTCAGCCCCTCTGTTTCTCGCCCTCTGTTTCAGCCCCTCTGTTTCAGCCCCTCTGATTCAGCCCCTCTGTTTCTCGCTCTCTGTTTCAGCCCCTCTGTTTCAGCCCCTCTGTTTCAGCCCCTCCGATTCAGCCCCTCTGTTTCAGCCCCTCTGTTTCAGCCCCTCTGTTTCAGTCCCTCTGTTTCTCGCCCTCTGTTTCAGCCCCTCTGTTTCTCGCCCTCTGTTTCAACCCCTCTGTTTCTCGCCCTCTGTTTCAGCCCCTCTGTTTCAGCCCCTCTGTTTCAGCCCCTCTGTTTCTCGCCCTCTGTTTCAGCCCCTCTGTTTCTCGCTCTCTGTTTCAGCCCCTCTGTTTCAGCCCCTCTGTATCTCGCCTTCTGTTTCTGCCCCTCTGTTTCTCGCCCTCTGTTTCAGCCTCTCTGTTTCTCGCCTTCTGTTTCAGCCCCTCTGATTCAGCCCCTCTGTTTCAGCCCCTCTGATTCAGCCCCTCTGATTCAGCCCCTCTGTTTCTCGCCCTCTGTTTCAGCCCCTCTGTTTCAGCCCTTCTGTTTCAGCCACTCTGTTTCAGCCCCTCTGTTTCTTGCCCTCTGTTTCAGCCCCTCTGATTCTCGCCCTCTGTTTCAGCCCCTCTGTTTCTCGCAATCTGTTTCTCGCCCGCTGTTTCAGTCCCTTAGTTTCTTGCCGACTGTTTCAGCCCCTCTGTTTTTCCCCTCTGATTCAGCCCCTCTGATTCAGCCCCTCTGTTTCTCGCTCTCTGTTTCAGCCCCTCTGTTTCAGCCCCTCTGTTTCAGCCCCTCCGATTCAGCTCCTCTGTTTCAGCCCCTCTGTTTCAGCCCCTCTGTTTCAGCCCCTCTGTTTCTCGCCCTCTGTTTCAGCCCCTCTGTTTCTCGCCCTCTGTTTCAGCCCCTCTGTTTCTCGCCCTCTGTTTCAGCCCCTCTGTTTCAGCCCCACTGTGTCAGTCCCTCTGTTTCAGCCCCTCTGTTTCTCGCCCTCTGTTTCAGCCCCTCTGTTTCTCACCCTCTGTTTCAGCCCCTCTGTTTCAGCCCCTCTGTTTCAGTCCCTCTGTTTCTCGCACTCTGTTTCTCGCCCTCCGTTTCAGCCCCTCTGTTTCTCGCCCTCTGTTTCAGCCCCTCTGTTTCTCGCCCTCTGTTTCAGCCCCTCTGTTTCATCCCCTCTGTTTCTCGCCCTCTGTTTCAGACCCTCTGTTTTTCGCCCTCTGTTTCAGCTCCTCTGTTTCTCGCCCTCTGTTTCAGGCTCTCTGTTTCAGCCCGTCTGTTTCAGCCCCTCTGTTTCAGCCCCTCTGTTTCTGGCCCTCTGTTTCTCGCCCGCTGTTTCAGACCCTTTGTTTCTCGCCCTCTGTTTCAGCCCATCTGTTTCAGCCCCTCTGATTCAGCCCCTCTGTTTCAGCCCCTCTGTTTCAGCCCCTCTGTTTCAGCCCCTCTGTTTCTCGACCTCTGTTTCAGCCCCTCTGTTTCTCGCCCTCTGTTTCAGCCCCTCTGTTTCTCGCCCTCTGTTTCAGCCCCTCTGTTTCAGCCCCACTGTGTCAGCCCCTCTGTTTCAGCCCCTCTGTTTCTCGCCCTCTGTTTCAGCCCCTCTGTTTCTCGCCCTCTGTTTCAGCCCCTCTGTTTCTCGCCCTCTGTTTCAGCCCCTCTGTTTCTCGCCCTCTGTTTCAGCCCCTCTGTTTCAGCTCCACTGTTTCAGTCCCTCTGTTTCTCGCCCTCTGTTTCTCGCCCTCTGTTTAAGCCCCTCTGTATCTCGCCCTCTGTTTCAGCCCCTCTGTTTCTCGCCCTCTGTTTCAGCCCCTCTGTTTCAGCCCCTCTGTTTCTTGCCCTCTGTTTCAGCCCCTCTGTTTCTTGCCCTCTGTTTCAGCCCCTCTGTTTCAGCCCCTCTGTTTCAGCCTCTCTGTTTCAGCCCCTCTGTTTCTCGCCCTCTGTAGAGCCCCTCTGTTTCTCGCCCACTGTTTCAGCCCCTCTGTTTCTCGCCCTCTGTTTCAGCCCCTCTGATTCTGCCCCTCTGTTTCAGCCCCTCTGATTCATCCCGTCTGTTTCAGCCCATCTATTTCAGCCCCTCTGTTTCAGCCCTTCTGATTCAGCCCCTCTGTTTCAGGCTCTCTGTTTCAGCCCGTCTGTTTCAGCCCCTCTGTTTCAGCCCCTCTGTTTCTCGCACTCTGTTTCTCGCCCGCTGTTTCAGTCCCTTAGTTTCTCGCCCACTGTTTCAGCCCCTCTGTTTCAGCCCCTCTGATTCAGCCCCTCTGATTCAGCCCCTCTGTTTCTCGCCCTCTGTTTCAGCCCCTCTGTTTCAGCCCCTCTGTTTCTGCCCGTCTGTTTCAGCCCCTCTGTTTCTCGCCCTCTGTTTCTGCCCCTCTGTTTCAGCCCCTCTGTTTCTCGCCCTCTGTTTCAGCCCCTCTGTTTCAGCCCCTCCGATTCAGCCCCTCTGATTCAGCCCCTCTGTTTCAGCCCCTCTGTTTCAGCCCCTCTGTTTCTCGCCCTCTGTATTCAGCCTCTCTGTTTCTCGCCCTCTGTTTCAGCCCCTCTGTTTCTCGCCCTCTGTTTCAGCCCCTCTGTTTCAGCCCCTCTGTTTCAGCCCCTCTGTTTCTCGACCTCTGTTTCAGCCCCTCTGTTTCTCGCCCTCTGTTTCAGCCCCTCTGTTTCAGCCCCTCTGTTTCTGCCCCTCTGTTTCAGCCCCTCTGTTTCTCGCCCTATGTTTCAGCCCCTCTGTTTCAGCCCCTCTGTTTCAGCACCTCCGATTCAGCCCCTCTGTTTCAGCCCCTCTGTTTCAGCCCCTCTGTTTCAGCCCCTCTGTTTCTCGCCCTCTGTTTCAGCCCCTCTGTTTCTCGCCCTCTGTTTCAGCCCCTCTGTTTCTCGCCCTCTGTTTCAGCCCCTCTGTTTCAGCCCCTCTGTTTCAGCCCCTCTGTTTCTCGCCCTCTGTTTCAGCCCCTCTGTTTCTCGCCCTCTGTTTCAGCCCCTCTATTTCAGCCCCTCTGTTTCTCGCCTCCTGTTTCTGCCCCTCTGTTTCTCGCCCTCTGTTTCAGCCTCTCTGTTTCTCGCCTTCTGTTTCAGCCCCTCTGATTCAGTCCCTCTGTTTCAGCCCCTCTGATTCAGCCCCTCTGATTCAGCCCCTCTGTTTCTCGCCCTCTGTTTCAGCCCCTCTGTTTCAGCCCTACTGTTTCAGCCACTCTGTTTCAGCCCCTCTGATTCTCGCCCTCTGTTTCAGCCCCTCTGTTTCTCGCCCTCTGTTTCAGCCCCTCTGATTCACACTCTCTGTTTCAGCACCTCTTTTTCAGCCCCTCTGTTTCAGCCCCTCTGTTTCTCGCCCTCTGTTTCAGCCCCTCTGTTTCTTGCCCTCTGTTTCAGCCCCTCTGTTTCAGCCCCTCTGTTTCAGCCTCTCTGTTTCTCGCCCTCTGTTTCAGCCCCTCTGTTTCTCGCCCTCTGTTTCAGCCCCTCTGATTCAGCCCCTCTGTTTCAGCCCCTCTGATTCATCCCGTCTGTTTCAGCCCATCTATTTCAGCCCCTCTGTTTCAGCCCTTCTGATTCAGCCCCTCTGTTTCAGGCTCTCTGTTTCAGCCTGTCTGTTTCAGCCCCTCTGTTTCAGCCCTTCTGTTTCTCGTACTCTGTTTCTCGCCCGCTGTTTCAGTCCCTTAGTTTCTCGCCCACTGTTTCAGCCCCTCTGTTTCAGCCCCTCTGATTCAGCCCCTCTGATTCAGCCCCTCTGTTTCTCGCCCTTTGTTTCAGCCCCTCTGTTTCAGCCCCTCTGTTTCTGCCCCTCTGTTTCAGCCCCTCTGTTTCTCGCCCTCTGTTTCAGCCGATCTGTTTCAGCCCCTCTGTTTCAGCCCCTCCGATTCAGCCCCTCTGATTCAGCCCCTCTGTTTCAGCCTCTCTGTTTCTCGCCCTCTGTTTTAGCCCCTCTGTTTCAGCCCCTCTGTTTCAGCCCCTCCGATTCAGCCCCTCTGTTTCTCGCCCTCTTTTTCAGCCTCTCTGTTTCTCGCCCTCTGTTTCGGCCCCTCTGTTTCAGCCCCTCTGTTTCAGCCCCTCTGTTTCAGCCCCTCTGTTTCTCACCCTCTGTTTCAGCCCCTCTGTTTCAGCCCCTCTGTTTCTCGCCCTCTGTTTCAGCCCCTCTGTTTCAGCCCCTCTGTTTCTGCCCCTCTGTTTCAGCCCCTCTGTTTCTCGCCCTCTGTTTCAGCCCCTCTGTTTCAGCCCCTCTGTTTCAGCACCTCCGATTCAGCCCCTCTGTTTCAGCCCCTCTGTTTCAGCCCCTCTGTTTCTCGCCCTCTGTTTCAGCCCCTCTGTTTCTCGCTCTCTGTTTCAGCCCCTCTGTTTCAGCCCCTCTGTTTCAGCCTCTCTGTTTCAGCCCCTCTGTTTCTCGCCCTCTGTTTCAGCCCCTCTGTTTCTCGCCCTCTGTTTCAGCCCCTCTGTTTCTCGCCCTCTGTTTCAGCCCCTCTGATTCAGCCCCTCTGTTTCAGCCCCTCTGGTTCATCCCTCTGTTTCAGCCCATCTATTTCAGCCCCTCTGTTTCAGCCCTTCTGATTCAGCCCCTCTGTTTCAGGCTCTCTGTTTCAGCCCGTCTGTTTCAGCCCCTCTGTTTCAGCCCCTTTGTTTCTCGCACTCTGTTTCTCGCCCGCTGTTTCAGTCCCTTAGTTTCTCGCCTACTGTTTCAGCCCCTCTGTTTCAGCCCCTCTGATTCAGCCCCTCTGATTCAGCCCCTCTGTTTCTTGCCCTCTGTTTCAGCCCCTCTGTTTCAGCCCCTCTGTTTCTGCCGCTCTGTTTCAGCCCCTCTGTTTCTCGCAAACTGTTTCAGCCCCTCTGTTTCAGCCCCTCTGTTTCAGCCCCTCCGATTCAGCCCCTCTGATTCAGCCCCTCTGTTTCAGCCCCTCTGTTTCAGCCCCTCTGTTTCTCGCCCTCTGTTTCAGCTTCTCTGTTTCTCGCCCTCTGTTTCAGCCCCTCTGTTTCTCACCCTCTGTTTCAGCCCCTCTGTTTCAGCCCCTCTGTTTCAGCCCCTCTGTTTCTCGCCCTCTGTTTCAGCCCCTCTGTTTCTCGCCCTCTGTTTCAGCCCCTCTGTTTCAGTCCCTCTGTTTCTGCCCCTCTGTTTCAGCCCCTCTGTTTCTCGCCCTCTGTTTCAGCCCCTCTGGTTCAGCCCCTCTGTTTCAGCACATCCGATTCAGCCCCTCTGTTTCAGCACGCTCCGTTTCAGCCCCTCTGTTTCAGCCCCTCTGTTTCTCGCCCTCTGTTTCAGCCCCTCTGTTTCTCGCCCTCTGTTTCAGCCCCTCTGTTTCTCGCCCTCTGTTTCAGCCCCTCTGTTTCAGCCCCTCTGTATCTCGCCTTCTGTTTCTGCCCCTCTGTTTAACCCCCCTCTGTTTCTGCCTCTCTGTTTCTCGCCTTCTGTTTCAGCTCCTCTGATTCAGCCCCTCTGTTTCAGCCCCTCTGATTCAGCCCCTCTGATTCAGCCCCACTGTTTCTCGCCCTCTGTTTCAGCCCCTCTGTTTCAGCCCTTCTGTTTCAGCCACTCTGTTTCAGCCCCTCTGTTTCTTGCCCTCTGTTTCTGCCCGTCTGGTTCTCGCCCTCTGTTTCAGCCACTCTGATTCTCGCCCTCTGTTTCAGCCCCTCTGATTCAGCCCCTCTGTTTCAGCCCCTCTGAATCAGCCCCTCTGATTCAGCCCCTCTGTTTCAGCCCCTCTGTTTCAGCCCCTCTGTTTCTCGCCCTCTGTTTCTGCCCGTCTGGTTCTCGCCCTCTGTTTCAGCCACTCTGATTCTCGCCCTCTGTTTCAGCCCCTCTGATTCAGCCCCTCTGTTTCAGCCCCTCTGAATCAGCCCCTCTGATTCAGCCCCTCTGTTTCAGCCCCTCTGTTTCAGCCCCTCTGTTTCTCGCCCTCTGTTTAATCCCCTCTGTTTCTCACCATCTGTTTCAGCCCCTCTGTTTCAGCCCCTCTGTTTCTCGCCCTCTGTTTCAGCCTTTCTGTTTCTCGCCCTCTGTTTCAGCCCCTCTGATTCAGCCCCTCTGTTTCTCGCCCTCTGTTTCAGCCCCTCTGATTCTCGCCCTCTGTTTCAGCCCCTCAGTTTCTCGCCCTCTTTTTCAGCACCTCTGTTTCAGCCACTCTGTTTCAGCCCCTCTGTTTCGCGCCCTCTGTTTCAGCCCCTCTGTTTCTCGCGCTCTGTTTCTCGCCCTCTGTTTCAGCCCCTCTATTTCTCGCCCTCTGTTTCAGCCCCTCTGTTTCAGCCCCACTGTTTCAGCCCCTCTGTTTCAGCCCCTCTGTTTCTCGCTCTCTTTTTCAGTCCCTCTGTTTCTCGCCCTCTGTTTCAGCCCCTCTGTTTCTCGCCCTCTGTTTCAGCCCCTCTGTTTCAGCCCCTCTGTTTCAGTCCCTCTGTTTCTCGCCCTCTGTTTCTCGCCCTCCGTTTCAGCCCCTCTGTTTCTCGCCCTCTGTTTCAGCCCCTCTGTTTCTCTCCCTCTGTTTCAGCCCCTCTGTTTCATCCCATCTGTTTCTCGCCCTCTGTTTCAGCCCCTCTGTTTTTCGCCCTCTGTTTCAGCCCCTCTGTTTCTCGCCCTCTGTTTCAGGCTCTCTGTTTCAGCCCGTCTGTTTCAGCCCCTCTGTTTCAGCCCCTCTGTTTCTGTCCCTCTGTTTCTCGCCCGCTGTTTCAGCCCCTCTGTTTCTCGCCCTCTGTTTAATCCCCTCTGTTTCTCACCATCTGTTTCAGCCCCTCTGTTTCAGCCCATCTGTTTCAGCCCCTCTGATTCAGCCACTCTGATTCAGCCCCTCTGTTTCTTGCCCTCTGTTTCAGCCCCTCTGTTTCTCGCCCTCTGTTTCAGCCCCTCTGTTTCTCGCCCTCTGTTTCAGCCCCTCTGTTTCAGCACCTCTGTTGCAGCCCCTCTGTTTCAGCCACCCTGTTTCAGCCCCTCTGTTTCACCCCCTCTGTTTCAGCCCCTCTGTTTCACCCCCTCTGTTTCTCGCCCTCTGTTTCAGCCCCTCTGTTTTTCGCCCTCTTTTTCAGCCCCTCTGTTTCAGCCCTCTGTTTCAGCCCCTCTGTTTCTCACCCTCTGTTTCAGCCCCTCTGATTCAGCCCCTCTGTTTCTCGCCCTCTGTTTCAGCCCCTCTGTTTCGCGCCCTCTGTTTCAGCCCCTCTGTTTCTCGCCCTCTGTTTCAGCCCCTCTGATTCAGCCCCTCTGTTTCAGCCCCTCTGTTTCAACCCCTCTGTTTCAGCCCCTCTGTTTCTAGCCCTCTGTTTCAGCCACTCTGTTTCTCGCCCTCTGTTTCAGCCCCTCTGTTTCAGCCCCTCAGTTTCTAGCCCTCTGTTTCAACCCCGCTGATTCAGCCCCTCTGTTTCAGCCCCTCTGATTCATCCCCTCTGTTTCAGCCCCTCTATTTCAGCCCCTCTGTTTCAGCCCCTCTGATTCAGCCCCTCTGTTTCAGGCTCTCTGTTTCAGCCCATCTGTTTCAGCCCCTCTGTTTCAGCCCCTCTGTTTCTCGCAATCTGTTTCTCGCCCGCTGTTTCAGTCCCTTAGTTTCTCGCCGACTGTTTCAGCCCCTCTGTTTCAGCCCCTCTGATTCAGCCCCTCTGATTCAGCCCCTCTGTTTCTCGCTCTCTGTTTCAGCCCCTCTGTTTCAGCCCCTCCGATTCAGCCCCTCTGTTTCAGCCCCTCTGTTTCAGCCCCTCTGTTTCAGCCCCTCTGTTTCTCGCCCTCTGTTTCAGCCCCTCTGTTTCTCGCCCTCTGTTTCAGCCCCTCTGTTTCTCGCCCTCTGTTTCAGCCCCTCTGTTTCAGCCCCACTGTGTCAGCCCCTCTGTTTCAGCCCCTCTGTTTCTCGCCCTCTGTTTCAGCCCCTCTGTTTCTCACCCTCTGTTTCAGCCCCTCTCTTTCAGCCCCTCTGTTTCAGTCCCTCTGTTTCTCGCACTCTGTTTCTCGCCCTCCGTTTCAGCCCCTCTGTTTCTCGCCCTCTGTTTCAGCCCCTCTGTTTCTCGACCTCTGTTTCAGCCCCTCTGTTTCATCCCCTCTGTTTCTCGCCCTCTGTTTCAGCCCCTCTGTTTTTCGCACTCTGTTTCAGCCCCTCTGTTTCTCGCCCTCTGTTTCAGGCTCTCTGTTTCAGCCCGTCTGTTTCAGCCCCTCTGTTTCAGCCCCTCTGTTTCTGGCCCTCTGTTTCTCGCCCGCTGTTTCAGCCCCTTTGTTTCTCGCCCTCTGTTTCAGCCCATCTGTTTCAGCCCCTCTGATTCAGCCCCTCTGTTTCAGCCCCTCTGTTTCAGCCCCTCTGTTTCAGCCCCTCTGTTTCTCGCCCTCTGTTTCAGCCCCTCTGTTTCTCGCCCTCTGTTTCAGCCCATCTGTTTCAGCCCCTCTGATTCAGCCCCTCTGTTTCAGCCCCTCTGTTTCAGCCCTTCTGATTCAGCCCCTCTGTTTCAGGCTCTCTGTTTCAGCCCGTCTGTTTCAGCCCCTCTGTTTCAGCCCTTATGTTTCTCGTACTCTGTTTCTCGCCCGCTGTTTCGGTCCCTTAGTTTCTCGCCCACTGTTTCAGCCCCTCTGTTTCAGCCCCTCTGATTCAGCCCCTCTGATTCAGCCCCTCTGTTTCTCGCCCTTTGTTTCAGCCCCTCTGTTTCAGCCCCTCTGTTTCTGCCCCTCTGTTTCAGCCCCTCTGTTTCTCGCCCTCTGTTTCTGCCGCTCTGTTTCAGCCCCTCTGTTTCAGCCCCTCCGATTCAGCCCCTCTGATTCAGCCCCTCTGTTTCAGCCTCTCTGTTTCTCGCCCTCTGTTTTAGCCCCTCTGTTTCAGCCCCTCTGTTTCAGCCCCTCCGATTCAGCCCCTCTGTTTCTCGCCCTCTTTTTCAGCCTCTCTGTTTCTCGCCCTCTGTTTCGGCCCCTCTGTTTCAGCCCCTCTGTTTCAGCCCCTCTGTTTCAGCCCCTCTGTTTCTCACCCTCTGTTTCAGCCCCTCTGTTTCAGCCCCTCTGTTTCTCGCCCTCTGTTTCAGCCCCTCTGTTTCAGCCCCTCTGTTTCTGCCCCTCTGTTTCAGCCCCTCTGTTTCTCGCCCTCTGTTTCAGCCCCTCTGTTTCAGCCCCTCTGTTTCAGCACCTCCGATTCAGCCCCTCTGTTTCAGCCCTTCTGTTTCAGCCCCTCTGTTTCAGCCCCTCTGTTTCTCGCCCTCTGTTTCAGCCCCTCTGTTTCTCGCCCTCTGTTTCAGCCCCTCTGATTCAGCCCCTCTGTTTCAGCCCCTCTGATTCATCCCTCTGTTTCAGCCCATCTATTTCAGCCCCTCTGTTTCAGCCCTTCTGATTCAGCCCCTCTGTTTCAGGCTCTCTGTTTCAGCCCGTCTGTTTCAGCCCCTCTGTTTCAGCCCCTTTGTTTCTCGCACTCTGTTTCTCGCCCGCTGTTTCAGTCCCTTAGTTTCTCGCCTACTGTTTCAGCCCCTCTGTTTCAGCCCCTCTGATTCAGCCCCTCTGATTCAGCCCCTCTGTTTCTTGCCCTCTGTTTCAGCCCCTCTGTTTCAGCCCCTCTGTTTCTGCCCCTCTGTTTCAGCCCCTCTGTTTCTCGCCCTCTGTTTCAGCCCCTCTGTTTCAGCCCCTCTGTTTCAGCCCCTCCGATTCAGCCCCTCTGATTCAGCCCCTCTGTTTCAGCCCCTCTGTTTCAGCCCCTCTGTTTCTCGCCCTCTGTTTCAGCCTCTCTGTTTCTCGCCCTCTGTTTCAGCCCCTCTGTTTCTCACCCTCTGTTTCAGCCCCTCTGTTTCAGCCCCTCTGTTTCAGCCCCTCTGTTTCTCGCCCTCTGTTTCAGCCCCTCTGTTTCTCGCCCTCTGTTTCAGCCCCTCTGTTTCAGTCCCTCTGTTTCTGCCCCTCTGTTTCAGCCCCTCTGTTTCTCGCCCTCTGTTTCAGCCCCTCTGGTTCAGCCCCTCTGTTTCAGCACATCCGATTCAGCCCCTCTGTTTCGGCACGCTCCGTTTCAGCCCCTCTGTTTCAGCCCCTCTGTTTCTCGCCCTCTGTTTCAGCCCCTCTGTTTCTCGCCCTCTGTTTCAGCCCCTCTGTTTCTCGCCCTCTGTTTCAGCCCCTCTGTTTCAGCCCCTCTGTATCTCGCCTTCTGTTTCAGCCCCTCTGTTTCAGCCCCTCTGTTTCTCGCCCTCTGTTTCAGCCCCTCTGGTTCAGCCCCTCTGTTTCAGCACATCCGATTCAGCCCCTCTGTTTCAGCACGCTCCGTTTCAGCCCCTCTGTTTCAGCCCCTCTGTTTCTCGCCCTCTGTTTCAGCCCCTCTGTTTCTCGCCCTCTGTTTCAGCCCCTCTGTTTCTCGCCCTCTGTTTCAGCCCCTCTGTTTCAGCCCCTCTGTTTCTCGCCCTCTGTTTCAGCCCCTCTGTTTCTCGCCCTCTGTTTCAGCCCCTCTGTTTCTCGCCCTCTGTTTCAACCCCTCTGTTTCTTGCCCTCTGTTTCTTGCCCTCTGTTTCAGCCCCTGTTTTTCAGCCCCTCTGTTTCAGCCCTTCTGTTTCAGCCCCTCTGTTTCTCGCCATGTTTCAGCGACTCTGTTTCTCGCCCTCTGTTTCAGCCTCTCTGTTTCTCACCCTCTGTATCAGCCGCTTTGTTTCAGCCTCTCTGTTTCTCGCCCTCTGTTTCTCGCCCTCTGTTTCAGCCCCTCTGTTTCTCGCCCTCTGTTTCAGCCCCTCTGTTTCAGCTCCTCTGATTCAGCCCCTCTGATTCAGCCCCTCTGTTTCTCGCCCTCTGTTTCAGCCCCTCTGTTTCAGCCCTTCTGTTTCAGCCACTCAGTTTCAGCCCCTCTGTTTCTTGCCCTCTGTTTCAGCCCCTCTGTTTCTCGCCCTCTGTTTCAGCCCCTCTGTTTCTCGCCGTCTGTTTCAACCCCTCTGTTTCTCGCCCTCTGTTTCAGTCCCTCTGTTTTGCGCTCTCTGTGTCAGCCCCTCTGTTTCAGCCCCTCTGTTTCTCGCCCTCTGTTTCTGCCCGTCTGGTTCTCGCCCTCTGTTTCAGCCACTCTGATTCTCGCCCTCTGTTTCAGCCCCTCTGATTCAGCCCCTCTGTTTCAGCCCCTCTGAATCAGCCCCTCTGATTCAGCCCCTCTGTTTCAGCCCCTCTGTTTCAGCCCCTCTGTTTCTCGCCCTCTATTTAATCCCCTCTGTTTCTCACCATCTGTTTCAGCCCCTCTGTTTCAGCCCCTCTGTTTCTCGCCCTCTGTTTCAGCCTTTCTGTTTCTCGCCCTCTGTTTCAGCCCCTCTGATTCAGCCCCTCTGTTTCTCGCCCTCTGTTTCAGCCCCTCTGATTCTCGCCCTCTGTTTCAGCCCCTCAGTTTCTCGCCCTCTTTTTCAGCACCTCTGTTTCAGCCACTCTGTTTCAGCCCCTCTGTTTCGCGCCCTCTGTTTCAGCCCCTCTGTTTCTCGCGCTCTGTTTCAGCCCCTCTGTTTCTCGCCCTCTGTTTCAGCCCCTCTATTTCTCGCCCTCTGTTTCAGCCCCTCTGTTTCAGCCCCACTGTTTCAGCCCCTCTGTTTCAGCCCCTCTGTTTCTCGCTCTCTTTTTCAGTCCCTCTGTTTCTCGCCCTCTGTTTCAGCCCCTCTGTTTCTCGCCCTCTGTTTCAGCCCCTCTGTTTCAGCCCCTCTGTTTCAGTCCCTCTGTTTCTCGCCCTCTGTTTCTCGCCCTCCGTTTCAGCGCCTCTGTTTCTCGCCCTCTGTTTCAGCCCCTCTGTTTCTCGCCCTCTGTTTCAGCCCCTCTGTTTCATCCCATCTGTTTCTCGCCCTCTGTTTCAGCCCCTCTGTTTTTCGCCCTCTGTTTCAGCCCCTCTGTTTCTCGCCCTCTGTTTCAGGCTCTCTGTTTCAGCCCGTCTGTTTCAGCCCCTCTGTTTCAGCCCCTCTGTTTCTGGCCCTCTGTTTCTCGCCCGCTGTTTCAGCCCCTTTGTTTCTCGCCCTCTGTTTCAGCCCATCTGTTTCAGCCCCTCTGATTCAGCCCCTCTGATTCAGCCCCTCTGTTTCTTGCCCTCTGTTTCAGCCCCTCTGTTTCTCGCCCTCTGTTTCAGCCCCTCTGTTTCTCGCCCTCTGTTTCAGCCCCTCTGTTTCAGCACCTCTGTTGCAGCCCCTCTGTTTCAGCCACCCTGTTTCAGCCCCTCTGTTTCAGCCCCTCTGTTTCAGCCCCTCT
Source organism: Chiloscyllium punctatum (assembly GCF_047496795.1). NCBI lineage: Eukaryota > Metazoa > Chordata > Chondrichthyes > Orectolobiformes > Hemiscylliidae > Chiloscyllium > Chiloscyllium punctatum. Next base: position 168,323 of record NW_027309791.1, read on the forward strand.
GTTTCACCCCCTCTGTTTCTCGCCCTCTGTTTCAGCCCCTCTGTTTTTCGCCCTCTTTTTCAGCCCCTCTGTTTCAGCCCTCTGTTTCAGCCCCTCTGTTTCTCACCCTCTGTTTCAGCCCCTCTGATTCAGCCCCTCTGTTTCTCGCCCTCTGTTTCAGCCCCTCTGTTTCGCGCCCTCTGTTTCAGCCCCTCTGTTTCTCGCCCTCTGTTTCAGCCCCTCTGATTCAGCCCCTCTGTTTCAGCCCCTCTGTTTCAACCCCTCTGTTTCAGCCTCTCTGTTTCTAGCCCTCTGTTTCAGCCACTCTGTTTCTCGCCCTCTGTTTCAGCCCCTCTGTTTCAGCCCCTCAGTTTCTAGCCCTCTGTTTCAACCCCGCTGATTCAGCCCCTCTGTTTCAGCCCCTCTGATTCATCCCCTCTGTTTCAGCCCCTCTATTTCAGCCCCTCTGTTTCAGCCCCTCTGATTCAGCCCCTCTGTTTCAGGCTCTCTGTTTCAGCCCGTCTGTTTCAGCCCCTCTGTTTCAGCCCCTCTGTTTCTCGCAATCTGTTTCTCGCCCGCTGTTTCAGTCCCTTAGTTTCTCGCCGACTGTTTCAGCCCCTCTGTTTCAGCCCCTCTGATTCAGCCCCTCTGATTCAGCCCCTCTGTTTCTCGCTCTCTGTTTCAGCCCCTCTGTTTCAGCCCCTCCGATTCAGCCCCTCTGTTTCAGCCCCTCTGTTTCAGCCCCTCTGTTTCAGCCCCTCTGTTTCTCGCCCTCTGTTTCAGCCCCTCTGTTTCTCGCCCTCTGTTTCAGCCCCTCTGTTTCAGCCCCACTGTGTCAGCCCCTCTGTTTCAGCCCCTCTGTTTCTCGCCCTCTGTTTCAGCCCCTCTGTTTCTCACCCTCTGTTTCAGCCCCTCTCTTTCAGCCCCTCTGTTTCAGTCCCTCTGTTTCTCGCACTCTGTTTCTCGCCCTCCGTTTCAGCCCCTCTGTTTCTCGCCCTCTGTTTCAGCCCCTCTGTTTCTCGCCCTCTGTTTCAGCCCCTCTGTTTCATCCCCTCTGTTTCTCGCCCTCTGTTTCAGCCCCTCTGTTTTTCGCCCTCTGTTTCAGCCCCTCTGTTTCTCGCCCTCTGTTTCAGGCTCTCTGTTTCAGCCCGTCTGTTTCAGCCCCTCTGTTTCAGCCCCTCTGTTTCTGGCCCTCTGTTTCTCGCCCGCTGTTTCAGCCCCTTTGTTTCACGCCCTCTGTTTCAGCCCATCTGTTTCAGCCCCTCTGATTCAGCCCCTCTGTTTCAGCCCCTCTGTTTCAGCCCCTCTGTTTCAGCCCCTCTGTTTCTCGCCCTCTGTTTCAGCCCCTCTGTTTCTCGCCCTCTGTTTCAGCCCCTCTGTTTCAGCCCCACTGTGTCAGCCCCTCTGTTTCAGCCCCTCTGTTTCTCGCCCTCTGTTTCAGCCCCTCTGTTTCTCGCCCTCTGTTTCAGCCCCTCTGTTTCTCGACCTCTGTTTCAGCCCCTCTGTTTCAGCTCCACTGTTTCAGTCCCTCTGTTTCTCGCCCTCTGTTTCTCGCCCTCTGTTTCAGCCCCTATGTTTCTCGCCCTCTGTTTCAGCCCCTCTGTTTCTCGCCCTCTGTTTCAGCCCCTCTGTTTCAGCCCCTCTGTTTCTCGCCCTCTGTTTCAGCCCCTCTGTTTCTTGCCCTCTGTTTCAGCCCCTCTGTTTCAGCCCCTCTGTTTCAGCCTCTCTGTTTCAGCCCCTCTGTTTCTCGCCCTCTGTTTCAGCCCCTCTGTTTCTCGCCCACTGTTTCAGCCCCTCTGTTTCTCGCCCTCTGTTTCAGCCCCTCTGATTCTGCCCCTCTGTTTCAGCCCCTCTGATTCATCCCGTCTGTTTCAGCCCATCTATTTCAGCCCCTCTGTTTCAGCCCTTCTGATTCAGCCCCTCTGTTTCAGGCTCTCTGTTTCAGCCCGTCTGTTTCAGCCCCTCTGTTTCAGCCCCTCTGTTTCTCGCACTCTGTTTCTCGCCCGCTGTTTCAGTCCCTTAGTTTCTCGCCCACTGTTTCAGCCCCACTGTTTCAGCCCCTCTGATTCAGCCCCTCTGATTCAGCCCCTCTGTTTCTCGCCCTCTGTTTCAGCCCCTCTGTTTCAGCCCCTCTGTTTCTGCCCCTCTGTTTCAGCCCCTCTGTTTCTCGCCCTCTGTTTCTGCCCCTCTGTTTCAGCCCCTCTGTTTCTCGCCCTCTGTTTCAGCCTCTCTGTTTCAGCCCCTCTGTTTCAGCCCCTCCGATTCAGCTCCTCTGATTCAGCCCCTCTGTTTCAGCCCCTCTGTTTCAGCCCCTCTGTTTCTCGCCCTCTGTTTCAGCCTCTCTGTTTCTCGCCCTCTGTTTCAGCCCCTCTGTTTCTCGCCCTCTGTTTCAGCCCCTCTGTTTCAGCTCCACTGTTTCAGTCCCTCTGTTTCTCGCCCTCTGTTTCTCGCCCTCTGTTTCAGCCCCTATGTTTCTCGCCCTCTGTTTCAGCCCCTCTGTTTCTCGCCCTCTGTTTCAGCCCCTCTGTTTCAGCCCCTCTGTTTCTCGCCCTCTGTTTCAGCCCCTCTGTTTCTTGCCCTCTGTTTCAGCCCCTCTGTTTCAGCCCCTCTGTTTCAGCCTCTCTGTTTCAGCCCCTCTGTTTCTCGCCCTCTGTTTCAGCCCCTCTGTTTCTCGCCCACTGTTTCAGCCCCTCTGTTTCTCGCCCTCTGTTTCAGCCCCTCTGATTCTGCCCCTCTGTTTCAGCCCCTCTGATTCATCCCGTCTGTTTCAGCCCATCTATTTCAGCCCCTCTGTTTCAGCCCTTCTGATTCAGCCCCTCTGTTTCAGGCTCTCTGTTTCAGCCCGTCTGTTTCAGCCCCTCTGTTTCAGCCCCTCTGTTTCTCGCACTCTGTTTCTCGCCCGCTGTTTCAGTCCCTTAGTTTCTCGCCCACTGTTTCAGCCCCACTGTTTCAGCCCCTCTGATTCAGCCCCTCTGATTCAGCCCCTCTGTTTCTCGCCCTCTGTTTCAGCCCCTCTGTTTCAGCCCCTCTGTTTCTGCCCCTCTGTTTCAGCCCCTCTGTTTCTCGCCCTCTGTTTCTGCCCCTCTGTTTCAGCCCCTCTGTTTCTCGCCCTCTGTTTCAGCCTCTCTGTTTCAGCCCCTCTGTTTCAGCCCCTCCGATTCAGCTCCTCTGATTCAGCCCCTCTGTTTCAGCCCCTCTGTTTCAGCCCCTCTGTTTCTCGCCCTCTGTTTCAGCCTCTCTGTTTCTCGCCCTCTGTTTCAGCCCCTCTGTTTCTCGCCCTCTGTTTCAGCCCCTCTGTTTCAGCCCCTCTGTTTCAGCCCCTCTGTTTCTCGCCCTCTGTTTCAGCCCCTCTGTTTCTCGCCCTCTGTTTCAGCCCCTCTGTTTCAGCCCCTCTGTTTCTCGCACTCTGTTTCTGCCCCTCAGTTTCTCGCCCTCTGTTTCAGCCCCTCTGTTTCTCGCCTTCTGTTTCAGGCCCTCTGATTCAGCCCCTCTGTTTCAGCCCTTCTGATTCAGCCCCTCTGATTCAGCCCCTCTGTTTCTCGCCCTCTGTTTCAGCCCCTCTGTTTCAGCCCTTCTGTTTCAGCCACTCTGTTTCAGCCCCTCTGTTTCAGCCCCTCTGTTTCTCACCCTCTGTTTCAGACCCTCTGTTTCAGCCCCTCTGTTTCTCGCTCTCTGTTTCAGCCCCTCTGTTTCTCGCCCTCTGTTTCAGCCCCTCTGATACAGCCCCTCTGTTTCTCGCCCTCTGTTTCAGCCCCTCTGTTTCTCGACCTCTGTTTCAGCCCCTCTGTTTCTCGCCCTCTGTTTCAGCCCCTCTGTTTCAGCCCCTCTGTTTCTCGCCCGCTGTTTCAGTCCCTTAGTTTCTCGCCGACTGTTTCAGCCCCTCTGTTTCAGCCCCTCTGATTCAGCCCCTCTGATTCAGCCCCTCTGTTTCTCGCTCTCTGTTTCAGCCCCACTGTTTCAGCCCCTCTGTTTCAGCCCCTCCGATTTAGCCCCTCTGTTTCAGCCCCTCTGTTTCAGCCCCTCTGTTTCAGCCCCTCTGTTTCTCGCCCTCTGTTTCAGCCCCTCTGTTTCTCGCCCTCTGTTTCAGCCCCTCTGTTTCTCGCCCTCTGTTTCAGCCCCTCTGTTTCAGCCCCACTGTGTCAGCCCCTCTGTTTCAGCCCCTCTGTTTCTCGCCCTCTGTTTCTCACCCTCTGTTTCTCACCCTCTCTTTCAGCCCCTCTGTTTCAGCCCCTCTGTTTCAGTCCCTCTGGTTCTCGCACTCTGTTTCTCGACCTCCGTTTCAGCCCCTCTGTTTCTCGCCCTCTGTTTCAGCCCCTCTGTTTCTCGCCCTCTGTTTCAGCCCCTCTGTTTCATCCCCTCTGTTTCTCGCCCTCTGTTTCAGCCCCTCTGTTTTTCGCCCTCTGTTTCAGCCCCTCTGTTTCTCGCCCTCTGTTTCAGGCTCTCTGTTTCAGCCCGTCTGTTTCAGCCCCTCTGTTTCAGCCCCTTTGTTTCTGGCCCTCTGTTTCTCGCCCGCTGTTTCAGCCCCTTTGTTTCTCGCCCTCTGTTTCAGCCCATCTGTTTCAGCCCCTCTGATTCAGCCCCTCTGTTTCAGCCCCTCTGTTTCAGCCCCTCTGTTTCAGCCCCTCTGTTTCTCGACCTCTGTTTCAGCCCCTCTGTTTCTCACCCTCTGTTTCAGCCCCTCTGTTTCTCGCCCTCTGTTTCAGCCCCTCTGTTTCAGCCCCACTGTGTCAGCCCCTCTGTTTCAGCCCCTCTGTTTCTCGCCCTCTGTTTCAGCCCCTCTGTTTCTCGCCCTCTGTTTCAGCCCCTCTGTTTCTCGCCCTCTGTTTCAGCCCCTCTGTTTCAGCTCCACTGTTTCAGTCCCTCTGTTTCTCGCCCTCTGTTTCTCGCCCTCTGTTTCAGCCCCTCTGTTTCTCGCTCTCTGTTTCAGCCCCTCTGTTTCTCGCCCTCTGTTTCAGCCCCTCTGTTTCAGCCCCTCTGTTTCTCGCCCTCTGTTTCAGCCCCTCTGTTTCTTGCCCTCTGTTTCAGCCCCTCTGTTTCAGCCTCTCTGATTCAGCCCCTCTGATTCAGCCCCTCTGTTTCTCGCCCTCTGTTTCAGCCCTCTGTTTCAGCCCCTCTGTTTCTGCCCCTCTGTTTCAGCCCCTCTGTTTCTCGCCCTCTGTTTCTGCCCCTCTGTTTCAGCCCCTCTGTTTCTCGCCCTCTGTTTCAGCCTCTCTGTTTCAGCCCCTCTGTTTCAGCCCCTCCGATTCAGCCCCTCTGATTCAGCCCCTCTGTTTCAGCCCCTCTGTTTCAGCCCCTCTGTTTCTCGCCCTCTGTTTCAGCCTCTCTGTTTCTCGCCCTCTGTTTCAGCCCCTCTGTTTCTCGCCCTCTGTTTCAGCCCCTCTGTTTCAGCCCCTCTGTTTCTCGCCCTCTGTTTCAGCCCCTCTGTTTCTCGCCCTCTGTTTCAGCCCCTCTGTTTCAGCCCCTCTGTTTCTGCCCCTCTGTTTCAGCCCCTCTGTTTCTCGCCCTCTGTTTCAGCCCCTCTGTTTCAGCCCCTCTGTTTCAGCACCTCCGATTCAGCCCCTCTGTTTCAGCCCCTCTGTTTCAGCCCCTCTGTTTCAGCCCCTCTGTTTCTCGCCCTCTGTTTCAGCCCTCTGTTTCAGCCCCTCTGTTTCTGCCCCTCTGTTTCAGCCCCTCTGTTTCTCGCCCTCTGTTTCTGCCCCTCTGTTTCAGCCCCTCTGTTTCTCGCCCTCTGTTTCAGCCTCTCTGTTTCAGCCCCTCTGTTTCAGCCCCTCCGATTCAGCCCCTCTGATTCAGCCCCTCTGTTTCAGCCCCTCTGTTTCAGCCCCTCTGTTTCTCGCCCTCTGTTTCAGCCTCTCTGTTTCTCGCCCTCTGTTTCAGCCCCTCTGTTTCTCGCCCTCTGTTTCAGCCCCTCTGTTTCAGCACCTCTGTTTCTCGCCCTCTGTTTCAGCCCCTCTGTTTCTCGCCCTCTGTTTCAGCCCCTCTGTTTCAGCCCCTCTGTTTCTGCCCCTCTGTTTCAGCCCCTCTGTTTCTCGCCCTCTGTTTCAGCCCCTCTGTTTCAGCCCCTCTGTTTCAGCACCTCCGATTCAGCCCCTCTGTTTCAGCCCCTCTGTTTCAGCCCCTCTGTTTCAGCCCCTCTGTTTCTCGCCCTCTGTTTCAGCCCCTCTGTTTCTCGCCCTCTGTTTCAGCCCCTCTGTTTCTCGCCCTCTGTTTCAGCCCCTCTGTTTCAGCCCCTCTGTTTCTCGCCCTCTGTTTCAGCCCCTCTGTTTCTCGCCCTCTGTTTCAGCCCCTCTATTTCAGCCCCTCTGTTTCTCGCCTCCTGTTTCTGCCCCTCTGTTTCTCGCCCTCTGTTTCAGCCTCTCTGTTTCTCGCCTTCTGTTTCAGCCCCTCTGATTCAGCCCCTCTGTTTCAGCCCCTCTGATTCAGCCCCTCTGATTCAGCCCCTCTGTTTCTCGCCCTCTGTTTCAGCCCCTCTGTTTCAGCCCTTCTGTTTCAGCCACTCTGTTTCAGCCCCTCTGTTTCTTGCCCTCTGTTTCAGCCCCTCTGATTCTCGCCCTCTGTTTCAGCCCCTCTGTTTCTCGCCCTCTGTTTCAGCCCCTCTGATTCACACTCTCTGTTTCAGCACCTCTTTTTCAGCCCCTCTGTTTCAGCCCCTCTGTTTCTCGCCCTCTGTTTCAGCCCCTCTGTTTCTTGCCCTCTGTTTCAGCCCCTCTGTTTCAGCCCCTCTGTTTCAGCCTCTCTGTTTCAGCCTATCTGTTTCTCGCCCTCTGTTTCAGCCCCTCTGTTTCTCGCCCTCTGATTCAGCCCCTCTGTTTCTCGCCCTCTGTTTCAGCCCCTCTGATTCAGCCCCTCTGTTTCAGCCCCTCTGATTCATCCCGTCTGTTTCAGCCCATCTATTTCAGCCCCTCTGTTTCAGCCCTTCTGATTCAGCCCCTCTGTTTCAGGCTCTCTGTTTCAGCCCGTCTGTTTCAGCCCCTCTGTTTCAGCCCTTCTGTTTCTCGCACTCTGTTTCTCGCCCGCTGTTTCAGTCCCTTAGTTTCTCGCCCACTGTTTCAGCCCCTCTGTTTCAGCCCCTCTGATTCAGCCCCTCTGATTCAGCCCCTCTGTTTCTCGCCCTTTGTTTCAGCCCCTCTGCTTCAGCCCCTCTGTTTCTGCCCCTCTGTTTCAGCCCCTCTGTTTCTCGCCTTCTGTTTCAGCCCCTCTGTTTCAGCCCCTCTGTTTCAGCCCCTCCGATTCAGCCCCTCTGATTCAGCCCCTCTGTTTCAGCCCCTCTGTTTCTCGCCCTCTGTTTCAGCCCCTCTGTTTCAGCCCCACTGTTTCAGCCCCTCCGATTCAGCCCCTCTGTTTCTCGCCCTCTTTTTCAGCCTCTCTGTTTCTCGCCCTCTGTTTCGGCCCCTCTGTTTCAGCCCCTCTGTTTCAGCCCCTCTGTTTCAGCCCCTCTGTTTCTCACCCTCTGTTTCAGCCCCTCTGTTTCAGCCCCTCTGTTTCTAGCCCTCTGTTTCAGCCCCTCTGTTTCAGCCCCTCTGTTTCTGCCCCTCTGTTTCAGCCCCTCTGTTTCTCGCCCTCTGTTTCAGCCCCTCTGTTTCAGCCCCTCTGTTTCAGCACCTCCGATTCAGCCCCTCTGTTTCAGCCCCTCTGTTTCAGCCCCTCTGTTTCAGCCCCTCTGTTTCTCGCCCTCTGTTTCAGCCCCTCTGTTTCTCGCCCTCTGTTTCAGCCCCTCTGTTTCAGCCCCTCTGTTTCAGCCCCTCTGTTTCTCGCCCTCTGTTTCAGCCCCTCTGTTTCTCGCTCTCTGTTTCAGCCCCTCTGTTTCAGCCCCTCTGTATCTCGCCTTCTGTTTCTGCCCCTCTGTTTCTCGCCCTCTGTTTCAGCCTCTCTGTTTCTCGCCTTCTGTTTCAGCCCCTCTGATTCAGCCCCTCTGTTTCAGCCGCTCTGATTCAGCCCCTCTGATTCAGCCCCTCTGTTTCTCGCCCTCTGTTTCAGCCCCTCTGTTTCAGCCCTTCTGTTTCAGCCACTCTGTTTCAGCCCCTCTGTTTCTTGCCCTCTGTTTCAGCCCCTCTGATTCTCGCCCTCTGTTTCAGCCCCTCTGTTTCTAGCCCTCTGTTTCAGCCCCTCTGATTCACACTCTCTGTTTCAGCCCCTCTGTTTCAGCCCCTCTGTTTCTGCCCCTCTGTCTCTCGCCCTCTGTTTCAGCCCCTCTGTTTCTCGCCCTCTGTTTCAGCCCGTCTGATTCAGACCCTCTGTTTCAGCCCCTCTGATTCAGCCCCTCTGTTTCAGCCCCGCTGTTTCAGCCCCTCTGTTTCTCGCCCTCTGTTTCAGCCCCTCTGTTTCTCACCCTCTGTTTCAGCCCCTCTGTTTCAGCCTCTCTGTTTCTCGCCCTCTGTTTCAGCCCCTCTGTTTCTCGCCCTCTGTTTCAGCCCCTCTGATTCAGCCCCTCTGTTTCTCGCCCTCTGTTTCAGCCCCTCTGTTTCTCGCCCTCTGATTCAGCCCCTCTGTTTCTCGCCCTCTGTTTCAGCCCCTCTGTTTCAGCCCCTCTGTTTCAGCCCCTCTGTTTCTCGCCCTCTGTTTCAGCCCCTCTGTTTCTCGCCCTCTGTTTCAGCCCCTCTATTCCTCGCCCTCTGTTTCAGCCCCTCTGTTTCAGCCCCACTGTTTCAGACCCTTTGTTTCTGCCCCTCTGTTTCTCGCCCTCTCTTTCAGCCCCTCACTTCAGCCCCTCTGTTTCTCGCCCTCTGTTTCAGCCCCTCTGTTTCTTGCCCTCTGTTTCAGCCCCTCTGTTTCAGCCCCTCTGTTTCAGCCTCTCTGTTTCAGCCCCTCTGTTTCTCGCCCTCTGTTTCAGCCCCTCTGTTTCTCGCCCACTGTTTCAGCCCCTCTGTTTCTCGCCCTCTGTTTCAGCCCCTCTGATTCTGCCCCTCTGTTTCAGCCCCTCTGATTCATCCCGTCTGTTTCAGCCCATCTATTTCAGCCCCTCTGTTTCAGCCCTTCTGATTCAGCCCCTCTGTTTCAGGCTCTCTGTTTCAGCCCGTCTGTTTCAGCCCCTCTGTTTCAGCCCCTCTGTTTCTCGCACTCTGTTTCTCGCCCGCTGTTTCAGTCCCTTAGTTTCTCGCCCACTGTTTCAGCCCCTCTGTTTCAGCCCCTCTGATTCAGCCCCTCTGATTCAGCCCCTCTGTTTCTCGCCCTCTGTTTCAGCCCCTCTGTTTCAGCCCCTCTGTTTCTGCCCCTCTGTTTCAGCCCCTCTGTTTCTCGCCCTCTGTTTCTGCCCCTCTGTTTCAGCCCCTCTGTTTCTCGCCCTCTGTTTCAGCCTCTCTGTTTCAGCCCCTCTGTTTCAGCCCCTCCGATTCAGCCCCTCTGATTCAGCCCCTCTGTTTCAGCCCCTCTGTTTCAGCCCCTCTGTTTCTCGCCCTCTGTTTCAGCCTCTCTGTTTCTCGCCCTCTGTTTCAGCCCCTCTGTTTCTCGCCCTCTGTTTCAGCCCCTCTGTTTCAGCCCCACTGTGTCAGCCCCTCTGTTTCAGCCCCTCTGTTTCTCGCCCTCTGTTTCAGCCCCTCTGTTTCTCGACCTCTGTTTCAGCCCCTCTGTTTCAGCCCCTCTGTTTCAGCCCCTCCGATTCAGCCCCTCTGATTCAGCCCCTCTGTTTCAGCCCCTCTGTTTCAGCCCCTCTGTTTCTCGCCCTCTGTTTCAGCCTCTCTGTTTCTCGCCCTCTGTTTCAGCCCCTCTGTTTCTCGCCCTCTGTTTCAGCCCCTCTGTTTCAGCCCCTCTGTTTCTCGCCCTCTGTTTCAGCCCCTCTGTTTCTCGCCCTCTGTTTCAGCCCCTCTGTTTCAGCCCCTCTGTTTCTGCCCCTCTGTTTCAGCCCCTCTGTTTCTCGCCCTCTGTTTCAGCCCCTCTGTTTCAGCCCCTCTGTTTCAGCACCTCCGATTCAGCCCCTCTGTTTCAGCCCCTCTGTTTCAGCCCCTCTGTTTCAGCCCCTCTGTTTCTCGCCCTCTGTTTCAGCCCCTCTGTTTCTCGCCCTCTGTTTCAGCCCCTCTGTTTCTCGCCCTCTGTTTCAGCCCCTCTGTTTCAGCCCCTCTGTTTCAGCCCCTCTGTTTCTCGCCCTCTGTTTCAGCCCCTCTGTTTCTCGCCCTCTGTTTCAGCCCCTCTATTTCAGCCCCTCTGTTTCTCGCCTCCTGTTTCTGCCCCTCTGTTTCTCGCCCTCTGTTTCAGCCTCTCTGTTTCTCGCCTTCTGTTTCAGCCCCTCTGATTCAGCCCCTCTGTTTCAGCCCCTCTGATTCAGCCCCTCTGATTCAGCCCCTCTGTTTCTCGCCCTCTGTTTCAGCCCCTCTGTTTCAGCCCTTCTGTTTCAGCCACTCTGTTTCAGCCCCTCTGTTTCTTGCCCTCTGTTTCAGCCCCTCTGATTCTCGCCCTCTGTTTCAGCCCCTCTGTTTCTCGCCCTCTGTTTCAGCCCCTCTGATTCACACTCTCTGTTTCAGCACCTCTTTTTCAGCCCCTCTGTTTCAGCCCCTCTGTTTCTCGCCCTCTGTTTCAGCCCCTCTGTTTCTTGCCCTCTGTTTCAGCCCCTCTGTTTCAGCCCCTCTGTTTCAGCCTCTCTGTTTCAGCCTATCTGTTTCTCGCCCTCTGTTTCAGCCCCTCTGTTTCTCGCCCTCTGATTCAGCCCCTCTGTTTCTCGCCCTCTGTTTCAGCCCCTCTGATTCAGCCCCTCTGTTTCAGCCCCTCTGATTCATCCCGTCTGTTTCAGCCCATCTATTTCAGCCCCTCTGTTTCAGCCCTTCTGATTCAGCCCCTCTGTTTCAGGCTCTCTGTTTCAGCCCGTCTGTTTCAGCCCCTCTGTTTCAGCCCTTCTGTTTCTCGCACTCTGTTTCTCGCCCGCTGTTTCAGTCCCTTAGTTTCTCGCCCACTGTTTCAGCCCCTCTGTTTCAGCCCCTCTGATTCAGCCCCTCTGATTCAGCCCCTCTGTTTCTCGCCCTTTGTTTCAGCCCCTCTGCTTCAGCCCCTCTGTTTCTGCCCCTCTGTTTCAGCCCCTCTGTTTCTCGCCCTCTGTTTCAGCCCCTCTGTTTCAGCCCCTCTGTTTCAGCCCCTCCGATTCAGCCCCTCTGATTCAGCCCCTCTGTTTCAGCCCCTCTGTTTCTCGCCCTCTGTTTCAGCCCCTCTGTTTCAGCCCCACTGTTTCAGCCCCTCCGATTCAGCCCCTCTGTTTCTCGCCCTCTTTTTCAGCCTCTTTGTTTCTCGCCCTCTGTTTCGGCCCCTCTGTTTCAGCCCCTCTGTTTCAGCCCCTCTGTTTCAGCCCCTCTGTTTCTCACCCTCTGTTTCAGCCCCTCTGTTTCAGCCCCTCTGTTTCTCGCCCTCTGTTTCAGCCCCTCTGTTTCAGCCCCTCTGTTTCTGCCCCTCTGTTTCAGCCCCTCTGTTTCTCGCCCTCTGTTTCAGCCCCTCTGTTTCAGCCCCTCTGTTTCAGCACCTCCGATTCAGCCCCTCTGTTTCAGCCCCTCTGTTTCAGCCCCTCTGTTTCAGCCCCTCTGTTTCTCGCCCTCTGTTTCAGCCCCTCTGTTTCTCGCCCTCTGTTTCAGCCCCTCTGTTTCAGCCCCTCTGTTTCAGCCCCTCTGTTTCTCGCCCTCTGTTTCAGCCCCTCTGTTTCTCGCTCTCTGTTTCAGCCCCTCTGTTTCAGCCCCTCTGTATCTCGCCTTCTGTTTCTGCCCCTCTGTTTCTCGCCCTCTGTTTCAGCCTCTCTGTTTCTCGCCTTCTGTTTCAGCCCCTCTGATTCAGCCCCTCTGTTTCAGCCGCTCTGATTCAGCCCCTCTGATTCAGCCCCTCTGTTTCTCGCCCTCTGTTTCAGCCCCTCTGTTTCAGCCCTTCTGTTTCAGCCACTCTGTTTCAGCCCCTCTGTTTCTTGCCCTCTGTTTCAGCCCCTCTGATTCTCGCCCTCTGTTTCAGCCCCTCTGTTTCTAGCCCTCTGTTTCAGCCCCTCTGATTCACACTCTCTGTTTCAGCCCCTCTGTTTCAGCCCCTCTGTTTCTGCCCCTCTGTCTCTCGCCCTCTGTTTCAGCCCCTCTGTTTCTCGCCCTCTGTTTCAGCCCGTCTGATTCAGCCCCTCTGTTTCAGCCCCTCTGATTCAGCCCCTCTGTTTCAGCCCCGCTGTTTCAGCCCCTCTGTTTCTCGCCCTCTGTTTCAGCCCCTCTGTTTCTCACCCTCTGTTTCAGCCCCTCTGTTTCAGCCTCTCTGTTTCTCGCCCTCTGTTTCAGCCCCTCTGTTTCTCGCCCTCTGTTTCAGCCCCTCTGATTCAGCCCCTCTGTTTCTCGCCCTCTGTTTCAGCCCCTCTGTTTCTCGCCCTCTGATTCAGCCCCTCTGTTTCTCGCCCTCTGTTTCAGCCCCTCTGTTTCAGCCCCTCTGTTTCAGCCCCTCTGTTTCTCGCCCTCTGTTTCAGCCCCTCTGTTTCTCGCCCTCTGTTTCAGCCCCTCTATTCCTCGCCCTCTGTTTCAGCCCCTCTGTTTCAGCCCCACTGTTTCAGACCCTTTGTTTCTGCCCCTCTGTTTCTCGCCCTCTCTTTCAGCCCCTCTGTTTCAGCCCCTCTGTTTCTCGCCCTCTGTTTCAGCCCCTCTGTTTCTTGCCCTCTGTTTCAGCCCCTCTGTTTCAGCCCCTCTGTTTCAGCCTCTCTGTTTCAGCCCCTCTGTTTCTCGCCCTCTGTTTCAGCCCCTCTGTTTCTCGCCCACTGTTTCAGCCCCTCTGTTTCTCGCCCTCTGTTTCAGCCCCTCTGATTCTGCCCCTCTGTTTCAGCCCCTCTGATTCATCCCGTCTGTTTCAGCCCATCTATTTCAGCCCCTCTGTTTCAGCCCTTCTGATTCAGCCCCTCTGTTTCAGGCTCTCTGTTTCAGCCCGTCTGTTTCAGCCCCTCTGTTTCAGCCCCTCTGTTTCTCGCACTCTGTTTCTCGCCCGCTGTTTCAGTCCCTTAGTTTCTCGCCCACTGTTTCAGCCCCTCTGTTTCAGCCCCTCTGATTCAGCCCCTCTGATTCAGCCCCTCTGTTTCTCGCCCTCTGTTTCAGCCCCTCTGTTTCAGCCCCTCTGTTTCTGCCCCTCTGTTTCAGCCCCTCTGTTTCTCGCCCTCTGTTTCTGCCCCTCTGTTTCAGCCCCTCTGTTTCTCGCCCTCTGTTTCAGCCTCTCTGTTTCAGCCCCTCTGTTTCAGCCCCTCCGATTCAGCCCCTCTGATTCAGCCCCTCTGTTTCAGCCCCTCTGTTTCAGCCCCTCTGTTTCTCGCCCTCTGTTTCAGCCTCTCTGTTTCTCGCCCTCTGTTTCAGCCCCTCTGTTTCTCGCCCTCTGTTTCAGCCCCTCTGTTTCAGCCCCTCTGTTTCAGCCCCTCTGTTTCTCGCCCTCTGTTTCAGCCCCTCTGTTTCTCGCCCTCTGTTTCAGCCCCTCTGTTTCAGCCCCTCTGTTTCTGCCCCTCTGTTTCAGCCCCTCTGTTTCTCGCCCTCTGTTTCAGCCCCTCTGTTTCAGCCCCTCTGTTTCAGCACCTCCGATTCAGCCCCTCTGTTTCAGCCCCTCTGTTTCAGCCCCTCTGTTTCAGCCCCTCTGTTTCTCGCCCTCTGTTTCAGCCCCTCTGTTTCTCGCCCTCTGTTTCAGCGCCTCTGTTTCTCGCCCTCTGTTTCAGCCCCTCTGTTTCAGGCTGTCTGTTTCAGCCCGTCTTTTTCAGCCCCTCTGTTTCAGCCCTTCTGTTTCTCGCACGCTGTTTCTCGCCCGCTGTTTCAGTCCCTTAGTTTCTCGCCCACTCTTTCAGCCCCTCTGTTTCAGCCCCTCTGATTCAGCCCCTCTGATTCAGCCCCTCTGTTTCTCGCCCTTTGTTTCAGCCCCTCTGTTTCAGCCCCTCTGTTTCTGCCCCTCTGTTTCAGCCCCTCTGTTTCTCGCCCTCTGTTTCAGCCCCTCTGTTTCAGCCCCTCTGTTTCAGCCCCTCCGATTCAGCCCCTCTGATTCAGCCCCTCTGTTTCAGCCCCTCTGTTTCTCGCCCTCTGTTTCAGCCCCTCTGTTTCAGCCCCTCTGTTTCAGCCCCTCCGATTCAGCCCCTCTGTTTCTCGCCCTCTTTTTCAGCCTCTCTGTTTCTCGCCCTCTGTTTCGGCCCCTCTGTTTCAGCCCCTCTGTTTCAGCCCCTCTGTTTCAGCCCCTCTGTTTCTCACCCTCTGTTTCAGCCCCTCTGTTTCAGCCCCTCTGTTTCTCGCCCTCTGTTTCAGCCCCTCTGTTTCAGCCCCTCTGTTTCTGCCCCTCTGTTTCAGCCCCTCTGTTTCTCGCCCTCTGTTTCAGCCCCTCTGTTTCAGCCCCTCTGTTTCAGCCGCTCTGATTCAGCCCCTCTGATTCAGCCCCTCTGTTTCTCGCCCTCTGTTTCAGCCCCTCTGTTTCAGCCCTTCTGTTTCAGCCACTCTGTTTCAGCCCCTCTGTTTCTTGCCCTCTGTTTCAGCCCCTCTGATTCTCGCCCTCTGTTTCAGCCCCTCTGTTTCTAGCCCTCTGTTTCAGCCCCTCTGATTCACACTCTCTGTTTCAGCCCCTCTGTTTCAGCCCCTCTGTTTCTGCCCCTCTGTCTCTCGCCCTCTGTTTCAGCCCCTCTGTTTCTCGCCCTCTGTTTCAGCCCGTCTGATTCAGCCCCTCTGTTTCAGCCCCTCTGATTCAGCCCCTCTGTTTCAGCCCCGCTGTTTCAGCCCCTCTGTTTCTCGCCCTCTGTTTCAGCCCCTCTGTTTCTCACCCTCTGTTTCAGCCCCTCTGTTTCAGCCTCTCTGTTTCTCGCCCTCTGTTTCAGCCCCTCTGTTTCTCGCCCTCTGTTTCAGCCCCTCTGATTCAGCCCCTCTGTTTCTCGCCCTCTGTTTCAGCCCCTCTGTTTCTCGCCCTCTGATTCAGCCCCTCTGTTTCTCGCCCTCTGTTTCAGCCCCTCTGTTTCAGCCCCTCTGTTTCAGCCCCTCTGTTTCTCGCCCTCTGTTTCAGCCCCTCTGTTTCTCGCCCTCTGTTTCAGCCCCTCTATTCCTCGCCCTCTGTTTCAGCCCCTCTGTTTCAGCCCCACTGTTTCAGACCCTTTGTTTCTGCCCCTCTGTTTCTCGCCCTCTCTTTCAGCCCCTCTGTTTCAGCCCCTCTGTTTCTCGCCCTCTGTTTCAGCCCCTCTGTTTCTTGCCCTCTGTTTCAGCCCCTCTGTTTCAGCCCCTCTGTTTCAGCCTCTCTGTTTCAGCCCCTCTGTTTCTCGCCCTCTGTTTCAGCCCCTCTGTTTCTCGCCCACTGTTTCAGCCCCTCTGTTTCTCGCCCTCTGTTTCAGCCCCTCTGATTCTGCCCCTCTGTTTCAGCCCCTCTGATTCATCCCGTCTGTTTCAGCCCATCTATTTCAGCCCCTCTGTTTCAGCCCTTCTGATTCAGCCCCTCTGTTTCAGGCTCTCTGTTTCAGCCCGTCTGTTTCAGCCCCTCTGTTTCAGCCCCTCTGTTTCTCGCACTCTGTTTCTCGCCCGCTGTTTCAGTCCCTTAGTTTCTCGCCCACTGTTTCAGCCCCTCTGTTTCAGCCCCTCTGATTCAGCCCCTCTGATTCAGCCCCTCTGTTTCTCGCCCTCTGTTTCAGCCCCTCTGTTTCAGCCCCTCTGTTTCTGCCCCTCTGTTTCAGCCCCTCTGTTTCTCGCCCTCTGTTTCTGCCCCTCTGTTTCAGCCCCTCTGTTTCTCGCCCTCTGTTTCAGCCTCTCTGTTTCAGCCCCTCTGTTTCAGCCCCTCCGATTCAGCCCCTCTGATTCAGCCCCTCTGTTTCAGCCCCTCTGTTTCAGCCCCTCTGTTTCTCGCCCTCTGTTTCAGCCTCTCTGTTTCTCGCCCTCTGTTTCAGCCCCTCTGTTTCTCGCCCTCTGTTTCAGCCCCTCTGTTTCAGCCCCTCTGTTTCAGCCCCTCTGTTTCTCGCCCTCTGTTTCAGCCCCTCTGTTTCTCGCCCTCTGTTTCAGCCCCTCTGTTTCAGCCCCTCTGTTTCTGCCCCTCTGTTTCAGCCCCTCTGTTTCTCGCCCTCTGTTTCAGCCCCTCTGTTTCAGCCCCTCTGTTTCAGCACCTCCGATTCAGCCCCTCTGTTTCAGCCCCTCTGTTTCAGCCCCTCTGTTTCAGCCCCTCTGTTTCTCGCCCTCTGTTTCAGCCCCTCTGTTTCTCGCCCTCTGTTTCAGCGCCTCTGTTTCTCGCCCTCTGTTTCAGCCCCTCTGTTTCAGCCCCTCTGTTTCTGCCCCTCTGTTTCAGCCCCTCTGTTTCTCGCCCTCTGTTTCAGCCCCTCTGTTTCAGCCCCTCTGTTTCAGCACCTCCGATTCAGCCCCTCTGTTTCAGCCCCTCTGTTTCAGCCCCTCTGTTTCTCGCCCTCTGTTTCAGCCCCTCTGTTTCTCGCCCTCTGTTTCAGCCCCTCTGTTTCTCGCCCTCTGTTTCAGCCCCTCTGTTTCAGCCCCTCTGTTTCAGCCCCTCTGTTTCTCGCCCTCTGTTTCAGCCCCTCTGTTTCTCGCCCTCTGTTTCAGCCCCTCTATTTCAGCCCCTCTGTTTCTCGCCTCCTGTTTCTGCCCCTCTGTTTCTCGCCCTCTGTTTCAGCCTCTCTGTTTCTCGCCTTCTGTTTCAGCCCCTCTGATTCAGCCCCTCTGTTCCAGCCCCTCTGATTCAGCCCCTCTGATTCAGCCCCTCTGTTTCTCGCCCTCTGTTTCAGTCCCTCTGTTTCAGCCCTTCTGTTTCAGCCACTCTGTTTCAGCCCCTCTGTTTCTTGCCCTCTGTTTCAGCCCCTCTGATTCTCGCCCTCTGTTTCAGCCCCTCTGTTTCTCGCACTCTGTTTCAGCCCCTCTGATTCACACTCTCTGTTTCAGCACCTCTTTTTCAGCCCCTCTGTTTCAGCCCCTCTGTTTCTCGCCCTCTGTTTCAGCCCCTCTGTTTCTTGCCCTCTGTTTCAGCCCCTCTGTTTCAGCCCCTCTGTTTCAGCCTCTCTGTTTCAGCGTATCTGTTTCTCGCCCTCTGTTTCAGCCCCTCTGTTTCTCGCCCTCTGTTTCAGCCCCTCTGTTTCTCGCCCTCTGTTTCAGCCCCTCTGATTCTGCCCCTCTGTTTCAGCCCCTCTGATTCATCCCGTCTGTTTCAATCCATCTATTTCAGCCCCTCTGTTTCAGCCCTTCTGATTCAGCCCCTCTGTTTCAGGCTGTCTGTTTCAGCCCGTCTTTTTCAGCCCCTCTGTTTCAGCCCTTCTGTTTCTCGCACGCTGTTTCTCGCCCGCTGTTTCAGTCCCTTAGTTTCTCGCCCACTCTTTCAGCCCCTCTGTTTCAGCCCCTCTGATTCAGCCCCTCTGATTCAGCCCCTCTGTTTCTCGCCCTTTGTTTCAGCCCCTCTGTTTCAGCCCCTCTGTTTCTGCCCCTCTGTTTCAGCCCCTCTGTTTCTCGCCCTCTGTTTCAGCCCCTCTGTTTCAGCCCCTCTGTTTCAGCCCCTCCGATTCAGCCCCTCTGATTCAGCCCCTCTGTTTCAGCCCCTCTGTTTCTCGCCCTCTGTTTCAGCCCCTCTGTTTCAGCCCCTCTGTTTCAGCCCCTCCGATTCAGCCCCTCTGTTTCTCGCCCTCTTTTTCAGCCTCTCTGTTTCTCGCCCTCTGTTTCGGCCCCTCTGTTTCAGCCCCTCTGTTTCAGCCCCTCTGTTTCAGCCCCTCTGTTTCTCACCCTCTGTTTCAGCCCCTCTGTTTCAGCCCCTCTGTTTCTCGCCCTCTGTTTCAGCCCCTCTGTTTCAGCCCCTCTGTTTCTGCCCCTCTGTTTCAGCCCCTCTGTTTCTCGCCCTCTGTTTCAGCCCCTCTGTTTCAGCCCCTCTGTTTCAGCACCTCCGATTCAGCCCCTCTGTTTCAGCCCCTCTGTTTCAGCCCCTCTGTTTCAGCCCCTCTGTTTCTCGCCCTCTGTTTCAGCCCCTCTGTTTCTCGCCCTCTGTTTCAGCCCCTCTGTTTCAGCCCCTCTGTTTCAGCCCCTCTGTTTCTCACCCTCTGTTTCAGCCCCTCTGTTTCTCGCTCTCTGTTTCAGCCCCTCTGTTTCAGCCCCTCTGTATCTCGCCTTCTGTTTCAGCCCCTCTGTTTCTCGCCCTCTGTTTCAGCCTCTCTGTTTCTCGCCTTCTGTTTCAGCCCCTCTGATTCAGCCCCTCTGTTTCAGCCCCTCTGATTCAGCCCCTCTGATTCAGCCCCTCTGTTTCTCGCCCTCTGTTTCAGCCCCTCTGTTTCAGCCCTTCTGTTTCAGCCACTCTGTTTCAGCCCCTCTGTTTCTTGCCCTCTGTTTCAGCCCCTCTGATTCTCGCCCTCTGATTCAGCCCCTCTGTTTCTAGCCCTCTGTTTCAGCCCCTCTGATTCACACTCTCTGTTTCAGCCCCTCTGTTTCAGCCCCTCTGTTTCTGCCCCTCTGTCTCTCGCCCTCTGTTTCAGCCCCTCTGTTTCTCGCCCTCTGTTTCAGCCCGTCTGATTCAGCCCCTCTGTTTCAGCCCCTCTGATTCAGCCCCTCTGTTTCAGCCCCTCTGTTTCAGCCCCTCTGTTTCTCGCCCTCTGTTTCAGCCCCTCTGTTTCTCACCCTCTGTTTCAGCCCCTCTGTTTCAGCCTCTCTGTTTCTCGCCCTCTGTTTCAGCCCCTCTGTTTCTCGCCCTCTGTTTCAGCCCCTCTGATTCAGCCCCTCTGTTTCTCGCCCTCTGTTTCAGCCCCTCTGTTTCTCGCCCTCTGATTCAGCCCCTCTGTTTCTCGCCCACTGTTTCAGCCCCTCTGTTTCAGCCCCTCTGTTTCAGCCCCTCTGTTTCTCGCCCTCTGTTTCAGCCCCTCTGTTTCTCGCCCTCTGTTTCAGCCCCTCTATTCCTCGCCCTCTGTTTCAGCCCCTCTGTTTCACCCCCACTGTTTCAGACCCTTTGTTTCTGCCCCTCTGTTTCTCGCCCTCTCTTTCAGCCGCTCTGTTTCACGCCCTCTGTTTCAGCCCCTCTGTTTCAGCCCCTCTGTTTCAGTCCCTCTGTTTCTCGACCTTTTTTTTTTGGCCCTCTGTTTCAGCCCCTCTGTTTCTCGCCCTCTGTTTCAGCCCTTCTGGTTCAGCCCCTCTGTTTCAGCCCCTCTGTTTCTCGCCCTCTGTTTCAGCCCCTCTGTTTCTCGCTCTCTGTTTCAGCCCCTCTGTTTCAGCCCCTCTGTATCTCGCCTTCTGTTTCTGCCCCTCTGTTTCTCGCCCTCTGTTTCAGCCTCTCTGTTTCTCGCCTTCTGTTTCAGCCCCTCTGATTCAGCCCCTCTGTTTCAGCCGCTCTGATTCAGCCCCTCTGATTCAGCCCCTCTGTTTCTCGCCCTCTGTTTCAGCCCCTCTGTTTCAGCCCTTCTGTTTCAGCCACTCTGTTTCAGCCCCTCTGTTTCTTGCCCTCTGTTTCAGCCCCTCTGATTCTCGCCCTCTGTTTCAGCCCCTCTGTTTCTAGCCCTCTGTTTCAGCCCCTCTGATTCACACTCTCTGTTTCAGCCCCTCTGTTTCAGCCCCTCTGTGTCTGCCCCTCTGTTTCTCGCCCTCTGTTTCAGCCCCTCTGTTTCTCGCCCTCTGTTTCAGCCCGTCTGATTCAGCCCCTCTGTTTCAGCCCCTCTGATTCAGCCCCTCTGTTTCAGCCCCGCTGTTTCAGCCCCTCTGTTTCTCGCCCTCTGTTTCAGCCCCTCTGATTCAGCCCCTCTGTTTCAGCCCCTCTGTTTCAGCCCCTCTGTTTCAGCCTCTCTGTTTCAGCGTATCTGTTTCTCGCCCTCTGTTTCAGCCCCTCTGTTTCTCGCCCTCTGTTTCAGCCCCTCTGTTTCTCACCCTCTGTTTCAGCCCCTCTGTTTCAGCCTCTCTGTTTCTCGCCCTCTGTTTCAGCCCCTCTGTTTCTCGCCCTCTGTTTCAGCCCCTCTGATTCAGCCCCTCTGTTTCTCGCCCTCTGTTTCAGCCCCTCTGTTTCTCGCCCTCTGATTCAGCCCCTTTGTTTCTCGCCCTCTGTTTCAGCCCCTCTGTTTCAGCCCCTCTGTTTCAGCCCCTCTGTTTCTCGCCCTCTGTTTCAGCCCCTCTGTTTCTCGCCCTCTGTTTCAGCCCCTCTATTCCTCGCCCTCTGTTTCAGCCCCTCTGTTTCAGCCCCACTGTTTCAGACCCTTTGTTTCTGCCCCTCTGTTTCTCGCCCTTTCTTTCAGCCCCTCTGTTTCAGCCCCTCTGTTTCTCGCCCTCTGTTTCAGCCCCTCTGTTTCTTGCCCTCTGTTTCAGCCCCTCTGTTTCAGCCCCTCTGTTTCAGCCTCTCTGTTTCAGCCCCTCTGTTTCTCGCCCTCTGTTTCAGCCCCTCTGTTTCTCGCCCACTGTTTCAGCCCCTCTGTTTCTCGCCCTCTGTTTCAGCCCCTCTGATTCTGCCCCTCTGTTTCAGCCCCTCTGATTCATCCCGTCTGTTTCAGCCCATCTATTTCAGCCCCTCTGTTTCAGCCCTTCTGATTCAGCCCCTCTGTTTCAGGCTCTCTGTTTCAGCCCGTCTGTTTCAGCCCCTCTGTTTCAGCCCCTCTGTTTCTTGCCCTCTGTTTCAGCCCCTCTGATTCTCGCCCTCTGTTTCAGCCCCTCTGTTTCTCGCACTCTGTTTCAGCCCCTCTGATTCACACTCTCTGTTTCAGCACCTCTTTTTCAGCCCCTCTGTTTCAGCCCCTCTGTTTCTCGCCCTCTGTTTCAGCCCCTCTGTTTCTTGCCCTCTGTTTCAGCCCCTCTGTTTCAGCCCCTCTGTTTCAGCCTCTCTGTTTCAGCGTATCTGTTTCTCGCCCTCTGTTTCAGCCCCTCTGTTTCTCGCCCTCTGTTTCAGCCCCTCTGTTTCTCGCCCTCTGTTTCAGCCCCTCTGATTCTGCCCCTCTGTTTCAGCCCCTCTGATTCATCCCGTCTGTTTCAACCCATCTATTTCAGCCCCTCTGTTTCAGCCCTTCTGATTCAGCCCCTCTGTTTCAGGCTGTCTGTTTCAGCCCGTCTTTTTCAGCCCCTCTGTTTCAGCCCTTCTGTTTCTCGCACGCTGTTTCTCGCCCGCTGTTTCAGTCCCTTAGTTTCTCGCCCACTGTTTCAGCCCCTCTGTTTCAGCCCCTCTGATTCAGCCCCTCTGATTCAGCCCCTCTGTTTCTCGCCCTTTGTTTCAGCCCCTCTGTTTCAGCCCCTCTGTTTCTGCCCCTCTGTTTCAGCCCCTCTGTTTCTCGCCCTCTGTTTCAGCCCCTCTGTTTCAGCCCCTCTGTTTCAGCCCCTCCGATTCAGCCCCTCTGATTCAGCCCCTCTGTTTCAGCCCCTCTGTTTCTCGCCCTCTGTTTCAGCCCCTCTGTTTCAGCCCCTCTGTTTCAGCCCCTCCGATTCAGCCCCTCTGTTTCTCGCCCTCTTTTTCAGCCTCTATGTTTCTCGCCCTCTGTTTCGGCCCCTCTGTTTCAGCCCCTCTGTTTCAGCCCCTCTGTTTCAGCCCCTCTGTTTCTCACCCTCTGTTTCAGCCCCTCTGTTTCAGCCCCTCTGTTTCTCGCCCTCTGTTTCAGCCCCTCTGTTTCAGCCCCTCTGTTTCTGCCCCTCTGTTTCAGCCCCTCTGTTTCTCGCCCTCTGTTTCAGCCCCTCTGTTTCAGCCCCTCTGTTTCAGCACCTCCGATTCAGCCCCTCTGTTTCAGCCCCTCTGTTTCAGCCCCTCTGTTTCAGCCCCTCTGTTTCTCGCCCTCTGTTTCAGCCCCTCTGTTTCTCGCCCTCTGTTTCAGCCCCTCTGTTTCAGCCCCTCTGTTTCAGCCCCTCTGTTTCTCACCCTCTGTTTCAGCCCCTCTGTTTCTCGCTCTCTGTTTCAGCCCCTCTGTTTCAGCCCCTCTGTATCTCGCCTTCTGTTTCAGCCCCTCTGTTTCTCGCCCTCTGTTTCAGCCTCTCTGTTTCTCGCCTTCTGTTTCAGCCCCTCTGATTCAGCCCCTCTGTTTCAGCCCCTCTGATTCAGCCCCTCTGATTCAGCCCCTCTGTTTCTCGCCCTCTGTTTCAGCCCCTCTGTTTCAGCCCTTCTGTTTCAGCCACTCTGTTTCAGCCCCTCTGTTTCTTGCCCTCTGTTTCAGCCCCTCTGATTCTCGCCCTCTGATTCAGCCCCTCTGTTTCTAGCCCTCTGTTTCAGCCCCTCTGTTTCAGCCCCTCTGTTTCTGCCCCTCTGTCTCTCGCCCTCTGTTTCAGCCCCTCTGTTTCTCGCCCTCTGTTTCAGCCCGTCTGATTCAGCCCCTCTGTTTCAGCCCCTCTGATTCAGCCCCTCTGTTTCAGCCCCTCTGTTTCAGCCCCTCTGTTTCTCGCCCTCTGTTTCAGCCCCTCTGTTTCTCACCCTCTGTTTCAGCCCCTCTGTTTCAGCCTCTCTGTTTCTCGCCCTCTGTTTCAGCCCCTCTGTTTCTCGCCCTCTGTTTCAGCCCCTCTGATTCAGCCCCTCTGTTTCTCGCCCTCTGTTTCAGCCCCTCTGTTTCTCGCCGTCTGTTTCAGCCCCTCTGTTTCTCGCCCACTGTTTCAGCCCCTCTGTTTCAGCCCCTCTGTTTCAGCCCCTCTGTTTCTCGCCCTCTGTTTCAGCCCCTCTGTTTCTCGCCCTCTGTTTCAGCCCCTCTATTCCTCGCCCTCTGTTTCAGCCCCTCTGTTTCAGCCCCACTGTTTCAGACCCTTTGTTTCTGCCCCTCTGTTTCTCGCCCTCTCTTTCAGCCGCTCTGTTTCACGCCCTCTGTTTCAGCCCCTCTGTTTCAGCCCCTCTGTTTCAGTCCCTCTGTTTCTCGACCTTTTTTTTTTGGCCCTCTGTTTCAGCCCCTCTGTTTCTCGCCCTCTGTTTCAGCCCTTCTGGTTCAGCCCCTCTGTTTCAGCCCCTCTGTTTCTCGCCCTCTGTTTCAGCCCCTCTGTTTCTCGCTCTCTGTTTCAGCCCCTCTGTTTCAGCCCCTCTGTATCTCGCCTTCTGTTTCTGCCCCTCTGTTTCTCGCCCTCTGTTTCAGCCTCTCTGTTTCTCGCCTTCTGTTTCAGCCCCTCTGATTCAGCCCCTCTGTTTCAGCCGCTCTGATTCAGCCCCTCTGATTCAGCCCCTCTGTTTCTCGCCCTCTGTTTCAGCCCCTCTGTTTCAGCCCTTCTGTTTCAGCCACTCTGTTTCAGCCCCTCTGTTTCTTGCCCTCTGTTTCAGCCCCTCTGATTCTCGCCCTCTGTTTCAGCCCCTCTGTTTCTAGCCCTCTGTTTCAGCCCCTCTGATTCACACTCTCTGTTTCAGCCCCTCTGTTTCAGCCCCTCTGTGTCTGCCCCTCTGTTTCTCGCCCTCTGTTTCAGCCCCTCTGTTTCTCGCCCTCTGTTTCAGCCCGTCTGATTCAGCCCCTCTGTTTCAGCCCCTCTGATTCAGCCCCTCTGTTTCAGCCCCGCTGTTTCAGCCCCTCTGTTTCTCGCCCTCTGTTTCAGCCCCTCTGTTTCTCACCCTCTGTTTCAGCCCCTCTGTTTCAGCCTCTCTGTTTCTCGCCCTCTGTTTCAGCCCCTCTGTTTCTCGCCCTCTGTTTCAGACCCTCTGATTCAGCCCCTCTGTTTCTCGCCCTCTGTTTCAGCCCCTCTGTTTCTCGCCCTCTGATTCAGCCCCTTTGTTTCTCGCCCTCTGTTTCAGCCCCTCTGTTTCAGCCCCTCTGTTTCAGCCCCTCTGTTTCTCGCCCTCTGTTTCAGCCCCTCTGTTTCTCGCCCTCTGTTTCAGCCCCTCTATTCCTCGCCCTCTGTTTCAGCCCCTCTGTTTCAGCCCCACTGTTTCAGACCCTTTGTTTCTGCCCCTCTGTTTCTCGCCCTTTCTTTCAGCCCCTCTGTTTCAGCCCCTCTGTTTCTCGCCCTCTGTTTCAGCCCCTCTGTTTCTTGCCCTCTGTTTCAGCCCCTCTGTTTCAGCCCCTCTGTTTCAGCCTCTCTGTTTCAGCCCCTCTGTTTCTCGCCCTCTGTTTCAGCCCCTCTGTTTCTCGCCCACTGTTTCAGCCCCTCTGTTTCTCGCCCTCTGTTTCAGCCCCTCTGATTCTGCCCCTCTGTTTCAGCCCCTCTGATTCATCCCGTCTGTTTCAGCCCATCTATTTCAGCCCCTCTGTTTCAGCCCTTCTGATTCAGCCCCTCTGTTTCAGGCTCTCTGTTTCAGCCCGTCTGTTTCAGCCCCTCTGTTTCAGCCCCTCTGTTTCTCGCACTCTGTTTCTCGCCCGCTGTTTCAGTCCCTTAGTTTCTCGCCCACTGTTTCAGCCCCTCTGTTTCAGCCCCTCTGATTCAGCCCCTCTGATTCAGCCCCTCTGTTTCTCGCCCTCTGTTTCAGCCCGTCTGATTCAGCCCCTCTGTTTCAGCCCCTCTGATTCAGCCCCTCTGTTTCAGCCCCTCTGTTTCAGCCCCTCTGTTTCTCGCCCTCTGTTTCAGCCCCTCTGTTTCTCACCCTCTGTTTCAGCCCCTCTGTTTCAGCCTCTCTGTTTCTCGCCCTCTGTTTCAGCCCCTCTGTTTCTCGCCCTCTGTTTCAGCCCCTCTGATTCAGCCCCTCTGTTTCTCGCCCTCTGTTTCAGCCCCTCTGTTTCTCGCCCTCTGATTCAGCCCCTCTGTTTCTCGCCCACTGTTTCAGCCCCCCTGTTTCAGCCCCTCTGTTTCAGCCCCTCTGTTTCTCGTCCTCTGTTTCAGCCCCTCTGTTTCTCGCCCTCTGTTTCAGCCCCTCTATTCCTCGCCCTCTGTTTCAGCCCCTCTGTTTCACCCCCACTGTTTCAGACCCTTTGTTTCTGCCCCTCTGTTTCTCGCCCTCTCTTTCAGCCGCTCTGTTTCACGCCCTCTGTTTCAGCCCCCCTGTTTCAGCCCCTCTGTTTCAGTCCCTCTGTTTCTCGACCTTTTTTTTTGGCCCTCTGTTTCAGCCCCTCTGTTTCTCGCCCTCTGTTTCAGCCCTTCTGGTTCAGCCCCTCTGTTTCAGCCCCTCTGTTTCTCGCCCTCTGTTTCAGCCCCTCTGTTTCTCGCTCTCTGTTTCAGCCCCTCTGTTTCAGCCCCTCTGTATCTCGCCTTCTGTTTCTGCCCCTCTGTTTCTCGCCCTCTGTTTCAGCCTCTCTGTTTCTCGCCTTCTGTTTCAGCCCCTCTGATTCAGCCCCTCTGTTTCAGCCGCTCTGATTCAGCCCCTCTGATTCAGCCCCTCTGTTTCTCGCCCTCTGTTTCAGCCCCTCTGTTTCAGCCCTTCTGTTTCAGCCACTCTGTTTCAGCCCCTCTGTTTCTTGCCCTCTGTTTCAGCCCCTCTGATTCTCGCCCTCTGTTTCAGCCCCTCTGTTTCTAGCCCTCTGTTTCAGCCCCTCTGATTCACACTCTCTGTTTCAGCCCCTCTGTTTCAGCCCCTCTGTTTCTGCCCCTCTGTTTCTCGCCCTCTGTTTGAGCCCCTCTGTTTCTCGCCCTCTGTTTCAGCCCGTCTGATTCAGCCCCTCTGTTTCAGCCCCTCTGATTCAGCCCCTCTGTTTCAGCCCCGCTGTTTCAGCCCCTCTGTTTCTCGCCCTCTGTTTCAGCCCCTCTGTTTCTCACCCTCTGTTTCAGCCCCTCTGTTTCAGCCTCTCTGTTTCTCGCCCTCTGTCTCAGCCCCTCTGTTTCTCGCCCTCTGTTTCAGCCCCTCTGATTCAGCCCCTCTGTTTCTCGCCCTCTGTTTCAGCCCCTCTGTTTCTCGCCCTCTGATTCAGCCCCTTTGTTTCTCACCCTCTGTTTCACACCCTCTGTTTCAGCCCCTCTGTTTCAGCCCCTCTGTTTCTCGCCCTCTGTTTCAGCCCCTCTGTTTCTCGCCCTCTGTTTCAGCCCCTCTATTCCTCGCCCTCTGTTTCAGCCCCTCTGTTTCAGCCCCACTGTTTCAGACCCTTTGTTTCTGCCCCTCTGTTTCTCGCCCTTTCTTTCAGCCCCTCTGTTTCAGCCCCTCTGTTTCTCGCCCTCTGTTTCAGCCCCTCTGTTTCTTGCCCTCTGTTTCAGCCCCTTTGTTTCAGCCCCTCTGTTTCAGCCTCTCTGTTTCAGCCCCTCTGTTTCTCGCCCTCTGTTTCAGCCCCTCTGTTTCTCGCCCACTGTTTCAGCCCCTCTGTTTCTCGCCCTCTGTTTCAGCCCCTCTGATTCTGCCCCTCTGTTTCAGCCCCTCTGATTCATCCCGTCTGTTTCAGCCCATCTATTTCAGCCCCTCTGTTTCAGCCCTTCTGATTCAGCCCCTCTGTTTCAGGCTCTCTGTTTCAGCCCGTCTGTTTCAGCCCCTCTGTTTCAGCCCCTCTGTTTCTCGCACTCTGTTTCTCGCCCGCTGTTTCAGTCCCTTAGTTTCTCGCCCACTGTTTCAGCCCCTCTGTTTCAGCCCCTCTGATTCAGCCCCTCTGATTCAGCCCCTCTGTTTCTCGCCCTCTGTTTCAGCCCCTCTGTTTCAGCCCCTCTGTTTCAGCCCCTCTGTTTCAGCCCCTCTGTTTCTCGCCCTCTGTTTCTGCCCCTCTGTTTCAGCCCCTCTGTTTCTCGCCCTCTGTTTCAGCCTCTCTGTTTCAGCCCCTCTGTTTCAGCCCCTCCGATTCAGCCCCTCTGATTCAGCCCCTCTGTTTCAGCCCCTCTGTTTCAGCCCCTCTGTTTCTCGCCCTCTGTTTCAGCCTCTCTGTTTCTCGCCCTCTGTTTCAGCCCCTCTGTTTCTCGCCCTCTGTTTCAGCCCCTCTGTTTCAGCCCCTCTGTTTCAGCCCCTCTGTTTCTCGCCCTCTGTTTCAGCCCCTCTGTTTCTCGCCCTCTGTTTCAGCCCCTCTGTTTCAGCCCCTCTGTTTCTGCCCCTCTGTTTCAGCCCCTCTGTTTCTCGCCCTCTGTTTCAGCCCCTCTGTTTCAGCCCTCTGTTTCAGCACCTCCGATTCAGCCCCTCTGTTTCAGCCCCTCTGTTTCAGCCCCTCTGTTTCAGCCCCTCTGTTTCTCGCCCTCTGTTTCAGCCCCTCTGTTTCTCGCCCTCTGTTTCAGCGCCTCTGTTTCTCGCCCTCTGTTTCAGCCCCTCTGTTTCAGAACCTCTGTTTCAGCCCCTCTGTTTCTCGCCCTCTGTTTCAGCCCCTCTGTTTCTCGCCCTCTGTTTCAGCCCCTCTATTTCAGCCCCTCTGTTTCTCGCCTCCTGTTTCTGCCCCTCTGTTTCTCGCCCTCTGTTTCAGCCTCTCTGTTTCTCGCCTTCTGTTTCAGCCCCTCTGATTCAGCCCCTCTGTTTCAGCCCCTCTGATTCAGCCCCTCTGATTCAGCCCCTCTGTTTCTCGCCCTCTGTTTCAGCCCCTCTGTTTCAGCCCTTCTGTTTCAGCCACTCTGTTTCAGCCCCTCTGTTTCTTGCCCTCTGTTTCAGCCCCTCTGATTCTCGCCCTCTGTTTCAGCCCCTCTGTTTCTCGCCCTCTGTTTCAGCCCCTCTGATTCACACTCTCTGTTTCAGCACCTCTTTTTCAGCCCCTCTGTTTCAGCCCCTCTGTTTCTCGCCCTCTGTTTCAGCCCCTCTGTTTCTTGCCCTCTGTTTCAGCCCCTCTGTTTCAGCCCCTCTGTTTCAGCCTCTCTGTTTCAGCCCCTCTGTTTCTCGCCCTCTGTTTCAGCCCCTCTGTTTCTCGCCCTCTGTTTCAGCCCCTCTGTTTCTCGCCCTCTGTTTCAGCCCCTCTGATTCTGCCCCTCTGTTTCAGCCCCTCTGATTCATCCCGTCTGTTTCAGCCCATCTATTTCAGCCCCTCTGTTTCAGCCCTTCTGATTCAGCCCCTCTGTTTCAGGCTCTCTGTTTCAGCCCGTCTTTTTCAGCCCCTCTGTTTCAGCCCTTCTGTTTCTCGCACTCTGTTTCTCGCCCGCTGTTTCAGTCCCTTAGTTTCTCGCCCACTGTTTCAGCCCCTCTGTTTCAGCCCCTCTGATTCAGCCCCTCTGAGTCAGCCCCTCTGTTTCTCGCCCTTTGTTTCAGCCCCTCTGTTTCAGCCCCTCTGTTTCTGCCCCTCTGTTTCAGCCCCTCTGTTTCTCGCCCTCTGTTTCAGCCCCTCTGTTTCAGCCCCTCTGTTTCAGCCCCTCCGATTCAGCCCCTCTGATTCAGCCCCTCTGTTTCAGCCCCTCTGTTTCTCGCCCTCTGTTTCAGCCCCTCTGTTTCAGCCCCTCTGTTTCAGCCCCTCCGATTCAGCCCCTCTGTTTCTCGCCCTCTTTTTCAGCCTCTCTGTTTCTCGCCCTCTGTTTCGGCCCCTCTGTTTCAGCCCCTCTGTTTCAGCCCCTCTGTTTCAGCCCCTGTTTCTCACCCTCTGTTTCAGCCCCTCTGTTTCAGCCCCTCTGTTTCTCGCCCTCTGTTTCAGCCCCTCTGTTTCAGCCCCTCTGTTTCTGCCCCTCTGTTTCAGCCCCTCTGTTTCTCGCCCTCTGTTTCAGCCCCTCTGTTTCAGCCCCTCTGTTTCAGCACCTCCGATTCAGCCCCTCTGTTTCAGCCCCTCTGTTTCAGCCCCTCTGTTTCAGCCCCTCTGTTTCTCGCCCTCTGTTTCAGCCCCTCTGTTTCTCGCCCTCTGTTTCAGCCCCTCTGTTTCAGCCCCTCTGTTTCTCGCCCTCTGTTTCAGCCCCTCTGTTTCTCGCTCTCTGTTTCAGCCCCTCTGTTTCAGCCCCTCTGTATCTCGCCTTCTGTTTCTGCCCCTCTGTTTCTCGCCCTCTGTTTCAGCCTCTCTGTTTCTCGCCTTCTGTTTCAGCCCCTCTGATTCAGCCCCTCTGTTTCAGCCGCTCTGATTCAGCCCCTCTGATTCAGCCCCTCTGTTTCTCGCCCTCTGTTTCAGCCCCTCTGTTTCAGCCCTTCTGTTTCAGCCACTCTGTTTCAGCCCCTCTGTTTCGCGCCCTCTGTTTCAGCCCCTCTGATTCTCGCCCTCTGATTCAGCCCCTCTGTTTCTAGCCCTCTGTTTCAGCCCCTCTGATTCACACTCTCTGTTTCAGCCCCTCTGTTTCAGCCCCTCTGTTTCTGCCCCTCTGTCTCTCGCCCTCTGTTTCAGCCCCTCTGTTTCTCGCCCTCTGTTTCAGCCCGTCTGATTCAGCCCCTCTGTTTCAGCCCCTCTGATTCAGCCCCTCTGTTTCAGCCCCTCTGTTTCAGCCCCTCTGTTTCTCGCCCTCTGTTTCAGCCCCTCTGTTTCTCACCCTCTGTTTCAGCCCCTCTGTTTCAGCCTCTCTGTTTCTCGCCCTCTGTTTCAGCCCCTCTGTTTCTCGCCCTCTGTTTCAGCCCCTCTGATTCAGCCCCTCTGTTTCTCGCCCTCTGTTTCAGCCCCTCTGTTTCTCGCCCTCTGATTCAGCCCCTCTGTTTCTCGCCCTCTGTTTCAGCCCCTCTGTTTCAGCCCCTCTGTTTCAGCCCCTCTGTTTCTCGCCCTCTGTTTCAGCCCCTCTGTTTCTCGCCCTCTGTTTCAGCCCCTCTATTCCTCGCCCTCTGTTTCAGCCCCTCTGTTTCAGCCCCACTGTTTCAGACCCTTTGTTTCTGCCCCTCTGTTTCTCGCCCTCTCTTTCAGCCGCTCTGTTTCACGCCCTCTGTTTCAGCCCCTCTGTTTCAGCCCCTCTGTTTCAGTCCCTCTGTTTCTCGCCCTTTTTTTTTTGGCCCTCTGTTTCAGCCCCTCTGTTTCTCGCCCTCTGTTTCAGCCCTTCTTGTTCAGCCCCTCTGTTTCAGCCCCTCTGTTTCAGTCCCTCTGTTTCTCGCACTCTGTTTCTCGCCCTCCGTTTCAGCCCCTCTGTTTCTCGCCCTCTGTTTCAGCCCCTCTGTTTCTCGCCCTCTGTTTCAGCCCCTCTGTTTCATCCCCTCTGTTTCTCGCCCTCTGTTTCAGCCCCTCTGTTTTTCGCCCTCTGTTTCAGCCCCTCTGTTTCTCTCCCTCTGTTTCAGGCTCTCTGTTTCAGCCCGTCTGTTTCAGCCCCTCTGTTTCAGCCCCTCTGTTTCTGGCCCTCTGTTTCTCGCCCGCTGTTTCAGCCCCTTTGTTTCTCGCCCTCTGTTTCAGCCCATCTGTTTCAGCCCCTCTGTTTCAGCCCCTCTGTTTCAGCCCCTTTGTTTCAGCCCCTCTGTTTCTCGCCCTCTGTTTCAGCCCCTGTGTTTCTCGCCCTCTGTTTCAGCCCCTCTGTTTCTCGCCCTCTGTTTCAGCCCCTCTGTTTCAGCCCCACTGTGTCAGCCCCTCTGTTTCAGCCCCTCTGTTTCTCGCCCTCTGTTTCAGCCCCTCTGTTTCTCGCCCTCTGTTTCAGCCCCTCTGTTTCTCGCCCTCTGTTTCAGCCCCGCTGTTTCAGCTCCACTGTTTCAGTCCCTCTGTTTCTTGCCCTCTGTATCTCGCCCTCTGTTTCAGCCCCTCTGTTTCTCGCCCTCTGTTTCAGCCCCTCTGTTTCTCGCCCTCTGTTTCAGCCCCTCTGTTTCAGCCCCTCTGTTTCTCGCCCTCTGTTTCAGCCCCTCTGTTTCTTGCCCTCTGTTTCAGCCCCTCTGTTTCAGCCCCTCTGTTTCAGCCTCTCTGTTTCAGCCCCTCTGTTTCTCGCCCTCTGTTTCAGCCCCTCTGTTTCTCGCCCACTGTTTCAGCCCCTCTGTTTCTCGCCCTCTGTTTCAGCCCCTCTGATTCTGCCCCTCTGTTTCAGCCCCTCTGATTCATCCCGTCTGTTTCAGCCCATCTATTTCAGTCCCTCTGTTTCAGCCCATCTGATTCAGCCCCTCTGTTTCAGGCTCTCTGTTTCAGCCCGTCTGTTTCAGCCCCTCTGTTTCAGCCCCTCTGTTTCTCGCACTCTGTTTCTCGCCCGCTGTTTCAGTCCCTTAGTTTCTCGCCCACTGTTTCAGCCCCTCTGTTTCAGCCCCTCTGATTCAGCCCCTCTGATTCAGCCCCTCTGTTTCTCGCCCTCTGTTTCAGCCCCTCTGTTTCAGCCCCTCTGTTTCTGCCCCTCTGTTTCAGCCCCTCTGTTTCTCGCCCTCTGTTTCTGCCCCTCTGTTTCAGCCCCTCTGTTTCTCGCCCTCTGTTTCAGCCTCTCTGTTTCAGCCCCTCTGTTTCAGCCCCTCCGATTCAGCCCCTCTGATTCAGCCCCTCTGTTTCAGCCCCTCTGTTTCAGCCCCTCTGTTTCTCGCCCTCTGTTTCAGCCTCTCTGTTTCTCGCCCTCTGTTTCAGCCCCTCTGTTTCTCGCCCTCCGTTTCAGCCCCTCTGTTTCAGCCCCTCTGTTTCAGCCCCTCTGTTTCTCGCCCTCTGTTTCAGCCCCTCTGTTTCTCGCCCTCTGTTTCAGCCCCTCTGTTTCAGCCCCTCTGTTTCTGCCCCTCTGTTTCAGCCCCTCTGTTTCTCGCCCTCTGTTTCAGCCCCTCTGTTTCAGCCCCTCTGTTTCAGCACCTCCGATTCAGCCCCTCTGTTTCAGCCCCTCTGTTTCAGCCCCTCTGTTTCAGCCCCTCTGTTTCTCGCCCTCTGTTTCAGCCCCTCTGTTTCTCGCCCTCTGTTTCAGCGCCTCTGTTTCTCGCCCTCTGTTTCAGCCCCTCTGTTTCAGCCCCTCTGTTTCAGCCCCTCTGTTTCTCGCCCTCTGTTTCAGCCCCTCTGTTTCTCGCCCTCTGTTTCAGCCTCTCTATTTCAGCCCCTCTGTTTCTCGCCTCCTGTTTCTGCCCCTCTGTTTCTCGCCCTCTGTTTCAGCCTCTCTGTTTCTCGCCTTCTGTTTCAGCCCCTCTGATTCAGCCCCTCTGTTTCAGCCCCTCTGATTCAGCCCCTCTGATTCAGCCCCTCTGTTTCTCGCCCTCTGTTTCAGCCCCTCTGTTTCAGCCCTTCTGTTTCAGCCCCTCTGTTTCAGCCCCTCTGTTTCTCGCCCTCTGTTTCAGCCCCTCTGTTTCTTGCCCTCTGTTTCAGCCCATCTGATTCTCGCCCTCTGTTTCAGCCCCTCTGTTTCTCGCCCTCTGTTTCAGCCCCTCTGATTCACACTCTCTGTTTCAGCACCTCTTTTTCAGCCCCTCTGTTTCAGCCCCTCTGTTTCTCGCCCTCTGTTTCAGCCCCTCTGTTTCTTGCCCTCTGTTTCAGCCCCTCTGTTTCAGCCCCTCTGTTTCAGCCTCTCTGTTTCAGCCCCTCTGTTTCTCGCCCTCTGTTTCAGCCCCTCTGTTTCTCGCCCTCTGTTTCTGCCCCTCTGTTTCAGCCCCTCTGTTTCTCGCCCTCTGTTTCAGCCTCTCTGTTTCAGCCCCTCTGTTTCAGCCCCTCCGATTCAGCCCCTCTGATTCAGCCCCTCTGTTTCAGCCCCTCTGTTTCAGCCCCTCTGTTTCTCGCCCTCTGTTTCAGCCTCTCTGTTTCTCGCCCTCTGTTTCAGCCCCTCTGTTTCTCGCCCTCCGTTTCAGCCCCTCTGTTTCAGCCCCTCTGTTTCAGCCCCTCTGTTTCTCGCCCTCTGTTTCAGCCCCTCTGTTTCTCGCCCTCTGTTTCAGCCCCTCTGTTTCAGCCCCTCTGTTTCTGCCCCTCTGTTTCAGCCCCTCTGTTTCTCGCCCTCTGTTTCAGCCCCTCTGTTTCAGCCCCTCTGTTTCAGCACCTCCGATTCAGCCCCTCTGTTTCAGCCCCTCTGTTTCAGCCCCTCTGTTTCAGCCCCTCTGTTTCTCGCCCTCTGTTTCAGCCCCTCTGTTTCTCGCCCTCTGTTTCAGCGCCTCTGTTTCTCGCCCTCTGTTTCAGCCCCTCTGTTTCAGCCCCTCTGTTTCAGCCCCTCTGTTTCTCGCCCTCTGTTTCAGCCCCTCTGTTTCTCGCCCTCTGTTTCAGCCTCTCTATTTCAGCCCCTCTGTTTCTCGCCTCCTGTTTCTGCCCCTCTGTTTCTCGCCCTCTGTTTCAGCCTCTCTGTTTCTCGCCTTCTGTTTCAGCCCCTCTGATTCAGCCCCTCTGTTTCAGCCCCTCTGATTCAGCCCCTCTGATTCAGCCCCTCTGTTTCTCGCCCTCTGTTTCAGCCCCTCTGTTTCAGCCCTTCTGTTTCAGCCCCTCTGTTTCAGCCCCTCTGTTTCTCGCCCTCTGTTTCAGCCCCTCTGTTTCTTGCCCTCTGTTTCAGCCCATCTGATTCTCGCCCTCTGTTTCAGCCCCTCTGTTTCTCGCCCTCTGTTTCAGCCCCTCTGATTCACACTCTCTGTTTCAGCACCTCTTTTTCAGCCCCTCTGTTTCAGCCCCTCTGTTTCTCGCCCTCTGTTTCAGCCCCTCTGTTTCTTGCCCTCTGTTTCAGCCCCTCTGTTTCAGCCCCTCTGTTTCAGCCTCTCTGTTTCAGCCCCTCTGTTTCTCGCCCTCTGTTTCAGCCCCTCTGTTTCTCGCCCTCTGTTTCTGCCCCTCTGTTTCAGCCCCTCTGTTTCTCGCCCTCTGTTTCAGCCTCTCTGTTTCAGCCCCTCTGTTTCAGCCCCTCCGATTCAGCCCCTCTGATTCAGCCCCTCTGTTTCAGCCCCTCTGTTTCAGCCCCTCTGTTTCTCGCCCTCTGTTTCAGCCTCTCTGTTTCTCGCCCTCTGTTTCAGCCCCTCTGTTTCTCGCCCTCCGTTTCAGCCCCTCTGTTTCAGCCCCTCTGTTTCAGCCCCTCTGTTTCTCGCCCTCTGTTTCAGCCCCTCTGTTTCTCGCCCTCTGTTTCAGCCCCTCTGTTTCAGCCCCTCTGTTTCTGCCCCTCTGTTTCAGCCCCTCTGTTTCTCGCCCTCTGTTTCAGCCCCTCTGTTTCAGCCCCTCTGTTTCAGCACCTCCGATTCAGCCCCTCTGTTTCAGCCCCTCTGTTTCAGCCCCTCTGTTTCAGCCCCTCTGTTTCTCGCCCTCTGTTTCAGCCCCTCTGTTTCTCGCCCTCTGTTTCAGCGCCTCTGTTTCTCGCCCTCTGTTTCAGCCCCTCTGTTTCAGCCCCTCTGTTTCAGCCCCTCTGTTTCTCGCCCTCTGTTTCAGCCCCTCTGTTTCTCGCCCTCTGTTTCAGCCCCTCTATTTCAGCCCCTCTGTTTCTCGCCTCCTGTTTCTGCCCCTCTGTTTCTCGCCCTCTGTTTCAGCCTCTCTGTTTCTCGCCTTCTGTTTCAGCCCCTCTGATTCAGCCCCTCTGTTTCAGCCCCTCTGATTCAGCCTCTCTGATTCAGCCCCTCTGTTTCTCGCCCTCTGTTTCAGCCCCTCTGTTTCAGCCCTTCTGTTTCAGCCACTCTGTTTCAGCCCCTCTGTTTCTTGCCCTCTGTTTCAGCCCATCTGATTCTCGCCCTTTGTTTCAGCCCCTCTGTTTCTCGCCCTCTGTTTCAGCCCCTCTGATTCACACTCTCTGTTTCAGCACCTCTTTTTCAGCCCCTCTGTTTCAGCCCCTCTGTTTCTCGCCCTCTGTTTCAGCCCCTCTGTTTCTTGCCCTCTGTTTCAGCCCCTCTGTTTCAGCCCCTCTGTTTCAGCCTCTCTGTTTCAGCCCCTCTGTTTCTCGCCCTCTGTTTCAGCCCCTCTGTTTCTCGCCCTCTGTTTCCGCCCCTCTGTTTCTCGCCCTCTGTTTCAGCCCCTCTGATTCTGCCCCTCTGTTTCAGCCCCTCTGATTCATCCCGTCTGTTTCAGCCCATCTATTTCAGCCCCTCTGTTTCAGCCCTTCTGATTCAGCCCCTCTGTTTCAGGCTCTCTGTTTCAGC
The DNA here is from genome assembly GCF_047496795.1 of Chiloscyllium punctatum. Classification (NCBI taxonomy): domain Eukaryota; kingdom Metazoa; phylum Chordata; class Chondrichthyes; order Orectolobiformes; family Hemiscylliidae; genus Chiloscyllium; species Chiloscyllium punctatum. The sequence goes on from NW_027309791.1 coordinate 202,697, forward strand.
CCGTCTTTTTCAGCCCCTCTGTTTCAGCCCTTCTGTTTCTCGCACTCTGTTTCTCGCCCGCTGTTTCAGTCCCTTAGTTTCTCGCCCACTGTTTCAGCCCCTCTGTTTCAGCCCCTCTGATTCAGCCCCTCTGATTCAGCCCCTCTGTTTCTCGCCCTTTGTTTCAGCCCCTCTGTTTCAGCCCCTCTGTTTCTGCCCCTCTGTTTCAGCCCCTCTGTTTCTCGCCCTCTGTTTCAGCCCCTCTGTTTCAGCCCCTCTGTTTCAGCCCCTCTGTTTCTCGCCCTCTGTTTCAGCCCCTCCGATTCAGCCCCTCTGATTCAGCCCCTCTGTTTCAGCCCCTCTGTTTCTCGCCCTCTGTTTCAGCCCCTCTGTTTCAGCCCCTCTGTTTCAGCCCCTCCGATTCAGCCCCTCTGTTTCTCGCCCTCTTTTTCAGCCTCTCTGTTTCTCGCCCTCTGTTTCGGCCCCTCTGTTTCAGCCCCTCTGTTTCAGCCCCTCTGTTTCAGCCCCTCTGTTTCTCACCCTCTGTTTCAGCCCCTCTGTTTCAGCCCCTCTGTTTCTCGCCCTCTGTTTCAGCCCCTCTGTTTCAGCCCCTCTGTTTCTGCCCCTCTGTTTCAGCCCCTCTGTTTCTCGCCCTCTGTTTCAGCCCCTCTGTTTCAGCCCCTCTGTTTCAGCACCTCCGATTCAGCCCCTCTGTTTCAGCCCCTCTGTTTCAGCCCCTCTGTTTCAGCCCCTCTGTTTCTCGCCCTCTGTTTCAGCCCCTCTGTTTCTCGCCCTCTGTTTCAGCCCCTCTGTTTCAGCCCCTCTGTTTCAGCCCCTCTGTTTCTCGCCCTCTGTTTCAGCCCCTCTGTTTCTCGCTCTCTGTTTCAGCCCCTCTGTTTCAGCCCCTCTGTATCTCGCCTTCTGTTTCTGCCCCTCTGTTTCTCGCCCTCTGTTTCAGCCTCTCTGTTTCTCGCCTTCTGTTTCAGCCCCTCTGATTCAGCCCCTCTGTTTCAGCCCCTCTGATTCAGCCCCTCTGATTCAGCCCCTCTGTTTCTCGCCCTCTGTTTCAGCCCCTCTGTTTCAGCCCTTCTGTTTCAGCCACTCTGTTTCAGCCCCTCTGTTTCTTGCCCTCTGTTTCAGCCCCTCTGATTCTCGCCCTCTGATTCAGCCCCTCTGTTTCTAGCCCTCTGTTTCAGCCCCTCTGATTCACACTCTCTGTTTCAGCCCCTCTGTTTCAGCCCCTCTGTTTCTGCCCCTCTGTCTCTCGCCCTCTGTTTCAGCCCCTCTGTTTCTCGCCCTCTGTTTCAGCCCGTCTGATTCAGCCCCTCTGTTTCAGCCCCTCTGATTCAGCCCCTCTGTTTCAGCCCCTCTGTTTCAGCCCCTCTGTTTCTCGCCCTCTGTTTCAGCCCCTCTGTTTCTCACCCTCTGTTTCAGCCCCTCTGTTTCAGCCTCTCTGTTTCTCGCCCTCTGTTTCAGCCCCTCTGTTTCTCGCCCTCTGTTTCAGCCCCTCTGATTCAGCCCCTCTGTTTCTCGCCCTCTGTTTCAGCCCCTCTGTTTCTCGCCCTCTGATTCAGCCCCTCTGTTTCTCGCCCTCTGTTTCAGCCCCTCTGTTTCAGCCCCTCTGTTTCAGCCCTATCTGTTTCTCGCCCTCTGTTTCAGCCCCTCTGTTTCTCGCCCTCTGTTTCAGCCCCTCTATTCCTCGCCCTCTGTTTCAGCCCCTCTGTTTCAGCCCCACTGTTTCAGACCCTTTGTTTCTGCCCCTCTGTTTCTCGCCCTCTCTTTCAGCCGCTCTGTTTCACGCCCTCTGTTTCAGCCCCTCTGTTTCAGCCCCTCTGTTTCAGTCCCTCTGTTTCTCGCCCTTTTTTTTTTGGCCCTCTGTTTCAGCCCCTCTGTTTCTCGCCCTCTGTTTCAGCCCTTCTGGTTCAGCCCCTCTGTTTCAGCCCCTCTGTTTCAGTCCCTCTGTTTCTCGCACTCTGTTTCTCGCCCTCCGTTTCAGCCCCTCTGTTTCTCGCCCTCTGTTTCAGCCCCTCTGTTTCTCGCCCTCTGTTTCAGCCCCTCTGTTTCATCCCCTCTGTTTCTCGCCCTCTGTTTCAGCCCCTCTGTTTTTCGCCCTCTGTTTCAGCCCCTCTGTTTCTCTCCCTCTGTTTCAGGCTCTCTGTTTCAGCCCGTCTGTTTCAGCCCCTCTGTTTCAGCCCCTCTGTTTCTGGCCCTCTGTTTCTCGCCCGCTGTTTCAGCCCCTTTGTTTCTCGCCCTCTGTTTCAGCCCATCTGTTTCAGCCCCTCTGTTTCAGCCCCTCTGTTTCAGCCCCTTTGTTTCAGCCCCTCTGTTTCTCGCCCTCTGTTTCAGCCCCTCTGTTTCTCGCCCTCTGTTTCAGCCCCTCTGTTTCTCGCCCTCTGTTTCAGCCCCTCTGTTTCAGCCCCACTGTGTCAGCCCCTCTGTTTCAGCCCCTCTGTTTCTCGCCCTCTGTTTCAGCCCCTCTGTTTCTCGCCCTCTGTTTCAGCCCCTCTGTTTCTCGCCCTCTGTTTCAGCCCCGCTGTTTCAGCTCCACTGTTTCAGTCCCTCTGTTTCTCGCCCTCTGTATCTCGCCCTCTGTTTCAGCCCCTCTGTTTCTCGCCCTCTGTTTCAGCCCCTCTGTTTCTCGCCCTCTGTTTCAGCCCCTCTGTTTCAGCCCCTCTGTTTCTCGCCCTCTGTTTCAGCCCCTCTGTTTCTTGCCCTCTGTTTCAGCCCCTCTGTTTCAGCCCCTCTGTTTCAGCCTCTCTGTTTCAGCCCCTCTGTGTCTCGCCCTCTGTTTCAGCCCCTCTGTTTCTCGCCCACTGTTTCAGCCCCTCTGTTTCTCGCCCTCTGTTTCAGCCCCTCTGATTCTGCCCCTCTGTTTCAGCCCCTCTGATTCATCCCGTCTGTTTCAGCCCATCTATTTCAGTCCCTCTGTTTCAGCCCTTCTGATTCAGCCCCTCTGTTTCAGGCTCTCTGTTTCAGCCCGTCTGTTTCAGCCCCTCTGTTTCAGCCCCTCTGTTTCTCGCACTCTGTTTCTCGCCCGCTGTTTCATTCCCTTAGTTTCTCGCCCACTGTTTCAGCCCCTCTGTTTCAGCCCCTCTGATTCAGCCCCTCTGATTCAGCCCCTCTGTTTCTCGCCCTCTGTTTCAGCCCCTCTGTTTCAGCCCCTCTGTTTCTCGCCCTCTGTTTCAGCCCCTCTGTTTCAGCCCCACTGTGTCAGCCCCTCTGTTTCAGCCCCTCTGTTTCTCGCCCTCTGTTTCAGCCCCTCTGTTTCTCGCCCTCTGTTTCAGCCCCTCTGTTTCTCGCCCTCTGTTTCAGCCCCGCTGTTTCAGCTCCACTGTTTCAGTCCCTCTGTTTCTCGCCCTCTGTATCTCGCCCTCTGTTTCAGCCCCTCTGTTTCTCGCCCTCTGTTTCAGCCCCTCTGTTTCTCGCCCTCTGTTTCAGCCCCTCTGTTTCAGCCCCTCTGTTTCTCGCCCTCTGTTTCAGCCCCTCTGTTTCTTGCCCTCTGTTTCAGCCCTTCTGTTTCAGCCCCTCTGTTTCAGCCTCTCTGTTTCAGCCCCTCTGTTTCTCGCCCTCTGTTTCAGCCCCTCTGTTTCTCGCCCACTGTTTCAGCCCCTCTGTTTCAGCCCTTCTGATTCAGCCCCTCTGTTTCAGGCTCTCTGTTTCAGCCCGTCTGTTTCAGCCCCTCTGTTTCAGCCCCTCTGTTTCTCGCACTCTGTTTCTCGCCCGCTGTTTCATTCCCTTAGTTTCTCGCCCACTGTTTCAGCCCCTCTGTTTCAGCCCCTCTGATTCAGCCCCTCTGATTCAGCCCCTCTGTTTCTCGCCCTCTGTTTCAGCCCCTCTGTTTCAGCCCCTCTGTTTCTGCCCCTCTGTTTCAGCCCCTCTGTTTCTCGCCCTCTGTTTCAGCCCCTCTGTTTCAGCCCCTCTGTTTCTCGCCCTCTGTTTCAGCCCCTCTGTTTCTTGCCCTCTGTTTCAGCCCCTCTGTTTCAGCCCCTCTGTTTCAGCCTCTCTGTTTCAGCCCCTCTGTTTCTCGCCCTCTGTTTCAGCCCCTCTGTTTCTCGCCCACTGTTTCAGTCCCTCTGTTTCAGCCCTTCTGATTCAGCCCCTCTGTTTCAGGCTCTCTGTTTCAGCCCGTCTGTTTCAGCCCCTCTGTTTCAGCCCCTCTGTTTCTCGCACTCTGTTTCTCGCCCGCTGTTTCATTCCCTTAGTTTCTCGCCCACTGTTTCAGCCCCTCTGTTTCAGCCCCTCTGATTCAGCCCCTCTGATTCAGCCCCTCTGTTTCTCGCCCTCTGTTTCAGCCCCTCTGTTTCAGCCCCTCTGTTTCTGCCCCTCTGTTTCAGCCCCTCTGTTTCTCGCCCTCTGTTTCTGCCCCTCTGTTTCAGCCCCTCTGTTTCTCGCCCTCTGTTTCAGCCCCTCTGTTTCAGCCCCTCTGTTTCAGCCCCTCCGATTCAGCCCCTCTGATTCAGCCCCACTGTTTCAGCCCCTCTGTTTCAGCCCCTCTGTTTCTCGCCCTCTGTTTCAGCCTCTCTGTTTCTCGCCCTCTGTTTCAGCCCCTCTGTTTCAGCCCCTCTGTTTCTTGCCCTCTGTTTCAGCCCCTCTGTTTCTCGCCCTCTGTTTCAGCCCCTCTGTTTCAGCCCCTCTGTTTCTGCCCCTCTGTTTCAGCCCCTCTGTTTCTCGCCCTCTGTTTCAGCCCCTCTGTTTCAGCCCCTCTGTTTCAGCACCTCCGATTCAGCCCCTCTGTTTCAGCCCCTCTATTTCAGCCCCTCTGTTTCAGCCCCTCTGTTTCTCGCCCTCTGTTTCAGCCCCTCTGTTTCTCGCCCTCTGTTTCAGCCCCTCTGTTTCTCGCCCTCTGTTTCAGCCCCTCTGTTTGAGCCCCTCTGTTTCTGCCCCTCTGTTTCTCGCCCTCTGTTTCAGCCCCTCTGTTTCTCGCCCTCTGTTTCAGCCCCTCTGTTTCAGCCCCTCTGTTTCTCGCTTCCTGTTTCTGCCCCTCTGTTTCTCGCCCTCTCTTTCAGCCTCTCTGTTTCTCGCCTTCTGTTTCAGCCCCTCTGATTCAGCCCCTCTGTTTCAGCCCCTCTGATTCAGCCCCTCTGATTCAGCCCCTCTGTTTCTCGCCCTCTGTTTCAGCCCCTCTGTTTCAGCCCTTCTGTTTCAGCCACTCTGTTTCAGCCCCTCTGTTTCTTGCCCTCTGTTTCAGCCCCTCTGATTCTCGCCCTCTGTTTCAGCCCCTCTGTTTCTCGCCCTCTGTTTCAGCCCCTCTGATTCACACTCTCTGTTTCAGCACCTCTTTTTCAGCCCCTCTGTTTCAGCCCCTCTGTTTCTCGCCCTCTGTTTCAGCCCCTCTGTTTCTTGCCCTCTGCTTCAGCCCCTCTGTTTCAGCCCCTCTGTTTCAGCCTCTCTGTTTCAGCCTATCTGTTTCTCGCCCTCTGTTTCAGCCCCTCTGTTTCTCGCCCTCTGTTTCAGCCCCTCTGTTTCTCGCCCTCTGTTTCAGCCCCTCTGATTCAGCCCCTCTGTTTCAGCCCCTCTGATTCATCCCGTCTGTTTCAGCCCATCTATTTCAGCCCCTCTGTTTCAGCCCTTCTGATTCTCGCCCTCTGTTTCAGCCCCTCTGTTTCTCGCCCTCTGTTTCAGCCCCTCTGATTCACACTCTCTGTTTCAGCACCTCTTTTTCAGCCCCTCTGTTTCAGCCCCTCTGTTTCTCGCCCTCTGTTTCAGCCCCTCTGTTTCTTGCCCTCTGTTTCAGCCCCTCTGTTTCAGCCCCTCTGTTTCAGCCTCTCTGTTTCAGCCCCTCTGTTTCTCGCCCTCTGTTTCAGCCCCTCTGTTTCTCGCCCTCTGTTTCTGCCCCTCTGTTTCAGCCCCTCTGTTTCTCGCCCTCTGTTTCAGCCTCTCTGTTTCAGCCCCTCTGTTTCAGCCCCTCCGATTCAGCCCCTCTGATTCAGCCCCTCTGTTTCAGCCCCTCTGTTTCAGCCCCTCTGTTTCTCGCCCTCTGTTTCAGCCTCTCTGTTTCTCGCCCTCTGTTTCAGCCCCTCTGTTTCTCGCCCTCCGTTTCAGCCCCTCTGTTTCAGCCCCTCTGTTTCAGCCCCTCTGTTTCTCGCCCTCTGTTTCAGCCCCTCTGTTTCTCGCCCTCTGTTTCAGCCCCTCTGTTTCAGCCCCTCTGTTTCTGCCCCTCTGTTTCAGCCCCTCTGTTTCTCGCCCTCTGTTTCAGCCCCTCTGTTTCAGCCCCTCTGTTTCAGCACCTCCGATTCAGCCCCTCTGTTTCAGCCCCTCTGTTTCAGCCCCTCTGTTTCAGCCCCTCTGTTTCTCGCCCTCTGTTTCAGCCCCTCTGTTTCTCGCCCTCTGTTTCAGCGCCTCTGTTTCTCGCCCTCTGTTTCAGCCCCTCTGTTTCAGCCCCTCTGTTTCAGCCCCTCTGTTTCTCGCCCTCTGTTTCAGCCCCTCTGTTTCTCGCCCTCTGTTTCAGCCCCTCTATTTCAGCCCCTCTGTTTCTCGCCTCCTGTTTCTGCCCCTCTGTTTCTCGCCCTCTGTTTCAGCCTCTCTGTTTCTCGCCTTCTGTTTCAGCCCCTCTGATTCAGCCCCTCTGTTTCAGCCCCTCTGATTCAGCCCCTCTGATTCAGCCCCTCTGTTTCTCGCCCTCTGTTTCAGCCCCTCTGTTTCAGCCCTTCTGTTTCAGCCACTCTGTTTCAGCCCCTCTGTTTCTTGCCCTCTGTTTCAGCCCATCTGATTCTCGCCCTCTGTTTCAGCCCCTCTGTTTCTCGCCCTCTGTTTCAGCCCCTCTGATTCACACTCTCTGTTTCAGCACCTCTTTTTCAGCCCCTCTGTTTCAGCCCCTCTGTTTCTCGCCCTCTGTTTCAGCCCCTCTGTTTCTTGCCCTCTGTTTCAGCCCCTCTGTTTCAGCCCCTCTGTTTCAGCCTCTCTGTTTCAGCCCCTCTGTTTCTCGCCCTCTGTTTCAGCCCCTCTGTTTCTCGCCCTCTGTTTCAGCCCCTCTGTTTCTCGCCCTCTGTTTCAGCCCCTCTGATTCTGCCCCTCTGTTTCAGCCCCTCTGATTCATCCCGTCTGTTTCAGCCCATCTATTTCAGCCCCTCTGTTTCAGCCCTTCTGATTCAGCCCCTCTGTTTCAGGCTCTCTGTTTCAGCCCGTCTTTTTCAGCCCCTCTGTTTCATCCCTTCTGTTTCTCGCACTCTGTTTCTCGCCCGCTGTTTCAGTCCCTTAGTTTCTCGCCCACTGTTTCAGCCCCTCTGTTTCAGCCCCTCTGATTCAGCCCCTCTGATTCAGCCCCTCTGTTTCTCGCCCTTTGTTTCAGCCCCTCTGTTTCAGCCCCTCTGTTTCTGCCCCTCTGTTTCAGCCCCTCTGTTTCTCGCCCTCTGTTTCAGCCCCTCTGTTTCAGCCCCTCTGTTTCAGCCCCTCTGTTTCTCGCCCTCTGTTTCAGCCCCTCCGATTCAGCCCCTCTGATTCAGCCCCTCTGTTTCAGCCCCTCTGTTTCTCGCCCTCTGTTTCAGCCCCTCTGTTTCAGCCCCTCTGTTTCAGCCCCTCCGATTCAGCCCCTCTGTTTCTCGCCCTCTTTTTCAGCCTCTCTGTTTCTCGCCCTCTGTTTCGGCCCCTCTGTTTCAGCCCCTCTGTTTCAGCCCCTCTGTTTCAGCCCCTCTGTTTCTCACCCTCTGTTTCAGCCCCTCTGTTTCAGCCCCTCTGTTTCTCGCCCTCTGTTTCAGCCCCTCTGTTTCAGCCCCTCTGTTTCTGCCCCTCTGTTTCAGCCCCTCTGTTTCTCGCCCTCTGTTTCAGCCCCTCTGTTTCAGCCCCTCTGTTTCAGCACCTCCGATTCAGCCCCTCTGTTTCAGCCCCTCTGTTTCAGCCCCTCTGTTTCAGCCCCTCTGTTTCTCGCCCTCTGTTTCAGCCCCTCTGTTTCTCGCCCTCTGTTTCAGCCCCTCTGTTTCAGCCCCTCTGTTTCAGCCCCTCTGTTTCTCGCCCTCTGTTTCAGCCCCTCTGTTTCTCGCTCTCTGTTTCAGCCCCTCTGTTTCAGCCCCTCTGTATCTCGCCTTCTGTTTCTGCCCCTCTGTTTCTCGCCCTCTGTTTCAGCCTCTCTGTTTCTCGCCTTCTGTTTCAGCCCCTCTGATTCAGCCCCTCTGTTTCAGCCCCTCTGATTCAGCCCCTCTGATTCAGCCCCTCTGTTTCTCGCCCTCTGTTTCAGCCCCTCTGTTTCAGCCCTTCTGTTTCAGCCACTCTGTTTCAGCCCCTCTGTTTCTTGCCCTCTGTTTCAGCCCCTCTGATTCTCGCCCTCTGATTCAGCCCCTCTGTTTCTAGCCCTCTGTTTCAGCCCCTCTGATTCACACTCTCTGTTTCAGCCCCTCTGTTTCAGCCCCTCTGTTTCTGCCCCTCTGTCTCTCGCCCTCTGTTTCAGCCCCTCTGTTTCTCGCCCTCTGTTTCAGCCCGTCTGATTCAGCCCCTCTGTTTCAGCCCCTCTGATTCAGCCCCTCTGTTTCAGCCCCTCTGTTTCAGCCCCTCTGTTTCTCGCCCTCTGTTTCAGCCCCTCTGTTTCTCACCCTCTGTTTCAGCCCCTCTGTTTCAGCCTCTCTGTTTCTCGCCCTCTGTTTCAGCCCCTCTGTTTCTCGCCCTCTGTTTCAGCCCCTCTGATTCAGCCCCTCTGTTTCTCGCCCTCTGTTTCAGCCCCTCTGTTTCTCGCCCTCTGATTCAGCCCCTCTGTTTCTCGCCCTCTGTTTCAGCCCCTCTGTTTCAGCCCCTCTGTTTCAGCCCTATCTGTTTCTCGCCCTCTGTTTCAGCCCCTCTGTTTCTCGCCCTCTGTTTCAGCCCCTCTATTCCTCGCCCTCTGTTTCAGCCCCTCTGTTTCAGCCCCACTGTTTCAGACCCTTTGTTTCTGCCCCTCTGTTTCTCGCCCTCTCTTTCAGCCGCTCTGTTTCACGCCCTCTGTTTCAGCCCCTCTGTTTCAGCCCCTCTGTTTCAGTCCCTCTGTTTCTCGCCCTTTTTTTTTTGGCCCTCTGTTTCAGCCCCTCTGTTTCTCGCCCTCTGTTTCAGCCCTTCTGGTTCAGCCCCTCTGTTTCAGCCCCTCTGTTTCAGTCCCTCTGTTTCTCGCACTCTGTTTCTCGCCCTCCGTTTCAGCCCCTCTGTTTCTCGCCCTCTGTTTCAGCCCCTCTGTTTCTCGCCCTCTGTTTCAGCCCCTCTGTTTCATCCCCTCTGTTTCTCGCCCTCTGTTTCAGCCCCTCTGTTTTTCGCCCTCTGTTTCAGCCCCTCTGTTTCTCTCCCTCTGTTTCAGGCTCTCTGTTTCAGCCCGTCTGTTTCAGCCCCTCTGTTTCAGCCCCTCTGTTTCTGGCCCTCTGTTTCTCGCCCGCTGTTTCAGCCCCTTTGTTTCTCGCCCTCTGTTTCAGCCCATCTGTTTCAGCCCCTCTGTTTCAGCCCCTCTGTTTCAGCCCCTTTGTTTCAGCCCCTCTGTTTCTCGCCCTCTGTTTCAGCCCCTCTGTTTCTCGCCCTCTGTTTCAGCCCCTCTGTTTCTCGCCCTCTGTTTCAGCCCCTCTGTTTCAGCCCCACTGTGTCAGCCCCTCTGTTTCAGCCCCTCTGTTTCTCGCCCTCTGTTTCAGCCCCTCTGTTTCTCGCCCTCTGTTTCAGCCCCTCTGTTTCTCGCCCTCTGTTTCAGCCCCGCTGTTTCAGCTCCACTGTTTCAGTCCCTCTGTTTCTCGCCCTCTGTATCTCGCCCTCTGTTTCAGCCCCTCTGTTTCTCGCCCTCTGTTTCAGCCCCTCTGTTTCTCGCCCTCTGTTTCAGCCCCTCTGTTTCAGCCCCTCTGTTTCTCGCCCTCTGTTTCAGCCCCTCTGTTTCTTGCCCTCTGTTTCAGCCCCTCTGTTTCAGCCCCTCTGTTTCAGCCTCTCTGTTTCAGCCCCTCTGTGTCTCGCCCTCTGTTTCAGCCCCTCTGTTTCTCGCCCACTGTTTCAGCCCCTCTGTTTCTCGCCCTCTGTTTCAGCCCCTCTGATTCTGCCCCTCTGTTTCAGCCCCTCTGATTCATCCCGTCTGTTTCAGCCCATCTATTTCAGTCCCTCTGTTTCAGCCCTTCTGATTCAGCCCCTCTGTTTCAGGCTCTCTGTTTCAGCCCGTCTGTTTCAGCCCCTCTGTTTCAGCCCCTCTGTTTCTCGCACTCTGTTTCTCGCCCGCTGTTTCATTCCCTTAGTTTCTCGCCCACTGTTTCAGCCCCTCTGTTTCAGCCCCTCTGATTCAGCCCCTCTGATTCAGCCCCTCTGTTTCTCGCCCTCTGTTTCAGCCCCTCTGTTTCAGCCCCTCTGTTTCTCGCCCTCTGTTTCAGCCCCTCTGTTTCAGCCCCACTGTGTCAGCCCCTCTGTTTCAGCCCCTCTGTTTCTCGCCCTCTGTTTCAGCCCCTCTGTTTCTCGCCCTCTGTTTCAGCCCCTCTGTTTCTCGCCCTCTGTTTCAGCCCCGCTGTTTCAGCTCCACTGTTTCAGTCCCTCTGTTTCTCGCCCTCTGTATCTCGCCCTCTGTTTCAGCCCCTCTGTTTCTCGCCCTCTGTTTCAGCCCCTCTGTTTCTCGCCCTCTGTTTCAGCCCCTCTGTTTCAGCCCCTCTGTTTCTCGCCCTCTGTTTCAGCCCCTCTGTTTCTTGCCCTCTGTTTCAGCCCTTCTGTTTCAGCCCCTCTGTTTCAGCCTCTCTGTTTCAGCCCCTCTGTTTCTCGCCCTCTGTTTCAGCCCCTCTGTTTCTCGCCCACTGTTTCAGCCCCTCTGTTTCAGCCCTTCTGATTCAGCCCCTCTGTTTCAGGCTCTCTGTTTCAGCCCGTCTGTTTCAGCCCCTCTGTTTCAGCCCCTCTGTTTCTCGCACTCTGTTTCTCGCCCGCTGTTTCATTCCCTTAGTTTCTCGCCCACTGTTTCAGCCCCTCTGTTTCAGCCCCTCTGATTCAGCCCCTCTGATTCAGCCCCTCTGTTTCTCGCCCTCTGTTTCAGCCCCTCTGTTTCAGCCCCTCTGTTTCTGCCCCTCTGTTTCAGCCCCTCTGTTTCTCGCCCTCTGTTTCAGCCCCTCTGTTTCAGCCCCTCTGTTTCTCGCCCTCTGTTTCAGCCCCTCTGTTTCTTGCCCTCTGTTTCAGCCCCTCTGTTTCAGCCCCTCTGTTTCAGCCTCTCTGTTTCAGCCCCTCTGTTTCTCGCCCTCTGTTTCAGCCCCTCTGTTTCTCGCCCACTGTTTCAGTCCCTCTGTTTCAGCCCTTCTGATTCAGCCCCTCTGTTTCAGGCTCTCTGTTTCAGCCCGTCTGTTTCAGCCCCTCTGTTTCAGCCCCTCTGTTTCTCGCACTCTGTTTCTCGCCCGCTGTTTCATTCCCTTAGTTTCTCGCCCACTGTTTCAGCCCCTCTGTTTCAGCCCCTCTGATTCAGCCCCTCTGATTCAGCCCCTCTGTTTCTCGCCCTCTGTTTCAGCCCCTCTGTTTCAGCCCCTCTGTTTCTGCCCCTCTGTTTCAGCCCCTCTGTTTCTCGCCCTCTGTTTCTGCCCCTCTGTTTCAGCCCCTCTGTTTCTCGCCCTCTGTTTCAGCCCCTCTGTTTCAGCCCCTCTGTTTCAGCCCCTCCGATTCAGCCCCTCTGATTCAGCCCCACTGTTTCAGCCCCTCTGTTTCAGCCCCTCTGTTTCTCGCCCTCTGTTTCAGCCTCTCTGTTTCTCGCCCTCTGTTTCAGCCCCTCTGTTTCAGCCCCTCTGTTTCTTGCCCTCTGTTTCAGCCCCTCTGTTTCTCGCCCTCTGTTTCAGCCCCTCTGTTTCAGCCCCTCTGTTTCTGCCCCTCTGTTTCAGCCCCTCTGTTTCTCGCCCTCTGTTTCAGCCCCTCTGTTTCAGCCCCTCTGTTTCAGCACCTCCGATTCAGCCCCTCTGTTTCAGCCCCTCTATTTCAGCCCCTCTGTTTCAGCCCCTCTGTTTCTCGCCCTCTGTTTCAGCCCCTCTGTTTCTCGCCCTCTGTTTCAGCCCCTCTGTTTCTCGCCCTCTGTTTCAGCCCCTCTGTTTGAGCCCCTCTGTTTCTGCCCCTCTGTTTCTCGCCCTCTGTTTCAGCCCCTCTGTTTCTCGCCCTCTGTTTCAGCCCCTCTGTTTCAGCCCCTCTGTTTCTCGCCTCCTGTTTCTGCCCCTCTGTTTCTCGCCCTCTCTTTCAGCCTCTCTGTTTCTCGCCTTCTGTTTCAGCCCCTCTGATTCAGCCCCTCTGTTTCAGCCCCTCTGATTCAGCCCCTCTGATTCAGCCCCTCTGTTTCTCGCCCTCTGTTTCAGCCCCTCTGTTTCAGCCCTTCTGTTTCAGCCACTCTGTTTCAGCCCCTCTGTTTCTTGCCCTCTGTTTCAGCCCCTCTGATTCTCGCCCTCTGTTTCAGCCCCTCTGTTTCTCGCCCTCTGTTTCAGCCCCTCTGATTCACACTCTCTGTTTCAGCACCTCTTTTTCAGCCCCTCTGTTTCAGCCCCTCTGTTTCTCGCCCTCTGTTTCAGCCCCTCTGTTTCTTGCCCTCTGCTTCAGCCCCTCTGTTTCAGCCCCTCTGTTTCAGCCTCTCTGTTCCAGCCTATCTGTTTCTCGCCCTCTGTTTCAGCCCCTCTGTTTCTCGCCCTCTGTTTCAGCCCCTCTGTTTCTCGCCCTCTGTTTCAGCCCCTCTGATTCAGCCCCTCTGTTTCAGCCCCTCTGATTCATCCCGTCTGTTTCAGCCCATCTATTTCAGCCCCTCTGTTTCAGCCCTTCTGATTCAGCCCCTCTGTTTCAGGCTCTCTGTTTCAGCCCGTCTGTTTCAGCCCCTCTGTTTCAGGCCCTCTGTTTCTCGCACTCTGTTTCTCGCCCGCTGATTCAGTCCCTTAGTTTCTCGCCCACTGTTTCAGCCCCTCTGTTTCAGCCCCTCTGATTCAGCCCCTCTGATTCAGCCCCTCTGTTTCTCGCCCTCTGTTTCAGCCCCTCTGTTTCAGCCCCTCTGTTTCTGCCCCTCTGCTTCAGCCCCTCTGTTTCTCGCCCTCTGTTTCAGCCCCTCTGTTTCAGCCCCTCTGTTTCAGCCCCTCCGATTCAGCCCCTCTGATTCAGCCCCTCTGTTTCAGCCCCTCTGTTTCTCGCCCTCTGTTTCAGCCCCTCTGTTTCAGCCCCTCTGTTTCAGCCCCTCCGATTCAGCCCCTGTGTTTCTCGCCCTCTTTTTCAGCCTCTCTGTTTCTCGCCCTCAGTTTCAGCCCCTCAGTTTCAGCCCCTCTGTTTCAGCCCCTCTGTTTCAGCCCCTCTGTTTCTCACCCTCTGTTTCAGCCCCTCTGTTTCAGCCCCTCTGTTTCTCGCCCTCTGTTTCAGCCCCTCTGTTTCAGCCCCTCCGATTCTGCCCCTCTGTTTCAGCCCCTCTGTTTCTCGCCCTCTGTTTCAGCCCCTCTGTTTCAGCCCCTCTGTTTCAGCACCTCCGATTCAGCCCCTCTGTTTCAGCCCCTCTGTTTCAGCCCCTCTGTTTCAGCCCCTCTGTTTCTCGCCCTCTGTTTCAGCCCCTCTGTTTCTCGCCCTCTGTTTCAGCCCCTCTGTTTCAGCCCCTCTGTTTCAGCCCCTCTGTTTCTCGCCCTCTGTTTCAGCCCCTCTGTTTCTCGCTCTCTGTTTCAGCCCCTCTGTTTCAGCCCCTCTGTATCTCGCCTTCTGTTTCTGCCCTTCTGTTTCTCTCCCTCTGTTTCAGCCTCTCTGTTTCTCGCCTTCTGTTTCAGCCCCTCTGAATCAGCCCCTCTGTTTCAGCCCCTCTGATTCAGCCCCTCTGATTCAGCCCCTCTGTTTCTCGCCCTCTGTTTCAGCCCCTCTGTTTCAGCCCTTCTGTTTCAGCCACTCTGTTTCAGCCCCTCTGTTTCTTGCCCTCTGTTTCAGCCCCTCTGATTCTCGCACTCTGTTTCAGCCCCTCTGTTTCTAGCCCTCTGTTTCAGCCCCTCTGATTCACACACTCTGTTTCAGCCCCTCTGTTTCAGCCCCTCTGTTTCTGCCCCTCTGTCTCTCGCCCTCTGTTTCAGCCCCTCTGTTTCTCGCCCTCTGTTTCAGCCCGTCTGATTCAGCCCCTCTGTTTCAGCCCCTCTGATTCAGCCCCTCTGTTTCAGCCCCTCTGTTTCAGCCCCTCTGTTTCTCGCCCTCTGTTTCTCACCCTCTGTTTCAGCCCCTCTGTTTCAGCCTCTCTGTTTCTCGCCCTCTGTTTCAGCCCATCTGTTTCTCGCCCTCTGTTTCAGCCCCTCTGATTCAGCCCCTCTGTTTCTCGCCCTCTGTCTCAGCCCCTCTGTTTCTCGCCCTCTGTTTCAGCCCCTCTGTTTCTCGCCCTCTGTTTCAGCCCCTCTGTTTCAGCCCCTCTGTTTCAGCCCCTCTGTTTCTCGCCCTCTGTTTCAGCCCCTCTATTCCTCGCCCTCTGTTTCAGCCCCTCTGTTTCAGCCCCACTGTTTCAGACCCTTTGTTTCTGCCCCTCTGTTTCTCGCCCTCTGTTTCAGCCGCTCTGTTTCACGCCCTCTGTTTCAGCCCCTCTGTTTCAGTCCCTCTGTTTCTCGCCCTTTTTTTTTTGGCCCTCTGTTTCAGCCCCTCTGTTTCTCGCCCTCTGTTTCAGCCCTTCTGGTTCAGCCCCTCTGTTTCAGCCCCTCTGTTTCAGCCCCTCTGTTTCAGCCCCTCCGTTTCTCACCCTCTGTTTCAGCCCCTCTGTTTCTCGCCCTCTGTTTCAGCCCCTCTGTTTCTTGCCCTCTGTTTCAGCCCCTCTGTTTCTTGCCTTCTGTTTCAGCCCCTCTGTTTCTCGCCCTCTGTTTCAGCCCCTCTGTTTCTCGCCGTCTGTTTCAGCCCCTCTGTTTCTCGCCCTCTGTTTCAGTCCCTCTGTTTCTCGCCCTCTGTTTCAGCCCCTCTGTTTCTCGCCTTCTGTTTCAGCCCCTCTGATTCAGCCCCTCTGTTTCAGCCCCTCTGATTCACACTCTCTGTTTCAGCCCCTCTGTTTCAGCCCCTCTGTTTCTCGCCCTCTGTTTCTGCCCCTCTGTCTCTCGCCCTCTGTTTCAGCCCCTCTGTTTCTCACCCTCTGTTTCAGCCCCTCTGTTTCTCGCCCTCTGTTTCAGCCCCTCTGTTTCAGCCCCTCTGTTTCAGCCCCTCCGTTTCTCGCCCTCTGTTTCAGCGCCTCTGTTTCTCGCCCTCTGTTTCAGCCCTTCTGTTTCAGCCACTCAGTTTCAGCCCCTCTGTTTCTCGCCCTCTGTTTCAGCCCCTCTGTTTCTCGCCCTCTGTTTCAGCCACTCTGTTTCTCGCCGTCTGTTTCAGCCCCTCTGTTTCTCGCCCTCTGTTTCAGCCCCTCTGTTTCGCGCTCTCTGTTTCAGCCCCTCTGTTTCAGCCCCTCTGTTTCTCGCCCTCTGTTTCTGCCCGTCTGTTTCTCGCCCTCTGTTTCAGCCCTTCTGTTTCAGCCACTCAGTTTCAGCCCCTCTGTTTCTCGCCCTCTGTTTCAGCCCCTCTGTTTCTCGCCCTCTGTTTCAGCCCCTCTGTTTCTCGCCGTCTGTTTCATCCCCTCTGTTTCTCGCCCTCTGTTTCAGTCCCTCTGTTTCGCGCTCTCTGTTTCAGCCCCTCTGATTCAGCCCCTCTGTTTCAGCCCCTCTGAATCAGCCCCTCTGATTCAGCCCCTGTGTTTCAGCCCCTCTGTTTCTGCCCCTCTGTTTCTCGCCCTCTGTTTAATCCCCTCTGTTTCTCACCATCTGTTTCAGCCCCTCTGTTTCTCGCCCTCTGTTTCAGCCTTTCTGTTTCTCGCCCTCTGTTTCAGCCCCTCTGATTCAGCCCCTCTGTTTCTCGCCCTCTGTTTCAGCCCCTCTGATTCTCGCCCTCTGTTTCAGCCCCTCAGTTTCTCGCCCTCTGTTTCAGCACCTCTGTTTCAGCCCCTCTGTTTCAGCCCCTCTGTTTCGCGCCCTCTGTTTCAGCCCCTCTGTTTCTCGCACTCTGTTTCAGCCCCTCTGTTTCTCGCCCTCTGTTTCAGCCCCTCTATTTCTCGCCCTCTGTTTCAGCCCCTCTGTTTCAGCCCCACTGTTTCAGCCCCTCTGTTTCAGCCCCTCTGTTTCTCGCCCTCTGTTTCAGCCCCTCTGTTTCTCGCCCTCTGTTTCAGCCCCTCTGTTTCGTGCCCTCTGTTTCAGCCCCTCTGTTTCAGCCCCTCTGTTTCAGTCCCTCTGTTTCTCGCCCTCTGTTTCTCGCCCTCCGTTTCAGCCCCTCTGTTTCTCGCCCACTGTTTCAGCCCCTCTGTTTCTCGCCCTCTGTTTCAGCTCCTCTGTTTCAGCCTCTCTATTTCAGCCCCTCTGTTTCTCGCATCTCTGATTCAGCCCCTCTGTTTCTTGCCCTCTGTTTCAGCCCCTCTGTTTCTCGCCCTCTGTTTCAGCCTCTCTGTTTCTCGCCCTCTGTTTCAGCCCCTCTGTTTCAGCCCCTCTGTTTCAGCCCCTCTGTTTCTTGCCCTCTCTTTCAGCCCCTCTGATTCTCGCCCTCTGTTTCAGCCCCTCTGTTTCTCGCCCTCTGTTTCAGCCCCTCTGATTCACACTCTCTCTTTCAGCACCTCTTTTTCAGCCCCTCTCTTTCAGCCGCTCTGTTTCACGCCCTCTGTTTCAGCCCCTCTGTTTCAGCCCCTCTGTTTCAGTCCCTCTGTTTCTCGCCCTTTTTTTTTTGGCCCTCTGTTTCAGCCCCTCTGTTTCTCGCCCTCTGTTTCAGCCCTTCTGGTTCAGCCCCTCTGTTTCAGCCCCTCTGTTTCAGTCCCTCTGTTTCTCGCACTCTGTTTCTCGCCCTCCGTTTCAGCCCCTCTGTTTCTCGCCCTCTGTTTCAGCCCCTCTGTTTCTCGCCCTCTGTTTCAGCCCCTCTGTTTCATCCCCTCTGTTTCTCGCCCTCTGTTTCAGCCCCTCTGTTTTTCGCCCTCTGTTTCAGCCCCTCTGTTTCTCTCCCTCTGTTTCAGGCTCTCTGTTTCAGCCCGTCTGTTTCAGCCCCTCTGTTTCAGCCCCTCTGTTTCTGGCCCTCTGTTTCTCGCCCGCTGTTTCAGCCCCTTTGTTTCTCGCCCTCTGTTTCAGCCCATCTGTTTCAGCCCCTCTGTTTCAGCCCCTCTGTTTCAGCCCCTTTGTTTCAGCCCCTCTGTTTCTCGCCCTCTGTTTCAGCCCCTCTGTTTCTCGCCCTCTGTTTCAGCCCCTCTGTTTCTCGCCCTCTGTTTCAGCCCCTCTGTTTCAGCCCCACTGTGTCAGCCCCTCTGTTTCAGCCCCTCTGTTTCTCGCCCTCTGTTTCAGCCCCTCTGTTTCTCGCCCTCTGTTTCAGCCCCTCTGTTTCTCGCCCTCTGTTTCAGCCCCGCTGTTTCAGCTCCACTGTTTCAGTCCCTCTGTTTCTCGCCCTCTGTATCTCGCCCTCTGTTTCAGCCCCTCTGTTTCTCGCCCTCTGTTTCAGCCCCTCTGTTTCTCGCCCTCTGTTTCAGCCCCTCTGTTTCAGCCCCTCTGTTTCTCGCCCTCTGTTTCAGCCCCTCTGTTTCTTGCCCTCTGTTTCAGCCCCTCTGTTTCAGCCCCTCTGTTTCAGCCTCTCTGTTTCAGCCCCTCTGTGTCTCGCCCTCTGTTTCAGCCCCTCTGTTTCTCGCCCACTGTTTCAGCCCCTCTGTTTCTCGCCCTCTGTTTCAGCCCCTCTGATTCTGCCCCTCTGTTTCAGCCCCTCTGATTCATCCCGTCTGTTTCAGCCCATCTATTTCAGTCCCTCTGTTTCTGCCCTTCTGATTCAGCCCCTCTGTTTCAGGCTCTCTGTTTCAGCCCGTCTGTTTCAGCCCCTCTGTTTCAGCCCCTCTGTTTCTCGCACTCTGTTTCTCGCCCGCTGTTTCATTCCCTTAGTTTCTCGCCCACTGTTTCAGCCCCTCTGTTTCAGCCCCTCTGATTCAGCCCCTCTGATTCAGCCCCTCTGTTTCTCGCCCTCTGTTTCAGCCCCTCTGTTTCAGCCCCTCTGTTTCTCGCCCTCTGTTTCAGCCCCTCTGTTTCAGCCCCACTGTGTCAGCCCCTCTGTTTCAGCCCCTCTGTTTCTCGCCCTCTGTTTCAGCCCCTCTGTTTCTCGCCCTCTGTTTCAGCCCCTCTGTTTCTCGCCCTCTGTTTCAGCCCCGCTGTTTCAGCTCCACTGTTTCAGTCCCTCTGTTTCTCGCCCTCTGTATCTCGCCCTCTGTTTCAGCCCCTCTGTTTCTCGCCCTCTGTTTCAGCCCCTCTGTTTCTCGCCCTCTGTTTCAGCCCCTCTGTTTCAGCCCCTCTGTTTCTCGCCCTCTGTTTCAGCCCCTCTGTTTCTTGCCCTCTGTTTCAGCCCCTCTGTTTCAGCCCCTCTGTTTCAGCCTCTCTGTTTCAGCCCCTCTGTTTCTCGCCCTCTGTTTCAGCCCCTCTGTTTCTCGCCCACTGTTTCAGCCCCTCTGTTTCAGCCCTTCTGATTCAGCCCCTCTGTTTCAGGCTCTCTGTTTCAGCCCGTCTGTTTCAGCCCCTCTGTTTCAGCCCCTCTGTTTCTCGCACTCTGTTTCTCGCCCGCTGTTTCATTCCCTTAGTTTCTCGCCCACTGTTTCAGCCCCTCTGTTTCAGCCCCTCTGATTCAGCCCCTCTGATTCAGCCCCTCTGTTTCTCGCCCTCTGTTTCAGCCCCTCTGTTTCAGCCCCTCTGTTTCTGCCCCTCTGTTTCAGCCCCTCTGTTTCTCGCCCTCTGTTTCAGCCCCTCTGTTTCAGCCCCTCTGTTTCTCGCCCTCTGTTTCAGCCCCTCTGTTTCTTGCCCTCTGTTTCAGCCCCTCTGTTTCAGCCCCTCTGTTTCAGCCTCTCTGTTTCAGCCCCTCTGTTTCTCGCCCTCTGTTTCAGCCCCTCTGTTTCTCGCCCACTGTTTCAGTCCCTCTGTTTCAGCCCTTCTGATTCAGCCCCTCTGTTTCAGGCTCTCTGTTTCAGCCCGTCTGTTTCAGCCCCTCTGTTTCAGCCCCTCTGTTTCTCGCACTCTGTTTCTCGCCCGCTGTTTCATTCCCTTAGTTTCTCGCCCACTGTTTCAGCCCCTCTGTTTCAGCCCCTCTGATTCAGCCCCTCTGATTCAGCCCCTCTGTTTCTCGCCCTCTGTTTCAGCCCCTCTGTTTCAGCCCCTCTGTTTCTGCCCCTCTGTTTCAGCCCCTCTGTTTCTCGCCCTCTGTTTCTGCCCCTCTGTTTCAGCCCCTCTGTTTCTCGCCCTCTGTTTCAGCCCCTCTGTTTCAGCCCCTCTGTTTCAGCCCCTCCGATTCAGCCCCTCTGATTCAGCCCCACTGTTTCAGCCCCTCTGTTTCAGCCCCTCTGTTTCTCGCCCTCTGTTTCAGCCTCTCTGTTTCTCGCCCTCTGTTTCAGCCCCTCTGTTTCAGCCCCTCTGTTTCTTGCCCTCTGTTTCAGCCCCTCTGTTTCTCGCCCTCTGTTTCAGCCCCTCTGTTTCAGCCCCTCTGTTTCTGCCCCTCTGTTTCAGCCCCTCTGTTTCTCGCCCTCTGTTTCAGCCCCTCTGTTTCAGCCCCTCTGTTTCAGCACCTCCGATTCAGCCCCTCTGTTTCAGCCCCTCTATTTCAGCCCCTCTGTTTCAGCCCCTCTGTTTCTCGCCCTCTGTTTCAGCCCCTCTGTTTCTCGCCCTCTGTTTCAGCCCCTCTGTTTCTCGCCCTCTGTTTCAGCCCCTCTGTTTGAGCCCCTCTGTTTCTGCCCCTCTGTTTCTCGCCCTCTGTTTCAGCCCCTCTGTTTCTCGCCCTCTGTTTCAGCCCCTCTGTTTCAGCCCCTCTGTTTCTCGCCTCCTGTTTCTGCCCCTCTGTTTCTCGCCCTCTCTTTCAGCCTCTCTGTTTCTCGCCTTCTGTTTCAGCCCCTCTGATTCAGCCCCTCTGTTTCAGCCCCTCTGATTCAGCCCCTCTGATTCAGCCCCTCTGTTTCTCGCCCTCTGTTTCAGCCCCTCTGTTTCAGCCCTTCTGTTTCAGCCACTCTGTTTCAGCCCCTCTGTTTCTTGCCCTCTGTTTCAGCCCCTCTGATTCTCGCCCTCTGTTTCAGCCCCTCTGTTTCTCGCCCTCTGTTTCAGCCCCTCTGATTCACACTCTCTGTTTCAGCACCTCTTTTTCAGCCCCTCTGTTTCAGCCCCTCTGTTTCTCGCCCTCTGTTTCAGCCCCTCTGTTTCTTGCCCTCTGCTTCAGCCCCTCTGTTTCAGCCCCTCTGTTTCAGCCTCTCTGTTTCAGCCTATCTGTTTCTCGCCCTCTGTTTCAGCCCCTCTGTTTCTCGCCCTCTGTTTCAGCCCCTCTGTTTCTCGCCCTCTGTTTCAGCCCCTCTGATTCAGCCCCTCTGTTTCAGCCCCTCTGATTCATCCCGTCTGTTTCAGCCCATCTATTTCAGCCCCTCTGTTTCAGCCCTTCTGATTCAGCCCCTCTGTTTCAGGCTCTCTGTTTCAGCCCGTCTGTTTCAGCCCCTCTGTTTCAGGCCCTCTGTTTCTCGCACTCTGTTTCTCGCCCGCTGATTCAGTCCCTTAGTTTCTCGCCCACTGTTTCAGCCCCTCTGTTTCAGCCCCTCTGATTCAGCCCCTCTGATTCAGCCCCTCTGTTTCTCGCCCTCTGTTTCAGCCCCTCTGTTTCAGCCCCTCTGTTTCTGCCCCTCTGCTTCAGCCCCTCTGTTTCTCGCCCTCTGTTTCAGCCCCTCTGTTTCAGCCCCTCTGTTTCAGCCCCTCCGATTCAGCCCCTCTGATTCAGCCCCTCTGTTTCAGCCCCTCTGTTTCTCGCCCTCTGTTTCAGCCCCTCTGTTTCAGCCCCTCTGTTTCAGCCCCTCCGATTCAGCCCCTGTGTTTCTCGCCCTCTTTTTCAGCCTCTCTGTTTCTCGCCCTCAGTTTCAGCCCCTCAGTTTCAGCCCCTCTGTTTCAGCCCCTCTGTTTCAGCCCCTCTGTTTCTCACCCTCTGTTTCAGCCCCTCTGTTTCAGCCCCTCTGTTTCTCGCCCTCTGTTTCAGCCCCTCTGTTTCAGCCCCTCTGTTTCTGCCCCTCTGTTTCAGCCCCTCTGTTTCTCGCCCTCTGTTTCAGCCCCTCTGTTTCAGCCCCTCTGTTTCAGCACCTCCGATTCAGCCCCTCTGTTTCAGCCCCTCTGTTTCAGCCCCTCTGTTTCAGCCCCTCTGTTTCTCGCCCTCTGTTTCAGCCCCTCTGTTTCTCGCCCTCTGTTTCAGCCCCTCTGTTTCAGCCCCTCTGTTTCAGCCCCTCTGTTTCTCGCCCTCTGTTTCAGCCCCTCTGTTTCTCGCTCTCTGTTTCAGCCCCTCTGTTTCAGCCCCTCTGTATCTCGCCTTCTGTTTCTGCCCTTCTGTTTCTCTCCCTCTGTTTCAGCCTCTCTGTTTCTCGCCTTCTGTTTCAGCCCCTCTGAATCAGCCCCTCTGTTTCAGCCCCTCTGATTCAGCCCCTCTGATTCAGCCCCTCTGTTTCTCGCCCTCTGTTTCAGCCCCTCTGTTTCAGCCCTTCTGTTTCAGCCACTCTGTTTCAGCCCCTCTGTTTCTTGCCCTCTGTTTCAGCCCCTCTGATTCTCGCACTCTGTTTCAGCCCCTCTGTTTCTAGCCCTCTGTTTCAGCCCCTCTGATTCACACACTCTGTTTCAGCCCCTCTGTTTCAGCCCCTCTGTTTCTGCCCCTCTGTCTCTCGCCCTCTGTTTCAGCCCCTCTGTTTCTCGCCCTCTGTTTCAGCCCGTCTGATTCAGCCCCTCTGTTTCAGCCCCTCTGATTCAGCCCCTCTGTTTCAGCCCCTCTGTTTCAGCCCCTCTGTTTCTCGCCCTCTGTTTCTCACCCTCTGTTTCAGCCCCTCTGTTTCAGCCTCTCTGTTTCTCGCCCTCTGTTTCAGCCCATCTGTTTCTCGCCCTCTGTTTCAGCCCCTCTGATTCAGCCCCTCTGTTTCTCGCCCTCTGTCTCAGCCCCTCTGTTTCTCGCCCTCTGTTTCAGCCCCTCTGTTTCTCGCCCTCTGTTTCAGCCCCTCTGTTTCAGCCCCTCTGTTTCAGCCCCTCTGTTTCTCGCCCTCTGTTTCAGCCCCTCTATTCCTCGCCCTCTGTTTCAGCCCCTCTGTTTCAGCCCCACTGTTTCAGACCCTTTGTTTCTGCCCCTCTGTTTCTCGCCCTCTGTTTCAGCCGCTCTGTTTCACGCCCTCTGTTTCAGCCCCTCTGTTTCAGTCCCTCTGTTTCTCGCCCTTTTTTTTTTGGCCCTCTGTTTCAGCCCCTCTGTTTCTCGCCCTCTGTTTCAGCCCTTCTGGTTCAGCCCCTCTGTTTCAGCCCCTCTGTTTCAGCCCCTCTGTTTCAGCCCCTCCGTTTCTCACCCTCTGTTTCAGCCCCTCTGTTTCTCGCCCTCTGTTTCAGCCCCTCTGTTTCTTGCCCTCTGTTTCAGCCCCTCTGTTTCTTGCCTTCTGTTTCAGCCCCTCTGTTTCTCGCCCTCTGTTTCAGCCCCTCTGTTTCTCGCCGTCTGTTTCAGCCCCTCTGTTTCTCGCCCTCTGTTTCAGTCCCTCTGTTTCTCGCCCTCTGTTTCAGCCCCTCTGTTTCTCGCCTTCTGTTTCAGCCCCTCTGATTCAGCCCCTCTGTTTCAGCCCCTCTGATTCACACTCTCTGTTTCAGCCCCTCTGTTTCAGCCCCTCTGTTTCTCGCCCTCTGTTTCTGCCCCTCTGTCTCTCGCCCTCTGTTTCAGCCCCTCTGTTTCTCACCCTCTGTTTCAGCCCCTCTGTTTCTCGCCCTCTGTTTCAGCCCCTCTGTTTCAGCCCCTCTGTTTCAGCCCCTCCGTTTCTCGCCCTCTGTTTCAGCGCCTCTGTTTCTCGCCCTCTGTTTCAGCCCTTCTGTTTCAGCCACTCAGTTTCAGCCCCTCTGTTTCTCGCCCTCTGTTTCAGCCCCTCTGTTTCTCGCCCTCTGTTTCAGCCACTCTGTTTCTCGCCGTCTGTTTCAGCCCCTCTGTTTCTCGCCCTCTGTTTCAGCCCCTCTGTTTCGCGCTCTCTGTTTCAGCCCCTCTGTTTCAGCCCCTCTGTTTCTCGCCCTCTGTTTCTGCCCGTCTGTTTCTCGCCCTCTGTTTCAGCCCTTCTGTTTCAGCCACTCAGTTTCAGCCCCTCTGTTTCTCGCCCTCTGTTTCAGCCCCTCTGTTTCTCGCCCTCTGTTTCAGCCCCTCTGTTTCTCGCCGTCTGTTTCATCCCCTCTGTTTCTCGCCCTCTGTTTCAGTCCCTCTGTTTCGCGCTCTCTGTTTCAGCCCCTCTGATTCAGCCCCTCTGTTTCAGCCCCTCTGAATCAGCCCCTCTGATTCAGCCCCTGTGTTTCAGCCCCTCTGTTTCTGCCCCTCTGTTTCTCGCCCTCTGTTTAATCCCCTCTGTTTCTCACCATCTGTTTCAGCCCCTCTGTTTCTCGCCCTCTGTTTCAGCCTTTCTGTTTCTCGCCCTCTGTTTCAGCCCCTCTGATTCAGCCCCTCTGTTTCTCGCCCTCTGTTTCAGCCCCTCTGATTCTCGCCCTCTGTTTCAGCCCCTCAGTTTCTCGCCCTCTGTTTCAGCACCTCTGTTTCAGCCCCTCTGTTTCAGCCCCTCTGTTTCGCGCCCTCTGTTTCAGCCCCTCTGTTTCTCGCACTCTGTTTCAGCCCCTCTGTTTCTCGCCCTCTGTTTCAGCCCCTCTATTTCTCGCCCTCTGTTTCAGCCCCTCTGTTTCAGCCCCACTGTTTCAGCCCCTCTGTTTCAGCCCCTCTGTTTCTCGCCCTCTGTTTCAGCCCCTCTGTTTCTCGCCCTCTGTTTCAGCCCCTCTGTTTCGTGCCCTCTGTTTCAGCCCCTCTGTTTCAGCCCCTCTGTTTCAGTCCCTCTGTTTCTCGCCCTCTGTTTCTCGCCCTCCGTTTCAGCCCCTCTGTTTCTCGCCCACTGTTTCAGCCCCTCTGTTTCTCGCCCTCTGTTTCAGCTCCTCTGTTTCAGCCTCTCTATTTCAGCCCCTCTGTTTCTCGCATCTCTGATTCAGCCCCTCTGTTTCTTGCCCTCTGTTTCAGCCCCTCTGTTTCTCGCCCTCTGTTTCAGCCTCTCTGTTTCTCGCCCTCTGTTTCAGCCCCTCTGTTTCAGCCCCTCTGTTTCAGCCCCTCTGTTTCTTGCCCTCTCTTTCAGCCCCTCTGATTCTCGCCCTCTGTTTCAGCCCCTCTGTTTCTCGCCCTCTGTTTCAGCCCCTCTGATTCACACTCTCTCTTTCAGCACCTCTTTTTCAGCCCCTCTGTTTCAGCCCCTCTGTTTCTAGCCCTCTGTTTCAGCCCCTCTGTTTCTTGCCCTCTGTTTCAGCCCCTCTGTTTCAGCCCCTCTGTTTCAGCCTCTCTGTTTCAGCCCCTCTGTTTCTCGCCCTCTGTTTCAGCCCCTCTGTTTCTCGCCCTCTGTTTCAGCCCCTCTGTTTCTCGCCCTCTGTTTCAGCCCCTCTGATTCAGCCCCTCTGTTTCAGCCCCTCTGATTCATCCCGTCTCTTTCAGCCCATCTATTTCAGCCCCTCTGTTTCAGCCCTTCTGATTCAGCCCCTCTGTTTCAGCCCCTCTGTTTCAGCCCCTCTGTTTCTCGCACTCTGTTTCTCGCCCGCTGTTTCAGTCCCTTAGTTTCTCGCCCACTGTTTCAGCCCCTCTGTTTCAGCCCCTCTGATTCAGCCCCTCTGTTTCTCGCCCTCTGTTTCAGCCCCTCTGTTTCAGCCCCTCTGTTTCAGCCCCTCTGTTTCAGCCCCTCCGATTCAGCCCCTCTGATTCAGCCCCTCTGTTTCAGCCCCTCTGTTTCTCGCCCTCTGTTTCAGCCCCTCTGTTTCTCGCCCTCTGTTTCAGCCCCTCTGATTCAGCCCCTCTGTTTCTCGCCCTCTGTTTCAGACCCTCTGTTTCTCGCCCTCTGTTTCAGCCCCTCTGTTTCTCGCCCTCTGTTTCAGCCCCTCTGTTTCAGCCCCTCTGTTTCAGCCCCTCTGTTTCTCGCCCTCTGTTTCAGCCCCTCTGTTTCTCGCCCTCTGTTTCAGCCCCTCTATTCCTCGCCCTCTGTTTCAGCCCTTCTGTTTCAGCCCCACTGTTTCAGACCCTTTGTTTCAGCCCCTCTGTTTCTCGCCCTCTGTTTCAGCCGCTCTGTTTCACGCCCTCTGTTTCAGCCCCTCTGTTTCAGCCCCTCTGTTTCAGTCCCTCTGTTTCTCGCCCTTTTTTTTTTGGCCCTCTGTTTCAGCCCCTCTGTTTCTCGCCCTCTGTTTCAGCCCTTCTGGTTCAGCCCCTCTGTTTCAGCCCCTCTGTTTCAGCCCCTCTGTTTCAGCCCCTCTGTTTCTCGCCCTCTGTTTCAGCCCCTCTGTTTCTTGCCCTCTGTTTCAGCCACTCTGTTTCTCGCCCTCTGTTTCAGCCTCTCTGTTTCTCGCCCTCTGTTTCAGCTCCTCTGTTTCAGCCCCTCTGTTTCAGCCCCTCTGTTTCTCGCCCTCTGTTTCAGCCCCTCTGTTTCAGCCCCTCTGTTTCAGCCCCTCTGTTTCTCGCCCTCTGTTTCAGCCCCTCTGTTTCTCGCCCTCTGTTTCAGCCTCTCTGTTTCAGCCCCTCTGTTTCTCGCCCTCTGTTTCAGCCTCTCTGTTTCTCGCCCTCTGTTTCAGCTCCTCTGTTTCAGCCCCTCTGTTTCAGCCCCTCTGTTTCTCGCCCTCTGTTTCAGCCCCTCTGTTTCAGCTCCTCTGTTTCAGCCCCTCTGTTACAGCCCCTCTGTTTCTCGCCCTCTGTTTCAGCCCCTCTGTTTCAGCCCCTCTGTTTCAGCCCCTCTATTTCTCACCCTCTGTTTCAGCCCCTCTGTTTCTCGCCCTCTGTCTCTCGCCCACTGTTTCAGCCCCTCTGTTTCTCGCCCTCTGTTTCAGCCCCTCTGTTTCTCGCCCTCTGTTTCAGCCCCTCTGTTTCAGCCCTTCTGTTTCAGACCCTCCGATTCAGCCCCTCTGTTTCAGCCCCTCTGTTTCAGCCCCTATGTTTCAGCCCCTCTGTTTCTCGCCCTCTGTTTCAGCCCCTCTGTTTCTCGCCCTCTGTTTCAGCCCCTCTGTTTCAGCCCCTCTGTTTCGGCCCCTCTGTTTCTCGCCCTCTGTTTCAGCCCCTCTGTTTCTCGCCCTCTGTTTCAGCCCCTCTGTTTCAGCCACTCTGTTTCTCGCCTTCTGTTTCTGCCCCTCTGTTTCTCGCCCTCTGTTTCAGCCCCTCTGTTTCTCGCCTTCTGTTTCAGCCCCTCTGATTCAGCCCCTCTGTTTCAGCCCCTCTGATTCAGCCCCTCTGTTTCAGCCCCTCTGATTCACACTCTCTGTTTCAGCCCCTCTGTTTCAGCCCCTCTGTTTCTCGCCCTCTGTTTCTGCCCCTCTGTCTCTCGCCGTCTGTTTCAGCTCCTCTGTTTCTCGCCCTCTGTCTCTCGCCCTCTGTTTCAGCCCCTCTGTTTCTCGCCCTCTGTTTCAGCCCCTCTGTTTCTCGCCCTCTGTTTCCGCCCCTCTGTTTCAGCCCCTCTGTTTCAGCCCCTCCGTTTCTCGCCCTCTGTTTCAGCCCCTCTGTTTCTCGCCCTCTGTTTCAGCCCCTCTGTTTCTCGCCCTCTGTTTCAGCCCCTCTGTTTCAGCCCCTCTGTTTCAGCCCCTCTGTTTCTCGCCCTCTGTTTCAGCCCCTCTGTTTCTCGCTCTCTGTTTCAGCCCCTCTGTTTCAGCCCATCTGTATCTCGCCTTCTGTTTCTGCCCTTCTGTTTCTCTCCCTCTGTTTCAGCCTCTCTGTTTCTCGCCTTCTGTTTCAGCCCCTCTGAATCAGCCCCTCTGTTTCAGCCCCTCTGATTCAGCCCCTCTGATTCAGCCCCTCTGTTTCTCGCCCTCTGTTTCAGCCCCTCTGTTTCAGCCCTTCTGTTTCAGCCACTCTGTTTCAGCCCCTCTGTTTCTTGCCCTCTGTTTCAGCCCCTCTGATTCTCGCCCTCTGTTTCAGCCCCTCTGTTTCTAGCCCTCTGTTTCAGCCCCTCTGATTCACACACTCTGTTTCAGCCCCTCTGTTTCAGCCCCTCTGTTTCTGCCCCTCTGTCTCTCGCCCTCTGTTTCAGCCCCTCTGTTTCTCGCCCTCTGTTTCAGCCCCTCTGTCTCTCGCCCTCTGATTCAGCCCCTCTGTTTCAGCCCCTCTGATTCAGCCCCTCTGTTTCAGCCCCTCTGTTTCAGCCCCTCTGTTTCTCGCCCTCTGTTTCTCACCCTCTGTTTCAGCCCCTCTGTTTCAGCCTCTCTGTTTCTCGCCCTCTGTTTCAGCCCATCTGTTTCTCGCCCTCTGTTTCAGCCCCTCTGATTCAGCCCCTCTGTTTCTCGCCCTCTGTCTCAGCCCCTCTGTTTCTCGCCCTCTGTTTCAGCCCCTCTGTTTCTCGCCCTCTGTTTCAGCCCCTCTGTTTCAGCCCCTCTGTTTCAGCCCCTCTGTTTCTCGCCCTCTGTTTCAGCCCCTCTATTCCTCGCCCTCTGTTTCAGCCCCTCTGTTTCAGCCCCACTGTTTCAGCCCCTCTGTTTCTGCCCCTCTGCTTCAGCCCCTCTGTTTCTCGCCCTCTGTTTCAGCCCCTCTGTTTCAGCCCCTCTGTTTCAGCCCCTCCGATTCAGCCCCTCTGATTCAGCCCCTCTGTTTCAGCCCCTCTGTTTCTCGCCCTCTGTTTCAGCCCCTCTGTTTCAGCCCCTCTGTTTCAGCCCCTCCGATTCAGCCCCTGTGTTTCTCGCCCTCTTTTTCAGCCTCTCTGTTTCTCGCCCTCAGTTTCAGCCCCTCAGTTTCAGCCCCTCTGTTTCAGCCCCTCTGTTTCAGCCCCTCTGTTTCTCACCCTCTGTTTCAGCCCCTCTGTTTCAGCCCCTCTGTTTCTCGCCCTCTGTTTCAGCCCCTCTGTTTCAGCCCCTCTGTTTCTGCCCCTCTGTTTCAGCCCCTCTGTTTCTCGCCCTCTGTTTCAGCCCCTCTGTTTCAGCCCCTCTGTTTCAGCACCTCCGATTCAGCCCCTCTGTTTCAGCCCCTCTGTTTCAGCCCCTCTGTTTCAGCCCCTCTGTTTCTCGCCCTCTGTTTCAGCCCCTCTGTTTCTCGCCCTCTGTTTCAGCCCCTCTGTTTCAGCCCCTCTGTTTCAGCCCCTCTGTTTCTCGCCCTCTGTTTCAGCCCCTCTGTTTCTCGCTCTCTGTTTCAGCCCCTCTGTTTCAGCCCCTCTGTATCTCGCCTTCTGTTTCTGCCCTTCTGTTTCTCTCCCTCTGTTTCAGCCTCTCTGTTTCTCGCCTTCTGTTTCAGCCCCTCTGAATCAGCCCCTCTGTTTCAGCCCCTCTGATTCAGCCCCTCTGATTCAGCCCCTCTGTTTCTCGCCCTCTGTTTCAGCCCCTCTGTTTCAGCCCTTCTGTTTCAGCCACTCTGTTTCAGCCCCTCTGTTTCTTGCCCTCTGTTTCAGCCCCTCTGATTCTCGCACTCTGTTTCAGCCCCTCTGTTTCTAGCCCTCTGTTTCAGCCCCTCTGATTCACACACTCTGTTTCAGCCCCTCTGTTTCAGCCCCTCTGTTTCTGCCCCTCTGTCTCTCGCCCTCTGTTTCAGCCCCTCTGTTTCTCGCCCTCTGTTTCAGCCCGTCTGATTCAGCCCCTCTGTTTCAGCCCCTCTGATTCAGCCCCTCTGTTTCAGCCCCTCTGTTTCAGCCCCTCTGTTTCTCGCCCTCTGTTTCTCACCCTCTGTTTCAGCCCCTCTGTTTCAGCCTCTCTGTTTCTCGCCCTCTGTTTCAGCCCATCTGTTTCTCGCCCTCTGTTTCAGCCCCTCTGATTCAGCCCCTCTGTTTCTCGCCCTCTGTCTCAGCCCCTCTGTTTCTCGCCCTCTGTTTCAGCCCCTCTGTTTCTCTCCCTCTGTTTCAGCCCCTCTGTTTCAGCCCCTCTGTTTCAGCCCCTCTGTTTCTCGCCCTCTGTTTCAGCCCCTCTATTCCTCGCCCTCTGTTTCAGCCCCTCTGTTTCAGCCCCACTGTTTCAGACCCTTTGTTTCTGCCCCTCTGTTTCTCGCCCTCTGTTTCAGCCGCTCTGTTTCACGCCCTCTGTTTCAGCCCCTCTGTTTCAGTCCCTCTGTTTCTCGCCCTTTTTTTTTTGGCCCTCTGTTTCAGCCCCTCTGTTTCTCGCCCTCTGTTTCAGCCCTTCTGGTTCAGCCCCTCTGTTTCAGCCCCTCTGTTTCAGCCCCTCTGTTTCAGCCCCTCCGTTTCTCACCCTCTGTTTCAGCCCCTCTGTTTCTCGCCCTCTGTTTCAGCCCCTCTGTTTCTTGCCCTCTGTTTCAGCCCCTCTGTTTCTTGCCTTCTGTTTCAGCCCCTCTGTTTCTCGCCCTCTGTTTCAGCCCCTCTGTTTCTCGCCGTCTGTTTCAGCCCCTCTGTTTCTCGCCCTCTGTTTCAGTCCCTCTGTTTCTCGCCCTCTGTTTCAGCCCCTCTGTTTCTCGCCTTCTGTTTCAGCCCCTCTGATTCAGCCCCTCTGTTTCAGCCCCTCTGATTCACACTCTCTGTTTCAGCCCCTCTGTTTCAGCCCCTCTGTTTCTCGCCCTCTGTTTCTGCCCCTCTGTCTCTCGCCCTCTGTTTCAGCCCCTCTGTTTCTCACCCTCTGTTTCAGCCCCTCTGTTTCTCGCCCTCTGTTTCAGCCCCTCTGTTTCAGCCCCTCTGTTTCAGCCCCTCCGTTTCTCGCCCTCTGTTTCAGCGCCTCTGTTTCTCGCCCTCTGTTTCAGCCCTTCTGTTTCAGCCACTCAGTTTCAGCCCCTCTGTTTCTCGCCCTCTGTTTCAGCCCCTCTGTTTCTCGCCCTCTGTTTCAGCCACTCTGTTTCTCGCCGTCTGTTTCAGCCCCTCTGTTTCTCGCCCTCTGTTTCAGCCCCTCTGTTTCGCGCTCTCTGTTTCAGCCCCTCTGTTTCAGCCCCTCTGTTTCTCGCCCTCTGTTTCTGCCCGTCTGTTTCTCGCCCTCTGTTTCAGCCCTTCTGTTTCAGCCACTCAGTTTCAGCCCCTCTGTTTCTCGCCCTCTGTTTCAGCCCCTCTGTTTCTCGCCCTCTGTTTCAGCCCCTCTGTTTCTCGCCGTCTGTTTCATCCCCTCTGTTTCTCGCCCTCTGTTTCAGTCCCTCTGTTTCGCGCTCTCTGTTTCAGCCCCTCTGATTCAGCCCCTCTGTTTCAGCCCCTCTGAATCAGCCCCTCTGATTCAGCCCCTGTGTTTCAGCCCCTCTGTTTCTGCCCCTCTGTTTCTCGCCCTCTGTTTAATCCCCTCTGTTTCTCACCATCTGTTTCAGCCCCTCTGTTTCTCGCCCTCTGTTTCAGCCTTTCTGTTTCTCGCCCTCTGTTTCAGCCCCTCTGATTCAGCCCCTCTGTTTCTCGCCCTCTGTTTCAGCCCCTCTGATTCTCGCCCTCTGTTTCAGCCCCTCAGTTTCTCGCCCTCTGTTTCAGCACCTCTGTTTCAGCCCCTCTGTTTCAGCCCCTCTGTTTCGCGCCCTCTGTTTCAGCCCCTCTGTTTCTCGCACTCTGTTTCAGCCCCTCTGTTTCTCGCCCTCTGTTTCAGCCCCTCTATTTCTCGCCCTCTGTTTCAGCCCCTCTGTTTCAGCCCCACTGTTTCAGCCCCTCTGTTTCAGCCCCTCTGTTTCTCGCCCTCTGTTTCAGCCCCTCTGTTTCTCGCCCTCTGTTTCAGCCCCTCTGTTTCGTGCCCTCTGTTTCAGCCCCTCTGTTTCAGTCCCTCTGTTTCTCGCCCTCTGTTTCTCGCCCTCCGTTTCAGCCCCTCTGTTTCTCGCCCACTGTTTCAGCCCCTCTGTTTCTCGCCCTCTGTTTCAGCTCCTCTGTTTCAGCCTCTCTATTTCAGCCCCTCTGTTTCTCGCATCTCTGATTCAGCCCCTCTGTTTCTTGCCCTCTGTTTCAGCCCCTCTGTTTCTCGCCCTCTGTTTCAGCCTCTCTGTTTCTCGCCCTCTGTTTCAGCCCCTCTGTTTCAGCCCCTCTGTTTCAGCCCCTCTGTTTCTTGCCCTCTCTTTCAGCCCCTCTGATTCTCGCCCTCTGTTTCAGCCCCTCTGTTTCTCGCCCTCTGTTTCAGCCCCTCTGATTCACACTCTCTCTTTCAGCACCTCTTTTTCAGCCCCTCTGTTTCAGCCCCTCTGTTTCTAGCCCTCTGTTTCAGCCCCTCTGTTTCTTGCCCTCTGTTTCAGCCCCTCTGTTTCAGCCCCTCTGTTTCAGCCTCTCTGTTTCAGCCCCTCTGTTTCTCGCCCTCTGTTTCAGCCCCTCTGTTTCTCGCCCTCTGTTTCAGCCCCTCTGTTTCTCGCCCTCTGTTTCAGCCCCTCTGATTCAGCCCCTCTGTTTCAGCCCCTCTGATTCATCCCGTCTCTTTCAGCCCATCTATTTCAGCCCCTCTGTTTCAGCCCTTCTGATTCAGCCCCTCTGTTTCAGCCCCTCTGTTTCAGCCCCTCTGTTTCTCGCACTCTGTTTCTCGCCCGCTGTTTCAGTCCCTTAGTTTCTCGCCCACTGTTTCAGCCCCTCTGTTTCAGCCCCTCTGATTCAGCCCCTCTGTTTCTCGCCCTCTGTTTCAGCCCCTCTGTTTCAGCCCCTCTGTTTCAGCCCCTCTGTTTCAGCCCCTCCGATTCAGCCCCTCTGATTCAGCCCCTCTGTTTCAGCCCCTCTGTTTCTCGCCCTCTGTTTCAGCCCCTCTGTTTCTCGCCCTCTGTTTCAGCCCCTCTGATTCAGCCCCTCTGTTTCTCGCCCTCTGTTTCAGACCCTCTGTTTCTCGCCCTCTGTTTCAGCCCCTCTGTTTCTCGCCCTCTGTTTCAGCCCCTCTGTTTCAGCCCCTCTGTTTCAGCCCCTCTGTTTCTCGCCCTCTGTTTCAGCCCCTCTGTTTCTCGCCCTCTGTTTCAGCCCCTCTATTCCTCGCCCTCTGTTTCAGCCCCTCTGTTTCAGCCCCACTGTTTCAGACCCTTTGTTTCAGCCCCTCTGTTTCTCGCCCTCTGTTTCAGCCGCTCTGTTTCACGCCCTCTGTTTCAGCCCCTCTGTTTCAGCCCCTCTGTTTCAGTCCCTCTGTTTCTCGCCCTTTTTTTTTTGGCCCTCTGTTTCAGCCCCTCTGTTTCTCGCCCTCTGTTTCAGCCCTTCTGGTTCAGCCCCTCTGTTTCAGCCCCTCTGTTTCAGCCCCTCTGTTTCAGCCCCTCTGTTTCTCGCCCTCTGTTTCAGCCCCTCTGTTTCTTGCCCTCTGTTTCAGCCACTCTGTTTCTCGCCCTCTGTTTCAGCCTCTCTGTTTCTCGCCCTCTGTTTCAGCTCCTCTGTTTCAGCCCCTCTGTTTCAGCCCCTCTGTTTCTCGCCCTCTGTTTCAGCCCCTCTGTTTCAGCCCCTCTGTTTCAGCCCCTCTGTTTCTCGCCCTCTGTTTCAGCCCCTCTGTTTCTCGCCCTCTGTTTCAGCCTCTCTGTTTCAGCCCCTCTGTTTCTCGCCCTCTGTTTCAGCCTCTCTGTTTCTCGCCCTCTGTTTCAGCTCCTCTGTTTCAGCCCCTCTGTTTCAGCCCCTCTGTTTCTCGCCCTCTGTTTCAGCCCCTCTGTTTCAGCTCCTCTGTTTCAGCCCCTCTGTTACAGCCCCTCTGTTTCTCGCCCTCTGTTTCAGCCCCTCTGTTTCAGCCCCTCTGTTTCAGCCCCTCTATTTCTCACCCTCTGTTTCAGCCACTCTGTTTCAGCCCCTCTGTTTCTTGCCCTCTGTTTCAGCCCCTCTGATTCTCGCACTCTGTTTCAGCCCCTCTGTTTCTAGCCCTCTGTTTCAGCCCCTCTGATTCACACACTCTGTTTCAGCCCCTCTGTTTCAGCCCCTCTGTTTCTGCCCCTCTGTCTCTCGCCCTCTGTTTCAGCCCCTCTGTTTCTCGCCCTCTGTTTCAGCCCGTCTGATTCAGCCCCTCTGTTTCAGCCCCTCTGATTCAGCCCCTCTGTTTCAGCCCCTCTGTTTCAGCCCCTCTGTTTCTCGCCCTCTGTTTCTCACCCTCTGTTTCAGCCCCTCTGTTTCAGCCTCTCTGTTTCTCGCCCTCTGTTTCAGCCCATCTGTTTCTCGCCCTCTGTTTCAGCCCCTCTGATTCAGCCCCTCTGTTTCTCGCCCTCTGTCTCAGCCCCTCTGTTTCTCGCCCTCTGTTTCAGCCCCTCTGTTTCTCGCCCTCTGTTTCAGCCCCTCTGTTTCAGCCCCTCTGTTTCAGCCCCTCTGTTTCTCGCCCTCTGTTTCAGCCCCTCTATTCCTCGCCCTCTGTTTCAGCCCCTCTGTTTCAGCCCCACTGTTTCAGACCCTTTGTTTCTGCCCCTCTGTTTCTCGCCCTCTGTTTCAGCCGCTCTGTTTCACGCCCTCTGTTTCAGCCCCTCTGTTTCAGTCCCTCTGTTTCTCGCCCTTTTTTTTTTGGCCCTCTGTTTCAGCCCCTCTGTTTCTCGCCCTCTGTTTCAGCCCTTCTGGTTCAGCCCCTCTGTTTCAGCCCCTCTGTTTCAGCCCCTCTGTTTCAGCCCCTCCGTTTCTCACCCTCTGTTTCAGCCCCTCTGTTTCTCGCCCTCTGTTTCAGCCCCTCTGTTTCTTGCCCTCTGTTTCAGCCCCTCTGTTTCTTGCCTTCTGTTTCAGCCCCTCTGTTTCTCGCCCTCTGTTTCAGCCCCTCTGTTTCTCGCCGTCTGTTTCAGCCCCTCTGTTTCTCGCCCTCTGTTTCAGTCCCTCTGTTTCTCGCCCTCTGTTTCAGCCCCTCTGTTTCTCGCCTTCTGTTTCAGCCCCTCTGATTCAGCCCCTCTGTTTCAGCCCCTCTGATTCACACTCTCTGTTTCAGCCCCTCTGTTTCAGCCCCTCTGTTTCTCGCCCTCTGTTTCTGCCCCTCTGTCTCTCGCCCTCTGTTTCAGCCCCTCTGTTTCTCACCCTCTGTTTCAGCCCCTCTGTTTCTCGCCCTCTGTTTCAGCCCCTCTGTTTCAGCCCCTCTGTTCCAGCCCCTCCGTTTCTCGCCCTCTGTTTCAGCGCCTCTGTTTCTCGCCCTCTGTTTCAGCCCTTCTGTTTCAGCCACTCAGTTTCAGCCCCTCTGTTTCTCGCCCTCTGTTTCAGCCCCTCTGTTTCTCGCCCTCTGTTTCAGCCACTCTGTTTCTCGCCGTCTGTTTCAGCCCCTCTGTTTCTCGCCCTCTGTTTCAGCCCCTCTGTTTCGCGCTCTCTGTTTCAGCCCCTCTGTTTCAGCCCCTCTGTTTCTCGCCCTCTGTTTCTGCCCGTCTGTTTCTCGCCCTCTGTTTCAGCCCTTCTGTTTCAGCCACTCAGTTTCAGCCCCTCTGTTTCTCGCCCTCTGTTTCAGCCCCTCTGTTTCTCGCCCTCTGTTTCAGCCCCTCTGTTTCTCGCCGTCTGTTTCATCCCCTCTGTTTCTCGCCCTCTGTTTCAGTCCCTCTGTTTCGCGCTCTCTGTTTCAGCCCCTCTGATTCAGCCCCTCTGTTTCAGCCCCTCTGAATCAGCCCCTCTGATTCAGCCCCTGTGTTTCAGCCCCTCTGTTTCTGCCCCTCTGTTTCTCGCCCTCTGTTTAATCCCCTCTGTTTCTCACCATCTGTTTCAGCCCCTCTGTTTCTCGCCCTCTGTTTCAGCCTTTCTGTTTCTCGCCCTCTGTTTCAGCCCCTCTGATTCAGCCCCTCTGTTTCTCGCCCTCTGTTTCAGCCCCTCTGATTCTCGCCCTCTGTTTCAGCCCCTCAGTTTCTCGCCCTCTGTTTCAGCACCTCTGTTTCAGCCCCTCTGTTTCAGCCCCTCTGTTTCGCGCCCTCTGTTTCAGCCCCTCTGTTTCTCGCACTCTGTTTCAGCCCCTCTGTTTCTCGCCCTCTGTTTCAGCCCCTCTATTTCTCGCCCTCTGTTTCAGCCCCTCTGTTTCAGCCCCACTGTTTCAGCCCCTCTGTTTCAGCCCCTCTGTTTCTCGCCCTCTGTTTCAGCCCCTCTGTTTCTCGCCCTCTGTTTCAGCCCCTCTGTTTCGTGCCCTCTGTTTCAGCCCCTCTGTTTCAGCCCCTCTGTTTCAGTCCCTCTGTTTCTCGCCCTCTGTTTCTCGCCCTCCGTTTCAGCCCCTCTGTTTCTCGCCCACTGTTTCAGCCCCTCTGTTTCTCGCCCTCTGTTTCAGCTCCTCTGTTTCAGCCTCTCTATTTCAGCCCCTCTGTTTCTCGCATCTCTGATTCAGCCCCTCTGTTTCTTGCCCTCTGTTTCAGCCCCTCTGTTTCTCGCCCTCTGTTTCAGCCTCTCTGTTTCTCGCCCTCTGTTTCAGCCCCTCTGTTTCAGCCCCTCTGTTTCAGCCCCTCTGTTTCTTGCCCTCTCTTTCAGCCCCTCTGATTCTCGCCCTCTGTTTCAGCCCCTCTGTTTCTCGCCCTCTGTTTCAGCCCCTCTGATTCACACTCTCTCTTTCAGCACCTCTTTTTCAGCCCCTCTGTTTCAGCCCCTCTGTTTCTAGCCCTCTGTTTCAGCCCCTCTGTTTCTTGCCCTCTGTTTCAGCCCCTCTGTTTCAGCCCCTCTGTTTCAGCCTCTCTGTTTCAGCCCCTCTGTTTCTCGCCCTCTGTTTCAGCCCCTCTGTTTCTCGCCCTCTGTTTCAGCCCCTCTGTTTCTCGCCCTCTGTTTCAGCCCCTCTGATTCAGCCCCTCTGTTTCAGCCCCTCTGATTCATCCCGTCTCTTTCAGCCCATC
Organism: Chiloscyllium punctatum; assembly: GCF_047496795.1. Classification (NCBI taxonomy): domain Eukaryota; kingdom Metazoa; phylum Chordata; class Chondrichthyes; order Orectolobiformes; family Hemiscylliidae; genus Chiloscyllium; species Chiloscyllium punctatum. The sequence goes on from NW_027309791.1 coordinate 238,109, forward strand.
TATTTCAGCCCCTCTGTTTCAGCCCTTCTGATTCAGCCCCTCTGTTTCAGCCCCTCTGTTTCAGCCCCTCTGTTTCTCGCACTCTGTTTCTCGCCCGCTGTTTCAGTCCCTTAGTTTCTCGCCCACTGTTTCAGCCCCTCTGTTTCAGCCCCTCTGATTCAGCCCCTCTGTTTCTCGCCCTCTGTTTCAGCCCCTCTGTTTCAGCCCCTCTGTTTCAGCCCCTCTGTTTCAGCCCCTCCGATTCAGCCCCTCTGATTCAGCCCCTCTGTTTCAGCCCCTCTGTTTCTCGCCCTCTGTTTCAGCCCCTCTGTTTCTCGCCCTCTGTTTCAGCCCCTCTGATTCAGCCCCTCTGTTTCTCGCCCTCTGTTTCAGACCCTCTGTTTCTCGCCCTCTGTTTCAGCCCCTCTGTTTCTCGCCCTCTGTTTCAGCCCCTCTGTTTCAGCCCCTCTGTTTCAGCCCCTCTGTTTCTCGCCCTCTGTTTCAGCCCCTCTGTTTCTCGCCCTCTGTTTCAGCCCCTCTATTCCTCGCCCTCTGTTTCAGCCCCTCTGTTTCAGCCCCACTGTTTCAGACCCTTTGTTTCAGCCCCTCTGTTTCTCGCCCTCTGTTTCAGCCGCTCTGTTTCACGCCCTCTGTTTCAGCCCCTCTGTTTCAGCCCCTCTGTTTCAGTCCCTCTGTTTCTCGCCCTTTTTTTTTTGGCCCTCTGTTTCAGCCCCTCTGTTTCTCGCCCTCTGTTTCAGCCCTTCTGGTTCAGCCCCTCTGTTTCAGCCCCTCTGTTTCAGCCCCTCTGTTTCAGCCCCTCTGTTTCTCGCCCTCTGTTTCAGCCCCTCTGTTTCTTGCCCTCTGTTTCAGCCACTCTGTTTCTCGCCCTCTGTTTCAGCCTCTCTGTTTCTCGCCCTCTGTTTCAGCTCCTCTGTTTCAGCCCCTCTGTTTCAGCCCCTCTGTTTCTCGCCCTCTGTTTCAGCCCCTCTGTTTCAGCCCCTCTGTTTCAGCCCCTCTGTTTCTCGCCCTCTGTTTCAGCCCCTCTGTTTCTCGCCCTCTGTTTCAGCCTCTCTGTTTCAGCCCCTCTGTTTCTCGCCCTCTGTTTCAGCCTCTCTGTTTCTCGCCCTCTGTTTCAGCTCCTCTGTTTCAGCCCCTCTGTTTCAGCCCCTCTGTTTCTCGCCCTCTGTTTCAGCCCCTCTGTTTCAGCTCCTCTGTTTCAGCCCCTCTGTTACAGCCCCTCTGTTTCTCGCCCTCTGTTTCAGCCCCTCTGTTTCAGCCCCTCTGTTTCAGCCCCTCTATTTCTCACCCTCTGTTTCAGCCCCTCTGTTTCTCGCCCTCTGTCTCTCGCCCACTGTTTCAGCCCCTCTGTTTCTCGCCCTCTGTTTCAGCCCCTCTGTTTCTCGCCCTCTGTTTCAGCCCCTCTGTTTCAGCCCTTCTGTTTCAGACCCTCCGATTCAGCCCCTCTGTTTCAGCCCCTCTGTTTCAGCCCCTATGTTTCAGCCCCTCTGTTTCTCGCCCTCTGTTTCAGCCCCTCTGTTTCTCGCCCTCTGTTTCAGCCCCTCTGTTTCAGCCCCTCTGTTTCGGCCCCTCTGTTTCTCGCCCTCTGTTTCAGCCCCTCTGTTTCTCGCCCTCTGTTTCAGCCCCTCTGTTTCAGCCACTCTGTTTCTCGCCTTCTGTTTCTGCCCCTCTGTTTCTCGCCCTCTGTTTCAGCCCCTCTGTTTCTCGCCCTCTGTTTCAGCCCCTCTGATTCAGCCCCTCTGTTTCTCGCCCTCTGTTTCAGACCCTCTGTTTCTCGCCCTCTGTTTCAGCCCCTCTGTTTCTCGCCCTCTGTTTCAGCCCCTCTGTTTCAGCCCCTCTGTTTCAGCCCCTCTGTTTCTCGCCCTCTGTTTCAGCCCCTCTGTTTCTCGCCCTCTGTTTCAGCCCCTCTATTCCTCGCCCTCTGTTTCAGCCCCTCTGTTTCAGCCCCACTGTTTCAGACCCTTTGTTTCAGCCCCTCTGTTTCTCGCCCTCTGTTTCAGCCGCTCTGTTTCACGCCCTCTGTTTCAGCCCCTCTGTTTCAGCCCCTCTGTTTCAGTCCCTCTGTTTCTCGCCCTTTTTTTTTTGGCCCTCTGTTTCAGCCCCTCTGTTTCTCGCCCTCTGTTTCAGCCCTTCTGGTTCAGCCCCTCTGTTTCAGCCCCTCTGTTTCAGCCCCTCTGTTTCAGCCCCTCTGTTTCTCGCCCTCTGTTTCAGCCCCTCTGTTTCTTGCCCTCTGTTTCAGCCACTCTGTTTCTCGCCCTCTGTTTCAGCCTCTCTGTTTCTCGCCCTCTGTTTCAGCTCCTCTGTTTCAGCCCCTCTGTTTCAGCCCCTCTGTTTCTCGCCCTCTGTTTCAGCCCCTCTGTTTCAGCCCCTCTGTTTCAGCCCCTCTGTTTCTCGCCCTCTGTTTCAGCCCCTCTGTTTCTCGCCCTCTGTTTCAGCCTCTCTGTTTCAGCCCCTCTGTTTCTCGCCCTCTGTTTCAGCCTCTCTGTTTCTCGCCCTCTGTTTCAGCTCCTCTGTTTCAGCCCCTCTGTTTCAGCCCCTCTGTTTCTCGCCCTCTGTTTCAGCCCCTCTGTTTCAGCTCCTCTGTTTCAGCCCCTCTGTTACAGCCCCTCTGTTTCTCGCCCTCTGTTTCAGCCCCTCTGTTTCAGCCCCTCTGTTTCAGCCCCTCTATTTCTCACCCTCTGTTTCAGCCCCTCTGTTTCTCGCCCTCTGTCTCTCGCCCACTGTTTCAGCCCCTCTGTTTCTCGCCCTCTGTTTCAGCCCCTCTGTTTCTCGCCCTCTGTTTCAGCCCCTCTGTTTCAGCCCTTCTGTTTCAGACCCTCCGATTCAGCCCCTCTGTTTCAGCCCCTCTGTTTCAGCCCCTATGTTTCAGCCCCTCTGTTTCTCGCCCTCTGTTTCAGCCCCTCTGTTTCTCGCCCTCTGTTTCAGCCCCTCTGTTTCAGCCCCTCTGTTTCGGCCCCTCTGTTTCTCGCCCTCTGTTTCAGCCCCTCTGTTTCTCGCCCTCTGTTTCAGCCCCTCTGTTTCAGCCACTCTGTTTCTCGCCTTCTGTTTCTGCCCCTCTGTTTCTCGCCCTCTGTTTCAGCCCCTCTGTTTCTCGCCTTCTGTTTCAGCCCCTCTGATTCAGCCCCTCTGTTTCAGCCCCTCTGATTCAGCCCCTCTGTTTCAGCCCCTCTGATTCACACTCTCTGTTTCAGCCCCTCTGTTTCAGCCCCTCTGTTTCTCGCCCTCTGTTTCTGCCCCTCTGTCTCTCGCCGTCTGTTTCAGCTCCTCTGTTTCTCGCCCTCTGTCTCTCGCCCTCTGTTTCAGCCCCTCTGTTTCTCGCCCTCTGTTTCAGCCCCTCTGTTTCTCGCCCTCTGTTTCCGCCCCTCTGTTTCAGCCCCTCTGTTTCAGCCCCTCCGTTTCTCGCCCTCTGTTTCAGCCCCTCTGTTTCTCGCCCTCTGTTTCAGCCCCTCTGTTTCTCGCCCTCTGTTTCAGCCCCTCTGTTTCAGCCCCTCTGTTTCAGCCCCTCTGTTTCTCGCCCTCTGTTTCAGCCCCTCTGTTTCTCGCTCTCTGTTTCAGCCCCTCTGTTTCAGCCCATCTGTATCTCGCCTTCTGTTTCTGCCCTTCTGTTTCTCTCCCTCTGTTTCAGCCTCTCTGTTTCTCGCCTTCTGTTTCAGCCCCTCTGAATCAGCCCCTCTGTTTCAGCCCCTCTGATTCAGCCCCTCTGATTCAGCCCCTCTGTTTCTCGCCCTCTGTTTCAGCCCCTCTGTTTCAGCCCTTCTGTTTCAGCCACTCTGTTTCAGCCCCTCTGTTTCTTGCCCTCTGTTTCAGCCCCTCTGATTCTCGCCCTCTGTTTCAGCCCCTCTGTTTCTAGCACTCTGTTTCAGCCCCTCTGATTCACACACTCTGTTTCAGCCCCTCTGTTTCAGCCCCTCTGTTTCTGCCCCTCTGTCTCTCGCCCTCTGTTTCAGCCCCTCTGTTTCTCGCCCTCTGTTTCAGCCCCTCTGTCTCTCGCCCTCTGATTCAGCCCCTCTGTTTCAGCCCCTCTGATTCAGCCCCTCTGTTTCAGCCCCTCTGTTTCAGCCCCTCTGTTTCTCGCCCTCTGTTTCTCACCCTCTGTTTCAGCCCCTCTGTTTCAGCCTCTCTGTTTCTCGCCCTCTGTTTCAGCCCATCTGTTTCTCGCCCTCTGTTTCAGCCCCTCTGATTCAGCCCCTCTGTTTCTCGCCCTCTGTCTCAGCCCCTCTGTTTCTCGCCCTCTGTTTCAGCCCCTCTGTTTCTCGCCCTCTGTTTCAGCCCCTCTGTTTCAGCCCCTCTGTTTCAGCCCCTCTGTTTCTCGCCCTCTGTTTCAGCCCCTCTATTCCTCGCCCTCTGTTTCAGCCCCTCTGTTTCAGCCCCACTGTTTCAGACCCTTTGTTTCTGCCCCTCTGTTTCTCGCCCTCTGTTTCAGCCGCTCTGTTTCACGCCCTCTGTTTCAGCCCCTCTGTTTCAGTCCCTCTGTTTCTCGCCCTCTGTTTCAGCCCTTCTGGTTCAGCCCCTCTGTTTCAGCCCCTCTGTTTCAGCCCCTCTGTTTCAGCCCCTCCGTTTCTCACCCTCTGTTTCAGCCCCTCTGTTTCTCGCCCTCTGTTTCAGCCCCTCTGTTTCTTGCCCTCTGTTTCAGCCCCTCTGTTTCTCGCCCTCTGTTTCAGCCCCTCTGTTTCAGCCCCTCTGTTTCGGCCCCTCTGTTTCTCGCCCTCTGTTTCAGCCCCTCTGTTTCTCGCCCTCTGTTTCAGCCCCTCTGTTTCAGCCACTCTGTTTCTCGCCTTCTGTTTCTGCCCCTCTGTTTCTCGCCCTCTGTTTCAGCCCCTCTGTTTCTCGCCTTCTGTTTCAGCCCCTCTGATTCAGCCCCTCTGTTTCAGCCCCTCTGATTCAGCCCCTCTGTTTCAGCCCCTCTGATTCACACTCTCTGTTTCAGCCCCTCTGTTTCAGCCCCTCTGTTTCTCGCCCTCTGTTTCTGCCCCTCTGTCTCTCGCCGTCTGTTTCAGCTCCTCTGTTTCTCGCCCTCTGTCTCTCGCCCTCTGTTTCAGCCCCTCTGTTTCTCGCCCTCTGTTTCAGCCCCTCTGTTTCTCGCCCTCTGTTTCCGCCCCTCTGTTTCAGCCCCTCTGTTTCAGCCCCTCTGTTTCTCGCCCTCTGTTTCAGCCCCTCTGTTTCTCGCCGTCTGTTTCAGCCCCACTGTTTCTCGCCCTCTGTTTCAGTCCCTCTGTTTCTCGCCCTCTGTTTCAGCCCCTCTGTTTCTCGCCTTCTGTTTCAGCCCCTCTGATTCAGCCCCTCTGTTTCAGCCCCTCTGATTCAGCCCCTCTGTTTCAGCCCCTCTGATTCACACTCTCTGTTTCAGCCCCTCTGTTTCAGCCCCTCTGTTTCTCGCCCTCTGTTTCTGCCCCTCTGTCTCTCGCCCTCTGTTTCAGCCCCTCTGTTTCTCACCCTCTGTTTCAGCCCCTCTGTTTCTCGCCCTCTGTTTCAGCCCCTCTGTTTCAGCCCCTCTGTTTCAGCCCCTCCGTTTCTCGCCCTCTGTTTCAGCGCCTCTGTTTCTCGCCCTCTGTTTCAGCCCTTCTGTTTCAGCCACTCAGTTTCAGCCCCTCTGTTTCTCGCCCTCTGTTTCAGCCCCTCTGTTTCTCGCCCTCTGTTTCAGCCCCTCTGTTTCTCGCCGTCTGTTTCAGCCCCTCTGTTTCTCGCCCTCTGTTTCAGCCCCTCTGTTTCGCGCTCTCTGTTTCAGCCCCTCTGTTTCAGCCCCTCTGTTTCTCGCCCTCTGTTTCTGCCCGTCTGTTTCTCGCCCTCTGTTTCAGCCCTTCTGTTTCAGCCACTCAGTTTCAGCACCTCTGTTTCTCGCCCTCTGTTTCAGCCCCTCTGTTTCTCGCCCTCTGTTTCAGCCCCTCTGTTTCTCGCCGTCTGTTTCATCCCCTCTGTTTCTCGCCCTCTGTTTCAGTCCCTCTGTTTCGCGCTCTCTGTTTCAGCCCCTCTGATTCAGCCCCTCTGTTTCAGCCCCTCTGAATCAGCCCCTCTGATTCAGCCCCTGTGTTTCAGCCCCTCTGTTTCTGCCCCTCTGTTTCTCGCCCTCTGTTTAATCCCCTCTGTTTCTCACCATCTGTTTCAGCCCCTCTGTTTCTCGCCCTCTGTTTCAGCCTTTCTGTTTCTCGCCCTGTGTTTCAGCCCCTCTGATTCAGCCCCTCTGTTTCTTGCCCTCTGTTTCAGCCCCTCTGTTTCTCGCCCTCTGTTTCAGCCTCTCTGTTTCTCGCCCTCTGTTTCAGCCCCTCTGTTTCAGCCCCTCTGTTTCAGCCCCTCTGTTTCTTGCCCTCTCTTTCAGCCCCTCTGATTCTCGCCCTCTGTTTCAGCCCCTCTGTTTCTCGCCCTCTGTTTCAGCCCCTCTGATTCACACTCTCTCTTTCAGCACCTCTTTTTCAGCCCCTCTGTTTCAGCCCCTCTGTTTCTAGCCCTCTGTTTCAGCCCCTCTGTTTCTTGCCCTCTGTTTCAGCCCCTCTGTTTCAGCCCCTCTGTTTCAGCCTCTCTGTTTCAGCCCCTCTGTTTCTCGCCCTCTGTTTCAGCCCCTCTGTTTCTCGCCCTCTGTTTCAGCCCCTCTGTTTCTCGCCCTCTGTTTCAGCCCCTCTGATTCAGCCCCTCTGTTTCAGCCCCTCTGATTCATCCCGTCTCTTTCAGCCCATCTATTTCAGCCCCTCTGTTTCAGCCCTTCTGATTCAGCCCCTCTGTTTCAGCCCCTCTGTTTCAGCCCCTCTGTTTCTCGCACTCTGTTTCTCGCCCGCTGTTTCAGTCCCTTAGTTTCTCGCCCACTGTTTCAGCCCCTCTGTTTCAGCCCCTCTGATTCAGCCCCTCTGATTCAGCCCCTCTGTTTCTCGCCCTCTGTTTCAGCCCCTCTGTTTCAGCCCCTCTGTTTCAGCCCCTCTGTTTCAGCCCCTCCGATTCAGCCCCTCTGATTCAGCCCCTCTGTTTCAGCCCCTCTGTTTCTCGCCCTCTGTTTCAGCCCCTCTGTTTCTCGCCCTCTGTTTCAGCCCCTCTGATTCAGCCCCTCTGTTTCTCGCCCTCTGTTTCAGACCCTCTGTTTCTCGCCCTCTGTTTCAGCCCCTCTGTTTCTCGCCCTCTGTTTCAGCCCCTCTGTTTCAGCCCCTCTGTTTCAGCCCCTCTGTTTCAGCCCCTCTGTTTCTCGCCCTCTGTTTCAGCCCCTCTGTTTCTCGCCCTCTGTTTCAGCCCCTCTATTCCTCGCCCTCTGTTTCAGCCCCTCTGTTTCAGCCCCACTGTTTCAGACCCTTTGTTTCAGCCCCTCTGTTTCTCGCCCTCTGTTTCAGCCCTTCTGGTTCAGCCCCTCTGTTTCAGCCCCTCTGTTTCAGCCCCTCTGTTTCAGCCCCTCTGTTTCTCGCCCTCTGTTTCAGCCCCTCTGTTTCTTGCCCTCTGTTTCAGCCACTCTGTTTCTCGCCCTCTGTTTCAGCCTCTCTGTTTCTCGCCCTCTGTTTCAGCTCCTCTGTTTCAGCCCCTCTGTTTCAGCCCCTCTGTTTCTCGCCCTCTGTTTCAGCCCCTCTGTTTCAGCCCCTCTGTTTCAGCCCCTCTGTTTCTCGCCCTCTGTTTCAGCCCCTCTGTTTCTCGCCCTCTGTTTCAGCCTCTCTGTTTCAGCCCCTCTGTTTCTCGCCCTCTGTTTCAGCCTCTCTGTTTCTCGCCCTCTGTTTCAGCTCCTCTGTTTCAGCCCCTCTGTTTCAGCCCCTCTGTTTCTCGCCCTCTGTTTCAGCCCCTCTGTTTCAGCTCCTCTGTTTCAGCCCCTCTGTTACAGCCCCTCTGTTTCTCGCCCTCTTTTTCAGCCCCTCTGTTTCAGCCCCTCTGTTTCAGCCCCTCTATTTCTCACCCTCTGTTTCAGCCCCTCTGTTTCTCGCCCTCTGTCTCTCGCCCACTGTTTCAGCCCCTCTGTTTCTCGCCCTCTGTTTCAGCCCCTCTGTTTCTCGCCCTCTGTTTCAGCCCCTCTGTTTCAGCCCTTCTGTTTCAGACCCTCCGATTCAGCCCCTCTGTTTCAGCCCCTCTGTTTCAGCCCCTATGTTTCAGCCCCTCTGTTTCTCGCCCTCTGTTTCAGCCCCTCTGTTTCTCGCCCTCTGTTTCAGCCCCTCTGTTTCAGCCCCTCTGTTTCGGCCCCTCTGTTTCTCGCCCTCTGTTTCAGCCCCTCTGTTTCTCGCCCTCTGTTTCAGCCCCTCTGTTTCAGCCACTCTGTTTCTCGCCTTCTGTTTCTGCCCCTCTGTTTCTCGCCCTCTGTTTCAGCCCCTCTGTTTCTCGCCTTCTGTTTCAGCCCCTCTGATTCAGCCCCTCTGTTTCTCACCCTCTGATTCAGCCCCTCTGTTTCAGCCCCTCTGATTCACACTCTCTGTTTCAGCCCCTCTGTTTCAGCCCCTCTGTTTCTCGCCCTCTGTTTCTGCCCCTCTGTCTCTCGCCGTCTGTTTCAGCTCCTCTGTTTCTCGCCCTCTGTCTCTCGCCCTCTGTTTCAGCCCCTCTGTTTCTCGCCCTCTGTTTCAGCCCCTCTGTTTCTCGCCCTCTGTTTCCGCCCCTCTGTTTCAGCCCCTCTGTTTCAGCCCCTCCGTTTCTCGCCCTCTGTTTCAGCCCCTCTGTTTCTCGCCCTCTGTTTCAGCCCCTCTGTTTCTCGCCCTCTGTTTCAGCCCCTCTGTTTCTTGCCTTCTCTTTCAGCCCCTCTCTTTCTCGCCCTCTGTTTCAGCCCCTCTGTTTCTCGCCGTCTGTTTCAGCCCCTCTGTTTCTATCCCTCTGTTTCAGTCCCTCTGTTTCTCGCCCTCTGTTTCAGCCCCTCTGGTTCTCGCCTTCTGTTTCAGCCCCTCTGATTCAGCCCCTCTGTTTCTCGCCCTCTGATTCAGCCCCTCTGTTTCAGCCCCTCTGATTCACACTCTCTGTTTCAGCCCCTCTGTTTCAGCCCCTCTGTTTCTCGCCCTCTGTTTCTGCCCCTCTGTCTCTCGCCCTCTGTTTCAGCTCCTCTGTTTCTCGCCCTCTGTCTCTCGCCCTCTGTTTCAGCCCCTCTGTTTCTCGCCCTCTGTTTCAGCCCCTCTGTTTCTCGCCCTCTGTTTCAGCCCCTCTGTTTCAGCCCCTCTGTTTCAGCCCCTCCGTTTCTCGCCCTCTGTTTCAGCCCCTCTGTTTCTCGCCCTCTGTTTCAGCCCTTCTGTTTCAGCCACTCAGTTTCAGCCCCTCTGTTTCTTGCCCTCTGTTTCAGCCCCTCTGTTTCTCGCCCTCTGTTTCAGCCCCTCTGTTTCTCGCCGTCTGTTTCAGCCCCTCTGTTTCTCGCCCTCTGTTTCAGTCCCTCTGTTTCGCGCTCTCTGTTTCAGCCCCTCTGTTTCAGCCCCTCTGTTTCTCGCCCTCTGTTTCTGCCCGTCTGTTTCTCGCCCTCTGTTTCAGCCACTCTGTTTCTCGCCCTCTGTTTCAGCCCCTCTGATTCAGCCCCTCTGTTTCAGCCCCTCTGAATCAGCCCCTCTGATTCAGCCTCTGTGTTTCAGCCCCTCTGTTTCAGCCCCTCTGTTTCAGCCCCTCTGTTTCTCGCCCTCTGTTTCAGCCCCTCTGTTTCTCGCCCTCTGTTTCAGCCCCTCTGTTTCAGCCCCTCTGTTTCAGCCCCTCTGTTTCTCGCCCTCTGTTTCAGCCCCTCTGTTTCTCGCTCTCTGTTTCAGCCCCTCTGTTTCAGCCCCTCTGTATCTCGCCTTCTGTTTCTGCCCCTCTGTTTCTCGCCCTCTGTTTCAGCCTCTCTGTTTCACGCCTTCTGTTTCAGTCCCTCTGATTCAGCCCCTCTGTTTCAGCCCCTCTGATTCAGCCCCTCTGATTCAGCCCCTCTGTTTCTCGCCCTCTGTTTCAGCCCCTCTGTTTCAGCCCTTCTGTTTCAGCCACTCTGTTTCAGCCCCTCTGTTTCTTGCCCTCTGTTTCAGCCCCTCTGATTCTCGCCCTCTGTTTCAGCCCCTCTGTTTCTAGCCCTCTGTTTAAGCCCCTCTGATTCACACTCTCTGTTTCAGCCCCTCTGTTTCAGCCCCTCTGTTTCTGCCCCTCTGTTTCTCGCCCTCTGTTTCAGCCCCTCTGTTTCTCGCCCTCTGTTTCAGCCCGTCTGATTCAGCCCCTCTGTTTCAGCCCCTCTGATTCAGCCCCTCTGTTTCTCACCCTCTGATTCAGCCCCTCTGTTTCAGCCCCTCTGATTCACACTCTCTGTTTCAGCCCCTCTGTTTCAGCCCCTCTGTTTCTCGCCCTCTGTTTCTGCCCCTCTGTCTCTCGCCCTCTGTTTCAGCTCCTCTGTTTCTCGCCCTCTGTCTCTCGCCCTCTGTTTCAGCCCCTCTGTTTCTCGCCCTCTGTTTCAGCCCCTCTGTTTCTCGCCCTCTGTTTCAGCCCCTCTGTTTCAGCCCCTCTGTTTCAGCCCCTCCGTTTCTCGCCCTCTGTTTCAGCCCCTCTGTTTCTCGCCCTCTGTTTCAGCCCTTCTGTTTCAGCCACTCAGTTTCAGCCCCTCTGTTTCTTGCCCTCTGTTTCAGCCCCTCTGTTTCTCGCCCTCTGTTTCAGCCCCTCTGTTTCTCGCCGTCTGTTTCAGCCCCTCTGTTTCTCGCCCTCTGTTTCAGTCCCTCTGTTTCGCGCTCTCTGTTTCAGACCCTCTGTTTCAGCCCCTCTGTTTCTCGCCCTCTGTTTCTGCCCGTCTGTTTCTCGCCCTCTGTTTCAGCCACTCTGTTTCTCGCCCTCTGTTTCAGCCCCTCTGATTCAGCCCCTCTGTTTCAGCCCCTCTGAATCAGCCCCTCTGATTCAGCCTCTGTGTTTCAGCCCCTCTGTTTCAGCCCCTCTGTTTCAGCCCCTCTGTTTCTCGCCCTCTGTTTCAGCCCCTCTGTTTCTCGCCCTCTGTTTCTGCCCGTCTGTTTCTCGCCCTCTGTTTCAGCCACTCTGTTTCTCGCCCTCTGTTTCAGCCCCTCTGATTCAGCCCCTCTGTTTCAGCCCCTCTGAATCAGCCCCTCTGATTCAGCCTCTGTGTTTCAGCCCCTCTGTTTCAGCCCCTCTGTTTCAGCCCCTCTGTTTCTCGCCCTCTGTTTCAGCCCCTCTGTTTCTCGCCCTCTGTTTCAGCCCCTCTGTTTCAGCCCCTCTGTTTCAGCCCCTCTGTTTCTCGCCCTCTGTTTCAGCCCCTCTGTTTCTTGCTCTCTGTTTCAGCCCCTCTGTTTCAGCCCCTCTGTATCTCGCCTTCTGTTTCTGCCCCTCTGTTTCTCGCCCTCTGTTTCAGCCTCGCTGTTTCACGCCTTCTGTTTCAGTCCCTCTGATTCAGCCCCTCTGTTTCAGCCCCTCTGATTCAGCCCCTCTGATTCAGCCCCTCTGTTTCTCGCCCTCTGTTTCAGCCCCTCTGTTTCAGCCCTTCTGTTTCAGCCACTCTGTTTCAGCCCCTCTGTTTCTTGCCCTCTGTTTCAGCCCCTCTGTTTCTCGCCCTCTGTTTCAGCCCCTCTGTTTCAGCCCCTCTGTTTCAGCCCCTCTGTTTCTCGCCCTCTGTTTCAGCCCCTCTGTTTCTCGCTCTCTGTTTCAGCCCCTCTGTTTCAGCCCCTCTGTATCTCGCCTTCTGTTTCTGCCCCTCTGTTTCTCGCCCTCTGTTTCAGCCTCTCTGTTTCACGCCTTCTGTTTCAGTCCCTCTGATTCAGCCCCTCTGTTTCAGCCCCTCTGATTCAGCCCCTCTGATTCAGCCCCTCTGTTTCTCGCCCTCTGTTTCAGCCCCTCTGTTTCAGCCCTTCTGTTTCAGCCACTCTGTTTCAGCCCCTCTGTTTCTTGCCCTCTGTTTCAGCCCCTCTGATTCTCGCCCTCTGTTTCAGCCCCACTGTTTCTAGCCCTCTGTTTCAGCCCCTCTGATTCACACTCTCTGTTTCAGCCCCTCTGTTTCAGCCCCTCTGTTTCTGCCCCTCTGTTTCTCGCCCTCTGTTTCAGCCCCTCTGTTTCTCGCCCTCTGTTTCAGCCCGTCTGATTCAGCCCCTCTGTTTCAGCCCCTCTGATTCAGCCCCTCTGTTTCAGCCCCTCTGTTTCAGCCCCTCTGTTTCTCGCCCTCTGTTTCAGCCCCTCTGTTTCTCACCCTCTGTTTCAGCCCCTCTGTTTCAGCCCCTCTGTTTATCGCCCTCTGTTTCAGCCCCTCTGTTTCTCGCCCTCTGTTTCAGCCCCTCTGATTCAGCCCCTCTGTTTCTCGCCCTCTGTTTCAGCCCCTCTGTTTCTCGCCCTCTGTTTCAGCCCCTCTGTTTCTCGCCCTCTGTTTCAGCCCCTCTGTTTCAGCCCCTCTGTTTCAGCCCCTCTGTTTCTCGCCCTCTGTTTCAGCCCCTCTGTTTCTCGCCCTCTGTTTCAGCCCCTCTATTCCTCGCCCTCTGTTTCAGCCCCTCTGTTTCAGCCCCACTGTTTCAGACCCTTTGTTTCAGCCCCTCTGTTTCTCGCCCTCTGTTTCAGCCGCTCTGTTTCACGCCCTCTGTTTCAGCCCCTCTGTTTCAGCCCCTCTGTTTCAGCCCCTCTGTTTCAGCCCCTCTATTTCTCACCCTCTGTTTCAGCCCCTCTGTTTCTCGCCCTCTGTCTCTCGCCCACTGTTTCAGCCCCTCTGTTTCTCGCCCTCTGTTTCAGCCCCTCTGTTTCTCGCCCTCTGTTTCAGCCCCTCTGTTTCAGCCCTTCTGTTTCAGACCCTCCGATTCAGCCCCTCTGTTTCAGCCCCTCTGTTTCAGCCCCTCTGTTTCAGCCCCTCTGATTCACACTCTCTGTTTCAGCCCCTCTGTTTCAGCCCCTCTGTTTCTCGCCCTCTGTTTCTGCCCCTCTGTCTCTCGCCCTCTGTTTCAGCTCCTCTGTTTCTCGCCCTCTGTCTCTCGCCCTCTGTTTCAGCCCCTCTGTTTCTCGCCCTCTGTTTCAGCCCCTCTGTTTCTCGCCCTCTGTTTCAGCCCCTCTGTTTCAGCCCCTCTGTTTCAGCCCCTCCGTTTCTCGCCCTCTGTTTCAGCCCCTCTGTTTCTCGCCCTCTGTTTCAGCCCTTCTGTTTCAGCCACTCAGTTTCAGCCCCTCTGTTTCTTGCCCTCTGTTTCAGCCCCTCTGTTTCTCGCCCTCTGTTTCAGCCCCTCTGTTTCTCGCCGTCTGTTTCAGCCCCTCTGTTTCTCGCCCTCTGTTTCAGTCCCTCTGTTTCGCGCTCTCTGTTTCAGACCCTCTGTTTCAGCCCCTCTGTTTCTCGCCCTCTGTTTCTGCCCGTCTGTTTCTCGCCCTCTGTTTCAGCCACTCTGTTTCTCGCCCTCTGTTTCAGCCCCTCTGATTCAGCCCCTCTGTTTCAGCCCCTCTGAATCAGCCCCTCTGATTCAGCCTCTGTGTTTCAGCCCCTCTGTTTCAGCCCCTCTGTTTCAGCCCCTCTGTTTCTCGCCCTCTGTTTCAGCCCCTCTGTTTCTCGCCCTCTGTTTCTGCCCGTCTGTTTCTCGCCCTCTGTTTCAGCCACTCTGTTTCTCGCCCTCTGTTTCAGCCCCTCTGATTCAGCCCCTCTGTTTCAGCCCCTCTGAATCAGCCCCTCTGATTCAGCCTCTGTGTTTCAGCCCCTCTGTTTCAGCCCCTCTGTTTCAGCCCCTCTGTTTCTCGCCCTCTGTTTCAGCCCCTCTGTTTCTCGCCCTCTGTTTCAGCCCCTCTGTTTCAGCCCCTCTGTTTCAGCCCCTCTGTTTCTCGCCCTCTGTTTCAGCCCCTCTGTTTCTTGCTCTCTGTTTCAGCCCCTCTGTTTCAGCCCCTCTGTATCTCGCCTTCTGTTTCTGCCCCTCTGTTTCTCGCCCTCTGTTTCAGCCTCGCTGTTTCACGCCTTCTGTTTCAGTCCCTCTGATTCAGCCCCTCTGTTTCAGCCCCTCTGATTCAGCCCCTCTGATTCAGCCCCTCTGTTTCTCGCCCTCTGTTTCAGCCCCTCTGTTTCAGCCCTTCTGTTTCAGCCACTCTGTTTCAGCCCCTCTGTTTCTTGCCCTCTGTTTCAGCCCCTCTGTTTCTCGCCCTCTGTTTCAGCCCCTCTGTTTCAGCCCCTCTGTTTCAGCCCCTCTGTTTCTCGCCCTCTGTTTCAGCCCCTCTGTTTCTCGCTCTCTGTTTCAGCCCCTCTGTTTCAGCCCCTCTGTATCTCGCCTTCTGTTTCTGCCCCTCTGTTTCTCGCCCTCTGTTTCAGCCTCTCTGTTTCACGCCTTCTGTTTCAGTCCCTCTGATTCAGCCCCTCTGTTTCAGCCCCTCTGATTCAGCCCCTCTGATTCAGCCCCTCTGTTTCTCGCCCTCTGTTTCAGCCCCTCTGTTTCAGCCCTTCTGTTTCAGCCACTCTGTTTCAGCCCCTCTGTTTCTTGCCCTCTGTTTCAGCCCCTCTGATTCTCGCCCTCTGTTTCAGCCCCACTGTTTCTAGCCCTCTGTTTCAGCCCCTCTGATTCACACTCTCTGTTTCAGCCCCTCTGTTTCAGCCCCTCTGTTTCTGCCCCTCTGTTTCTCGCCCTCTGTTTCAGCCCCTCTGTTTCTCGCCCTCTGTTTCAGCCCGTCTGATTCAGCCCCTCTGTTTCAGCCCCTCTGATTCAGCCCCTCTGTTTCAGCCCCTCTGTTTCAGCCCCTCTGTTTCTCGCCCTCTGTTTCAGCCCCTCTGTTTCTCACCCTCTGTTTCAGCCCCTCTGTTTCAGCCCCTCTGTTTATCGCCCTCTGTTTCAGCCCCTCTGTTTCTCGCCCTCTGTTTCAGCCCCTCTGATTCAGCCCCTCTGTTTCTCGCCCTCTGTTTCAGCCCCTCTGTTTCTCGCCCTCTGTTTCAGCCCCTCTGTTTCTCGCCCTCTGTTTCAGCCCCTCTGTTTCAGCCCCTCTGTTTCAGCCCCTCTGTTTCTCGCCCTCTGTTTCAGCCCCTCTGTTTCTCGCCCTCTGTTTCAGCCCCTCTATTCCTCGCCCTCTGTTTCAGCCCCTCTGTTTCAGCCCCACTGTTTCAGACCCTTTGTTTCAGCCCCTCTGTTTCTCGCCCTCTGTTTCAGCCGCTCTGTTTCACGCCCTCTGTTTCAGCCCCTCTGTTTCAGCCCCTCTGTTTCAGCCCCTCTGTTTCAGCCCCTCTATTTCTCACCCTCTGTTTCAGCCCCTCTGTTTCTCGCCCTCTGTCTCTCGCCCACTGTTTCAGCCCCTCTGTTTCTCGCCCTCTGTTTCAGCCCCTCTGTTTCTCGCCCTCTGTTTCAGCCCCTCTGTTTCAGCCCTTCTGTTTCAGACCCTCCGATTCAGCCCCTCTGTTTCAGCCCCTCTGTTTCAGCCCCTATGTTTCAGCCCCTCTGTTTCTCGCCCTCTGTTTCAGCCCCTCTGTTTCTCGCCCTCTGTTTCAGCCCCTCTGTTTCGGCCCCTCTGTTTCTCGCCCTCTGTTTCAGCCCCTCTGTTTCTCGCCCTCTGTTTCAGCCCCTCTGTTTCAGCCACTCTGTTTCTCGCCTTCTGTTTCTGCCCCTCTGTTTCTCGCCCTCTGTTTCAGCCCCTCTGTTTCTCGCCTTCTGTTTCAGCCCCTCTGATTCAGCCCCTCTGTTTCAGCCCCTCTGATTCAGCCCCTCTGTTTCAGCCCCTCTGATTCACACTCTCTGTTTCAGCCCCTCTGTTTCAGCCCCTCTGTTTCTCGCCCTCTGTTTCTGCCCCTCTGTCTCTCGCCGTCTGTTTCAGCTCCTCTGTT
This sequence comes from Chiloscyllium punctatum, assembly GCF_047496795.1. NCBI lineage: Eukaryota > Metazoa > Chordata > Chondrichthyes > Orectolobiformes > Hemiscylliidae > Chiloscyllium > Chiloscyllium punctatum. The sequence continues at coordinate 253,725 of NW_027309791.1, forward strand.
TCTCGCCCTCTGTCTCTCGCCCTCTGTTTCAGCCCCTCTGTTTCTCGCCCTCTGTTTCAGCCCCTCTGTTTCTCGCCCTCTGTTTCCGCCCCTCTGTTTCAGCCCCTCTGTTTCAGCCCCTCCGTTTCTCGCCCTCTGTTTCAGCCCCTCTGTTTCTCGCCCTCTCTTTCAGCCCCTCTGTTTCTCGCCCTCTGTTTCAGCCCCTCTGTTTCTTGCCCTCTCTTTCAGCCCCTCTCTTTCTCGCCCTCTGTTTCAGCCCCTCTGTTTCTCGCCGTCTGTTTCAGCCCCTCTGTTTCTATCCCTCTGTTTCAGTCCCTCTGTTTCTCGCCCTCTGTTTCAGCCCCTCTGTTTCTCGCCTTCTGTTTCAGCCCCTCTGATTCAGCCCCTCTGTTTCTCGCCCTCTGTTTCAGCCCCTCTGTTTCTCGCCCTCTGTTTCAGCCCCTCTGTTTCAGCCCCTCTGTTTCGGCCCCTCTGTTTCTCGCCCTCTGTTTCAGCCCCTCTGTTTCTCGCCCTCTGTTTCAGCCCCTCTGTTTCAGCCACTCTGTTTCTCGCCTTCTGTTTCTGCCCCTCTGTTTCTCGCCCTCTGTTTCAGCCCCTCTGTTTCTCGCCTTCTGTTTCAGCCCCTCTGATTCAGCCCCTCTGTTTCTCACCCTCTGATTCAGCCCCTCTGTTTCAGCCCCTCTGATTCACACTCTCTGTTTCAGCCCCTCTGTTTCAGCCCCTCTGTTTCTCGCCCTCTGTTTCTGCCCCTCTGTCTCTCGCCGTCTGTTTCAGCTCCTCTGTTTCTCGCCCTCTGTCTCTCGCCCTCTGTTTCAGCCCCTCTGTTTCTCGCCCTCTGTTTCAGCCCCTCTGTTTCTCGCCCTCTGTTTCCGCCCCTCTGTTTCAGCCCCTCTGTTTCAGCCCCTCCGTTTCTCGCCCTCTGTTTCAGCCCCTCTGTTTCTCGCCCTCTCTTTCAGCCCCTCTGTTTCTCGCCCTCTGTTTCAGCCCCTCTGTTTCTTGCCCTCTCTTTCAGCCCCTCTCTTTCTCGCCCTCTGTTTCAGCCCCTCTGTTTCTCGCCGTCTGTTTCAGCCCCTCTGTTTCTATCCCTCTGTTTCAGTCCCTCTGTTTCTCGCCCTCTGTTTCAGCCCCTCTGGTTCTCGCCTTCTGTTTCAGCCCCTCTGATTCAGCCCCTCTGTTTCTCGCCCTCTGATTCAGCCCCTCTGTTTCAGCCCCTCTGATTCACACTCTCTGTTTCAGCCCCTCTGTTTCAGCCCCTCTGTTTCTCGCCCTCTGTTTCTGCCCCTCTGTCTCTCGCCCTCTGTTTCAGCTCCTCTGTTTCTCGCCCTCTGTCTCTCACCCTCTGTTTCAGCCCCTCTGTTTCTCGCCCTCTGTTTCAGCCCCTCTGTTTCTCGCCCTCTGTTTCAGCCCCTCTGTTTCAGCCCCTCTGTTTCAGCCCCTCCGTTTCTCGCCCTCTGTTTCAGCCCCTCTGTTTCTCGCCCTCTGTTTCAGCCCTTCTGTTTCAGCCACTCAGTTTCAGCCCCTCTGTTTCTTGCCCTCTGTTTCAGCCCCTCTGTTTCTCGCCCTCTGTTTCAGCCCCTCTGTTTCTCGCCGTCTGTTTCAGCCCCTCTGTTTCTCGCCCTCTGTTTCAGTCCCTCTGTTTCGCGCTCTCTGTTTCAGCCCCTCTGTTTCAGCCCCTCTGTTTCTCGCCCTCTGTTTCTGCCCGTCTGTTTCTCGCCCTCTGTTTCAGCCACTCTGTTTCTCGCCCTCTGTTTCAGCCCCTCTGATTCAGCCCCTCTGTTTCAGCCCCTCTGAATCAGCCCCTCTGATTCAGCCTCTGTGTTTCAGCCCCTCTGTTTCAGCCGCTCTGTTTCAGCCCCTCTGTTTCTCGCCCTCTGTTTCAGCCCCTCTGTTTCTCGCCCTCTGTTTCAGCCCCTCTGTTTCAGCCCCTCTGTTTCAGCCCCTCTGTTTCTCGCCCTCTGTTTCAGCCCCTCTGTTTCTCGCTCTCTGTTTCAGCCCCTCTGTTTCAGCCCCTCTGTATCTCGCCTTCTGTTTCTGCCCCTCTGTTTCTCGCCCTCTGTTTCAGCCTCTCTGTTTCACGCCTTCTGTTTCAGTCCCTCTGATTCAGCCCCTCTGTTTCAGCCCCTCTGATTCAGCCCCTCTGATTCAGCCCCTCTGTTTCTCGCCCTCTGTTTCAGCCCCTCTGTTTCAGCCCTTCTGTTTCAGCCACTCTGTTTCAGCCCCTCTGTTTCTTGCCCTCTGTTTCAGCCCCTCTGATTCTCGCCCTCTGTTTCAGCCCCTCTGTTTCTAGCCCTCTGTTTAAGCCCCTCTGATTCACACTCTCTGTTTCAGCCCCTCTGTTTCAGCCCCTCTGTTTCTGCCCCTCTGTTCCTCGCCCTCTGTTTCAGCCCCTCTGTTTCTCGCCCTCTGTTTCAGCCCGTCTGATTCAGCCCCTCTGTTTCAGCCCATCTGATTCAGCCCCTCTGTTTCTCACCCTCTGATTCAGCCCCTCTGTTTCAGCCCCTCTGATTCACACTCTCTGTTTCAGCCCCTCTGTTTCAGCCCCTCTGTTTCTCGCCCTCTGTTTCTGCCCCTCTGTCTCTCGCCCTCTGTTTCAGCTCCTCTGTTTCTCGCCCTCTGTCTCTCGCCCTCTGTTTCAGCCCCTCTGTTTCTCGCCCTCTGTTTCAGCCCCTCTGTTTCTCGCCCTCTGTTTCAGCCCCTCTGTTTCAGCCCCTCTGTTTCAGCCCCTCCGTTTCTCGCCCTCTGTTTCAGCCCCTCTGTTTCTCGCCCTCTGTTTCAGCCCTTCTGTTTCAGCCACTCAGTTTCAGCCCCTCTGTTTCTTGCCCTCTGTTTCAGCCCCTCTGTTTCTCGCCCTCTGTTTCAGCCCCTCTGTTTCTCGCCGTCTGTTTCAGCCCCTCTGTTTCTCGCCCTCTGTTTCAGTCCCTCTGTTTCGCGCTCTCTGTTTCAGACCCTCTGTTTCAGCCCCTCTGTTTCTCGCCCTCTGTTTCTGCCCGTCTGTTTCTCGCCCTCTGTTTCAGCCACTCTGTTTCTCGCCCTCTGTTTCAGCCCCTCTGATTCAGCCCCTCTGTTTCAGCCCCTCTGAATCAGCCCCTCTGATTCAGCCTCTGTGTTTCAGCCCCTCTGTTTCAGCCCCTCTGTTTCAGCCCCTCTGTTTCTCGCCCTCTGTTTCAGCCCCTCTGTTTCTCGCCCTCTGTTTCTGCCCGTCTGTTTCTCGCCCTCTGTTTCAGCCACTCTGTTTCTCGCCCTCTGTTTCAGCCCCTCTGATTCAGCCCCTCTGTTTCAGCCCCTCTGAATCAGCCCCTCTGATTCAGCCTCTGTGTTTCAGCCCCTCTGTTTCAGCCCCTCTGTTTCAGCCCCTCTGTTTCTCGCCCTCTGTTTCAGCCCCTCTGTTTCTCGCCCTCTGTTTCAGCCCCTCTGTTTCAGCCCCTCTGTTTCAGCCCCTCTGTTTCTCGCCCTCTGTTTCAGCCCCTCTGTTTCTTGCTCTCTGTTTCAGCCCCTCTGTTTCAGCCCCTCTGTATCTCGCCTTCTGTTTCTGCCCCTCTGTTTCTCGCCCTCTGTTTCAGCCTCTCTGTTTCACGCCTTCTGTTTCAGTCCCTCTGATTCAGCCCCTCTGTTTCAGCCCCTCTGATTCAGCCCCTCTGATTCAGCCCCTCTGTTTCTCGCCCTCTGTTTCAGCCCCTCTGTTTCAGCCCTTCTGTTTCAGCCACTCTGTTTCAGCCCCTCTGTTTCTTGCCCTCTGTTTCAGCCCCTCTGATTCTCGCCCTCTGTTTCAGCCCCACTGTTTCTAGCCCTCTGTTTCAGCCCCTCTGATTCACACTCTCTGTTTCAGCCCCTCTGTTTCAGCCCCTCTGTTTCTGCCCCTCTGATTCTCGCCCTCTGTTTCAGCCCCTCTGTTTCTCGCCCTCTGTTTCAGCCCGTCTGATTCAGCCCCTCTGTTTCAGCCCCTCTGATTCAGCCCCTCTGTTTCAGCCCCTCTGTTTCAGCCCCTCTGTTTCTCGCCCTCTGTTTCAGCCCCTCTGTTTCTCGCCCTCTGTTTCAGCCCCTCTGTTTCAGCCCCTCTGTTTATCGCCCTCTGTTTCAGCCCCTCTGTTTCTCGCCCTCTGTTTCAGCCCCTCTGATTCAGCCCCTCTGTTTCTCGCCCTCTGTTTCAGCCCCTCTGTTTCTCGCCCTCTGTTTCAGACCCTCTGTTTCTCGCCCTCTGTTTCAGCCCCTCTGTTTCAGCCCCTCTGTTTCAGCCCCTCTGTTTCTCGCCCTCTGTTTCAGCCCCTCTGTTTCTCGCCCTCTGTTTCAGCCCCTCTGTTTCAGCCCCTCTGTTTCAGCACCTCTGTTTCTCGCCCTCTGTTTCAGCCCCTCTGTTTCTCGCTCTCTGTTTCAGCCCCTCTGTTTCAGCCCCTCTGTATCTCGCCTTCTGTTTCTGCCCCTCTGTTTCAGCCCCTCTGTTTCAGCCTCTCTGTTTCACGCCTTCTGTTTCAGTCCCTCTGATTCAGCCCCTCTGTTTCAGCCCCTCTGATTCAGCCCCTCTGATTCAGCCCCTCTGTTTCTCGCCCTCTGTTTCAGCCCCTCTGTTTCAGCCCTTCTGTTTCAGCCACTCTGTTTCAGCCCCTCTGTTTCTTGCCCTCTGTTTCAGCCCCTCTGATTCTCGCCCTCTGTTTCAGCCCCACTGTTTCTAGCCCTCTGTTTCAGCCCCTCTGATTCACACTCTCTGTTTCAGCCCCTCTGTTTCAGCCCCTCTGTTTCTGCCCCTCTGTTTCTCGCCCTCTGTTTCAGCCCCTCTGTTTCTCGCCCTCTGTTTCAGCCCGTCTGATTCAGCCCCTCTGTTTCAGCCCCTCTGATTCAGCCCCTCTGTTTCAGCCCCTCTGTTTCAGCCCCTCTGTTTCTCGCCCTCTGTTTCAGCCCCTCTGTTTCTCACCCTCTGTTTCAGCCCCTCTGTTTCAGCCCCTCTGTTTATCGCCCTCTGTTTCAGCCCCTCTGTTTCTCGCCCTCTGTTTCAGCCCCTCTGATTCAGCCCCTCTGTTTCTCGCCCTCTGTTTCAGCCCCTCTGTTTCTCGCCCTCTGTTTCAGCCCCTCTGTTTCTCGCCCTCTGTTTCAGCCCCTCTGTTTCAGCCCCTCTGTTTCAGCCCCTCTGTTTCTCGCCCTCTGTTTCAGCCCCTCTGTTTCTCGCCCTCTGTTTCAGCCCCTCTATTCCTCGCCCTCTGTTTCAGCCCCTCTGTTTCAGCCCCACTGTTTCAGACCCTTTGTTTCAGCCCCTCTGTTTCTCGCCCTCTGTTTCAGCCGCTCTGTTTCACGCCCTCTGTTTCAGCCCCTCTGTTTCAGCCCCTCTGTTTCAGCCCCTCTGTTTCAGCCCCTCTATTTCTCACCCTCTGTTTCAGCCCCTCTGTTTCTCGCCCTCTGTCTCTCGCCCACTGTTTCAGCCCCTCTGTTTCTCGCCCTCTGTTTCAGCCCCTCTGTTTCTCGCCCTCTGTTTCAGCCCCTCTGTTTCAGCCCTTCTGTTTCAGACCCTCCGATTCAGCCCCTCTGTTTCAGCCCCTCTGTTTCAGCCCCTATGTTTCAGCCCCTCTGTTTCTCGCCCTCTGTTTCAGCCCCTCTGTTTCTCGCCCTCTGTTTCAGCCCCTCTGTTTCAGCCCCTCTGTTTCGGCCCCTCTGTTTCTCGCCCTCTGTTTCAGCCCCTCTGTTTCTCGCCCTCTGTTTCAGCCCCTCTGTTTCAGCCACTCTGTTTCTCGCCTTCTGTTTCTGCCCCTCTGTTTCTCGCCCTCTGTTTCAGCCCCTCTGTTTCTCGCCTTCTGTTTCAGCCCCTCTGATTCAGCCCCTCTGTTTCAGCCCCTCTGATTCAGCCCCTCTGTTTCAGCCCCTCTGATTCACACTCTCTGTTTCAGCCCCTCTGTTTCAGCCCCTCTGTTTCTCGCCCTCTGTTTCTGCCCCTCTGTCTCTCGCCGTCTGTTTCAGCTCCTCTGATTCTCGCCCTCTGTCTCTCGCCCTCTGTTTCAGCCCCTCTGTTTCTCGCCCTCTGTTTCAGCCCCTCTGTTTCTCGCCCTCTGTTTCCGCACCTCTGTTTCAGCCCCTCTGTTTCAGCCCCTCCGTTTCTCGCCCTCTGTTTCAGCCCCTCTGTTTCTCGCCCTCTCTTTCAGCCCCTCTGTTTCTCGCCCTCTGTTTCAGCCCCTCTGTTTCTTGCCCTCTCTTTCAGCCCCTCTCTTTCTCGCCCTCTGTTTCAGCCCCTCTGTTTCTCGCCGTCTGTTTCAGCCCCTCTGTTTCTATCCCTCTGTTTCAGCCCCTCTGTTTCTCGCCCTCTGTTTCAGCCCCTCTGTTTCTCGCCTTCTGTTTCAGCCCCTCTGATTCAGCCCCTCTGTTTCTCGCCCTCTGATTCAGCCCCTCTGTTTCAGCCCCTCTGATTCACACTCTCTGTTTCAGCCCCTCTGTTTCAGCCCCTCTGTTTCTCGCCCTCTGTTTCTGCCCCTCTGTCTCTCGCCGTCTGTTTCAGCTCCTCTGTTTCTCGCCCTCTGTCTCTCGCCCTCTGTTTCAGCCCCTCTGTTTCTCGCCCTCTGTTTCAGCCCCTCTGTTTCTCGCCCTCTGTTTCCGCCCCTCTGTTTCAGCCCCTCTGTTTCAGCCCCTCCGTTTCTCGCCCTCTGTTTCAGCCCCTCTGTTTCTCGCCCTCTGTTTCAGCCCTTCTGTTTCAGCCACTCAGTTTCAGCCCCTCTGTTTCTCGCCCTCTGTTTCAGCCCCTCTGTTTCTCGCCCTCTGTTTCAGCCCCTCTGTTTCTCGCCGTCTGTTTCAGCCCCTCTGTTTCTCGCCCTCTGTTTCAGTCCCTCTGTTTCGCGCTCTCTGTTTCAGCCCCTCAGTTTCAGCCCCTCTGTTTCTCGCCCTCTGTTTCTGCCCGTCTGTTTCTCGCCCTCTGTTTCAGCCACTCTGTTTCTCGCCCTCTGTTTCAGCCCCTCTGATTCAGCCCCTCTGTTTCAGCCCCTCTGAATCAGCCCCTCTGATTCAGCCCCTGTGTTTCAGCCCCTCTGTTTCAGCCCCTCTGTTTCTCGCCCTCTGTTTCAGCCCCTATGATTCTCGCCCTCTGTTTCAGCTCCTCAGTTTCTCGCCCTCTGTTTCTGCCCGTCTGTTTCTCGCCCTCTGTTTCAGCCACTCTGTTTCTCGCCCTCTGTTTCAGCCCCTCTGATTCAGCCCCTCTGTTTCAGCCCCTCTGAATCAGCCCCTCTGATTCAGCCCCTGTGTTTCAGCCCCTCTGTTTCAGCCCCTCTGTTTCTCGCCCTCTGTTTAATCCCCTCTGTTTCTCACCATCTGTTTCAGCCCCTCTGTTTCTCGCCCTCTGTTTCAGCCTTTCTGTTTCTCGCCCTCTGTTTCAGCCCCTCTGATTCAGCCCCTCTGTTTCTCGCCCTCTGTTTCAGCCCCTCTGATTCTCGCCCTCTGTTTCAGCCCCTCAGTTTCTCGCCCTCTGTTTCAGCACCTCTGTTTCAGCCCCTCTGTTTCAGCCCCTCTGTTTCGCGCCCTCTGTTTCAGCCCCTCTGTTTCTCGCACTCTGTTTCAGCCCCTCTGTTTCTCGCCCTCTGTTTCAGCCCCTCTATTTCTCGCCCTCTGTTTCAGCCCCTCTGTTTCAGCCCCACTGTTTCAGCCCCTCTGTTTCAGCCCCTCTGTTTCTCGCCCTCTGTTTCAGCCCCTCTGTTTCTCGCCCTCTGTTTCAGCCCCTCTGTTTCGCGCCCTCTGTTTCAGCCCCTCTGTTTCAGCCCCTCTGTTTCAGTCCCTCTGTTTCTCGCCCTCTGTTTCTCGCCCTCCGTTTCAGCCCCTCTGTTTCTCGCCCTCTGTTTCAGCCCCTCTGTTTCTCGCCCTCTGTTTCAGCTCCTCTGTTTCAGCCTCTCTATTTCAGCCCCTCTGTTTCTCGCATCTCTGATTCAGCCCCTCTGTTTCTTGCCCTCTGTTTCAGCCCCTCTGTTTCTCGCCCTCTGTTTCAGCCTCTCTGTTTCTCGCCCTCTGTTTCAGCCCCTCTGTTTCAGCCCCTCTGTTTCAGCCCCTCTGTTTCTTGCCCTCTCTTTCAGCCCCACTGATTCTCGCCCTCTGTTTCAGCCCCTCTGTTTCTCGCCCTCTGTTTCAGCCCCTCTGATTCACACTCTCTCTTTCAGCACCTCTTTTTCAGCCCCTGTTTCAGCCCCTCTGTTTCTCGCCCTCTGTTTCAGCCCCTCTGTTTCTTGCCCTCTGTTTCAGCCCCTCTGTTTCAGCCCCTCTGTTTCAGCCTCTCTGTTTCAGCCCCTCTGTTTCTCGCCCTCTGTTTCAGCCCCTCTGTTTCTCGCCCTCTGTTTCAGCCCCTCTGTTTCTAGCCCTCTGTTTCAGCCCCTCTGATACAGCCCCTCTGTTTCAGCCCCTCTGATTCATCCCGTCTCTTTCAGCCCATCTATTTCAGCCCCTCTGTTTCAGCCCTTCTGATTCAGCCCCTCTGTTTCAGCCCCTCTGTTTCAGCCCCTCTGTTTCTCGCACTCTGTTTCTCGCCCGCTGTTTCAGTCCCTTAGTTTCTCGCCCACTGTTTCAGCCCCTCTGTTTCAGCCCCTCTGATTCAGCCCCTCTGATTCAGCCCCTCTGTTTCTCGCCCTCTGTTTCAGCCCCTCTGTTTCAGCCCCTCTGTTTCTGCCCCTCTGTTTCAGCCCCTCTGTATTTCGCCCTCTGTTTCAGCCCCTCTGTTTCAGCCCCTCTGTTTCAGCCCCTCCGATTCAGCCCCTCTGATTCAGCCCCTCTGTTTCAGCCCCTCTGTTTCTCGCCCTCTGTTTCAGCCCCTCTGTTTCAGCCCCTCTGTTTCAGCCCCTCCGATTCAGCCCCTCTGTTTCTCGCCCTCTTTTTCAGCCTCTCTGTTTCTCGCCCTCTGTTTCAGCCCCTCTGTTTCAGCCCCTCTGTTTCTGCCCGTCTGTTTCAGCCCCTCTGTTTCTCGCCCTCTGTTTCAGCCCCTCTGTTTCAGCCCCTCTGTTTCTCGCCCTCTGTTTCAGCCCCTCTGTTTCAGCCCCTCTGTTTCTGCCCCTCTGTTTCAGCCCCTCTGTTTCAGCCCCTCTGTTTCTCGCCCTCTGTTTCAGCCGCTCTGTTTCACGCCCTCTGTTTCAGCCCCTCTGTTTCAGCCCCTCTGTTTCAGCCCCTCTGTTTCAGCCCCTCTATTTCTCACCCTCTGTTTCAGCCCCTCTGTTTCTCGTCCTCTGTCTCTCGCCCACTGTTTCAGCCCCTCTGTTTCTCGCCCTCTGTTTCAGCCCCTCTGTTTCTCGCCCTCTGTTTCAGCCCCTCTGTTTCAGCCCTTCTGTTTCAGACCCTCCGATTCAGCCCCTCTGTTTCAGCCCCTCTGTTTCAGCCCCTATGTTTCAGCCCCTCTGTTTCTCGCCCTCTGTTTCAGCCCCTCTGTTTCTCGCCCTCTGTTTCAGCCCCTCTGTTTCAGCCCCTCTGTTTCGGCCCCTCTGTTTCTCGCCCTCTGTTTCAGCCCCTCTGTTTCTCGCCCTCTGTTTCAGCCCCTCTGTTTCAGCCACTCTGTTTCTCGCCTTCTGTTTCTGCCCCTCTGTTTCTCGCCCTCTGTTTCAGCCCCTCTGTTTCTCGCCTTCTGTTTCAGCCCCTCTGATTCAGCCCCTCTGTTTCAGCCCCTCTGATTCAGCCCCTCTGTTTCAGCCCCTCTGATTCACACTCTCTGTTTCAGCCCCTCTGTTTCAGCCCCTCTGTTTCTCGCCCTCTGTTTCTGCCCCTCTGTCTCTCGCCGTCTGTTTCAGCTCCTCTGATTCTCGCCCTCTGTCTCTCGCCCTCTGTTTCAGCCCCTCTGTTTCTCGCCCTCTGTTTCAGCCCCTCTGTTTCTCGCCCTCTGTTTCCGCACCTCTGTTTCAGCCCCTCTGTTTCAGCCCCTCCGTTTCTCGCCCTCTGTTTCAGCCCCTCTGTTTCTCGCCCTCTCTTTCAGCCCCTCTGTTTCTCGCCCTCTGTTTCAGCCCCTCTGTTTCTTGCCCTCTCTTTCAGCCCCTCTCTTTCTCGCCCTCTGTTTCAGCCCCTCTGTTTCTCGCCGTCTGTTTCAGCCCCTCTGTTTCTATCCCTCTGTTTCAGCCCCTCTGTTTCTCGCCCTCTGTTTCAGCCCCTCTGTTTCTCGCCTTCTGTTTCAGCCCCTCTGATTCAGCCCCTCTGTTTCTCGCCCTCTGATTCAGCCCCTCTGTTTCAGCCCCTCTGATTCACACTCTCTGTTTCAGCCCCTCTGTTTCAGCCCCTCTGTTTCTCGCCCTCTGTTTCTGCCCCTCTGTCTCTCGCCGTCTGTTTCAGCTCCTCTGTTTCTCGCCCTCTGTCTCTCGCCCTCTGTTTCAGCCCCTCTGTTTCTCGCCCTCTGTTTCAGCCCCTCTGTTTCTCGCCCTCTGTTTCCGCCCCTCTGTTTCAGCCCCTCTGTTTCAGCCCCTCCGTTTCTCGCCCTCTGTTTCAGCCCCTCTGTTTCTCGCCCTCTGTTTCAGCCCTTCTGTTTCAGCCACTCAGTTTCAGCCCCTCTGTTTCTCGCCCTCTGTTTCAGCCCCTCTGTTTCTCGCCCTCTGTTTCAGCCCCTCTGTTTCTCGCCGTCTGTTTCAGCCCCTCTGTTTCTCGCCCTCTGTTTCAGTCCCTCTGTTTCGCGCTCTCTGTTTCAGCCCCTCAGTTTCAGCCCCTCTGTTTCTCGCCCTCTGTTTCTGCCCGTCTGTTTCTCGCCCTCTGTTTCAGCCACTCTGTTTCTCGCCCTCTGTTTCAGCCCCTCTGATTCAGCCCCTCTGTTTCAGCCCCTCTGAATCAGCCCCTCTGATTCAGCCCCTGTGTTTCAGCCCCTCTGTTTCAGCCCCTCTGTTTCTCGCCCTCTGTTTCAGCCCCTATGATTCTCGCCCTCTGTTTCAGCTCCTCAGTTTCTCGCCCTCTGTTTCTGCCCGTCTGTTTCTCGCCCTCTGTTTCAGCCACTCTGTTTCTCGCCCTCTGTTTCAGCCCCTCTGATTCAGCCCCTCTGTTTCAGCCCCTCTGAATCAGCCCCTCTGATTCAGCCCCTGTGTTTCAGCCCCTCTGTTTCAGCCCCTCTGTTTCTCGCCCTCTGTTTAATCCCCTCTGTTTCTCACCATCTGTTTCAGCCCCTCTGTTTCTCGCCCTCTGTTTCAGCCTTTCTGTTTCTCGCCCTCTGTTTCAGCCCCTCTGATTCAGCCCCTCTGTTTCTCGCCCTCTGTTTCAGCCCCTCTGATTCTCGCCCTCTGTTTCAGCCCCTCAGTTTCTCGCCCTCTGTTTCAGCACCTCTGTTTCAGCCCCTCTGTTTCAGCCCCTCTGTTTCGCGCCCTCTGTTTCAGCCCCTCTGTTTCTCGCACTCTGTTTCAGCCCCTCTGTTTCTCGCCCTCTGTTTCAGCCCCTCTATTTCTCGCCCTCTGTTTCAGCCCCTCTGTTTCAGCCCCACTGTTTCAGCCCCTCTGTTTCAGCCCCTCTGTTTCTCGCCCTCTGTTTCAGCCCCTCTGTTTCTCGCCCTCTGTTTCAGCCCCTCTGTTTCGCGCCCTCTGTTTCAGCCCCTCTGTTTCAGCCCCTCTGTTTCAGTCCCTCTGTTTCTCGCCCTCTGTTTCTCGCCCTCCGTTTCAGCCCCTCTGTTTCTCGCCCTCTGTTTCAGCCCCTCTGTTTCTCGCCCTCTGTTTCAGCTCCTCTGTTTCAGCCTCTCTATTTCAGCCCCTCTGTTTCTCGCATCTCTGATTCAGCCCCTCTGTTTCTTGCCCTCTGTTTCAGCCCCTCTGTTTCTCGCCCTCTGTTTCAGCCTCTCTGTTTCTCGCCCTCTGTTTCAGCCCCTCTGTTTCAGCCCCTCTGTTTCAGCCCCTCTGTTTCTTGCCCTCTCTTTCAGCCCCACTGATTCTCGCCCTCTGTTTCAGCCCCTCTGTTTCTCGCCCTCTGTTTCAGCCCCTCTGATTCACACTCTCTCTTTCAGCACCTCTTTTTCAGCCCCTGTTTCAGCCCCTCTGTTTCTCGCCCTCTGTTTCAGCCCCTCTGTTTCTTGCCCTCTGTTTCAGCCCCTCTGTTTCAGCCCCTCTGTTTCAGCCTCTCTGTTTCAGCCCCTCTGTTTCTCGCCCTCTGTTTCAGCCCCTCTGTTTCTCGCCCTCTGTTTCAGCCCCTCTGTTTCTAGCCCTCTGTTTCAGCCCCTCTGATACAGCCCCTCTGTTTCAGCCCCTCTGATTCATCCCGTCTCTTTCAGCCCATCTATTTCAGCCCCTCTGTTTCAGCCCTTCTGATTCAGCCCCTCTGTTTCAGCCCCTCTGTTTCAGCCCCTCTGTTTCTCGCACTCTGTTTCTCGCCCGCTGTTTCAGTCCCTTAGTTTCTCGCCCACTGTTTCAGCCCCTCTGTTTCAGCCCCTCTGATTCAGCCCCTCTGATTCAGCCCCTCTGTTTCTCGCCCTCTGTTTCAGCCCCTCTGTTTCAGCCCCTCTGTTTCTGCCCCTCTGTTTCAGCCCCTCTGTATTTCGCCCTCTGTTTCAGCCCCTCTGTTTCAGCCCCTCTGTTTCAGCCCCTCCGATTCAGCCCCTCTGATTCAGCCCCTCTGTTTCAGCCCCTCTGTTTCTCGCCCTCTGTTTCAGCCCCTCTGTTTCAGCCCCTCTGTTTCAGCCCCTCCGATTCAGCCCCTCTGTTTCTCGCCCTCTTTTTCAGCCTCTCTGTTTCTCGCCCTCTGTTTCAGCCCCTCTGTTTCAGCCCCTCTGTTTCTGCCCGTCTGTTTCAGCCCCTCTGTTTCTCGCCCTCTGTTTCAGCCCCTCTGTTTCAGCCCCTCTGTTTCTCGCCCTCTGTTTCAGCCCCTCTGTTTCAGCCCCTCTGTTTCTGCCCCTCTGTTTCTGCCCCTCTGTTTCAGCCCCTCTGTTTCTCGCCCTCTGTTTCAGCCCCTCTGTTTCAGCCCCTCTGTTTCTCGCCCTCTGTTTCAGCCCCTCTGTTTCAGCCCCTCTGTTTCTGCCCCTCTGTTTCAGCCCCTCTGTTTCTCGCCCTCTGTTTCAGCCCCTCTGTTTCAGCCCCTCTGTTTCAGCACCTCCGATTCAGCCCCTCTGTTTCAGCCACTCTGTTTCAGCCCTTCTGTTTCAGCCCCTCTGTTTCTCGCCCTCTGTTTCAGCCCCTCTGTTTCTCGCCCTCTGTTTCAGCCCCTCTGTTTCAGCCCCTCTGTTTCAGCTCCTCTGTTTCTCGCCCTCTGTTTCAGCCCCTCTGTTTCTCGCTCTCTGTTTCAGCCCCTCTGTTTCAGCCCCTCTGTATCTCGCCTTCTGTTTCTGCCCCTCTGTTTCTCGCCCTCTGTTTCAGCCTCTCTGTTTCACGCCTTCTGTTTCAGTCCCTCTGATTCAGCCCCTCTGTTTCAGCCCCTCTGATTCAGCCCCTCTGATTCAGCCCCTCTGTTTCTCGCCCTCTGTTTTAGCCCCTCTGTTTCAGCCCTTCTGTTTCAGCCACTCTGTTTCAGCCCCTCTGTTTCTTGCCCTCTGTTTCAGCCCCTCTGATTCTCGCCCTCTGTTTCAGCCCCTCTGTTTCTAGCCCTCTGTTTCAGCCCCTCTGATTCACACTCTCTGTTTCAGCCCCTCTGTTTCAGCCCCTCTGTTTCTGCCCCTCTGTCTCTCGCCCTCTGTTTCAGCCCCTCTGTTTCTCGCCCTCTGTTTCAGCCCGTCTGATTCAGCCCCTCTGTTTCAGCCCCTCTGATTCAGCCCCTCTGTTTCAGCCCCTCTGTTTCAGCGCCTCTGTTTCTCGCCCTCTGTTTCAGCCCCTCTGTTTCTCACCCTCTGTTTCAGCCCCTCTGTTTCAGCCCCTCTGTTTCTCGCCCTCTGTTTCAGCCCGTCTGTTTCTCGCCCTCTGTTTCAGCCCCTCTGATTCAGCCCCTCTGTTTCTCGCCCTCTGTTTCAGCCCCTCTGTTTCTCGCCCTCTGTTTCAGCCCGTGTGATTCAGCCCCTCTGTTTCAGCCCCTCTGATTCAGCCCCTCTGTTTCAGCCCCTCTGTTTCAGCCCCTCTGTTTCTCGCCCTCTGTTTCAGCCCCTCTGTTTCTCACCCTCTGTTTCAGCCCCTCTGTTTCAGCCCCTCTGTTTCTCGCCCTCTGTTTCAGCCCCTCTGTTTCTCGCCCTCTGTTTCAGCCCCTCTGATTCAGCCCCTCTGTTTCTCGCCCTCTGTTTCAGCCCCTCTGTTTCTCGCCCTCTGTTTCAGCCCCTCTGTTTCTCGCCCTCTGTTTCAGCCCCTCTGTTTCAGCCCCTCTGTTTCAGCCCCTTTGTTTCTCGCCCTCTGTTTCAGCCCCTCTGTTTCTCGCCCTCTGTTTCAGCCCCTCTATTCCTCGCCCTCTGTTTCAGCCCCTCTGTTTCAGCCCCACTGTTTCAGACCCTTTGTTTCAGCCCCTCTGTTTCTCGCCCTCTGTTTCAGCCGCTCTGTTTCACGCCCTCTGTTTCAGCCCCTCTGTTTCAGCCCCTCTGTTTCAGTCCCTCTGTTTCTCGCCCTTTTTTTTTTGGCCCTCTGTTTCAGCCCCTCTGTTTCTCGCCCTCTGTTTCAGCCCTTCTGGTTCAGCCCCTCTGTTTCAGCCCCTCTGTTTCAGCCCCTCTGTTTCAGCCCCTCTGTTTCTCGCCCTCTGTTTCAGCCCCTCTGTTTCTTGCCCTCTGTTTCAGGCCCTCTGTTTCTCGCCCTCTGTTTCAGCCTCTCTGTTTCTCGCCCTCTGTTTCAGCTCCTCTGTTTCAGCCCCTCTGTTTCAGCCCCTCTGTTTCTCGCCCTCTGTTTCAGCCCTTCTGTTTCAGCCCCTCTGTTTCAGCCCCTCTGTTTCTCGCCCTCTGTTTCAGCCCCTCTGTTTCTCGCCCTCTGTTTCAGCCTCTCTGTTTCTCGCCCTCTGTTTCAGCTCCTCTGTTTCAGCCCCTCTGTTTCAGCCCCTCTGTTTCTCGCCCTCTGTTTCAGCCCCTCTGTTTCAGCTCCTCTGTTTCAGCCCCTCTGTTTCAGCCCCTCTGTTTCGCGCCCTCTGTTTCAGCCCCTCTGTTTCAGCCCCTCTGTTTCAGCCCCTCTATTTCTCACCCTCTGTTTCAGCCCCTCTGTTTCTCGCCCTCTGTCTCTCGCCCACTGTTTCAGCCCCTCTGTTTCTCGCCCTCTGTTTCAGCCCCTCTGTTTCTCGCCCTCTGTTTCAGCCCCTCTGTTTCAGCCCTTCTGTTTCAGACCCTCCGATTCAGCCCCTCTGTTTCAGCCCCTCTGTTTCAGCCCCTATGTTTCAGCCCCTCTGTTTCTCGCCCTCTGTTTCAGCCCCTCTGTTTCTCGCCCTCTGTTTCAGCCCCTCTGTTTCAGCCCCTCTGTTTCAGCCCCTCTGTTTCTCGCCCTCTGTTTCAGCCCCTCTGTTTCTCGCCCTCTGTTTCAGCCCCTCTGTTTCAGCCACTCTGTTTCTCGCCTTCTGTTTCTGCCCCTCTGTTTCTCGCCCTCTGTTTCAGCCCCTCTGTTTCTCGCCTTCTGTTTCAGCCTCTCTGATTCAGCCCCTCTGTTTCAGCCCCTCTGATTCAGCCCCTCTGATTCACACTCTCTGTTTCAGCCCCTCTGTTTCAGCCCCTCTGTTTCTCGCCCTCTGTTTCTGCCCCTCTGTCTCTCGCCCTCTGTTTCAGCTCCTCTGTTTCTCGCCCTCTGTCTCTCGCCCTCTGTTTCAGCCCCTCTGTTTCTCGCCCTCTGTTTCAGCCCCTCTGTTTCTCGCCCTCTGTTTTCGCCCCTCTGTTTCAGCCCCTCTGTTTCAGCCCCTCCGTTTCTCGCCCTCTGTTTCAGCCGCTCTGTTTCTCGCCCTCTGTTTCAGCCCCTCTGTTTCTCGCCCTCTGTTTCAGCCCCTCTGTTTCTTGCCCTCTCTTTCAGCCCCTCTGTTTCTCGCCCTCTGTTTCAGCCCCTCTGTTTCTCGCCGTCTGTTTCAGCCCCTCTGTTTCTATCCCTCTGTTTCAGTCCCTCTGTTTCTCGCCCTCTGTTTCAGCCCCTCTGTTTCTCGCCTTCTGTTTCAGCCCCTCTGATTCAGCCCCTCTGTTTCTCGCCCTCTGATTCAGCCCCTCTGTTTCAGCCCCTCTG
The DNA here is from genome assembly GCF_047496795.1 of Chiloscyllium punctatum. Classification (NCBI taxonomy): domain Eukaryota; kingdom Metazoa; phylum Chordata; class Chondrichthyes; order Orectolobiformes; family Hemiscylliidae; genus Chiloscyllium; species Chiloscyllium punctatum. The sequence continues at coordinate 269,696 of NW_027309791.1, forward strand.
ATTCACACTCTCTGTTTCAGCCCCTCTGTTTCAGCCCCTCTGTTTCTCGCCCTCTGTTTCTGCCCCTCTGTCTCTCGCCCTCTGTTTCAGCTCCTCTGTTTCTCGCCCTCTGTCTCTCGCCCTCTGTTTCAGCCCCTCTCTTTCTCGCCCTCTGTTTCAGCCCCTCTGTTTCTCGCCCTCTGTTTCAGCCCCTCTGTTTCAGCCCCTCTGTTTCAGCCCCTCCGTTTCTCGCCCTCTGTTTCAGCCCCTCTGTTTCTCGCCCTCTGTTTCAGCCCTTCTGTTTCAGCCACTCAGTTTCAGCCCCTCTGTTTCTTGCCCTCTGTTTCAGCCCCTCTGTTTCTCGCCCTCTGTTTCAGCCCCTCTGTTTCTCGCCGTCTGTTTCAGCCCCTCTGTTTCTCGCCCTCTGTTTCAGTCCCTCTGTTTCGCGCTCTCTGTTTCAGCCCCTCTGTTTCAGCCCCTCTGTTTCTCGCCCTCTGTTTCTGCCCGTCTGTTTCTCGCCCTCTGTTTCAGCCACTCTGTTTCTCGCCCTCTGTTTCAGCCCCTCTGATTCAGCCCCTCTGTTTCAGCCCCTCTGAATCAGCCCCTCTGATCCAGCCCCTGTGTTTCAGCCCCTCTGTTTCAGCCCCTCTGTTTCTCGCCCTCTGTTTAATCCCCTCTGTTTCTCACCATCTGTTTCAGCCCCTCTGTTTCTCGCCCTCTGTTTCAGCCTTGCTGTTTCTCGCCCTCTGTTTCAGCCCCTCTGATTCAGCCCCTCTGTTTCTCGCCCTCTGTTTCAGCCCCTCTGATTCTCGCCCTCTGTTTCAGCCCCTCAGTTTCTCGCCCTCTGTTTCAGCACCTCTGTTTCAGCCACTCTGATTCAGCCCCTCTGTTTCGCGCCCTCTGTTTCAGCCCCTCTGTTTCTCGCTCTCTGTTTCAGCCCCTCTGTTTCTCGCCCTCTGTTTCAGCCCCTCTATTTCTCGCCCTCTGTTTCAGCCCCTCTGTTTCAGTCCCACTGTTTCAGCCCCTCTGTTTCAGCCCCTCTGTTTCTCGCCCTCTGTTTCAGCCACTCTGTTTCTCGCCCTCTGTTTCAGCCCCTCTGTTTCTCGCCCTCTGTTTCAGCCCCTCTGTTTCAGCCCCTCTGTTTCAGTCCCTCTGTTTCTCGCCCTCTGTTTCTCGCCCTCCGTTTCAGCCCCTCTGTTTCTCGCCCTCTGTTTCAGCCCCTCTGTTTCTCGCCCTCTGTTTCAGCTCCTTTGTTTCAGCCTCTCTATTTCAGCCCCTCTGTTTCTCGCATCTCTGATTCAGCCCCTCTGTTTCTTGCCCTCTGTTTCAGCCCCTCTGTTTCTCGCCCTCTGTTTCAGCCTCTCTGTTTCTCGCCCTCTGTTTCAGCCCCTCTGTTTCAGCCCCTCTGTTTCAGCCCCTCTGTTTCTTGCCCTCTCTTTCAGCCCCTCTGTTTCTCGCCCTCTGTTTCAGCCCCTCTGTTTCTCGCACTCTGTGTCAGCCCCTCTGATTCAGCCCCTCTGTTGCAGCCCCTCTGATTCAGCCCCTCTGTTTCAGCCCCTCTATTTCAGCCCCTCTGTTTCAGCCCCTCTGTTTCATCCCATCTGTTTCTCACCCTCTGTTTCTCACCCTCTGTTTCTTGCCCTCTGTTTCAGCCCCACTGTTTCTCGCCCTCTGTTTCTCACCCTCCATTTCTCGCCCTCTGTTTCAGCCCCTCTGTTTTTGCCCTCTGTTTCAGCCCGTCTGTTTCAGCCCCTCTGTTTCAGCCCCTCTGTTTCTCGCCCTCTGTTTCAGCCCCTCTTTTTCTCGCCCTCTGTTTCAGCCCGTCTGTTTCTCGCCCTCTGTTTCAGCCCCAATGTTCCAGCCCCTCTTTTTCAGCCCCTCTGTTTGAACCCCTCTGTTTCAGCCCCTCTGTTTCTAGCCCTCTGTTTCAGCCACTCTGTTTCTCACCCTCTGTTTCAGCCCCTCTGTTTCAGCCCCTCTGTTTCTCGCCCGCTGTTTCTGCCCCTCTTTTTCAGCCCCTCAGTTTCTCGCCCACTGTTTCAGCCCCGCTGATTCAGCCCCTCTGTTTCAGCCCCTCTGATTCATCCCCTCTGTTTCAGCCCCTCTATTTCAGCCCCTCTGTTTCAGCCCCTCTGATTCAGCCCTTCTGTTTCAGGCTCTCTGTTTCAGCCCGTCTGTTTCAGCCCCTCTATTTCAGCCCCTCTGTTTCATCCCATCTGTTTCTCACCCTCTGTTTCTCACCCTCTGTTTCTTGCCCTCTGTTCCAGCCCCTCTGTTTTTTGCCCTCTGTTTCAGCCCCACTGTTTCTCGCCCTCTGTTTCTCACCCTCCATTTCTCGCCCTCTGTTTCAGCCCCTCTGTTTTTGCCCTCTGTTTCAGCCCGTCTGTTTCAGCCCCTCTGTTTCAGCCCCTCTGTTTCTCGCCCTCTGTTTCAGCCCCTCTGTTTCTCGCCCTCTGTTTCAGCCCGTCTGTTTCTCGCCCTCTGTTTCAGCCCCAATGTTCCAGCCCCTCTTTTTCAGCCCCTCTGTTTGAACCCCTCTGTTTCAGCCCCTCTGTTTCTAGCCCTCTGTTTCAGCCACTCTGTTTCTCACCCTCTGTTTCAGCCCCTCTGTTTCAGCCCCTCTGTTTCTCGCCCGCTGTTTCTGCCCCTCTTTTTCAGCCCCTCAGTTTCTCGCCCACTGTTTCAGCCCCGCTGATTCAGCCCCTCTGTTTCAGCCCCTCTGATTCATCCCCTCTGTTTCAGCCCCTCTATTTCAGCCCCTCTGTTTCAGCCCCTCTGATTCAGCCCTTCTGTTTCAGGCTCTCTGTTTCAGCCCGTCTGTTTCAGCCCCTCTGTTTCAGCCCCACTGTTTCTCGCACTCTGTTTCTCCCCCGCTGTTTCAGTCCCTTAGTTTCTCGCCCACTGTTTCAGACCCTCTGTTTCAGCCCCTCTGATTCAGCCCCTCTGATTCAGCCCCTCTGTTTCTCGCCCTCTGTTTCAGCCCCTCTGTTTCAGCCCCTCTGTTTCAGCCCCCCTGTTTCTCGCCCTCTGTTTCATCCCCTCTGTTTCTCGCCCTCTGTTTCAGCCCCTCTGTTTCTCGCCCTCTGTTTCAGCCCCTCTGTTTCAGCCCCACTGTGTCAGCCCCTCTGTTTCAGCCCCTCTGTTTCTCGCCCTCTGTTTCAGCCCCTCTGTTTCTCGCCCTCTGTTTCAGCCCCTCTATTTCTCGCCCTCTGTTTCAGCCCCTCTGTTTCAGCCCCACTGTTTCAGTCCCTCTGTTTCTCGCCCTCTGTTTCTCGCCCTCTGTTTCAGCCCCTCTGTTTCTCGGCCTCTGTTTCAGCCCCTCTGTTTCTCGCCCTCTGTTTCGGCCCCTCTGTTTCAGCCCCTCTGTTTCAGCCCCTCTGTTTCTTGCCCGCTGTTTCAGCCCCTCTGTTTAAGCCCCTCTGTTTCAGCACCTCTGTTTCAGCCCCTCTGTTTCTCGCCCTCTGTTTCAGCCCCTCTGTTTCTCGCCCTCTGATTCAGCCCCTCTGATTCAGCCCCTCTGTTTCAGCCCCTCTGATTCATCCCCTCTGTTTCAGCAGATCTATTTCAGACCCTCTGTTTCAGCCCCTCTGATTCAGCCCCTCTGTTTCAGGCTCTCTGTTTCAGCCCGTCTGTTTCAGCCCCTCTGTTTCTCGCACTCTGTTTCTCGCCCGCTGTTTCAGTCCCTTAGTTTCTCGCCCGCTGTTTCAGCCCCTCTGTTTCAGCCCCTCTGATTCAGCCCCTCTGATTCAGCCCCTCTGTTTCTCGCCCGCTGTTTCTGCCCGTCTGTTTCAGCCCCTCAGTTTCTCGCCCTCTGTTTCAGCCCCGCTGTTTCAGCCCCTCTGTTTCAGCCCGTCTGATTCATCCCCTCTGTTTCAGCCCCTCTATTTCAGCCCCTCTGTTTCAGCCCCTCTGATTCAGCCCCTCTGTTTCATGCTCTCTGTTTCAGCCCGTCTGTTTCAGCCCCTCTGTTTCAGCCCCTCTGTTTCTCGCACTCTGTTTCTCGCCCGCTGTTTCAGACCCTCAGTTTCTCACCGACTGTTTCAGCCCCTCTCTTTCAGCCCCTCTGTTTCAGCCCCTCTGATTCAGCCCCTCTGTTTCTCGCCCTCTGTTTCAGCCCCTCTGTTTCAGCTCCTCTGTTTCAGCCCCTCCGATTCAGCCTCTCTGTTTCAGCCCCTCTGTTTCAGCCCCTCTTTTTCAGCCCCTCTGTTTCTCGCCCTCTGTTTCAGCCCCTCTGTTTCTCGCCCTCTGTTTCAGCCACTCTGTTTCTCGCCCTCTGTTTCAGCCCCACTGTGTCAGCCCCTCTTTTTCAGCCCCTCTGTTTCAGCCCATCTATTTCAGCCCCTCTGTTTCAGCCCCTCTGATTCAGCCCCTCTGTTTCAGGCTCTCTGTTTCAGCCCCTCTGTTTCAGCCCCACTGTTTCAGTCCCTCTGTTTCTTGCTTTCTGTTTCTCGCCCTCTGTTTCAGCCCCTCTGTTTCTCGCCCTCTGTTTCAGCCCCTCTGTTTCAGCCCCTCTGTTTCTCGCCCTCTGTTTCAGGCCCTCTGTTTCTTGCCCTCTGTTTCAGCCCCTCTGTTTCAGCCCCTCTGTTTCAGCCCCTCTGTTTCTCGCCCTCTGTTTCAGCCCCTCTGTTTCTCGCCCTGTGTTTCAGCCCCTCTGTTTCTCGCCCTCTATTTCAGCCCCTCTGATTCAGCCCCTCTGTTTCAGCCCCTCTGATTCATCCCCTCTGTTTCAGCCCATCTATTTCAGCCCCTCTGTTTCAGCCCCTCTGATTCAGCCCCTCTGTTTCAGGCTCTCTGTTTCAGCCCATCTGTTTCAGCCCCTCTGTTTCTCGCACTCTGTTTCTCGCCCGCTGTTTCAGTCCCTTAGTTTCTCGCCCACTGTTTCAGCCCCTCTGTTTCAGCCCCTCTGATTCAGCCCCTCTGATTCAGCCCCTCTGTTTCTCGCCCGCTGTTTCTGCCCCTCTGTTTCAGCCCCTCTGTTTCTCGCCCTCTGTTTCAGCCCCGCTGATTCAGCCCCTCTGTTTCAGCCCCTCTGATTCATCCCCTCTGTTTCAGCCCCTCTATTTCAGCCCCTCTGTTTCAGCCCCTCTGATTCAGCCCCTCTGTTTCAGGCTCTCTGTTTCAGCCCGTCTGTTTCAGCCCCTCTGTTTCAGCCCCTCTGTTTCTCGCACACTGTTTCTCGCCCGCTGTTTCAGTCCCTTAGTTTCTCACCGACTGTTTCAGCCCCTCTGTTTCTGCCCATCTGATTCAGCCCCTCTGATTCAGCCCCTCTGTTTCTCGCCCTCTGTTTCAGCACCTCTGTTTCAGCCCCTCTGTTTCAGCCTCTCCGATTCAGCCCCTCTGTTTCAGCCCCTCTGTTTCAGCCCCTCTGTTTCAGCCCCTCTGTTTCTTGCCCTCTGTTTCAGCCCCTCTGTTTCTCGCCCTCTGTTTCAGCCCCTCTGTTTCTCGCCCTCTGTTTCAGCCCCTCTGTTTCAGCCCCACTGTGTCAGCCCCTCTGTTTCAGCCCCTCTGTTTCTCGCCCTCTGTTTCAGCCCCTGTGTTTCTCGCCCTCTGTTTCAGCCCCTCTATTTCTCGCCCTCTGTTTCAGCCCCTCTGTTTCAGCCCCACTGTTTCAGTCCCTCTGTTTCTCGCCCTCTGTTTCTCGCCCTCTGTTTCAGCCCCTCTGTTTCAGCCCCTCTGTTTCAGCCCCTCTGTTTCTCGCCCTCTGTTTCAGCCCCTCTGTTTCAGCCCCTCTGTTTCTCGCCCTCTGTTTCAGCCCCTCTGTTTCTCGACCTCTGTTTCAGCCCCTCTGTTTCTCGCCCCGTGTTTCAGCCCCTCTGTTTCAGCCCCTCTGTTTCTCGCCCTCTGTTTCAGGCCCTCTGTTTCTTGCCCTCTGTTTCAGCCCCTCTGTTTCAGCCCCTCTGTTTCAGCCCCTCTGTTTCAGCCCCTCTGTTTCTCGCCCTCTGTTTCAGCCCCTCTGTTTCAGCCCCTCTGTTTCAGCCCCTCTGTTTCAGCCCCTCTGTTTCTCGCCCTCTGTTTCAGCCCCTCTGTTTCTCGCCCTCTGTTTCAGCCCCTCTGTTTCTCGCCCTCTTTTTCAGCCCCTCTGATTAAGCCCCTCTGTTTCAGCCCCTCTGATTCATCCCCTCTGTTTCAGCCCATCTATTTCAGCCCCTCTGTTTCAGCCCCTCTGATTCAGCCCCTCTGTTTCTGGCTCTCTGTTTCAGCCCCTCTGTTTCAGCCCCACTGTTTCAGTCCCTCTGTTTCTCGCCCTCTGTTTCTCGCCCTCTGTTTCAGTCCCTCTGTTTCTCGCCCTCTGTTTCAGCCCCTCTGTTTCTCGCCCTCTGTTTCAGCCCCTCTGTTTCAGCCCCTCTGTTTCTCGCCCTCTGTTTCAGCCCCTCTGTTTCTTGCCCTCTGTTTCAGCCCCTCTGTTTCAGCCCCTCTGTTTCAGCCCCTCTGTTTCAGCCCCTCTGTTTCTCGCCCTCTGTTTCAGCCCCTCTGTTTCTCGCCCTCTGTTTCAGCCCCTCTGTTTCTCGCCCTCTGTTTCAGCCCCTCTGATTCAGCCCCTCTGTTTCAGCCCCTCTGATTCATCCCCTCTGTTTCAGCCCATCTATTTCAGCCCCTCTGTTTCAGCCCCTCTGATTCAGCCCCTCTGTTTCAGGCTCTCTGTTTCAGCCCATCTGTTTCAGCCCCTCTGTTTCTCGCACTCTGTTTCTCGCCCGCTGTTTCAGTCCCTTAGTTTCTCGCCCACTGTTTCAGCCCCTCTGTTTCAGCCCCTCTGATTCAGCCCCTCTGATTCAGCCCCTCTGTTTCTCGCCCGCTGTTTCTGCCCGTCTGTTTCAGCCCCTCAGTTTCTCGCCCTCTGTTTCAGCCCCGCTGATTCAGCCCCTCTGTTTCAGCCCCTCCCGTTCATCCCCTCTGTTTCAGCCCCTCTATTTCAGCCCGTCTGTTTCAGCCCCTCTGATTCAGCCCCTCTGTTTCAGGCTCTCTGTTTCAGCCCGTCTGTTTCAGCCCCTCTGTTTCAGCCCCTCTGTTTCTCGCACTCTGTTTCTCCCCCGCTGTTTCAGTCCCTTAGTTTCTCGCCGACTGTTTCAGCCCCTCTGTTTCAGCCCCTCTGATTCAGCCCCTCTGATTCAGCCCCTCTGTTTCTCGCCCTCTGTTTCACCCCCTCTGTTTCAGCCCCTGTGTTTCAGCCCCTCCGATTCAGCCCCTCTGTTTCTTGCCCTCTGTTTCAGCCCCTCTGTTTCTCGCCCTCTGTTTCAGCCCCTCTGTTTCTCGCCCTCTGTTTCAGCCACTCTGTTTCAGCCCCACTGTGTCAGCCCCTCTGTTTCAGCCCCTCTGTTTCTCGCCCTCTGTTTAAGCCCCTCTGTTTCTCGCCCTCTGTTTCAGCCCCTCTATTTCTCGCCCTCTGTTTCAGCCCCTCTGTTTCAGCCCCTCTGTTTCTCGCCTTCTATTTCTGCCCCTCTGTTTCTCGCCCTCTGTTTCAGCCCCTCTGTTTCTCGCCTTCTGTTTCACCCCCTCTGAATCAGCCCCTCTGTTTCAGCACCTCTGATTCAGCCCCTCTGATTCAGCCCCTCTGTTTCTCGCCCTCTGTTTCAGCCCCTCTGTTTCAGCCCTTCTGTTTCAGCCACTCTGTTTCAGCCCCTCTGTTTCTTGCCCTCTGTTTCAGCCCCTCTGATTCTCGCCCTCTGTTTCAGCCCCTCTGTTTCTCGCCCTCTGTTTCAGCCCCTCTGATTCGCACTCTCTGTTTCAGCCCCTCTGTTTCAGCTCCTCTGTTTCTCGCCCTCTGTTTCTGCCCCTCTGTTTCTCGCCCTCTGTTTCAGCCCCTCTGTTTCTCGACCTCTGTTTCAGCCCCTCTGATTCAGCACCTCTGTTTCAGCCCCTCTGTTTCAGCCCCTCAGTTTCTCGCCCTCTGTTTCAGCCCCGCTGATTCAGCCCCTCTGTTTCAGCCCCTCTGATTCATCCCCTCTGTTTCAGCCCCTCTATTTCAGCCCCTCTGTTTCAGCCCCTCTGATTCAGCCCCTCTGTTTCAGGCTCTCTGTTTCAGCCCGACTGTTTCAGCCCCACTGTTTCAGTCCCTCTGTTTCTCGCCCTCTGTTTCTCGCCCTCTGTTTCAGTCCCTCTGAAATTCTCGCCCTCTGTTTCAGCCCCTCTGTTTCTCGCCCTCTGTTTCAGCCCCTCTGTTTCAGCCCCTCTGTTTCAGCCCCTCTGTTTCTCGCCCTCTGTTTCAGCCCCTCTGTTTCTTGCCCTCTGTTTCAGCCCCTCTGTTTCAGCCCCTCTGTTTCAGCCCCTCTGTTTCAGCCCCTCTGTTTCTCGCCCTCTGTTTCAGCCCCTCTGTTTCTCGCCCTCTGTTTCAGCCCCTCTGTTTCTCGCCCTCTGTTTCAGCCCCTCTGATTCAGCCCCTCTGTTTCAGCCCCTCTGATTCATCCCCTCTGTTTCAGCCCATCTATTTCAGCCCCTCTGTTTCAGCCCCTCTGATTCAGCCCCTCTGTTTCAGGCTCTCTGTTTCAGCCCATCTGTTTCAGCCCCTCTGTTTCTCGCACTCTGTTTCTTGCCCGCTGTTTCAGTCCCTTAGTTTCTCGCCCACTGTTTCAGCCCCTCTGTTTCAGCCCCTCTGATTCAGCCCCTCTGATTCAGCCCCTCTGTTTCTCGCCCGCTGTTTCTGCCCCTCTGTTTCAGCCCCTCTGTTTCTCGCCGTCTGTTTCAGCCCCGCTGATTCAGCCCCTCTGTTTCAGCCCCTCCCGTTCATCCCCTCTGTTTCAGCCCCTCTATTTCAGCCCCTCTGTTTCAGCCCCTCTGATTCAGCCCCTCTGTTTCAGGCTCTCTGTTTCAGCCCGTCTGTTTCAGCCCCTCTGTTTTAGCCCCTCTGTTTCTCGCACTCTGTTTCTCGCCCGCTGTTTCAGTCCCTTAGTTTCTCGCCGACTGTTTCAGCCCCTCTGTTTCAGCCCCTCTGATTCAGCCCCTCTGATTCAGCCCCTCTGTTTCTCGCCCTCTGTTTCACCCCCTCTGTTTCAGCCCCTGTGTTTCAGCCCCTCCGATTCAGCCCCTCTGTTTCTTGCCCTCTGTTTCAGCCCCTCTGTTTCTCGCCCTCTGTTTCAGCCCCTCTGTTTCTCGCCCTCTGTTTCAGCCACTCTGTTTCAGCCCCACTGTGTCAGCCCCTCTGTTTCAGCCCCTCTGTTTCTCGCCCTCTGTTTAAGCCCCTCTGTTTCTCGCCCTCTGTTTCAGCCCCTCTGTTTCTCGCCCTCTGTTTCAGCCCCTCTGTTTCAGCCCCTCTGTTTCTCGCCTTCTATTTCTGCCCCTCTGTTTCTCGCCCTCTGTTTCAGCCCCTCTGTTTCTCGCCTTCTGTTTCAGCCCCTCTGAATCAGCCCCTCTGTTTCAGCACCTCTGATTCAGCCCCTCTGATTCAGCCCCTCTGTTTCTCGCCCTCTGTTTCAGCCCCTCTGTTTCAGCCCTTCTGTTTCAGCCACTCTGTTTCAGCCCCTCTGTTTCTTGCCCTCTGTTTCAGCCCCTCTGATTCTCGCCCTCTGTTTCAGCCCCTCTGTTTCTCGCCCTCTGTTTCAGCCCCTCTGATTCGCACTCTCTGTTTCAGCCCCTCTGTTTCAGCCCCTCTGTTTCTCGCCGTCTGTTTCTGCCCCTCTGTTTCTCGCCCTCTGTTTCAGCCCCTCTGTTTCTCGACCTCTGTTTCAGCCCCTCTGATTCAGCACCTCTGTTTCAGCCCCTCTGTTTCAGCCCCTCAGTTTCTCGCCCTCTGTTTCAGCCCCGCTGATTCAGCCCCTCTGTTTCAGCCCCTCTGATTCATCCCCTCTGTTTCAGCCCCTCTATTTAAGCCCCTCTGTTTCAGCCCCTCTGATTCAGCCCCTCTGTTTCAGGCTCTCTGTTTCAGCCCGACTGTTTCAGCCCCACTGTTTCAGTCCCTCTGTTTCTCGCCCTCTGTTTCTCGCCCTCTGTTTCAGTCCCTCTGAAATTCTCGCCCTCTGTTTCAGCCCCTCTGTTTCTCGCCCTCTGTTTCAGCCCCTCTGTTTCAGCCCCTCTGTTTCAGCCCCTCTGTTTCTCGCCCTCTGTTTCAGCCCCTCTGTTTCTTGCCCTCTGTTTCAGCCCCTCTGTTTCAGCCCCTCTGTTTCAGCCCCTCTGTTTCAGCCCCTCTGTTTCTCGCCCTCTGTTTCAGCCCCTCTGTTTCTCGCCCTCTGTTTCAGCCCCCCTGTTTCTCGCCCTCTGTATCAGCCCCTCTGATTCAGCCCCTCTGTTTCAGCCCCTCTGATTCATCCCCTCTGTTTCAGCCCATCTATTTCAGCCCCCTGTTTCAGCCCCTCTGATTCAGCCCCTCTGTTTCAGGCTCTCTGTTTCAGCCCATCTGTTTCAGCCCCTCTGTTTCTCGCACTCTGTTTCTCGCCCGCTGTTTCAGTCCCTTAGTTTCTCGCCCACTGTTTCAGCCCCTCTGTTTCAGCCCCTCTGATTCAGCCCCTCTGATTCAGCCCCTCTGTTTCTCGCCCTCTGATTCAGCCCCTCTGTTTCTCGCCCTCTGTTTAAGCACCTCTGTTTCTCGCCCTCTGTTTCAGCCCCTCTATTTCTCGCCCTCTGTTTCAGCCCCTCTGTTTCAGCCCCACTGTTTCAGTCCCTCTGTTTCTCGCCCTCTGTTTCTCGCCCTCTGTTTCAGCCCCTCTGTTTCTCGCCCTCTGTTTCAGCCCCTCTGTTTCTCGCCCTCTGTTTCAGCCCCTCTGTTTCAGCCCCTCTGTTTCAGCCCCTCTGTTTCTCGCCCTCTGTTTCAGCCCCTCTGTTTCTTGCCCTCTGTTTCAGCCCCTCTGTTTCAGCCCCTCTGTTTCAGCCCCTCTGTTTCACCCCGTCTGTTTCTCGCCCTCTGTTTCAGCCCCTCTGTTTCTCGCCCTCTGTTTCAGCCCCTGTGTTTCTCGCCTTCTGTTTCAGCCCCTCTGTTTCTCGCCCTCTGTTTCAGCGCCTCTGATTCATCCCCTCTGTTTCAGCCCATCTATTTCAGCCCCTCTGTTTCAGCCCCTCTGATTCAGCCCCTCTGTTTCAGGCTCTCTGTTTCAGCCCGTCTGTTTCAGCCCCTGTTTCTCGCACTCTGTTTCTCGCCCGCTGTTTCAGTCCATTAGTTTCTCGCCCACTGTTTCAGCCCCTCTGTTTCAGCCCCTCTGATTCAGCCCCTCTGTTTCAGCCCCTCTGTTTCTGCCCCTCTGTTTCTGCCCCTCTGTTTCAGCCCCTCCGTTTCTCGCCCTCTGTTTCAGTACCTCTGTTTCAGCCCCTCTGATTCAGCCCATCCGATTCAGCCCCTCTGATTCAGCCCCTCTGTTTCAGCCCCTCTGTTTCAGCCCCTCTGTTTCTCGCCCTCTGTTTCAGCCCCTCTGTTTATCGCCCTCTGTTTCAGCCCCTCTGTTTCAGCCCCTCTGTTTCTGCCCCTCTGTTTCAGCCCCTCTGTTTCTCGCCCTCTGTTTCAGCCCCTCTGTTTCAGCCCCTCTGTTTCAGCCCCTCCGATTCAGCCCCTCTGTTTCAGCCCCTCTGTTACAGCCCCTCCGTTTCAGCCCCTCTGTTTCTCGCCCTCTGTTTCAGCCCCTCTGTTTCTCGCCCTCTGTTTCAGCCCCTCTGTTTCTCGCCCTCTGTTTCAGCCCCTCTGTTTCAGCCCCTCTGTTTCAGCCCCTCTGTTTCTCGCCCTCTGTTTCAGCCCCTCTGTTTCGCGCCCTCTGTTTCAGCCCCTCTGTTTCAGCCCCTCTGTTTCTCGCCTTCTATTTCTGCCCCTCTGTTTCTCGCCCTCTGTTTCAGCCCCTCTGTTTCTCGCCTTCTGTTTCAGCCCCTCTGAATCAGCCTCTCTGTTTCAGCACCTCTTATTCAGCCCCTCTGATTCAGCCCCTCTGTTTCTCGCCCTCTGTTTCAGTCCCTCTGTTTCAGCCCTTCTGTTTCAGCCACTCTGTTTCAGCCCCTCTGTTTCTTGCCCTCTGTTTCAGCCCCTCTGATTCTCGCCCTCTGTGGCAGCCCCTCTGTTTCTCGCCCTCTGTTTCAGCCCCTCTGATTCGCACTCTCTGTTTCAGCCCCTCTGTTTCAGCCCCTCTGTTTCTCGCCCTCTGTTTCTGCCCCTCTGTTTCTCGCCCTCTGTTTCAGCCCCTCTGTTTCTCGACCTCTGTTTCAGCCCCTCTGATTCAGCACCTCTGTTTCAGCCCCTCTGAATCAGCCCCTCTGTTTCAGCCCCTCTGTTTCAGCCCCTCTGTTTCTCGCCCTCTGTTTCAGCCCCTCTGTTTCTCACCCTCTGTTTCAGCCCCTCTGTTTCAGCCCCTCTGTTTCTCGACCTCTGTTTCAGCCCCCCTGTTTCTCGCCCTCTGTTTCAGCCCCTCTGATTCAGCCCCTCTGTTTCTCGCCCTCTGTTTCAGCTCCTCTGTTTCTCGCCCTCTGTTTCAGCCCCTCTGTTTCTCGCCCTCTGTTTCAGCCCCTCTGTTTCAGCCCCTCTGTTTCAGCCCCTCAGTTTCTCGCCCTCTGTTTCAGCCCCGCTGATTCAGCCCCTCTGTTTCAGCCCCTCTGATTCATCCCCTCTGTTTCAGCCCCTCTATTTCAGCCCCTCTGTTTCAGCCCCTCTGATTCAGCCCCTCTGTTTCAGGCTCTCTGTTTCAGCCCGCCTGTTTCAGCCCCTCTGTTTCAGCCCCTCTGTTTCTCGCACTCTGTTTCTCGCCCGCTATTTCAGTCCCTTAGTTTCTCGCCGACTGTTTCAGCCCCTCTGTTTCAGCCCCTCTGATTCAGCCCCTCTGATTCAGCCCCTCTGTTTCTCGCCCTCTGTTTCATCCACTCTGTTTCAGCCCCTCTGTTTCAGCCCCTCCGATTCAGACCCTCTGTTTCAGCCCCTCTGTTTCAGCCCCTCTGTTTCAGCCCCTCTGTTTCTCGCCCACTGTTTCAGCCCCTCTGTTTCTCGCCCTCTGTTTCAGCCCCTCTGTTTCTCGCCCTCTGTTTCAGCCCCTCTGTTTCAGCCCCACTGTGTCAGCCCCTCTGTTTCAGCCCCTCTGTTTCTCGCCCTCTGTTTCAGCCCCTCTGTTTCTCGCCCTCTGTTTCAGCCCCTCTATTTCTCGCCCTCTGTTTCAGCCCCTCTGTTTCAGCTCCACTGTATCAGTCCCTCTGTTTCTCGCCCTCTGTTTCTCGCCCTCTGTTTCAGCCCCTCTGTTTCTCGCCCTCTGTTTCAGCCCCTCTGTTTCTCGCCCTCTGTTTCAGCCCCTCTGTTTCAGCCACTCTGTTTCAGCCCCTCTGTTTCTCGCCCTCTGTTTCAGCCCCTCTGTTTCTTGCCCTCTGTTTCAGCCCCTCTGTTTCAGCCCCTCTGTTTCAGCCCCTCTGTTTCAGCCCGTCTGTTTCTCGCCCTCTGTTTCAGCCCCTCTGTTTCTCGCCCTCTGTTTCAGCCCCTCTGTTTCTCGCCCTCTGATTCAGCCCCTCTGATTCAGCCCCTCCGTTTCAGGCCCTCTGATTCAGCCCCTCTGTTTCAGGCTCTCTGTTTCAGCCCGTCTGTTTCTCGCACTCTGTTTCTCGCCCGCTGTTTCAGTCCCTTAGTTTCTCGCCCACTGTTTCAGCCCCTCTGTTTCAGCCCCTCTGATTCAGCCCCTCTGTTTCAGCCCCTCTGTTTCTGCCCCTCTCTTTCTGCCCCTCTGTTTCAGCCCCTCTGTTTCTCGCCCTCTGTTTCAGTCCCTCTGTTTTAGCCCCTCTGTTTCAGCCCATCCGATTCAGCCCCTCTGATTCTGCCCCTCTGTTTCAGCCCCTCTGTTTCAGCCCCTCTGTTTCTCGCCCTCTGTTTCAGCCCCTCTGTTTATCGCCCTCTGTTTCAGCCCCTCTGTTTCAGCTCCTCTGTTTCTGCACCTCTGTTTCAGCCCCTCTGTTTCTCGCCCTCTGTTTCAGCCCCTCTGTTTCAGACCCTCTGTTTCAGCCCATCCGATTCAGCCCCTCTGATTCTGCCCCTCTGTTTCAGCCCCTCTGTTTCAGCCCCTCTGTTTCTCGCCCTCTGTTTCAGCCCCTCTGTTTCTCGCCCTCTGTTTCAGCCCCTCTGTTTCTCGCCCTCTGTTTCAGCCCCTCTGATTCAGCCCCTCTGTTTCAGCCCCTCTGATTCATCCCCTCTGTTTCAGCCCATCTATTTCAGCCCCTCTGTTTCAGCCCCTCTGATTCAGCCCCTCTGTTTCAGGCTCTCTGTTTCAGCCCATCTGTTTCAGCCCCTCTGTTTCTCGCACTCTGTTTCTCGCCCGCTGTTTCAGTCCCTTAGTTTCTCGCCCACTGTTTCAGCCCCTCTGTTTCAGCCCCTCTGATTCAGCCCCTCTGATTCAGCCCCTCTGTTTCTCGCCCGCTGTTTCTGCCCCTCTGTTTCAGCCCCTCAGTTTCTCGCCGTCTGTTTCAGCCCCGCTGATTCAGCCCCTCTGTTTCAGCCCCTCCCGTTCATCCCCTCTGTTTCAGCCCCTCTATTTCAGCCCCTCTGTTTCAGCCCCTCTGATTCAGCCCCTCTGTTTCAGGCTCTCTGTTTCAGCCCGTCTGTTTCAGCCCCTCTGTTTTAGCCCCTCTGTTTCTCGCACTCTGTTTCTCGCCCGCTGTTTCAGTCCCTTAGTTTCTCGCCGACTGTTTCAGCCCCTCTGTTTCAGCCCCTCTGATTCAGCCCCTCTGATTCAGCCCCTCTGTTTCTCGCCCTCTGTTTCACCCCCTCTGTTTCAGCCCCTGTGTTTCAGCCCCTCCGATTCAGCCCCTCTGTTTCTTGCCCTCTGTTTCAGCCCCTCTGTTTCTCGCCCTCTGTTTCAGCCCCTCTGTTTCTCGCCCTCTGTTTCAGCCACTCTGTTTCAGCCCCACTGTGTCAGCCCCTCTGTTTCAGCCCCTCTGTTTCTCGCCCTCTGTTTAAGCCCCTCTGTTTCTCGCCCTCTGTTTCAGCCCCTCTGTTTCTCGCCCTCTGTTTCAGCCCCTCTGTTTCAGCCCCTCTGTTTCTCGCCTTCTATTTCTGCCCCTCTGTTTCTCGCCCTCTGTTTCAGCCCCTCTGTTTCTCGCCTTCTGTTTCAGCCCCTCTGAATCAGCCCCTCTGTTTCAGCACCTCTGATTCAGCCCCTCTGATTCAGCCCCTCTGTTTCTCGCCCTCTGTTTCAGCCCCTCTGTTTCAGCCCTTCTGTTTCAGCCACTCTGTTTCAGCCCCTCTGTTTCTTGCCCTCTGTTTCAGCCCCTCTGATTCTCGCCCTCTGTTTCAGCCCCTCTGTTTCTCGCCCTCTGTTTCAGCCCCTCTGATTCGCACTCTCTGTTTCAGCCCCTCTGTTTCAGCCCCTCTGTTTCTCGCCCTCTGTTTCTGCCCCTCTGTTTCTCGCCCTCTGTTTCAGCCCCTCTGTTTCTCGACCTCTGTTTCAGCCCCTCTGATTCAGCACCTCTGTTTCAGCCCCTCTGTTTCAGCCCCTCAGTTTCTCGCCCTCTGTTTCAGCCCCGCTGATTCAGCCCCTCTGTTTCAGCCCCTCTGATTCATCCCCTCTGTTTCAGCCCCTCTATTTAAGCCCCTCTGTTTCAGCCCCTCTGATTCAGCCCCTCTGTTTCAGGCTCTCTGTTTCAGCCCGACTGTTTCAGCCCCACTGTTTCAGTCCCTCTGTTTCTCGCCCTCTGTTTCTCGCCCTCTGTTTCAGTCCCTCTGAAATTCTCGCCCTCTGTTTCAGCCCCTCTGTTTCTCGCCCTCTGTTTCAGCCCCTCTGTTTCAGCCCCTCTGTTTCAGCCCCTCTGTTTCTCGCCCTCTGTTTCAGCCCCTCTGTTTCTTGCCCTCTGATTCAGCCCCTCTGTTTCAGCCCCTCTGTTTCAGCCCCTCTGTTTCAGCCCCTCTGTTTCTCGCCCTCTGTTTCAGCCCCTCTGTTTCTCGCCCTCTGTTTCAGCCCCTCTGTTTCTCGCCCTCTGTTTCAGCCCCTCTGATTCAGCCCCTCTGTTTCAGCCCCTCTGATTCATCCCCTCTGTTTCAGCCCATCTATTTCAGCCCCCTGTTTCAGCCCCTCTGATTCAGCCCCTCTGTTTCAGGCTCTCTGTTTCAGCCCATCTGTTTCAGCCCCTCTGTTTCTCGCACTCTGTTTCTCGCCCGCTGTTTCTGCCCCTCTGTTTCAGCCCCTCAGTTTCTCGCCGTCTGTTTCAGCCCCTCTGTTTCAGCCCCTCTGATTCAGCCCCTCTGATTCAGCCCCTCTGTTTCTCGCCCGCTGTTTCTGCCCCTCTGTTTCAGCCCCTCAGTTTCTCGCCGTCTGTTTCAGCCCCGCTGATTCAGCCCCTCTGTTTCAGCCCCTCCCGTTCATCCCCTCTGTTTCAGCCCCTCTATTTCAGCCCCTCTGTTTCAGCCCCTCTGATTCAGCCCCTCTGTTTCAGGCTCTCTGTTTCAGCCCGTCTGTTTCAGCCCCTCTGTTTTAGCCCCTCTGTTTCTCGCACTCTGTTTCTCGCCCGCTGTTTCAGTCCCTTAGTTTCTCGCCGACTGTTTCAGCCCCTCTGTTTCAGCCCCTCTGATTCAGCCCCTCTGATTCAGCACCTCTGTTTCTCGCCCTCTGTTTCACCCCCTCTGTTTCAGCCCCTGTGTTTCAGCCCCTCCGATTCAGCCCCTCTGTTTCTTGCCCTCTGTTTCAGCCCCTCTGTTTCTCGCCCTCTGTTTCAGCCCCTCTGTTTCTCGCCCTCTGTTTCAGCCACTCTGTTTCAGCCCCACTGTGTCAGCCCCTCTGTTTCAGCCCCTCTGTTTCTCGCCCTCTGTTTAAGCCCCTCTGTTTCTCGCCCTCTGTTTCAGCCCCTCTATTTCTCGCCCTCTGTTTCAGCCCCTCTGTTTCAGCCCCACTGTTTCAGTCCCTCTGTTTCTCGCCCTCTGTTTCTCGCCCTCTGTTTCAGCCCCTCTGTTTCTCGCCCTCTGTTTCAGCCCCTCTGTTTCTCGCCCTCTGTTTCAGCCCCTCTGTTTCAGCCCCTCTGTTTCAGCCCCTCTGTTTCTCGCCCTCTGTTTCAGCCCCTCTGTTTCTTGCCCTCTGTTTCAGCCCCTCTGTTTCAGCCCCTCTGTTTCAGCCCCTCTGTTTCAGCCCGTCTGTTTCTCGCCCTCTGTTTCAGCCCCTCTGTTTCTCGCCCTCTGTTTCAGCCCCTGTGTTTCTCGCCCTCTGTTTCAGCCCCTCTGTTTCTCGCCCTCTGTTTCAGCGCCTCTGATTCATCCCCTCTGTTTCAGCCCATCTATTTCAGCCCCTCTGTTTCAGCCCCTCTGATTCAGCCCCTCTGTTTCAGGCTCTCTGTTTCAGCCCGTCTGTTTCAGCCCCTGTTTCTCGCACTCTGTTTCTCGCCCGCTGTTTCAGTCCATTAGTTTCTCGCCCACTGTTTCAGCCCCTCTGTTTCAGCCCCTCTGATTCAGCCCCTCTGTTTCAGCCCCTCTGTTTCTGCCCCTCTGTTTCTGCCCCTCTGTTTCAGCCCCTCTGTTTCTCGCCCTCTGTTTCAGTACCTCTGTTTCAGCCCCTCTGATTCAGCCCATCCGATTCAGCCCCTCTGATTCAGCCCCTCTGTTTCAGCCCCTCTGTTTCAGCCCCTCTGTTTCTCGCCCTCTGTTTCAGCCCCTCTGTTTATCGCCCTCTGTTTCAGCCCCTCTGTTTCAGCCCCTCTGTTTCTGCCCCTCTGTTTCAGCCCCTCTGTTTCTCGCCCTCTGTTTCAGCCCCTCTGTTTCAGCCCCTCTGTTTCAGCCCCTCCGATTCAGCCCCTCTGTTTCAGCACCTCTGTTACAGCCCCTCCGTTTCAGCCCCTCTGTTTCTCGCCCTCTGTTTCAGCCCCTCTGTTTCTCGCCCTCTGTTTCAGCCCCTCTGTTTCTCGCCCTCTGTTTCAGCCCCTCTGTTTCAGCCCCTCTGTTTCAGCCCCTCTGTTTCTCGCCCTCTGTTTCAGCCCCTCTGTTTCGCGCCCTCTGTTTCAGCCCCTCTGTTTCAGCCCCTCTGTTTCTCGCCTTCTATTTCTGCCCCTCTGTTTCTCGCCCTCTGTTTCAGCCCCTCTGTTTCTCGCCTTCTGTTTCAGCCCCTCTGAATCAGCCCCTCTGTTTCAGCACCTCTGATTCAGCCCCTCTGATTCAGCCCCTCTGTTTCTCGCCCTCTGTTTCAGTCCCTCTGTTTCAGCCCTTTTGTTTCAGCCACTCTGTTTCAGCCCCTCTGTTTCTTGCCCTCTGTTTCAGCCCCTCTGATTCTCGCCCTCTGTTGCAGCCCCTCTGTTTCTCGCCCTCTGTTTCAGCCCCTCTGATTCGCACTCTCTGTTTCAGCCCCTCTGTTTCAGCCCCTCTGTTTCTCGCCCTCTGTTTCTGCCCCTCTGTTTCTCGCCCTCTGTTTCAGCCCCTCTGTTTCTCGACCTCTGTTTCAGCCCCTCTGATTCAGCACCTCTGTTTCAGCCCCTCTGAATCAGCCCCTCTGTTTCAGCCCCTCTGTTTCAGCCCCTCTGTTTCTCGCCCTCTGTTTCAGCCCCTCTGTTTCTCACTCTCTGTTTCAGCCCCTCTGTTTCTCGACCTGTGTTTCAGCCCCCCTGTTTCTCGCCCTCTGTTTCAGCCCCTCTGATTCAGCCCCTCTGTTTCTCGCCCTCTGTTTCAGCCCCTCTGTTTCTCGCCCTCTGTTTCAGCCCCTCTGTTTCTCGCCCTCTGTTTCAGCCCCTCTGTTTCAGCCCCTCTGTTTCAGCCCCTCAGTTTCTCGCCCTCTGTTTCAGCCCCGCTGATTCAGCCCCTCTGTTTCAGCCCCTCTGATTCATCCCCTCTGTTTCAGCCCCTCTATTTCAGTCCCTCTGTTTCAGCCCCTCTGATTCAGCCCCTCTGTTTCAGGCTCTCTGTTTCAGCCCGTCTGTTTCAGCCCCTCTGTTTCTCACACTCTGTTTCTCGCCCGCTATTTCAGTCCCTTAGTTTCTCGCCGACTGTTTCAGCCCCTCTGTTTCAGCCCCTCTGATTCAGCCCCTCTGATTCAGCCCCTCTGTTTCTCGCCCTCTGTTTCATCCCCTCTGTTTCAGCCCCTCTGTTTCAGCCCCTCCGATTCAGACCCTCTGTTTCAGCCCCTCTGTTTCAGCCCCTCTGTTTCAGCCCCTCTGTTTCTCGCCCACTGTTTCAGCCCCTCTGTTTCTCGCCCTCTGTTTCAGCCCCTCTGTTTCTCGCCCTCTGTTTCAGCCCCTCTGTTTCAGCCCCACTGTGTCAGCCCCTCTGTTTCAGCCCCTCTGTTTCTCGCCCTCTGTTTCAGCCCCTCTGTTTCTCGCCCTCTGTTTCAGCCCCTCTATTTCTCGCCCTCTGTTTCAGCCCCTCTGTTTCAGCTCCACTGTATCAGTCCCTCTGTTTCAGCCCCTCTGTTTCTCGCCATGTTTCAGCCCCTCTGTTTCTCGCCCTCTGTTTCAGCCCCTCTGTTTCTCGCCCTCTGTTTCAGCCCCTCTGTTTCAGCCCCTCTGTTTCAGCCCCTCTGTTTCTCGCCCTCTGTTTCAGCCCCTCTGTTTCTTGCCCTCTGTTTCAGCCCCTCTGTTTCAGCCCCTCTGTTTCAGCCCCTCTGTTTCAGCCCGTCTGTTTCTCGCCCTCTGTTTCAGCCCCTCTGTTTCTCGCCCTCTGTTTCAGCCCCTCTGTTTCTCGCCCTCTGATTCAGCCCCTCTGATTCAGCCCCTCCGTTTCAGGCCCTCTGATTCAGCCCCTCTGTTTCAGGCTCTCTGTTTCAGCCCGTCTGTTTCTCGCACTCTGTTTCTCGCCCGCTGTTTCATTCCGTTAGTTTCTCGCCCACTGTTTCAGCCCCTCTGTTTCAGCCCCTCTGATTCAGCCCCTCTGTTTCAGCCCCTCTGTTTCTGCCCCTCTCTTTCTGCCCCTCTGTTTCAGCCCCTCTGTTTCTCGCCCTCTGTTTCAGTCCCTCTGTTTTAGCCCCTCTGTTTCAGCCCATCCGATTCAGCCCCTCTGATTCTGCCCCTCTGTTTCAGCCCCTCTGTTTCAGCCCCTCTGTTTCTCGCCCTCTGTTTCAGCCCCTCTGTTTATCGCCCTCTGTTTCAGCCCCTCTGTTTCAGCTCCTCTGTTTCTGCACCTCTGTTTCAGCCCCTCTGTTTCTCGCCCTCTGTTTCAGCCCCTCTGTTTCAGCCCCTCTGTTTCAGCCCATCCGATTCAGCCCCTCTGATTCTGCCCCTCTGTTTCAGCCCCTCTGTTTCAGCCCCTCTGTTTCTCGCCCTCTGTTTCAGCCCCTCTGTTTCTCGCCCTCTGTTTCAGCCCCTCTGTTTCTCGCCCTCTGTTTCAGCCCCTCTGATTCAGCCCCTCTGTTTCAGCCCCTCTGATTCATCCCCTCTGTTTCAGCCCATCTATTTCAGCCCCTCTGTTTCAGCCCCTCTGATTCAGCCCCTCTGTTTCAGGCTCTCTGTTTCAGCCCATCTGTTTCAGCCCCTCTGTTTCTCGCACTCTGTTTCTCGCCCGCTGTTTCAGTCCCTTAGTTTCTCGCCCACTGTTTCAGCCCCTCTGTTTCAGCCCCTCTGATTCAGCCCCTCTGATTCAGCCCCTCTGTTTCTCGCCCGCTGTTTCTGCCCCTCTGTTTCAGCCCCTCAGTTTCTCGCCGTCTGTTTCAGCCCCGCTGATTCAGCCCCTCTGTTTCAGCCCCTCCCGTTCATCCCCTCTGTTTCAGCCCCTCTATTTCAGCCCCTCTGTTTCAGCCCCTCTGATTCAGCCCCTCTGTTTCAGGCTCTCTGTTTCAGCCCGTCTGTTTCAGCCCCTCTGTTTTAGCCCCTCTGTTTCTCGCACTCTGTTTCTCGCCCGCTGTTTCAGTCCCTTAGTTTCTCGCCGACTGTTTCAGCCCCTCTGTTTCAGCCCCTCTGATTCAGCCCCTCTGATTCAGCCCCTCTGTTTCTCGCCCTCTGTTTCACCCCCTCTGTTTCAGCCCCTGTGTTTCAGCCCCTCCGATTCAGCCCCTCTGTTTCTTGCCCTCTGTTTCAGCCCCTCTGTTTCTCGCCCTCTGTTTCAGCCCCTCTGTTTCTCGCCCTCTGTTTCAGCCACTCTGTTTCAGCCCCACTGTGTCAGCCCCTCTGTTTCAGCCCCTCTGTTTCTCGCCCTCTGTTTAAGCCCCTCTGTTTCTCGCCCTCTGTTTCAGCCCCTCTGTTTCTCGCCCTCTGTTTCAGCCCCTCTGTTTCAGCCCCTCTGTTTCTCGCCTTCTATTTCTGCCCCTCTGTTTCTCGCCCTCTGTTTCAGCCCCTCTGTTTCTCGCCTTCTGTTTCAGCCCCTCTGAATCAGCCCCTCTGTTTCAGCACCTCTGATTCAGCCCCTCTGATTCAGCCCCTCTGTTTCTCGCCCTCTGTTTCAGCCCCTCTGTTTCAGCCCTTCTGTTTCAGCCACTCTGTTTCAGCCCCTCTGTTTCTTGCCCTCTGTTTCAGCCCCTCTGATTCTCGCCCTCTGTTTCAGCCCCTCTGTTTCTCGCCCTCTGTTTCAGCCCCTCTGATTCGCACTCTCTGTTTCAGCCCCTCTGTTTCAGCCCCTCTGTTTCTCGCCCTCTGTTTCTGCCCCTCTGTTTCTCGCCCTCTGTTTCAGCCCCTCTGTTTCTCGACCTCTGTTTCAGCCCCTCTGATTCAGCACCTCTGTTTCAGCCGCTCTGTTTCAGCCCCTCAGTTTCTCGCCCTCTGTTTCAGCCCCGCTGATTCAGCCCCTCTGTTTCAGCCCCTCTGATTCATCCCCTCTGTTTCAGCCCCTCTATTTAAGCCCCTCTGTTTCAGCCCCTCTGATTCAGCCCCTCTGTTTCAGGCTCTCTGTTTCAGCCCGACTGTTTCAGCCCAACTGTTTCAGTCCCTCTGTTTCTCGCCCTCTGTTTCTCGCCCTCTGTTTCAGTCCCTCTGAAATTCTCGCCCTCTGTTTCAGCCCCTCTGTTTCTCGCCCTCTGTTTCAGCCCCTCTGTTTCAGCCCCTCTGTTTCAGCCCCTCTGTTTCTCGCCCTCTGTTTCAGCCCCTCTGTTTCTTGCCCTCTGTTTCAGCCCCTCTGTTTCAGCCCCTCTGTTTCAGCCCCTCTGTTTCAGCCCCTCTGTTTCTCGCCCTCTGTTTCAGCCCCTCTGTTTCTCGCCCTCTGTTTCAGCCCCTCTGTTTCTCGCCCTCTGATTCAGCCCCTCTGATTCAGCCCCTCTGTTTCAGCCCCTCTGATTCATCCCCTCTGTTTCAGCCCATCTATTTCAGCCCCCTGTTTCAGCCCCTCTGATTCAGCCCCTCTGTTTCAGGCTCTCTGTTTCAGCCCATCTGTTTCAGCCCCTCTGTTTCTCGCACTCTGTTTCTCGCCCGCTGTTTCCGTCCCTTAGTTTCTCGCCCACTGTTTCAGCCCCTCTGTTTCAGCCCATCTGATTCAGCCCCTCTGATTCAGCCCCTCTGTTTCTCGCCCGCTGTTTCTGCCCCTCTGTTTCAGCCCCTCAGTTTCTCGCCGTCTGTTTCAGCCCCGCTGATTCAGCCCCTCTGTTTCAGCCCCTCCCGTTCATCCCCTCTGTTTCAGCCCCTCTATTTCAGCCCCTCTGTTTCAGCCCCTCTGATTCAGCCCCTCTGTTTCAGGCTCTCTGTTTCAGCCCGTCTGTTTCAGCCCCTCTGTTTTAGCCCCTCTGTTTCTCGCACTCTGTTTCTCGCCCGCTGTTTCAGTCCCTTAGTTTCTCGCCGACTGTTTCAGCCCCTCTGTTTCAGCCCCTCTGATTCAGCCCCTCTGATTCAGCACCTCTGTTTCTCGCCCTCTGTTTCACCCCCTCTGTTTCAGCCCCTGTGTTTCAGCCCCTCCGATTCAGCCCCTCTGTTTCTTGCCCTCTGTTTCAGCCCCTCTGTTTCTCGCCCTCTGTTTCAGCCCCTCTGTTTCTCGCCCTCTGTTTCAGCCACTCTGTTTCAGCCCCACTGTGTCAGCCCCTCTGTTTCAGCCCCTCTGTTTCTCGCCCTCTGTTTAAGCACCTCTGTTTCTCGCCCTCTGTTTCAGCCCCTCTATTTCTCGCCCTCTGTTTCAGCCCCTCTGTTTCAGCCCCACTGTTTCAGTCCCTCTGTTTCTCGCCCTCTGTTTCTCGCCCTCTGTTTCAGCCCCTCTGTTTCTCGCCCTCTGTTTCAGCCCCTCTGTTTCTCGCCCTCTGTTTCAGCCCCTCTGTTTCAGCCCCTCTGTTTCAGCCCCTCTGTTTCTCGCCCTCTGTTTCAGCCCCTCTGTTTCTTGCCCTCTGTTTCAGCCCCTCTGTTTCAGCCCCTCTGTTTCAGCCCGTCTGTTTCTCGCCCTCTGTTTCAGCCCCTCTGTTTCTCGCCCTCTGTTTCAGCCCCTGTGTTTCTCGCCCTCTGTTTCAGCCCCTCTGTTTCTCGCCCTCTGTTTCAGCGCCTCTGATTCATCCCCTCTGTTTCAGCCCATCTATTTCAGCCCCTCTGTTTCAGCCCCTCTGATTCAGCCCCTCTGTTTCAGGCTCTCTGTTTCAGCCCGTCTGTTTCAGCCCCTGTTTCTCGCACTCTGTTTCTCGCCCGCTGTTTCAGTCCATTAGTTTCTCGCCCACTGTTTCAGCCCCTCTGTTTCAGCCCCTCTGATTCAGCCCCTCTGTTTCAGCCCCTCTGTTTCTGCCCCTCTGTTTCTGCCCCTCTGTTTCAGCCCCTCTGTTTCTCGCCCTCTGTTTCAGTACCTCTGTTTCAGCCCCTCTGATTCAGCCCATCCGATTCAGCCCCTCTGATTCAGCCCCTCTGTTTCAGCCCCTCTGTTTCAGCCCCTCTGTTTCTCGCCCTCTGTTTCAGCCCCTCTGTTTATCGCCCTCTGTTTCAGCCCCTCTGTTTCAGCCCCTCTGTTTCTGCCCCTCTGTTTCAGCCCCTCTGTTTCTCGCCCTCTGTTTCAGCCCCTCTGTTTCAGCCCCTCGGTTTCAGCCCCTCCGATTCAGCCCCTCTGTTTCAGCCCCTCTGTTACAGCCCCTCCGTTTCAGCCCCTCTGTTTCTCGCCCACTGTTTCAGCCCCTCTGTTTCTCGCCCTCTGTTTCAGCCCCTCTGTTTCTCGCCCTCTGTTTCAGCCCCTCTGTTTCAGCCCCTCTGTTTCAGCCCCTCTGTTTCTCGCCCTCTGTTTCAGCCCCTCTGTTTCGCGCCCTCTGTTTCAGCCCCTCTGTTTCAGCCCCTCTGTTTCTCGCCTTCTATTTCTGCCCCTCTGTTTCTCGCCCTCTGTTTCAGCCCCTCTGTTTCTCGCCTTCTGTTTCAGCCCCTCTGAATCAGCCCCTCTGTTTCAGCACCTCTGATTCAGCCCCTCTGATTCAGCCCCTCTGTTTCTCGCCCTCTGTTTCAGTCCCTCTGTTTCAGCCCTTCTGTTTCAGCCACTCTGTTTCAGCCCCTCTGTTTCTTGCCCTCTGTTTCAGCCCCTCTGATTCTCGCCCTCTGTTGCAGCCCCTCTGTTTCTCGCCCTCTGTTTCAGCCCCTCTGATTCGCACTCTCTGTTTCAGCCCCTCTGTTTCAGCCCCTCTGTTTCTCGCCCTCTGTTTCTGCCCCTCTGTTTCTCGCCCTCTGTTTCAGCCCCTCTGTTTCTCGACCTCTGTTTCAGCCCCTCTGTTTCTCGCCCTCTGTTTCAGCCCCTCTGTTTCTCACTCTCTGTTTCAGCCCCTCTGTTTCTCGACCTGTGTTTCAGCCCCCCTGTTTCTCGCCCTCTGTTTCAGCCCCTCTGATTCAGCCCCTCTGTTTCTCGCCCTCTGTTTCAGCCCCTCTGTTTCTCGCCCTCTGTTTCAGCCCCTCTGTTTCTCGCCCTCTGTTTCAGCCCCTCTGTTTCAGCCCCTCTGTTTCAGCCCCTCAGTTTCTCGCCCTCTGTTTCAGCCCCGCTGATTCAGCCCCTCTGTTTCAGCCCCTCTGATTCATCCCCTCTGTTTCAGCCCCTCTATTTCAGTCCCTCTGTTTCAGCCCCTCTGATTCAGCCCCTCTGTTTCAGGCTCTCTGTTTCAGCCCGTCTGTTTCAGCCCCTCTGTTTCTCGCACTCTGTTTCTCGCCCGCTATTTCAGTCCCTTAGTTTCTCGCCGACTGTTTCAGCCCATCTGTTTCAGCCCCTCTGATTCAGCCCCTCTGATTCAGCCCCTCTGTTTCTCGCCCTCTGTTTCATCCCCTCTGTTTCAGCCCCTCTGTTTCAGCCCCTCCGATTCAGACCCTCTGTTTCAGCCCCTCTGTTTCAGCCCCTCTGTTTCAGCCCCTCTGTTTCTCGCCCACTGTTTCAGCCCCTCTGTTTCTCGCCCTCTGTTTCAGCCCCTCTGTTTCTCGCCCTCTGTTTCAGCCCCTCTGTTTCAGCCCCACTGTGTCAGCCCCTCTGTTTCAGCCCCTCTGTTTCTCGCCCTCTGTTTCAGCCCCTCTGTTTCTCGCCCTCTGTTTCAGCCCCTCTATTTCTCGCCCTCTGTTTCAGCCCCTCTGTTTCAGCTCCACTGTATCAGTCCCTCTGTTTCAGCCCCTCTGTTTCTCGCCATGTTTCAGCCCCTCTGTTTCTCGCCCTCTGTTTCAGCCCCTCTGTATCTCGCCCTCTGTTTCAGCCCCTCTGTTTCAGCCCCTCTGTTTCAGCCCCTCTGTTTCTCGCCCTCTGTTTCAGCCCCTCTGTTTCTTGCCCTCTGTTTCAGCCCCTCTGTTTCAGCCCCTCTGTTTCAGCCCCTCTGTTTCAGCCCGTCTGTTTCTCGCCCTCTGTTTCAGCCCCTCTGTTTCTCGCCCTCTGTTTCAGCCCCTCTGTTTCTCGCCCTCTGATTCAGCCCCTCTGATTCAGCCCCTCCGTTTCAGGCCCTCTGATTCAGCCCCTCTGTTTCAGGCTCTCTGTTTCAGCCCGTCTGTTTCTCGCACTCTGTTTCTCGCCCGCTGTTTCATTCCGTTAGTTTCTCGCCCACTGTTTCAGCCCCTCTGTTTCAGCCCCTCTGATTCAGCCCCTCTGTTTCAGCCCCTCTGTTTCTGCCCCTCTCTTTCTGCCCCTCTGTTTCAGCCCCTCTGTTTCTCGCCCTCTGTTTCAGTCCCTCTGTTTCAGCCCCTCTGTTTCAGCCCCTCTGTTTCTCGCCCTCTGTTTCAGCCCCTCTGTTTATCGCCCTCTGTTTCAGCCCCTCTGTTTCAGCCCCTCTGTTTCTGCACCTCTGTTTCAGCCCCTCTGTTTCTCGCCCTCTGTTTCAGCCCCTCTGTTTCAGCCCCTCTGTTTCAGCCCCTCCGATTCAGCCCCTCTGTTTCAGCCCCTCTGTTTCAGCCGCTCTGTTTCAGCCCCTCTGTTTCTCGCCCTCTGTTTCAGCCCCTCTGTTTCTCGCCCTCTGTTTCAGCCCCTCTGTTTCAGCCCCTCTGTTTCTCGCCCTCTGTTTCAGCCGCTCTGTTTTGCGCCCTCTGTTTCAGCCCCTCTGTTTCAGCCCCTCTGTTTCTCGCCTTCTGTTTCTGCCCCTCTGTTTCTCGCCCTCTGTTTCAGCCCCTCTGTTTCTCGCCCTCTGTTTCAGCCCCTCTGTTTCAACCCTTCTGTTTCAGCCACTCTGTTTCAGCCCCTCTGTTTCTTGCCCTCTTTTTCAGCCCCTCTGATTCTCGCCCTCTGTTTCAGCCCCTCTGTTTCTCGCCCTCTGTTTCAGCCCCTCTGATTCGCACTCTCTGTTTCAGCCCCTCTGTTTCAGCCCGTCTGTTTCTCGCCCTCTGTTTCTGCCCCTCTGTTTCTCGCCCTCTGTTTCAGCCCCTCTGTTTCTCGCCCTCTGTTTCAGCCCCTCTGATTCAGCCACTCTGTTTCAGCCCCTCTGAATCAGCCCCTCTGTTTCAGCCCCTCTGTTTCAGCCCCTCTGTTTCTCGCCCTCTGTTTCAGCCCCTCTGAATCAGCCCCTCTGTTTCAGCCCCTCTGTTTCAGCCCCTCTGTTTATCGCCCTCTGATTCAGCCCCTCTGTTTCACGCCCTCTCTTTCAGCCCCTCTGTTTCAGCCCTTCTGTTTCAGCCACTCTGTTTCAGCCCCTCTGTTTCTTGCCCTCTGTTTTAGCCCCTCTGATTCTCGCCCTCTGTTTCAGCCCCTCTGTTTCTCGCCCTCTGTTTCAGCCCCTCTGAATCGCACTCTCTGTTTCAGCCCCTCTATTTCAGCCCCTCTGTTTCTCGCCCTCTGTTTCTGCCCCTCTGTTTCTCTCCCTCTGTTTCAGCCCCTCTGTTTCTCGCCCTCTGTTTCAGCACCTCTGATTCAGCCACTCTGTTTCAGCCCCTCTGAATCAGCCCCTCTGTTTCAGCCCCTCTGTTTCAGCCCCTCTGTTTCTCGCCCTCTGTTTCAGCCCCTCTGTTTCTCACCCTCTGTTTCAGCCCCTCTGTTTCAGCCCCTCTGTTTCTCGCCCTCTGTTTCAGCCCCCCTGTTTCTCGCCCTCTGTTTCAGCCCCTCTGATTCAGCCCCTCTGTTTCTCGCCCTCTGTTTCAGCCCCTCTGTTTCTAGCCCTCTGTTTCAGCCCCTCTGTTTCTCGCCCTCTGTTTCAGCCCCTCTGTTTCAGCCCCTCTGTTTCAGCCCCTCTGTTTCTCGCCCTTTGTTTCAGCCCCTCTGTTTCTCACCCTCTGTTTCAGCCCCTCTATTTCTCGCCCTCTGTTTCAGCCCCTCTGTTTCAGCCCCACTGTTTCAGCCCCTTTGTTTCAGACCCTCTGTTTCTCGCCCTCTGTTTCAGCCGCTCTGTTTCTCGCCTTCTGTTTCAGCCCTTCTGTTTCAGCCCCTCTGTTTCAGTCCCTCTGTTTCTCGCCCTCTGTTTCTGGCCCTCTGTTTCAGCCCTTCTGTTTCTCGCCCTCTGTTTCAGCCCTTCTGGTTCAGCCCCTCTGTTTCAGCCCCTCTGTTTCAGCCCCTCTGTTTCTCGCCCTCTGTTTCAGCCCCTCTGTTTCTTGCCCTCTGTTTCAGCCACTCTGTTTCTCGCCCTCTGTTTCAGCCTCTCTGTTTCTCGCCCTCTGTTTCAGCTCCTCTGTTTCAGCCCCTCTGTTTCAGCCCCTCTGTTTCTCGCCCTCTGTTTCAGCCCCTCTGTTTCAGCCCCGCAGTTTCAGCCCCTCTGTTTCTCGCCCTCTGTTTCAGCCCATCTGTTTCTCGCCCTCTGTTTCAGCCCCTCTGTTTCTCGCCCTATGTTTCAGCCCCTCTGTTTCAGCCCCTCTGTTTCAGCCCCTCTGTTTCTCGCCCTCTGTTTCAGCCCCTCTGTTTCTCGCCCTCTGTTTCAGCCCCTCTGTTTCTCGCCCTCTGTTTCAGCCACTCTGTTTCTCGCCCTCTGTTTCAGCCTCTCTGTTTCTCGCCCTCTGTTTCAGCCCCTCTGTTTCAGCCCCTCTGTTTCAGCCCCTCTATTTCAGCCCCTCTGTTTCAGCCCCTCTGATTCATCCCCTCTGTTTCAGCGCCTCTATTTCAGCCCCTCTCTTTTAGCCCCTCTGATTCAGCCCCTCTGTTTCAGCGCCTCTGTTTCAGCCCCTCTGTTTCTCGCACTCTGTTTCTCGCCCGCTGTTTCAGTCCCTTAGTTTCTCGCCGACTGTTTCAGCCCCTCTGTTTCAGCCCCTCTGATTCAGCCCCTCTGATTCAGACCCACTGTTTCTCGCCCTCTGTTTCAGCCCCTCTGTTTCAGCCCCTCTGTTTCAGCCCCTCCGATTCAGCCCCTCTGTTTCAGCCCCTCTGTTTCAGCCCCTCTGTTTCGGCCCCTCTGTTTCTCGCCCACTGTTTCAGCCCCTCTGTTTCTCGCTCTCTGTTTCAGCCCCTCTGTTTCTCGCCCTCTGTTTCAGCCCCTCTGTTTCAGCCCCACTGTGTCAGCCCCTCTGTTTCAGCCCCTCTGTTTCTCGCCCTCTGTTTCAGCCCCTCTGTTTCTCGCCCTCTGTTTCAGCCCCTCTATTTCTCGCCCTTCTGGTTCAGCCCCTCTGTTTCAGCCCCTCTGTTTCAGCCCCTCAGTTTCTCGCCCTCTGTTTCAGCCCCTCTGTTTCTTGCCCTCTGTTTCAGCCACTCTGTTTCTCGCCCTCTGTTTCAGCCTCTCTGTTTCTCGCCCTCTGTTTCAGCTCCTCTGTTTGAGCCTCTCTGTTTCAGCCCCTCTGTTTCTCGCCCTCTGTTTCAGCCCCTCTGTTTCTCGCCCTATGTTTCAGCCCCTCTGTTTCAGCCCCTCTGTTTCAGCCCCTCTGTTTCTCGCCCTCTGTTTCAGCCCCTCTGTTTCTCGCCCTCTGTTTCAGCCCCTCTGTTTCTCGCCCTCTGTTTCAGCCACTCTGTTTCTCGCCCTCTGTTTCAGCCTCTCTGTTTCTCGCCCTCTGTTTCAGCCCCTCTGTTTCAGCCCCTCTGTTTCAGCCCCTCTATTTCAGCCCCTCTGTTTCAGCCCCTCTGATTCATCCCCTCTGTTTCAGCGCCTCTATTTCAGCCCCTCTCTTTCAGCCCCTCTGATTCTGCCCTTCTGTTTCAGCCCCTCTGTTTCAGCCCCTCTGTGTCTCGCACTCTGTTTCTCGCCCGCTGTTTCAGTCCCTTAGTTTCTCGCCGACTGTTTCAGCCCCTCTGTTTCAGCCCCTCTGTTTCAGCCCCTCTGTTTCAGCCCCTCTGTTTCTCGCCCACTGTTTCAGCCCCTCTGTTTCTCGCCCTCTGTTCAGCCCCTCTGTTTCTCGCCCTCTGTTTCAGCCCCTCTGTTTCAGCCCCACTGTGTCGGCCCCTCTGTTTCAGCCCCTCTGTTTCTCGCCCTCTGTTTCAGCCCCTCTGTTTCTCGCCCTCTGTTTCAGCCCCTCTATTTCTCGCCCTCTGTTTCAGCCCCTCTGTTTCAGCTCCACTGTTTCAGTCCCTGTGTTTCTCGCCCTCTGTTTCTCGCCCTCTGTTTCAGCCCCTCTGTTTCTCGCCCTCTGTTTCAGCCCCTCTGTTTCTCGCCCTCTGTTTCAGCCCCTCTGTTTCAGCCACTCTGTTTCAGCCCCTCTGTTTCTCGCCCTCTGTTTCAGCCCCTCTGTTTCTTGCCCTCTGTTTCAGCCCCTCTGTTTCAGCCCCTCTGTTTCAGCCCCTCTGTTTCTCGCCCTCTGTTTCAGCCCCTGTGTTTCTCGCCCTCTGTTTCAGCCCCTCTGTTTCTCGCCCTCTGATTCAGCCCCTCTGATTCAGCCCCTCTGTTTCAGCCCCTCTGATTCATCCCCTCTGTTTCAGCCCATCTAATTCAGCCCCTCTGTTTCAGCCCCTCTGATTCAGCCCCTCTGTTTTAGGCTCTCTGTTTCAGCCCGTCTGTTTCAGCCCCTCTGTTTCTCGCACTCTGTTTCTCGCCCGCTGTTTCAGTCCCTTAGTTTCTCGCCCACTGTTTCAGCCCCTCTGTTTCAGCCCCTCTGATTCAGCCCCTCTGTTTCAGCCCCTCTGTTTCTGCCCCTCTGTTTCAGCCCCTCCGATTCAGCCCCTCTGTTTCAGCCCCTCTGTTTCAGCCCCTCTGTTTCAGCCCCTCTGTTTCTCGCCCTCTGTTTCAGCCCCTCTGTTTCTCGCCCTCTGTTTCAGCCCCTCTGTTTCAGCCCCTCTGTTTCTCGCCCTCTGTTTCAGCCGCTCTGTTTCGCGCCCTCTGTTTCAGCCCCTCTGTTTCAGCCCCTCTGATTCAGCCACTCTGATTCAGCCCCTCTGTTTGTCGCCCTCTGTTTCAGCCCCTCTGTTTCAGCCCTTCTGTTTCAGCCACTCTGTTTCAGCCCCTCTGTTTCTTGCCCTCTGTTTCAGCCCCTCTGATTCTCGCCCTCTGTTTCAGCCCCTCTGTTTCTCACCCTGTGTTTCAGCCCCTCTGATTCGCACTCTCTGTTTCAGCCCCTCTGTTTCAGCCCCTCTGTTTCTCGCCCTCTGTTTCTGCCCCTCTGTTTCTCGCCCTCTGTTTCAGCCCCTCTGTTTCTCGCCCTCTGTTTCAGCCCCTCTGATTCAGACACTCTGTTTCAGCCCCTCTGAATCAGCCCCTCTGTTTCAGCCCCTCTGTTTCAGCCCCTCTGTTTCTCGCCCTCTGTTTCAGCCCCTCTGTTTCTCACCCTCTGTTTCAGCCCCTCTGTTTCAGCCCCTCTGTTTCTCGCCCTCTGTTTCAGCCCCCCTGTTTCTCGCCCTCTGTTTCAGCCCCTCTGATTCAGTCCCTCTGTTTCTCGCCCTCTGTTTCAGCCCCTCTGTTTCTCGCCCTCTGTTTCAGCCCCTCTGTTTCTCGCCATCTGATTCAGCCCCTCTGTTTCTCGCCCTCTGTTTCAGCCACTCTGTTTCTCGCCCTCTGTTTCAGCCTCTCTGTTTCTCGCCCTCTGTTTCAGCCCCTCTGTTTCAGCCCCTCTGTTTCAGCCCCTCCGATTCAGCCCCTCTGTATCAGCCCCTCTGTTTCAGCCCCTCTGTTTCTCGCCCTCTGTTTCAGCCCCTCTGTTTCTCGCCCTCTGTTTCAGCCCCTCTGTTTCTCGCCCTCTGTTTCAGCCCCTCTGTTTCAGCCCCTCTGTTTCAGCCCCTCAGTTTCTCGCCCTCTGTTTCAGCCCCGCTGATTTAGCCCCTATGTTTCAGCCCCTCTGATTCATACCCTCTGTTTCAGCCCCTCTATTTCAGCCCCTCAGTTTCAGCCCCTCTGATTCAGCCCCTCTGTTTCAGGCTCTCTGTTTCAGCCCGTCTGTTTCAGCCCCTCTGTTTCAGCCCCTCTGTTTCTCGCACTCTGTTTCAGCCCCTCTGTTTCTCGCCCTCTGTTTCAGCCCCTCTGTTTCAGCCCCTCTGTTTCAGCCCCTCTGTTTCTCGCCGTCTGTTTCAGCCCCTCTGTTTGTCGCCCTCTGTTTCAGCCCCTCTGTTACAGCCCCTCTGTTTCAGCCCCTCTGTTTCAGCCCGTCTGTTTCTCGCCCTCTGTTTCAGCCCCTCTGTTTCTCGCCCTCTGTTTCAGCCCCTCTGTTTCTCGCCCTCTGATTCAGCCCCTCTGATTCAGCCCCTCTGTTTCAGCCCCTCTGATTCAGCCCCTCTGTTTCAGCCCATCTATTTCAGCCCCTCTGTTTCAGCCCCTCTGATCCAGCCCCTCTGTTTCAGGCTCTCTGTTTCAGCCCGTCTGTTTCAGCCCCTCTGTTTCTCGCACTCTGTTTCTCGCCCGCTGTTTCAGTCCCTTAGTTTCTCGCCCACTGTTTCAGCCCCTCTGTTTCAGCCCCTCTGATTCAGCCCCTCTGTTTCAGCCCCTCTGTTTCTGCCCCTCTGTTTCTGCCCCTCTGTTTCAGCCCCTCTGTTTCTCGCCCTCTGTTTCAGTCCCTCTGTTTTAGCCCCTCTGTTTCAGCCCATCCGATTCAGCCCCTCGGATTCTGCCCCTCTGTTTCAGCCCCTCTGTTTCAGCCCCTCTGTTTCTCGCCCTCTGTTTCAGCCCCTCTGTTTATCGCCCTCTGTTTCAGCCCCTCTGTTTCAGCCCCTCTGTTTCTGCCCCTGTGTTTCAGCCCCTCTGTTTCTCGCCCTCTGTTTCAGCCCCTCTGTTTCAGCCCCTCTGTTTCAGCCCCTCCGATTCAGCCCCTCTGTTTCAGCCCCTCTGTTTCAGCCCCTCTGTTTCAGCCCCTCTGTTTCTCGCCCTCTGTTTCAGCCCCTCTGTTTCTCGCCCTCTGTTTCAGCCCCTCTGTTTCTCGCCCTCTGTTTCAGCCCCTCTGTTTCAGCCCCTCTGTTTCTTGCCCTCTGTTTCAGCCGCTCTGTTTCGCGCCCTCTGTTTCAGCCCCTCTGTTTCAGCCCCTCTGTTTCTCGCCCTCTGTTTCAGCCCCTCTGTTTCTCGCCTTCTGTTTCAGCCCCTCTGAATCAGCCCCTCTGTTTCAGCCCCTCTGATTCAGCCACTCTGATTCAGCCCCTCTGTTTCTCGCCCTCTGTTTCAGCCCCTCTGTTTCAGCCCTTCTGTTTCAGCCACTCTGTTTCAGCCCCTCTGTTTCTTGCCCTCTGTTTCAGCCCCTCTGATCCTCGCCCTCTGTTTCAGCCCCTCTGTTTCTCGCCCTCTGTTTCAGCCCCTCTGATTCGCACTCTCTGTTTCAGCCCCTCTGTTTCAGCCCCTCTGTTTCTCGCCCTCTGTTTCTGCCCCTCTGATTCTCGCCCTCTGTTTCAGCCCCTGTGTTTCTCCCCCTCTGTTTCAGCCCCTCTGATTCAGCCACTCTGTTTCAGCCCCTCTGAATCAGCCCCTCTGTTTCAGCCCCTCTGTTTCAGCCCCTCTGTTTCTCGCCCTCTGTTTCAGCCCCTCTGTTTCTCACCCTCTGTTTCAGCCCCTCTGTTTCAGCCCCTCTGTTTCTCGCCCTCTGTTTCAGCCCCCCTGTTTCTCGCCCTCTGTTTCAGCCCCTCTGATTCAGCCCCTCTGTTTCTCGCCCTCTGTTTCAGCCCCTCTGATTCTCGCCCTCTGTTTCAGCCCCTCTGTTTCTCGCCCTCTGTTTCAGCCCCTCTGTTTCAGCCCCTCTGTTTCAGCCCCTCTGTTTCTCGCCCTCTGTTGAGCCCCTCTGTTTCTCGCCCTCTGTTTCAGCCCCTCTATTTCTCGCCCTCTGTTTCAGCCCCTCTGTTTCAGCCCCACTGTTTCAGCCCCTCTGATTCAGCCCCTCTGTTTCTCGCCCTCTGTTTCAGCTGCTCTGTTTCTCGCCCTCTTTTTCAGCCCCTGTGTTTCAGCCCCTCTGTTTCAGTCCCTCTGTTTCTCGCCCTCTGTTTCTGGCCCTCTGTTTCAGCCCCTCTGTTTCTCGCCCTCTGTTTCAGCCCTTCTGGTTCAGCCCCTCTGTTTCAGCCCCTCTGTTTCAGCCCCTCTGTTTCAGCCCCTCTGTTTCTCGCCCTCTGTTTCAGCCCCTCTGTTTCTTACCCTCTGTTTCAGCCACTCTGTTTCTCGCCCTCTGTTTCAGCCTCTCTGTTTCTCGCCCTCTGTTTCAGCTCCTCTGTTTCAGCCTCTCTGTTTCAGCCCCTCTGTTTCTCGCCCTCTGTTTCAGCCCCTCTGTTTCAGCCCCTCTGTTTCAGCCCCTCTGTTTCTCGCCCTCTGTTTCAGCCCATCTGTTTCTCGCCCTCTGTTTCAGCCCCTCTGTTTCAGCCCCTCTGTTTCAGCCCCTCTGTTTCAGACCCACTGTTTCTCGCCCTCTGTTTCAGCCCCTCTGTTTCTCGCCCTCTGTTTCAGCACCTCTGTTTCTTGCCCTCTGTTTCAGCCACTCTGTTTCTCGCCCCCCGTTTCAGCCTCTCTGTTTCTCGCCCTCTGTTTCAGCCCCTCTGTTTCAGCCCCTCTGTTTCAGCCCCTCCGATTCAGCCCCTCTGTTTCAGCCCCTCTGTTTCAGCCCCTCTGTTTCTCACCCTCTGTTTCAGCTGCTCTGTTTCTCGCCCTCTGTTTCAGCCCCTCTGCTTCTCGCCCTCTGTTTCAGCCCCTCTGTTTCAGCCCCTCTGTTTCAGCCCCTCTGTTTCAGCCCCTCTGATTCTCGCCCTCTATTTCAGCCCCTCTGTTTCTCGCCCTCTGTTTCAGCCCCTCTGATTCGCACTCTCTGTTTCAGCCCCTCTGTTTAAGCCCCTCTGTTTCTCGCCCTCTGTTTCTGCCCCTCTGTTTCTCGCCCTCTGTTTCAGCCCCTCTGTTTCTCGCCCTCTGTTTCAGCCCCTCTGATTCAGCCCCTCTGTTTCAGCCCCACTGAATCAGCCCCTCTGTTTCAGCCCCTCTGTTTCAGCCCATCTGTTTCTCGCCCTCTGTTTCAGCCCCTCTGTTTCTCACCCTCTATTTCAGCCCCTCTGTTTCAGCCCCTCTGTTTCTCGCCCTCTGTTTCAGCCCCCCTGTTTCTCGCCCTCTGTTTCAGCCCCTCTGATTCAGCCCCTCTGTTTCTCGCCCTCTGTTTCAGCCCCTCTGTTTCTCGCCCTCTGCTTCAGCCCCTCTGTTTCTCGCCCTCTGTTTCAGCCCTCTGTTTCAGCCCCTCTGTTTCAGCCCCTCTGTTTCTCGCCCTCTGTTTCAGCCCCTCTGTTTCTCGCCCTCTGTTTCAGCCGCTCTATTTCTCGCTCTCTGTTTCAGCCCCTCTGTTTCAGCCCCACTGTTTCAGCCCCTTTGTTTCAGCCCCTCTGTTTCTCGCCCTCTGTTTCAGCCGCTCTGTTTCTCGCCCTCTGTTTCAGCCCCTCTGTTTCAGCCCCTCTGTTTCAGTCCCTCTGTTTCTCGCCCTCTGTTTCAGCCCCCCTGTATCTCGCCCTCTGTTTCAGCCCCTCTGATTCAGCCCCTCTGTTTCTCGCCCTCTGTTTCAGCCCCTCTGTTTCTCGCCCTCTGTTTCAGCCCCTCTGTTTCTCGCCCTCTGTTTCAGTCCCTCTGTTTCAGCCGGTCTGTTCAGCCCCTCTGTTTCTCGCCCTCTGTTTCAGCCCCTCTGTTTCTCACCCTCTGTTTCAGCCCCTCTATTTCTCGCCCTCTGTTTCAGCCCCTCTGTTTCAGCCCCACTGTTTCAGCCCCTTTGTTTCAGCCCCTCTGTTTCTCGCCCTCTGTTTCAGCCGCTCTGTTTTTCGCCCTCTGTTTCAGCCCCTCTGTTTCAGCCCCTGTGTTTCAGTCCCTCTGTTTCTCGCCCTCTGTTTCTGGCCCTCTGTTTCTGCCCCTCTGTTTCTCCCCCTCTGTTTCAGCCCTTCTGGTTCAGCCCCTCTGTTTCAGCCCCTCTGTTTCAGCCCCTTTGTTTCTCGCCCTCTGTTTCAGCCCCTCTGTTTCTCGCCCTCTGTTTCAGCCTCTCTGTTTTTCGCCCTCTGTTTCAGCTCCTCTGTTTCAGCCCCTCTGTTTCTCGCCCTCTGTTTCAGCCCCTCTGTTTCTCGCCCTCTGTTTCAGCCCATCTGTTTCAGCCCCTGTGTTTCTCACCCTCTGTTTCAGCCCGTCTGTTTCTCGCCCTCTGTTTCAGCCCCTCTGTTTCAGCCCCTCTGTTTCAGCCCCTCTGTTTCTCGCCCTCTATTTCAGCCCCTCTGTTTCTCGCCCTCTGTTTCAGCCCCTCTGTTTCTTGCCCTCTGTTTCAGCCACTCAGTTTCTCGCCATCTGTTTCAGCCTCTCTGTTTCTCGCCCTCTGTTTCAGCCCCTCTGTTTCAGCCCCTCTGTTTCAGCCTCACTGTTTCTCGCCCTCTGTTTCAGCCCCTCTGTTTCTCGCCCTCTGTTTCAGCCGCTCTATTTCTCGCTCTCTGTTTCAGCCCCTCTGTTTCAGCCCCACTGTTTCAGCCCCTTTGTTTCAGCTCCTCTGTTTCTCGCCCTCTGTTTCAGCCGCTCTGTTTCTCGCCCTCTGTTTCAGCCCCTCTGTTTCAGCCCCTCTGTTTCAGTCCCTCTGTTTCTCGCCCTCTGTTTCAGCCCCCCTGTATCTCGCCCTCTGTTTCAGCCCCTCTGATTCAGCCCCTCTGTTTCTCGCCCTCTGTTTCAGCCCCTCTGTTTCTCGCCCTCTGTTTCAGCCCCTCTATTTCTCGCTCTCTGTTTCAGCCCCTCTGTTTCAGCCCCACTGTTTCAGCCCCTTTGTTTCAGCCCCTCTGTTTCTCGCCCTCTGTTTCAGCCGCTCTGTTTTTCGCCCTCTGTTTCAGCCCCTCTGTTTCAGCCCCTGTATTTCAGCCCCTCTGTTTCTCCCCCTCTGTTTCAGCCCTTCTGGTTCAGCCCCTCTGTTTCAGCCCCTCTGTTTCAGCCCCTCTGTTTCTCGCCCTCTGTTTCAGCCCCTCTGTTTCTCGCCCTCTGTTTCAGCCTCTCTGTTTCTCGCCCTCTGATTCAGCTCCTCTGTTTCAGCCCCTCTGTTTCTCGCCCTCTGTTTCAGCCCCTCTGTTTCTCGCCCTCTGTTTCAGCCCATCTGTTTCAGCCCCTGTGTTTCTCACCCTCTGTTTCAGCCCGTCTGTTTCTCGCCCTCTGTTTCAGCCCCACTGTTTCAGCCCCTCTGTTTCAGCCCCTCTGTTTCTCGCCCTCTGTTTCAGCCCCTCTGTTTCTCGCCCTCTGTTTCAGCCCCTCTGTTTCTTGCCCTCTGTTTCAGCCACTCAGTTTCTCGCCAACTGTTTCAGCCTCTCTGTTTCTCGTCCTCTGTTTCAGCCCCTCTGTTTCAGCCCCTCTGTTTCGGCCCCTCTGTTTCTCGCCCTCTGTTTCAGCCCCTCTGTTTCTCGCCCTCTGTTTCAGCCCCTCTGTTTCTCGCCCTCTGTTTCAGCCCCTCTGCTTCTCGCCCTCTGTTTCAGCCCCTCTGTTTCAGCCCCTCTGTTTCAGCCCCTCTGTTTCTCGCCCTCTGTTTCAGCCCATCTGTTTCTCGCCCTCTGTTTCAGCCCCTCTGTTTCAGCCCCTCTGTTTCAGCCCCTCTGTTTCAGACCCACTGTTTCTCGCCCTCTGTTTCAGCCCCTCTGTTTCTCGCCCTTTGTTTCAGCACCTCTGTTTCTTGCCCTCTGTTTCAGCCACTCTGTTTCTCGCCCTCTGTTTCAGCCTCTCTGTTTCTCGCCCTCTGTTTCAGCCCCTCTGTTTCAGCCCCTCTGTTTCAGCCCCTCCGATTCAGCCCCTCTGTTTCAGCCCCTCTGTTTCAGCCCCTCTGTTTCTCACCCTCTGTTTCAGCTGCTCTGTTTCTCGCCCTCTGTTTCAGCCCCTCTGCTTCTCGCCCTCTGTTTCAGCCCCTCTGTTTCTCGCCCTCTGTTTCAGCCCCTCTGTTTCTCGCCGTCTGTTTCAGCCCCTCTGTTTCAGCCCCTCTGTTTCTCGCCTTCTGTTTCTGCCCCTCTGTTTCTCGCCCTCTGTTTCAGCCCCTCTGTTTCTCGCCTTCTGTTTCAGCCCCTCTGAATCAGCCCCTCTGTTTCAGCCCCTCTGATTCAGCCACTCTGATTCAACCCCTCTGTTTCTCGCCCTCTGTTTCAGCCCCTCTGTTTCAGCCCTTCTGTTTCAGCCACTCTGTTTCAGCCCCTCTGTTTCTTGCCCTCTGTTTCAGCCCCTCTGATTCTCGCCCTCTATTTCAGCCCCTCTGTTTCTCGCCCTCTGTTTCAGCCCCTCTGATTCGCACTCTCTGTTTCAGCCCCTCTGTTTAAGCCCCTCTGTTTCTCGCCCTCTGTTTCTGCCCCTCTGTTTC
Source organism: Chiloscyllium punctatum (assembly GCF_047496795.1). Classification (NCBI taxonomy): domain Eukaryota; kingdom Metazoa; phylum Chordata; class Chondrichthyes; order Orectolobiformes; family Hemiscylliidae; genus Chiloscyllium; species Chiloscyllium punctatum. The sequence goes on from NW_027309791.1 coordinate 307,379, forward strand.
TCGCCCTCTGTTTCAGCCCCTCTGTTTCTCGCCCTCTGTTTCAGCCCCTCTGATTCAGCCCCTCTGTTTCAGCCCCACTGAATCAGCCCCTCTGTTTCAGCCCCTCTGTTTCAGCCCATCTGTTTCTCGCCCTCTGTTTCAGCCCCTCTGTTTCTCACCCTCTATTTCAGCCCCTCTGTTTCAGCCCCTCTGTTTCTCGCCCTCTGTTTCAGCCCCCCTGTTTCTCGCCCTCTGTTTCAGCCCCTCTGATTCAGCCCCTCTGTTTCTCGCCCTCTGTTTCAGCCCCTCTGTTTCTCGCCCTCTGCTTCAGCCCCTCTGTTTCTCGCCCTCTGTTTCAGCCCTCTGTTTCAGCCCCTCTGTTTCAGCCCCTCTGTTTCTCGCCCTCTGTTTCAGCCCCTCTGTTTCTCGCCCTCTGTTTCAGCCGCTCTATTTCTCGCTCTCTGTTTCAGCCCCTCTGTTTCAGCCCCACTGTTTCAGCCCCTTTGTTTCAGCCCCTCTGTTTCTCGCCCTCTGTTTCAGCCGCTCTGTTTCTCGCCCTCTGTTTCAGCCCCTCTGTTTCAGCCCCTCTGTTTCAGTCCCTCTGTTTCTCGCCCTCTGTTTCAGCCCCCCTGTATCTCGCCCTCTGTTTCAGCCCCTCTGATTCAGCCCCTCTGTTTCTCGCCCTCTGTTTCAGCCCCTCTGTTTCTCGCCCTCTGTTTCAGTCCCTCTGTTTCAGCCGGTCTGTTCAGCCCCTCTGTTTCTCGCCCTCTGTTTCAGCCCCTCTGTTTCTCACCCTCTGTTTCAGCCCCTCTATTTCTCGCCCTCTGTTTCAGCCCCTCTTTTTCAGCCCCACTGTTTGAGCCCCTTTGTTTCAGCCCCTCTGTTTCTCGCCCTCTGTTTCAGCCGCTCTGTTTTTCGCCCTCTGTTTCAGCCCCTCTGTTTCAGCCCCTGTGTTTCAGTCCCTCTGTTTCTCGCCCTCTGTTTCTGGCCCTCTGTTTCTGCCCCTCTGTTTCTCCCCCTCTGTTTCAGCCCTTCTGGTTCAGCCCCTCTGTTTCAGCCCCTCTGTTTCAGCCCCTCTGTTTCTCGCCCTCTGTTTCAGCCCCTCTGTTTCTCGCCCTCTGTTTCAGCCTCTCTGTTTTTCGCCCTCTGTTTCAGCTCCTCTGTTTCAGCCCCTCTGTTTCTCGCCCTCTGTTTCAGCCCCTCTGTTTCTCGCCCTCTGTTTCAGCCCATCTGTTTCAGCACCTGTGTTTCTCACCCTCTGTTTCAGACCGTCTGTTTCTCGCCCTCTGTTTCAGCCCCTCTGTTTCAGCCCCTCTGTTTCAGCCCCTCTGTTTCTCGCCCTCTATTTCAGCCCCTCTGTTTCTCGCCCTCTGTTTCAGCCCCTCTGTTTCTTGCCCTCTGTTTCAGCCACTCAGTTTCTCGCCATCTGTTTCAGCCTCTCTGTTTCTCGCCCTCTGTTTCAGCCCCTCTGTTTCAGCCCCTCTGTTTCAGCCTCACTGTTTCTCGCCCTCTGTTTCAGCCCCTCTGTTTCTCGCCCTCTGTTTCAGCCGCTCTATTTCTCGCTCTCTGTTTCAGCCCCTCTGTTTCAGCCCCACTGTTTCAGCCCCTTTGTTTCAGCTCCTCTGTTTCTCGCCCTCTGTTTCAGCCGCTCTGTTTCTCGCCCTCTGTTTCAGCCCCTCTGTTTCAGCCCCTCTGTTTCAGTCCCTCTGTTTCTCGCCCTCTGTTTCAGCCCCCCTGTATCTCGCCCTCTGTTTCAGCCCCTCTGATTCAGCCCCTCTGTTTCTCGCCCTATGTTTCAGCCCCTCTGTTTCTCGCCCTCTGTTTCAGCCCCTCTGTTTCTCGCCCTCTGTTTCAGCCCCTCTGTTTCAGCCGGTCTGTTCAGCCCCTCTGTTTCTCGCCCTCTGTTTCAGCCCCTCTGTTTCTCGCCCTCTGTTTCAGCCCCTCTATTTCTCGCTCTCTGTTTCAGCCCCTCTGTTTCAGCCCCACTGTTTCAGCCCCTTTGTTTCAGCCCCTCTGTTTCTCGCCCTCTGTTTCAGCCGCTCTGTTTTTCGCCCTCTGTTTCAGCCCCTCTGTTTCAGCCCCTGTATTTCAGCCCCTCTGTTTCTCCCCCTCTGTTTCAGCCCTTCTGGTTCAGCCCCTCTGTTTCAGCCCCTCTGTTTCAGCCCCTCTGTTTCTCGCCCTCTGTTTCAGCCCCTCTGTTTCTCGCCCTCTGTTTCAGCCTCTCTGTTTCTCGCCCTCTGATTCAGCTCCTCTGTTTCAGCCCCTCTGTTTCTCGCCCTCTGTTTCAGCCCCTCTGTTTCTCGCCCTCTGTTTCAGCCCATCTGTTTCAGCCCCTGTGTTTCTCACCCTCTGTTTCAGCCCGTCTGTTTCTCGCCCTCTGTTTCAGCCCCTCTGTTTCTCGCCCTCTGTTTCAGCCCCTCTGTTTCTTGCCCTCTGTTTCAGCCACTCAGTTTCTCGCCATCTGTTTCAGCCTCTCTGTTTCTCGTCCTCTGTTTCAGCCCCTCTGTTTCAGCCCCTCTGTTTCAGCCCCTCTGTTTCTCGCCCTCTGTTTCAGCACCTCTGTTTCTCGCCCTCTGTTTCAGCCCCTCTGTTTCTCGCCCTCTGTTTCAGCCCCTCTGTTTCAGCCACTCTGTTTCAGCCCCTCTGTTTCTCGCCCTCTGTTTCAGCCCCTCTGTTTCAGCCCCTCTGTTTCTCGCCATGTTTCAGCCACTCTGTTTCTTGAACTCTGTTTCAGCCCCTCTGTTTCTCACCCTCTGTATCAGCCGCTTTGTTTCAGCCCCTCTGTTTCAGCCCCTCTGTTTCAGCCCCTCTGTTTCTCGCCCTCTGTTTCTCGCCCTCTGTTTCTCGCCCGCTGTATCAGTCCCTTAGTTTCGCGCCCTCTGTTTCAGCCCCACTGTTTCTCGCGCTCTGTTTCAGCCCCTCTATTTCTCGCCCTCTGTTGCAGCCCCTCTGATTCAGCCCCTCTGTTTCAGCCCCTCTGAATCAGCCCCTCTGATTCAGCCCCTCTGTTTCAGCCCCTCTGTTTCAGCCCCTCTGTTTCTCGCGCTCTGTTTCAGCCCCTCTGTTTCAGCCCCTCTGTTTCGCGCCCTCTGTTTCAGCCCCTCTGTTTCCCGCGCTCTGTTTCAGCCCCTCTATTTCTCGCCCTCTGTTTCAGCCCCTCTGTTTCAGCCCCACTGTTTCAGCCCCTCTGTTTCAGCCCCTCTGTTTCTTGCCCTCTGTTTCAGCCCCTCTGTTTCAGCCCCTCTGTTTCAGCCCCTCTGTTTCAGCCCCTCTGTTTCTCGCCATGTTTCAGCCACTCTGTTTCTCGCCCTCTGTTTCAGCCCCTCTGTTTCTCACCCTCTGTATCAGCCGCTTTGTTTCAGCCCCTCTGTTTCAGCCCCTCTGTTTCAGCCTCTCTGTTTCTCGCCCTCTGTTTCTCGCCCTCTGTTTCAGCCCTTCTGTTTCTCGCCCTCTGTTTCAGCCCCTCTGTTTCAGCTCCTCTGATTCAGCCCCTCTGATTCAGCCACTCTGTTTCTCGCCCTCTGTTTCAGCCCTTCTGTTTCAGCCCTTCTGTTTCAGCCACTCAGTTTCAGCCCCTCTGTTTCTTGCCCTCTGTTTCAGCCCCTCTGTTTCTCGCCCTCTGTTTCAGCCCCTCTGTTTCTCGCCGTCTGTTTCAGCCCCTCTGTTTCTCGCCCTCTGTTTCAGTCCCTCTGTTTCGCGTTCTCTGTTTCAGCCCCTCTGTTTCAGCCCCTCTGTTTCTCGCCCTCTGTTTCTGCCCGTCTGTTTCTCGCCCTCTGTTTCAGCCACTCTGTTTCTCGCCCTCTGTTGCAGCCCCTCTGATTCAGCCCCTCTGTTTCAGCCCCTCTGAATCAGCCCCTCTGATTCAGCCCCTCTGTTTCAGCCCCTCTGTTTCAGCCCCTCTGTTTCTCGCGCTCTGTTTAATCCCCTCTGTTTCTCACCCTCTGTTTCAGCCCCTCTGTTTCAGCCCCTCTGTTTCTCGCCCTCTGTTTCAGCCTTTCTGTTTCTCGCCCTCTGTTTCAGCCCCTCTGATTCAGCCTCTCTGTTTCTCGCCCTCTGTTTCAGCCCCTCTGATTCTCGCCCTCTGTTTCAGCCCCTCAGTTTCTCGCCTTCTGTTTCAGCCCCTCTGTTTCTCGCCCTCTGATTCAGCCCCTCTGATTCTCGCCCTCTATTTCAGCCCCTCTGTTTCTCGCCCTCTGTTTCAGCCCCTCTGATTCGCACTCTCTGTTTCAGCCCCTCTGTTTCAGCCCCTCTGTTTCACGCCATCTGTTTCTGCCCCCCTGTTTCTCGCCCTCTGAATCAGCCCCTCTGTTTCTTGCCCTCTGTTTCAGCCCCTCTGATTCTCGCCCTCTATTTCAGCCCCTCTGTTTCTCGCCCTCTGTTTCAGCCCCTCTGATTCGCACTCTCTGTTTCAGCCCCTCTGTTTCAGCCCCTCTGTTTCACGCCATCTGTTTCTGCCCCCCTGTTTCTCGCCCTCTGTTTCAGCCACTCTGTTTCTCACCCTCTGTTTCAGCCCCTCTGATTCAGCCCCTCTGTTTCAGCCCCTCTGTTTCTCGCCCTCTGTTTCAGCACCTCTGTTTCTTGCCCTCTGTTTCAGCCACTCTGTTTCTCGCCCTCTGTTTCAGCCTCTCTGTTTCTCGCCCTCTGTTTCAGCCCCTCTGTTTCAGCCCCTCTGTTTCAGCCCCTCCGATTCAGCCCCTCTGTTTCAGCCCCTCTGTTTCAGCCCCTCTGTTTCTCACCCTCTGTTTCAGCTGCTCTGTTTCTCGCCCTCTGTTTCAGCTCCTCTGCTTCTCGCCCTCTGTTTCAGCCCCTCTGTTTCAGCCCCTCTGTTTCAGCCCCTCTGTTTCTCGCCCTCTGTTTCAGCCCCTCTGTTTCTCGCCGTCTGTTTCAGCCCCTCTGTTTCAGCCCCTCTGTTTCTCGCCTTCTGTTTCTGCCCCTCTGTTTCTCGCCCTCTGTTTCAGCCCCTCTGTTTCTCGCCTTCTGTTTCAGCCCCTCTGAATCAGCCCCTCTGTTTCAGCCCCTCTGATTCAGCCACTCTGATTCAACCCCTCTGTTTCTCGCCCTCTGTTTCAGCCCCTCTGTTTCAGCCCTTCTGTTTCAGCCACTCTGTTTCAGCCCCTCTGTTTCTTGCCCTCTGTTTCAGCCCCTCTGATTCTCGCCCTCTATTTCAGCCCCTCTGTTTCTCGCCCTCTGTTTCAGCCCCTCTGATTCGCACTCTCTGTTTCAGCCCCTCTGTTTAAGCCCCTCTGTTTCTCGCCCTCTGTTTCTGCCCCTCTGTTTCTCGCCCTCTGTTTCAGCCCCTCTGTTTCTCGCCCTCTGTTTCAGCCCCTCTGATTCAGCCCCTCTGTTTCAGCCCCACTGAATCAGCCCCTCTGTTTCAGCCCCTCTGTTTCAGCCCATCTGTTTCTCGCCCTCTGTTTCAGCCCCTCTGTTTCTCACCCTCTATTTCAGCCCCTCTGTTTCAGCCCCTCTGTTTCTCGCCCTCTGTTTCAGCCCCCCTGTTTCTCGCCCTCTGTTTCAGCCCCTCTGATTCAGCCCCTCTGTTTCTCGCCCTCTGTTTCAGCCCCTCTGTTTCTCGCCCTCTGCTTCAGCCCCTCTGTTTCTCGCCCTCTGTTTCAGCCCTCTGTTTCAGCCCCTCTGTTTCAGCCCCTCTGTTTCTCGCCCTCTGTTTCAGCCCCTCTGTTTCTCGCCCTCTGTTTCAGCCGCTCTATTTCTCGCTCTCTGTTTCAGCCCCTCTGTTTCAGCCCCACTGTTTCAGCCCCTTTGTTTCAGCCCCTCTGTTTCTCGCCCTCTGTTTCAGCCGCTCTGTTTCTCGCCCTCTGTTTCAGCCCCTCTGTTTCAGCCCCTCTGTTTCAGTCCCTCTGTTTCTCGCCCTCTGTTTCAGCCCCCCTGTATCTCGCCCTCTGTTTCAGCCCCTCTGATTCAGCCCCTCTGTTTCTCGCCCTCTGTTTCAGCCCCTCTGTTTCTCGCCCTCTGTTTCAGCCCCTCTGTTTCTCGCCCTCTGTTTCAGTCCCTCTGTTTCAGCCGGTCTGTTCAGCCCCTCTGTTTCTCGCCCTCTGTTTCAGCCCCTCTGTTTCTCACCCTCTGTTTCAGCCCCTCTATTTCTCGCCCTCTGTTTCAGCCCCTCTGTTTCAGCCCCACTGTTTCAGCCCCTTTGTTTCAGCCCCTGTTTCTCGCCCTCTGTTTCAGCCGCTCTGTTTTTCGCCCTCTGTTTCAGCCCCTCTGTTTCAGCCCCTGTGTTTCAGTCCCTCTGTTTCTCGCCCTCTGTTTCTGGCCCTCTGTTTCTGCCCCTCTGTTTCTCCCCCTCTGTTTCAGCCCTTCTGGTTCAGCCCCTCTGTTTCAGCCCCTCTGTTTCAGCCCCTCTGTTTCTCGCCCTCTGTTTCAGCCCCTCTGTTTCTCGCCCTCTGTTTCAGCCTCTCTGTTTTTCGCCCTCTGTTTCAGCTCCTCTGTTTCAGCCCCTCTGTTTCTCGCCCTCTGTTTCAGCCCCTCTGTTTCTCGCCCTCTGTTTCAGCCCATCTGTTTCAGCACCTGTGTTTCTCACCCTCTGTTTCAGCCCGTCTGTTTCTCGCCCTCTGTTTCAGCCCCTCTGTTTCAGCCCCTCTGTTTCAGCCCCTCTGTTTCTCGCCCTCTATTTCAGCCCCTCTGTTTCTCGCCCTCTGTTTCAGCCCCTCTGTTTCTTGCCCTCTGTTTCAGCCACTCAGTTTCTCGCCATCTGTTTCAGCCTCTCTGTTTCTCGCCCTCTGTTTCAGCCCCTCTGTTTCAGCCCCTCTGTTTCAGCCTCACTGTTTCTCGCCCTCTGTTTCAGCCCCTCTGTTTCTCGCCCTCTGTTTCAGCCGCTCTATTTCTCGCTCTCTGTTTCAGCCCCTCTGTTTCAGCCCCACTGTTTCAGCCCCTTTGTTTCAGCTCCTCTGTTTCTCGCCCTCTGTTTCAGCCGCTCTGTTTCTCGCCCTCTGTTTCAGCCCCTCTGTTTCAGCCCCTCTGTTTCAGTCCCTCTGTTTCTCGCCCTCTGTTTCAGCCCCCCTGTATCTCGCCCTCTGTTTCAGCCCCTCTGATTCAGCCCCTCTGTTTCTCGCCCTCTGTTTCAGCCCCTCTGTTTCTCGCCCTCTGTTTCAGCCCCTCTGTTTCTCGCCCTCTGTTTCAGCCCCTCTGTTTCAGCCGGTCTGTTCAGCCCCTCTGTTTCTCGCCCTCTGTTTCAGCCCCTCTGTTTCTCGCCCTCTGTTTCAGCCCCTCTATTTCTCGCTCTCTGTTTCAGCCCCTCTGTTTCAGCCCCACTGTTTCAGCCCCTTTGTTTCAGCCCCTCTGTTTCTCGCCCTCTGTTTCAGCCGCTCTGTTTTTCGCCCTCTGTTTCAGCCCCTCTGTTTCAGCCCCTGTATTTCAGCCCCTCTGTTTCTCCCCCTCTGTTTCAGCCCTTCTGGTTCAGCCCCTCTGTTTCAGCCCCTCTGTTTCAGCCCCTCTGTTTCTCGCCCTCTGTTTCAGCCCCTCTGTTTCTCGCCCTCTGTTTCAGCCTCTCTGTTTCTCGCCCTCTGATTCAGCTCCTCTGTTTCAGCCCCTCTGTTTCTCGCCCTCTGTTTCAGCCCCTCTGTTTCTCGCCCTCTGTTTCAGCCCATCTGTTTCAGCCCCTGTGTTTCTCACCCTCTGTTTCAGCCCGTCTGTTTCTCGCCCTCTGTTTCAGCCCCACTGTTTCAGCCCCTCTGTTTCAGCCCCTCTGTTTCTCGCCCTCTGTTTCAGCCCCTCTGTTTCTCGCCCTCTGTTTCAGCCCCTCTGTTTCTTGCCCTCTGTTTCAGCCACTCAGTTTCTCGCCATCTGTTTCAGCCTCTCTGTTTCTCGTCCTCTGTTTCAGCCCCTCTGTTTCAGCCCCTCTGTTTCAGCCCCTCTGTTTCTCGCCCTCTGTTTCAGCACCTCTGTTTCTCGCCCTCTGTTTCAGCCCCTCTGTTTCTCGCCCTCTGTTTCAGCCCCTCTGTTTCAACCACTCTGTTTCAGCCCCTCTGTTTCTCGCCCTCTGTTTCAGCCCCTCTGTTTCAGCCCCTCTGTTTCTCGCCATGTTTCAGCCACTCTGTTTCTCGAACTCTGTTTCAGCCCCTCTGTTTCTCACCCTCTGTATCAGCCGCTTTGTTTCAGCCCCTCTGTTTCAGCCCCTCTGTTTCAGCCCCTCTGTTTCTCGCCCTCTGTTTCTCGCCCTCTGTTTCTCGCCCGCTGTATCAGTCCCTTAGTTTCGCGCCCTCTGTTTCAGCCCCACTGTTTCTCGCGCTCTGTTTCAGCCCCTCTATTTCTCGCCCTCTGTTGCAGCCCCTCTGATTCAGCCCCTCTGTTTCAGCCCCTCTGAATCAGCCCCTCTGATTCAGCCCCTCTGTTTCAGCCCCTCTGTTTCAGCCCCTCTGTTTCTCGCGCTCTGTTTCAGCCCCTCTGTTTCAGCCCCTCTGTTTCGCGCCCTCTGTTTCAGCCCCTCTGTTTCCCGCGCTCTGTTTCAGCCCCTCTATTTCTCGCCCTCTGTTTCAGCCCCTCTGTTTCAGCCCCACTGTTTCAGCCCCTCTGTTTCAGCCCCTCTGTTTCTCGCCCTCTGTTTCAGCCCCTCTGTTTCAGCCCCTCTGTTTCTCGCCCTCTGTTTCAGCCCTTCTGTTTCTTGCCCTCTGTTTCAGCCCCTCTGTTTCAGCCCCTCTGTTTCAGCCCCTCTGTTTCAGCCCCTCTGTTTCTCGCCATGTTTCAGCCACTCTGTTTCTCGCCCTCTGTTTCAGCCCCTCTGTTTCTCACCCTCTGTATCAGCCGCTTTGTTTCAGCCCCTCTGTTTCAGCCCCTCTGTTTCAGCCTCTCTGTTTCTCGCCCTCTGTTTCTCGCCCTCTGTTTCAGCCCTTCTGTTTCTCGCCCTCTGTTTCAGCCCCTCTGTTTCAGCTCCTCTGATTCAGCCCCTCTGATTCAGCCACTCTGTTTCTCGCCCTCTGTTTCAGCCCTTCTGTTTCAGCCCTTCTGTTTCAGCCACTCAGTTTCAGCCCCTCTGTTTCTTGCCCTCTGTTTCAGCCCCTCTGTTTCTCGCCCTCTGTTTCAGCCCCTCTGTTTCTCGCCGTCTGTTTCAGCCCCTCTGTTTCTCGCCCTCTGTTTCAGTCCCTCTGTTTCGCGTTCTCTGTTTCAGCCCCTCTGTTTCAGCCCCTCTGTTTCTCGCCCTCTGTTTCTGCCCGTCTGTTTCTCGCCCTCTGTTTCAGCCACTCTGTTTCTCGCCCTCTGTTGCAGCCCCTCTGATTCAGCCCCTCTGTTTCAGCCCCTCTGAATCAGCCCCTCTGATTCAGCCCCTCTGTTTCAGTCCCTCTGTTTCAGCCCCTCTGTTTCTCGCGCTCTGTTTAATCCCCTCAGTTTCTCACCCTCTGTTTCAGCCCCTCTGTTTCAGCCCCTCTGTTTCTCGCCCTCTGTTTCAGCCTTTCTGTTTCTCGCCCTCTGTTTCAGCCCCTCTGATTCAGCCTCTCTGTTTCTCGCCCTCTGTTTCAGCCCCTCTGATTCTCGCCCTCTGTTTCAGCCCCTCAGTTTCTCGCCTTCTGTTTCAGCCCCTCTGTTTCTCGCCCTCTGATTCAGCCCCTCTGATTCTCGCCCTCTATTTCAGCCCCTCTGTTTCTCGCCCTCTGTTTCAGCCCCTCTGATTCGCACTCTCTGTTTCAGCCCCTCTGTTTCAGCCCCTCTGTTTCACGCCATCTGTTTCTGCCCCCCTGTTTCTCGCCCTCTGAATCAGCCCCTCTGTTTCTTGCCCTCTGTTTCAGCCCCTCTGATTCTCGCCCTCTATTTCAGCCCCTCTGTTTCTCGCCCTCTGTTTCAGCCCCTCTGATTCGCACTCTCTGTTTCAGCCCCTCTGTTTCAGCCCCTCTGTTTCACGCCATCTGTTTCTGCCCCCCTGTTTCTCGCCCTCTGTTTCAGCCACTCTGTTTCTCGCCCTCTGTTTCAGCCCCTCTGATTCAGCCCCTCTGTTTCAGCCCCTCTGTTTCTCGCCCTCTGTTTCAGCACCTCTGTTTCTTGCCCTCTGTTTCAGCCACTCTGTTTCTCGCCCTCTGTTTCAGCCTCTCTGTTTCTCGCCCTCTGTTTCAGCCCCTCTGTTTCAGCCCCTCTGTTTCAGCCCCTCCGATTCAGCCCCTCTGTTTCAGCCCCTCTGTTTCAGCCCCTCTGTTTCTCACCCTCTGTTTCAGCTGCTCTGTTTCTCGCCCTCTGTTTCAGCCCCTCTGCTTCTCGCCCTCTGTTTCAGCCCCTCTGTTTCAGCCCCTCTGTTTCAGCCCCTCTGTTTCTCGCCCTCTGTTTCAGCCCCTCTGTTTCTCGCCGTCTGTTTCAGCCCCTCTGTTTCAGCCCCTCTGTTTCTCGCCTTCTGTTTCTGCCCCTCTGTTTCTCGCCCTCTGTTTCAGCCCCTCTGTTTCTCGCCTTCTGTTTCAGCCCCTCTGAATCAGCCCCTCTGTTTCAGCCCCTCTGATTCAGCCACTCTGATTCAACCCCTCTGTTTCTCGCCCTCTGTTTCAGCCCCTCTGTTTCAGCCCTTCTGTTTCAGCCACTCTGTTTCAGCCCCTCTGTTTCTTGCCCTCTGTTTCAGCCCCTCTGATTCTCGCCCTCTATTTCAGCCCCTCTGTTTCTCGCCCTCTGTTTCAGCCCCTCTGATTCGCACTCTCTGTTTCAGCCCCTCTGTTTAAGCCCCTCTGTTTCTCGCCCTCTGTTTCTGCCCCTCTGTTTCTCGCCCTCTGTTTCAGCCCCTCTGTTTCTCGCCCTCTGTTTTAGCCCCTCTGATTCAGCCCCTCTGTTTCAGCCCCACTGAATCAGCCCCTCTGTTTCAGCCCCTCTGTTTCAGCCCATCTGTTTCTCGCCCTCTGTTTCAGCCCCTCTGTTTCTCACCCTCTATTTCAGCCCCTCTGTTTCAGCCCCTCTGTTTCTCGCCCTCTGTTTCAGCCCCCCTGTTTCTCGCCCTCTGTTTCAGCCCCTCTGATTCAGCCCCTCTGTTTCTCGCCCTCTGTTTCAGCCCCTCTGTTTCTCGCCCTCTGCTTCAGCCCCTCTGTTTCTCGCCCTCTGTTTCAGCCCTCTGTTTCAGCCCCTCTGTTTCAGCCCCTCTGTTTCTCGCCCTCTGTTTCAGCCCCTCTGTTTCTCGCCCTCTGTTTCAGCCGCTCTATTTCTCGCTCTCTGTTTCAGCCCCTCTGTTTCAGCCCCACTGTTTCAGCCCCTTTGTTTCAGCCCCTCTGTTTCTCGCCCTCTGTTTCAGCCGCTCTGTTTCTCGCCCTCTGTTTCAGCCCCTCTGTTTCAGCCCCTCTGTTTCAGTCCCTCTGTTTCTCGCCCTCTGTTTCAGCCCCCCTGTATCTCGCCCTCTGTTTCAGCCCCTCTGATTCAGCCCCTCTGTTTCTCGCCCTCTGTTTCAGCCCCTCTGTTTCTCGCCCTCTGTTTCAGCCCCTCTGTTTCTCGCCCTCTGTTTCAGTCCCTCTGTTTCAGCCGGTCTGTTCAGCCCCTCTGTTTCTCGCCCTCTGTTTCAGCCCCTCTGTTTCTCACCCTCTGTTTCAGCCCCTCTATTTCTCGCCCTCTGTTTCAGCCCCTCTGTTTCAGCCCCACTGTTTCAGCCCCTTTGTTTCAGCCCCTCTGTTGCTCGCCCTCTGTTTCAGCCGCTCTGTTTTTCGCCCTCTGTTTCAGCCCCTCTGTTTCAGCCCCTGTGTTTCAGTCCCTCTGTTTCTCGCCCTCTGTTTCTGGCCCTCTGTTTCTGCCCCTCTGTTTCTCCCCCTCTGTTTCAGCCCTTCTGGTTCAGCCCCTCTGTTTCAGCCCCTCTGTTTCAGCCCCTCTGTTTCTCGCCCTCTGTTTCAGCCCCTCTGTTTCTCGCCCTCTGTTTCAGCCTCTCTGTTTTTCGCCCTCTGTTTCAGCTCCTCTGTTTCAGCCCCTCTGTTTCTCGCCCTCTGTTTCAGCCCCTCTGTTTCTCGCCCTCTGTTTCAGCCCATCTGTTTCAGCACCTGTGTTTCTCACCCTCTGTTTCAGCCCGTCTGTTTCTCGCCCTCTGTTTCAGCCCCTCTGTTTCAGCCCCTCTGTTTCAGCCCCTCTGTTTCTCGCCCTCTATTTCAGCCCCTCTGTTTCTTGCCCTCTGTTTCAGCCCCTCTGTTTCTTGCCCTCTGTTTCAGCCACTCAGTTTCTCGCCATCTGTTTCAGCCTCTCTGTTTCTCGCCCTCTGTTTCAGCCCCTCTGTTTCAGCCCCTCTGTTTCAGCCTCACTGTTTCTCGCCCTCTGTTTCAGCCCCTCTGTTTCTCGCCCTCTGTTTCAGCCGCTCTATTTCTCGCTCTCTGTTTCAGCCCCTCTGTTTCAGCCCCACTGTTTCAGCCCCTTTGTTTCAGCTCCTCTGTTTCTCGCCCTCTGTTTCAGCCGCTCTGTTTCTCGCCCTCTGTTTCAGCCCCTCTGTTTCAGCCCCTCTGTTTCAGTCCCTCTGTTTCTCGCCCTCTGTTTCAGCCCCCCTGTATCTCGCCCTCTGTTTCAGCCCCTCTGATTCAGCCCCTCTGTTTCTCGCCCTCTGTTTCAGCCCCTCTGTTTCTCGCCCTCTGTTTCAGCCCCTCTGTTTCTCGCCCTCTGTTTCAGCCCCTCTGTTTCAGCCGGTCTGTTCAGCCCCTCTGTTTCTCGCCCTCTGTTTCAGCCCCTCTGTTTCTCGCCCTCTGTTTCAGCCCCTCTATTTCTCGCTCTCTGTTTCAGCCCCTCTGTTTCAGCCCCACTGTTTCAGCCCCTTTGTTTCAGCCCCTCTGTTTCTCGCCCTCTGTTTCAGCCGCTCTGTTTTTCGCCCTCTGTTTCAGCCCCTCTGTTTCAGCCCCTGTATTTCAGCCCCTCTGTTTCTCCCCCTCTGTTTCAGCCCTTCTGGTTCAGCCCCTCTGTTTCAGACCCTCTGTTTCAGCCCCTCTGTTTCTCGCCCTCTGTTTCAGCCCCTCTGTTTCTCGCCCTCTGTTTCAGCCTCTCTGTTTCTCGCCCTCTGATTCAGCTCCTCTGTTTCAGCCCCTCTGTTTCTCGCCCTCTGTTTCAGCCCCTCTGTTTCTCGCCCTCTGTTTCAGCCCATCTGTTTCAGCCCCTGTGTTTCTCACCCTCTGTTTCAGCCCGTCTGTTTCTCGCCCTCTGTTTCAGCCCCACTGTTTCAGCCCCTCTGTTTCAGCCCCTCTGTTTCTCGCCCTCTGTTTCAGCCCCTCTGTTTCTCGCCCTCTGTTTCAGCCCCTCTGTTTCTTGCCCTCTGTTTCAGCCACTCAGTTTCTCGCCATCTGTTTCAGCCTCTCTGTTTCTCGTCCTCTGTTTCAGCCCCTCTGTTTCAGCCCCTCTGTTTCAGCCCCTCTGTTTCTCGCCCTCTGTTTCAGCACCTCTGTTTCTCGCCCTCTGTTTCAGCCCCTCTGTTTCTCGCCCTCTGTTTCAGCCCCTCTGTTTCAGCCACTCTGTTTCAGCCCCTCTGTTTCTCGCCCTCTGTTTCAGCCCCTCTGTTTCAGCCCCTCTGTTTCTCGCCATGTTTCAGCCACTCTGTTTCTCGAACTCTGTTTCAGCCCCTCTGTTTCTCACCCTCTGTATCAGCCGCTTTGTTTCAGCCCCTCTGTTTCAGCCCCTCTGTTTCAGCCCCTCTGTTTCTCGCCCTCTGTTTCTCGCCCTCTGTTTCTCGCCCGCTGTATCAGTCCCTTAGTTTCGCGCCCTCTGTTTCAGCCCCACTGTTTCTCGCGCTCTGTTTCAGCCCCTCTATTTCTCGCCCTCTGTTGCAGCCCCTCTGATTCAGCCCCTCTGTTTCAGCCCCTCTGAATCAGCCCCTCTGATTCAGCCCCTCTGTTTCAGCCCCTCTGTTTCAGCCCCTCTGTTTCTCGCGCTCTGTTTCAGCCCCTCTGTTTCAGCCCCTCTGTTTCGCGCCCTCTGTTTCAGCCCCTCTGTTTCCCGCGCTCTGTTTCAGCCCCTCTATTTCTCGCCCTCTGTTTCAGCCCCTCTGTTTCAGCCCCACTGTTTCAGCCCCTCTGTTTCAGCCCCTCTGTTTCTCGCCCTCTGTTTCAGCCCCTCTGTTTCAGCCCCTCTGTTTCTCGCCCTCTGTTTCAGCCCTTCTGTTTCTTGCCCTCTGTTTCAGCCCCTCTGTTTCAGCCCCTCTGTTTCAGCCCCTCTGTTTCTCGCCATGTTTCAGCCACTCTGTTTCTCGCCCTCTGTTTCAGCCCCTCTGTTTCTCACCCTCTGTATCAGCCGCTTTGTTTCAGCCCCTCTGTTTCAGCCCCTCTGTTTCAGCCTCTCTGTTTCTCGCCCTCTGTTTCTCGCCCTCTGTTTCAGCCCTTCTGTTTCTCGCCCTCTGTTTCAGCCCCTCTGTTTCAGCTCCTCTGATTCAGCCCCTCTGATTCAGCCACTCTGTTTCTCGCCCTCTGTTTCAGCCCTTCTGTTTCAGCCCTTCTGTTTCAGCCACTCAGTTTCAGCCCCTCTGTTTCTTGCCCTCTGTTTCAGCCCCTCTGTTTCTCGCCCTCTGTTTCAGCCCCTCTGTTTCTCGCCGTCTGTTTCAGCCCCTCTGTTTCTCGCCCTCTGTTTCAGTCCCTCTGTTTCGCGTTCTCTGTTTCAGCCCCTCTGTTTCAGCCCCTCTGTTTCTCGCCCTCTGTTTCTGCCCGTCTGTTTCTCGCCCTCTGTTTCAGCCACTCTGTTTCTCGCCCTCTGTTGCAGCCCCTCTGATTCAGCCCCTCTGTTTCAGCCCCTCTGAATCAGCCCCTCTGATTCAGCCCCTCTGTTTCAGCCCCTCTGTTTCAGCCCCTCTGTTTCTCGCGCTCTGTTTAATCCCCTCTGTTTCTCACCCTCTGTTTCAGCCCCTCTGTTTCAGCCCCTCTGTTTCTCGCCCTCTGTTTCAGCCTTTCTGTTTCTCGCCCTCTGTTTCAGCCCCTCTGATTCAGCCTCTCTGTTTCTCGCCCTCTGTTTCAGCCCCTCTGATTCTCGCCCTCTGTTTCAGCCCCTCAGTTTCTCGCCTTCTGTTTCAGCCCCTCTGTTTCTCGCCCTCTGATTCAGCCCCTCTGATTCTCGCCCTCTATTTCAGCCCCTCTGTTTCTCGCCCTCTGTTTCAGCCCCTCTGATTCGCACTCTCTGTTTCAGCCCCTCTGTTTCAGCCCCTCTGTTTCACGCCATCTGTTTCTGCCCCCCTGTTTCTCGCCCTCTGAATCAGCCCCTCTGTTTCTTGCCCTCTGTTTCAGCCCCTCTGATTCTCGCCCTCTATTTCAGCCCCTCTGTTTCTCGCCCTCTGTTTCAGCCCCTCTGATTCGCACTCTCTGTTTCAGCCCCTCTGTTTCAGCCCCTCTGTTTCACGCCATCTGTTTCTGCCCCCCTGTTTCTCGCCCTCTGTTTCAGCCACTCTGTTTCTCGCCCTCTGTTTCAGCCCCTCTGATTCAGCCCCTCTGTTTCAGCCCCTCTGAATCAGCCCCTCTGTTTCAGCCCCTCTGTCTCAGCCCCTCTGTTTCTCGCCCTCTGTTTCAGCCCCTCTGTTTCTCACCCTCTGTTTCAGCCCCTCTGTTTCAGCCCCTCTGTTTCTCGCCCTCTGTTTCAGCCCCCCTGTATCTCGCCCTCTGTTTCAGCCCCTCTGATTCAGCCCCTCTGTTTCTCACCCTCTGTTTCAGCCCCTCTGTTTCTCGCCCTCTGTTTCAGCCCCTCTGTTTCTCGCCCTCTGTTTCAGCCCCTCTGTTTCAGCCCCTCTGTTTCAGCCCCTCTGTTTCTCGCCCTCTGTTTCAGCCCCTCTGTTTCTCGCCCTCTTTTTCAGCCCCTCTATTTCTCGCCCTCTGTTTCAGCCCCTCTGTTTCAGCCCCACTGTTTCAGCCCCTTTGTTTCAGCCCCACTGTTTCTCGCCCTCTGTTTCAGCCGCTCTGTTTTTCGCCCTCTGTTTCAGCCCTCTGTTTCAGCCCCTGTGTTTCAGTCCCTCTGTTTCTCGCCCTCTGTTTCTGGCCCTCTGTTTCAGCCCCTCTGTTTCTCCCCCTCTGTTTCAGCCCTTCTGGTTCAGCCCCTCTGTTTCAGCCACTCTGTTTCAGCCCCTCTGTTTCAGCCCCTCTGTTTCAGCCCCTCTGTTTCTCGCCCACTGTTTCAGCCCCTCTGTTTCTTGCCCTCTGTTTCAGCCACTATGTTTCTCGCCCTCTGTTTCAGCCTCTCTGTTTCTCGCCCTCTGTTTCAGCTCCTCTGTTTCAGCCCCTCTGTTTCTCGCCCTCTGTTTCAGCCCCTCTGTTTCTCGCCCTCTGTTTCAGCCCATCTGTTTCTCGCCCTCTGTTTCAGCCCCTCTGTTTCTCGCCCTCTGTTTCAACCCCTCTGTTTCAGCCCCTGTGTTTCTCACCCTCTGTTTCAGCCCGTCTGTTTCTCGCCCTCTGTTTCAGCCCCTCTGTTTCAGCCCCTCTGTTTCAGCTACTCTGTTTCTCGCCCTCTGTTTCAGCCCCTCTGTTTCTCGCCCTCTGTTTCAGCCCCTCTGTTTCTTGCCCTCTGTTTCAGCCACTCAGTTTCTCGCCATCTGTTTCAGCCTCTCTGTTTCTCGCCCACTGTTTCAGCCCCTCTGTTTCAGCCCCTCTGTTTCAGTCCCTCTGTTCCAGCCCCTCTGTTCCTTGCCCTCTGTTTCAGCCCCTCTGTTTCTTGCCCTCTGTTTCAGCCCCTCTGTTTCTCGCCCTCTGTTTCAGCCCCTCTGTTTCAGCCCCTCTGTTTCAGCCTCTCTGTTTCTCGCCCTCGGTTTCTCGCCCTCTGTTTCTCGCCCGCTGTTTCAGTCCCTTAGTTTCTCGCCCACTGTTTCAGCCCCTCTGTTTCAGGCCCTCTGTTTCAGCCCCTCTGTTTCAGTCCCTCTGTTTCTCGCCCTGTGTTTCTCGCCCTCCGTTTCAGCCCCTCTGTTTCTCGCCCTCTGTTTCAGCCCCTCTGTTTCTCGCCCTCAGTTTCAGCCCCTCTGTTTCATCCCCTCTGTTTCTCGCCCTCTGTTTCAGCCCCTCTGTTTTTCGCCCTCTGTTTCAGCCCCTCTGTTTCTCGCCCTCTGTTTCAGGCTCTCTGTTTCAGCCCGTCTGTTTCAGCCCCTCTGTTTCAGCCCCTCTGTTTCTGGCCCTCTGTTTCTCGCCCGCTGTTTCAGCCCCTTTGTTTCTCGCCCTCTGTTTCAGCCCATCTGTTTCAGCCCCTCTGATTCAGCCCCTCTGATTCAGCCCCTCTGTTTCTTGCCCTCTGTTTCAGCCCCTCTGTTTCTCGCCCTCTGTTTCAGCCCCTCTGTTTCTCGCCCTCTGTTTCAGCCCCTCTGTTTCAGCACCTCTGTTTCAGCCCCTCTGTTTCAGCCACCCTGTTTCAGCCCCTCTGTTTCAGCCCCTCTGTTTCAGCCCCTCTGTTTCACCCCCTCTGTTTCTTGCCCTCTGTTTCAGCCCCTCTGTTTCAGTCCCTCTGTTTCTCGCCCTGTGTTTCTCGCCCTCCGTTTCAGCCCCTCTGTTTTTCGCCCTCTGTTTCAGCCCCTCTGTTTCTCGCCCTCAGTTTCAGCCCCTCTGTTTCATCCCCTCTGTTTCTCGCCCTCTGTTTCAGCCCCTCTGTTTTTCGCCCTCTGTTTCAGCCCCTCTGTTTCTCGCCCTCTGTTTCAGGCTCTCTGTTTCAGCCCGTCTGTTTCAGCCCCTCTGTTTCTGGCCCTCTGTTTCTCGCCCGCTGTTTCAGCCCCTTTGTTTCTCGCCCTCTGTTTCAGCCCATCTGTTTCAGCCCCTCTGATTCAGCCCCTCTGATTCAGCCCCTCTGTTTCTTGCCCTCTGTTTCAGCCCCTCTGTTTCTCGCCCTCTGTTTCAGCCCCTCTGTTTCTCGCCCTCTGTTTCAGCCCCTCTGTTTCAGCACCTCTGTTTCAGCCCCTCTGTTTCAGCCACCCTGTTTCAGCCCCTCTGTTTCAGCCCCTCTGTTTCAGCCCCTCTGTTTCACCCCCTCTGTTTCTTGCCCTCTGTTTCAGCCCCTCTGTTTTTCGCCCTCTTTTTCAGCCCCTCTGTTTCAGCCCTCTGTTTCAGCCCCTCTGTTTCTCACCCTCTGTTTCAGCACCTCTGATTCAGCCCCTCTGTTTCTCGCCCTCTGTTTCAGCCCCTCTGTTTCGCGCCCTCTGTTTCAGCCCCTCTGTTTCTCGCCCTCTGTTTCAGCCCCACTGTTTCAGCCCCTCTGTTTCAGCCCCTCTGTTTCAACCCCTCTGTTTCAGCCCCTCTGTTTCTAGCCCTCTGTTTCAGCCACTCTGTTTCTCGCCCTCTGTTTCAGCCCCTCTGTTTCAGCCCCTCAGTTTCTAGCTCTCTGTTTCAGCCCCGCTGATTTAGCCCCTCTGTTTCAGCCCCTCTGATTCATCCCCTCTGTTTCAGCCCCTCTATTTCAGCCCCTCTGTTTCAGCCCCTCTGATTCAGCCCCTCTGTTTCAGGCTCTCTGTTTCAGCCCGTCTGTTTCAGCCCCTCTGTTTCAGCCCATCTGTTTCTCGCACTCTGTTTCTCGCCCGCTGTTTCAGTCCCTTAGTTTCTCGCCGACTGTTTCAGCCCCTCTGTTTCAGCCCCTCTGATTCAGCCCCTCTGATTCAGCCCCTCTGTTTCTCACTCTCTGTTTCAGCCCCTCTGTTTCAGCCCCTCTGTTTCAGCCCCTCCGATTCAGCCCCTCTGTTTCAGCCCCTCTGTTTCAGCCCCTCTGTTTCAGCCCCTCTGTTTCTCGCCCTCTGTTTCAGCCCCTCTGTTTCTCGCCCTCTGTTTCAGCCCCTCTGTTTCTCGCCCTCTGTTTCAGCCCCTCTGTTTCAGCCCCACTGTGTCAGCCCCTCTGTTTCAGCCCCTCTGTTTCTCGCCCTCTGTTTCAGCCCCTCTGTTTCTCACCCTCTGTTTCAGCCCCTCTGTTTCAGCCCCTCTGTTTCAGTCCCTCTGTTTCTCGCACTCTGTTTCTCGCCCTCCGTTTCAGCCCCTCTGTTTCTCGCCCTCTGTTTCAGCCCCTCTGTTTCTCGCCCTCTGTTTCAGCCCCTCTGTTTCATCCCCTCTGTTTCTCGCCCTCTGTTTCAGCCCCTCTGTTTTTCGCCCTCTTTTTCAGCCCCTCTGTTTCTCGCCCTCTTTTTCAGGCTCTCTGTTTCAGCCCGTCTGTTTCAGCCCCTCTGTTTCAGCCCCTCTGTTTCTGGCCCTCTGTTTCTCGCCCGCTGTTTCAGCCCCTTTGTTTCTCGCCCTCTGTTTCAGCCCATCTGTTTCAGCCCCTCTGATTCAGCCCCTCTGTTTCAGCACCTCTGTTTCAGCCCCTCTGTTTCAGCCCCTCTGTTTCTCGCCCTCTGTCTCAGCCCCTCTGTTTCTCGCCCTCTGTTTCAGCCCCTCTGTTTCAGCCCCACTGTGTCAGCCCCTCTGTTTCAGCCCCTCTGTTTCTCGCCCTCTGTTTCAGCCCCTCTGTTTCTCGCCCTCTGTTTCAGCCCCTCTGTTTCTCGCCCTCTGTTTCAGCCCCTCTGTTTCAGCCCCTCTGTTTCTCGCCCTCTGTTTCAGCCCCTCTGTTTCTTGCCCTCTGTTTCAGCCCCTCTGTTTCAGCCCCTCTGTTTCAGCCCCTCTGTTTCTCGCCCTCTGTTTCAGCCCCTCTGTTTCTCGCCCTCTGTTTCAGCCCCTCTGTTTCTTGCCCTCTGTTTCAGCCCCTCTGTTTCAGCCCCTCTGTTTCAGCCTCTCTGTTTCAGCCCCTCTGTTTCTCGCCCTCTGTTTCAGCCCCTCTGTTTCTCGCCCACTGTTTCAGCCCCTCTGTTTCTCGCCCTCTGTTTCAGCCCCTCTGATTCTGCCCCTCTGTTTCAGCCCCTCTGATTCATCCCGTCTGTTTCAGCCCATCTATTTCAGCCCCTCTGTTTCAGCCCTTCTGATTCAGCCCCTCTGTTTCAGGCTCTCTGTTTCAGCCCGTCTGTTTCAACCCCTCTGTTTCAGCCCCTCTGTTTCTCGCACTCTGTTTCTCGCCCGCTGTTTCAGTCCCTTAGTTTCTCGCCCACTGTTTCAGCCCCTCTGTTTCAGCCCCTCTGATTCAGCCCCTCTGATTCAGCCCCTCTGTTTCTCGCCCTCTGTTTCAGCCCCTCCGTTTCAGCCCCTCTGTTTCTGCCCCTCTGTTTCAGCCCCTCTGTTTCTCGCCGTCTGTTTCTGCCCCTCTGTTTCAGCCCCTCTGTTTCTCGCCCTCTGTTTCAGCCCCTCTGTTTCAGCCCCTCTGTTTCAGCCCCTCCGATTCAGCCCCTCCGATTCAGCCCCTGTTTCAGCCCCTCTGTTTCAGCCCCTCTGTTTCTCGCCCTCTGTTTCAGCCTCTCTGTTTCTCGCCCTCTGTTTCAGCCCCTCTGTTTCAGCCCCTCTGTTTCTGCCCCTCTGTTTCAGCCCCTCTGTTTCTCGCCCTCTGTTTCAGCCCCTCTGTTTCAGCCCCTCTGTTTCAGCACCTCCGATTCAGCCCGTCTGTTTCAGCCCCTCTGTATCTCGCCCTCTGTTTCAGCCCCTCTGTTTCAGCCCCTCTGTTTCTCGCCTTCTGTTTCTGCCCCTCTGTTTCTCGCCCTCTGTTTCAGCCTCTCTGTTTCTCGCCTTCTGTTTCAGCTCCTCTGATTCAGCCCCTCTGTTTCAGCCCCTCTGATTCAGCCCCTCTGATTCAGCCCCTCTGTTTCTCGCCCTCTGTTTCAGCCCCTCTGTTTCAGCCCTTCTGTTTCAGCCACTCTGTTTCAGCCCCTCTGTTTCTTGCCCTCTGTTTCAGCCCCTCTGATTCTCGCCCTCTGTTTCAGCCCCTCTGTTTCTCGCCCTTTGTTTCAGCCCCTCTGATTCGCACTCTCTGTTTCAGCACCTCTGATTCAGCCCCTCTGTTTCTCGTCCTCTGTTTCAGCCCCTCTGTTTCGCGCCCTCTGTTTCAGCCCCACTGTTTCTCAACCTCTGTTTCAGCCCCACTGTTTCAGCCCCTCTGTTTCAGCCCCTCTGTTTCAACCTCTCTGTTACAGCCCCTCTGTTTCAAGCCCTCTGTTTCAGCCAATTTGTTTCTCGCCCTCTGTTTCAGCCCCGCGGATTCAGCCCCTCTGTTTCAGCCCCTCTGAATCAGCCCCTCTGATTCAGCCCCTCTGTTTCAGACCCTCTGTTTCTCGCCCGCTGTTTCTGCCCCTCTGTTTCTCGCCCTCTGTTTCAGACCCTCAGTTTCTCGCACTCTGTTTCAGCCCCGCTGATTCAGCCCCTCTGTTTCAGCCCCTCTGAATCAGCCCCTCTGATTCAGCCCCTCTGTTACAGACCCTCTGTTTCAGCCCCTCTGTTTCAGCCCCTCTGTTTCTCGACCTCTGTTTCAGCCCCTCTGATTCAGACCCTCTGTTTCAACCCCTCTGATTCAGCCCCTCTGATTTAGCCCCTCTGATTCAGCCCCTCTGTTTCTCGCCCTCTTTTTCAGCCCCTATGATTCAGCCCCTCTGTTTCAGCTCCTCTGATTCAGCCACTCTGTTTCAGCCCGTCTATTTCAGCCCCTCTCTTTCAGCCCCTCTGTTTCAGGCTCTCTGTTTCAGCCCGTCTGTTTCAGCCCCTCTGTTTCAGCCCCTCTGTTTCTCGCCCGCTGTTTCAGTCCCTTAGTTTCTCCCCCTCTGTTTCAGCCCCTCTGTTTCTCGAAATCTGTTTCAGCCCCTCTGTTTCAGCCCCTCTGTTTCTCGCCCTCTGTTTCAGCCCCTCTGTTTCTCGCCCTCTGTTTCAGCCCCTCTGTTTCAGCACCTCTGTTTCAGCCCCCCTGTTTCAGCCACCCTGTTTCAGCCCCTCTGTTTCAGCCCATCTGTTTCAGCCCCTCTGTTTCACCCCCTCTGTTTCTCGCCCTCTGTTTCAGCCCCTCTGTTTTTCGCCCTCTTTTTCAGCCCCTCTGTTTCAGCCCTCTGTTTCAGCCCCTCTGTTTCTCACCCTCTGTTTCAGCCCCTCTGATTCAGCCCCTCTGTTTCTCGCCCTCTGTTTCAGCCCCTCTGTTTCGCGCCCTCTGTTTCAGCCCCTCTGTTTCTCGCCCTCTGTTTCAGCCCCACTGTTTCAGCCCCTCTGTTTCAGCCCCTCTGATTCATCCCCTCTGTTTCAGACCCTCTGTTTCAGCCCCTCTGTTTCAGCCCCTCTGTTTCACGCCCTCTGTTTCAGCCCCTCTGATTCAGACCCTCTGTTTCAGCCCCTCTGTTTCTCCCCCTCTGTTTCAGCTCTTCTGTTTCAGCCCCTCTGTTTCTCGCCCTCTGTTTCAGCCCCTCTGTTTCAGCCCCCCTGTTTCTCGCCCGCTGTTTCTGCCCCTCTGTTTCTCGCCCTCTGTTTCAGCCCCTCAGTTTCTCGCCCTCTGTTTCAGCCCCGATGATTCAGCCCCTCTGTTTCAGCCCCTCTGAATCAGCCCCTCTGATTCATCCCCTCTGTTTCAGACCCTCTGTTTCAGCCCCTCTGTTTCAGCCCCTCTGTTTCTCGCCCTCTGTTTCAGCCCCTCTGATTCAGACCCTCTGTTTCAGCCCCTCTGTTTCTCCCCCTCTGTTTCAGCTCTTCTGTTTCAGCCCCTCTGTTTCTTGCCCTTTGTTTCAGCCCCTCTGTTTCTCGCCCTCTGTTTCAGCCCCTCTGATTCAGCCCCTCTGTTTCAGCCCCTCTGATTCAGGCCCTCTGATTTAGCCCTCTGATTCAGCACCTCTGTTTCTCGCCCTCTGTTTCAGCCCCTCTGTTTCAGCCATTCTGTTTCAGCCCCTCCTTTTCTCACCCTCTGTTTCAGCCCCTCTGTTTTTTGCCCTCTGTTTCAGCCCGTCTGTTTCAGCCCCTCTGTTTCAGCCCCTCTGTTTCTCGCCCTCTGTTTCAGCCCCTCTGTTTCTCGCCTTCTGTTTCAGCCCCTCTGTTTCTCGCCCTCTGTCTCAGCCCCTCTGTTTCTCGACCTCTGTTTCAGCCCCTCTGATTCAGCCCCTCTGTTTCAGCTCCTCTGATTCAGCCCCTCTGATTCAGCCCCTCTGTTTCAGACCCTCTGTTTCAGCCCCTCTGTTGCAGCCCCTCTGTTTCTCGCCCTCTGTTTCAGCCCCTCTGATTCAGACCCTCTGCTTCAACCCCTCTGATTCAGCCCCTCTGTTTCAGCCCCTCTGAATCAGCCTCTCTGATTCAGCCCCTCTGTTTCTCGCCCTCTGTTTCAGCCCCTCTGTTTCTCGCCCTCTGTTTCAGCCCCTCAGTTTCTCGCCCTCTGTTTCAGCCCCGCTGATTCAGCCCCTCTGTTTCAGCCCCTCTGAATCAGCCCCTCTGATTCAGCCCCTCTGTTTCAGACCCTCTGTTTCAGCCCCTCTGTTTCAGCCCCTCTGTTTCTCGCCCTCTGTTTCAGCCCCTCTATTTCTCGCCCTCTGTTTCAGCCCTACTGATTCAGACCCTCTGTTTCAACCCCTCTGATTCAGCCCCTCTGATTTAGCCCCTCTGATTCAGCCCCTCTGTTTCTCGCCCTCTGTTTCAGCCCTTCTGTTTCAGCCCCTCTGTTTCTTGCCCTCTGTTTCAGCCCCTCTGTTTCTCGCCCTCTGTTTCAGCCCCTCTGTTTCTCGCCCTCTGTTTCAGCTCCTCTGATTCAGCCCCTCTGATTTAGACCTCTGATTCAGCCCCTCTGTTTCTTGCCCTCAGTTTCAGCCCCTCTGTTTTTCGCCCTCTTTTTCAGCCCCTCTGTTTCAGCCCGTCTGTTTCAGCCACTCTGTTTCTCGCCCTCTGTCTCAGCCCCTCTGTTTCTCGACCTCTGTTTCAGCCCCTCTGATTCAGCCCCTCTGTTTCAGCTCCTCTGATTCAGCCCCTCTGATTCAGCCCCTCTGTTTCAGACCCTCTGTTTCAGCCCCTCTGTTGCAGCCCCTCTGTTTCTCGCCCTCTGTTTCAGCCCCTCTGATTCAGACCCTCTGCTTCAACCCCTCTGATTCAGCCCCTCTGTTTCAGCCCCTCTGAATCAGCCTCTCTGATTCAGCCCCTCTGTTTCTCGCCCTCTGTTTCAGCCCCTCTGTTTCTCGCCCTCTGTTTCAGCCCCTCAGTTTCTCGCCCTCTGTTTCAGCCCCGCTGATTCAGCCCCTCTGTTTCAGCCCCTCTGAATCAGCCCCTCTGATTCAGCCCCTCTGTTTCAGACCCTCTGTTTCAGCCCCTCTGTTTCAGCCCCTCTGTTTCTCGCCCTCTGTTTCAGCCCCTCTATTTCTCGCCCTCTGTTTCAGCCCCACTGATTCAGACCCTCTGTTTCAACCCCTCTGATTCAGCCCCTCTGATTTAGCCCCTCTGATTCAGCCCCTCTGTTTCTCGCCCTCTGTTTCAGCCCTTCTGTTTCAGCCCCTCTGTTTCTTGCCCTCTGTTTCAGCCCCTCTGTTTCTCGCCCTCTGTTTCAGCCCCTCTGTTTCTCGCCCTCTGTTTCAGCCCCTCTGTTTCTCACCCTCTGTTTCAGCCCCTCTGTTTCTCGCCCTCTGTTTCAGCCCCTCTGTTTTTCGCCCTCTGTTTCAGCCCCTCTGTTTCTCGCCCTCTGTTTCAGGCTCTCTGTTTCAGCCCGTCTGTTTCAGCCCCTCTGTTTCAGCCCCTCTGTTTCTGGCCCTCTGTTTCTCGCCCGCTGTTTCAGCCCCTTTGTTTCTCGCCCTCTGTTTCAGTACCTCTGTTTCAGCCCCTCTGATTCAGCCCCTCTGATTCAGCCCCTCTGTTTCTCGCCCTCTGTTTCAGCCCCTCTGTTTCAGCCCCTCTGTTTCAGCCCCTCTGTTTCAGCCCCTCTGTTTCTCGCCCTCTATTTCAGCCCCTCTGTTTCTCGCCCTCTGTTTCAGCCCCTCTGTTTCTCGCCCTCTGTTTCAGCCCCTCTGTTTCAGCCCCTCTGTTTCAGCCCCTCTGTTTCTCGCCCTCTGTTTCAGCCCCTCTGTTTCTCGCCCTCTGTTTCAGCCCCTTTGTTTCTCGCCCTCTGTTTCAGTACCTCTGTTTCAGCCCCTCTGATTCAGCCCCTCTGATTCAGCCCCTCTGTTTCTCGCCCTCTGTTTCAGCCCCTCTGTTTCAGCCCCTCTGTTTCAGCCCCTCTGTTTCAGCCACTCTGTTTCTCGCCCTCTGTTTCAGCCCCTCTGTTTCTCACCCTCTGTTTCAGCCCCTCTGTTTCTCGCCCTCTGTTTCAGCCCCTCTGTTTTTCGCCCTCTGTTTCAGCCCCTCTGTTTCTCGCCCTCTGTTTCAGGCTCTCTGTTTCAGCCCGTCTGTTTCAGCCCCTCTGTTTCAGCCCCTCTGTTTCTGGCCCTCTGTTTCTCGCCCTCTGTTTCAGTACCTCTGTTTCAGCCCCTCTGATTCAGCCCCTCTGATTCAGCCACTCTGTTTCTCGCCCTCTTTTTCAGCCCCTCTGTTTCAGCCCCTCTGTTTCAGCCCCTCTGTTTCAGCCCCTCTGTTTCTCGCCCTCTATTTCAGCCCCTCTGTTTCTCGCCCTCTGTTTCAGCCCCTCTGTTTCTCGCCCTCTGTTTCAGCCCCTCTGTTTCAGCCCCTCTGTTTCTCGCCCTCTGTTTCAGCCCCTCTGTTTCTCGCCCTCTGTTTCAGCCCCTCTGTTTCAGCACCTCTGTTTCAGCCCCTCTGTTTCAGCCCCTCTGTTTCAGCCCCTCTGTTTCACCCTCTCTGTTTCTCGCCCTCTGTTTCAGCCCCTCTGTTTTTCGCCCTGTTTTTCAGCCCCTCTGTTTCAGCCCTCTGTTTCAGCCCCTCTGTTTCTCACCCTCTGTTTCAGCCCCTCTGATTCAGCCCCTCTGTTTCTCGTCCTCTGTTTCAGCCCCTCTGTTTCGCGCCCTCTGTTTCAGCCCCACTGTTTCTCAACCTCTGTTTCAGCCCCACTGTTTCAGCCCCTCTGTTTCAGCCCCTCTGTTTCAACCCCTCTGTTACAGCCCCTCTGTTTCTAGCCCTCTGTTTCAGCCAATCTGTTTCTCGCCCTCTGTTTCAGCCCCGCTGATTCAGCCCCGTCTGTTTCAGCCCCTCTGATTCAGCCCCTCTGATTCAGCCCCTCTGTTTCAGACCCTCTGTTTCTCTCCCGATGTTTCTGCCCCTCTGTTTCTCGCCCTCTGTTTCAGACCCTCAGTTTCTCGCCCTCTGTTTCAGCCCCGCTGATTCAGCCCCTCTGTTTCAGCCCCTCTGAATCAGCCCCTCTGATTCAGCCCCTCTGTTACAGACCCTCTGTTTCAGCCCCTCTGTTTCAGCCCCTCTGTTTCTCGACCTCTGTTTCAGCCCCTCTGATTCAGACCCTCTGTTTCAACCCCTCTGATTCAGCCCCTCTGATTTAGCCCCTCTGATTCAGCCCCTCTGTTTCTCGCCCTCTTTTTCAGCCCCTCTGATTCAGCCCCTCTGTTTCAGCCCCTCTGACTCAGCCACTCTGTTTCAGCCCGTCTATTTCAGCCCCTCTGTTTCAGCCCCTCTGTTTCAGGCTCTCTGTTTCAGCCCGTCTGTTTCAGCCCCTCTGTTTCAGCCCCTCTGTTTCTCGCCCACTGTTTCAGTCCCTTAGTTTCTCCCCCTCTGTTTCAGCCCCTCTGTTTCTCGAAATCTGTTTCAGCCCCTCTGTTTCAGCCCCTCTGTTTCTCGCCCTCTGTTTCAGCCCCTCTGTTTCTCGCCCTCTGTTTCAGCCCCTCTGTTTCAGCACCTCTGTTTCAGCCCCCCTGTTTCAGCCACCCTGTTTCAGCCCCTCTGTTTCAGCCCCTCTGTTTCAGCCCCTCTGTTTCACCCCCTCTGTTTCTCGCCCTCTGTTTCAGCCCCTCTGTTTTTCGCCCTCTTTTTCAGCCCCTCTGTTTCAGCCCTCTGTTTCAGCCCCTCTGTTTCTCACCCTCTGTTTCAGCCCCTCTGATTCAGCCCCTCTGTTTCTCGCCCTCTGTTTCAGCCCCTCTGTTTCGCGCCCTCTGTTTCAGCCCCTCTGTTTCTCGCCCTCTGTTTCAGCCCCTCTGTTTCTCGCCTTCTGTTTCAGCCCCTCTGTTTCTCGCCCTCTGTCTCAGCCCCTCTGTTTCTCGACCTCTGTTTCAGCCCCTCTGATTCAGCCCCTCTGTTTCAGCTCCTCTGATTCAGCCCCTCTGATTCAGCCCCTCTGTTTCAGACCCTCTGTTTCAGCCCCTCTGTTGCAGCCCCTCTGTTTCTCGCCCTCTGTTTCAGCCCCTCTGATTCAGACCCTCTGCTTCAACCCCTCTGATTCAGCCCCTCTGTTTCAGCCCCTCTGAATCAGCCTCTCTGATTCAGCCCCTCTGTTTCTCGCCCTCTGTTTCAGCCCCTCTGTTTCTCGCCCTCTGTTTCAGCCCCTCAGTTTCTCGCCCTCTGTTTCAGCCCCGCTGATTCAGCCCCTCTGTTTCAGCCCCTCTGAATCAGCCCCTCTGATTCAGCCCCTCTGTTTCAGACCCTCTGTTTCAGCCCCTCTGTTTCAGCCCCTCTGTTTCTCGCCCTCTGTTTCAGCCCCTCTATTTCTCGCCCTCTGTTTCAGCCCTACTGATTCAGACCCTCTGTTTCAACCCCTCTGATTCAGCCCCTCTGATTTAGCCCCTCTGATTCAGCCCCTCTGTTTCTCGCCCTCTGTTTCAGCCCTTCTGTTTCAGCCCCTCTGTTTCTTGCCCTCTGTTTCAGCCCCTCTGTTCCTCGCCCTCTGTTTCAGCCCCTCTGTTTCTCGCCCTCTGTTTCAGCTCCTCTGATTCAGCCCCTCTGATTTAGACCTCTGATTCAGCCCCTCTGTTTCTTGCCCTCAGTTTCAGCCCCTCTGTTTTTCGCCCTCTTTTTCAGCCCCTCTGTTTCAGCCCGTCTGTTTCAGCCACTCTGTTTCTCGCCCTCTGTCTCAGCCCCTCTGTTTCTCGACCTCTGTTTCAGCCCCTCTGATTCAGCCCCTCTGTTTCAGCTCCTCTGATTCAGCCCCTCTGATTCAGCCCCTCTGTTTCAGACCCTCTGTTTCAGCCCCTCTGTTGCAGCCCCTCTGTTTCTCGCCCTCTGTTTCAGCCCCTCTGATTCAGACCCTCTGCTTCAACCCCTCTGATTCAGCCCCTCTGTTTCAGCCCCTCTGAATCAGCCTCTCTGATTCAGCCCCTCTGTTTCTCGCCCTCTGTTTCAGCCCCTCTGTTTCTCGCCCTCTGTTTCAGCCCCTCAGTTTCTCGCCCTCTGTTTCAGCCCCGCTGATTCAGCCCCTCTGTTTCAGCCCCTCTGAATCAGCCCCTCTGATTCAGCCCCTCTGTTTCAGACCCTCTGTTTCAGCCCCTCTGTTTCAGCCCCTCTGTTTCTCGCCCTCTGTTTCAGCCCCTCTATTTCTCGCCCTCTGTTTCAGCCCCACTGATTCAGACCCTCTGTTTCAACCCCTCTGATTCAGCCCCTCTGATTTAGCCCCTCTGATTCAGCCCCTCTGTTTCTCGCCCTCTGTTTCAGCCCTTCTGTTTCAGCCCCTCTGTTTCTTGCCCTCTGTTTCAGCCCCTCTGTTTCTCGCCCTCTGTTTCAGCCCCTCTGTTTCTCGCCCTCTGTTTCAGCTCCTCTGATTCAGCCCCTCTGATTTAGACCTCTGATTCAGCCCCTCTGTTTCTTGCCCTCAGTTTCAGCCCCTCTGTTTTTCGCCCTCTTTTTCAGCCCCTCTGTTTCAGCCCGTCTGTTTCAGCCACTCTGTTTCTCGCCCTCTGTTTCAGCCCCTCTGTTTCTCACCCTCTGTTTCAGCCCCTCTGTTTCTCGCCCTCTGTTTCAGCCCCTCTGTTTTTCGCCCTCTGTTTCAGCCCCTCTGTTTCTCGCCCTCTGTTTCAGGCTCTCTGTTTCAGCCCGTCTGTTTCAGCCCCTCTGTTTCAGCCCCTCTGTTTCTGGCCCTCTGTTTCTCGCCCGCTGTTTCAGCCCCTTTGTTTCTCGCCCTCTGTTTCAGTACCTCTGTTTCAGCCCCTCTGATTCAGCCCCTCTGATTCAGCCCCTCTGTTTCTCACCCTCTGTTTCAGCCCCTCTGTTTCAGCCCCTCTGTTTCAGCCCCTCTGTTTCAGCCCCTCTGTTTCTCGCCCTCTATTTCAGCCCCTCTGTTTCTCGCCCTCTGTTTCAGCCCCTCTGTTTCTCGCCCTCTGTTTCAGCCCCTCTGTTTCAGCCCCTCTGTTTCAGCCCCTCTGTTTCTCGCCCTCTGTTTCAGCCCCTCTGTTTCTCGCCCTCTGTTTCAGCCCCTTTGTTTCTCGCCCTCTGTTTCAGTACCTCTGTTTCAGCCCCTCTGATTCAGCCCCTCTGATTCAGCCCCTCTGTTTCTCGCCCTCTGTTTCAGCCCCTCTGTTTCAGCCCCTCTGTTTCAGCCCCTCTGTTTCAGCCACTCTGTTTCTCGCCCTCTGTTTCAGCCCCTCTGTTTCTCACCCTCTGTTTCAGCCCCTCTGTTTCTCGCCCTCTGTTTCAGCCCCTCTGTTTTTCGCCCTCTGTTTCAGCCCCTCTGTTTCTCGCCCTCTGTTTCAGGCTCTCTGTTTCAGCCCGTCTGTTTCAGCCCCTCTGTTTCAGCCCCTCTGTTTCTGGCCCTCTGTTTCTCGCCCTCTGTTTCAGTACCTCTGTTTCAGCCCCTCTGATTCAGCCCCTCTGATTCAGCCACTCTGTTTCTCGCCCTCTTTTTCAGCCCCTCTGTTTCAGCCCCTCTGTTTCAGCCCCTCTGTTTCAGCCCCTCTGTTTCTCGCCCTCTATTTCAGCCCCTCTGTTTCTCGCCCTCTGTTTCAGCCCCTCTGTTTCTCGCCCTCTGTTTCAGCCCCTCTGTTTCAGCCCCTCTGTTTCTCGCCCTCTGTTTCAGCCCCTCTGTTTCTCGCCCTCTGTTTCAGCCCCTCTGTTTCAGCACCTCTGTTTCAGCCCCTCTGTTTCAGCCCCTCTGTTTCAGCCCCTCTGTTTCACCCTCTCTGTTTCTCGCCCTCTGTTTCAGCCCCTCTGTTTTTCGCCCTGTTTTTCAGCCCCTCTGTTTCAGCCCTCTGTTTCAGCCCCTCTGTTTCTCACCCTCTGTTTCAGCCCCTCTGATTCAGCCCCTCTGTTTCTCGTCCTCTGTTTCAGCCCCTCTGTTTCGCGCCCTCTGTTTCAGCCCCACTGTTTCTCAACCTCTGTTTCAGCCCCACTGTTTCAGCCCCTCTGTTTCAGCCCCTCTGTTTCAACCCCTCTGTTACAGCCCCTCTGTTTCTAGCCCTCTGTTTCAGCCAATCTGTTTCTCGCCCTCTGTTTCAGCCCCGCTGATTCAGCCCCTCTGTTTCAGCCCCTCTGATTCAGCCCCTCTGATTCAGCCCCTCTGTTTCAGACCCTCTGTTTCTCTCCCGCTGTTTCTGCCCCTCTGTTTCTCGCCCTCTGTTTCAGACCCTCAGTTTCTCGCCCTCTGTTTCAGCCCCGCTGATTCAGCCCCTCTGTTTCAGCCCCTCTGAATCAGCCCCTCTGATTCAGCCCCTCTGTTACAGACCCTCTGTTTCAGCCCCTCTGTTTCAGCCCCTCTGTTTCTCGACCTCTGTTTCAGCCCCTCTGATTCAGACCCTCTGTTTCAACCCCTCTGATTCAGCCCCTCTGATTTAGCCCCTCTGATTCAGCCCCTCTGTTTCTCGCCCTCTTTTTCAGCCCCTCTGATTCAGCCCCTCTGTTTCAGCCCCTCTGACTCAGCCACTCTGTTTCAGCCCGTCTATTTCAGCCCCTCTGTTTCAGCCCCTCTGTTTCAGGCTCTCTGTTTCAGCCCGTCTGTTTCAGCCCCTCTGTTTCAGCCCCTCTGTTTCTCGCCCACTGTTTCAGTCCCTTAGTTTCTCCCCCTCTGTTTCAGCCCCTCTGTTTCTCGAAATCTGTTTCAGCCCCTCTGTTTCAGCCCCTCTGTTTCTCGCCCTCTGTTTCAGCCCCTCTGTTTCTCGCCCTCTGTTTCAGCACCTCTGTTTCAGCACCTCTGTTTCAGCCCCCCTGTTTCAGCCACCCTGTTTCAGCCCCTCTGTTTCAGCCCCTCTGTTTCAGCCCCTCTGTTTCACCCCCTCTGTTTCTCGCCCTCTGTTTCAGCCCCTCTGTTTTTCGCCCTCTTTTTCAGCCCCTCTGTTTCAGCCCTCTGTTTCAGCCCCTCTGTTTCTCACCCTCTGTTTCAGCCCCTCTGATTCAGCCCCTCTGTTTCTCGCCCACTGTTTCAGTCCCTTAGTTTCTCCCCCTCTGTTTCAGCCCCTCTGTTTCTCGAAATCTGTTTCAGCCCCTCTGTTTCAGCCCCTCTGTTTCTCGCCCTCTGTTTCAGCCCCTCTGTTTCTCGCCCTCTGTTTCAGCCCCTCTGTTTCAGCACCTCTGTTTCAGCCCCCCTGTTTCAGCCACCCTGTTTCAGCCCCTCTGTTTCAGCCCCTCTGTTTCAGCCCCTCTGTTTCACCCCCTCTGTTTCTCGCCCTCTGTTTCAGCCCCTCTGTTTTTCGCCCTCTTTTTCAGCCCCTCTGTTTCAGCCCTCTGTTTCAGCCCCTCTGTTTCTCACCCTCTGTTTCAGCCCCTCTGATTCAGCCCCTCTGTTTCTCGCCCTCTGTTTCAGCCCCTCTGTTTCGCGCCCTCTGTTTCAGCCCCTCTGTTTCTCGCCCTCTGTTTCAGCCCCACTGTTTCAGCCCCTCTGTTTCAGCCCCTCTGTTTCAACCCCTCTGTTTCAGCCCCTCTGTTTCTAGCCCTCTGTTTCAGCCAGTCTGTTTCTCGCCCTCTGTTTCAGCCCCTCTGTTTCAGCCCCTCTGTTTCTCGCCCGCTGTTTCTGCCCCTCTGTTTCTCGCCCTCTGTTTCAGCCCCTCAGTTTCTCGCCCTCTGTTTCAGCCCCGATGATTCAGCCCCTCTGTTTCAGCCCCTCTGATTCAGCCCCTCTGATTCATCCCCTCTGTTTCAGACCCTCTGTTTCAGCCCCTCTGTTTCAGCCCCTCTGTTTCTCGCCCTCTGTTTCAGCCCCTCTGATTCAGACCCTCTGTTTCAGCCCCTCTGTTTCTCCCCCTCTGTTTCAGCTCTTCTGTTTCAGCCCCTCTGTTTCTTGCCCTTTGTTTCAGCCCCTCTGTTTCTCGCCCTCTGTTTCAGCCCCTCTGATTCAGCCCCTCTGTTTCAGCCCCTCTGATTCAGGCCCTCTGATTTAGCCCTCTGATTCAGCACCTCTGTTTCTCGCCCTCTGTTTCAGCCCCTCTGTTTCAGCCATTCTGTTTCAGCCCCTCCTTTTCTCACCCTCTGTTTCAGCCCCTCTGTTTTTTGCCCTCTGTTTCAGCCCGTCTGTTTCAGCCCCTCTGTTTCAGCCCCTCTGTTTCTCGCCCTCTGTTTCAGCCCCTCTGTTTCTCGCCTTCTGTTTCAGCCCCTCTGTTTCTCGCCCTCTGTTTCAACCTCTCTGTTTCTCGCCCTCTGTTTCAGCCACTCTGTTTCAGCCTCTCTGTTTCAGCCCCTCTGTTTCTCGCCCTCTGCTTCAGCCCCTCTGTTTCTCGCCCACTGTTTCAGCCCCTCTGTTTCTCGCCCTCTGTTTCAGCCCCTCTGTTTCATCCCCTCTGGTTCAGCCCCTCTGTTTCTCGCCCTCTGTTTCAGCCCCTCTGTTTCTCGCTCTCTGTTCCAGCCCCTCTGTTTCAGCCTCTCTGTTTCAGCCCCTCTGTTTCTCGCATCTCTGATTCAGCCCCTCTGATTCTTGCCCTCTGTTTCAGCCCCTCTGTTTCTCGCCCGCTGTTTCAGCCTCTCTGTTTCTCGCCCTCTGTTTCAGCCCCTCTGTTTCAGCCCCTCTGTTTCAGCCCCTCTGTTTCTCGCCCTCTGTTTCAGCCCCTCTGTTTCTCGCCCTCTGTTTCAGCCCCTCTGTTTCTCGCACTCTGTGTCAGCCCCTCTGATTCAGCCCCTCTGTTGCAGCCCCTCTGATTCAGCCCCTCTGTTTCAGCCCCTCTATTTCAGCCCCTCTGTTTCAGCCCCTCTGTTTGAGCCCCTCTGTTTCTTGCCCTCTGTTTCTCACCCTCGGTTTCTCGCCCTCTGTTTCAGCCCCTCTGTTTTTTGCCCTCTGTTTCAGCCCGTCTGTTTCAGCCCCTCTGTTTCAGCCCCTCTGTTTCAGCCCCTCTGTTTCTCGCCCTCTGTTTCAACCGCTCTGTTTCTCGCCCTCTGTTTCAGCCACTCTGTTTCAGCCCCTCTGTTTCAGCCCCTCTGTTTCTCGCCCTCTGTTTCAGCCCCTCTGTTTCTCGCCCTCTGTCTCAGCCCCTCTGTTTCTCGACCTCTGTTTCAGCCCCTCTGATTCAGCCCCTCTGTTTCAGCTCCTCTGATTCAGCCCCTCTGATTCAGCCCCTCTGTTTCAGACCCTCTGTTTCAGCCCCTCTGTTTCAGCCCCTCTGTTTCTCGCCCTCTGTTTCAGCCCCTCTGATTCAGACCCTCTGTTTCAACCCCTCTGATTCAGCCACTCTGTTTCAGCCCCTCTGAATCAGCCTCTCTGATTCAGCCCCTCTGTTTCTCGCCCTCTGTTTCAGCCCCTCTGTTTCTCGCCCTCTGTTTCAGCCCCTCAGTTTCTCGCCCTCTGTTTCAGCCCCGCTGATTCAGCCCCTCTGTTTCAGCCCCTCTGAATCAGCCCCTCTGATTCAGCCCCTCTGTTTCAGACCCTCTGTTTCAGCCCCTCTGTTTCTCGCCCTCTGTTTCAGCCCCTCTATTTCTCGCCCTCTGTTTCAGCCCCACTGATTCAGACCCTCTGTTTCAACCCCTCTGATTCAGCCCCTCTGATTTAGCCCCTCTGATTCAGCCCCTCTGTTTCTCGCCCTCTGTTTCAGCCCTTCTGTTTCAGCCCCTCTGTTTCTTGCCCTCTGTTTCAGCCCCTCTGTTTCTCGCCCTCTGTTTCAGCCCCTCTGTTTCTCGCCCTCTGTTTCAGCTCCTCTGATTCAGCCCCTCTGATTTAGACCTCTGATTCAGCCCCTCTGTTTCTTGCCCTCAGTTTCAGCCCCTCTGTTTTTCGCCCTCTTTTTCAGCCCCTCTGTTTCAGCCCGTCTGTTTCAGCCACTCTGTTTCTCGCCCTCTGTTTCAGCCCCTCTGTTTCTCACCCTCTGTTTCAGCCCCTCTGTTTCTCGCCCTCTGTTTCAGCCCCTCTGTTTTTCGCCCTCTGTTTCAGCCCCTCTGTTTCTCGCCCTCTGTTTCAGGCTCTCTGTTTCAGCTGTCTCTTTCAGCCCCTCTGTTTCAGCCCCTCTGTTTCTGGCCCTCTGTTTCTCGCCCGCTGTTTCAGCCCCTTTGTTTCTCGCCCTCTGTTTCAGTTCCTCTGTTTCAGCCCCTCTGATTCAGCCCCTCTGATTCAGCCCCTCTGTTTCTCGCCCTCTGTTTCAGCCCCTCTGTTTCAGCCCCTCTGTTTCAGCCCCTCTGTTTCAGCCCCTCTGTTTCTCGCCCTCTATTTCAGCCCCTCAGTTTCTCGCCCTCTGTTTCAGCCCCTCTGTTTTTCGCCCTCTGTTTCAGCCCCTCTGTTTCAGCCCCTCTGTGTCAGCCCCTCTGTTTCTCGCCCTCTGTTTCAGCCCCTCTGTTTCTCGCCCTCTGTTTCAGCCCCTCTGTTTCAGCACCTCTGTTTCAGCCCCTCTGTTTCAGCCACTCTGTTTCAGCCCCTCTGTTTCAGCCCCTCTGTTTCAGCCCCTCTGTTTCACCCTCTCTGTTTCTCGCCCTCTGTTTCAGCCCCTCTGTTTCTCGCCCTCTGTTTCAGCCCCTCTGTTTCGCGCCCTCTGTTTCCGCCCCTCTGTTTCTCAACCTCTGTTTCAGCCCCACTGTTTCAGCCGCTCTGTTTCAGCCCCTCTGTTTCAACCCCTCTGTTACAGCCCCTCTGTTTCTAGCCCTCTGTTTCAGCCAATCTGTTTCTCGCCCTCTGTTTCAGCCCCTCTGTTTCAGACCCTCTGTTTCTCGCCCGCTGTTTCTGCCCCTCTGTTTCTCGCCCTCTGTTTCTGCCCCTCTGTTTCTCGCCCTCTGTTTCAGCCCCTCAGTTTCTCGCCCTCTGTTTCAGCCCCTCTGAATCAGCTCCTCTGATTCAGCCCCTCTGTTTCAGACCCTCTGTTTCAGTCCCTCTGTTTCAGCCCCTCTGTTTCTCGACCTCTGTTTCAGCCCCTCTGATTCAGACCCTCTGTTTCAACCCCTCTGATTCAGCCCCTCTGATTTAGCCCCTCTGATTCAGCCCCTCTGTTTCTCGCCCTCTTTTTCAGCCCCTCTGATTCAGCCCCTCTGTTTCAGCCCCTCTGATTCAGCCCCTCTGTTTCAGCCCGTCTATTTCAGCCCCTCTGTTTCAGCCCGTCTATTGCAGCCCCTCTGTTTCTCGACCTCTGTTTCAGCCCCTCTGATTCAGACCCTCTGTTTCAACCCCTCTGATTCAGCCCCTCTGATTTAGCCCCTCTGATTCAGCCCCTCTGTTTCTCGCCCTCTTTTTCAGCCCCTCTGATTCAGCCCCTCTGTTTCAGCCCCTCTGATTCAGCCCCTCTGTTTCAGCCCGTCTATTTCAGCCCCTCTGTTTCAGCCCGTCTATTGCAGCCCCTCTGTTTCTCGACCTCTGTTTCAGCCCCTCTGATTCAGACCCTCTGTGTCAGCCCCTCTGTTTCAGCCCCTCTGTTTCGCGCCCTCTGTTTCCGCCCCTCTGTTTCTCAACCTCTGTTTCAGCCCCACTGTTTCAGCCGCTCTGTTTCAGCCCCTCTGTTTCAACCCCTCTGTTACAGCCCCTCTGTTTCTAGCCCTCTGTTTCAGCCAATCTGTTTCTCGCCCTCTGTTTCAGCCCCTCTGTTTCAGACCCTCTGTTTCTCGCCCGCTGTTTCTGCCCCTCTGTTTCTCGCCCTCTGTTTCTGCCCCTCTGTTTCTCGCCCTCTGTTTCAGCCCCTCAGTTTCTCGCCCTCTGTTTCAGCCCCTCTGAATCAGCTCCTCTGATTCAGCCCCTCTGTTTCAGACCCTCTGTTTCAGTCCCTCTGTTTCAGCCCCTCTGTTTCTCGACCTCTGTTTCAGCCCCTCTGATTCAGACCCTCTGTTTCAACCCCTCTGATTCAGCCCCTCTGATTTAGCCCCTCTGATTCAGCCCCTCTGTTTCTCGCCCTCTTTTTCAGCCCCTCTGATTCAGCCCCTCTGTTTCAGCCCCTCTGATTCAGCCCCTCTGTTTCAGCCCGTCTATTTCAGCCCCTCTGTTTCAGCCCGTCTATTGCAGCCCCTCTGTTTCTCGACCTCTGTTTCAGCCCCTCTGATTCAGACCCTCTGTGTCAGCCCCTCTGATTCAGCCCCTCTGTTGCAGCCCCTCTGATTCAGCCCCTCTGTTTCAGCCCCTCTATTTCAGCCCCTCTGTTTCAGCCCCTCTGTTTCATCCCCTCTGTTTCTCGCCCTCTGTTTCTCACCCTCTGTTTCTCGCCCTCTGTTTCAGCCCCTCTGTTTCTTGCCCTCTGTTTCTCACCCTCTGTTTCTCGCCCTCTGTTTCAGCCCCTCTGTTTTTTGCCCTCTGTTTCAGCCCGTCTGTTTCAGCCCGTCTGTTTCAGCCCGTCTGTTTCTCGCCCTCTGTTTCAGCCCCTCTGTTTTTCGCCCTCTGTTTCAGCCCCTCTGTTTCTCGCCCTCTGTTTCAACCTCTCTGTTTCTCGCCCTCTGTTTCAGCAACTCTGTTTCAGCCACTCTGTTTCAGCCCCTCTGTTTCTCGCCCTCTGTTTCAGCCCCTCTGTTTCTCGACCTCTGTCTCAGCCCCTCTGTTTCTCGACCTCTGTTTCAGCCCCTCTGATTCAGCCCCTCTGTTTCAGCTCCTCTGATTCAGCCCCTCTGATTCAGCCCCTCTGATTCAGACCCTCTGTTTCAACCCCTCTGATTCAGCCTCTGTGTTTCAGCCCCTCTGAATCAGCCTCTCTGATTCAGCCCCTCTGTTTCTCGCTCTCTGTTTCAGCCCCTCTGTTTCTCGCCATCTGTTTCAGCCCCTCAGTTTCTCGCCCTCTGTTTTAGCCCCGCTGATTCAGCCCCTCTGTTTCAGCACCTCTGAATCAGCCCCTCTGATTCAGCCCCTCTGTTTCAGACCCTCTGTTTCAGCCCCTCTGTTTCAGCCCCTCTGTTTCTCGCCCTCTGTTTCAGCCCCTCTATTTCTCGCCCTCTGTTTCAGCCCGACTGATTCAGACCCTCTGTTTCAACCCCTCTGATTCAGCCCCTCTGATTTAGCCCCTCTGATTCACCCCTCTGTTTCTCGCCCTCTGTTTCAGCCCTTCTGTTTCAGCCCCTCTGTTTCTTGCCCTCTGTTTCAGCCCCTCTGTTTCTCGCCCTCTGTTTCAGCCCCTCTGTTTTTCGCCCTCTGTTTCAGCCCCTCTGTTTCTCGCCCTCTGTTTCAGGCTCTCTGTTTCAGATGTCTCTTTCAGCCCCTCTGTTTCATCCCCTCTGTTTCTGGCCCTCTGTTTCTCGCCCGCTGTTTCAGCCCCTTTGTTTCTCGCCCTCTGTTTCAGTTCCTCTGTTTCAGCCCCTCTGATTCAGCCCCTCTGATTCAGCCCCTCTGTTTCTCGCCCTCTGTTTCAGCCCCTCTGTTTCAGCCCCTCTGTTTCAGCCCCTCTGTTTCTCGCCCTCTATTTCAGCCCCTCAGTTTCTCGCCCTCTGTTTCAGCCCCTCTGTTTTTCGCCCTCTGTTTCAGCCCCTCTGTTTCAGCCCCTCTGTGTCAGCCCCTCTGTTTCTCGCCCTCTGTTTCAGCCCCTCTGTTTCTCGCCCTCTGTTTCAGCCCCTCTGTTTCAGCACCTCTGTTTCAGCCCCTCTGTTTCAGCCACTCTGTTTCAGCCCCTCTGTTTCAGCCCCTCTGTTTCAGCCCCTCTGTTTCACCCTCTCTGTTTCTCGCCCTCTGTTTCAGCGCCTCTGTTTCTCACCCTCTGTTTCAGCCCCTCTGATTCAGCCCCTCTGTTTCTCGCCCTCTGTTTCAGCCCCTCTGTTTCGCGCCCTCTGTTTCAGCCCCTCTGTTTCTCAACCTCTGTTTCAGCCCCACTGTTTCAGCCGCTCGGTTTCAGCCCCTCTGTTTCAACCCCTCTGTTACAGCCCCTCTGTTTCTAGCCCTCTGTTTCAGCCAATCTGTTTCTCGCCCTCTGTTTCAGCCCCTCTGTTTCAGACCCTCTGTTTCTCGCCCGCTGTTTCTGCCCCTCTGTTTCTCGCCCTCTGTTTCAGACCCTCAGTTTCTCGCCCTCTGTTTCAGCCCCTCTGAATCAGCTCCTCTGATTCAGCCCCTCTGTTTTAGACCCTCTGTTTCAGCCCCTCTGTTTCAGCCCCTCTGTTTCTCGACCTCTGTTTCAGCCCCTCTGATTCAGACCCTCTGTTTCAACCCCTCTGATTCAGCCACTCTGATTTAGCCCCTCTGATTCAGCCCCTCTGTTTCTCGCCCTCTGTTTCAGCCCCTCTGATGCAGCCCCTCTGTTTCGGCCCCTCTATTTCAGCCCCTCTGTTTCAGCCCCTCTGTTTCAGGCTCTCTGATTCAGCCCCACTGTTTCAGCCCCTCTGTTTCAGCCCCTCTGTTTCTCGCCCTCTGTTTCAGCCCCTCTGTTTCTCGCCCTCTGTTTCAGCCCCTCTGTTTCTCGCCCTCTGTTTCAGCCCCTCTGTTTCAGCCCCTCTGTTTCAGACCCTCTGTTTCTCGCCCTCTGTTACAGCCCCTCTGTTTCTCGCCCTCTGTTTCAGCCCCTCTGTTTCAGCCTCTCTGTTTCAGCCCCTCTGTTTCTCGCCCTCTGTTTCAGCCCCTCTTTTTCTCGCCCTCTGTTTCAGCCCCTCTGTTTCTCGCCCTCTGTTTCAGCCCCTCTGTTTCAGCCCGTCTGGTTCAGCCCCTCTGTTTCTCGCCCTCTGTTTCAGCCCCTCTGTTTCTCGCCCTCTGTTTCAGCCCCTCTGTTTCAGCCTCTCTGTTTCAGCCCCTCTGTTTCTCGCATCTCTGATTCAGCCCCTCTGTTTCTTGCCCTCTGTTTCAGCCCCTCTGTTTCTCGCCCGCTGTTTCAGCCTCTCTGTTTCTCGCCCTCTGATTCAGCCCCTCTGTTGCAGCCCCTCTGATTCAGCCCCTCTGTTTCAGCCCCTCTATTTCAGCCCCTCTGTTTCAGCCCCTCTGTTTCATCCCCTCTGTTTCTCGCCCTCTGTTTCTCACCCTCTGTTTCTCGCCCATCTGTTTCAGCCCCTCTGTTTTTTGCCCTCTGTTTCAGCCCCACTGTTTCTTGCCCTCTGTTTCTCACCCTCTGTTTCTCGCCCTCTGTTTCAGCCCCTCTGTTTTTTGCCCTCTGTTTCAGCCCGTCTGTTTCAGCCCCTCTGTTTCAGCCCCTCTGTTTCTCGCCCTCTGTTTCAGCCCCTCTGTTTCTCGCCCTCTGTTTCAGCCCCTCTGTTTCTCGCCCTCTGTTTCAACCTCTCTGTTTCTCGCCCTCTGTTTCAGCCACTCTGTTTCAGCCCCTCTGTTTCAGCCCCTCTGTTTCTCGCCCTCTGTTTCAGCCCCTCTGTTTCTCGCCCTCTGTCTCAGCCCCTCTGTTTCTCGACCTCTGTTTCAGCCCCTCTGATTCAGCCCCTCTGTTTCAGCTCCTCTGATTCAGCCCGTCTGTTTCAGCCACTCTGTTTCTCGCCCTCTGTTTCAGCCCCTCTGTTTCTCATCCTCTGTTTCAGGCTCTCTGTTTCAGCCCGTCTCTTTCAGCCCCTCTGTTTCAGCCCCTCTGTTTCTGGCCCTCTGTTTCTCGCCCGCTGTTTCAGCCCCTTTGTTTCTCGCCCTCTCTTTCAGTTCCTCTGTTTCAGCCCCTCTGATTCAGCCCCTCTGATTCAGCCCCTCTGTTTCTCGCCCTCTGTTTCAGCCCCTCTGTTTCAGCCCCTCTGTTTCAGCCCCTCTGTTTCAGCCCATTTGTTTCTCGCCCTCTATTTCAGCCCCTCTGTTTCTCGCCCTCTGTTTCAGCCCCTCTGTTTCTCGCCCTCTGTTTCAGACCCTCTGTTTCAGCCCCTCTGTTTCAGCCCCTCTGTTTCAGCCCCTCTGTTTCTCGCCCTCTGTTTCAGCCCCTCTGTTTCTCGCCCTCTGTTTCAGCCCCTCTGTTTCAGCACCTCTGTTTCAGCCCCTCTGTTTCAGCCCCTCTGTTTCAGCCCCTCTGTTTCAGCCCCTCTGTTTCACCCTCTCTGTTTCTCGCCCTCTGTTTCAGCCTCTCTGTTTCTCGCCCTCTATTTCAGCCCCTCTGTTTCAGCCCCTCTGTTTCAGCCCCTCTGTTTCTCGCCCTCTGTTTCAGCCCCTCTGTTTCTCGCCCTCTGTTTCAGCCCCTCTGTTTCTTGCCCACTGTTTCAGCCCCTCTGTTTCAGCCCCTCTGTTTCAGCCCCTCTGTTTCTCGCCCTCTGTTTCAGCCCCTCTGTTTCTCGCCCTCTGTTTCAGCCCCTCTGTTTCTCGCCCTCTGTTTCAGCCCCTCTGTTTCTCGCCCTCTGTTTCAGCCCCTCTGTTTCTTGCCCTCTGCTTCAGCAACTCTGTTTCTCGCCCTCTGTTTCAGCCTCTCTGTTTCTCGCCCTCTGTTTCAGCCCCTCTGTTTCAGCCCCTCTGTTTCAGCCCCTCTGTTTCTCGCCCTCTGTTTCAGCCCCTCTGTTTCTCGCCCTCTGTTTCAGCCCCTCTGTTTCAGCCTCTCTGTTTCAGCCCCTCTGTTTCTCGCCATGTTTCAGCCACTCTGTTTCTCGCCCTCTGTTTCAGCCCCTCTGTTTCTCGCCCTCTGTATCAGCCGCTTTGTTTCAGCCCCTCTGTTTCAGCCCCTCTGTTTCAGCCCCTCTGTTCCTCGCCCTCTGTTTCTCGCCCTCTGTTTCAGCCCCTCTGTTTCAGCTCCTCTGATTCAGCCCCTCTGATTCAGAACCTCTGTTTCTCGCCCTCTGTTTCAGCCCCTCTGTTTCAGCCCTTCTGTTTCAGCCACACAGTTTCAGCCCCTCTGTTTCTTGCCCTCTCTTTCAGCCCCTCTGTTTCTCGCCCTCTGTTTCACCCCCTCTGTTTCTCGCCATCTGTTTCAGCCCCTCTGTTTCTCGCCCTCTGTTTCAGCCCCTCTGTTTCAGCTCCTCTGATTCTGCCCCTCTGATTCAGCCCCTCTGTTTCTCCCCCTCTGTTTCAGCCCCTCTGTTTCAGCCCTTCTGTTTCAGCCCCTCTGTTTCAGCCCTTCTGTTTCAGCCACTCAGTTTCAGCCTCTCTGTTTCTCGCCCTCTGTTTCAGCCCCTCTGTTTCTCGCCCTCTGTTTCAGCCCCTCTGTTTCTCGCCATCTGTTTCAGCCCCTCTGTTTCTCGCCCTCTGTTTCAGCCACTCTGTTTCTCGCCCTCTGTTTCAGCCCCTCTGATTCAGCCCCTCTGATTCAGCCCCTCTGTTTCAGCCCCTCTGTTTCAGCCCCTCTGTTTCTCGCCTACTGTTTACGCCCCTCTTTTTCTCACCCTCTGTTTCAGCCCCTCTGTTTCAGCCCCTCTGTTTCTCGCCCTCTGTTTCAGCCTTTCTGTTTCTCGCCCTCTGTTTCAGCCCCTCTGATTCAGCCCCTCTGTTTCTCGCGCTCTGTTTCAGCCCCTCTGTTTCTCGCCCTCTGTTTCAGCCCCTCTATTTCTCGCCGTCTGTTTCAGCCCCTCTATTTCTCGCCCTCTGTTTCAGACCCTCTGTTTCAGCCCCACTGTTTCAGCCCCTCTGTTTCAGCCCCTCTGTTTCTCGCCCTCTGTTTCAGCCCCTCTGTTTCTCGCCCTCTGTTTCAGCCCCTCCATTTCTCGCCCAGTGTTTCAGTCCCTCTGTTTCAGCCCCTCTGTTTCAGCCCCTCTGTTTCTCGCCCTCTGTTTCAGCCCCTCTGTTTCTCGCCCTCTGTTTCATCCCCTCTGTTTCAGCCTCTCTGTTTCAGCCCCTCTGTTTCTCGCATCTCTGATTCAGCCCCTCTGTTTCTTGCCCTCTGTTTCAGCCCCTCTGTTTCTCGCCCGCTGTTTCAGCCTCTCTGTTTCTCGCCCTCTGTTTCAGCCTCTCTGTTTCAGCCCCTCTGTTTCAGCCCCTCTGTTTCTCGCCCTCTGTTTCAGCCCCTCTGTTTCTCGCCCTCTGTTTCAGACCCTCTGTTTCTCGCACTCTCTGTCAGCCCCTCTGATTCAGCCCCTCTGTTGCAGCCCCTCTGATTCAGCCCCTCTGTTTCAGCCCCTCTATTTCAGCCCCTCTGTTTCAGCCCCTCTGTTTCATCCCCTCTGTTTCTTGCCCTCTGTTTCACACCCTCTGTTTCTCGCCCTCTGTTTCAGCCCCTCTGTTTTTTGCCCTCTGTTTCAGCCCCTCTGTTTCTCGCCCTCTGTTTCTCACCCTCTGTTTCTCGCCCTCTGTTTCAGCCCCTCTGTTTTTTGCCCTCTGTTTCAGCCCGTCTGTTTCAACCCCTCTGTTTCAGCCCCTCTGTTTCTCGCCCTCTGTTTCAGCCCCTCTGTTTCTCGCCCTCTGTTTCAGCCCCTCTGTTTCTCGCCCTCTGTTTCAACCTCTCTGTTTCTCGCCCTCTGTTTAAGCCACTCTGTTTCAGCCCCTCTGTTTCAGCCCCTCTGTTTCTCGCCCTCTGTTTCAGACCCTCTGTTTCTCGCCCTCTGTCTCAGCCCCTCTGTTTCTCGACCTCTGTTTCATCCCCTCTGATTCAGCCCCTCTGTTTCAGCTCTTCTGATTCAGCCCCTCTGATTCAGCCCCTCTGTTTCAGACCCTCTGTTTCAGCCCCTCTGTTTCAGCCCCTCTGTTTCTCGCCCTCTGTTTCAGCCCCTCTGATTTTTGCCCTCTGTTTCAGCCCGTCTGTTTCAGCCCCTCTGTTTCAGCCCCTCTGTTTCTCGCCCTCTGTTTCAGCCCCTCTGTTTCTCGCCCTCTGTTTCAGCCCCTCTGTTTCTCGCCCTCTGTTTCTACCTCTCTGTTTCTCGCCCTCTGTTTCAGCCACTCTGTTTCAGCCCCTCTGTTTCAGCCCCTCTGTTTCTCGCCCTCTGTTTCAGACCCTCTGTTTCTCGCCCTCTGTCTCAGCCCCTCTGTTTCTCGACCTCTGTTTCAGCCCCTCTGATTCAGCCCCTCTGTTTCAGCTCTTCTGATTCAGCCCCTCTGATTCAGCCCCTCTGTTTCAGACCCTCTGTTTCAGCCCCTCTGTTTCAGCCCCTCTGTTTCTCGCCCTCTGTTTCAGCCCCTCTGATTCAGACCCTCTGTTTCAACCCCTCTGATTCAGCCCCTCTGTTTCAGCCCCTCTGAATCAGCCCCTCAAATTGAGCCCCTCTGTTTCTCGCCCTCTGTTTCAGCCCCTCTGTTTCTCGCCCTCTGTTTCAGCCACTCAGTTTCTCGCCCTCTGTTTCAGCCCCGCTGATTCAGCCCCTCTGTTTCAGCCCCTCTGAATCAGCCCCTTTGATTCAGCCCCTCTGTTTCAGACCCTCTGTTTCAGCCCCTCTGTTTCAGCCCCTCTGTTTCTCGCCCTCTGTTTCAGCCCCTCTATTTCTCGCCCTCTGTTTCAGCCCCTC
Source organism: Chiloscyllium punctatum (assembly GCF_047496795.1). Classification (NCBI taxonomy): domain Eukaryota; kingdom Metazoa; phylum Chordata; class Chondrichthyes; order Orectolobiformes; family Hemiscylliidae; genus Chiloscyllium; species Chiloscyllium punctatum. The sequence goes on from NW_027309791.1 coordinate 350,440, forward strand.
TGATTCAGACCATCAGTTTCAAACCCTCTGATTCAGCCCCTCTGATTTAGTCCCTCTGATTCAGCCCCTCTGTTTCTCGCCCTCTGTTTCAGCCCCTCTGATTCAGCCCCTCTGTTTCAGCCCCTCTAATTCAGCCCCTCTGATTTAGCCCTCTGATTCAGCCCCTCTGTTTCTCGCCCTCAGTTTCAGCCCCTCTGTTTTTCGCCCTCTTTTTCAACCCCTCTGTTTCAGCCCGTCTGTTTCAGCCACTCTGTTTCTCGCCCTCTGTTTTAGCCCCTCTGTTTCTCACCCTCAGTTTCTGCCCCTCTGTTTCTCGACCTCTGTTTCAGCCCCTCTGACTCAGCCCCTCTGTTTCAGCCCCTCTGATTCAGCCCCTCTGTTTCAGCCCCTCTGTTTCAGCCCCTCTGTTTCATCCCCTCTGTTTCTCGCCCTCTGTTTCAGCCCCTCTGTTTTTCGCCCTCTGTTTCAGCCCCTCTGTTTCTCGCCCTCTGTTTCAGGCTCTCTGTTTCAGCCCGTCTGCTTCAGCCCCTCTGTTTCTGGCCCTCTGTTTCTGGCCCTCTGTTTCTCGCCCGCTGTTTCAGCCCCTTTGTTTCTCGCCCTCTGTTTCAGCCCCTCTGTTTCAGCCCCTCTGATTCAGCCCCTCTGTTTCTCGCCCTCTGTTTCAGCCCCTCTGTTTCAGCCCCTCTGTTTCAGCCCCTCTGTTTCAGCCCCTCTGTTTCTCGCCCTCTGTTTCAGCCCCTCTGTTTCTCGCCCTCTGTTTCAGCCCCTATGTTTCTCGCCCTCTGTTTCAGCCCCTCTGTTTCTCGCCCTCTGTTTCAGCCCCTCTGATTCAGACCCTCTGTTTCAACCCCTCTGATTCAGCCCCTCTGATTCAGCCCCTCTGTTTCTCGCCCTCTGTTTCAGCCCTTCTGTTTCAGCCCCTCTGTTTCTTGCCCTCTGTTTCAGCCCCTCTGTTTCTCGCCCTCTGTTTCAGCCCCTCTGATTCAGCCACTCTGTTTCAGCCCCTCTGATTCAGGCCCTCTGATTTAGCCCTCTGAGTCAGCCCCTCTGTTTCTCGCTCTCTGTTTCAGCCCCTCTGTTTCAGCCCCTCTGTTTCAGCCCCTCTGTTTCTCACCCTCTGTTTCAGCCCCTCTGATTCAGCCCCTCTGATTCAGCCCCACTCATTCAGCCCCTATGTTTCAGCCCCTCTGTTTCTCGCCCTCTGTTTCAGCCCCTCTGTTTCTCGCCCTCTGTTTCAGCCCCTCTGTTTCTCGCCCTCTGTTTCAGCCACTCTGTTTCTCGCCCTCTGTTTCAGCCTCTCTGTTTCTCGCCCTCTGTTTCAGCCCCTCTGTTTCAGCCCCTCTGTTTCAGCCCCTCTGTTTCTCGCCCTCTGTTTCAGCCCCTCTGTTTCTCGCTCTCTGTTTCAGCCCCTCTGTTTCTTGCCCTCTGTTTCAGCCCCTCTGTTTCAGCCCCTCTGTTTCAGCCACTCTGTTTCAGCCCCTCTGTTTCAGCCCCTCTGTTTCTCGCCATGTTTCAGCCACTCTGTTTCTCGCCCTCTGTTTCAGCCCCTCTGTTTCTCACCCTCTGTATCAGCCACTTTGTTTCAGCCCCACTGTTTCAGCCCCTCTGTTTCTGTCCCTCTGTTTCTCGCCCTCTGTTTCTCGCCCTCTGTTTCAGCCCCTCTGATTCAGACCCTCTGTTTCAACCCCTCTGATTCAGCCCCTCTGATTCAGCCCCACTCATTCAGCCCCTATGTTTCAGCCCCTCTGTTTCTCGCCCCTCTGTTTCAGCCCCTCTGTTTCTCGCCCTCTGTTTCAGCCCCTCTGTTTCTCGCCCTCTGTTTCAGCCCCTCTGTTTCTCGCCCTCTGTTTCAGCCCCTCTGTTTCTTGCCCTCTGTTTCAGCCACTCTGTTTCTCGCCCTCTGTTTCAGCCTCTCTGTTTCTCGCCCTCTGTTTCAGCCCCTCTGTTTCAGCCCCTCTGTTTCAGCCCCTCTGTTTCTCGCCCTCTGTTTCAGCCCCTCTGTTTCTCGCCCTCTGTTTCAGCCCCTCTGTTTCTCGCCCTCTGTTTCAGCCCCTCTGTTTCAGCCCCTCTGTTTCTCGCCATGTTTCAGCCACTCTGTTTCTCGCCCTCTGTTTCAGCCCCTCTGTTTCTCGCCCTCTGTATCAGCCACTTTGTTTCAGCCCCTCTGTTTCAGCCCCTCTGTTTCAGCCCCTCTGTTCCTCGCCCTCTGTTTCTCGCCCTCTGTTTCAGCCCCTCTGTTTCAGCTCCTCTGATTCAGCCCCTCTGATTCAGCCCCTCTGTTTCTCGCCCTCTGTTTCAGCCCCTCTGTTTCAGCCCTTCTGTTTCAGCCACTCAGTTTCAGCCTCTCTGTTTCTTGCCCTCTCTTTCAGCCCCTCTGTTTCTCGCCCTCTGTTTCAGCCGCTCTGTTTCTCGCCATCTGTTTCAGCCCCTCAGTTTCTCGCCCTCTGTTTCAGCCCCTCTGTTTCAGCTCCTCTGATTCTGCCCCTCTGATTCAGCCCCTCTGTTTCTCCCCCTCTGTTTCAGCCCCTCTGTTTCAGCCACTCAGTTTCAGCCCCTCTGTTTCTTGCCATCTGTTTCAGCCCCTCTGTTTCTCGCCCTCTGTTTCAGCCCCTCTGTTTCTCGCCATCTGTTTCAGCCCCTCTGTTTCTCGCCCTCTGTTTACGCCCCTCTGTTTCTCACCCTCTGTTTCAGCCCCTCTGTTTCAGCCCCTCTGTTTCTCGCCCTCTGTTTCAGCCTTTCTGTTTCTCGCCCTCTGTTTCAGCCCCTCTGATTCAGCCCCTCTGTTTCTCGCGCTCTGTTTCAGCCCCTCTGTTTCTTGCCCTCTGTTTCAGCCCCTCTATTTCTCGCCCTCTGTTTCAGCCCCTCTATTTCTCGCCCTCTGTTTCAGCCCCTCTGTTTCAGCCCCACTGTTTCAGCCCCTCTGTTTCAGCCCCTCTGTTTCTCGCCCTCTGTTTCAGCCCCTCTGTTTCTCGCCCTCTGTTTCAGCCCGTCTATTTCTCGCCCTCTGTTTCAGTCCCTCTGTTTCAGCCCCTCTGTTTCAGCCCCTCTGTTTCTCGCCCTCTGTTTCAGCCCCTCTGTTCCTCGCCCTCTGTTTCAGCCCCTCTGTTTCAGCCTCTCTGTTTCAGCCCCTCTGTTTCTCGCATCTCTGATTCAGCCCCTCTGTTTCTCGCCCTCTGTTTCAGCCCCTCTGTTTCTCGCCCGCTGTTTCAGCCTCTCTGTTTCTCGCCCTCTGTTTCAGCCCCTCTGTTTCAGCCCCTCTGTTTCAGCCCCTCTGTTTCTCGCCCTCTGTTTCAGCCCCTCTGTTTCTCGCCCTCTGTTTCAGACCCTCTGTTTCTCGCACTCTGTGTCAGCCCCTCTGATTCAGCCCCTCTGTTGCAGCCCCTCTGATTCAGCCCCTCTGTTTCAGCCCCTCTATTTCAGCCCCTCTGTTTCAGCCCCTCTGTTTCATCCCCTCTGTTTCTTGCCCTCTGTTTCTCACCCTCTGTTTCTCGCCCTCTGTTTCAGCCCCTCTGTTTTTTGCCCTCTGTTTCAGCCCCTCTGTTTCTCGCCCTCTGTTTCTCACCCTCTGTTTCTCGCCCTCTGTTTCAGCCCCTCTGTTTTTTGCCCTCTGTTTCAGCCCGTCTGTTTCAGCCCCTCTGTTTCAGCCCCTCTGTTTCTCGCCCTCTGTTTCAGCCCCTCTGTTTCTCGCCCTCTGTTTCAGCCCCTCTGTTTCTCGCCCTCTGTTTTAACCTCTCTGTTTCTCGCCCTCTGTTTCAGCCACTCTGTTTCAGCCGCTCTGTTTCAGCCCCTCTGTTTCTCGCCCTCTGTTTCAGACCCTCTGTTTCTCGCCCTCTGTCTCAGCCCCTCTGTTTCTCGCCCTCTGTTTCAGCCCCTCTGATTCAGCCCCTCTGTTTCAGCTCTTCTGATTCAGCCCCTCTGATTCAGCCCCTCTGTTTCAGACCCTCTGTTTCAGCCCCTCTGTTTCAGCCCCTCAGTTTCTCGCCCTCTGTTTCAGCCCCTCTGATTCAGACCCTCTGTTTCAACCCCTCTGATTCAGCCCCTCTGTTTCAGCCCCTCTGAATCAGCCCCTCAAATTGAGCCCCTCTGTTTCTCGCCCTCTGTTTCAGCCACTCAGTTTCTCGCCCTCTGTTTCAGCCCCGCTGATTCAGCCCCTCTGTTTCAGCCCCTCTGAATCAGCCCCTCTGATTCAGCCCCTCTGTTTCAGACCCTCTGTTTCAGCCCCTCTGTTTCAGCCCCTCTGTTTCTCGCCCTCTGTTTCAGCCCCTCTATTTCTCGCCCTCTGTTTCAGCCCCTCTGATTCAGAACCTCTGTTTCAACCCCTCTGATTCAGCCCCTCTGATTTAGCCCCTCTGATTCAGCCCCTCTGTTGCTCGCCCTCTGTTTCAGCCCTTCTGTTTCAGCCCCTCTGTTTCTTGCCCTCTGTTTCAGCCCCTCTGTTTCTCGCCCTCTGTTTCAGCCCCTCTGATTCAGCCCCTCTGTTTCAGCCCCTCTGATTCAGCCCCTCTGATTTAGCCCTCTGATTCAGCCCCTCTGTTTCTCGCCCTCAGTTTCAACCCCTCTGTTTTTCGCCCTCTTTTTCAACCCCTCTGATTCAGCCCCTCTGTTGCTCGCCCTCTGTTTCAGCCCTTCTGTTTCAGCCCCTCTGTTTCTTGCCCTCTGTTTCAGCCCCTCTGTTTCTCGCCCTCTGTTTCAGCCCCTCTGATTCAGCCCCTCTGTTTCAGCCCCTCTGATTCAGCCCCTCTGATTTAGCCCTCTGATTCAGCCCCTCTGTTTCTCGCCCTCTGTTTCAGCCCCTCTGTTTCTCACCCTCTGTTTCTCGACCTCTGTTTCAGCCCCTCTGATTCAGCCCCTCTGTTTCAGCCCCTCTGTTTCAGCCCCTCTGTTTCATCCCCTCTGTTTCTCGCCCTCTGTTTCAGCCCCTCTGTTTTTCGCCCTATGTTTCAGCCCCTCTGTTTCTCGCCCTCTGTTTCAGGCTCTCTGTTTCAGCCCGTCTGTTTCAGCCCCTCTGTTTCAGCCCCTCTGTTTCTGTCCCTCTGTTTCTCGCCCGCTGTTTCAGCCCCTTTGTTTCTCGCCCTCTGTTTCAGCCCCTCTGTTTCAGCCCCTCTGATTCAGCCCCTCTGATTCAGCCCCTCTGTTTCTCGCCCTCTGTTTCAGCCCCTCTGTTTCAGCCCCTCTGTTTCAGCCCCTCTGTTTCTCGCCCTCTGTTTCAGCCCCTCTGTTTCTCGCCCTCTGTTTCAGCCCCTCTGTTTCAGCCTCTCTGTTTCAGCCCCTCTGTTTCTCGCCATGTTTCAGCCACTCTGTTTCTCGCCCTCTGTTTCAGCCCCTCTGTTTCTCGCCCTCTGTATCAGCCGCTTTGTTTCAGCCCCTCTGTTTCAGCCCCTCTGTTTCAGCCCCTCTGTTCCTCGCCCTCTGTTTCTCGCCCTCTGTTTCAGCCCCTCTGTTTCTCGCGCTCTGTTTCAGCCCCTCTGTTTCTCGCCCTCTGTTTCAGCCCCTCTATTTCTCGCCGTCTGTTTCAGCCCCTCTATTTCTCGCCCTCTGTTTCAGACCCTCTGTTTCAGCCCCACTGTTTCAGCCCCTCTGTTTCAGCCCCTCTGTTTCTCGCCCTCTGTTTCAGCCCCTCTGTTTCTCGCCCTCTGTTTCAGCCCCTCCATTTCTCGCCCAGTGTTTCAGTCCCTCTGTTTCAGCCCCTCTGTTTCAGCCCCTCTGTTTCTCGCCCTCTGTTTCAGCCCCTCTGTTTCTCTCCCTCTGTTTCATCCCCTCTGTTTCAGCCTCTCTGTTTCAGCCCCTCTGTTTCTCGCATCTCTGATTCAGCCCCTCTGTTTCTTGCCCTCTGTTTCAGCCCCTCTGTTTCTCGCCCGCTGTTTCAGCCTCTCTGTTTCTCGCCCTCTGTTTCAGCCTCTCTGTTTCAGCCCCTCTGTTTCAGCCCCTCTGTTTCTCGCCCTCTGTTTCAGCCCCCCTGTTTCTCGCCCTCTGTTTCAGACCCTCTGTTTCTCGCACTCTGTGTCAGCCCCTCTGATTCAGCCCCTCTGTTGCAGACCCTCTGATTCAGCCCCTCTGTTTCAGCCCCTCTATTTCAGCCCCTCTGTTTCAGCCCCTCTGTTTCATCCCCTCTGTTTCTTGCCCTCTGTTTCACACCCTCTGTTTCTCGCCCTCTGTTTCAGCCCCTCTGTTTTTTGCCCTCTGTTTCAGCCCCTCTGTTTCTCGCCCTCTGTTTCTCACCCTCTGTTTCTCGCCCTCTGTTTCAGCCCCTCTGTTTTTTGCCCTCTGTTTCAGCCCGTCTGTTTCAGCCCCTCTGTTTCAGCCCCTCTGTTTCTCGCCCTCTGTTTCAGCCCCTCTGTTTCTCGCCCTCTGTTTCAGCCCCTCTGTTTCTCGCCCTCTGTTTCAACCTCTCTGTTTCTCGCCCTCTGTTTCAGCCACTCTGTTTCAGCCCCTCTGTTTCAGCCCCTCTGTTTCTCGCCCTCTGTTTCAGACCCTCTGTTTCTCGCCCTCTGTCTCAGCCCCTCTGTTTCTCGACCTCTGTTTCATCCCCTCTGATTCAGCCCCTCTGTTTCAGCTCTTCTGATTCAGCCCCTCTGATTCAGCCCCTCTGTTTCAGACCCTCTGTTTCAGCCCCTCTGTTTCAGCCCCTCTGTTTCTCGCCCTCTGTTTCAGCCCCTCTGATTTTTGCCCTCTGTTTCAGCCCGTCTGTTTCAGCCCCTCTGTTTCAGCCCCTCTGTTTCTCGCCCTCTGTTTCAGCCCCTCTGTTTCTCGCCCTCTGTTTCAGCCCCTCTGTTTCTCGCCCTCTGTTTCAACCTCTCTGTTTCTCGCCCTCTGTTTCAGCCACTCTGTTTCAGCCCCTCTGTTTCAGCCCCTCTGTTTCTCGCCCTCTGTTTCAGACCCTCTGTTTCTCGCCCTCTGTCTCAGCCCCTCTGTTTCTCGACCTCTGTTTCAGCCCCTCTGATTCAGCCCCTCTGTTTCAGCTCTTCTGATTCAGCCCCTCTGATTCAGCCCCTCTGTTTCAGACCCTCTGTTTCAGCCCCTCTGTTTCAGCCCCTCTGTTTCTCGCCCTCTGTTTCAGCCCCTCTGATTCAGACCCTCTGTTTCAACCCCTCTGATTCAGCCCCTCTGTTTCAGCCCCTCTGAATCAGCCCCTCAAATTGAGCCCCTCTGTTTCTCGCCCTCTGTTTCAGCCCCTCTGTTTCTCGCCCTCTGTTTCAGCCACTCAGTTTCTCGCCCTCTGTTTCAGCCCCGCTGATTCAGCCCCTCTGTTTCAGCCCCTCTGAATCAGCCCCTTTGATTCAGCCCCTCTGTTTCAGCTCTTCTGATTCAGCCCCTCTGATTCAGCCCCTCTGTTTCAGACCCTCTGTTTCAGCCCCTCTGTTTCAGCCCCTCTGTTTCTCACCCTCTGTTTCAGCCCCTCTGTTTCAGCCCCTCTGTTTCTCGCCCTCTGTTTCAGCCCCTCTGATTTTTGCCCTCTGTTTCAGCCCGTCTGTTTCAGCCCCTCTGTTTCAGCCCCTCTGTTTCTCGCCCTCTGTTTCAGCCCCTCTGTTTCTCGCCCTCTGTTTCAACCTCTCTGTTTCTCGCCCTCTGTTTCAGCCACTCTGTTTCAGCCCCTCTGTTTCAGCCCCTCTGTTTCTCGCCCTCTGTTTCAGACCCTCTGTTTCTCGCCCTCTGTCTCAGCCCCTCTGTTTCTCGACCTCTGTTTCAGCCCCTCTGATTCAGCCCCTCTGTTTCAGCTCTTCTGATTCAGCCCCTCTGATTCAGCCCCTCTGTTTCAGACCCTCTGTTTCAGCCCCTCTGTTTCAGCCCCTCTGTTTCTCGCCCTCTGTTTCAGCCCCTCTGATTCAGACCCTCTGTTTCAACCCCTCTGATTCAGCCCCTCTGTTTCAGCCCCTCTGAATCAGCCCCTCAAATTGAGCCCCTCTGTTTCTCGCCCTCTGTTTCAGCCCCTCTGTTTCTCGCCCTCTGTTTCAGCCACTCAGTTTCTCGCCCTCTGTTTCAGCCCCGCTGATTCAGCCCCTCTGTTTCAGCCCCTCTGAATCAGCCCCTTTGATTCAGCCCCTCTGTTTCAGACCCTCTGTTTCAGCCCCTCTGTTTCAGCCCCTCTGTTTCTCGCCCTCTGTTTCAGCCCCTCTATTTCTCGCCCTCTGTTTCAGCCCCTCTGATTCAGACCATCAGTTTCAACCCCTCTGATTCAGCCCCTCTGATTTAGCCCCTCTGATTCAGCCCCTCTGTTTCTCGCCCTCTGTTTCAGCCCCTCTGATTCAGCCCCTCTGTTTCAGCCCCTCTAATTCAGCCCCTCTGATTTAGCCCTCTGATTCAGCCCCTCTGTTTCTCGCCCTCAGTTTCAGCCCCTCTGTTTCTCGCCCTCTGTTTCAGCCCCTCTGATTCAGCCCCTCTGTTTCAGCCCCTCTGACTCAGCCCCTCTGTTTCAGCCCCTCTGATTCAGCCCCTCTGTTTCAGCCCCTCTGTTTCAGCCCCTCTGTTTCATCCCCTCTGTTTCTCGCCCTCTGTTTCAGCCCCTCTGTTTTTCGCCCTCTGTTTCAGCCCCTCTGTTTCTCGCCCTCTGTTTCAGGCTCTCTGTTTCAGCCCGTCTGTTTCAGCCCCTCTGTTTCAGCCCCTCTGTTTCTGGCCCTCTGTTTCTCGCCCGCTGTTTCAGCCCCTTTGTTTCTCGCCCTCTGTTTCAGCCCCTCTGTTTCAGCCCCTCTGATTCAGCCCCTCTGATTCAGCCCCTCTGTTTCTCGCCCTCTGTTTCAGCCCCTCTGTTTCAGCCCCTCTGTTTCAGCCCCTCTGTTTCAGTCCCTCTGTTTCTCGCCCTCTGTTTCAGCCCCTCTGTTTCTCGCCCTCTGTTTCAGCCCCTATGTTTCTCGCCCTCTGTTTCAGCCCCTCTGTTTCTCGCCCTCTGTTTCAGCCCCTCTGATTCAGACCCTCTGTTTCAACCCCTCTGATTCAGCCCCTCTGATTCAGCCCCTCTGTTTCTCGCCCTCTGTTTCAGCCCTTCTGTTTCAGCCCCTCTGTTTCTTGCCCTCTGTTTCAGCCCCTCTGTTTCTCGCCCTCTGTTTCAGCCCCTCTGATTCAGCCACTCTGTTTCAGCCCCTCTGATTCAGGCCCTCTGATTTAGCCCTCTGAGTCAGCCCCTCTGTTTCTCGCTCTCTGTTTCAGCCCCTCTGTTTCTTGCCCTCTGTTTCAGCCCCTCTGTTTCTCGCCCTCTGTTTCAGCCCCTCTGATTCAGCCACTCTGTTTCAGCCCCTCTGATTCAGCCACTCTGTTTCAGCCCCTCTGATTCAGGCCCTCTGATTTAGCCCTCTGTTTCAGCCCCTCTGTTTCTCACCCTCTGTTTCAGCCCCTCTGATTCAGCCCCTCTGATTCAGCCCCACTCATTCAGCCCCTATGTTTCAGCCCCTCTGTTTCTCGCCCTCTGTTTCAGCCCCTCTGTTTCTCGCCCTCTGTTTCAGCCCCTCTGTTTCTCGCCCTCTGTTTCAGCCCCTCTGTTTCTTGCCCTCTGTTTCAGCCACTCTGTTTCTCGCCCTCTGTTTCAGCCTCTCTGTTTCTCGCCCTCTGTTTCAGCCCCTCTGTTTCAGCCCCTCTGTTTCAGCCCCTCTGTTTCTCGCCCTCTGTTTCAGCCCCTCTGTTTCTCGCCCTCTGTTTCAGCCCCTCTGTTTCTTGCCCTCTGTTTCAGCCCCTCTGTTTCAGCCCCTCTGTTTCAGCCACTCTGTTTCAGCCCCTCTGTTTCAGCCCCTCTGTTTCTCGCCATGTTTCAGCCACTCTGTTTCTCGCCCTCTGTTTCAGCCCCTCTGTTTCTCACCCTCTGTATCAGCCGCTTTGTTTCAGCCCCTCTGTTTCAGCCCCTCTGTTTCTGCCCCTCTGTTTCTCGCCCTCTGTTTCTCGCCCTCTGTTTCAGCCCCTCTGATTCAGACCCTCTGTTTCAACCCCTCTGATTCAGCCCCTCTGATTCAGCCCCACTCATTCAGCCCCTATGTTTCAGCCCCTCTGTTTCTCGCCCCTCTGTTTCAGCCCCTCTGTTTCTCGCCCTCTGTTTCAGCCCCTCTGTTTCTCGCCCTCTGTTTCAGCCCCTCTGTTTCTCGCCCTCTGTTTCAGCCCCTCTGTTTCTTGCCCTCTGTTTCAGCCACTCTGTTTCTCGCCCTCTGTTTCAGCCTCTCTGTTTCTCGCCCTCTGTTTCAGCCCCTCTGTTTCAGCCCCTCTGTTTCAGCCCCTCTGTTTCTCGCCCTCTGTTTCAGCCCCTCTGTTTCTCGCCCTCTGTTTCAGCCCCTCTGTTTCAGCCCCTCTGTTTCAGCCCCTCTGTTTCTCGCCATGTTTCAGCCACTCTGTTTCTCGCCCTCTGTTTCAGCCCCTCTGTTTCTCGCCCTCTGTATCAGCCACTTTGTTTCAGCCCCTCTGTTTCAGCCCCTCTGTTCCTCGCCCTCTGTTTCTCGCCCTCTGTTTCAGCCCCTCTGTTTCAGCTCCTCTGATTCAGCCCCTCTGATTCAGCCCCTCTGTTTCTCGCCCTCTGTTTCAGCCCCTCTGTTTCAGCCCTTCTGTTTCAGCCACTCAGTTTCAGCCTCTCTGTTTCTTGCCCTCTCTTTCAGCCCCTCTGTTTCTCGCCCTCTGTTTCAGCCGCTCTGTTTCTCGCCATCTGTTTCAGCCCCTCTGTTTCTCGCCCTCTGTTTCAGCCCCTCTGTTTCAGCTCCTCTGATTCTGCCCCTCTGATTCAGCCCCTCTGTTTCTCCCCCTCTGTTTCAGCCCCTCTGTATCAGCCCTTCTGTTTCAGCCACTCAGTTTCAGCCCCTCTGTTTCTTGCCATCTGTTTCAGCCCCTCTGTTTCTCGCCCTCTGTTTCAGCCCCTCTGTTTCTCGCCCTCTGTTTACGCCCCTCTGTTTCTCACCCTCTGTTTCAGCCCCTCTGTTTCAGCCCCTCTGTTTCTCGCCCTCTGTTTCAGCCTTTCTGTTTCTCGCCCTCTGTTTCAGCCCCTCTGATTCAGCCCCTCTGTTTCTCGCGCTCTGTTTCAGCCCCTCTGTTTCTTGCCCTCTGTTTCAGCCCCTCTATTTCTCGCCCTCTGTTTCAGTCCCTCTATTTCTCGCCCTCTGTTTCAGCCCCTCTGTTTCAGCCCCACTGTTTCAGCCCCTCTGTTTCAGCCCCTCTGTTTCTCGCCCTCTGTTTCAGCCTCTCTGTTTCTCGCCCTCTGTTTCAGCCCCTCTATTTCTCGCCCTCTGTTTCAGTCCCTCTGTTTCAGCCCCTCTGTTTCAGCCCCTCTGTTTCTCGCCCTCTGTTTCAGCCCCTCTGTTCCTCGCCCTCTGTTTCAGCCCCTCTGTTTCAGCCTCTCTGTTTCAGCCCCTCTGTTTCTCGCATCTCTTTTTCAGCCCCTCTGTTTCTCGCCCTCTGTTTCAGCCCCTCTGTTTCTCGCCCGCTGTTTCAGCCTCTCTGTTTCTCGCCCTCTGTTTCAGCCCCTCTGTTTCAGCCCCTCTGTTTCAGCCCCTCTGTTTCTCGCCCTCTGTTTCAGCCCCTCTGTTTCTCGCCCTCTGTTTCAGACCCTCTGTTTCTCGCACTCTGTGTCAGCCCCTCTGATTCAGCCCCTCTGTTTCAGCCCCTCTATTTCAGCCCCTCTGTTTCAGCCCCTCTGTTTCATCCCCTCTGTTTCTTGCCCTCTGTTTCTCACCCTCTGTTTCTCGCCCTCTGTTTCAGCCCCTCTGTTTTTTGCCCTCTGTTTCAGCCCCTCTGTTTCTCGCCCTCTGTTTCTCACCCTCTGTTTCTCGCCCTCTGTTTCAGCCCCTCTGTTTTTTGCCCTCTGTTTCAGCCCGTCTGTTTCAGCCCCTCTGTTTCAGCCCCTCTGTTTCTCGCCCTCTGTTTCAGCCCCTCTGTTTCTCGCCCTCTGTTTCAGCCCCTCTGTTTCTCGCCCTCTGTTTTAACCTCTCTGTTTCTCGCCCTCTGTTTCAGCCACTCTGTTTCAGCCGCTCTGTTTCAGCCCCTCTGTTTCTCGCCCTCTGTTTCAGACCCTCTGTTTCTCGCCCTCTGTCTCAGCCCCTCTGTTTCTCGACCTCTGTTTCAGCCCCTCTGATTCAGCCCCTCTGTTTCAGCTCTTCTGATTCAGCCCCTCTGATTCAGCCCCTCTGTTTCAGACCCTCTGTTTCAGCCCCTCTGTTTCAGCCCCTCTGTTTCTCGCCCTCTGTTTCAACCCCTCTGATTCAGACCCTCTGTTTCAACCCCTCTGATTCAGCCCCTCTGTTTCAGCCCCTCTGAATCAGCCCCTCAAATTGAGCCCCTCTGTTTCTCGCCCTCTGTTTCAGCCACTCAGTTTCTCGCCCTCTGTTTCAGCCCCGCTGATTCAGCCCCTCTGTTTCAGCCCCTCTGAATCAGCCCCTCTGATTCAGCCCCTCTGTTTCAGACCCTCTGTTTCAGCCCCTCTGTTTCAGCCCCTCTGTTTCTCGCCCTCTGTTTCAGCCCCTCTATTTCTCGCCCTCTGTTTCAGCCCCTCTGATTCAGAACCTCTGTTTCAACCCCTCTGATTCAGCCCCTCTGATTTAGCCCCTCTGATTCAGCCCCTCTGTTGCTCGCCCTCTGTTTCAGCCCTTCTGTTTCAGCCCCTCTGTTTCTTGCCCTCTGTTTCAGCCACTCTGTTTCTCGCCCTCTGTTTCAGCCCCTCTGATTCAGCCCCTCTGTTTCAGCCCCTCTGTTTCTCGCCCTCAGTTTCAGCCCCTCTGTTTTTCGCCCTCTTTTTCAACCCCTCTGTTTCAGCCCGTCTGTTTGAGCCACTCTGTTTCTCGCCCTCTGTTTCAGCCCCTCTGTTTCTCACCCTCTGTTTCTCGACCTCTGTTTCAGCCCCTCTGATTCAGCCCCTCTGTTTCAGCCCCTCTGATTCAGCCCCTCTGTTTCAGCCCCTCTGTTTCATCCCCTCTGTTTCTCGCCCTCTGTTTCAGCCCCTCTGTTTTTCGCCCTATGTTTCAGCCCCTCTGTTTCTCGCCCTCTGTTTCAGGCTCTCTGTTTCAGCCCGTCTGTTTCAGCCCCTCTGTTTCATCCCCTCTGTTTCTGTCCCTCTGTTTCTCGCCCGCTGTTTCAGCCCCTTTGTTTCTCGCCCTCTGTTTCAGCCCCTCTGTTTCAGCCCCTCTGATTCAGCCCCTCTGATTCAGCCCCTCTGTTTCTCGCCCTCTGTTTCAGCCCCTCTGTTTCAGCCCCTCTGTTTCCACCCCTCTGTTTCTCGCCCTCTATTTCAGCCCCTCTGTTTCTCGCCCTCTGTTTCAGCCCCTCTGTTTCTCGCCCTCTGTTTCAGCCCCTCTGTTTCAGCCCCTCTGTTTCAGCCCCTCTGTTTCTCGCCCTCTGTTTCAGCCCCTCTGTTTCAGCACCTCTGTTTCAGCCCCTCTGTTTCAGCCACCCTGTTTCAGCCCCTCTGTTTCAGCCCCTCTGTTTCAGCCCCTCTATTTCAGCCCCTCTGTTTCTCGCCCTCTGTTTCAGCCCCTCTGTTTCAGCCCCTCTGTTTCAGCCCCTCTGTTTCAGCCCCTCTGTTTCAGCCCCTCTGTTTCTCGCCCTCTGTTTCAGCCCCTCTGTTTCTCGCCCTCTGTTTCAGCCCCTCTGTTTCAGCACCTCTGTTTCAGCCCCTCTGTTTCAGCCACCCTGTTTCAGCCCCTCTGTTTTTCGCCCTATGTTTCAGCCCCTCTGTTTCTCGCCCTCTGTTTCAGGCTCTCTGTTTCAGCCCGTCTGTTTCAGCCCCTCTGTTTCAGCCCCTCTGTTTCTGTCCCTCTGTTTCTCGCCCGCTGTTTCAGCCCCTTTGTTTCTCGCCCTCTGTTTCAGCCCCTCTGTTTCAGCCCCTCTGATTCAGCCCCTCTGATTCAGCCCCTCTGTTTCTCGCCCTCTGTTTCAGCCCCTCTGTTTCAGCCCCTCTGTTTCTGCCCCTCTGTTTCTCGCCCTCTGTTTCTCGCCCTCTGTTTCAGCCCCTCTGATTCAGACCCTCTGTTTCAACCCCTCTGATTCAGCCCCTCTGATTCAGCCCCACTCATTCAGCCCCTATGTTTCAGCCCCTCTGTTTCTCGCCCCTCTGTTTCAGCCCCTCTGTTTCTCGCCCTCTGTTTCAGCCCCTCTGTTTCTCGCCCTCTGTTTCAGCCCCTCTGTTTCTCGCCCTCTGTTTCAGCCCCTCTGTTTCAGCCCCTCTGTTTCAGCCCCTCTGTTTCTCGCCATGTTTCAGCCACTCTGTTTCTCGCCCTCTGTTTCAGCCCCTCTGTTTCTCGCCCTCTGTATCAGCCACTTTGTTTCAGCCCCTCTGTTTCAGCCCCTCTGTTTCAGCCCCTCTGTTCCTCGCCCTCTGTTTCTCGCCCTCTGTTTCAGCCCCTCTGTTTCAGCTCCTCTGATTCAGCCCCTCTGATTCAGCCCCTCTGTTTCTCGCCCTCTGTTTCAGCCCCTCTGTTTCAGCCCTTCTGTTTCAGCCACTCAGTTTCAGCCTCTCTGTTTCTCGCCCTCTGTTTCAGCCCCTCTGATTCAGCCCCTCTGTTTCAGCCCCTCTAATTCAGCCCCTCTGATTTAGCCCTCTGATTCAGCCCCTCTGTTTCTCGCCATGTTTCAGCCACTCTGTTTCTCGCCCTCTGTTTCAGCCCCTCTGTTTCTCGCCCTCTGTTTTAACCTCTCTGTTTCTCGCCCTCTGTTTCAGCCACTCTGTTTCAGCCGCTCTGTTTCAGCCCCTCTGTTTCTCGCCCTCTGTTTCAGACCCTCTGTTTCTCGCCCTCTGTCTCAGCCCCTCTGTTTCTCGACCTCTGTTTCAGCCCCTCTGATTCAGCCCCTCTGTTTCAGCTCTTCTGATTCAGCCCCTCTGATTCAGCCCCTCTGTTTCAGACCCTCTGTTTCAGCCCCTCTGTTTCAGCCCCTCTGTTTCTCGCCCTCTGTTTCAACCCCTCTGATTCAGACCCTCTGTTTCAACCCCTCTGATTCAGCCCCTCTGTTTCAGCCCCTCTGAATCAGCCCCTCAAATTGAGCCCCTCTGTTTCTCGCCCTCTGTTTCAGCCACTCAGTTTCTCGCCCTCTGTTTCAGCCCCGCTGATTCAGCCCCTCTGTTTCAGCCCCTCTGAATCAGCCCCTCTGATTCAGCCCCTCTGTTTCAGACCCTCTGTTTCAGCCCCTCTGTTTCAGCCCCTCTGTTTCTCGCCCTCTGTTTCAGCCCCTCTATTTCTCGCCCTCTGTTTCAGCCCCTCTGATTCAGAACCTCTGTTTCAACCCCTCTGATTCAGCCCCTCTGATTTAGCCCCTCTGATTCAGCCCCTCTGTTGCTCGCCCTCTGTTTCAGCCCTTCTGTTTCAGCCCCTCTGTTTCTTGCCCTCTGTTTCAGCCACTCTGTTTCTCGCCCTCTGTTTCAGCCCCTCTGATTCAGCCCCTCTGTTTCAGCCCCTCTGTTTCTCGCCCTCAGTTTCAGCCCCTCTGTTTTTCGCCCTCTTTTTCAACCCCTCTGTTTCAGCCCGTCTGTTTGAGCCACTCTGTTTCTCGCCCTCTGTTTCAGCCCCTCTGTTTCTCACCCTCTGTTTCTCGACCTCTGTTTCAGCCCCTCTGATTCAGCCCCTCTGTTTCAGCCCCTCTGATTCAGCCCCTCTGTTTCAGCCCCTCTGTTTCATCCCCTCTGTTTCTCGCCCTCTGTTTCAGCCCCTCTGTTTTTCGCCCTATGTTTCAGCCCCTCTGTTTCTCGCCCTCTGTTTCAGGCTCTCTGTTTCAGCCCGTCTGTTTCAGCCCCTCTGTTTCATCCCCTCTGTTTCTGTCCCTCTGTTTCTCGCCCGCTGTTTCAGCCCCTTTGTTTCTCGCCCTCTGTTTCAGCCCCTCTGTTTCAGCCCCTCTGATTCAGCCTCTCTGATTCAGCCCCTCTGTTTCTCGCCCTCTGTTTCAGCCCCTCTGTTTCAGCCCCTCTGTTTCCGCCCCTCTGTTTCTCGCCCTCTATTTCAGCCCCTCTGTTTCTCGCCCTCTGTTTCAGCCCCTCTGTTTCTCGCCCTCTGTTTCAGCCCCTCTGTTTCAGCCCCTCTGTTTCAGCCCCTCTGTTTCTCGCCCTCTGTTTCAGCCCCTCTGTTTCAGCACCTCTGTTTCAGCCCCTCTGTTTCAGCCACCCTGTTTCAGCCCCTCTGTTTCAGCCCCTCTGTTTCAGCCCCTCTATTTCAGCCCCTCTGTTTCTCGCCCTCTGTTTCAGCCCCTCTGTTTCAGCCCCTCTGTTTCAGCCCCTCTGTTTCAGCCCCTCTGTTTCAGCCCCTCTGTTTCTCGCCCTCTGTTTCAGCCCCTCTGTTTCTCGCCCTCTGTTTCAGCCCCTCTGTTTCAGCACCTCTGTTTCAGCCCCTCTGTTTCAGCCACCCTGTTTCAGCCCCTCTGTTTTTCGCCCTATGTTTCAGCCCCTCTGTTTCTCGCCCTCTGTTTCAGGCTCTCTGTTTCAGCCCGTCTGTTTCAGCCCCTCTGTTTCAGCCCCTCTGTTTCTGTCCCTCTGTTTCTCGCCCGCTGTTTCAGCCCCTTTGTTTCTCGCCCTCTGTTTCAGCCCCTCTGTTTCAGCCCCTCTGATTCAGCCCCTCTGATTCAGCCCCTCTGTTTCTCGCCCTCTGTTTCAGCCCCTCTGTTTCAGCCCCTCTGTTTCTGCCCCTCTGTTTCTCGCCCTCTGTTTCTCGCCCTCTGTTTCAGCCCCTCTGATTCAGACCCTCTGTTTCAACCCCTCTGATTCAGCCCCTCTGATTCAGCCCCACTCATTCAGCCCCTATGTTTCAGCCCCTCTGTTTCTCGCCCCTCTGTTTCAGCCCCTCTGTTTCTCGCCCTCTGTTTCAGCCCCTCTGTTTCTCGCCCTCTGTTTCAGCCCCTCTGTTTCTCGCCCTCTGTTTCAGCCCCTCTGTTTCAGCCCCTCTGTTTCAGCCCCTCTGTTTCTCGCCATGTTTCAGCCACTCTGTTTCTCGCCCTCTGTTTCAGCCCCTCTGTTTCTCGCCCTCTGTATCAGCCACTTTGTTTCAGCCCCTCTGTTTCAGCCCCTCTGTTTCAGCCCCTCTGTTCCTCGCCCTCTGTTTCTCGCCCTCTGTTTCAGCCCCTCTGTTTCAGCTCCTCTGATTCAGCCCCTCTGATTCAGCCCCTCTGTTTCTCGCCCTCTGTTTCAGCCCCTCTGTTTCAGCCCTTCTGTTTCAGCCACTCAGTTTCAGCCTCTCTGTTTCTCGCCCTCTGTTTCAGCCCCTCTGATTCAGCCCCTCTGTTTCAGCCCCTCTAATTCAGCCCCTCTGATTTAGCCCTCTGATTCAGCCCCTCTGTTTCTCGCCCTCAGTTTCAGCCCCTCTGTTTTTCGCCCTCTTTTTCAACCCCTCTGTTTCAGCCCGTCTGTTTCAGCCACTCTGTTTCTCGCCCTCTGTTTCAGCCCCTCTGTTTCTCACCCTCAGTTTCTGCCCCTCTGTTTCTCGACCTCTGTTTCAGCCCCTCTGACTCAGCCCCACTGTTTCAGCCCCTCTGATTCAGCCCCTCTGTTTCAGCCCCTCTGTTTCAGCCCCTCTGTTTCATCCCCTCTGTTTCTCGCCCTCTGTTTCAGCCCCTCTGTTTTTCGCCCTCTGTTTCAGCCCCTCTGTTTCTCGCCCTCTGTTTCAGGCTCTCTGTTTCAGCCCGTCTGTTTCAGCCCCTCTGTTTCAGCCCCTCTGTTTCTGGCCCTCTGTTTCTCGCCCGCTGTTTCAGCCTCTCTGTTTCTCGCCCTCTGTTTCAGCCCCTCTGTTTCAGCCCCTCTGATTCAGCCCCTCTGATTCAGCCCCTCTGTTTCTCGCCCTCTGTTTCAGCCCCTCTGTTTCAGCCCCTCTGTTTCAGCCCCTGTTTCAGCCCCTCTGTTTCTCGCCCTCTGTTTCAGCCCCTCTGTTTCTCGCCCTCTGTTTCAGCCCCTATGTTTCTCGACCTCTGTTTCAGGCCCTCTGTTTCTCGCCCTCTGTTTCAGCCCCTCTGATTCAGACCCTCTGTTTCAACCCCTCTGATTCAGCCCCTCTGATTCAGCCCCTCTGTTTCTCGCCCTCTGTTTCAGCCCTTCTGTTTCAGCCCCTCTGTTTCTTGCCCTCTGTTTCAGCCCCTCTGTTTCTCGCCCTCTGTTTCAGCCCCTCTGATTCAGCCACTCTGTTTCAGCCCCTCTGATTCAGGCCCTCTGATTTAGCCCTCTGATTCAGCCCCTCTGTTTCTCGCTCTCTGTTTCAGCCCCTCTGTTTCAGCCCCTCTGTTTCAGCCCCTCTGTTTCTCACCCTCTGTTTCAGCCCCTCTGATTCAGCCCCTCTGATTCAGCCCCACTCATTCAGCCCCTATGTTTCAGCCCCTCTGTTTCTCGCCCTCTGTTTCAGCCCCTCTGTTTCTCGCCCTCTGTTTCAGCCCCTCTGTTTCTCGCCCTCTGTTTCAGCCCCTCTGTTTCTCGCCCTCTGTTTCAGCCACTCTGTTTCTCGCCCTCTGTTTCAGCCTCTCTGTTTCTGCCCTCTGTTTCAGCCCCTCTGTTTCAGCCCCTCTGTTTCAGCCCCTCTGTTTCTCGCCCTCTGTTTCAGCCCCTCTATTTCTCGCCCTCTGTTTCAGCCCCTCTGTTTCTTGCCCTCTGTTTCAGCCCCTCTGTTTCTTGCCCTCTGTTTCATCCCCTCTGTTTCAGCCCCTCTGTTTCAGCCACACTGTTTCAGCCCCTCTGTTTCAGCCTCTCTGTTTCTCGCCATGTTTCAGCCACTCTGTTTCTCGCCCTCTGTTTCAGCCCCTCTGTTTCTCACCCTCTGTTTCTCGCCCTCTGTTTCAGCCCCTCTGTTTCAGCCCCTCTGTTTCTGCCCCTCTGTTTCTCGCCCTCTGTTTCTCGCCCTCTGTTTCAGCCCCTCTGATTCAGACCCTCTGTTTCAACCCCTCTGATTCAGCCCCTCTGATTCAGCCCCACTCATTCAGCCCCTATGTTTCAGCCCCTCTGTTTCTCGCCCCTCTGTTTCAGCCCCTCTGTTTCTCGCCCTCTGTTTCAGCCCCTCTGTTTCTCGCCCTCTGTTTCAGCCCCTCTGTTTCTCGCCCTCTGTTTCAGCCCCTCTGTTTCTTGCCCTCTGTTTCAGCCACTCTGTTTCTCGCCCTCTGTTTCAGCCTCTCTGTTTCTCGCCCTCTGTTTCAGCCCCTCTGTTTCAGCCCCTCTGTTTCAGCCCCTCTCTTTCTCGCCTTCTGTTTCAGCCCCTCTGTTTCTCGCCCTCTGTTTCAGCCCCTCTGTTTCTCGCCCTCTGTTTCAGCCCCTCTGTTTCAGCCCCTCTGTTTCAGCCCCTCTGTTTCTCGCCATGTTTCAGCCACTCTGTTTCTCGCCCTCTGTTTCAGCCCCTCTGTTTCTCGCCCTCTGTATCAGCCACTTTGTTTCAGCCCCTCTGTTTCAGCCCCTCTGTTCCTCGCCCTCTGTTTCTCGCCCTCTGTTTCAGCCCCTCTGTTTCAGCTCCTCTGATTCAGCCCCTCTGATTCAGCCCCTCTGTTTCTCGCCCTCTGTTTCAGCCCCTCTGTTTCAGCCCTTCTGTTTCAGCCACTCAGTTTCAGCCTCTCTGTTTCTTGCCCTCTCTTTCAGCCCCTCTGTTTCTCGCCCTCTGTTTCAGCCGCTCTGTTTCTCGCCATCTGTTTCAGCCCCTCTGTTTCTCGCCCTCTGTTTCAGCCCCTCTGTTTCAGCTCCTCTGATTCTGCCCCTCTGATTCAGCCCCTCTGTTTCTCCCCCTCTGTTTCAGCCCCTCTGTATCAGCCACTCAGTTTCAGCCCCTCTGTTTCTTGCCATCTGTTTCAGCCCCTCTGTTTCTCGCCCTCTGTTTCAGCCCCTCTGTTTCTCGCCATCTGTTTCAGCCCCTCTGTTTCTCGCCCTCTGTTTACGCCCCTCTGTTTCTCACCCTCTGTTTCAGCCCCTCTGTTTCAGCCCCTCTGTTTCTCGCCCTCTGTTTCAGCCTTTCTGTTTCTCGCCCTCTGTTTCAGCCCCTCTGATTCAGCCCCTCTGTTTCTCGCGCTCTGTTTCAGCCCCTCTGTTTCTTGCCCTCTGTTTCAGCCCCTCTATTTCTCGCCCTCTGTTTCAGCCCCTCTATTTCTCGCCCTCTGTTTCAGCCCCTCTGTTTCAGCACCACTGTTTCAGCCCCTCTGTTTCAGCCCCTCTGTTTCTCGCCCTCTGTTTCAGCCCCTCTGTTTCTCGCCCTCTGTTTCAGCCCCTCTATTTCTCGCCCTCTGTTTCAGTCCCTCTGTTTCAGCCCCTCTGTTTCAGCCCCTCTGTTTCTCGCCCTCTGTTTCAGCCCCTCTGTTCCTCGCCCTCTGTTTCAGCCCCTCTGTTTCAGCCTCTCTGTTTCAGCCCCTCTGTTTCTCGCATCTCTGATTCAGCCCCTCTGTTTCTTGCCCTCTGTTTCAGCCCCTCTGTTTCTCGCCCGCTGTTTCAGCCTCTCTGTTTCTCGCCCTCTGTTTCAGCCTCTCTGTTTCAGCCCCTCTGTTTCAGCCCCTCTGTTTCTCGCCCTCTGTTTCAGCCCCTCTGTTTCTCGCCCTCTGTTTCAGACCCTCTGTTTCTCGCACTCTGTGTCAGCCCCTCTGATTCAGCCCCTCTGTTGCAGCCCCTCTGATTCAGCCCCTCTGTTTCAGCCCCTCTATTTCAGCCCCTCTGTTTCAGCCCCTCTGTTTCATCCCATCTGTTTCTTGCCCTCTGTTTCTCACCCTCTGTTTCTCGCCCTCTGTTTCAGCCCCTCTGTTTTTTGCCCTCTGTTTCAGCCCCTCTGTTTCTCGCCCTCTGTTTCTCACCCTCTGTTTCTCGCCCTCTGTTTCAGCCCCTCTGTTTTTTGCCCTCTGTTTCAGCCCGTCTGTTTCAGCCCCTCTGTTTCAGCCCCTCTGTTTCTCGCCCTCTGTTTCAGCCCCTCTGTTTCTCGCCCTCTGTTTCAGCCCCTCTGTTTCTCGCCCTCTGTTTTAACCTCTCTGTTTCTCGCCCTCTGTTTCAGCCACTCTGTTTCAGCCGCTCTGTTTCAGCCCCTCTGTTTTTCGCCCTCTGTTTCAGACCCTCTGTTTCTCGCCCTCTGTCTCAGCCCCTCTGTTTCTCGACCTCTGTTTCAGCCCCTCTGATTCAGCCCCTCTGTTTCAGCTCTTCTGATTCAGCCCCTCTGATTCAGCCCCTCTGTTTCAGACCCTCTGTTTCAGCCCCTCTGTTTCAGCCCCTCTGTTTCTCGCCCTCTGTTTCAGCCCCTCTGATTCAGACCCTCTGTTTCAACCCCTCTGATTCAGCCCCTCTGTTTCAGCCCCTCTGAATCAGCCCCTCAAATTGAGCCCCTCTGTTTCTCGCCCTCTGTTTCAGCCACTCAGTTTCTCGCCCTCTGTTTCAGCCCCGCTGATTCAGCCCCTCTGTTTCAGCCCCTCTGAATCAGCCCCTCTGATTCAGCCCCTCTGTTTCAGACCCTCTGTTTCAGCCCCTCTGTTTCAGCCCCTCTATTTTTCGCCCTCTGTTTCAGCCCCTCTGATTCAGAACCTCTGTTTCAACCCCTCTGATTCAGCCCCTCTGATTTAGCCCCTCTGATTCAGCCCCTCTGTTTCTCGCCCTCTGTTTCAGCCCTTCTGTTTCAGCCCCTCTGTTTCTTGCCCTCTGTTTCAGCCCCTCTGTTTCTCGCCCTCTGTTTCAGCCCCTCTGATTCAGCCCCTCTGTTTCAGCCCCTCTGATTCAGCCCCTCTGATTTAGCCCTCTGATTCAGCCCCTCTGTTTCTCGCCCTCAGTTTCAGCCCCTCTGTTTTTCGCCCTCTTTTTCAACCCCTCTGTTTCAGCCCGTCTGTTTGAGCCACTCTGTTTCTCGCCCTCTGTTTCTCGACCTCTGTTTCAGCCCCTCTGATTCAGCCCCTCTGTTTCTCACCCTCTGTTTCTCGACCTCTGTTTCAGCCCCTCTGATTCAGCCCCTCTGTTTCAGCCCCTCTGATTCAGCCCCTCTGTTTCAGCCCCTCTGTTTCAGCCCCTCTGTTTCATCCCCTCTGTTTCTCGCCCTCTGTTTCAGCCCCTCTGTTTTTCGCCCTATGTTTCAGCCCCTCTGTTTCTCGCCCTCTGTTTCAGGCTCTCTGTTTCAGCCCGTCTGTTTCAGCCCCTCTGTTTCAGCCCCTCTGTTTCTGTCCCTCTGTTTCTCGCCCGCTGTTTCAGCCCCTTTGTTTCTCGCCCTCTGTTTCAGCCCCTCTGTTTCAGCCACTCTGATTCAGCCCCTCTGATTCAGCCCCTCTGTTTCTCGCCCTCTGTTTCAGCCCCTCTGTTTCAGCCCCTCTGTTTCCGCCCCTCTGTTTCTCGCCCTCTATTTCAGACCCTCTGTTTCTCGCCCTCTGTTTCAGCCCCTCTGTTTCTCGCCCTCTGTTTCAGCCCCTCTGTTTCAGCCCCTCTGTTTCAGCCCGTCTGTTTCTCGCCCTCTGTTTCAGCCCCTCTGTTTCTCGCCCTCTGTTTCAGCCCCTCTGTTTCAGCACCTCTGTTTCAGCCCCTCTGTTTCAGCCACCCTGTTTCAGCCCCTCTGTTTCAGCCCCTCTGTTTCAGCCCCTCTATTTCAGCCCCTCTGTTTCTCGCCCTCTGTTTCAGCCCCTCTGTTTCTCGCCCTCTTTTTCAGCCCCTCTGTTTCAGCCCCTCTGTTTCAGCCCCTCTGTTTCTCGCCCTCTGTTTCAGCCCCTCTGTTTCTCGCCCATTGTTTCAGCCCCTCTGTTTCAGCACCTCTGTTTCAGCCCCTCTGTTTCAGCCACCCTGTTTCAGCCCCTCTGTTTTTCGCCCTATGTTTCAGCCCCTCTGTTTCTCGCCCTCTGTTTCAGGCTCTCTGTTTCAGCCCGTCTGTTTCAGCCCCTCTGTTTCAGCCCCTCTGTTTCTGTCCCTCTGTTTCTCGCCCGCTGTTTCAGCCCCTTTGTTTCTCGCCCTCTGTTTCAGCCCCTCGGTTTCAGCCCCTCTGATTCAGCCCCTCTGATTCAGCCCCTCTGTTTCTCGCCCTCTGTTTCAGCCCCTCTGTTTCAGCCCCTCTGTTTCTGCCCCTCTGTTTCTCGCCCTCTGTTTCTCGCCCTCTGTTTCAGCCCCTCTGATTCAGACCCTCTGTTTCAAACCCTCTGATTCAGCCCCTCTGATTCAGCCCCACTCATTCAGCCCCTATGTTTCAGCCCCTCTGTTTCTCGCCCCTCTGTTTCAGCCCCTCTGTTTCTCGCCCTCTGTTTCAGCCCCTCTGTTTCTCGCCCTCTGTTTCAGCCCCTCTGTTTCTTGCCCTCTGTTTCAGCCACTCTGTTTCTCGCCCTCTGTTTCAGCCTCTCTGTTTCTCGCCCTCTGTTTCAGCCCCTCTGTTTCAGCCCCTCTGTTTCAGCCCCTCTGTTTCTCGCCCTCTGTTTCAGCCCCTCTGTTTCTCGCCCTCTGTTTCAGCCCCTCTGTTTCTCGCCCTCTGTTTCAGCCCCTCTGTTTCAGCCCCTCTGTTTCAGCCCTTCTGTTTCTCGCCATGTTTCAGCCACTCTGTTTCTCGCCCTCTGTTTCAGCCCCTCTGTTTCTCGCCCTCTGTATCAGCCACTTTGTTTCAGCCCCTCTGTTTCAGCCCCTCTGTTTCAGCCCCTCTGTTCCTCGCCCTCTGTTTCTCGCCCTCTGTTTCAGCCCCTCTGTTTCAGCTCCTCTGATTCAGCCCCTCTGATTCAGCCCCTCTGTTTCTTGCCCTCTGTTTCAGCCCCTCTGTTTCAGCCCTTCTGTTTCAGCCACTCAGTTTCAGCCTCTCTGTTTCTTGCCCTCTCTTTCAGCCCCTCTGTTTCTCGCCCTCTGTTTCAGCCGCTCTGTTTCTCGCCATCTGTTTCAGCCCCTCTGTTTCTCGCCATCTGTTTCAGCCCCTCTGTTTCAGCTCCTCTGATTCTGCCCCTCTGATTCAGCCCCTCTGTTTCTCCCCCTCTGTTTCAGCCCCTCTGTATCAGCCCTTCTGTTTCAGCCACTCAGTTTCAGCCCCTCTGTTTCTTGCCATCTGTTTCAGCCCCTCTGTTTCTCGCCCTCTGTTTCAGCCCCTCTGTTTCTCGCCATCTGTTTCAGCCCCTCTGTTTCTCGCCCTCTGTTTACGCCCCTCTGTTTCTCACCCTCTGTTTCAGCCCCTCTGTTTCAGCCCCTCTGTTTCTCGCCCTCTGTTTCAGCCTTTCTGTTTCTCGCCCTCTGTTTCAGCCCCTCTGATTCAGCCCCTCTGTTTCTCGCGCTCTGTTTCAGCCCCTCTGTTTCTTGCCCTCTGTTTCAGCCCCTCTATTTCTCGCCCTCTGTTTCAGCCCCTCTATTTCTCGCCCTCTGTTTCAGCCCCTCTGTTTCAGCCCCACTGTTTCAGCCCCTCTGTTTCAGCCCCTCTGTTTCTCGCCCTCTGTTTCAGCCCCTCTGTTTCTCGCCCTCTGTTTCAGCCCCTCTATTTCTCGCCCTCTGTTTCAGTCCCTCTGTTTCAGCCCCTCTGTTTCAGCCCCTCTGTTTCTCGCCCTCTGTTTCAGCCCCTCTGTTCCTCGCCCTCTGTTTCAGCCCCTCTGTTTCAGCCTCTCTGTTTCAGCCCCTCTGTTTCTCGCATCTCTGATTCAGCCCCTCTGTTTCTTGCCCTCTGTTTCAGCCCCTCTGTTTCTCGCCCGCTGTTTCAGCCTCTCTGTTTCTCGCCCTCTGTTTCAGCCCCTCTGTTTCAGCCCCTCTGTTTCAGCCCCTCTGTTTCTCGCCCTCTGTTTCAGCCCCTCTGTTTCTCGCCCTCTGTTTCAGACCCTCTGTTTCTCGCACTTTGTGTCAGCCCCTCTGATTCAGCCCCTCTGTTGCAGCCCCTCTGATTCAGCCCCTCTGTTTCAGCCCCTCTATTTCAGCCCCTCTGTTTCAGCCCTTCTGTTTCATCCCCTCTGTTTCTTGCCCTCTGTTTCTCACCCTCTGTTTCTCGCCCTCTGTTTCAGCCCCTCTGTTTTTTGCCCTCTGTTTCAGCCCCTCTGTTTCTCGCCCTCTGTTTCTCACCCTCTGTTTCTCGCCCTCTGTTTCAGCCCCTCTGTTTTTTGCCCTCTGTTTCAGCCCGTCTGTTTCAGCCCCTCTGTTTCAGCCCCTCTGTTTCTCGCCCTCTGTTTCAGCCCCTCTGTTTCTCGCTCTCTGTTTCAGCCCCTCTGTTTCTCGCCCTCTGTTTTAACCTCTCTGTTTCTCGCCCTCTGTTTCAGCCACTCTGTTTCAGCCGCTCTGTTTCAGCCCCTCTGTTTCTCGCCCTCTGTTTCAGACCCTCTGTTTCTCGCCCTCTGTCTCAGCCCCTCTGTTTCTCGACCTCTGTTTCAGCCCCTCTGATTCAGCCCCTCTGATTCAGCCCCTCTGTTTCAGACCCTCTGTTTCAGCCCCTCTGTTTCAGCCCCCCTGTTTCTCGCCCTCTGTTTCAGCCCCTCTGATTCAGACCCTCTGTTTCAACCCCTCTGATTCAGCCCCTCTGTTTCAGCCCCTCTGAATCAGCCCCTCAAATTGAGCCCCTCTGTTTCTCGCCCTCTGTTTCAGCCCCTCTGTTTCTCGCCCTCTGTTTCAGCCACTCAGTTTCTCGCCCTCTGTTTCAGCCCCGCTGATTCAGCCCCTCTGTTTCAGCCCCTCTGAATCAGCCCCTCTGATTCAGCCCCTCTGTTTCAGACCCTCTGTTTCAGCCCCTCTGTTTCAGCCCCTCTGTTTCTCGCCCTCTGTTTCAGCCCCTCTATTTCTCGCCCTCTGTTTCAGCCCCTCTGATTCAGAACCTCTGTTTCAACCCCTCTGATTCAGCCCCTCTGATTTAGCCCCTCTGATTTAGCCCCTCTGTTTCTCGCCCTCTGTTTCAGCCCTTCTGTTTCAGCCCCTCTGTTTCTTGCCCTCTGTTTCAGCCCCTCTGTTTCTCGCCCTCTGTTTCAGCCCCTCTGATTCAGCCCCTCTGTTTCAGCCCCTCTGATTCAGCCCCTCTGATTTAGCCCTCTGATTCAGCCCCTCTGTTTCTCGCCCTCAGTTTCAGCCCCTCTGTTTTTCGCCCTCTTTTTCAACCCCTCTGTTTCAGCCCGTCTGTTTGAGCCACTCTGTTTCTCGCCCTCTGTTTCAGCCCCTCTGTTTCTCACCCTCTGTTTCTCGACCTCTGTTTCAGCCCCTCTGATTCAGCCCCTCTGTTTCAGCCCCTCTGATTCAGCCCCTCTGTTTCAGCCCCTCTGTTTCAGCCCCTCTGTTTCATCCCCTCTGTTTCTCGCCCTGTGTTTCAGCCCCTCTGTTTTTCGCCCTATGTTTCAGCCCCTCTGTTTCTCGCCCTCTGTTTCAGGCTCTCTGTTTCAGCCCGTCTGTTTCAGCCCCTCTGTTTCAGCCCCTCTGTTTCTGTCCCTCTGTTTCTCACCCGCTGTTTCAGCCCCTTTGTTTCTCGCCCTCTGTTTCAGCCCCTCTGTTTCAGCCCCTCTGATTCAGCCCCTCTGATTCAGCCCCTCTGTTTCTCGCCCTCTGTTTCAGCCCCTCTGTTTCAGCCCCTCTGTTTCCGCCCCTCTGTTTCTCGCCCTCTATTTCAGCCCCTCTGTTTCTCGCCCTCTGTTTCAGCCCCTCTGTTTCTCGCCCTCTGTTTCAGCCCCTCTGATTCAGCCCCTCTGTTTCAGCCCCTCTGTTTCTCGCCCTCTGTTTCAGCCCCTCTGTTTCTCGCCCTCTGTTTCAGCCCCTCTGTTTCAGCACCTCTGTTTCAGCCCCTCTGTTTCAGCCACCCTGTTTCAGCCCCTCTGTTTCAGCCCCTCTGTTTCAGCCCCTCTGTTTCACCCCCTCTGTTTCTCGCCCTCTGTTTCAGCCACTCTGTTTTTCGCCCTCTTTTTCAGCCCCTCTGTTTCAGCCCTCTGTTTCAGCCCCTCTGTTTCTCACCCTCTGTTTCAGCCCCTCTGATTCAGCCCCTCTGTTTCGCGCCCTCTGTTTCAGTCCCTCTGTTTCGCGCCCTCTGTTTCAGTCCCTCTGTTTCTCGCCCTCTGTTTCAGCCCCACTGTTTCAGCCCCTCTGTTTCAGCCCCTCTGTTTCAACCCCTCTGTTTCAGCCCCTCTGTTTCTAGCCCTCTGTTTCAGCCAATCTGTTTCTCGCCCTCTGTTTCAGCCCCTCTGTTTCAGCCCCTCTGTTTCAGCCCCTCTGTTTCACCCCCTCTGTTTCTCGCCCTCTGTTTCAGCCACTCTGTTTTTCGCCCTCTTTTTCAGCCCCTCTGTTTCAGCCCCCTGTTTCAGCCCCACTGTTTCTCACCCTCTGTTTCAGCCCCTCTGATTCAGCCCCTCTGTTTCGCGCCCTCTGTTTCAGTCCCTCTGTTTCGCGCCCTCTGTTTCAGTCCCTCTGTTTCTCGCCCTCTGTTTCAGCCCCACTGTTTCAGCCCCTCTGTTTCAGCCCCTCTGTTTCAACCCCTCTGTTTCAGCCCCTCTGTTTCTAGCCCTCTGTTTCAGCCAATCTGTTTCTCGCCCTCTGTTTCAGCCCCTCTGTTTCAGACCCTCTGTTTCTCGCCCGCTGTTTCTGCCCCTCTGTTTCTCGCCCTCTGTTTCAGCCCCTCTGTTTCTCGCCCTCTGTTTCAGCCCCTCTGATTCAGCCCCTCTGTTTCAGCCTCTCTGATTCAGCCCCTCTGATTTAGCCCTCTGATTCAGCCCCTCTGTTTCTCGCCCTCTGTTTCAGCCCCACTGTTTTTCGCCCTCTTTTTCAGCCCCTCTGTTTCAGCCCGTCTGTTTCAGCCACTCTGTTTCTCGCCCTCTGTTTCAGCCCCTCTGTTTCTCACCCTCTGTTTCAGCCCCTCTGATTCAGCCCCTCTGTTTCTCGCCCTCTGTTTCAGCCCCTCTGTATCTCGCCCTCTGTTTCAGCCCCTCTGTTTCTCGCCCTCTGTTTCAGCCCCACTGTTTCAGCCCCTCTGTTTCAGCCCCTCTGATTCAGCCCCTCTGTTTCAGCCCCTCTGTTTCAGCCCCTCTGATTTAGCCCTCTGATTCAGCCCCTCTGGTTCTCGCCCTCTGTTTCAGCCCCTCTGTTTTTCGCCCTCTTTTTCATCCCCTCTGTTTCAGCCCGTCTGTTTCAGCCCCGCTGATTCAGCCCCTCTGTTTCAGCCCCTCTGAATCAGCCCCTCTGATTCAGCCCGTCTGTTTCAGACCCTCTGTTTCAGCCCCTCTGTTTCAGCCCCTCTGTTTCTCGCCCTATGTTTCTCGCCCTCTGTTTCAGCCCCTCTGTTTCTCGCCCTCTGTTTCAGCCCCTCTGATTCAGACCCTCTGTTTCAACCCCTCTGATTCAGCCCCTCTTATTTAGCCCCTCTGATTCAGCAACTCTGTTTCTCGCCCTCTGTTTCAGCCCTTCTGTTTCAGCCCCTCTGTTTCTTGGCCTCTGTTTCAGCCCCTCTGTTTCTCGCAATCTGTTTCAGCCCCTCTGATTCAGACCCTCTGTTTCAGCCCCTCTGATTCAGCCCCTCTGATTTAGCCCTCTGATTCAGCCCCTCTGTTTCTCGCTCTCTGTTTCAGCCCCTCTGTTTCAGCCCCTCGTTTCAGCCCCTCTGTTTCTCACCCTCTGTTTCAGCCCCTCTGATTCAGCCCCTCTGATTCAGCCCCACTCATTCAGCCCCTATGTTTCAGCCCCTCTGTTTCTCGCCCTCTGTTTCAGCCCCTCTGTTTCTCGCCCTCTGTTTCAGACCCTCTGTTTCAGCCCCTCTGTTTCAGTCCCTCTGTTTCTCGCCCTCTGTTTCTCGCCCTCTGTTTCAGCCCCTCTATTTCAGCCCCTCTGTTTCAGCCCCTCTGTTTCATCCCCTCTGTTTCTTGCCCTCTGTTTCTCACCCTCTGTTTCTCGCCCTCTGTTTCAGCCCCTCTGTTTTTTGCCCTCTGTTTCAGCCCCTCTGTTTCTCGCCCTCTGTTTCTCACCCTCTGTTTCTCGCCCTCTGTTTCAGCCCCTCTGTTTTTTGCCCTCTGTTTCAGCCCGTCTGTTTCAGCCCCTCTGTTTCAGCCCCTCTGTTTCTCGCCCTCTGTTTCAGCCCCTCTGTTTCTCGCTCTCTGTTTCAGCCCCTCTGTTTCTCGCCCTCTGTTTTAACCTCTCTGTTTCTCGCCCTCTGTTTCAGCCACTCTGTTTCAGCCGCTCTGTTTCAGCCCATCTGTTTCTCGCCCTCTGTTTCAGACCCTCTGTTTCTCGCCCTCTGTCTCAGCCCCTCTGTTTCTCGACCTCTGTTTCAGCCCCTCTGATTCAGCCCCTCTGATTCAGCCCCTCTGTTTCAGACCCTCTGTTTCAGCCCCTCTGTTTCAGCCCCTCTGTTTCTCGCCCTCTGTTTCAGCCCCTCTGATTCAGACCCTCTGTTTCAACCCCTCTGATTCAGCCCCTCTGTTTCAGCCCCTCTGAATCAGCCCCTCAAATTGAGCCCCTCTGTTTCTCGCCCTCTGTTTCAGCCCCTCTGTTTCTCGCCCTCCAATTCAGCCACTCAGTTTCTCGCCCTCTGTTTCAGCCCCGCTGATTCAGCCCCTCTGTTTCAGCCCCTCTGAATCAGCCCCTCTGATTCAGCCCCTCTGTTTCAGACCCTCTGTTTCAGCCCCTCTGTTTCAGCCCCTCTGTTTCTCGCCCTCTGTTTCAGCCCCTCTATTTCTCGCCCTCTGTTTCAGCCCCTCTGATTCAGAACCTCTGTTTCAACCCCTCTGATTCAGCCCCTCTGATTTAGCCCCTCTGATTCAGCCCCTCTGTTTCTCGCCCTCTGTTTCAGCCCTTCTGTTTCAGCCCCTCTGTTTCTTGCCCTCTGTTTCAGCCACTCTGTTTCTCGCCCTCTGTTTCAGCCCCTCTGATTCAGCCCCTCTGTTTCAGCCCCTCTGATTCAGCCCCTCTGATTTAGCCCTCTGATTCAGCCCCTCTGTTTCTCGCCCTCAGTTTCAGCCCCTCTGTTTTTCGCCCTCTTTTTCAACCCCTCTGTTTCAGCCCGTCTGTTTGAGCCACTCTGTTTCTCGCCCTCTGTTTCAGCCCCTCTGTTTCTCACCCTCTGTTTCTCGACCTCTGTTTCAGCCCCTCTGATTCAGCCCCTCTGTTTCAGCCCCTCTGATTCAGCCCCTCTGTTTCAGCCCCTCTGTTTCAGCCCCTCTGTTTCATCCCCTCTGTTTCTCGCCCTGTGTTTCAGCCCCTCTGTTTCTCGCCCTGTGTTTCAGCCCCTCTGTTTCTCGCCCTCTGTTTCAGCCCCTCTGTTTCAGCCCCTCTGTTTCAGCCCCTCTGTTTCTCGCCCTCTGTTTCAGCCCCTCTGTTTCTCGCCCTCTGTTTCAGCCCCTCTGTTTCAGCACCTCTGTTTCAGCCCCTCTGTTTCAGCCACCCTGTTTCAGCCCCTCTGTTTCAGCCCCTCTGTTTCAGCCCCTCTGCTTCACCCCCTCTGTTTCTCGCCCTCTGTTTCAGCCACTCTGTTTTTCGCCCTCTTTTTCAGCCCCTCTGTTTCAGCCCTCTGTTTCAGCCCCTCTGTTTCTCACCCTCTGTTTCAGCCCCTCTGATTCAGCCCCTCTGTTTCGCGCCCTCTGTTTCAGTCACTCTGTTTCGCGCCCTCTGTTTCAGTTCCTCTGTTTCTCGCCCTCTGTTTCAGCCCCACTGTTTCAGCCCCTCTGTTTCAGCCCCTCTGTTTCAACCCCTCTGTTTCTCGCCCTCTGTTTCAGCCACTCTGTTTTTCGCCCTCTTTTTCAGCCCCTCTGTTTCAGCCCTCTGTTTCAGCCCCTCTGTTTCTCACCCTCTGTTTCAGCCCCTCTGATTCAGCCCCTCTGTTTCGCGCCCTCTGTTTCAGTCCCTCTGTTTCGCGCCCTCTGTTTCAGTCCCTCTGTTTCTCGCCCTCTGTTTCAGCCCCACTGTTTCAGCCCCTCTGTTTCAGCCCCTCTGTTTCAACCCCTCTGTTTCAGCCCCTCTGTTTCTAGCCCTCTGTTTCAGCCAATCTGTTTCTCGCCCTCTGTTTCAGCCCCTCTGTTTCAGACCCTCTGTTTCTCGCCCGCTGTTTCTGCCCCTCTGTTTCTCGCCCTCTGTTTCAGCCCCTCTGTTTCTCGCCCTCTGTTTCAGCCCCTCTGATTCAGCCCCTCTGTTTCAGCCTCTCTGATTCAGCCCCTCTGATTTAGCCCTCTGATTCAGCCCCTCTGTTTCTCGCCCTCTGTTTCAGCCCCTCTGTTTCATCCCCTCTGTTTCTCGCCCTGTGTTTCAGCCCCTCTGTTTTTCGCCCTATGTTTCAGCCCCTCTGTTTCTCGCCCTCTGTTTCAGGCTCTCTGTTTCAGCCCGTCTGTTTCAGCCCCTCTGTTTCAGCCCCTCTGTTTCTGTCCCTCTGTTTCTCGCCCGCTGTTTCAGCCCCTTTGTTTCTCGCCCTCTGTTTCAGCCCCTCTGTTTCAGCCCCTCTGATTCAGCCCCTCTGATTCAGCCCCTCTGTTTCTCGCCCTCTGTTTCAGCCCCTCTGTTTCAGCCCCTCTGTTTCCGCCCCTCTGTTTCTCGCCCTCTATTTCAGCCCCTCTGTTTCTCGCCCTCTGTTTCAGCCCCTCTGTTTCTCGCCCTCTGTTTCAGCCCCTCTGTTTCAGCCCCTCTGTTTCAGCCCCTCTGTTTCTCGCCCTCTGTTTCAGCCCCTCTGTTTCTCGCCCTCTGTTTCAGCCCCTCTGTTTCAGCACCTCTGTTTCAGCCCCTCTGTTTCAGCCACCCTGTTTCAGCCCCTCTGTTTCAGCCCCTCTGTTTCAGCCCCTCTGCTTCACCCCCTCTGTTTCTCGCCCTCTGTTTCAGCCACTCTGTTTTTCGCCCTCTTTTTCAGCCCCTCTGTTTCAGCCCTCTGTTTCAGCCCCTCTGTTTCTCACCCTCTGTTTCAGCCCCTCTGATTCAGCCCCTCTGTTTCGCGCCCTCTGTTTCAGTCACTCTGTTTCGCGCCCTCTGTTTCAGTTCCTCTGTTTCTCGCCCTCTGTTTCAGCCCCACTGTTTCAGCCCCTCTGTTTCAGCCCCTCTGTTTCAACCCCTCTGTTTCAGCCCCTCTGTTTCTAGCCCTCTGTTTCAGCCAATCTGTTTCTCGCCCTCTGTTTCAGCCCCTCTGTTTCAGCCCCTCTGTTTCAGCCCCTCTCTTTCACCCCCTCTGTTTCTCGCCCTCTGTTTCAGCCACTCTGTTTTTCGCCCTCTTTTTCAGCCCCTCTGTTTCAGCCCTCTGTTTCAGCCCCTCTGTTTCTCACCCTCTGTTTCAGCCCCTCTGATTCAGCCCCTCTGTTTCGCGCCCTCTGTTTCAGTCCCTCTGTTTCGCGCCCTCTGTTTCAGTCCCTCTGTTTCTCGCCCTCTGTTTCAGCCCCACTGTTTCAGCCCCTCTGTTTCAGCCCCTCTGTTTCAACCCCTCTGTTTCAGCCCCTCTGTTTCTAGCCCTCTGTTTCAGCCAATCTGTTTCTCGCCCTCTGTTTCAGCCCCTCTGTTTCAGACCCTCTGTTTCTCGCCCGCTGTTTCTGCCCCTCTGTTTCTCGCCCTCTGTTTCAGCCCCTCTGTTTCTCGCCCTCTGTTTCAGCCCCTCTGATTCAGCCCCTCTGTTTCAGCCTCTCTGATTCAGCCCCTCTGATTTAGCCCTCTGATTCAGCCCCTCTGTTTCTCGCCCTCTGTTTCAGCCCCTCTGTTTTTCGCCCTCTTTTTCAGCCCCTCTGTTTCAGCCCGTCTGTTTCAGCCACTCTGTTTCTCGCCCTCTGTTTCAGCCCCTCTGTTTCTCACCCTCTGTTTCAGCCCCGCTGATTCAGCCCCTCTGTTTCTCGCCCTCTGTTTCAGCCCCTCTGTTTCTCGCCCTCTGTTTCAGCCCCTGTGTTTCTCGCCCTCTGTTTCAGCCCCACTGTTTCAGCCCCTCTGTTTCAGCCCCTCTGATTCAGCCCCTCTGTTTCAGCCCCTCTGTTTCAGCCCCTCTGATTTAGCCCTCTGATTCAGCCCCTCTGGTTCTCGCCCTCTGTTTCAGCCCCTCTGTTTTTCGCCCTCTTTTTCATCCCCTCTGTTTCAGCCCGTCTGTTTCAGCCCCGCTGATTCAGCCCCTCTGTTTCAGCCCCTCTGAATCAGCCCCTCTGATTCAGCCCGTCTGTTTCAGACCCTCTGTTTCAGCCCCTCTGTTTCAGCCCCTCTGTTTCTCGCCCTATGTTTCTCGCCCTCTGTTTCAGCCCCTCTGTTTCTCGCCCTCTGTTTCAGCCCCTCTGATTCAGACCCTCTGTTTCAACCCCTCTGATTCAGCCCCTCTTATTTAGCCCCTCTGATTCAGCAACTCTGTTTCTCGCCCTCTGTTTCAGCCCTTCTGTTTCAGCCCCTCTGTTTCTTGCCCTCTGTTTCAGCCCCTCTGTTTCTCGCCATCTGTTTCAGCCCCTCTGATTCAGACCCTCTGTTTCAGCCCCTCTGATTCAGCCCCTCTGATTTAGCCCTCTGATTCAGCCCCTCTGTTTCTCGCTCTCTGTTTCAGCCCCTCTGTTTCAGCCCCTCGTTTCAGCCCCTCTGTTTCTCACCCTCTGTTTCAGCCCCTCTGATTCAGCCCCTCTGATTCAGCCCCACTCATTCAGCCCCTATGTTTCAGCCCCTCTGTTTCTCGCCCTCTGTTTCAGCCCCTCTGTTTCTCGCCCTCTGTTTCAGC
Source organism: Chiloscyllium punctatum (assembly GCF_047496795.1). NCBI lineage: Eukaryota > Metazoa > Chordata > Chondrichthyes > Orectolobiformes > Hemiscylliidae > Chiloscyllium > Chiloscyllium punctatum. Next base: position 383,811 of record NW_027309791.1, read on the forward strand.
CCCTCTGTTTCAGCCCCTCTGTTTCAGTCCCTCTGTTTCTCGCCCTCTGTTTCTCGCCCTCTGTTTCAGCCCCTATGTTTCTCGCCCTCTGTTTCAGCCCCTCTGTTTCTCACCCTCTGTTTCAGCCCCTCTGTTTCAGCCCCTCTGTTTCTCGCCCTCTGTTTCAGCCCCTCTGTTTCTCGCCCTCTGTTTCAGCCCCTCTGTTTCTCGCCCTCTGTTTCAGCCTCTCTGTTTCTCGCCCTCTGTTTCAGCCCCTCTGTTTCAGCCCCTCTGTTTCAGCCCCTCTGTTTCAGCCCCTCTGTTTCTCGCCCTCTGTTTCAGCCCCTCTGTTTCTCGCCCTCTGTTTCAGCCCCTCTGTTTCTCGCCCTCTGTATCAGCCCCTCTGTTTCAGCCCCTCTGTTTCAGCCCCTCTGTTTCAGCTCCTCTGTTTCAGCCCCTCTGTTTCTCGCCCTCAGGTTCTCGCCCTCTGTTACAGCCCCTCTGTTTCTCGCCCTCTGTTCCAGCCCCTCTGTTCAGCCCCTCTGATTCAGCACCTCTTTTTCAGCCCCTCTGTTTCGCGCCCTCTGTTTCAGACCCTCTGTTTTAGCCCTTCTGTTTCAGCCCCTCTGTTTCAGCCCCTCTGTTTCTCGCCCTCTGTTTCTGCCCCTCTGTTTCTCGCCCTCTGTTCCAGCCCCTCTGTTCAGCCCCTCTGATTCAGCACCTGTTTTTCAGCCCCTCTGTTTCGCGCCCTCTGTTTCAGACCCTCTGTTTTAGCCCTTCTGTTTCAGCCCCTCTGTTTCAGCCCCTCTGTTTCTCGCCCTCTGTTTCTGCCCCTCTGTTTCTCGCCCTCTGTTTCAGCCCCTCTGTTTCTCGCCCTCTGTTTCTCGCCCTCTGTTTCAGCCCCTCTGTTTCTCGCCCTCTGTTTCAGCCACTCTGTTTCAGCCCCTCTGATTCAGCCCCTCTGATTCAGCCCCTCTGATCCTTCCCCTCTGTTTCAGCCCCTCTGTTTCAGCCCTTCTGTTACAACCCCTCTGTTTCAGCCCCTCTGTTTCTCGCCCTCTGTTTCAGCCCCGCTGATTCAGCCCCTCTGTTTCAGCCCCTCTGAATCAGACCCTCTGATTCAGCACCTCTGTTTCAGCCCCTCTGTTTCAGCGCCTCTGTTTCTCGCCCTCTGTTCCAGCCCCGCCGTTTCTCGCCGTCTGATTCAGCCCCTCTGATTCAGCCCCTCTGTTTCATTCCCTCTGATTCAGCCCCTCAGATTCAGCCTCTCTGATTCAGCCCCACTGTTTCTCACCCTCTGTTTCAGCCCCTCTTTTTCAGCCCCTCTGTTTCAGCCCCTCTGTTTCTCACCCTCTGTTTCAGCCCCTCTGATTCAGCCCCTCTAATTCAGCCCCTCTGAATCAGCCCCTCTGTTTCAGCCCCTCTGTTTCAGCCCCTCTGTTTCTGCCCCTCTGTTTCTGGCCCTCTGTTTCAGCCCCGCCATTTCTCGCCGTCTGTTTCAGCCCCTCTGATTCAGCCCCTCTGTTTCAGTCCCTCTGATTCAGCCCCTCAGATTCAGCCTCTCTGATTCAGCCCCACTGTTTCTCACCCTCTGTTTCAGCCCCTCTTTTTCAGCACCTCTGTTTCAGCCCCTCTGTTTCTCACCCTCTGTTTCAGCCCCTCTGATTCAGCCCCTCTAATTCAGCCCCTCTGAATCAGCCCCTCTGTTTCAGCCCCTCTGTTTCAGCCCCTCTGTTTCTGCCCTTCTGTTTCTCGCCCTCTGTTTCAGCCCCGCCGTTTCTCGCCGTCTGTTTCAGCCCCTCTGATTCAGCCCCTCTGTTTCAGTCCCTCTGATTCAGCCCCTCAGATTCAGCCTCTCTGATTCAGCCCCACTGTTTCTCGCCCTCTGTTTCAGCCCCTCTTTTTCAGCCCCTCTGTTTCAGCCCATCTGTTTCTCACCCTCTGTTTCAGCCCCTCTGATTCAGCCCCTCTGATTAAGCCCCTCTGATTCAGCACCTCTGTTTCAGCCCCTCTGTTTCTCGCCTTCTGTTTCAGCCCCACTGTTTTTCGCCCTCTGTTTCAGCCCCTCTGTTTCTCGCCCTCTGTATCAGCCTCTCTGTTTCAGCCCCTCTGTTTCAGCCCCTCTGTTTCAGCTCTCTGTTTCTCGCCCTCTGTTTCAGCCGCTCTGTTTCAGCCCTACTGTTTCAGCGCCTCTGTTTCAGCCCCTCTGTTTCTCGCCCTCTGTTTCAGCCCCACTGTTTCTCGCCCTCTTTTTCAGCCCCTCTGTTTCAGCCCCTCTGTTTCTGCCCCTCTGTTTCTCGCCCTCGGTTTCAGCCCCTCTGTTTCTCGCCCTCTGTTTCTGCCCCTCTGATTTAACCCCTCTGTTTCAGCCCCTCTGTTTCAGCCCCTCTGTTTCTCGCCCTCTGTTTCAGCCCCTCTGTTTCGCGCTCTCTGCTTCAGCCCCTCTGGTTCAGCCCCTCTGTTTAACGCCCTGTGTTTCTGCCCCTCTGTTTCTCGCCCTCTGTTTCAGACCCTCTGATTCAGCCCCTCTGTTTCAGCCCCTCTGTTTCTCGCCCTCTGTTTCAGCCCCACTGTTTTTCGCCCTCTGTTTCAGCCCCTCTGTTTCTCGCCCTCTGTAACAGCCTCTCTGTTTCAGCCCCTCTGTTTCAGCCCCTCTGTTTCAGCTCTCTGTTTCTCGCCCTCTGTTTCAGCCGCTCTGTTTCAGCCCTACTGTTTCAGCGCCTCTGTTTCAGCCCCTCTGTTTCTCGCCCTCTGTTTCAGCCCCACTGTTTCTCGCCCTCTTTTTCAGCCCCTCTGTTTCAGCCCCTCTGTTTCTGCCCCTCTGTTTCTCGCCCTCGGTTTCAGCCCCTCTGTTTCTCGCCCTCTGTTTCTGCCCCTCTGATTTAGCCCCTCTGTTTCAGCCCCTCTGTTTCAGCCCCTCTGTTTCTCGCCCTCTGTTTCAGCCCCTCTGTTTCGCGCTCTCTGCTTCAGCCCCTCTGTTTCAGCCCCTCTGTTTAACGCCCTCTGTTTCTGCCCCTCTGTTTCTCGCCCTCTGTTTCAGACCCTCTGATTCAGCACCTCTGTTTCAGCCCCTCTGTTTCGCGCCCTCTGTTTCAGCCCCTCTGTTTCTCGCCCTCTGTTTCAGCCCCTCTGTTTCTCGCCCTCTGTTTCAGCCCCTCTGTTTCAGCCCCTCTGTTTTAGCCCCTCTGTTTCTCGCCCTCTGTTTCAGCCCCTCTGTTTCTCAACCTCTGTTTCAGCCCCTCTGTTTCTCGCCCTCTGTTTCAGCCTCTCTGTTTCTCGCCCTCTGTTTCAGCCCCTCTGTTTCAGCCACTCTGTTTCTCGCCCTCTGTTTCAGCCCCTCTGTTTCTCGCCCTCTGTATCAGTCCCTCTGATTCAGCCCCTCTGTTTCAGCCCCTCTGTTTCAGACCCTCTGTTTCTCGCCCGCTGTTTCTGCCCCTCTGTTTCTCGCCCTCTGTTTCAGCCCCTCAGTTTCTCGCCCTCTGTTTCAGCCCCGCTGATTCAGCCCCTCTGTTTCAGCCCCTCTGAATCAGCCCCTCTGATTCAGCCCCTCTGTTTCAGACCCTCTGTTTCAGCCCCTCTGTTTCAGCCCCTCTGTTTGTCGCCCTCTGTTTCAGCCCCTCTGATTCAGACCCTCTGTTTCAACCCCTCTGATTCAGCCCCACTGGTTAAGCCCCTCTGATTCAGCCCCTCTGTTTCTCGCCCTCTGTTTCAGCCCCTCTGATTCAGCCCCTCTGTTTCAGCCCCTCTGATTCAGCCCCTCTGTTTCAGCCCCTCTATTTCAGCCCCTCTGTTTCAGCCCCTCTGTTTCAGGCTCTCTGTTTCAGCCCGTCTGTTTCAGCCACTCTGTTTCAGCCCCTCTGTTTCTCGCACTCTGTTTCTCGCCCGCTGTTTCAGTCCCTTAGTTTCTCGCCCACTGTTTCAGCCCCTCTGTTTCAGCCCCTCTGATTCAGCCCCTCTGATTCAGCCCCTCTGTTTCTCGCCCTCTGTTTCAGCCCCTCTGATTCAGCCCCTCTGATTCAGCCCCTCTGTTTCAGCCCCTCTGTTTCTCGCCCTCTGTTTCAGTCCCTTCTTTTCTCGCCCTCTGTTTCAGCACCGCTGATTCAGCCCCTCTGTTTCAGCCCCTCTGAATCAGCCCCTCTGATTCAGCCCCTCTGATTCAGCCCCTCTGTTTCAGACCCTATGTTTCAGCCCCTCTGTTTCAGCCCCTCTGTTTCTCGCCCTCTGATTCAGCCCCTCTATTTCTCGCCCTCTGTTTCAGCCCCTCTGATTCAGACCCTCTGTTTCAACCCCTCTGATTCAGCCCCTCTGATTTAGCCCCTCTGATTCAGCCCCTCTGTTTCTCGCCCTCTGTTTCAGCCCTTCTGTTTCAGCACCTCTGTTTCAGCCCCTCTGTTTCTCGCCCTCTGTTTCAGCCCCTCTGATTCAGCACCTCTGTTTCAGCCCCTCTGATTCAGCCCCTCTGATTTAGCCCTCTGATTCAGCCCCTCTGTTTCTCGCCCTCTGTTTCAGCCACTCTGTTTCTCGCCCTCTGTTTCAGCCCCTCTGTTTCTCACCCTCTGTTTCAGCCCCTCTGATTCAGCCCCTCTGTTTCTCGCCCTCTGTTTCTGCCCCTCTGTTTCTCGCCCTCTGTTTCAGCCCCTCTGTTTCTCGCCCTCTGTTTCAGCCCCACTGTTTCAGCCCCTCTGTTTCAGCCCCTCTGATTCAGCCCCTCTGTTTCAGCCCCTCTGATTCAGCCCCTCTGATTTAGCCCTCTGTTTCAGCCCCTCTGTTTCTCACCCTCTGTTTCAGCCCCTCTGTTTCGCGCTCTCTGCTTCAGCCCCTAGGTTTCAGCCCCTCTGTTTATCGCCCTCTGTTTCTGCCCCTCTGTTTCTCGCCCTCTGTTTCAGCCCCTCTGATTCAGCACCTCTGTTTCAGCCCCTCTGAATCAGCTCCTCTGATTCAGCCCCTCTGTTTCTCGCCCTCTGTTTCAGCCCCTCTGTTTCTCGCCCTCTGTTTCAGCCCCTCTGTTTCAGCCCCTCTGTTTCAGCCCCTCTGTTTCTCGCCCTCTGTTTCAGCCCCTCTGTTTCTCAACCTCTGTTTCTGCCCCTCTGTTTCTCGCCCTCTGTTTCAGCCTCTCTGTTTCTCGCCCTCTGTTTCAGCCCCTCTGTTTCAGCCCCTCTGTTTCAGCCCCTCTGTTTCTCGCCCGCTGTTTCAGCCTCTCAGTTTCTCGCCCTCTGTATCAGTCCCTCTGATTCAGCCCCTCTGTTTCAGCCCCTCTGTTTCAGACCCTCTGTTTCTCGCCCGCTGTTTCTGCCCCTCTGTTTCTCGCCCTCTGTTTCAGCCCCTCAGATTCTCGCCCTCTGTTTCAGCCCCGCTAATTCAGCCCCTCTGATTCAGCCCCTCTGTTTCAGACCCTCTGTTTCAGCCCCTCTGTTTCAGCCCCTCTGTTTCTCGCCCTCTGTTTCAGCCCCTCTGATTCAGACCCTCTGTTTCAACCCCTCTGATTCAGCCCCTCTGATTTTGCCCCTCTGATTCAGCCCCTCTGTTTGTCGCCCTCTGTTTCAGCCCCTCTGATTCAGCCCCTCTGTTTCAGCCCCTCTGATTCAGGCTCTCTGTTTCTGCCCGTCTGTTTCAGCCCCTCTGTTTCAGCCCCTCTGTTTCTCGCACTCTGTTTCTCGCCCGCTGTTTCAGTCCCTTAGTTTCTCGCCCACTGTTTCAGCCCCTCTGTTTCAGCCCCTCTGATTCAGCCCCTCTGATTCAGCCCCTCTGTTTCTCGCCCTCTGTTTCAGCCCCTCTGTTTCAGCCCCTCTGATTCAGCCCCTCTGTTTCAGACCCTCTGTTTCTCGCCCTCTGTTTCAGTCCCTCTGTTTCTCGCCCTCTGTTTCAGCCCTGCTGATTCAGCCCCTCTGTTTCAGCCCCTCTGAATCAGCCCCTCTGATTCAGCCCCTCTGTTTCAGACCCTCTGTTTCAGCCCCTCTGTTTCAGCCCCTCTGTTTCTCGCCCTCTGTTTCAGCCCCTCTATTTCTCGCCCTCTGTTTCAGCCCCTCTGATTTAGCCCCTCTGATTCAGCCCCTCTGTTTCTCGCCCTCTGTTTCAGACCTTCTGTTTCAGCACCTCTGTTTCAGCCCCTCTGTTTCTCGCCCTCTGTTTCAGCCCCTCTAATTCAGCCCCTCTGTTTCAGCCCCTCTGATTCAGCCCCTCTGATTTAGCCCGCTGATTCAACCCCTCTGTTTCTCGCCCTCTGTTTCAACCACTCTGTTTCTCGCCCTCTGTTTCAGCCCCTCTGTATCTCACCCTCTGTTTCAGCCCCTCTGATTCAGCCCCTCTGTTTCTCGCCCTCTGTTTCAGCCCCTCTGTTTCTCGCCCTCTGTTTCAGCCCCTCTGTTTCTCGCCCTCTGTTTCAGCCCCACTGTTACAGCCCCTCTGTTTCAGCCCCTCTGATTCAGCCCCTCTGTTTCAGCCCCTCTGATTCAGCCCCTCTGATTTAGCCCTCTGATTCAGCCCCTCTGTTTCTCGCCCTCTGTTTCAGCCCCTCTGTTTTTCGCCCTGTTTTTAAGCCCCTCTGTTTCAGCCCGTCTGTTTCAGCCCCGCTGATTCAGCCCCTCTGTTTCAGCCCCTCTGAATCAGCCCCTCTGATTCAGCCCGTCTGTTTCAGACCCTCTGTTTCAGCCCCTCTGTTTCAGCCCCTCTTTTTCTCACCCTCTGTTTCAGCCCTTCTGTTTCAGCACCTCTGTTTCAGCCCCTCTGTTTCTCGCCCTCTGTTTCAGCCCCTCTAATTCAGCCCCTCTGTTTCAGCCCCTCTGATTCAGCCCCTCTGATTTAGCCCTCTGATTCAGCACCTCTGTTTCTCGCCCTCTGTTTCAGCCCCTCTGTATCTCACCATCTGTTTCAGCCCCTCTGATTCAGCCCCTCTGTTTCTCGCCCTCTGTTTCAGCCCCTCTGTTTCTCGCCCTCTGTTTCAGCCCCTCTGTTTCTCGCCCTCTGTTTCAGCCCCACTGTTTCAGTCCCTCTGTTTCAGCCCCTCTGATTCAGCCCCTCTGTTTCAGCCCCTCTGATTCAGCCCCTCTGATTTAGCCCTCTGATTCAGCCCCTCTCTTTCTCGCCCTCTGTTTCAGCCCCTCTGTTTTTCGCCCTGTTTTTAAGCCCCTCTGTTTCAGCCCGTCTGTTTCAGCCCCGCTGATTCAGCCCCTCTGTTTCAGCCCCTCTGAATCAGCCCCTCTGATTCAGCCCGTCTGTTTCAGACCCTCTGTTTCAGCCCCTCTGTTTCAGCCCCTCTGTTTCTCGCCCTCTGTTTCAGCCCCTATGTTTCTCGCCCTCTGTTTCAGCCCCTCTGTTTCTCGCCCTCTGTTTCAGCCCCTCTGATTCAGACCCTCTGTTTCAACCGCTCTGATTCAGCCCCTCTGATTTAGCCCCTCTGATTCAGCCCCTCTGTTTCTCGCCCTCCGTTTCAGCCCTTCTGTTTCAGCCCCTCTGTTTCTTGCCCTCTGTTTAAGCCCCTCTGTTTCTCGCCCTCTGTTTCAGCCCCTCTGATTCAGACTCTCTGTTTCACCACCTCTGATTCAGCCCCTCTGATTTAGCCCTCTGATTCAGCCCCTCTGTTTCTCACTCTCTGTTTCAGCCCCTCTGTTTCAGCCCCTCTGTTTCAGCCCCTCTGTTTCTCACCCTCTGTTTCAGCCCCTCTGATTCAGCCCCTCTGATTCAGCCCCACTCATTCAGACCCTATGTTTCAGCCCCTCTGTTTCTCGCCCTCTGTTTCAGCCCCTCTGTTTCTCGCCCTCTGTTTCAGCCCCTCTGTTTCTCGCCCTCTGTTTCAGCCTCTCTGTTTCTCGCCGTCTGTTTCAGCCCCTCTGTTTCAGCCCCTCTGTTTCAGCCCCTCTGTTTCTCGCCCTCTGTTTCAGCCCCTCTGTTTCTTGCCCTCTGTTTCAGCCCCTCTGTTTCTCGCCCTCTGTATCAGCCCCTCTGTTTCAGCCCCTCTGTTTTAGCCCCTCTGTTTCTCGCCCTCTGTTTCAGCCCCACTGTTTTTCGCCCTCTGTTTCAGCCCCTCTGTTTCTCGCCCTCTGTATCAGCCTCTCTGTTTCAGCCCCTCTGTTTCAGCCCCTCTGTTTCAGCTCTCTGTTTCTCGCCCTCTGTTTCAGCCGCTCTGTTTCAGCCCTACTGTTTCAGCGCCTCTGTTTCAGCCCCTCTGTTTCTCGCCCTCTGTTTCAGCCCCACTGTTTCTCGCCCTCTTTTTCAGCCCCTCTGTTTCAGCCCCTCTTTTTCTGCCCCTCTGTTTCTCGCCCTCGGTTTCAGCTCCTCTGTTTCTCGCCCTCGGTTTCTGCCCCTCTGATTTAGCCCCTCTGTTTCAGCCCCTCTGTTTCAGCCCCTCTGTTTCTCGCCCTCTGTTTCAGCCCCTCTGTTTCGCGCTCTCTGCTTCAGCCCCTCTGTTTCAGCCCCTCTTTTTATCGCCCTCTGTTTCTGTCCCTCTGTTTCTCGCCATCTGTTTCAGACCCTCTGATTCAGCACCTCTGTTTCAGCCCCTCTGTTTCGCGCCCTCTGTTTCAGCCCCTCTGTTTCTCGCCCTCTGTTTCAGCCCCTCTGTTTCTCGCCCTCTGTTTCAGCCCGTCTGTTTCAGCCCCTCTGTTTCAGCCCCTCTGTTTCTCGCCCTCTGTTTCAGCCCCTCTGTTTCTCAACCTCTGTTTCAGCCCCTCTGTTTCTCGCCCTCTGTTTCAGCCTCTCTGTTTCTCGCCCTCTGTTTCAGCCCCTCTGTTTCAGCCCCTCTGTTTCAGCCCCTCTGTTTCAGCCCCTCTGTTTCTCGCCCGCTGTTTCAGCCTCTCTGTTTCTCGCCCTCTGTTTCAGCCCCTCTGTTTCTCGCCCTCTGTATCAGTCCCTCTGATTCAGCCCCTCTGTTTCAGCCCCTCTGTTTCAGACCCTCTGTTTTTCGCACGCTGTTTCTGCCCCTCTGTTTCTCGCCCTCTGTTTCAGCCCCTCAGTTTCTCGCCCTCTGTTTCAGCCCCGCTGATTCAGCCCCTCTGTTTCAGCCCCTCTGAAACAGCCTCTCTGATTCAGCCCCTCTGTTTCAGACCCTCTGTTTCAGCCCCTCTGTTTCAGCCCCTCTGTTTCTCGCCCTCTGTTTCAGCCCCTCTGATTCAGACCCTCTGTTTCAACCCCTCTGATTCAGCCCCACTGGTTAAGCCCCTCTGATTCAGCCCCTCTGTTTCTCGCCCTCTGTTTCAGCCCCTCTGATTCAGCCCCTCTGTTTAAGCCCCTCTGATTCAGCCCCTCTGTTTCAGCCCCTCTATTTCAGCCCCTCTGTTTCAGCCCCTCTGTTTCAGGCTCTCTGTTTCAGCCCGTCTGTTTCAGCCCCTCTGTTTAAGCCCCTCTGTTTCTCGCACTCTGTTTCTCGCCCGCTGTTTCAGTCCCTTACTTTCTCGCCCACTGTTTCAGCCCCGCTGTTTCAGCCCCTCTGATTCAGCCCCTCTGATTCAGCCCCTCTGTTTCTCGCCCTCTGTTTCAGCCCCTCTGTTTCAGCCCCTCTGATTCAGCCCCTCTGATTCAGCCCCTCTGTTTCAGCCCCTCTGTTTCTCGCCCTCTGTTTCAGTCCCTCTGTTTCTCGCCCTCTGTTTCAGCCCCGCTGATTCAGCCCCTCTGTTTCAGCCCCTCTGAATCAGCCCCTCTGATTCAGCCCCTCTGATTCAGCCCCTCTGTTTCAGACCCTCTGTTTCAGCCCCTCTGTTTCAGCCCCTCTGTTTCTCGCCCTCTGTTTCAGCACCTCAATTTCTCGCCCTCTGTTTCAGCCCCTCTGATTCAGACCCTCTGTTTCAACCCCTCTGATTCAGCCCCTCTGATTTAGCCCCTCTGATTCAGCACCTCTGTTTCTCGCCCTCTGTTTCAGCCCTTCTGTTTCAGCACCTCTGTTTCAGCCCCTCTGTATCTCACCCTCTGTTTCAGCCCCTCTAATTCAGCCCCTCTGTTTCTCGCCCTCTGTTTCAGCCCCTCTGTTTCTTGCCCTCTGTTTCAGCCCCTCTGTTTCTCGCCCTCTGTTTCAGCCCCACTGTTTCAGCCCCTCTGTTTCAGCCCCTCTGATTCAGCCCCTCTGTTTCAGCCCCTCTGATTCAGCCCCTCTGATTTAGCCCTCTGATTCAGCCCCTCTCTTTCTCGCCCTCTGTTTCAGCCCCTCTGTTTTTCGCCCTGTTTTTAAGCCCCTCTGTTTCAGCCCGTCTGTTTCAGCCCCGCTGATTCAGCCCCTCTGTTTCAGCCCCTCTGAATCAGCCCCTCTGATTCAGCCCGTCTGTTTCAGACCCTCTGTTTCAGCCCCTCTGTTTCAGCAACTCTGTTTCTCGCCCTCTGTTTCAGCCCCTATGTTTCTCGCCCTCTGTTTCAGCCCCTCTGTTTCTCGCCCTCTGTTTCAGCCCCTCTGATTCAGACCCTCTGTTTCAACCCCTCTGATTCAGCCCCTCTGATTTAGCCCCTCTGATTCAGCCCCTCTGTTTCTCGCCCTCCGTTTCAGCCCTTCTGATTCAGCCCCTCTGTTTCTTGCCCTCTGTTTAAGCCCCTCTGTTTCTCGCCCTCTGTTTCAGCCACTCTGATTCAGACCCTCTGTTTCAGCACCTCTGATTCAGCCCCTCTGATTTAGCCCTCTGATTCAGCCCCTCTGTTTCTCGCTCTCTGTTTCAGCCCCTCTGTTTCAGCCACTCTGTTTCAGCCCCTCTGTTTCTCACCCTCTGTTTCAGCCCCTCTGATTCAGCCCCTCTGATTCAGACCCACTCATTCAGACCCTATGTTTCAGCCCCTCTGTTTCTCACCCTCTGTTTCAGCCCCTCTGTTTCTCGCCCTCTGTTTCAGCCCCTCTGTTTCTCGCCCTCTGTTTCAGCCTCTCTGTTTCTCGCCCTCTGTTTCAGCCCCTCTGTTTCAGCCCCTCTGTTTCAGCCCCTCTGTTTCTCGCCCTCTGTTTCAGCCCCTCTGTTTCTTGCCCTCTGTTTCAGCCCCTCTGTTTCTCGCCCTCTGTATCAGCCCCTCTGTTTCAGCCCCTCTGTTTCAGCCCCTCTGTTTCAGCTCCTCTGTTTCAGCCCCACTGTTTCTCGCCCTCTGTTCCTCGCCCTCTGTTTCAGCCCCTCTGTTTCTCGCCCTCTGTTTCAGCCCCTCTGTTCTGACCCTCTGATTCAGCACCTCTTTTTCAGCCCCTCTGTTTCGCGCCCTCTGTTTCAGACCCTCTGTTTTAGCCCTTCTGTTTCAGCCCCTCTGTTTCAGCCCCTCTGTTTCTCGCCCTCTGTTTCCGCCCCTCTGTTTCTCGCCCTCTGTTTCAGCCCCTCTGATTCTCGCCCTCTGTTTCTCGCCCTCTGTTTCAGCCCCTCTGTTTCTCGCCCTCTGTTCAGCCCCTCTGATTCAGCACCTCTTTTTCAGCCCCTCTGTTTCTCGCCCTCTGTATCAGTCCCTCTGATTCAGCCCCTCTGTTTCAGCCCCTCTGTTTCAGACCCTCTGTTTCTCGCCCGCTGTTTCTGCCCCTCTGTTTCTCGCCCTCTGTTTCAGCCCCTCAGTTTCTCGCCCTCTGTTTCAGCCCCGCTAATTCAGCCCCTCTGATTCAGCCCCTCTGTTTCAGACCCTCTGATCCTCGCCCTCTGTTTCAGCCCCTCTGTTTCAGCCCTTCTGTTTCAACCCCTCTGTTTCAGCCCCTCTGTTTCTCGCCCTCTGTTTCAGCCCCGATGATTCAGCCCCTCTGTTTCAGCCCCTCTGTATCTCGCCCTCTGTTTCTGCCCCTCTGTTTCAACCCCTCTGTTTCAGCCCCTCTGTTTCTAGCCCTCTGTTTCAGCCCCTCTGTTTCTCGCCCTCTGTTTCAGCCCCTCTGTTTCAGCCCCTCTGTTTCTCGCCCTCTGTTTCTGCCCCTCTGTTTCTCGCCCTCTGTTTCAGCCCCTCAGTTTCTCGCCCTCTGTTTCAGCCCCGCTGATTCAGCCACTCTGTTTCAGTCCCTCTGAATCAGCCCCTCTGATTCAGCCCGTCTGTTTCAGACCCTCTGTTTCAGCCCCTCTGTTTCAGCCCCTCTGTTTCTCGCCCTCTGTTTCAGCCCCTATGTTTCTCGCCCTCTGTTTCAGCCCCTCTGTGTCTCGCCCTCTGTTTCAGCCCCTCTGATTCAGACCCTCTGTTTCAACCCCTCTGATTCAGCTCCTCTGATTTAGCCCCTCTGATTCAGCCCCTCTGTTTCTCGCCCTCTGTTTCAGCCCTTCTGTTTCAGCCCCTCAGTTTCTTGCCCTCTGTTTCAGCCCCTCTGTTTCTCGCCCTCTGTTTCAGCCCCTCTGATTCAGCCCCTCTGTTTCAGCCCCTCTGATTCAGCACCTCTGTTTCAGCCCCTCTGTTTCTCACTCTCTGTTTCAGCCCCTCTGTTTCTCGCCCTCTGTTTCAGCCCCTCTGTTTCTCGCCCTCTGTTTTAGCCTCTCTGTTTCTCGCCCTCTGTTTCAGCCTCTCTGTTTCAGCCCCTCTGTTTCAGGCCCTCTGTTTCAGCCCCTCTGTTTCTCGCCCTCTGTTTCAGCCCCTCTGTTTCTCGCCCTCTGTTTCAGCCCCTCTGTTTCTCGCCCTCTGTATCAGCCCCTCTGTTTCAGCCCCTCTGTTTCAGACCCTCTGTTTCTCGCCCTCTGTTTCTCGCCCTCTGTTTCAGCCCCTCTGTTTCTCGCCCTCTGTTTCAGCCCCTCTGTTTCAGCCCCTCTGATTCAGCGCCTCTGATTCAGCCCCTCTGATCCTCGCCCTCTGTTTCAGCCCCTCTGTTTCAGCCCTTCTGTTTCAACCCCTCTGTTTCAGCCCCTCTGTTTCTCGCCCTCTGTTTCAGCCCCTCTGTTTCAGCCCCTCTGTTTCAGCCCCTCTGTTTCTCGCCCTCTGTTTCAGACCCTCCTTTCTAGCCGTCTGTTTCAGCCCCTCTGATTCAGCCCCTCTGTTTCAGTCCCTCTGATTCAGCCCCTCAGATTCAGCCTCTCTGATTCAGCCCCACTGTTTCTCGCCCTCTGTTTCAGCCCCTCTTTTTCAGCCCCTCTGTTTCAGCCCCTCTGTTTCTCACCCTCTGATTCAGCCCCTCTGTTTCAGCACCTCTGATTCAGCCCCTCTGATTCAGCCCCTCTGATTCAGCCCCTCTGTTTCCCGCCCCTATGTTTCAGACCCTCTGTTTCTCGCCCTCTGTTTCAGCCCCTCTGTTTCTTGACCTCTGTTTCAGCCCCTCTGTTTCAGCCCCTCTGTTTCAGCCCCTCTGTTTCTGGCCCTCTGTTTCCGCCCCTCTGTTTTTCGCCCTCTGTTTCAGCCCCTCTGTTTCTCGCCCTCTGTATCAGCACCTCTGTTTCAGCCCCTCTGTTTCAGCTCTCTGTTTCAGCCCCTCTGATTCAGCCCCTCTGATTCAGCTCTCTGTTTCTCGCCCTCTGTTTCAGCCGCTCTGTTTCAGCCCTACTGTTTCAGCCCCTCTGTTTCAGCCCTTCTGTTTCAGCACCTCTGTTTCTTGCCCTCTGTTTCGGCCACTCTGTTTCTCGCCCTCTGTTTCAGCCCCTCTGATTCAGCCCCTCTGATTCAGCCCCTCTGATTCAGCCCCTCTGATTTAGCCCTCTGATTCAGCCCCTCTGTTTCTCGCCCTATGTTTCAGCCCCTCTGTTTTTCGCCCTCTTTTTCAGCCCCTCTGTTTCAGCCCGTCTGTTTCAGCCACTCTGTTTCTCGCCCTCTGTTTCAGCCGCTCTGTTTCTCAGCCTCTGTTTCAGCCCCTCTGATTCAGCCCCTCTGTTTCTCGCCCTCTGTTTCAGCCCCTCTGTTTCTCAGCCTCTGTTTCAGCCCCTCTGATTCAGCCCCTCTGTTTCTCGCCCTCTGTTTCAGCCCCACTGTTTCAGCCCCTCTGTTTCAGCCCCTCTGTTTCAACCCCTCTGTTTCAGCTCCTCTGTTTCTAGCCCTCTGTTTCAGCCCCTCTGTTTCTCGCCCTCTGTTTCAGCCCCTCTGTTTCAGCCCCTCTGTTTCTCGCCCTCTGTTTCTGCCCCTCTGTTTCTCGCCCTCTGTTTCAGCCCCTTAGTTTCTCGCCCTCTGTTTCAGCCCCGCTGATTCAGCCCCTCAGTTTAAGCCCCTCTGAATCAGCCCCTCTGATTCTGCCCGTCTGTTTCAGACCCTCTGTTTCAGCCCCTCTGTTTCAGCCCCTCTGTTTCTCGCCCTCTGTTTCAGCCCCTATGTTTCTCGCCCTCTGTTTTAGCCCCTCTGTTTCTCGCCCTCTGTTTCAGCCCCTCTGATTCAGACCCTCTGTTTCAACCCCTCTGATTCAGCCCCTCTGATTTAGCCCCTCTGATTCAGCCCCTCTGTTTCTCGCCCTCTGTTTCAGCCCTTCTGTTTCAGCCCCTCTGTTTCTTGCCCTCTGTTTCAGCCCCTCTGATTCTCGCCCTCTGTTTCAACACCGCTTATTCAGCACCTCTGTTTCAGCCCCTCTGATTCAGCCCCTCTGATTTAGCCCTCTGATTCAGCCCCTCTGTTTCTCGCTCTCTGTTTCAGCCCCTCTGTTTCAGCCCCACTGTTTGAGCCCCTCTGTTTCTCACCCTCTGTTTCAGCCCCTCTGATTCAGCCCCTCTGATTCAGCCCCACTCATTCAGCCACTCTGTTTCAGCCCCTCTCTTTCTCGCCCTCTGTTTCAGCCCCTTTGTTTCAGCCCCTCTGTTTCAGTCCCTCTGTTTCTCGCCCTCTGTTTCAGCCCCTCTGTTTCTCGCCCTCTGTTTCAGCCCCTCTGTTTCTCGCCCTCTGTTTCAGCCCCTCTGTTTCAGCCCCTCTGTTTCTCGCCCTCTGTTTCAGCCCCTCTGTTTCTCGCCCTCTGTTTCAGCCTCTCTGTTTCTCGCCCTCTGTTTCTGCCTCTCTGTTTCTCGCCCTCTGGTTCAGCCCCTCTGTTTCAGCCCCTCAGTTTCAGCCCTTCTGTTTCTGCCCCTCTGTTTCTCGCCCTCTGTTTCAGCCCCTCTGTTTCTCGCCCTCTGTTTCAGCCCCTCTGTTTCTCGCCCTCTGTATCAGACCCTCTGTTTCAGCCCCTCTGTTTCAGCCACTCTGTTACAGCCCCTCTGTTTCATCCCCTCTGTTTCTCGCCCTCTGTTTCTCGCCCTCTGTTTCAGCCCCTCTGTTTCTCACCCTCTGTTTCAGCCCCTCTGTTTCAGCCCCTCTGATTCAGCACCTCTTATTCAGCCCCTCTGTTTCTCGCCCTCTGTTTCTGACCCTCTGTTTTAGCCCTTCTGTTTCAGCCCCTCTGTTTCAGCCCCTCTGTTTCTCGCCCTCTGTTTCTGCCCCTCTGTTTCTCGCCCTCTGTTTCTCGCCCTCTGTTTCAGCCCCTCTGTTTCTAGCCCTCTGTTTCAGCCCCTCTGTTTCTCGCCCTCTGTTTCAGCCCCTCTGTTTCAGCCCCTCTGTTTCTCGCCCTCTGTTTCTGCCCCTCTGTTTCTCGCCCTCTGTTTCAGCCCCTCAGTTTCTCGCCCTCTGTTTCAGCCCCGCTGATTCAGCCCCTCTGTTTCAGCCCCTCTGAATCAGCCCCTCTGATTCAGCCCCTCTGTTTCAGACCCTCTGTTTCAGACCCTCTGTTTCAGCCCCTCTGTTTCTCGCCCTCTGTTTCAGCCCCTCTGATTCAGACCCTCTGTTTCAACCCCTCTGATTCAGCCCCTCTGATTTAGCCCCTCTGTTTCAGCCCCTCTGTTTCAGCCCCTCTGTTTCTCGCCCTCTGTTTCAGCCCCTCAGTTTCTCGCCCTCTGTTTCAGTCCCGCTGATTCAGCCCCTCTGTTTCAGCCCCTCTGAATCAGCCCCTCTGATTCAGCCCCTCTGTTTCAGCCCCTCTGATTCAGCCCCTCTGTTTCAGCCCCTCTGATTCAGTCCCTCTGATTTAGCCCTCTTATACAGCCTCTCTGTTTCTCGCCCTCTGTTTCAGCCCCTCTGTTTCAGCCCCTCTGTTTTCACCCTCTGTTTCAGCCCCTCAGTTTCTCGCCCTCTGTTTCAGCCCCGCTGATTCAGCCCCTCTGTTTCAGCCCCTCTGAATCAGCACCTCTGATTCAGCCCCTCTGTTTCAGACCCTCTGTTTCAGCCCCTCTGTTTCTCGCCCTCTGTTTCAGCCCCTATGTTTCTCGCCCTCTGGTTCAGCCCCTCTATTTCTCGCCCTCTGATTCAGCCCCTCTGATTCAGACCCTCTGTTTCAACCCCTCTGATTCATCCCCTCTGATTTAGCCCCTCTGATTCAGCCCCTCTGTTTCTCGCCCTCTGTTTCAGCCCTTCTGTTTCAGCCCCTCTGTTTCTTGCCCTCTGTTTCAGCCCCTCTGTTTCTCGCCCGCTGTTTCAGCCCCTCTGATTCAGCCCCTCCGTTTCAGCCCCTCTGATTCAGCCGCTCTGATTTAGCCCTCTGATTCAGCCCCTCTGTTTCTCGCCCTCTGTTTCAGCCCCTCTGTTTTTCGCCCTCTTTTTCAGCCCCTCTGTTTCAGCCCGTCTGTTTCAGCCACTCTGTTTCTCGCCCTCTGTTTCAGCCCCTCTGTTTCTCACCCTCTGTTTCAGCCCCTCTGATTCAGCCCCTCTGTTTCTCGCCCTCTGTTTCAGCCCCTCTGCTTCTCGCCCTCTGTTTCAGCCCCTCTGTTTCTCGCCCTCTGTTTCAGCCCCACTGTTTCAGCCCCTCTGTTTCAGCCCCTCTGTTTCAACCCCTCTGTTTCAGCCCCTCTGTTTCTAGCCCTCTGTTTCAACCCCTCTGTTTCTCGCCCTCTGTTTCTAGCCCTCTGTTTCAACCCCTCTGTTTCTCGCCCTCTGTTTATGCCCCTCTGTTTCAGCCCCTCTGTTTCTCGCCCTCTGTTTCTGCCCCTCTGTTTCTCGCCCTCTGTTTCCGCCCCTCAGTTTCTCGCCCTCTGTTTCAGCCCCGCTGATTCAGCCCCTCTGTTTCAGTCCCTCTAAATCAGACCCTCTGATTCAGCCCGTCTGTTTCAGACCCTCTGTTTCAGCCCCTCTGTTTCTCGCCCTCTGTTTCAGCCCCTATGTTTCTCGCCCTCTGTTTCAGCCCCTCTGTGTCTCGCCCTCTGTTTCAGCCCCTCAGATTCACACCCTCTGTTTCAACCCCTCTGATTCAGCCCCACTGATTTAGCCCCTCTGATTCAGCCCCTCTGTTTCTCGCCCGCTGTTTCAGCCCTTCTGTTTCAGCCCCTCTGTTTCTTGCCCTCTGTTTCAGCCCCTCTGTTTCTCGCCCTCTGTTTCAGCCGCTCTGATTCAGCCCCTCTGTTTCAGCCCCTCTGATTCAGCCCCTCTGATTTAGCCCTCTGATTCAGCCCCTCTGTTTCTCGCTCTCTGTTTCAGCCCCTCTACTCAGCCCCTCTGTTTCAGCCCCTCTGTTTCTCACCCTCTGTTTCAGCCCCTCTGATTCAGCCCCTCTGATTCAGCCCCACTCATTCAGCCCCTCTGTTTCAGCCCCTCTGTTTCTCGCCCTCTGTTTCAGCCCCTCTGTTTCTCGCCCTCTGTTTCAGCCCCTCTATTTCAGCCCCTCTGTTTCAGCCCCTCTGTTTCTCACCCTCTGTTTCAGCCCCTCTGATTCAGCCCCTCTGATTCAGCCCCACTCATTCAGCCCCTCTGTTTCAGCCCCTCTGTTTCTCGCCCTCTGTTTCAGCCCCTCTGTCTCTCGCTCTCTGTTTCAGCCCTTCTGTTTCAGCCCCTCTGTTTCTTGCCCTCTGTTTCAGCCCCTCTGTTTCTCGCCCTCTGTTTCAGCACCGCTGATTCAGCACCTCTGTTTCAGCCCCTCTGATTCAGCCCCTCTGATTTAGCCCTCTGATTCAGCCCCTCTGTTTCTCGCTCTCTGTTTCAGCCCCTCTGTTTCAGCCCCTCTGTTTCAGCCCCTCTGTTTCTCACCCTCTGTTTCAGCCCCTCTGATTCAGCCCCTCTGATTCAGCCCCACTCATTCAGCCCCTCTGTTTCAGCCCCTCTGTTTCTCGCCCACTGTTTCAGCCCCTCTGTTTCAGCCCCTCTGTTTCAGTCCCTCTGTTTCTCGCCCTCTGTTTCAGCCCCTGTGTTTCTCGCCCTCTGTTTCAGCCCCTCTGTTTCTCGCCCTCTGTTTCAGCCCCTCTGTTTCAGCCCCTCTGTTTCTCGCCCTCTGTTTCCGCCCCTCTGTTTCTCGCCCTCTGTTTCAGCCCCTCTGTTTCTCGCCCTCTGTTTCTGCCTCTCTGTTTCTCGCCCTCTGGTTCAGCCCCTCTGTTTCAGCCCCTCTGTTTCAGCCCTTCTGTTTCTGCCCCTCTGTTTCTCGCCCTCTGTTTCAGCCCCTCTGATTCTCGCCCTCTGTTTCAGCCCCTCTGTTTCTCGCCCTCTGTATCAGCCCCTCTGTTTCAGCCCCTCTGTTTCAGCCACTCTGTTTCAGCCCCTCTGTTTCAGCCCCTCTGTTTCTCGCCCTCAGTTTCTCGCCCTCTGTTTCTCACCCTCTGTTTCAGCCCCTCTGTTTCAGCCCCTCTGATTCAGCACCTCTTATTCAGCCCCTCTGTTTCTCGCCCTCTGTTTCAGACCCACTGTTTTAGCCCTTCTGTTTCAGCCCCTCTGTTTCAGCCCCTCTGTTTCTCGCCCTCTGTTTCTGCCCCTCTGTTTCTCGCCCTCTGTTTCTCGCCCTCTGTTTCAGCCCCTCTGTTTCTAGCCCTCTGTTTCAGCCCCTCTGTTTCTCGCCCTCTGTTTCAGCCCCTCTGTTTCAGCCCCTCCGTTTCTCGCCCTCTGTTTCAGCCCCTCTGATTCAGACCCTCTGTTTCAACCCCTCTGATTCAGCCCCTCTGATTTAGCCCCTCTGATTCAGCCCCTCTGTTTCTCGCCCTCTGTTTCAGCCCTTCTGTTTCAGCCCCTCTGTTTCTTGCCCTCTGTTTCAGCCCCTCTGATTCTCGCCCTCTGTTTCAACACCGCTTATTCAGCACCTCTGTTTCAGCCCCTCTGATTCAGCCCCTCTGATTTAGCCCTCTGATTCAGCCCCTCTGTTTCTCGCTCTCTGTTTCAGCCCCTCTGTTTCAGCCCCACTGTTTGAGCCCCTCTGTTTCTCACCCTCTGTTTCAGCCCCTCTGATTCAGCCCCTCTGATTCAGCCCCACTCATTCAGCCACTCTGTTTCAGCCCCTCTGTTTCTCGCCCTCTGTTTCAGCCCCTTTGTTTCAGCCCCTCTGTTTCAGTCCCTCTGTTTCTCGCCCTCTGTTTCAGCCCCTCTGTTTCTCGCCCTCTGTTTCAGCCCCTCTGTTTCTCGCCCTCTGTTTCAGCCCCTCTGTTTCAGCCCCTCTGTTTCTCGCCCTCTGTTTCAGCCCCTCTGTTTCTCGCCCTCTGTTTCAGCCCCTCTGTTTCTCGCCCTCTGTTTCTGCCTCTCTGTTTCTCGCCCTCTGGTTCAGCCCCTCTGTTTCAGCCCCTCAGATTCAGCCCTTCTGTTTCTGCCCCTCTGTTTCTCGCCCTCTGTTTCAGCCCCTCTGTTTCTCGCCCTCTGTTTCAGCCCCTCTGTTTCTCGCCCTCTGTATCAGACCCTCTGTTTCAGCCCCTCTGTTTCAGCCACTCTGTTACAGCCCCTCTGTTTCAGCCCCTCTGTTTCTCGCCCTCTGTTTCTCGCCCTCTGTTTCAGCCCCTCTGTTTCTCACCCTCTGTTTCAGCCCCTCTGTTTCAGCCCCTCTGATTCAGTACCTCTTATTCAGCCCCTCTGTTTCTCGCCCTCTGTTTCTGACCCTCTGTTTTAGCCCTTCTGTTTCAGCCCCTCTGTTTCAGCCCCTCTGTTTCTCGCCCTCTGTTTCTGCCCCTCTGTTTCTCGCCCTCTGTTTCTCGCCCTCTGTTTCAGCCCCTCTGTTTCTAGCCCTCTGTTTCAGCCCCTCTGTTTCTCGCCCTCTGTTTCAGCCCCTCTGTTTCAGCCCCTCTGTTTCTCGCCCTCTGTTTCTGCCCCTCTGTTTCTCGCCCTCTGTTTCAGCCCCTCAGTTTCTCGCCCTCTGTTTCAGCCCCGCTGATTCAGCCCCTCTGTTTCAGCCCCTCTGAATCAGCCCCTCTGATTCAGCCCCTCTGTTTCAGACCCTCTGTTTCAGACCCTCTGTTTCAGCCCCTCTGTTTCTCGCCCTCTGTTTCAGCCCCTCTGATTCAGCCCCTCTGTTTCTCGCCCTCTGTTTCAGCCCCTATGTTTCTCGCCCTCTGGTTCAGCCCCTCTATTTCTCGCCCTCTGATTCAGCCCCTCTGATTCAGACCCTCTGTTTCAACCCCTCTGATTCATCCCCTCTGATTTAGCCCCTCTGATTCAGCCCCTCTGTTTCTCGCCCTCTGTTTCAGCCCTTCTGTTTCAGCCCCTCTGTTTCTTGCCCTCTGTTTCAGCCCCTCTGTTTCTCGCCCGCTGTTTCAGCCCCTCTGATTCAGCCCCTCCGTTTCAGCCCCTCTGATTCAGCCGCTCTGATTTAGCCCTCTGATTCAGCCCCTCTGTTTCTCGCCCTCTGTTTCAGCCCCTCTGTTTTTCGCCCTCTTTTTCAGCCCCTCTGTTTCAGCCCGTCTGTTTCAGCCACTCTGTTTCTCGCCCTCTGTTTCAGCCCCTCTGTTTCTCACCCTCTGTTTCAGCCCCTCTGATTCAGCCCCTCTGTTTCTCGCCCTCTGTTTCAGCCCCTCTGCTTCTCGCCCTCTGTTTCAGCCCCTCTGTTTCTCGCCCTCTGTTTCAGCCCCACTGTTTCAGCCCCTCTGTTTCAGCCCCTCTGTTTCAACCCCTCTGTTTCAGCCCCTCTGTTTCTAGCCCTCTGTTTCAACCCCTCTGTTTCTCGCCCTCTGTTTCTGCCCCTCTGTTTCAACCCCTCTGTTTCAGCCCCTCTGTTTCTAGCCCTCTGTTTCAACCCCTCTGTTTCTCGCCCTCTGTTTCTGCCCCTCTGTTTCAGCCCCTCTGTTTCTCGCCCTCTGTTTCAGCCCCACTGTTTCAGCCCCTCTGTTTCAGCCCCTCTGTTTCAACCCCTCTGTTTCAGCCCCTCTGTTTCTAGCCCTCTGTTTCAACCCCTCTGTTTCTCGCCCTCTGTTTATGCCCCTCTGTTTCAGCCCCTCTGTTTCTCGCCCTCTGTTTCTGCCCCTCTGTTTCTCGCCCTCTGTTTCCGCCCCTCAGTTTCTCGCCCTCTGTTTCAGCCCCGCTGATTCAGCCCCTCTGTTTCAGTCCCTCTAAATCAGACCCTCTGATTCAGCCCGTCTGTTTCAGACCCTCTGTTTCAGCCCCTCTGTTTCAGCCCCTCTGTTTCTCGCCCTCTGTTTCAGCCCCTATGTTTCTCGCCCTCTGTTTCAGCCCCTCTGTGTCTCGCCCTCTGTTTCAGCCCCTCAGATTCACACCCTCTGTTTCAACCCCTCTGATTCAGCCCCACTGATTTAGCCCCTCTGATTCAGCCCCTCTGTTTCTCGCCCGCTGTTTCAGCCCTTCTGTTTCAGCCCCTCTGTTTCTTGCCCTCTGTTTCAGCCCCTCTGTTTCTCGCCCTCTGTTTCAGCCGCTCTGATTCAGCCCCTCTGTTTCAGCCCCTCTGATTCAGCCCCTCTGATTTAGCCCTCTGATTCAGCCCCTCTGTTTCTCGCTCTCTGTTTCAGCCCCTCTACTCAGCCCCTCTGTTTCAGCCCCTCTGTTTCTCACCCTCTGTTTCAGCCCCTCTGATTCAGCCCCTCTGATTCAGCCCCACTCATTCAGCCCCTCTGTTTCAGCCCCTCTGTTTCTCGCCCTCTGTTTCAGCCCCTCTGTTTCTCGCCCTCTGTTTCAGCCCCTCTATTTCAGCCCCTCTGTTTCAGCCCCTCTGTTTCTCACCCTCTGTTTCAGCCCCTCTGATTCAGCCCCTCTGATTCAGCCCCACTCATTCAGCCCCTCTGTTTCAGCCCCTCTGTTTCTCGCCCTCTGTTTCAGCCCCTCTGTCTCTCGCTCTCTGTTTCAGCCCTTCTGTTTCAGCCCCTCTGTTTCTTGCCCTCTGTTTCAGCCCCTCTGTTTCTCGCCCTCTGTTTCAGCACCGCTGATTCAGCACCTCTGTTTCAGCCCCTCTGATTCAGCCCCTCTGATTTAGCCCTCTGATTCAGCCCCTCTGTTTCTCGCTCTCTGTTTCAGCCCCTCTGTTTCAGCCCCTCTGTTTCAGCCCCTCTGTTTCTCACCCTCTGTTTCAGCCCCTCTGATTCAGCCCCTCTGATTCAGCCCCACTCATTCAGCCCCTCTGTTTCAGCCCCTCTGTTTCTCGCCCACTGTTTCAGCCCCTCTGTTTCAGCCCCTCTGTTTCAGTCCCTCTGTTTCTCGCCCTCTGTTTCAGCCCCTGTGTTTCTCGCCCTCTGTTTCAGCCCCTCTGTTTCTCGCCCTCTGTTTCAGCCCCTCTGTTTCAGCCCCTCTGTTTCTCGCCCTCTGTTTCCGCCCCTCTGTTTCTCGCCCTCTGTTTCAGCCCCTCTGTTTCTCGCCCTCTGTTTCTGCCTCTCTGTTTCTCGCCCTCTGGTTCAGCCCCTCTGTTTCAGCCCCTCTGTTTCAGCCCTTCTGTTTCTGCCCCTCTGTTTCTCGCCCTCTGTTTCAGCCCCTCTGATTCTCGCCCTCTGTTTCAGCCCCTCTGTTTCTCGCCCTCTGTATCAGCCCCTCTGTTTCAGCCCCTCTGTTTCAGCCACTCTGTTTCAGCCCCTCTGTTTCAGCCCCTCTGTTTCTCGCCCTCAGTTTCTCGCCCTCTGTTTCTCACCCTCTGTTTCAGCCCCTCTGTTTCAGCCCCTCTGATTCAGCACCTCTTATTCAGCCCCTCTGTTTCTCGCCCTCTGTTTCAGACCCACTGTTTTAGCCCTTCTGTTTCAGCCCCTCTGTTTCAGCCCCTCTGTTTCTCGCCCTCTGTTTCTGCCCCTCTGTTTCTCGCCCTCTGTTTCTCGCCCTCTGTTTCAGCCCCTCTGTTTCTAGCCCTCTGTTTCAGCCCCTCTGTTTCTCGCCCTCTGTTTCAGCCCCTCTGTTTCAGCCCCTCCGTTTCTCGCCCTCTGTTTCAGCCCCTCTGATTCAGACCCTCTGTTTCAACCCCTCTGATTCAGCCCCTCTGTTTCAGCCCCTCTGATTCTCGCCCTCTGTTTCAGCCCCTCTGTTTCTCGCCCTCTGTATCAGCCCCTCTGTTTCAGCCCCTCTGTTTCAGCCACTCTGTTTCAGCCCCTCTGTTTCAGCCCCTCTGTTTCTCGCCCTCAGTTTCTCGCCCTCTGTTTCTCACCCTCTGTTTCAGCCCCTCTGTTTCAGCCCCTCTGATTCAGCACCTCTTATTCAGCCCCTCTGTTTCTCGCCCTCTGTTTCAGACCCACTGTTTTAGCCCTTCTGTTTCAGCCCCTCTGTTTCAGCCCCTCTGTTTCTCGCCCTCTGTTTCTGCCCCTCTGTTTCTCGCCCTCTGTTTCTCGCCCTCTGTTTCAGCCCCTCTGTTTCTAGCCCTCTGTTTCAGCCCCTCTGTTTCTCGCCCTCTGTTTCAGCCCCTCTGTTTCAGCCCCTCCGTTTCTCGCCCTCTGTTTCAGCCCCTCTGATTCAGACCCTCTGTTTCAACCCCTCTGATTCAGCCCCTCTGATTTAGCCCCTCTGATTCAGCCCCTCTGTTTCTCGCCCTCTGTTTCAGCCCTTCTGTTTCAGCCCCTCTGTTTCTTGCCCTCTGTTTCAGCCCCTCTGATTCTCGCCCTCTGTTTCAACACCGCTTATTCAGCACCTCTGTTTCAGCCCCTCTGATTCAGCCCCTCTGATTTAGCCCTCTGATTCAGCCCCTCTGTTTCTCGCTCTCTGTTTCAGCCCCTCTGTTTCAGCCCCACTGTTTGAGCCCCTCTGTTTCTCACCCTCTGTTTCAGCCCCTCTGATTCAGCCCCTCTGATTCAGCCCCACTCATTCAGCCACTCTGTTTCAGCCCCTCTGTTTCTCGCCCTCTGTTTCAGCCCCTTTGTTTCAGCCCCTCTGTTTCAGTCCCTCTGTTTCTCGCCCTCTGTTTCAGCCCCTCTGTTTCTCGCCCTCTGTTTCAGCCCCTCTGTTTCTCGCCCTCTGTTTCAGCCCCTCTGTTTCAGCCCCTCTGTTTCTCGCCCTCTGTTTCAGCCCCTCTGTTTCTCGCCCTCTGTTTCAGCCCCTCTGTTTCTCGCCCTCTGTTTCTGCCTCTCTGTTTCTCGCCCTCTGGTTCAGCCCCTCTGTTTCAGCCCCTCAGTTTCAGCCCTTCTGTTTCTGCCCCTCTGTTTCTCGCCCTCTGTTTCAGCCCCTCTGTTTCTCGCCCTCTGTTTCAGCCCCTCTGTTTCTCGCCCTCTGTATCAGACCCTCTGTTTCAGCCCCTCTGTTTCAGCCACTCTGTTACAGCCCCTCTGTTTCAGCCCCTCTGTTTCTCGCCCTCTGTTTCTCGCCCTCTGTTTCAGCCCCTCTGTTTCTCACCCTCTGTTTCAGCCCCTCTGTTTCAGCCCCTCTGATTCAGCACCTCTTATTCAGCCCCTCTGTTTCTCGCCCTCTGTTTCTGACCCTCTGTTTTAGCCCTTCTGTTTCAGCCCCTCTGTTTCAGCCCCTCTGTTTCTCGCCCTCTGTTTCTGCCCCTCTGTTTCTCGCCCTCTGTTTCTCGCCCTCTGTTTCAGCCCCTCTGTTTCTAGCCCTCTGTTTCAGCCCCTCTGTTTCTCGCCCTCTGTTTCAGCCCCTCTGTTTCAGCCCCTCTGTTTCTCGCCCTCTGTTTCTGCCCCTCTGTTTCTCGCCCTCTGTTTCAGCCCCTCAGTTTCTCGCCCTCTGTTTCAGCCCCGCTGATTCAGCCCCTCTGTTTCAGCCCCTCTGAATCAGCCCCTCTGATTCAGCCCCTCTGTTTCAGACCCTCTGTTTCAGACCCTCTGTTTCAGCCCCTCTGTTTCTCGCCCTCTGTTTCAGCCCCTCTGATTCAGACCCTCTGTTTCAACCCCTCTGATTCAGCCCCTCTGATTTAGCCCCTCTGTTTCAGCCCCTCTGTTTCTGCCCCTCTGTTTCTCGCCCTCTGTTTCAGCCCCTCAGTTTCTCGCCCTCTGTTTCAGTCCCGCTGATTCAGCCCCTCTGTTTCAGCCCCTCTGAATCAGCCCCTCTGATTCAGCCCCTCTGTTTCAGCCCCTCTGATTCAGCCCCTCTGTTTCAGCCCCTCTGATTCAGTCCCTCTGATTTAGCCCTCTTATACAGCCTCTCTGTTTCTCGCCCTCTGTTTCAGCCCCTCTGTTTCAGCCCCTCTGTTTTCACCCTCTGTTTCAGCCCCTCAGTTTCTCGCCCTCTGTTTCAGCCCCGCTGATTCAGCCCCTCTGTTTCAGCCCCTCTGAATCAGCACCTCTGATTCAGCCCCTCTGTTTCAGACCCTCTGTTTCAGCCCCTCTGTTTCTCGCCCTCTGTTTCAGCCCCTATGTTTCTCGCCCTCTGGTTCAGCCCCTCTATTTCTCGCCCTCTGATTCAGCCCCTCTGATTCAGACCCTCTGTTTCAACCCCTCTGATTCATCCCCTCTGATTTAGCCCCTCTGATTCAGCCCCTCTGTTTCTCGCCCTCTGTTTCAGCCCTTCTGTTTCAGCCCCTCTGTTTCTTGCCCTCTGTTTCAGCCCCTCTGTTTCTCGCCCGCTGTTTCAGCCCCTCTGATTCAGCCCCTCCGTTTCAGCCCCTCTGATTCAGCCGCTCTGATTTAGCCCTCTGATTCAGCCCCTCTGTTTCTCGCCCTCTGTTTCAGCCCCTCTGTTTTTCGCCCTCTTTTTCAGCCCCTCTGTTTCAGCCCGTCTGTTTCAGCCACTCTGTTTCTCGCCCTCTGTTTCAGCCCCTCTGTTTCTCACCCTCTGTTTCAGCCCCTCTGATTCAGCCCCTCTGTTTCTCGCCCTCTGTTTCAGCCCCTCAGCTTCTCGCCCTCTGTTTCAGCCCCTCTGTTTCTCGCCCTCTGTTTCAGCCCCACTGTTTCAGCCCCTCTGTTTCAGCCCCTCTGTTTCAACCCCTCTGTTTCAGCCCCTCTGTTTCTAGCCCTCTGTTTCAACCCCTCTGTTTCTCGCCCTCTGTTTCTGCCCCTCTGTTTCAACCCCTCTGTTTCAGCCCCTCTGTTTCTAGCCCTCTGTTTCAAACCCTCTGTTTCTCGCCCTCTGTTTCTGCCCCTCTGTTTCAGCCCCTCTGTTTCTCGCCCTCTGTTTCAGCCCCACTGTTTCAGCCCCTCTGTTTCAGCCCCTCTGTTTCAACCCCTCTGTTTCAGCCCCTCTGTTTCTAGCCCTCTGTTTCAACCCCTCTGTTTCTCGCCCTCTGTTTATGCCCCTCTGTTTCAGGCCCTCTGTTTCTCGCCCTCTGTTTCTGCCCCTCTGTTTCTCGCCCTCTGTTTCCGCCCCTCAGTTTCTCGCCCTCTGTTTCAGCCCCGCTGATTCAGCCCCTCTGTTTCAGTCCCTCTAAATCAGACCCTCTGATTCAGCCCGTCTGTTTCAGACCCTCTGTTTCAGCCCCTCTGTTTCAGCCCCTCTGTTTCTCGCCCTCTGTTTCAGCCCCTATGTTTCTCGCCCTCTGTTTCAGCCCCTCTGTGTCTCGCCCTCTGTTTCAGCCCCTCAGATTCACACCCTCTGTTTCAACCCCTCTGATTCAGCCCCACTGATTTAGCCCCTCTGATTCAGCCCCTCTGTTTCTCGCCCGCTGTTTCAGCCCTTCTGTTTCAGCCCCTCTGTTTCTTGCCCTCTGTTTCAGCCCCTCTGTTTCTCGCCCTCTGTTTCAGCCGCTCTGATTCAGCCCCTCTGTTTCAGCCCCTCTGATTCAGCCCCTCTGATTTAGCCCTCTGTTTCTCGCTCTCTGTTTCAGCCCCTCTACTCAGCCCCTCTGTTTCAGCCCCTCTGTTTCTCACCCTCTGTTTCAGCCCCTCTGATTCAGCCCCTCTGATTCAGCCCCACTCATTCAGCCCCTCTGTTTCAGCCCCTCTGTTTCTCGCCCTCTGTTTCAGCCCCTCTGTTTCTCGCCCTCTGTTTCAGCCCCTCTATTTCAGCCCCTCTGTTTCAGCCCCTCTGTTTCTCACCCTCTGTTTCAGCCCCTCTGATTCAGCCCCTCTGATTCAGCCCCACTCATTCAGCCCCTCTGTTTCAGCCCCTCTGTTTCTCGCCCTCTGTTTCAGCCCCTCTGTCTCTCGCTCTCTGTTTCAGCCCTTCTGTTTCAGCCCCTCTGTTTCTTGCCCTCTGTTTCAGCCCCTCTGTTTCTCGCCCTCTGTTTCAGCACCGCTGATTCAGCACCTCTGTTTCAGCCCCTCTGATTCAGCCCCTCTGATTTAGCCCTCTGATTCAGCCCCTCTGTTTCTCGCTCTCTGTTTCAGCCCCTCTGTTTCAGCCCCTCTGTTTCAGCCCCTCTGTTTCTCACCCTCTGTTTCAGCCCCTCTGATTCAGCCCCTCTGATTCAGCCCCACTCATTCAGCCCCTCTGTTTCAGCCCCTCTGTTTCTCGCCCACTGTTTCAGCCCCTCTGTTTCAGCCCCTCTGTTTCAGTCCCTCTGTTTCTCGCCCTCTGTTTCAGCCCGTGTGTTTCTCGCCCTCTGTTTCAGCCCCTCTGTTTCTCGCCCTCTGTTTCAGCCCCTCTGTTTCAGCCCCTCTGTTTCTCGCCCTCTGTTTCCGCCCCTCTGTTTCTCGCCCTCTGTTTCAGCCCCTCTGTTTCTCGCCCTCTGTTTCTGCCTCTCTGTTTCTCGCCCTCTGGTTCAGCCCCTCTGTTTCAGCCCCTCTGTTTCAGCCCTTCTGTTTCTGCCCCTCTGTTTCTCGCCCTCTGTTTCAGCCCCTCTGATTCTCGCCCTCTGTTTCAGCCCCTCTGTTTCTCGCCCTCTGTATCAGCCCCTCTGTTTCAGCCCCTCTGTTTCAGCCACTCTGTTTCAGCCCCTCTGTTTCAGCCCCTCTGTTTCTCGCCCTCAGTTTCTCGCCCTCTGTTTCTCACCCTCTGTTTCAGCCCCTCTGTTTCAGCCCCTCTGATTCAGCACCTCTTATTCAGCCCCTCTGTTTCTCGCCCTCTGTTTCAGACCCACTGTTTTAGCCCTTCTGTTTCAGCCCCTCTGTTTCAGCCCCTCTGTTTCTCGCCCTCTGTTTCTGCCCCACTGTTTCTCGCCCTCTGTTTCTCGCCCTCTGTTTCAGCCCCTCTGTTTCTAGCCCTCTGTTTCAGCCCCTCTGTTTCTCGCCCTCTGTTTCAGCCCCTCTGTTTCAGCCCCTCCGTTTCTCGCCCTCTGTTTCTGCCCCTCTGTTTCTCGCCCTCTGTATCAGCCCCTCAGTTTCTCGCCCTCTGTTTCAGCCCCGCTGATTCAGCCCCTCTGTTTCAGCCCCTCTGAATCAGCCCCTCTGATTCAGCCCCTCTGTTTCAGACCCTCTGTTTCAGACCCTCTGTTTCAGCCCCTCTGTTTCTCGCCCTCTGTTTCAGCCCCTCTGATTCAGACACTCTGTTTCAACCCCTCTGATTCAGCCCCTCTGATTTAGCCCCTCTGTTTCAGCCCCTCTGTTTCTGCCCCTCTGTTTCTCGACCTCTGTTTCAGCCCCTCAGTTTCTCGCCCTCTGTTTGAGCCCCGCTGATTCAGCCCCTCTGTTTCAGCCCCGCTGAATCAGCCCCTCTGATTCAGCCCCTCTGTTTCAGCCCCTCTGATTCAGCCCCTCTGTTTCAGCCACTCTGATTCAGTCCCTCTGATTTAGCCCTCTGATTCAGCCCCTCTGTTTCTCGCCCTCTGTTTCAGCCCCTCTGTTTCAGCCCCTCTGTTTCTCACCCTCTGTTTCAGCCCCTCAGTTTCTCGCCCTCTGTTTCAGCCCCGCTGATTCAGCCCCTCTGTTTCAGCCCCTCTGAATCAGCACCTCTGATTCAGCCCCTCTGTTTCAGACCCTCTGTTTCAGCCCCTCTGTTTCTCGCCCTCTGTTTCAGCCCCTATGTTTCTCGCCCTCTGTTTCAGCCCCTGTATTTCTCGCCCTCTGTTTCAGCCCCTCTGATTCAGACCCTCAGTTTCAACCCCTGATTCAGCCCCTCTGATTTAGCCCCTCTGATTCAGCCCCTCTGTTTCTCTCCCTCTGTTTCAGCCCTTCTGTTTCAGCCCCTCTGTTTCTTGCCCTCTGTTTCAGCCCCTCTGTTTCTCGCCCTCTGTTTCAGCCCCTCTGATTCAGACCCTCTGTTTCAGCCCCTCTGTTTCTCACCGTCTGTTTCAGCCCCTCTGTTTCAGACCCACTGTTTCTCGCCCTCTGTTTCAGCCCCTCAGTTTCTCGCCCTCTGTTTCAGCCCCGCTGATTCAGCCCCTCTGTTTCAGTCCCTCTGAATCAGCCCCTCTGATTCAGCCCGTCTGTTTCTCACCCTCTGTTTCAGCCCCTCTGTTTCAGCCCCTCTGTTTCTCGCCCTCTGTTTCAGCCCCTATGTTTCTCGCCCTCTGTTTCAGCCCCTCTGTGTCTCGCCCTCTGTTTCAGCCCCTCTGATTCAGACCCTCTGTTTCAACCCCTCTGATTCAGCCCCTCTGATTTAGCTCCTCTGATTCAGCCCCTCTGTTTCTCGCCCTCTGTTTCAGCCCTTCTGTTTCAGCCCCTCTGTTTCTTGCCCTCTGTTTCAGCCCCTCTGTTTCTCGCCCTCTGTTTCAGCCCCTCTGATTCAGCCCCTCTGTTTCAGCCCCTCTGATTCAGCCCCTCTGATTTAGCCCTCTGATTCAGCCCCTCTGTTTCTCTATCTCTGTTTCAGCCCCTCCACTCAGCCCCTCTGTTTCAGCCCCTCTTTTTCTCGCCCTCTGTTTCAACCCCTCTGTTTCTCGCCCTCTGATTCTCGCCCTCTGTTTCAGCCCCTCTGTTTCTCGCACTCTGTTTCAGCCCCTCTGTTTCGCGCTCTGTGTTTCAGCCACTCTGTTTCTCGCCCTCCGTTTCAGCCCCTCTGTTTCTCGCCCTCTGTTTCAGCCCCTCTGATTCAGCCCATCTGTTTCAGCCCCTCTGTTTCAGCCCCTCTGTTTCTCGCCCTCTGTTTCAGCCCCTCTGTTTCTCGTCTTCTGTTTCAGCCCCTCTGTTTCTCGCCCTCTGTTTCTCGCCCTCTGTTTCTCGCCCTCTGTTTCAGCCCCTCTGTTTCTCACCCTCTGTTTCAGCCCCTCTGTTTCAGCCCCTCTGATTCAGCACCTCTTATTCAGCCCCTCTGTTTCTCGCCCTCTGTTTCAGACCCTCTGTTTTAGCCCTTCTGTTTCAGCCCCTCTGTTTCAGCCCCTCTGTTTCTCGCCCTCTGTTTCAGCCCCTCTGTTTCTCGCCCTCTGTTTCTCGCCCTCTGTTTCAGCCCCTCTGTTTCTCGCCCTCTGTTTCAGCCACTCTGTTTCAGCCCCTCTGATTCAGCCCCTCTGATTCAGCCCCTCTGATCCTCGCCCTCTGTTTCAGCCCCTCTGTTTCAGCCCCTCTGTTTCTCGCCCTCTGTTTCAGCCCCTCTGTTTCTCGCCCTCTGTTTCAGCCCCTCTGATTCAGCCCCTCTGTTTCAGCCCCTCTGATTCAGCCCCTCTGTTTCAGCCCCTCTGATTCAGTCCCTCTGATTTAGCCCTCTTATACAGCCTCTCTGTTTCTCGCCCTCTGTTTCAGCCCCTCTGTTTCAGCCCCTCTGTTTTCACCCTCTGTTTCAGCCCCTCAGTTTCTCGCCCTCTGTTTCAGCCCCGCTGATTCAGCCCCTCTGTTTCAGCCCCTCTGAATCAGCACCTCTGATTCAGCCCCTCTGTTTCAGACCCTCTGTTTCAGCCCCTCTGTTTCTCGCCCTCTGTTTCAGCCCCTATGTTTCTCGCCCTCTGGTTCAGCCCCTCTATTTCTCGCCCTCTGATTCAGCCCCTCTGATTCAGACCCTCTGTTTCAACCCCTCTGATTCATCCCCTCTGATTTAGCCCCTCTGATTCAGCCCCTCTGTTTCTCGCCCTCTGTTTCAGCCCTTCTGTTTCAGCCCCTCTGTTTCTTGCCCTCTGTTTCAGCCCCTCTGTTTCTCGCCCGCTGTTTCAGCCCCTCTGATTCAGCCCCTCCGTTTCAGCCCCTCTGATTCAGCCGCTCTGATTTAGCCCTCTGATTCAGCCCCTCTGTTTCTCGCCCTCTGTTTCAGCCCCTCTGTTTTTCGCCCTCTTTTTCAGCCCCTCTGTTTCAGCCCGTCTGTTTCAGCCACTCTGTTTCTCGCCCTCTGTTTCAGCCCCTCTGTTTCTCACCCTCTGTTTCAGCCCCTCTGATTCAGCCCCTCTGTTTCTCGCCCTCTGTTTCAGCCCCTCTGCTTCTCGCCCTCTGTTTCAGCCCCTCTGTTTCTCGCCCTCTGTTTCAGCCCCACTGTTTCAGCCCCTCTGTTTCAGCCCCTCTGTTTCAACCCCTCTGTTTCAGCCCCTCTGTTTCTAGCCCTCTGTTTCAACCCCTCTGTTTCTCGCCCTCTGTTTCTGCCCCTCTGTTCCAACCCCTCTGTTTCAGCCCCTCTGTTTCTAGCCCTCTGTTTCAACCCCTCTGTTTCTCGCCCTCTGTTTCTGCCCCTCTGTTTCAGCCCCTCTGTTTCTCGCCCTCTGTTTCAGCCCCACTGTTTCAGCCCCTCTGTTTCAGCCCCTCTGTTTCAACCCCTCTGTTTCAGCCCCTCTGTTTCTAGCCCTCTGTTTCAACCCCTCTGTTTCTCGCCCTCTGTTTATGCCCCTCTGTTTCAGCCCCTCTGTTTCTCGCCCTCTGTTTCTGCCCCTCTGTTTCTCGCCCTCTGTTTCCGCCCCTCAGTTTCTCGCCCTCTGTTTCAGCCCCGCTGATTCAGCCCCTCTGTTTCAGTCCCTCTAAATCAGACCCTCTGATTCAGCCCGTCTGTTTCAGACCCTCTGTTTCAGCCCCTCTGTTTCAGCCCCTCTGTTTCTCGCCCTCTGTTTCAGCCCCTATGTTTCTCGCCCTCTGTTTCAGCCCCTCTGTGTCTCGCCCTCTGTTTCAGCCCCTCAGATTCACACCCTCTGTTTCAACCCCTCTGATTCAGCCCCACTGATTTAGCCCCTCTGATTCAGCCCCTCCGTTTCTCGCCCGCTGTTTCAGCCCTTCTGTTTCAGCCCCTCTGTTTCTTGCCCTCTGTTTCAGCCCCTCTGTTTCTCGCCCTCTGTTTCAGCCGCTCTGATTCAGCCCCTCTGTTTCAGCCCCTCTGATTCAGCCCCTCTGATTTAGCCCTCTGATTCAGCCCCTCTGTTTCTCGCTCTCTGTTTCAGCCCCTCTACTCAGCCCCTCTGTTTCAGCCCCTCTGTTTCTCACCCTCTGTTTCAGCCCCTCTGATTCAGCCCCTCTGATTCCGCCCCACTCATTCAGCCCCTCTGTTTCAGCCCCTCTGTTTCTCGCCCTCTGTTTCAGCCCCTCTGTTTCTCGCCCTCTGTTTCAGCCCCTCTATTTCAGCCCCTCTGTTTCAGCCCCTCTGTTTCTCACCCTCTGTTTCAGCCCCTCTGATTCAGCCCCTCTGATTCAGCCCCACTCATTCAGCCCCTCTGTTTCAGCCCCTCTGTTTCTCGCCCTCTGTTTCAGCCCCTCTGTCTCTCGCTCTCTGTTTCAGCCCTTCTGTTTCAGCCCCTCTGTTTCTTGCCCTCTGTTTCAGCCCCTCTGATTCTCGCCCTCTGTTTCAACACCGCTTATTCAGCACCTCTGTTTCAGCCCCTCTGATTCAGCCCCTCTGATTTAGCCCTCTGATTCAGCCCCTCTGTTTCTCGCTCTCTGTTTCAGCCCCTCTGTTTAAGCCGCACTGTTTGAGCCCCTCTGTTTCTCACCCTCTGTTTCAGCCCCTCTGATTCAGCCCCTCTGATTCAGCCCCACTCATTCAGCCACTCTGTTTCAGCCCCTCTGTTTCTCGCCCTCTGTTTCAGCCCCTTTGTTTCAGCCCCTCTGTTTCAGTCCCTCTGTTTCTCGCCCTCTGTTTCAGCCCCTCTGTTTCTCGCCCTCTGTTTCAGCCCCTCTGTTTCTCGCCCTCTGTTTCAGCCCCTCTGTTTCAGCCCCTCTGTTTCTCGCCCTCTGTTTCAGCCCCTCTGTTTCTCACCCTCTGTTTCAGCCCCTCTGTTTCTCGCCCTCTGTTTCTGCCTCTCTGTTTCTCGCCCTCTGGTTCAGCCCCTCTGTTTCAGCCCCTCAGTTTCAGCCCTTCTGTTTCTGCCCCTCTGTTTCTCGCCCTCTGTTTCAGCCCCTCTGTTTCTCGCCCTCTGTTTCAGCCCCTCTGTTTCTCGCCCTCTGTATCAGACCCTCTGTTTCAGCCCCTCTGTTTCAGCCACTCTGTTACAGCCCCTCTGTTTCAGCCCCTCTGTTTCTCGCCCTCTGTTTCTCGCCCTCTGTTTCAGCCCCTCTGTTTCTCACCCTCTGTTTCAGCCCCTCTGTTTCAGCCCCTCTGATTCAGCACCTCTTATTCAGCCCCTCTGTTTCTCGCCCTCTGTTTCTGACCCTCTGTTTTAGCCCTTCTGTTTCAGCCCCTCTGTTTCAGCCCCTCTGTTTCTCGCCCTCTGTTTCTGCCCCTCTGTTTCTCGCCCTCTGTTTCTCGCCCTCTGTTTCAGCCCCTCTGTTTCTAGCCCTCTGTTTCAGCCCCTCTGTTTCTCGCCCTCTGTTTCAGCCCCTCAGTTTCAGCCCCTCTGTTTCTCGCCCTCTGTTTCTGCCCCTCTGTTTCTCGCCCTCTGTTTCAGCCCCTCAGTTTCTCGCCCTCTGTTTCAGCCCCGCTGATTCAGCCCCTCTGTTTCAGCCCCTCTGAATCAGCCCCTCTGATTCAGCCCCTCTGTTTCAGACCCTCTGTTTCAGACCCTCTGTTTCAGCCCCTCTGTTTCTCGCCCTCTGTTTCAGCCCCTCTGATTCAGACCCTCTGTTTCAACCCCTCTGATTCAGCCCCTCTGATTTAGCCCCTCTGTTTCAGCCCCTCTGTTTCTGCCCCTCTGTTTCTCGCCCTCTGTTTCAGCCCCTCAGTTTCTCGCCCTCTGTTTCAGTCCCGCTGATTCAGCCCCTCTGTTTCAGCCCCTCTGAATCAGCCCCTCTGATTCAGCCCCTCTGTTTCAGCCCCTCTGATTCAGCCCCTCTGTTTCAGCCCCTCTGATTCAGTCCCTCTGATTTAGCCCTCTTATACAGCCTCTCTGTTTCTCGCCCTCTGTTTCAGCCCCTCTGTTTCAGCCCCTCTGTTTTCACCCTCTGTTTCAGCCCCTCAGTTTCTCGCCCTCTGTTTCAGCCCCGCTGATTCAGCCCCTCTGTTTCAGCCCCTCTGAATCAGCACCTCTGATTCAGCCCCTCTGTTTCAGACCCTCTGTTTCAGCCCCTCTGTTTCTCGCCCTCTGTTTCAGCCCCTATGTTTCTCGCCCTCTGGTTCAGCCCCTCTATTTCTCGCCCTCTGATTCAGCCCCTCTGATTCAGACCCTCTGTTTCAACCCCTCTGATTCATCCCCTCTGATTTAGCCCCTCTGATTCAGCCCCTCTGTTTCTCGCCCTCTGTTTCAGCCCTTCTGTTTCAGCCCCTCTGTTTCTTGCCCTCTGTTTCAGCCCCTCTGTTTCTCGCCCGCTGTTTCAGCCCCTCTGATTCAGCCCCTCCGTTTCAGCCCCTCTGATTCAGCCGCTCTGATTTAGCCCTCTGATTCAGCCCCTCTGTTTCTCGCCCTCTGTTTCAGCCCCTCTGTTTTTCGCCCTCTTTTTCAGCCCCTCTGTTTCAGCCCGTCTGTTTCAGCCACTCTGTTTCTCGCCCTCTGTTTCAGCCCCTCTGTTTCTCACCCTCTGTTTCAGCCCCTCTGATTCAGCCCCTCTGTTTCTCGCCCTCTGTTTCAGCCCCTCTGCTTCTCGCCCTCTGTTTCAGCCCCTCTGTTTCTCGCCCTCTGTTTCAGCCCCACTGTTTCAGCCGCTCTGTTTCAGCCCCTCTGTTTCAACCCCTCTGTTTCAGCCCCTCTGTTTCTAGCCCTCTGTTTCAACCCCTCTGTTTCTCGCCCTCTGTTTCTGCCCCTCTGTTTCAACCCCTCTGTTTCAGCCCCTCTGTTTCTAGCCCTCTGTTTCAACCCCTCTGTTTCTCGCCCTCTGTTTCTGCCCCTCTGTTTCAGCCCCTCTGTTTCTCGCCCTCTGTTTCAGCCCCACTGTTTCAGCCCCTCTGTTTCAGCCCCTCTGTTTCAACCCCTCTGTTTCAGCCCCTCTGTTTCTAGCCCTCTGTTTCAACCCCTCTGTTTCTCGCCCTCTGTTTATGCCCCTCTGTTTCAGCCCCTCTGTTTCTCGCCCTCTGTTTCTGCCCCTCTGTTTCTCGCCCTCTGTTTCCGCCCCTCAGTTTCTCGCCCTCTGTTTCAGCCCCGCTGATTCAGCCCCTCTGTTTCAGTCCCTCTAAATCAGACCCTCTGATTTAGCCCGTCTGTTTCAGACCCTCTGTTTCAGCCCCTCTGTTTCAGCCCCTCTGTTTCTCGCCCTCTGTTTCAGCCCCTATGTTTCTCGCCCTCTGTTTCAGCCCCTCTGTGTCTCGCCCTCTGTTTCAGCCCCTCAGATTCACACCCTCTGTTTCAACCCCTCTGATTCAGCCCCACTGATTTAGCCCCTCTGATTCAGCCCCTCTGTTTCTCGCCCGCTGTTTCAGCCCTTCTGTTTCAGCCCCTCTGTTTCTTGCCCTCTGTTTCAGCCCCTCTGTTTCTCGCCCTCTGTTTCAGCCGCTCTGATTCAGCCCCTCTGTTTCAGCCCCTCTGATTCAGCCCCTCTGATTTAGCCCTCTGATTCAGCCCCTCTGTTTCTCGCTCTCTGTTTCAGCCCCTCTACTCAGCCCCTCTGTTTCAGCCCCTCTGTTTCTCACCCTCTGTTTCAGCCCCTCTGATTCAGCCCCTCTGATTCAGCCCCACTCATTCAGCCCCTCTGTTTCAGCCCCTCTGTTTCTCGCCCTCTGTTTCAGCCCCTCTGTTTCTCGCCCTCTGTTTCAGCCCCTCTATTTCAGCCCCTCTGTTTCAGCCCCTCTGTTTCTCACCCTCTGTTTCAGCCCCTCTGATTCAGCCCCTCTGATTCAGCCCCACTCATTCAGCCCCTCTGTTTCAGCCCCTCTGTTTCTCGCCCTCTGTTTCAGCCCCTCTGTCTCTCGCTCTCTGTTTCAGCCCTTCTGTTTCAGCCCCTCTGTTTCTTGCCCTCTGTTTCAGCCCCTCTGTTTCTCGCCCTCTGTTTCAGCACCGCTGATTCAGCACCTCTGTTTCAGCCCCTCTGATTCAGCCCCTCTGATTTAGCCCTCTGATTCAGCCCCTCTGTTTCTCGCTCTCTGTTTCAGCCCCTCTGTTTCAGCCCCTCTGTTTCAGCCCCTCTGTTTCTCACCCTCTGTTTCAGCCCCTCTGATTCAGCCCCTCTGATTCAGCCCCACTCATTCAGCCCCTCTGTTTCAGCCCCTCTGTTTCTCGCCCACTGTTTCAGCCCCTCTGTTTCAGCCCCTCTGTTTCAGTCCCTCTGTTTCTCGCCCTCTGTTTCAGCCCCTGTGTTTCTCGCCCTCTGTTTCAGCCCCTCTGTTTCTCGCCCTCTGTTTCAGCCCCTCTGTTTCAGCCCCTCTGTTTCTCGCCCTCTGTTTCCGCCCCTCTGTTTCTCGCCCTCTGTTTCAGCCCCTCTGTTTCTCGCCCTCTGTTTCTGCCTCTCTGTTTCTCGCCCTCTGGTTCAGCCCCTCTGTTTCAGCCCCTCTGTTTCAGCCCTTCTGATTCTGCCCCTCTGTTTCTCGCCCTCTGTTTCAGCCCCTCTGATTCTCGCCCTCTGTTTCAGCCCCTCTGTTTCTCGCCCTCTGTATCAGCCCCTCTGTTTCAGCCCCTCTGTTTCAGCCACTCTGTTTCAGCCCCTCTGTTTCAGCCCCTCTGTTTCTCGCCCTCAGTTTCTCGCCCTCTGTTTCTCACACTCTGTTTCAGCCCCTCTGTTTCAGCCCCTCTGATTCAGCACCTCTTATTCAGCCCCTCTGTTTCTCGCCCTCTGTTTCAGACCCACTGTTTTAGCCCTTCTGTTTCAGCCCCTCTGTTTCAGCCCCTCTGTTTCTCGCCCTCTGTTTCTGCCCCTCTGTTTCTCGCCCTCTGTTTCTCGCCCTCTGTTTCAGCCCCTCTGTTTCTAGCCCTCTGTTTCAGCCCCTCTGTTTCTCGCCCTCTGTTTCAGCCCCTCTGTTTCAGCCCCTCCGTTTCTCGCCCTCTGTTTCTGCCCCTCTGTTTCTCGCCCTCTGTATCAGCCCCTCAGTTTCTCGCCCTCTGTTTCAGCCCCGCTGATTCAGCCCCTCTGTTTCAGCCCCTCTGAATCAGCCCCTCTGATTCAGCCCCTCTGTTTCAGACCCTCTGTTTCAGACCCTCTGTTTCAGCCCCTCTGTTTCTCGCCCTCTGTTTCAGCCCCTCTGATTCAGACACTCTGTTTCAACCCCTCTGATTCAGCCCCTCTGATTTAGCCCCTCTGTTTCAGCCCCTCTGTTTCTGCCCCTCTGTTTCTCGACCTCTGTTTCAGCCCCTCAGTTTCTCGCCCTCTGTTTGAGCCCCGCTGATTCAGCCCCTCTGTTTCAGCCCCGCTGAATCAGCCCCTCTGATTCAGCCCCTCTGTTTCAGCCCCTCTGATTCAGCCCCTCTGTTTCAGCCACTCTGATTCAGTCCCTCTGATTTAGCCCTCTGATTCAGCCCCTCTGTTTCTCGCCCTCTGTTTCAGCCCCTCTGTTTCAGCCCCTCTGTTTCTCACCCTCTGTTTCAGCCCCTCAGTTTCTCGCCCTCTGTTTCAGCCCCTCTGAATCAGCACCTCTGATTCAGCCCCTCTGTTTCAGCCCCTGTATTTCTCGCCCTCTGTTTCAGCCCCTCTGATTCAGACCCTCAGTTTCAACCCCTGATTCAGCCCCTCTGATTTAGCCCCTCTGATTCAGCCCCTCTGTTTCTCTCCCTCTGTTTCAGCCCTTCTGTTTCAGCCCCTCTGTTTCTTGCCCTCTGTTTCAGCCCCTCTGTTTCTCGCCCTCTGTTTCAGCCCCTCTGATTCAGACCCTCTGTTTCAGCCCCTCTGTTTCTCACCGTCTGTTTCAGCCCCTCTGTTTCAGACCCACTGTTTCTCGCCCTCTGTTTCAGCCCCTCAGTTTCTCGCCCTCTGTTTCAGCCCCGCTGATTCAGCCCCTCTGTTTCAGTCCCTCTGAATCAGCCCCTCTGATTCAGCCCGTCTGTTTCTCACCCTCTGTTTCAGCCCCTCTGTTTCAGCCCCTCTGTTTCTAGCCCTCTGTTTCAGCCCCTATGTTTCTCGCCCTCTGTTTCAGCCCCTCTGTGTCTCGCCCTCTGTTTCAGCCCCTCTGATTCAGACCCTCTGTTTCAACCCCTCTGATTCAGCCCCTCTGATTTAGCTCCTCTGATTCAGCCTCTCTGTTTCTCGCCCTCTGTTTCAGCCCTTCTGTTTCAGCCCCTCTGTTTCTAGCCCTCTGTTTCAGCCCCTCTGTTTCTCGCCCTCTGTTTCAGCCCCTCTGATTCAGCCCCTCTGTTTCAGCCCCTCTGATTCAGCCCCTCTGATTTAGCCCTCTGATTCAGCCCCTCTGTTTCTCTATCTCTGTTTCAGCCCCTCCACTCAGCCCCTCTGTTTCAGCCCCTCTTTTTCTCGCCCTCTGTTTCAACCCCTCTGTTTCTCGCCCTCTGATTCTCGCCCTTTGTTTCAGCCCCTCTGTTTCTCGCACTCTGTTTCAGCCCCTCTGTTTCGCGCTCTGTGTTTCAGCCACTCTGTTTCTCGCCCTCCGTTTCAGCCCCTCTGTTTCTCGCCCTCTGTTTCAGCCCCTCTGATTCAGCCCATCTGTTTCAGCCCCTCTGTTTCAGCCCCTCTGTTTCTCGCCCTCTGTTTCAGCCCCTCTGTTTCTCGTCTTCTGTTTCAGCCCCTCTGTTTCTCGCCCTCTGTTTCTCGCCCTCTGTTTCTCGCCCTCTGTTTCAGCCCCTCTGTTTCTCACCCTCTGTTTCAGCCCCTCTGTTTCAGCCCCTCTGATTCAGCACCTCTTATTCAGCCCCTCTGTTTCTCGCCCTCTGTTTCAGACCCTCTGTTTTAGCCCTTCTGTTTCAGCCCCTCTGTTTCAGCCCCTCTGTTTCTCGCCCTCTGTTTCAGCCCCTCTGTTTCTCGCCCTCTGTTTCTCGCCCTCTGTTTCAGCCCCTCTGTTTCTCGCCCTCTGTTTCAGCCACTCTGTTTCAGCCCCTCTGATTCAGCCCCTCTGATTCAGCCCCTCTGATCCTCGCCCTCTGTTTCAGCCCCTCTGTTTCAGCCCCTCTGTTTCTCGCCCTCTGTTTCAGCCCCTCTGTTTCTCGCCCTCTGTTTCAGCCCCTCTGTTTCAGCCCCTCTGATTCAGCACCTCTTATTCAGCCCCTCTGTTTCTCGCCCTCTGTTTCAGACCCTCTGTTTTAGCCCTTCTGTTTCAGCCCCTCTGTTTCAGCTCCTCTGTTTCTCGCCCTCTGTTTCTGCCCCTCTGTTTCTCGCCCTCTGTTTCTCGCCCTCTGTTTCAGCCCCTCTGTTTCAGCCCCTCTGTTTCTTGCCCTCTGTTTCAGCCCCTCTGTTTCTCGCCCTCTGTTTCAGCCCCTCTGTTTCTCGCCCTCTGTTTCAGCCCCTCTGATTCAGACCCTCTGTTTCAACCCCTCTGATTCAGCCCCTCTGATTTAGCCCCTCTGATTCAGCCCCTCTGTTTCAGCCCCTCTGTTTCTCACCCTCTGTTTCAGCCCCTCTGATTCAGCCCCTCTGATTCAGCCCAACTCATTCAGCCCCTCTGTTTCAGCCCCTCTGTTTCACGCCCTCTGTTTCAGCCCCTCTGTTTCTCGCCCAGTGTTTCAGCCCCTCTGTTTCAGCCCCTCTGTTTCAGCCCCTCTGTTTCTCGCCCTCTGTTTCTGCCCCTCTGTTTCTCGCCCTCTGTTTCTCGCCCTCTGTTTCAGCCCCTCTGTTTCTCGCCCTCTGTTTCAGCCCCTCTGTTTCTCGCCCTCTGTTTCAGCCCGTCTGTTTCAGCCCCTCTGATTCAGCACCTCTTATTCAGCCCCTCTGTTTCTCGCCCTCTGTTTCAGACCCTCTGTTTTAGCCCTTCTGTTTCAGCCCCTCTGTTTCAGACCCTCTGTTTCTCGCACTCTGTTTCAGCCCCTCTGTTTCTCGCCCTCTGTTTCTCGCCCTCTGTTTCAGCCCCTCTGTTTCTCGCCCTCTGTTTCAGCCACTCTATTTCAGCCCCTCTGATTCAGCCCCTCTGATTCAGCCCCGCTGATCCTCGTCCTCTGTTTCAGCCCCTCTGTTTCAGCCCTTCTGTTTCAACCCCTCTGTTTCAGCCCCTCTGTTTCTCGCCCTCTGTTTCAGCCCCACTGATTCAGCCCCTCTGTTTCAGCACCTCTGAATCAGACCCTCTGATTCATCCCCTCTGTTTCAGCCCCTCTGTTTCAGCCCCTCTGTTTCTCGCCGTCTGTTTCAGACCCTCCGTTTCTCGCCGTCTGTTTCAGCCCCTCTGATTCAGCCCCTCTGTTTCAGTCCCTCTGATTCAGCCCCTCAGATTCAGACTCTCTGATTCAGCCCCACTGTTTCTCGCCCTCTGTTTAAGCCCCTCTTTTTCAGCCTCTCTGTTTCAGCCCCTCTGTTTCTCACCCTCTGTTTCAGCCCCTCTGATTCAGCCCCTCTGATTCAGCCCCTCTGATTCAGCCCCTCTGTTTCCCGCCCCCCTGTTTCAGCCCCTCTGTTTCTCGCCCTCTGTTTCAGCCCCTCTGTTACTTGACCTCTGTTTCAGCCCCTCTGTTTCAGCCCCTCTGTTTCAGCCCCTCTGTTTCAGCCCCACTGTTTCTGGCCCTCTGTTTCCTCCCCTCTGTTTCTCGCCCTCTGTTTCAGCCCCACTATTTTTCGCCCTCTATTTCAGCCCCTCTGTTTCTCGCCCTCTGTATGAGCCCCTCTGTTTCAGCCCCTCTGTTTCAGCGCCTCTGTTTCAGCCCCTCTGATTCAGCCCCTCTGATTCAGCTCTCTGTTTCTCGCCCTCTGTTTCAGCCGCTCTGTTTCAGCCCTTCTGTTTCAGACCCTCTGTTTCAGCCCCTCTGTTTCTCGCCCTCTGTTTCAGCCCCACTGTTTCTCGCCCTCTTTTTCAGCCCCTCTGTTTCTCGCCCTCTGTTTCAGCCCCTCTGTTTCAGCCCCTCTGTTTCAGCCCCTCTGTTTCAGCCCCTCTGTTTCTTGCCCTCTGTTTCAGCCCCTCTGTTTCTTGCCCTCTGTTTCTGCCCCTCTGATTTAGCCCCTCTGTTTCAGCCCCTCTGTTTCAGCCCCTCTGTTTCTTGCCCTCTGTTTCAGACCCTCTGATTCAGCCCCTCTGTTTCAGCCCCTCTGAATCAGCCCCTCTGATTCAGCCCCGCTGTTTCAGCCCCTCTGTTTCAGCCCCTCTGTTTCTCGCCCTCTGTTTCAGCCCCTCTGTTTCTCACCCTCTGTTTCAGCCCCTCTGTTTCAGCCCCTCTGATTCTCGCCCTCTGTTTCAGCCCCTCTGTTTCTCGCCCTCTGTTTCAGCCCCTCTGATTCAGCCCCTCTGTTTCTCGCCCTCTGTTTCAGCCCCTCTGTTTCTCACCCTCTGTTTCAACCCCTCTGTTTCTCGCCCTCTGATTCTCGCCCTCTGTTTCAGCCCCTCTGTTTCTCGCACTCTGTTTCAGCCCCTCTGTTTCGCGCTCTGTGTTTCAGCCCCTGTGTTTCAGCCACTCTGTTTCTCGCCCTCTGTTTCAGCCCCTCTGTTTCTCGCACTCTGTTTCAGCCCCTCTGATTCAGCCCCTCTGTTTCAGCCCCTCTGAATCAGCCCCTCTGATTCAACCCCTCTGTTTCAGCCCCTCTGTTTCAGCCCCTCTGTTTCTCGCCCTCTGTTTCAGCCCCTCTGTTTCTCGCCTTCTGTTTCAGCCCCTCTGTTTCTCGCCCTCTGTTTCAGCCCTTCTGTTTCTCGCCCTCTGTTTCAGCCCCTCTGTTTCTCGCCCTCTGTTTCAGCCCCACTGTTTCAGCCCCTCTGTTTCTAGCCCTCTGTTTCAGCCCCTCTGTTTCTCGCCCTCTGTTTCAGCCCCTCTGTTTCAGCCCCTCTGTTTCTCGCCCTCTGTTTCTGCCCCTCTGTTTCTCGCCCTCTGTTTCAGCCCCTCAGTTTCTCGCCCTCTGTTTCAGCCCCGCTGATTCAGCCCCTCTGTTACAGTCCCTCTGAATGAGCCCCTCTGATTCAGCCCGTCTGTTTCAGACCCTCTGTTTCAGCCCCTCTGTTTCAGCCCCTCTGTTTCTCGCCCTCTGTTTCAGCCCCTATGTTTCTCGCCCTCTGTTTCAGCCCCTCTGTGTCTCGCCCTCTGTTTCAACCCCTCTGATTCAGACCCTCTGTTTCATCCCCTCTGATTCAGCCCTCTGATTTAGCCCCTCTGTTTCAGCCCCTCTGTTTCTTGCCCTCTGTTACAGCCCCTCTGATTCAGCCCCTCTGATTTAGCCCTCTGATTCAGCCCCTCTGTTTCTCACTCTCTGTTTCAGCCCCTCTGCTCAGACCCTCTGTTTCAGCCCCTCTGTTTCTCACTCTCTGTTTCAGCCCCACTGATTCAGCCCCTCTGATTCAGCCCCACTCATTCAGCCCCTCTGTTTCAGCCCCTCTGTTTCTCGCCCTCTGTTTCAGCCCCTCTGTTTCTCGCCCTCTGTTTCAGCCCCTCTGATTCAGCCCCTCTGTTTCAGCCCCTCTGATTCAGCCCCTCTGATTTAGCCCTCTGATTCAGCCCCTCTGTTTCTCGCTCTCTGTTTCAGCCCCTCTACTCAGCCCCTCTGTTTCAGCCCCTCTGTTTCTCACCCTCTGTTTCAGCCCCTCTGATTCAGCCCCTCTGATTCAGCCCCACTCATTCAGCCCCTCTGTTTCAGCCCCTCTGTTTCTCGCCCTCTGTTTCAGCCCCTCTGTCTCTCGCCCTCTGTTTCAGCCCTTCTGTTTCAGCCCCTCTGTTTCTTGCCCTCTGTTTCAGCCCCTCTGTTTCTCGCCCTCTGTTTCAGCACCGCTGATTCAGCACCTCTGTTTCAGCCCCTCTGATTCAGCCCCTCTGATTTAGCCCTCTGATTCAGCCCCTCTGTTTCTCGCTCTCTGTTTCAGCCCCTCTGTTTCAGCCCCTCTGTTTCAGCCCCTCTGTTTCTCACCCTCTGTTTCAGCCCCTCTGATTCAGCCCCTCTGATTCAGCCCCACTCATTCAGCCCCTCTGTTTCAGCCCCTCTGTTTCTCGCCCACTGTTTCAGCCCCTCTGTTTCTCACCCTCTGATTCAGTCCCTCTGTTTCTCGCCCTCTGTTTCAGCCCCTCTGTTTCTCGCCCTCTGTTTCAGCACCTCTGTTTCAGCCCCTCTGTTTCTCGCCCTCTGTTTCCGCCCCTCTGTTTCTCGCCCTCTGTTTCAGCCCCTCTGTTTCTCGCCCTCTGTTTCTGCCTCTCTGTTTCTCGCCCTCTGGTTCAGCCCCTCTGTTTCAGCCCCTCTGTTTCAGCCCTTCTGTTTCTGCCCCTCTGTTTCTCGCCCTCTGTTTCAGCCCCTCTGTTTCAGCCCCTCTGTTTCAGCCACTCTGTTTCAGCCCCTCTGTTTCAGCCCCTCTGTTTCTCGCCCTCTGTATCAGCCCCTCTGTTTCAGCCCCTCTGTTTCAGCCACTCTGTTTCAGCCCCTCTGTTTCAGCCCCTCTGTTTCTCGCCCTCAGTTTCTCGCCCTCTGTTTCTCACCCTCTGTTTCAGCCCCTCTGTTTCAGCCCCTCTGATTCAGCACCTCTTATTCAGCCCCTCTGTTTCTCGCCCTCTGTTTCAGACCCACTGTTTTAGCCCTTCTGTTTCAGACCCTCTGTTTCAGCCCCTCTGTTTCTCGCCCTCTGTTTCTGCCCCTCTGTTTCTCGCCCTCTGTTTCTCGCCCTCTGTTTCAGCCCCTCTGTTTCTAGCCCTCTGTTTCAGCCCCTCTGTTTCAGCCCCTCCGTTTCTCGCCCTCTGTTTCTGCCCCTCTGTT
The DNA here is from genome assembly GCF_047496795.1 of Chiloscyllium punctatum. NCBI lineage: Eukaryota > Metazoa > Chordata > Chondrichthyes > Orectolobiformes > Hemiscylliidae > Chiloscyllium > Chiloscyllium punctatum. Next base: position 427,406 of record NW_027309791.1, read on the forward strand.
TCTCGCCCTCTGTATCAGCCCCTCAGTTTCTCGCCCTCTGTTTCAGCCCCGCTGATTCAGCCCCTCTGTTTCAGCCCCTCTGAATCAGCCCCTCTGATTCAGCCCCTCTGTTTCAGACCCTCTGTTTCAGACCCTCTGTTTCAGCCCCTCTGTTTCTCGCCCTCTGTTTCAGCCCCTCTGATTCAGCCCCTCTGTTTCAGCCCCTCTGATTCAGCCCCTCTGATTTAGCCCCTCTGTTTCAGCCCCTCTGTTTCTGCCCCTCTGTTTCTCGCCCTCTGTTTCAGCCCCTCTGTTTCTCACCCTCTGTTTCAGCCCCTCTGTTTCAGCCCCTCTGATTCTCGCCCTCTGTTTCAGCCCCTCTGTTTCTCGCCCTCTGTTTCAGCCCCTCTGATTCAGCCCCTCTGTTTCTCGCCCTCTGTTTCAGCCCCTCTGTTTCTCACCCTCTGTTTCAACCCCTCTGTTTCTCGCCCTCTGATTCTCGCCCTCTGTTTCAGCCCCTCTGTTTCTCGCACTCTGTTTCAGCCCCTCTGTTTCGCGCTCTGTGTTTCAGCCCCTGTGTTTCAGCCACTCTGTTTCTCGCCCTCTGTTTCAGCCCCTCTGTTTCTCGCCCTCTGTTTCAGCCCCTCTGATTCAGCCCCTCTGTTTCAGCCCCTCTGAATCAGCCCCTCTGATTCAACCCCTCTGTTTCAGCCCCTCTGTTTCAGCCCCTCTGTTTCTCGCCCTCTGTTTCAGCCCCTCTGTTTCTCGCCTTCTGTTTCAGCCCCTCTGTTTCTCGCCCTCTGTTTCAGCCCTTCTGTTTCTCGCCCTCTGTTTCAGCCCCTCTGTTTCTCGCCCTCTGTTTCAGCCCCACTGTTTCAGCCCCTCTGTTTCTAGCCCTCTGTTTCAGCCCCTCTGTTTCTCGCCCTCTGTTTCAGCCCCTCTGTTTCAGCCCCTCTGTTTCTCGCCCTCTGTTTCTGCCCCTCTGTTTCTCGCCCTCTGTTTCAGCCCCTCAGTTTCTCGCCCTCTGTTTCAGCCCCGCTGATTCAGCCCCTCTGTTACAGTCCCTCTGAATGAGCCCCTCTGATTCAGCCCGTCTGTTTCAGACCCTCTGTTTCAGCCCCTCTGTTTCAGCCCCTCTGTTTCTCGCCCTCTGTTTCAGCCCCTATGTTTCTCGCCCTCTGTTTCAGCCCCTCTGTGTCTCGCCCTCTGTTTCAACCCCTCTGATTCAGACCCTCTGTTTCATCCCCTCTGATTCAGCCCCTCTGATTTAGCCCCTCTGTTTCAGCCCCTCTGTTTCTTGCCCTCTGTTACAGCCCCTCTGATTCAGCCCCTCTGATTTAGCCCTCTGATTCAGCCCCTCTGTTTCTCACTCTCTGTTTCAGCCCCTCTGCTCAGACCCTCTGTTTCAGCCCCTCTGTTTCTCACTCTCTGTTTCAGCCCCACTGATTCAGCCCCTCTGATTCAGCCCCACTCATTCAGCCCCTCTGTTTCAGCCCCTCTGTTTCTCGCCCTCTGTTTCAGCCCCTCTGTTTCTCGCCCTCTGTTTCAGCCCCTCTGATTCAGCCCCTCTGTTTCAGCCCCTCTGATTCAGCCCCTCTGATTTAGCCCTCTGATTCAGCCCCTCTGTTTCTCGCTCTCTGTTTCAGCCCCTCTACTCAGCCCCTCTGTTTCAGCCCCTCTGTTTCTCACCCTCTGTTTCAGCCCCTCTGATTCAGCCCCTCTGATTCAGCCCCACTCATTCAGCCCCTCTGTTTCAGCCCCTCTGTTTCTCGCCCTCTGTTTCAGCCCCTCTGTCTCTCGCCCTCTGTTTCAGCCCTTCTGTTTCAGCCCCTCTGTTTCTTGCCCTCTGTTTCAGCCCCTCTGTTTCTCGCCCTCTGTTTCAGCACCGCTGATTCAGCACCTCTGTTTCAGCCCCTCTGATTCAGCCCCTCTGATTTAGCCCTCTGATTCAGCCCCTCTGTTTCTCGCTCTCTGTTTCAGCCCCTCTGTTTCAGCCCCTCTGTTTCAGCCCCTCTGTTTCTCACCCTCTGTTTCAGCCCCTCTGATTCAGCCCCTCTGATTCAGCCCCACTCATTCAGCCCCTCTGTTTCAGCCCCTCTGTTTCTCGCCCACTGTTTCAGCCCCTCTGTTTCTCACCCTCTGATTCAGTCCCTCTGTTTCTCGCCCTCTGTTTCAGCCCCTCTGTTTCTCGCCCTCTGTTTCAGCCCCTCTGTTTCAGCCCCTCTGTTTCTCGCCCTCTGTTTCCGCCCCTCTGTTTCTCGCCCTCTGTTTCAGCCCCTCTGTTTCTCGCCCTCTGTTTCTGCCCCTCTGTTTCTCGCCCTCTGGTTCAGCCCCTCTGTTTCAGCCTCTCTGTTTCAGCCCTTCTGTTTCTGCCCCTCTGTTTCTCGCCCTCTGTTTCAGCCCCTCTGTTTCTCGCCCTCTGTTTCAGCCCCTCTGTTTCTCGCCCTCTGTATCAGCCCCTCTGTTTCAGCCCCTCTGTTTCAGCCACTCTGTTTCAGCCCCTCTGTTTCAGCCCCTCTGTTTCTCGCCCTCAGTTTCTCGCCCTCTGTTTCTCACCCTCTGTTTCAGCCCCTCTGTTTCAGCCCCTCTGATTCAGCACCTCTTATTCAGCCCCTCTGTTTCTCGCCCTCTGTTTCAGACCCACTGTTTTAGCCCTTCTGTTTCAGACCCTCTGTTTCAGCCCCTCTGTTTCTCGCCCTCTGTTTCTGCCCCTCTGTTTCTCGCCCTCTGTTTCTCGCCCTCTGTTTCAGCCCCTCTGTTTCTAGCCCTCTGTTTCAGCCCCTCTGTTTCAGCCCCTCCGTTTCTCGCCCTCTGTTTCTGCCCCTCTGTTTCTCGGCCTCTGTATCAGCCCCTCAGTTTCTCGCCCTCTGTTTCAGCCCCGCTGATTCAGCCCCTCTGTTTCAGCCCCTCTGAATCAGCCCCTCTGATTCAGCCCCTCTGTTTCAGACCCTCTGTTTCAGACCCTCTGTTTCAGCCCCTCTGTTTCTCGCCCTCTGTTTCAGCCCCTCTGATTCAGACACTCTGTTTCAACCCCTCTGATTCAGCCCCTCTGATTTAGCCCCTCTGTTTCAGCCCCTCTGTTTCTGCCCCTCTGTTTCTCGCCCTCTGTTTCAGCCCCTCAGTTTCTCGCCCTCTGTTTGAGCCCCGCTGATTCAGCCCCTCTGTTTCAGCCCCGCTGAATCAGCCCCTCTGATTCAGCCCCTCTGTTTCAGCCCCTCTGATTCAGCCCCTCTGTTTCAGCCACTCTGATTCAGTCCCTCTGATTTAGCCCTCTGATTCAGCCCCTCTGTTTCTCGCCCTCTGTTTCAGCCCCTCTGTTTCAGCCCCTCTGTTTCTCACCCTCTGTTTCAGCCCCTCAGTTTCTCGCCCTCTGTTTCATCCCCGCTGATTCAGCCCCTCTGTTTCAGACCCTCTGTTTCAGCCCCTCTGTTTCTCGCCCTCTGTTTCAGCCCCTATGTTTCTCGCCCTCTGTTTCAGCCCCTGTATTTCTCGCCCTCTGTTTCAGCCCCTCTGATTCAGACCCTCAGTTTCAACCCCTGATTCAGCCCCTCTGATTTAGCCCCTCTGATTCAGCCCCTCTGTTTCTCTCCCTCTGTTTCAGCCCTTCTGTTTCAGCCCCTCTGTTTCTTGCCCTCTGTTTCAGCCCCTCTGTTTCTCGCCCTCTGTTTCAGCCCCTCTGATTCAGACCCTCTGTTTCAGCCCCTCTGATTCAGTCCCTCTGATTTAGCCCTCTGATTCAGCCCCTCTGTTTGTCGCCCTCTGTTTCAGCCCCTCTGTTTCAGCCCCTCTGTTTCTCACCCTCTGTTTCAGCCCCTCAGTTTCTCGCCCTCTGTTTCAGCCCAGATGATTCAGCCCCTGTGTTTCAGCCCCGCTGAATCAGCACCTCTGATTCAGGCCCTCTGTTTCAGACCCTCTGTTTCAGCCCCTCTGTTTCTCGCCCTCTGTTTCAGCCCCTATGTTTCTCGCCCTCTTATTCAGCCCCTCTATTTCTCGCCCTCTGTTTCAGCCCCTCTGATTCAGACCCTCTGTTTCAACCCCTCTGATTCAGCCCCTCTGATTTAGCCCCTCTGATTCAGCCCCTCTGTTTCTCTCCCTCTGTTTCAGCCCTTCTGTTTCAGCCCCTCTGTTTCTTGCCCTCTGTTTCAGCCCCTCTGTTTCTCGCCCTCTGTTTCAGCCCCTCTGATTCAGCACCTCTGTTTCAGCCCCTCTGATTCAGCCGCTCTGATTTAGCCCTCTGATTCAGCCCCTCTGTTTCTCGCCCTCTATTTCAGCCCATGTGTTTTTCGCCCTCTTTTTCAGCCCCTCTGTTTCAGCCCGTCTGTTTCAGCCACTCTGTTTCTCGCCCTCTGTTACAGCCCGTCTGTTTCTCACCCTCTGTTTCAGCCCCTCTGATTCAGCCCCTCTGTTTCTCGCCCTCTGTTTCAGCCCCTCTGTTTCTCGCCCTCTGTTTCAGCCCCTCTGTTTCTCGCCCTCTGTTTCAGCCCCACTGTTTCAGCCCCTCTGTTTCAGCCCCTCTGTTTCAACCCCTCTGTTTCAGCCCCTCTGTTTCTCGCCCTCTGTTTCAGCCCCTCTGTTTCTCGCCCTCTGTTTCAGCCCCACTGTTTCAGCCCCTCTGTTTCTCGCCCTCTGTTTCTGCCCCTCTGTTTCTCGCCCTCTGGTTCAGTCCCTCAGTTTCTCGCCCTCTGTTTCAGCCCCGCTGATTCAGCCCCTCTGTTTCAGTCCCTCTGAATCAGACCCTCTGATTCAGCCCGTCTGTTTCAGACCCTCTGTTTCAGCTCCTCTGTTTCAGCCCCTCTGTTTCTCCCCCTCTGTTTCAGCCCCTATATTTCTCGCCCTCTGTTTCAGCCCCTCTGATTCAGACCCTCTGTTTCAACCCCTCTGATTCAGCCCCACTGATTTAGCCCCTCTGATTCAGCCCCTCTGTTTCTCGCCCTCTGTTTCAGCCCTTCTGTTTCAGCCCCTCTGTTTCTTGCCCTCTGTTTCAGCCCCTCTGTTTCTCGCCCTCTGTTTCAGCCCCTCTGATTCAGCCCCTCTGTTTCAGACCCTCTGATTCAGCCCCTCTGATTTAGCCCTCTGATTCAGCCCCTCTGTTTCTCGCTCTCTGTTTCAGCCCCTCTACTCAGCCCCTCTGTTTCAGCCCCTCTCTTTCTCACCCTCTGTTTCAGCCCCTCTGATTCAGCCCCTCTGATTCAGCCCCACTCATTCAGCCCCTCTGTTTCAGCCCCTCTGTTTCTCGCCCTCTGTTTCAGCCCCTCTGTTTCTCGCCCTCTGTTTCAGCCCCTCTGTTTCAGCCCCTCTGTTTCAGTCCCTCTGTTTCTCGCCCTCTGTTTCTCGCCCTCTGTTTCAGCCCCTCTGTTTCTCGCCCTCTGTTTCAGCCCCTCTGTTTCTCGCCTTCTGTTTCAGCCCCTCTGTTTCTCGCCCTCTGTTTCAGCCCCTCTGTTTCTCGCCCTCTGTTTCAGCCTCTCTGTTTCTCGCCCTCTGTTTCAGCCTCTCTATTTCTCGCCCTCTGTTTCAGCCTCTCTGTTTCAGCCCCTCTGTTTCAGGCCCTCTGTTTCAGCCCCTCTGTTTCTCGCCCTCTGTTTCAGCCCCTCTGTTTCTCGCCGTCTGTTTCAGCCCCTCTGTTTCTCGCCCTCTGTATCAGCCCCTCTGATTCAGACCCTCAGTTTCAACCCCTGATTCAGCCCCTCTGATTTAGCCCCTCTGATTCAGCCCCTCTGTTTCTCTCCCTCTGTTTCAGCCCTTCTGTTTCAGCCCCTCTGTTTCTTGCCCTCTGTTTCAGCCCCTCTGTTTCTCGCCCTCTGTTTCAGCCCCTCTGATTCAGCCCCTCTGTTTCAGCCCCTCTGATTCAGTCCCTCTGATTTAGCCCTCTGATTCAGCCCCTCTGTTTCTCGCCCTCTGTTTCAGCCCCTCTGTTTCAGCCCCTCTGTTTCTCACCCTCTGTTTCAGCCCCTCAGTTTCTCGCCCTCTGTTTCAGCCCAGCTGATTCAGCCCCTCTGTTTCAGCCCCGCTGAATCAGCACCTCTGATTCAGGCCCTCTGTTTCAGACCCTCTGTTTCAGCCCCTCTGTTTCTCGCCCTCTGTTTCAGCCCCAATGTTTCTCGCCCTCTTATTCAGCCCCTCTATTTCTCGCCCTCTGTTTCAGCCCCTCTGATTCAGACCCTCTGTTTCAACCCCTCTGATTCAGCCCCTCTGATTTAGCCCCTCTGATTCAGCCCCTCTGTTTCTCGCCCTCTGTTTCAGCCCTTCTGTTTCAGCCCCTCTGTTTCTTGCCCTCTGTTTCAGCCCCTCTGTTTCTCGCCCGCTGTTTCAGCCCCTCTGATTCAGCCCCTCTGTTTCAGCCCCTCTGATTCAGCCGCTCTGATTTAGCCCTCTGATTCAGCCCCTCTGTTTCTCGCCCTCTGTTTCAGCCCCTCTGTTTTTCGCCCTCTTTTTCAGACCCTCTGTTTCAGCCCGTCTGTTTCAGCCACTCTGTTTCTCGCGCTCTGTTTCAGCCCCTCTGTTTCTCACCCTCTGTTTCAGCCCCTCTGATTCAGCCCCTCTGTTTCTCGCTCTCTGTTTCAGCCCCTCTGTTTCTCGCCCTCTGTTTCAGCCCCTCTGTTTCTCGCCCTCTGTTTCAGCCCCACTGTTTCAGCCCCTCTGTTTCAGCCCCTCTGTTTCAGCCCCTCTGTTTCAGCCCCTCTGTTTCTAGCCTTCTGTTTCAGCCCCTCTGTTTCTCGCCCTCTGTTTCAGCCTCTCTGTTTCTCGCCCTCTGTTTCTGCCCCTCTGTTTCTCGCCCTCTGTTTCAGCCCCTCAGTTTCTCGCCCTCTGTTTCAGCCCCGCTGATTCAGCCCCTCTGTTTCAGTCCCTCTGAATCAGCCCCTCTGATTCAGCCCGTCTGTTTCAGACCCTCTGTTTCAGCCCCTCTGTTTCAGCCCCTCTGTTTCTCGCCCTCTGTTTCAGCCCCTATGTTTCTCGCCCTCTGTTTCAGCCCCTCTGTGTCTCGCCCTCTGTTTCAGCCCCTCTGATTCAGACCCTCTGTTTCAACCCCTCTGATTCAGCCCCTCTGATTTAGCTCCTCTGATTCAGCCCCTCTGTTTCTCGCCCTCTGTTTCAGCCCTTCTGTTTCAGCCCCTCTGTTTCTTGCCCTCTGTTTCAGCCCCTCTGTTTCTCGCCCTCTGTTTCAGCCCCTCTGTTTCAGCCCCACTGTGTCAGCCCCTCTGTTTCAGCCCCTCTGTTTCTCGCCCTCTGTTTCAGCCCCTCTGTTTCTCGCCCTCTGTTTCAGCCCCTCTGTGTCTCGCCCTCTGTTTCAGCCCCTCTGATTCAGACCCTCTGTTTCAACCCCTCTGATTCAGCCCCTCTGATTTAGCTCCTCTGATTCAGCCCCTCTGTTTCTCGCCCTCTGTTTCAGCCCTTCTGTTTCAGCCCCTCTGTTTCTTGCCCTCTGTTTCAGCCCCTCTGTTTCTCGCCCTCTGTTTCAGCCCGACTGATTCAGACCCTCTGTTTCAACCCCTCTGATTCAGCCCCTCTGATTTAGCTCCTCTGATTCAGCCCCTCTGTTTCTCGCCCTCTGTTTCAGCCCTTCTGTTTCAGCCCCTCTGTTTCTTGCCCTCTGTTTCAGCCCCTCTGTTTCTCGCCCTCTGTTTCAGCCCCTCTGATTCAGCCCCTCTGTTTCAGCCCCTCTGATTCAGCCCCTCTGATTTAGCCCTCTGATTCAGCCCCTCTGTTTCTCTATCTCTGTTTCAGCCCCTCCACTCAGCCCCTCTGTTTCAGCCCCTCTTTTTCTCGCCCTCTGTTTCAACCCCTCTGTTTCTCGCCCTCTGATTCTCGCCCTCTGTTTCAGCCCCTCTGTTTCTCGCACTCTGTTTCAGCCCCTCTGTTTCGCGCTCTGTGTTTCAGCCACTCTGTTTCTCGCCCTCCGTTTCAGCTCCTCTGTTTCTCGCCCTCTGTTTCAGCCCCTCTGATTCAGCCCATCTGTTTCAGCCCCTCTGTTTCAGCCCCTCTGTTTCTTTACCTCTGTTTCAGCCCCTCTGTTTCTCGCCTTCTGTTTCAGCCCCTCTGTTTCTCGCCCTCTGTTTCTCGCCCTCTGTTTCTCGCCCTCTGTTTCAGCCCCTCTGTTTCTCACCCTCTGTTTCAGCCCCTCTGTTTCAGCCCCTCTGATTCAGCACCTCTTATTCAGCCCCTCTGTTTCTCGCCCTCTGTTTCAGACCCTCTGTTTTAGCCCTTCCGTTTCAGCCCCTCTGTTTCAGCCCCTCTGTTTCTCGCCCTCTGTTTCAGCCCCTCTGTTTCTCGCCCTCTGTTTCTCGCCCTCTGTTTCAGCCCCTCTGTTTCTCGTCCTCTGTTTCAGCCACTCTGTTTCAGCCCCTCTGATTCAGCCCCTCTGATTCAGCCCCTCTGATCCTCGCCCTCTGTTTCAGCCCAACTGTTTCAGCCCTTCTGTTTCAACCCCTCTGTTTCAGCCCCTCTGTTTCTCGCCCTCTTTTTCAGCCCCTCTGTTTCTCGCCCTCTGTTTCAGCCCCTCTGTTTCAGCCCCTCTGATTCAGCACCTCTTATTCAGCCCCTCTGTTTCTCGCCCTCTGTTTCAGACCCTCTGTTTTAGCCCTTCTGTTTCAGCCCCTCTGTTTCAGCTCCTCTGTTTCTCGCCCTCTGTTTCTGCCCCTCTGTTTCTCGCCCTCTGTTTCTCGCCCTCTGTTTCAGCCCGTTTGTTTCAGACCCTCTGTTTCAGCCCCTCTGTTTCAGCCCCTCTGTTTCTCGCCCTCTGTTTCAGCCCCTCTGTTTCTCGCCCTCTGTTTCAGCCCCTCTGTTTCTCGCCCTCTGTTTCAGCCCCTCTGATTCAGACCCTCTGTTTCAACCCCTCTGATTCAGCCCCTCTGATTTAGCCCCTCTGATTCAGCCCCTCTGTTTCAGCCCCTCTGTTTCTCACCCTCTGTTTCAGCCCCTCTGATTCAGCCCCTCTGATTCAGCCCCTCTGTTTCAGCCCCTCTGTTTCAGCCCCTCTGTTTCTCGCCCTCTGTTTCTGCCCCTCTGTTTCTCGCCCTCTGTTTCTCGCCCTCTGTTTCAGCCCCTCTGTTTCTCGCCCTCTGTTTCAGCCCGTCTGTTTCAGCCCCTCTGATTCAGCACCTCTTATTCAGCCCCTCTGTTTCTCGCCCTCTGTTTCAGACCCTCTGTTTTAGCCCTTCTGTTTCAGCCCCTCTGTTTCAGCCCCTCTGTTTCTCGCACTCTGTTTCAGCCCCTCTGTTTCTCGCCCTCTGTTTCTCGCCCTCTGTTTCAGCCCCTCTGTTTCTCGCCCTCTGTTTCAGCCACTCTATTTCAGCCCCTCTGATTCAGCCCCTCTGATTCAGCCCCGCTGATCCTCGTCCTCTGTTTCAGCCCCTCTGTTTCAGCCCTTCTGTTTCAACCCCTCTGTTTCAGCCCCTCTGTTTCTCGCCCTCTGTTTCAGCCCCACTGATTCAGCCCCTCTGTTTCAGCACCTCTGAATCAGACCCTCTGATTCATCCCCTCTGTTTCAGCCCCTCTGTTTCAGCCCCTCTGTTTCTCGCCGTCTGTTTCAGACCCTCCGTTTCTCGCCGTCTGTTTCAGCCCCTCTGATTCAGCCCCTCTGTTTCAGTCCCTCTGATTCAGCCCCTCAGATTCAGCCTCTCTGATTCAGCCCCACTGTTTCTCGCCCTCTGTTTAAGCCCCTCTTTTTCAGCCTCTCTGTTTCAGCCCCTCTGTTTCTCACCCTCTGTTTCAGCCCCTCTGATTCAGCCCCTCTGATTCAGCCCCTCTGCTTCCCGCCCCCCTGTTTCAGCCCCTCTGTTTCTCGCCCTCTGTTTCAGCCCCTCTGTTACTTGACCTCTGTTTCAGCCCCTCTGTTTCAGCCCCTCTGTTTCAGCCCCTCTGTTTCAGCCCCACTGTTTCTGGCCCTCTGTTTCCTCCCCTCTGTTTCTCGCCCTCTGTTTCAGCCCCACTATTTTTCGCCCTCTATTTCAGCCCCTCTGTTTCTCGCCCTCTGTATCAGCCCCTCTGTTTCAGCCCCTCTGTTTCAGCCCCTCTGTTTCAGCCCCTCTGATTCAGCCCCTCTGATTCAGCTCTCTGTTTCTCGCCCTCTGTTTCAGCCGCTCTGTTTCAGCCCTTCTGTTTCAGACCCTCTGTTTCAGCCCCTCTGTTTCTCGCCCTCTGTTTCAGCCCCACTGTTTCTCGCCCTCTTTTTCAGCCCCTCTGTTTCTCGCCCTCTGTTTCAGCCCCTCTGTTTCAGCCCCTCTGTTTCAGCCCCTCTGTTTCAGCCCCTCTGTTTCTTGCCCTCTGTTTCAGCCCCTCTGTTTCTTGCCCTCTGTTTCTGCCCCTCTGATTTAGCCCCTCTGTTTCAGCCCCTCTGTTTCAGCCCCTCTGTTTCTCGCCCTCTGTTTCAGACCCTCTGATTCAGCCCCTCTGTTTCAGCCCCTCTGAATCAGCCCCTCTGATTCAGCCCCGCTGTTTCAGCCCCTCTGTTTCAGCCCCTCTGTTTCTCGCCCTCTGTTTCAGCCCCTCTGTTTCTCACCCTCTGTTTCAGCCCCTCTGTTTCAGCCCCTCTGATTCTCGCCCTCTGTTTCAGCCCCTCTGTTTCTCGCCCTCTGTTTCAGCCCCTCTGATTCAGCCCCTCTGTTTCTCGCCCTCTGTTTCAGCCCCTCTGTTTCTCACCCTCTGTTTCAACCCCTCTGTTTCTCGCCCTCTGATTCTCGCCCTCTGTTTCAGCCCCTCTGTTTCTCGCACTCTGTTTCAGCCCCTCTGTTTCGCGCTCTGTGTTTCAGCCCCTGTGTTTCAGCCACTCTGTTTCTCGCCCTCTGTTTCAGCCCCTCTGTTTCTCGCCCTCTGTTTCAGCCCCTCTGATTCAGCCCCTCTGTTTCAGCCCCTCTGAATCAGCCCCTCTGATTCAACCCCTCTGTTTCAGCCCCTCTGTTTCAGCCCCTCTGTTTCTCGCCCTCTGTTTCAGCCCCTCTGTTTCTCGCCTTCTGTTTCAGCCCCTCTGTTTCTCGCCCTCTGTTTCAGCCCTTCTGTTTCTCGCCCTCTGTTTCAGCCCCTCTGTTTCTCGCCCTCTGTTTCAGCCCCACTGTTTCAGCCCCTCTGTTTCAGCCCCTCTGTTTCAACCCCTCTGTTTCAGCCCCTCTGTTTCTAGCCCTCTGTTTCAGCCCCTCTGTTTCTCGCCCTCTGTTTCAGCCCCTCTGTTTCAGCCCCTCTGTTTCTCGCCCTCTGTTTCTGCCCCTCTGTTTCTCGCCCTCTGTTTCAGCCCCTCAGTTTCTCGCCCTCTGTTTCAGCCCCGCTGATTCAGCCCCTCTGTTACAGTCCCTCTGAATCAGCCCCTCTGATTCAGCCCGTCTGTTTCAGACCCTCTGTTTCAGCCCCTCTGTTTCAGCCCCTCTGTTTCTCGCCCTCTGTTTCAGCCCCTATGTTTCTCGCCCTCTGTTTCAGCCCCTCTGTGTCTCGCCCTCTGTTTCAACCCCTCTGATTCAGACCCTCTGTTTCATCCCCTCTGATTCAGCCCCTCTGATTTAGCCCCTCTGTTTCAGCCCCTCTGTTTCTTGCCCTCTGTTACAGCCCCTCTGATTCAGCCCCTCTGATTTAGCCCTCTGATTCAGCCCCTCTGTTTCTCACTCTCTGTTTCAGCCCCTCTGCTCAGACCCTCTGTTTCAGCCCCTCTGTTTCTCACTCTCTGTTTCAGCCCCTCTGATTCAGCCCCTCTGATTCAGCCCCACTCATTCAGCCCCTCTGTTTCAGCCCCTCTGTTTCTCGCCCTCTGTTTCAGCCCCTCTGTTTCTCGCCCTCTGTTTCAGCCCCTCTGTTTCAGCCCCTCTGTTTCAGTCCCTCTGTTTCTCGCCCTCTGTTTCTCGCCCTCTGTTTCAGCCACTCTTTTTCTCGCCCTCTGTTTCAGCCCCTCTGTTTCTCGCCTTCTGTTTCAGCCCCTCTGTTTCAGCCCCTCTGTTTCTCGCCCTCTGTTTCAGCCCCTCTGTTTCTCGCCCTCTGTTTCAGCCCCTCTGTTTCTCGCCGTCTGTTTCAGCCTCTCTGTTTCTCGCCCTCTGTTTCAGCCTCTCTGTTTCAGACCCTCTGTTTCAGCCCCTCTGTTTCAGCCCCTCTTTTTTCTCGCCTTCTGTTTCAGCCTCTCTGTTTCTCACCCTCTGATTCAGCCCCTCAGTTTCTCGCTCTCTGTTTCAGCCCAGCTGATTCAGCCCCTCTGTTTCAGCCCCGCTGAATCAGCACCTCTGATTCAGGCCCTCTGTTTCAGACCCTCTGTTTCAGCCCCTCTGTTTCTCGCCCTCTGTTTCAGCCCCTATGTTTCTCGCCCTCTTATTCAGCCCCTCTATTTCTCGCCCTCTGTATCAGCCCCTCTGATTCAGACCCTCTGTTTCAACCCCTCTGATTCAGCCCCTCTGATTTAGCCCCTCTGATTCAGCCCCTCTGTTTCTCTCCCTCTGTTTCAGCCCTTCTGTTTCAGCCCCTCTGTTTCTTGCCCTCTGTTTCAGCCCCTCTGTTTCTCGCCCTCTGTTTCAGCCCCTCTGATTCAGCACCTCTGTTTCAGCCCCTCTGATTCAGCTGCTCTGATTTAGCCCTCTGATTCAGCCCCTCTGTTTCTCGCCCTCTGTTTCAGCCCATGTGTTTTTCGCCCTCTTTTTCAGCCCCTCTGTTTCAGCCCGTCTGTTTCAGCCACTCTGTTTCTCGCCCTCTGTTACAGCCCGTCTGTTTCTCACCCTCTGTTTCAGGCCCTCTGTTTCAGCCCCTCTGTTTCTCGCCCTCTGTTTCAGCCCCTCTGTTTCTCGCCGTCTGTTTCAGCCCCTCTGTTTCTCGCCCTCTGTATCAGCCCCTCTGATTCAGACCCTCAGTTTCAACCCCTGATTCAGCCCCTCTGATTTAGCCCCTCTGATTCAGCCCCTCTGTTTCTCTCCCTCTGTTTCAGCCCTTCTGTTTCAGCCCCTCTGTTTCTTGCCCTCTGTTTCAGCCCCTCTGTTTCTCGCCCTCTGTTTCAGCCCCTCTGATTCAGCCCCTCTGTTTCAGCCCCTCTGATTCAGTCCCTCTGATTTAGCCCTCTGATTCAGCCCCTCTGTTTCTCGCCCTCTGTTTCAGCCCCTCTGTTTCAGCCCCTCTGTTTCTCACCCTCTGTTTCAGCCCCTCAGTTTCTCGCCCTCTGTTTCAGCCCAGCTGATTCAGCCCCTCTGTTTCAGCCCCGCTGAATCAGCACCTCTGATTCAGGCCCTCTGTTTCAGACCCTCTGTTTCAGCCCCTCTGTTTCTCGCCCTCTGTTTCAGCCCCAATGTTTCTCGCCCTCTTATTCAGCCCCTCTATTTCTCGCCCTCTGTTTCAGCCCCTCTGATTCAGACCCTCTGTTTCAACCCCTCTGATTCAGCCCCTCTGATTTAGCCCCTCTGATTCAGCCCCTCTGTTTCTCGCCCTCTGTTTCAGCCCTTCTGTTTCAGCCCCTCTGTTTCTTGCCCTCTGTTTCAGCCCCTCTGTTTCTCGCCCGCTGTTTCAGCCCCTCTGATTCAGCCCCTCTGTTTCAGCCCCTCTGATTCAGCCGCTCTGATTTAGCCCTCTGATTCAGCCCCTCTGTTTCTCGCCCTCTGTTTCAGCCCCTCTGTTTTTCGCCCTCTTTTTCAGACCCTCTGTTTCAGCCCGTCTGTTTCAGCCACTCTGTTTCTCGCGCTCTGTTTCAGCCCCTCTGTTTCTCACCCTCTGTTTCAGCCCCTCTGATTCAGCCCCTCTGTTTCTCGCTCTCTGTTTCAGCCCCTCTGTTTCTCGCCCTCTGTTTCAGCCCCTCTGTTTCTCGCCCTCTGTTTCAGCCCCACTGTTTCAGCCCCTCTGTTTCAGCCCCTCTGTTTCAACCCCTCTGTTTCAGCCCCTCTGTTTCTAGCCTTCTGTTTCAGCCCCTCTGTTTCTCGCCCTCTGTTTCAGCCTCTCTGTTTCTCGCCCTCTGTTTCTGCCCCTCTGTTTCTCGCCCTCTGTTTCAGCCCCTCAGTTTCTCGCCCTCTGTTTCAGCCCCGCTGATTCAGCCCCTCTGTTTCAGTCCCTCTGAATCAGCCCCTCTGATTCAGCCCGTCTGTTTCAGACCCTCTGTTTCAGCCCCTCTGTTTCAGCCCCTCTGTTTCTCGCCCTCTGTTTCAGCCCCTATGTTTCTCGCCCTCTGTTTCAGCCCCTCTGTGTCTCGCCCTCTGTTTCAGCCCCTCTGATTCAGACCCTCTGTTTCAACCCCTCTGATTCAGCCCCTCTGATTTAGCTCCTCTGATTCAGCCCCTCTGTTTCTCGCCCTCTGTTTCAGCCCTTCTGTTTCAGCCCCTCTGTTTCTTGCCCTCTGTTTCAGCCCCTCTGTTTCTCGCCCTCTGTTTCAGCCCCTCTGTTTCAGCCCCACTGTGTCAGCCCCTCTGTTTCAGCCCCTCTGTTTCTCGCCCTCTGTTTCAGCCCCTCTGTTTCTCGCCCTCTGTTTCAGCCCCTCTGTGTCTCGCCCTCTGTTTCAGCCCCTCTGATTCAGACCCTCTGTTTCAACCCCTCTGATTCAGCCCCTCTGATTTAGCTCCTCTGATTCAGCCCCTCTGTTTCTCGCCCTCTGTTTCAGCCCTTCTGTTTCAGCCCCTCTGTTTCTTGCCCTCTGTTTCAGCCCCTCTGTTTCTCGCCCTCTGTTTCAGCCCCTCTGATTCAGCCCCTCTGTTTCAGCCCCTCTGATTCAGCCCCTCTGATTTAGCCCTCTGATTCAGCCCCTCTGTTTCTCTATCTCTGTTTCAGCCCCTCCACTCAGCCCCTCTGTTTCAGCCCCTCTTTTTCTCGCCCTCTGTTTCAACCCCTCTGTTTCTCGCCCTCTGATTCTCGCCCTCTGTTTCAGCCCCTCTGTTTCTCGCACTCTGTTTCAGCCCCTCTGTTTCGCGCTCTGTGTTTCAGCCACTCTGTTTCTCGCCCTCCGTTTCAGCTCCTCTGTTTCTCGCCCTCTGTTTCAGCCCCTCTGATTCAGCCCATCTGTTTCAGCCCCTCTGTTTCAGCCCCTCTGTTTCTTTACCTCTGTTTCAGCCCCTCTGTTTCTCGCCTTCTGTTTCAGCCCCTCTGTTTCTCGCCCTCTGTTTCTCGCCCTCTGTTTCTCGCCCTCTGTTTCAGCCCCTCTGTTTCTCACCCTCTGTTTCAGCCCCTCTGTTTCAGCCCCTCTGATTCAGCACCTCTTATTCAGCCCCTCTGTTTCTCGCCCTCTGTTTCAGACCCTCTGTTTTAGCCCTTCCGTTTCAGCCCCTCTGTTTCAGCCCCTCTGTTTCTCGCCCTCTGTTTCAGCCCCTCTGTTTCTCGCCCTCTGTTTCTCGCCCTCTGTTTCAGCCCCTCTGTTTCTCGTCCTCTGTTTCAGCCACTCTGTTTCAGCCCCTCTGATTCAGCCCCTCTGATTCAGCCCCTCTGATCCTCGCCCTCTGTTTCAGCCCAACTGTTTCAGCCCTTCTGTTTCAACCCCTCTGTTTCAGCCCCTCTGTTTCTCGCCCTCTTTTTCAGCCCCTCTGTTTCTCGCCCTCTGTTTCAGCCCCTCTGTTTCAGCCCCTCTGATTCAGCACCTCTTATTCAGCCCCTCTGTTTCTCGCCCTCTGTTTCAGACCCTCTGTTTTAGCCCTTCTGTTTCAGCCCCTCTGTTTCAGCTCCTCTGTTTCTCGCCCTCTGTTTCTGCCCCTCTGTTTCTCGCCCTCTGTTTCTCGCCCTCTGTTTCAGCCCGTTTGTTTCAGACCCTCTGTTTCAGCCCCTCTGTTTCAGCCCCTCTGTTTCTCGCCCTCTGTTTCAGCCCCTCTGTTTCTCGCCCTCTGTTTCAGCCCCTCTGTTTCTCGCCCTCTGTTTCAGCCCCTCTGATTCAGACCCTCTGTTTCAACCCCTCTGATTCAGCCCCTCTGATTTAGCCCCTCTGATTCAGCCCCTCTGTTTCAGCCCCTCTGTTTCTCACCCTCTGTTTCAGCCCCTCTGATTCAGCCCCTCTGATTCAGCCCAACTCATTCAGCCCCTCTGTTTCAGCCCCTCTGTTTCACGCCCTCTGTTTCAGCCCCTCTGTTTCTCGCCCACTGTTTCAGCCCCTCTGTTTCAGCCCCTCTGTTTCAGCCCCTCTGTTTCTCGCCCTCTGTTTCTGCCCCTCTGTTTCTCGCCCTCTGTTTCTCGCCCTCTGTTTCAGCCCCTCTGTTTCTCGCCCTCTATTTCAGCCCGTCTGTTTCAGCCCCTCTGATTCAGCACCTCTTATTCAGCCCCTCTGTTTCTCGCCCTCTGTTTCAGACCCTCTGTTTTAGCCCTTCTGTTTCAGCCCCTCTGTTTCAGCCCCTCTGTTTCTCGCACTCTGTTTCAGCCCCTCTGTTTCTCGCCCTCTGTTTCTCGCCCTCTGTTTCAGCCCCTCTGTTTCTCGCCCTCTGTTTCAGCCACTCTATTTCAGCCCCTCTGATTCAGCCCCTCTGATTCAGCCCCGCTGATCCTCGTCCTCTGTTTCAGCCCCTCTGTTTCAGCCCTTCTGTTTCAACCCCTCTGTTTCAGCCCCTCTGTTTCTCGCCCTCTGTTTCAGCCCCACTGATTCAGCCCCTCTGTTTCAGCACCTCTGAATCAGACCCTCTGATTCATCCCCTCTGTTTCAGCCCCTCTGTTTCAGCCCCTCTGTTTCTCGCCGTCTGTTTCAGACCCTCCGTTTCTCGCCGTCTGTTTCAGCCCCTCTGATTCAGCCCCTCTGTTTCAGTCCCTCTGATTCAGCCCCTCAGATTCAGCCTCTCTGATTCAGCCCCACTGTTTCTCGCCCTCTGTTTAAGCCCCTCTTTTTCAGCCTCTCTGTTTCAGCCCCTCTGTTTCTCACCCTCTGTTTCAGCCCCTCTGATTCAGCCCCTCTGATTCAGCCCCTCTGCTTCCCGCCCCCCTGTTTCAGCCCCTCTGTTTCTCGCCCTCTGTTTCAGCCCCTCTGTTACTTGACCTCTGTTTCAGCCCCTCTGTTTCAGCCCCTCTGTTTCAGCCCCTCTGTTTCAGCCCCACTGTTTCTGGCCCTCTGTTTCCTCCCCTCTGTTTCTCGCCCTCTGTTTCAGCCCCACTATTTTTCGCCCTCTATTTCAGCCCCTCTGTTTCTCGCCCTCTGTATCAGCCCCTCTGTTTCAGCCCCTCTGTTTCAGCCCCTCTGTTTCAGCCCCTCTGATTCAGCCCCTCTGATTCAGCTCTCTGTTTCTCGCCCTCTGTTTCAGCCGCTCTGTTTCAGCCCTTCTGTTTCAGACCCTCTGTTTCAGCCCCTCTGTTTCTCGCCCTCTGTTTCAGCCCCACTGTTTCTCGCCCTCTTTTTCAGCCCCTCTGTTTCTCGCCCTCTGTTTCAGCCCCTCTGTTTCAGCCCCTCTGTTTCAGCCCCTCTGTTTCAGCCCCTCTGTTTCTTGCCCTCTGTTTCAGCCCCTCTGTTTCTTGCCCTCTGTTTCTGCCCCTCTGATTTAGCCCCTCTGTTTCAGCCCCTCTGTTTCAGCCCCTCTGTTTCTCGCCCTCTGTTTCAGACCCTCTGATTCAGCCCCTCTGTTTCAGCCCCTCTGAATCAGCCCCTCTGATTCAGCCCCGCTGTTTCAGCCCCTCTGTTTCAGCCCCTCTGTTTCTCGCCCTCTGTTTCAGCCCCTCTGTTTCTCACCCTCTGTTTCAGCCCCTCTGTTTCAGCCCCTCTGATTCTCGCCCTCTGTTTCAGCCCCTCTGTTTCTCGCCCTCTGTTTCAGCCCCTCTGATTCAGCCCCTCTGTTTCTCGCCCTCTGTTTCAGCCCCTCTGTTTCTCACCCTCTGTTTCAACCCCTCTGTTTCTCGCCCTCTGATTCTCGCCCTCTGTTTCAGCCCCTCTGTTTCTCGCACTCTGTTTCAGCCCCTCTGTTTCGCGCTCTGTGTTTCAGCCCCTGTGTTTCAGCCACTCTGTTTCTCGCCCTCTGTTTCAGCCCCTCTGTTTCTCGCCCTCTGTTTCAGCCCCTCTGATTCAGCCCCTCTGTTTCAGCCCCTCTGAATCAGCCCCTCTGATTCAACCCCTCTGTTTCAGCCCCTCTGTTTCAGCCCCTCTGTTTCTCGCCCTCTGTTTCAGCCCCTCTGTTTCTCGCCTTCTGTTTCAGCCCCTCTGTTTCTCGCCCTCTGTTTCAGCCCTTCTGTTTCTCGCCCTCTGTTTCAGCCCCTCTGTTTCTCGCCCTCTGTTTCAGCCCCACTGTTTCAGCCCCTCTGTTTCAGCCCCTCTGTTTCAACCCCTCTGTTTCAGCCCCTCTGTTTCTAGCCCTCTGTTTCAGCCCCTCTGTTTCTCGCCCTCTGTTTCAGCCCCTCTGTTTCAGCCCCTCTGTTTCTCGCCCTCTGTTTCTGCCCCTCTGTTTCTCGCCCTCTGTTTCAGCCCCTCAGTTTCTCGCCCTCTGTTTCAGCCCCGCTGATTCAGCCCCTCTGTTACAGTCCCTCTGAATCAGCCCCTCTGATTCAGCCCGTCTGTTTCAGACCCTCTGTTTCAGCCCCTCTGTTTCAGCCCCTCTGTTTCTCGCCCTCTGTTTCAGCCCCTATGTTTCTCGCCCTCTGTTTCAGCCCCTCTGTGTCTCGCCCTCTGTTTCAACCCCTCTGATTCAGACCCTCTGTTTCATCCCCTCTGATTCAGCCCCTCTGATTTAGCCCCTCTGTTTCAGCCCCTCTGTTTCTTGCCCTCTGTTACAGCCCCTCTGATTCAGCCCCTCTGATTTAGCCCTCTGATTCAGCCCCTCTGTTTCTCACTCTCTGTTTCAGCCCCTCTGCTCAGACCCTCTGTTTCAGCCCCTCTGTTTCTCACTCTCTGTTTCAGCCCCTCTGATTCAGCCCCTCTGATTCAGCCCCACTCATTCAGCCCCTCTGTTTCAGCCCCTCTGTTTCTCGCCCTCTGTTTCAGCCCCTCTGTTTCTCGCCCTCTGTTTCAGCCCCTCTGTTTCAGCCCCTCTGTTTCAGTCCCTCTGTTTCTCGCCCTCTGTTTCTCGCCCTCTGTTTCAGCCACTCTTTTTCTCGCCCTCTGTTTCAGCCCCTCTGTTTCTCGCCTTCTGTTTCAGCCCCTCTGTTTCAGCCCCTCTGTTTCTCGCCCTCTGTTTCAGCCCCTCTGTTTCTCGCCCTCTGTTTCAGCCCCTCTGTTTCTCGCCGTCTGTTTCAGCCTCTCTGTTTCTCGCCCTCTGTTTCAGCCTCTCTGTTTCAGACCCTCTGTTTCAGCCCCTCTGTTTCAGCCCCTCTTTTTTCTCGCCTTCTGTTTCAGCCTCTCTGTTTCTCACCCTCTGATTCAGCCCCTCAGTTTCTCGCTCTCTGTTTCAGCCCAGCTGATTCAGCCCCTCTGTTTCAGCCCCGCTGAATCAGCACCTCTGATTCAGGCCCTCTGTTTCAGACCCTCTGTTTCAGCCCCTCTGTTTCTCGCCCTCTGTTTCAGCCCCTATGTTTCTCGCCCTCTTATTCAGCCCCTCTATTTCTCGCCCTCTGTATCAACCCCTCTGATTCAGACCCTCTGTTTCAACCCCTCTGATTCAGCCCCTCTGATTTAGCCCCTCTGATTCAGCCCCTCTGTTTCTCTCCCTCTGTTTCAGCCCTTCTGTTTCAGCCCCTCTGTTTCTTGCCCTCTGTTTCAGCCCCTCTGTTTCTCGCCCTCTGTTTCAGCCCCTCTGATTCAGCACCTCTGTTTCAGCCCCTCTGATTCAGCTGCTCTGATTTAGCCCTCTGATTCAGCCCCTCTGTTTCTCGCCCTCTGTTTCAGCCCATGTGTTTTTCGCCCTCTTTTTCAGCCCCTCTGTTTCAGCCCGTCTGTTTCAGCCACTCTGTTTCTCGCCCTCTGTTACAGCCCGTCTGTTTCTCACCCACTGTTTCAGCCCCTCTGATTCAGCCCCTCTGTTTCTCGCCCTCTGTTTCAGCCCCTCTGTTTCTCGCCCTCTGTTTCAGCCCCTCTGTTTCTCGCCCTCTGTTTCAGCCCCACTGTTTCAGCCCCTCTGTTTCAGCCCCTCTGTTTCAACCCCTCTGTTTCAGCCCCTCTGTTTCTCGCCCTCTGTTTCAGCCCCTCTGTTTCTCGCCCTCTGATTCAGCCCCTCTGTTTCTCGCCCTCTGCTTCAGCCCCACTGTTTCAGCCCCTCTGTTTCAGCCCCTCTGTTTCAACCCCTCTGTTTCTGCCCCTCTGTTTCTCGCCCTCTGGTTCAGTCCCTCAGTTTCTCGCCCTCTGTTTCAGCCCCGCTGATTCAGCCCCTCTGTTTCAGTCCCTCTGAATCAGACCCTCTGATTCAGCCCGTCTGTTTCAGACCCTCTGTTTCAGCCCCTCTGTTTCTCCCCCTCTGTTTCAGCCCCTATATTTCTCGCCCTCTGTTTCAGCCCCTCTGATTCAGACCCTCTGTTTCAACCCCTCTGATTCAGCCCCACTGATTTAGCCCCTCTGATTCAGCCCCTCTGTTTCTCGCCCTCTGTTTCAGCCCTTCTGCTTCAGCCCCTCTGTTTCTTGCCCTCTGTTTCAGCCCCTCTGTTTCTCGCCCTCTGTTTCAGCCCCTCTGATTCAGCCCCTCTGTTTCAGCCCCTCTGATTCAGCCCCTCTGATTTAGCCCTCTGATTCAGCCCCTCTGTTTCTCGCTCTCTGTTTCAGCCCCTCTACTCAGCCCCTCTGTTTCAGCCCCTCTGTTTCTCACCCTCTGTTTCAGCCCCTCTGATTCAGCCCCTCTGATTCAGCCCCACTCATTCAGCCCCTCTGTTTCAGCCCCTCTGTTTCTCGCCCTCTGTTTCAGCCCCTCTGTTTCTCGCATTCTGTTTCAGCCCCTCTGTTTCTCGCCCTCTGTTTCAGCCCCTCTGTTTCTCGCCTTCTGTTTCAGCCCCTCTGTTTCTCGCCCTCTGTTTCAGCCCCTCTGTTTCTCGCCCTCTGTTTCAGCCTCTCTGTTTCTCGCCCTCTGTTTCAGCCTCTCTGTTTCTCGCCCTCTGTTTCAGCCTCTCTGTTTCAGCCCCTCTGTTTCAGGCCCTCTGTTTCAGCCCCTCTGTTTCTCGCCCTCTGTTTCAGCCCCTCTGTTTCTCGCCCTCTGTTTCAGCCCCTCTGTTTCTCGCCCTCTGTATCAGCCCCTCTGATTCAGACCCTCAGTTTCAACCCCTGATTCAGCCCCTCTGATTTAGCCCCTCTGATTCAGCCCCTCTGTTTCTCTCCCTCTGTTTCAGCCCTTCTGTTTCAGCCCCTCTGTTTCTTGCCCTCTGTTTCAGCCCCTCTGTTTCTCGCCCTCTGTTTCAGCCCCTCTGATTCAGCCCCTCTGTTTCAGCCCCTCTGATTCAGTCCCTCTGATTTAGCCCTCTGATTCAGCCCCTCTGTTTCTCGCCCTCTGTTTCAGCCCCTCTGTTTCAGCCCCTCTGTTTCTCACCCTCTGTTTCAGCCCCTGTGTTTCTCGCCCTCTGTTTCAGCCTCTCTGTTTCTCGCCCTCTGTTTCAGCCTCTCTGTTTCTCGCCCTCTGTTTCAGCCTCTCTGTTTCAGCCCCTCTGTTTCAGGCCCTCTGTTTCAGCCCTTCTGTTTCTCGCCCTCTGTTTCAGGCCCTCTGTTTCTCGCCCTCTGTTTCAGCCCCTCTGTTTCTCGCCCTCTGTATCAGCCCCTCTGATTCAGACCCTCAGTTTCAACCCCTGATTCAGCCCCTCTGATTTAGCCCCTCTGATTCAGCCCCTCTGTTTCTCTCCCTCTGTTTCAGCCCTTCTGTTTCAGCCCCTCTGTTTCTTGCCCTCTGTTTCAGCCCCTCTGTTTCTCGCCCTCTGTTTCAGCCCCTCTGATTCAGCCCCTCTGTTTCAGCCCCTCTGATTCAGTCCCTCTGATTTAGCCCTCTGATTCAGCCCCTCTGTTTCTCGCCCTCTGTTTCAGCCCCTCTGTTTCAGCCCCTCTGTTTCTCACCCTCTGTTTCAGCCCCTCAGTTTCACGCCCTCTGTTTCAGCCCAGCTGATTCAGCCCCTCTGTTTCAGCCCCGCTGAATCAGCACCTCTGATTCAGGCCCTCTGTTTCAGACCCTCTGTTTCAGCCCCTCTGTTTCTCGCCCTCTGTTTCAGCCCCAATGTTTCTCGCCCTCTTATTCAGCCCCTCTATTTCTCGCCCTCTGTTTCAGCCCCTCTGATTCAGACCCTCTGTTTCAACCCCTCTGATTCAGCCCCTCTGATTTAGCCCCTCTGATTCAGCCCCTCTGTTTCTCTCCCTCTGTTTCAGCCCTTCTGTTTCAGCCCCTCTGTTTCTTGCCCTCTGTTTCAGCCCCTCTGTTTCTCGCCCGCTGTTTCAGCCCCTCTGTTTCTCACCCTCTGTTTCAGCCCCTCTGTTTCAGCCCCTCTGATTCTCGCCCTCTGTTTCAGCCCCTCTGTTTCTCGCCCTCTGTTTCAGCCCCTCTGATTCAGCCCCTCTGTTTCTCGCCCTCTGTTTCAGCCCCTCTGTTTCTCACCCTCAGTTTCAACCCCTCTGTTTCTCGCCCTCTGATTCTCGCCCTCTGTTTCAGCCCCACTGTTTCTCGCACTCTGTTTCAGTCCCTCTGTTTCGCGCTCTGTGTTTCAGCCCCTGTGTTTCAGCCACTCTGTTTCTCGCCCTCTGTTTCAGCCCCTCTGTTTCTCGCCCTCTGTTTCAGCCCCTCTGATTCAGCCCCTCTGTTTCAGCCCCTCTGAATCAGCCCCTCTGATTCAACCCCTCTGTTTCAGCCCCTCTGTTTCAACCCCTCTGTTTCTCGCCCTCTGATTCTCGCCCTCTGTTTCAGCCCCTCTGTTTCTCGCACTCTGTTTCAGCCCCTCTGTTTCGCGCTCTGTGTTTCAGCCCCTGTGTTTCAGCCACTCTGTTTCTCGCCCTCTGTTTCAGCCCCTCTGTTTCTCGCCCTCTGTTTCAGCCCCTCTGATTCAGCCCCTCTGTTTCAGCCCCTCTGAATCAGCCCCTCTGATTCAACCCCTCTGTTTCAGCCCCTCTGTTTCAGCCCGTCTGTTTCTCGCCCTCTGTTTCAGCCCCTCTGTTTCTCGCCTTCTGTTTCAGCCCCTCTGTTTCTCGCCCTCTGTTTCAGCCCTTCTGTTTCTCGCCCTCTGTTTCAGCCCCTCTGTTTCTCGCCCTCTGTTTCAGCCCCACTGTTTCAGCCCCTCTGTTTCAGCCCCTCTGTTTCAACCCCTCTGTTTCAGCCCCTCTGTTTCTAGCCCTCTGTTTCAGCCCCTCTGTTTCTCGCCCTCTGTTTCAGCCCCTCTGTTTCAGCCCCTCTGTTTCTCGCCCTCTGTTTCTGCCCCTCTGTTTCTCGCCCTCTGTTTCAGCCCCTCAGTTTCTCGCCCTCTGTTTCAGCCCCGCTGATTCAGCCCCTCTGTTACAGTCCCTCTGAATCAGCCCCTCTGATTCAGCCCGTCTGTTTCAGACCCTCTGTTTCAGCCCCTCTGTTTCAGCCCCTCTGTTTCTCGCCCTCTGTTTCAGCCCCTATGTTTCTCGCCCTCTGTTTCAGCCCCTCTGTGTCTCGCCCTCTGTTTCAACCCCTCTGATTCAGACCCTCTGTTTCATCCCCTCTGATTCAGCCCCTCTGATTTAGCCCCTCTGTTTCAGCCCCTCTGTTTCTTGCCCTCTGTTACAGCCCCTCTGATTCAGCCCCTCTGATTTAGCCCTCTGATTCAGCCCCTCTGTTTCTCACTCTCTGTTTCAGCCCCTCTGCTCAGACCCTCTGTTTCAGCCCCTCTGTTTCTCACTCTCTGTTTCAGCCCCTCTGATTCAGCCCCTCTGATTCAGCCCCACTCATTCAGCCCCTCTGTTTCAGCCCCTCTGTTTCTCGCCCTCTGTTTCAGCCCCTCTGTTTCTCGCCCTCTGTTTCAGCCCCTCTGTTTCAGCCCCTCTGTTTCAGTCCCTCTGTTTCTCGCCCTCTGTTTCTCGCCCTCTGTTTCAGCCACTCTTTTTCTCGCCCTCTGTTTCAGCCCCTCTGTTTCTCGCCTTCTGTTTCAGCCCCTCTGTTTCAGCCCCTCTGTTTCTCGCCCTCTGTTTCAGCCCCTCTGTTTCTCGCCCTCTGTTTCAGCCCCTCTGTTTCTCGCCGTCTGTTTCAGCCTCTCTGTTTCTCGCCCTCTGTTTCAGCCTCTCTGTTTCAGACCCTCTGTTTCAGCCCCTCTGTTTCAGCCCCTCTTTTTTCTCGCCTTCTGTTTCAGCCTCTCTGTTTCTCACCCTCTGATTCAGCCCCTCAGTTTCTCGCTCTCTGTTTCAGCCCAGCTGATTCAGCCCCTCTGTTTCAGCCCCGCTGAATCAGCACCTCTGATTCAGGCCCTCTGTTTCAGACCCTCTGTTTCAGCCCCTCTGTTTCTCGCCCTCTGTTTCAGCCCCTATGTTTCTCGCCCTCTTATTCAGCCCCTCTATTTCTCGCCCTCTGTATCAGCCCCTCTGATTCAGACCCTCTGTTTCAACCCCTCTGATTCAGCCCCTCTGATTTAGCCCCTCTGATTCAGCCCCTCTGTTTCTCTCCCTCTGTTTCAGCCCTTCTGTTTCAGCCCCTCTGTTTCTTGCCCTCTGTTTCAGCCCCTCTGTTTCTCGCCCTCTGTTTCAGCCCCTCTGATTCAGCACCTCTGTTTCAGCCCCTCTGATTCAGCTGCTCTGATTTAGCCCTCTGATTCAGCCCCTCTGTTTCTCGCCCTCTGTTTCAGCCCATGTGTTTTTCGCCCTCTTTTTCAGCCCCTCTGTTTCAGCCCGTCTGTTTCAGCCACTCTGTTTCTCGCCCTCTGTTACAGCCCGTCTGTTTCTCACCCTCTGTTTCAGGCCCTCTGTTTCAGCCCCTCTGTTTCTCGCCCTCTGTTTCAGCCCCTCTGTTTCTCGCCGTCTGTTTCAGCCCCTCTGTTTCTCGCCCTCTGTATCAGCCCCTCTGATTCAGACCCTCAGTTTCAACCCCTGATTCAGCCCCTCTGATTTAGCCCCTCTGATTCAGCCCCTCTGTTTCTCTCCCTCTGTTTCAGCCCTTCTGTTTCAGCCCCTCTGTTTCTTGCCCTCTGTTTCAGCCCCTCTGTTTCTCGCCCTCTGTTTCAGCCCCTCTGATTCAGCCCCTCTGTTTCAGCCCCTCTGATTCAGTCCCTCTGATTTAGCCCTCTGATTCAGCCCCTCTGTTTCTCGCCCTCTGTTTCAGCCCCTCTGTTTCAGCCCCTCTGTTTCTCACCCTCTGTTTCAGCCCCTCAGTTTCTCGCCCTCTGTTTCAGCCCAGCTGATTCAGCCCCTCTGTTTCAGCCCCGCTGAATCAGCACCTCTGATTCAGGCCCTCTGTTTCAGACCCTCTGTTTCAGCCCCTCTGTTTCTCGCCCTCTGTTTCAGCCCCAATGTTTCTCGCCCTCTTATTCAGCCCCTCTATTTCTCGCCCTCTGTTTCAGCCCCTCTGATTCAGACCCTCTGTTTCAACCCCTCTGATTCAGCCCCTCTGATTTAGCCCCTCTGATTCAGCCCCTCTGTTTCTCGCCCTCTGTTTCAGCCCTTCTGTTTCAGCCCCTCTGTTTCTTGCCCTCTGTTTCAGCCCCTCTGTTTCTCGCCCGCTGTTTCAGCCCCTCTGATTCAGCCCCTCTGTTTCAGCCCCTCTGATTCAGCCGCTCTGATTTAGCCCTCTGATTCAGCCCCTCTGTTTCTCGCCCTCTGTTTCAGCCCCTCTGTTTTTCGCCCTCTTTTTCAGACCCTCTGTTTCAGCCCGTCTGTTTCAGCCACTCTGTTTCTCGCGCTCTGTTTCAGCCCCTCTGTTTCTCACCCTCTGTTTCAGCCCCTCTGATTCAGCCCCTCTGTTTCTCGCTCTCTGTTTCAGCCCCTCTGTTTCTCGCCCTCTGTTTCAGCCCCTCTGTTTCTCGCCCTCTGTTTCAGCCCCACTGTTTCAGCCCCTCTGTTTCAGCCCCTCTGTTTCAACCCCTCTGTTTCAGCCCCTCTGTTTCTAGCCTTCTGTTTCAGCCCCTCTGTTTCTCGCCCTCTGTTTCAGCCTCTCTGTTTCTCGCCCTCTGTTTCTGCCCCTCTGTTTCTCGCCCTCTGTTTCAGCCCCTCAGTTTCTCGCCCTCTGTTTCAGCCCCGCTGATTCAGCCCCTCTGTTTCAGTCCCTCTGAATCAGCCCCTCTGATTCAGCCCGTCTGTTTCAGACCCTCTGTTTCAGCCCCTCTGTTTCAGCCCCTCTGTTTCTCGCCCTCTGTTTCAGCCCCTATGTTTCTCGCCCTCTGTTTCAGCCCCTCTGTGTCTCGCCCTCTGTTTCAGCCCCTCTGATTCAGACCCTCTGTTTCAACCCCTCTGATTCAGCCCCTCTGATTTAGCTCCTCTGATTCAGCCCCTCTGTTTCTCGCCCTCTGTTTCAGCCCTTCTGTTTCAGCCCCTCTGTTTCTTGCCCTCTGTTTCAGCCCCTCTGTTTCTCGCCCTCTGTTTCAGCCCCTCTGTTTCAGCCCCACTGTGTCAGCCCCTCTGTTTCAGCCCCTCTGTTTCTCGCCCTCTGTTTCAGCCCCTCTGTTTCTCGCCCTCTGTTTCAGCCCCTCTGTGTCTCGCCCTCTGTTTCAGCCCCTCTGATTCAGACCCTCTGTTTCAACCCCTCTGATTCAGCCCCTCTGATTTAGCTCCTCTGATTCAGCCCCTCTGTTTCTCGCCCTCTGTTTCAGCCCTTCTGTTTCAGCCCCTCTGTTTCTTGCCCTCTGTTTCAGCCCCTCTGTTTCTCGCCCTCTGTTTCAGCCCCTCTGATTCAGCCCCTCTGTTTCAGCCCCTCTGATTCAGCCCCTCTGATTTAGCCCTCTGATTCAGCCCCTCTGTTTCTCTATCTCTGTTTCAGCCCCTCCACTCAGCCCCTCTGTTTCAGCCCCTCTTTTTCTCGCCCTCTGTTTCAACCCCTCTGTTTCTCGCCCTCTGATTCTCGCCCTCTGTTTCAGCCCCTCTGTTTCTCGCACTCTGTTTCAGCCCCTCTGTTTCGCGCTCTGTGTTTCAGCCACTCTGTTTCTCGCCCTCCGTTTCAGCTCCTCTGTTTCTCGCCCTCTGTTTCAGCCCCTCTGATTCAGCCCATCTGTTTCAGCCCCTCTGTTTCAGCCCCTCTGTTTCTTTACCTCTGTTTCAGCCCCTCTGTTTCTCGCCTTCTGTTTCAGCCCCTCTGTTTCTCGCCCTCTGTTTCTCGCCCTCTGTTTCTCGCCCTCTGTTTCAGCCCCTCTGTTTCTCACCCTCTGTTTCAGCCCCTCTGTTTCAGCCCCTCTGATTCAGCACCTCTTATTCAGCCCCTCTGTTTCTCGCCCTCTGTTTCAGACCCTCTGTTTTAGCCCTTCCGTTTCAGCCCCTCTGTTTCAGCCCCTCTGTTTCTCGCCCTCTGTTTCAGCCCCTCTGTTTCTCGCCCTCTGTTTCTCGCCCTCTGTTTCAGCCCCTCTGTTTCTCGTCCTCTGTTTCAGCCACTCTGTTTCAGCCCCTCTGATTCAGCCCCTCTGATTCAGCCCCTCTGATCCTCGCCCTCTGTTTCAGCCCAACTGTTTCAGCCCTTCTGTTTCAACCCCTCTGTTTCAGCCCCTCTGTTTCTCGCCCTCTTTTTCAGCCCCTCTGTTTCTCGCCCTCTGTTTCAGCCCCTCTGTTTCAGCCCCTCTGATTCAGCACCTCTTATTCAGCCCCTCTGTTTCTCGCCCTCTGTTTCAGCCCGTTTGTTTCAGACCCTCTGTTTCAGCCCCTCTGTTTCAGCCCCTCTGTTTCTCGCCCTCTGTTTCAGCCCCTCTGTTTCTCGCCCTCTGTTTCAGCCCCTCTGTTTCTCGCCCTCTGTTTCAGCCCCTCTGATTCAGACCCTCTGTTTCAACCCCTCTGATTCAGCCCCTCTGATTTAGCCCCTCTGATTCAGCCCCTCTGTTTCAGCCCCTCTGTTTCTCACCCTCTGTTTCAGCCCCTCTGATTCAGCCCCTCTGATTCAGCCCAACTCATTCAGCCCCTCTGTTTCAGCCCCTCTGTTTCACGCCCTCTGTTTCAGCCCCTCTGTTTCTCGCCCACTGTTTCAGCCCCTCTGTTTCAGCCCCTCTGTTTCAGCCCCTCTGTTTCTCGCCCTCTGTTTCTGCCCCTCTGTTTCTCGCCCTCTGTTTCTCGCCCTCTGTTTCAGCCCCTCTGTTTCTCGCCCTCTATTTCAGCCCGTCTGTTTCAGCCCCTCTGATTCAGCACCTCTTATTCAGCCCCTCTGTTTCTCGCCCTCTGTTTCAGACCCTCTGTTTTAGCCCTTCTGTTTCAGCCCCTCTGTTTCAGCCCCTCTGTTTCTCGCACTCTGTTTCAGCCCCTCTGTTTCTCGCCCTCTGTTTCTCGCCCTCTGTTTCAGCCCCTCTGTTTCTCGCCCTCTGTTTCAGCCACTCTATTTCAGCCCCTCTGATTCAGCCCCTCTGATTCAGCCCCGCTGATCCTCGTCCTCTGTTTCAGCCCCTCTGTTTCAGCCCTTCTGTTTCAACCCCTCTGTTTCAGCCCCTCTGTTTCTCGCCCTCTGTTTCAGCCCCACTGATTCAGCCCCTCTGTTTCAGCACCTCTGAATCAGACCCTCTGATTCATCCCCTCTGTTTCAGCCCCTCTGTTTCAGCCCCTCTGTTTCTCGCCGTCTGTTTCAGACCCTCCGTTTCTCGCCGTCTGTTTCAGCCCCTCTGATTCAGCCCCTCTGTTTCAGTCCCTCTGATTCAGCCCCTCAGATTCAGCCTCTCTGATTCAGCCCCACTGTTTCTCGCCCTCTGTTTAAGCCCCTCTTTTTCAGCCTCTCTGTTTCAGCCCCTCTGTTTCTCACCCTCTGTTTCAGCCCCTCTGATTCAGACCCTCTGATTCAGCCCCTCTGCTTCCCGCCCCCCTGTTTCAGCCCCTCTGTTTCTCGCCCTCTGTTTCAGCCCCTCTGTTACTTGACCTCTGTTTCAGCCCCTCTGTTTCAGCCCCTCTGTTTCAGCCCCTCTGTTTCAGCCCCACTGTTTCTGGCCCTCTGTTTCCTCCCCTCTGTTTCTCGCCCTCTGTTTCAGCCCCACTATTTTTCGCCCTCTATTTCAGCCCCTCTGTTTCTCGCCCTCTGTATCAGCCCCTCTGTTTCAGCCCCTCTGTTTCAGCCCCTCTGTTTCAGCCCCTCTGATTCAGCCCCTCTGATTCAGCTCTCTGTTTCTCGCCCTCTGTTTCAGCCGCTCTGTTTCAGCCCTTCTGTTTCAGACCCTCTGTTTCAGCCCCTCTGTTTCTCGCCCTCTGTTTCAGCCCCACTGTTTCTCGCCCTCTTTTTCAGCCCCTCTGTTTCTCGCCCTCTGTTTCAGCCCCTCTGTTTCAGCCCCTCTGTTTCAGCCCCTCTGTTTCAGCCCCTCTGTTTCTTGCCCTCTGTTTCAGCCCCTCTGTTTCTTGCCCTCTGTTTCTGCCCCTCTGATTTAGCCCCTCTGTTTCAGCCCCTCTGTTTCAGCCCCTCTGTTTCTCGCCCTCTGTTTCAGACCCTCTGATTCAGCCCCTCTGTTTCAGCCCCTCTGAATCAGCCCCTCTGATTCAGCCCCGCTGTTTCAGCCCCTCTGTTTCAGCCCCTCTGTTTCTCGCCCTCTGTTTCAGCCCCTCTGTTTCTCACCCTCTGTTTCAGCCCCTCTGTTTCAGCCCCTCTGATTCTCGCCCTCTGTTTCAGCCCCTCTGTTTCTCGCCCTCTGTTTCAGCCCCTCTGATTCAGCCCCTCTGTTTCTCGCCCTCTGTTTCAGCCCCTCTGTTTCTCACCCTCTGTTTCAACCCCTCTGTTTCTCGCCCTCTGATTCTCGCCCTCTGTTTCAGCCCCTCTGTTTCTCGCACTCTGTTTCAGCCCCTCTGTTTCGCGCTCTGTGTTTCAGCCCCTGTGTTTCAGCCACTCTGTTTCTCGCCCTCTGTTTCAGCCCCTCTGTTTCTCGCCCTCTGTTTCAGCCCCTCTGATTCAGCCCCTCTGTTTCAGCCCCTCTGAATCAGCCCCTCTGATTCAACCCCTCTGTTTCAGCCCCTCTGTTTCAGCCCCTCTGTTTCTCGCCCTCTGTTTCAGCCCCTCTGTTTCTCGCCTTCTGTTTCAGCCCCTCTGTTTCTCGCCCTCTGTTTCAGCCCTTCTGTTTCTCGCCCTCTGTTTCAGCCCCTCTGTTTCTCGCCCTCTGTTTCAGCCCCACTGTTTCAGCCCCTCTGTTTCAGCCCCTCTGTTTCAACCCCTCTGTTTCAGCCCCTCTGTTTCTAGCCCTCTGTTTCAGCCCCTCTGTTTCTCGCCCTCTGTTTCAGCCCCTCTGTTTCAGCCCCTCTGTTTCTCGCCCTCTGTTTCTGCCCCTCTGTTTCTCGCCCTCTGTTTCAGCCCCTCAGTTTCTCGCCCTCTGTTTCAGCCCCGCTGATTCAGCCCCTCTGTTACAGTCCCTCTGAATCAGCCCCTCTGATTCAGCCCGTCTGTTTCAGACCCTCTGTTTCAGCCCCTCTGTTTCAGCCCCTCTGTTTCTTGCCCTCTGTTTCAGCCCCTATGTTTCTCGCCCTCTGTTTCAGCCCCTCTGTGTCTCGCCCTCTGTTTCAACCCCTCTGATTCAGACCCTCTGTTTCATCCCCTCTGATTCAGCCCCTCTGATTTAGCCCCTCTGTTTCAGCCCCTCTGTTTCTTGCCCTCTGTTACAGCCCCTCTGATTCAGCCCCTCTGATTTAGCCCTCTGATTCAGCCCCTCTGTTTCTCACTCTCTGTTTCAGCCCCTCTGCTCAGACCCTCTGTTTCAGCCCCTCTGTTTCTCACTCTCTGTTTCAGCCCCTCTGATTCAGCCCCTCTGATTCAGCCCCACTCATTCAGCCCCTCTGTTTCAGCCCCTCTGTTTCTCGCCCTCTGTTTCAGCCCCTCTGTTTCTCGCCCTCTGTTTCAGCCCCTCTGTTTCAGCCCCTCTGTTTCAGTCCCTCTGTTTCTCGCCCTCTGTTTCTCGCCCTCTGTTTCAGCCACTCTTTTTCTCGCCCTCTGTTTCAGCCCCTCTGTTTCTCGCCTTCTGTTTCAGCCCCTCTGTTTCAGCCCCTCTGTTTCTCGCCCTCTGTTTCAGCCCCTCTGTTTCTCGCCCTCTGTTTCAGCCCCTCTGTTTCTCGCCGTCTGTTTCAGCCTCTCTGTTTCTCGCCCTCTGTTTCAGCCTCTCTGTTTCAGACCCTCTGTTTCAGCCCCTCTGTTTCAGCCCCTCTTTTTTCTCGCCTTCTGTTTCAGCCTCTCTGTTTCTCACCCTCTGATTCAGCCCCTCAGTTTCTCGCTCTCTGTTTCAGCCCAGCTGATTCAGCCCCTCTGTTTCAGCCCCGCTGAATCAGCACCTCTGATTCAGGCCCTCTGTTTCAGACCCTCTGTTTCAGCCCCTCTGTTTCTCGCCCTCTGTTTCAGCCCCTATGTTTCTCGCCCTCTTATTCAGCCCCTCTATTTCTCGCCCTCTGTATCAACCCCTCTGATTCAGACCCTCTGTTTCAACCCCTCTGATTCAGCCCCTCTGATTTAGCCCCTCTGATTCAGCCCCTCTGTTTCTCTCCCTCTGTTTCAGCCCTTCTGTTTCAGCCCCTCTGTTTCTTGCCCTCTGTTTCAGCCCCTCTGTTTCTCGCCCTCTGTTTCAGCCCCTCTGATTCAGCACCTCTGTTTCAGCCCCTCTGATTCAGCTGCTCTGATTTAGCCCTCTGATTCAGCCCCTCTGTTTCTCGCCCTCTGTTTCAGCCCATGTGTTTTTCGCCCTCTTTTTCAGCCCCTCTGTTTCAGCCCGTCTGTTTCAGCCACTCTGTTTCTCGCCCTCTGTTACAGCCCGTCTGTTTCTCACCCACTGTTTCAGCCCCTCTGATTCAGCCCCTCTGTTTCTCGCCCTCTGTTTCAGCCCCTCTGTTTCTCGCCCTCTGTTTCAGCCCCTCTGTTTCTCGCCCTCTGTTTCAGCCCCACTGTTTCAGCCCCTCTGTTTCAGCCCCTCTGTTTCAACCCCTCTGTTTCAGCCCCTCTGTTTCTCGCCCTCTGTTTCAGCCCCTCTGTTTCTCGCCCTCTGATTCAGCCCCTCTGTTTCTCGCCCTCTGCTTCAGCCCCACTGTTTCAGCCCCTCTGTTTCAGCCCCTCTGTTTCAACCCCTCTGTTTCTGCCCCTCTGTTTCTCGCCCTCTGGTTCAGTCCCTCAGTTTCTCGCCCTCTGTTTCAGCCCCGCTGATTCAGCCCCTCTGTTTCAGTCCCTCTGAATCAGACCCTCTGATTCAGCCCGTCTGTTTCAGACCCTCTGTTTCAGCCCCTCTGTTTCTCCCCCTCTGTTTCAGCCCCTATATTTCTCGCCCTCTGTTTCAGCCCCTCTGATTCAGACCCTCTGTTTCAACCCCTCTGATTCAGCCCCACTGATTTAGCCCCTCTGATTCAGCCCCTCTGTTTCTCGCCCTCTGTTTCAGCCCTTCTGCTTCAGCCCCTCTGTTTCTTGCCCTCTGTTTCAGCCCCTCTGTTTCTCGCCCTCTGTTTCAGCCCCTCTGATTCAGCCCCTCTGTTTCAGCCCCTCTGATTCAGCCCCTCTGATTTAGCCCTCTGATTCAGCCCCTCTGTTTCTCGCTCTCTGTTTCAGCCCCTCTACTCAGCCCCTCTGTTTCAGCCCCTCTGTTTCTCACCCTCTGTTTCAGCCCCTCTGATTCAGCCCCTCTGATTCAGCCCCACTCATTCAGCCCCTCTGTTTCAGCCCCTCTGTTTCTCGCCCTCTGTTTCAGCCCCTCTGTTTCTCGCATTCTGTTTCAGCCCCTCTGTTTCTCGCCCTCTGTTTCAGCCCCTCTGTTTCTCGCCTTCTGTTTCAGCCCCTCTGTTTCTCGCCCTCTGTTTCAGCCCCTCTGTTTCTCGCCCTCTGTTTCAGCCTCTCTGTTTCTCGCCCTCTGTTTCAGCCTCTCTGTTTCTCGCCCTCTGTTTCAGCCTCTCTGTTTCAGCCCCTCTGTTTCAGGCCCTCTGTTTCAGCCCCTCTGTTTCTCGCCCTCTGTTTCAGCCCCTCTGTTTCTCGCCCTCTGTTTCAGCCCCTCTGTTTCTCGCCCTCTGTATCAGCCCCTCTGATTCAGACCCTCAGTTTCAACCCCTGATTCAGCCCCTCTGATTTAGCCCCTCTGATTCAGCCCCTCTGTTTCTCTCCCTCTGTTTCAGCCCTTCTGTTTCAGCCCCTCTGTTTCTTGCCCTCTGTTTCAGCCCCTCTGTTTCTCGCCCTCTGTTTCAGCCCCTCTGATTCAGCCCCTCTGTTTCAGCCCCTCTGATTCAGTCCCTCTGATTTAGCCCTCTGATTCAGCCCCTCTGTTTCTCGCCCTCTGTTTCAGCCCCTCTGTTTCAGCCCCTCTGTTTCTCACCCTCTGTTTCAGCCCCTGTGTTTCTCGCCCTCTGTTTCAGCCTCTCTGTTTCTCGCCCTCTGTTTCAGCCTCTCTGTTTCTCGCCCTCTGTTTCAGCCTCTCTGTTTCAGCCCCTCTGTTTCAGGCCCTCTGTTTCAGCCCTTCTGTTTCTCGCCCTCTGTTTCAGGCCCTCTGTTTCTCGCCCTCTGTTTCAGCCCCTCTGTTTCTCGCCCTCTGTATCAGCCCCTCTGATTCAGACCCTCAGTTTCAACCCCTGATTCAGCCCCTCTGATTTAGCCCCTCTGATTCAGCCCCTCTGTTTCTCTCCCTCTGTTTCAGCCCTTCTGTTTCAGCCCCTCTGTTTCTTGCCCTCTGTTTCAGCCCCTCTGTTTCTCGCCCTCTGTTTCAGCCCCTCTGATTCAGCCCCTCTGTTTCAGCCCCTCTGATTCAGTCCCTCTGATTTAGCCCTCTGATTCAGCCCCTCTGTTTCTCGCCCTCTGTTTCAGCCCCTCTGTTTCAGCCCCTCTGTTTCTCACCCTCTGTTTCAGCCCCTCAGTTTCACGCCCTCTGTTTCAGCCCAGCTGATTCAGCCCCTCTGTTTCAGCCCCGCTGAATCAGCACCTCTGATTCAGGCCCTCTGTTTCAGACCCTCTGTTTCAGCCCCTCTGTTTCTCGCCCTCTGTTTCAGCCCCAATGTTTCTCGCCCTCTTATTCAGCCCCTCTATTTCTCGCCCTCTGTTTCAGCCCCTCTGATTCAGACCCTCTGTTTCAACCCCTCTGATTCAGCCCCTCTGATTTAGCCCCTCTGATTCAGCCCCTCTGTTTCTCGCCCTCTGTTTCAGCCCTTCTGTTTCAGCCCCTCTGTTTCTTGCCCTCTGTTTCAGCCCCTCTGTTTCTCGCCCGCTGTTTCAGCCCCTCTGTTTCTCACCCTCTGTTTCAGCCCCTCTGTTTCAGCCCCTCTGATTCTCGCCCTCTGTTTCAGCCCCTCTGTTTCTCGCCCTCTGTTTCAGCCCCTCTGATTCAGCCCCTCTGTTTCTCGCCCTCTGTTTCAGCCCCTCTGTTTCTCACCCTCAGTTTCAACCCCTCTGTTTCTCGCCCTCTGATTCTCGCCCTCTGTTTCAGCCCCACTGTTTCTCGCACTCTGTTTCAGTCCCTCTGTTTCGCGCTCTGTGTTTCAGCCCCTGTGTTTCAGCCACTCTGTTTCTCGCCCTCTGTTTCAGCCCCTCTGTTTCTCGCCCTCTGTTTCAGCCCCTCTGATTCAGCCCCTCTGTTTCAGCCCCTCTGAATCAGCCCCTCTGATTCAACCCCTCTGTTTCAGCCCCTCTGTTTCAACCCCTCTGTTTCTCGCCCTCTGATTCTCGCCCTCTGTTTCAGCCCCTCTGTTTCTCGCACTCTGTTTCAGCCCCTCTGTTTCGCGCTCTGTGTTTCAGCCCCTGTGTTTCAGCCACTCTGTTTCTCGCCCTCTGTTTCAGCCCCTCTGTTTCTCGCCCTCTGTTTCAGCCCCTCTGATTCAGCCCCTCTGTTTCAGCCCCTCTGAATCAGCCCCTCTGATTCAACCCCTCTGTTTCAGCCCCTCTGTTTCAGCCCGTCTGTTTCTCGCCCTCTGTTTCAGCCCCTCTGTTTCTCGCCTTCTGTTTCAGCCCCTCTGTTTCTCGCCCTCTGTTTCAGCCCTTCTGTTTCTCGCCCTCTGTTTCAGCCCCTCTGTTTCTCGCCCTCTGTTTCAGCCCCACTGTTTCAGCCCCTCTGTTTCAGCCCCTCTGTTTCAACCCCTCTGTTTCAGCCCCTCTGTTTCTAGCCCTCTGTTTCAGCCCCTCTGTTTCTCGCCCTCTGTTTCAGCCCCTCTGTTTCAGCCCCTCTGTTTCTCGCCCTCTGTTTCTGCCCCTCTGTTTCTCGCCCTCTGTTTCAGCCCCTCAGTTTCTCGCCCTCTGTTTCAGCCCCGCTGATTCAGCCCCTCTGTTACAGTCCCTCTGAATCAGCCCCTCTGATTCAGCCCGTCTGTTTCAGACCCTCTGTTTCAGCCCCTCTGTTTCAGCCCCTCTGTTTCTCGCCCTCTGTTTCAGCCCCTATGTTTCTCGCCCTCTGTTTCAGCCCCTCTGTGTCTCGCCCTCTGTTTCAACCCCTCTGATTCAGACCCTCTGTTTCATCCCCTCTGATTCAGCCCCTCTGATTTAGCCCCTCTGTTTCAGCCCCTCTGTTTCTTGCCCTCTGTTACAGCCCCTCTGATTCAGCCCCTCTGATTTAGCCCTCTGATTCAGCCCCTCTGTTTCTCACTCTCTGTTTCAGCCCCTCTGCTCAGACCCTCTGTTTCAGCCCCTCTGTTTCTCACTCTCTGTTTCAGCCCCTCTGATTCAGCCCCTCTGATTCAGCCCCACTCATTCAGCCCCTCTGTTTCAGCCCCTCTGTTTCTCGCCCTCTGTTTCAGCCCCTCTGTTTCTCGCCCTCTGTTTCAGCCCCTCTGTTTCAGCCCCTCTGTTTCAGTCCCTCTGTTTCTCGCCCTCTGTTTCTCGCCCTCTGTTTCAGCCACTCTTTTTCTCGCCCTCTGTTTCAGCCCCTCTGTTTCTCGCCTTCTGTTTCAGCCCCTCTGTTTCAGCCCCTCTGTTTCTCGCCCTCTGTTTCAGCCCCTCTGTTTCTCGCCCTCTGTTTCAGCCCCTCTGTTTCTCGCCGTCTGTTTCAGCCTCTCTGTTTCTCGCCCTCTGTTTCAGCCTCTCTGTTTCAGACCCTCTGTTTCAGCCCCTCTGTTTCAGCCCCTCTTTTTTCTCGCCTTCTGTTTCAGCCTCTCTGTTTCTCACCCTCTGATTCAGCCCCTCAGTTTCTCGCTCTCTGTTTCAGCCCAGCTGATTCAGCCCCTCTGTTTCAGCCCCGCTGAATCAGCACCTCTGATTCAGGCCCTCTGTTTCAGACCCTCTGTTTCAGCCCCTCTGTTTCTCGCCCTCTGTTTCAGCCCCTATGTTTCTCGCCCTCTTATTCAGCCCCTCTATTTCTCGCCCTCTGTATCAACCCCTCTGATTCAGACCCTCTGTTTCAACCCCTCTGATTCAGCCCCTCTGATTTAGCCCCTCTGATTCAGCCCCTCTGTTTCTCTCCCTCTGTTTCAGCCCTTCTGTTTCAGCCCCTCTGTTTCTTGCCCTCTGTTTCAGCCCCTCTGTTTCTCGCCCTCTGTTTCAGCCCCTCTGATTCAGCACCTCTGTTTCAGCCCCTCTGATTCAGCTGCTCTGATTTAGCCCTCTGATTCAGCCCCTCTGTTTCTCGCCCTCTGTTTCAGCCCATGTGTTTTTCGCCCTCTTTTTCAGCCCCTCTGTTTCAGCCCGTCTGTTTCAGCCACTCTGTTTCTCGCCCTCTGTTACAGCCCGTCTGTTTCTCACCCTCTGTTTCAGCCCCTCTGATTCAGCCCCTCTGTTTCTCGCCCTCTGTTTCAGCCCCTCTGTTTCTCGCCCTCTGTTTCAGCCCCTCTGTTTCTCGCCCTCTGTTTCAGCCCCACTGTTTCAGCCCCTCTGTTTCAGCCCCTCTGTTTCAACCCCTCTGTTTCAGCCCCTCTGTTTCTCGCCCTCTGTTTCAGCCCCTCTGTTTCTCGCCCTCTGTTTCAGCCCCTCTGTTTCTCGCCCTCTGCTTCAGCCCCACTGTTTCAGCCCCTCTGTTTCAGCCCCTCTGTTTCAACCCATCTGTTTCTGCCCCTCTGTTTCTCGCCCTCTGGTTCAGTCCCTCAGTTTCTCGCCCTCTGTTTCAGCCCCGCTGATTCAGCCCCTCTGTTTCAGTCCCTCTGAATCAGACCCTCTGATTCAGCCCGTCTGTTTCAGACCCTCTGTTTCAGCCCCTCTGTTTCTCCCCCTCTGTTTCAGCCCCTATATTTCTCGCCCTCTGTTTCAGCCCCTCTGATTCAGACCCTCTGTTTCAACCCCTCTGATTCAGCCCCACTGATTTAGCCCCTCTGATTCAGCCCCTCTGTTTCTCGCCCTCTGTTTCAGCCCTTCTGCTTCAGCCCCTCTGTTTCTTGCCCTCTGTTTCAGCCCCTCTGTTTCTCGCCCTCTGTTTCAGCCCCTCTGATTCAGCCCCTCTGTTTCAGCCCCTCTGATTCAGCCCCTCTGATTTAGCCCTCTGATTCAGCCCCTCTGTTTCTCGCTCTCTGTTTCAGCCCCTCTACTCAGCCCCTCTGTTTCAGCCCCTCTGTTTCTCACCCTCTGTTTCAGCCCCTCTGATTCAGCCCCTCTGATTCAGCCCCACTCATTCAGCCCCTCTGTTTCAGCCCCTCTGTTTCTCGCCCTCTGTTTCAGCCCCTCTGTTTCTCGCATTCTGTTTCAGCCCCTCTGTTTCTCGCCCTCTGTTTCAGCCCCTCTGTTTCTCGCCTTCTGTTTCAGCCCCTCTGTTTCTCGCCCTTGTTTCAGCCCCTCTGTTTCTCGCCCTCTGTTTCAGCCTCTCTGTTTCTCGCCCTCTGTTTCAGCCTCTCTGTTTCTCGCCCTCTGTTTCAGCCTCTCTGTTTCAGCCCCTCTGTTTCAGGCCCTCTGTTTCAGCCCCTCTGTTTCTCGCCCTCTGTTTCAGCCCCTCTGTTTCTCGCCCTCTGTTTCAGCCCCTCTGTTTCTCGCCCTCTGTATCAGCCCCTCTGATTCAGACCCTCAGTTTCAACCCCTGATTCAGCCCCTCTGATTTAGCCCCTCTGATTCAGCCCCTCTGTTTCTCTCCCTCTGTTTCAGCCCTTCTGTTTCAGCCCCTCTGTTTCTTGCCCTCTGTTTCAGCCCCTCTGTTTCTCGCCCTCTGTTTCAGCCCCTCTGATTCAGCCCCTCTGTTTCAGCCCCTCTGATTCAGTCCCTCTGATTTAGCCCTCTGATTCAGCCCCTCTGTTTCTCGCCCTCTGTTTCAGCCCCTCTGTTTCAGCCCCTCTGTTTCTCACCCTCTGTTTCAGCCCCTGTGTTTCTCGCCCTCTGTTTCAGCCTCTCTGTTTCTCGCCCTCTGTTTCAGCCTCTCTGTTTCTCGCCCTCTGTTTCAGCCTCTCTGTTTCAGCCCCTCTGTTTCAGGCCCTCTGTTTCAGCCCTTCTGTTTCTCGCCCTCTGTTTCAGGCCCTCTGTTTCTCGCCCTCTGTTTCAGCCCCTCTGTTTCTCGCCCTCTGTATCAGCCCCTCTGATTCAGACCCTCAGTTTCAACCCCTGATTCAGCCCCTCTGATTTAGCCCCTCTGATTCAGCCCCTCTGTTTCTCTCCCTCTGTTTCAGCCCTTCTGTTTCAGCCCCTCTGTTTCTTGCCCTCTGTTTCAGCCCCTCTGTTTCTCGCCCTCTGTTTCAGCCCCTCTGATTCAGCCCCTCTGTTTCAGCCCCTCTGATTCAGTCCCTCTGATTTAGCCCTCTGATTCAGCCCCTCTGTTTCTCGCCCTCTGTTTCAGCCCCTGTGTTTCAGCCCCTCTGTTTCTCACCCTCTGTTTCAGCCCCTCAGTTTCACGCCCTCTGTTTCAGCCCAGCTGATTCAGCCCCTCTGTTTCAGCCCCGCTGAATCAGCACCTCTGATTCAGGCCCTCTGTTTCAGACCCTCTGTTTCAGCCCCTCTGTTTCTCGCCCTCTGTTTCAGCCCCAATGTTTCTCGCCCTCTTATTCAGCCCCTCTATTTCTCGCCCTCTGTTTCAGCCCCTCTGATTCAGACCCTCTGTTTCAACCCCTCTGATTCAGCCCCTCTGATTTAGCCCCTCTGATTCAGCCCCTCTGTTTCTCGCCCTCTGTTTCAGCCCTTCTGTTTCAGCCCCTCTGTTTCTTGCCCTCTGTTTCAGCCCCTCTGTTTCTCGCCCGCTGTTTCAGCCCCTCTGTTTCTCACCCTCTGTTTCAGCCCCTCTGTTTCAGCCCCTCTGATTCTCGCCCTCTGTTTCAGCCCCTCTGTTTCTCGCCCTCTGTTTCAGCCCCTCTGATTCAGCCCCTCTGTTTCTCGCCCTCTGTTTCAGCCCCTCTGTTTCTCACCCTCAGTTTCAACCCCTCTGTTTCTCGCCCTCTGATTCTCGCCCTCTGTTTCAGCCCCACTGTTTCTCGCACTCTGTTTCAGTCCCTCTGTTTCGCGCTCTGTGTTTCAGCCCCTGTGTTTCAGCCACTCTGTTTCTCGCCCTCTGTTTCAGCCCCTCTGTTTCTCGCCCTCTGTTTCAGCCCCTCTGATTCAGCCCCTCTGTTTCAGCCCCTCTGAATCAGCCCCTCTGATTCAACCCCTCTGTTTCAGCCCCTCTGTTTCAGCCCCTCTGTTTCTCGCCCTCTGTTTCAGCCCCTCTGTTTCTCGCCTTCTGTTTCAGCCCCTCTGTTTCTCGCCCTCTGTTTCAGCCCTTCTGTTTCTCGCCCTCTGTTTCAGCCCCTCTGTTTCTCGCCCTCTGTTTCAGCCCCACTGTTTCAGCCCCTCTGTTTCAGCCCCTCTGTTTCAACCCCTCTGTTTCAGCCCCTCTGTTTCTAGCCCTCTGTTTCAGCCCCTCTGTTTCTCGCCCTCTGTTTCAGCCCCTCTGTTTCAGCCCCTCTGTTTCTCGCCCTCTGTTTCAGCCCCTATGTTTCTCGCCCTCTGTTTCAGCCCCTCTGTGTCTCGCCCTCTGTTTCAACCCCTCTGATTCAGACCCTCTGTTTCATCCCCTCTGATTCAGCCCCTCTGATTTAGCCCCTCTGTTTCAGCCCCTCTGTTTCTTGCCCTCTGTTACAGCCCCTCTGATTCAGCCCCTCTGATTTAGCCCTCTGATTCAGCCCCTCTGTTTCTCACTCTCTGTTTCAGCCCCTCTGCTCAGACCCTCTGTTTCAGCCCCTCTGTTTCTCACTCTCTGTTTCAGCCACACTGATTCAGCCCCTCTGATTCAGCCCCACTCATTCAGCCCCTCTGTTTCAGCCCCTCTGTTTCTCGCCCTCTGTTTCAGCCCCTCTGTTTCTCGCCCTCTGTTTCAGCCCCTCTGATTCAGCCCCTCTGTTTCAGCCCCTCTGATTCAGCCCCTCTGATTTAGCCCTCTGATTCAGCCCCTCTGTTTCTCGCTCTCTGTTTCAGCCCCTCTACTCAGCCCCTCTGTTTCAGCCCCTCTGTTTCTCACCCTCTGTTTCAGCCCCTCTGATTCAGCCCCTCTGATTCAGCCCCACTCATTCAGCCCCTCTGTTTCAGCCCCTCTGTTTCTCGCCCTCTGTTTCCTCCCCTCTGTTTCTCGCCCTCTGTTTCAGCCCCACTATTTTTCGCCCTCTATTTCAGCCCCTCTGTTTCTCGCCCTCTGTATCAGCCCCTCTGTTTCAGCCCCTCTGTTTCAGCCCCTCTGTTTCAGCTCCTCTGATTCAGCCCCTCTGATTCAGCTCTCTGTTTCTCGCCCTCTGTTTCAGCCGCTCTGTTTCAGCCCTTCTGTTTCAGACCCTCTGTTTCAGCCCCTCTGTTTCTCGCCCTCTGTTTCAGCCCCACTGTTTCTCGCCCTCTTTTTCAGCCCCTCTGTTTCTCGCCCTCTGTTTCAGCCCCTCTGTTTCAGCCCCTCTGTTTCAGCCCCTCTGTTTCTTGCCCTCTGTTTCAGCCCCTCTGTTTCTTGCCCTCTGTTTCTGCCCCTCTGATTTAGCCCCTCTGTTTCAGCCCCTCTGTTTCAGCCCCTCTGTTTCTTGCCCTCTGTTTCAGACCCTCTGATTCAGCCCCTCTGTTTCAGCCCCTCTGAATCAGCCCCTCTGATTCAGCCCCGCTGTTTCAGCCCCTCTGTTTCAGCCCCTCTGTTTCTCGCCCTCTGTTTCAGCCCCTCTGTTTCTCACCCTCTGTTTCAGCCCCTCTGTTTCAGCCCCTCTGATTCTCGCCCTCTGTTTCAGCCCCTCTGTTTCTCGCCCTCTGTTTCAGCCCCTCTGATTCAGCCCCTCTGTTTCTCGCCCTCTGTTTCAGCCCCTCTGTTTCTCACCCTCTGTTTCAACCCCTCTGTTTCTCGCCCTCTGATTCTCGCCCTCTGTTTCAGCCCCTCTGTTTCTCGCACTCTGTTTCAGCCCCTCTGTTTCGCGCTCTGTGTTTCAGCCCCTGTGTTTCAGCCACTCTGTTTCTCGCCCTCTGTTTCAGCCCCTCTGTTTCTCGCCCTCTGTTTCAGCCCCTCTGATTCAGCCCCTCTGTTTCAGCCCCTCTGAATCAGCCCCTCTGATTCAACCCCTCTGTTTCAGCCCCTCTGTTTCAGCCCCTCTGTTTCTCGCCCTCTGTTTCAGCCCCTCTGTTTCTCGCCTTCTGTTTCAGCCCCTCTGTTTCTCGCCCTCTGTTTCAGCCCTTCTGTTTCTCGCCCTCTGTTTCAGCCCCTCTGTTTCTCGCCCTCTGTTTCAGCCCCACTGTTTCAGCCCCTCTGTTTCAGCCCCTCTGTTTCAACCCCTCTGTTTCAGCCCCTTTGTTTCTAGCCCTCTGTTTCAGCCCCTCTGTTTCTCGCCCTCTGTTTCAGCCCCTCTGTTTCAGCCCCTCTGTTTCTCGCCCTCTGTTTCTGCCCCTCTGTTTCTCGCCCTCTGTTTCAGCCCCTCAGTTTCTCGCCCTCTGTTTCAGCCCCGCTGATTCAGCCCCTCTGTTACAGTCCCTCTGAATCAGCCCCTCTGATTCAGCCCGTCTGTTTCAGACCCTCTGTTTCAGCCCCTCTGTTTCAGCCCCTCTGTTTCTCGCCCTCTGTTTCAGCCCCTATGTTTCTCGCCCTCTGTTTCAGCCCCTCTGTGTCTCGCCCTCTGTTTCAACCCCTCTGATTCAGACCCTCTGTTTCATCCCCTCTGATTCAGCCCCTCTGATTTAGCCCCTCTGTTTCAGCCCCTCTGTTTCTTGCCCTCTGTTACAGCCCCTCTGATTCAGCCCCTCTGATTTAGCCCTCTGATTCAGCCCCTCTGTTTCTCACTCTCTGTTTCAGCCCCTCTGCTCAGACCCTCTGTTTCAGCCCCTCTGTTTCTCACTCTCTGTTTCAGCCCCACTGATTCAGCCCCTCTGATTCAGCCCCACTCATTCAGCCCCTCTGTTTCAGCCCCTCTGTTTCTCGCCCTCTGTTTCAGCCCCTCTGTTTCTCGCCCTCTGTTTCAGCCCCTCTGATTCAGCCCCTCTGTTTCAGCCCCTCTGATTCAGCCCCTCTGATTTAGCCCTCTGATTCAGCCCCTCTGTTTCTCGCTCTCTGTTTCAGCCCCTCTACTCAGCCCCTCTGTTTCAGCCCCTCTGTTTCTCACCCTCTGTTTCAGCCCCTCTGATTCAGCCCCTCTGATTCAGCCCCACTCATTCAGCCCCTCTGTTTCAGCCCCTCTGTTTCTCGCCCTCTGTTTCAGCCCCTCTGTTTCTCGCCCTCTGTTTCAGCCCCTCTATTTCAGCCCCTCTGTTTCAGCCCCTCTGTTTCTCACCCTCTGTTTCAGCCCCTCTGATTCAGCCCCTCTGATTCAGCCCCACTCATTCAGCCCCTCTGTTTCAGCCCCTCTGTTTCTCGCCCTCTGTTTCAGCCCCTCTGTCTCTCGCCCTCTGTTTCAGCCCTTCTGTTTCAGCCCCTCTGTTTCTTGCCCTCTGTTTCAGCCCCTCTGTTTCTCGCTCTCTGTTTCAGCACCGCTGATTCAGCACCTCTGTTTCAGCCCCTCTGATTCAGCCCCTCTGATTTAGCCCTCTGATTCAGCCCCTCTGTTTCTCGCTCTCTGTTTCAGCCCCTCTGTTTCAGCCCCTCTGTTTCAGCCCCTCTGTTTCTCACCCTCTGTTTCAGCCCCTCTGATTCAGCCCCTCTGATTCAGCCCCACTCATTCAGCCCCTCTGTTTCAGCCCCTCTGTTTCTCGCCCACTGTTTCAGCCCCTCTGTTTCAGCCCCTCTGTTTCAGTCCCTCTGTTTCTCGCCCTCTGTTTCAGCCCCTCTGTTTCTCGCCCTCTGTTTCAGCCCCTCTGTTTCTCGCCCTCTGTTTCAGCCCCTCTGTTTCAGCCCCTCTGTTTCTCGCCCTCTGTTTCCGCCCCTCTGTTTCTCGCCCTCTGTTTCAGCCCCTCTGTTTCTCGCCCTCTGTTTCTGCCTCTCTGTTTCTCGCCCTCTGGTTCAGCCCCTCTGTTTCAGCCCCTCTGTTTCAGCCCTTCTGTTTCTGCCCCTCTGTTTCTCGCCCTCTGTTTCAGCCCCTCTGTTTCTCGCCCTCTGTTTCAGCCCCTCTGTTTCTCGCCCTCTGTATCAGCCCCTCTGTTTCAGCCCCTCTGTTTCAGCCACTCTGTTTCAGCCCCTCTGTTTCAGCCCCTCTGTTTCTCGCCCTCAGTTTCTCGCCCTCTGTTTCTCACCCTCTGTTTCAGCCCCTCTGTTTCAGCCCCTCTGATTCAGCACCTCTTATTCAGCCCCTCTGTTTCTCGCCCTCTGTTTCAGACCCACTGTTTTAGCCCTTCTGTTTCAGCCCCTCTGTTTCAGCCCCTCTGTTTCTCGCCCTCTGTTTCTGCCCCTCTGTTTCTCGCCCTCTGTTTCTCGCCCTCTGTTTCAGCCCCTCTGTTTCTAGCCCTCTGTTTCAGCCCCTCTGTTTCTCGCCCTCTGTTTCAGCCCCTCTGTTTCAGCCCCTCCGTTTCTCGCCCTCTGTTTCTGCCCCTCTGTTTCTCGCCCTCTGTATCAGCCCCTCAGTTTCTCGCCCTCTGTTTCAGCCCCGCTGATTCAGCCCCTCTGTTTCAGCCCCTCTGAATCAGCCCCTCTGATTCAGCCCCTCTGTTTCAGACCCTCTGTTTCAGACCCTCTGTTCCAGCCCCTCTGTTTCTCGCCCTCTGTTTCAGCCCCTCTGATTCAGACACTCTGTTTCAACCCCTCTGATTCAGCCCCTCTGATTTAGCCCCTCTGTTTCAGCCCCTCTGTTTCT
Organism: Chiloscyllium punctatum; assembly: GCF_047496795.1. NCBI lineage: Eukaryota > Metazoa > Chordata > Chondrichthyes > Orectolobiformes > Hemiscylliidae > Chiloscyllium > Chiloscyllium punctatum. Next base: position 471,168 of record NW_027309791.1, read on the forward strand.
GCCCCTCTGTTTCTCGCCCTCTGTTTCAGCCCCTCAGTTTCTCGCCCTCTGTTTGAGCCCCGCTGATTCAGCCCCTCTGTTTCAGCCCCGCTGAATCAGCCCCTCTGATTCAGCCCCTCTGTTTCAGCCCCTCTGATTCAGCCCCTCTGTTTCAGCCACTCTGATTCAGTCCCTCTGATTTAGCCCTCTGATTCAGCCCCTCTGTTTCTCGCCCTCTGTTTCAGCCCCTCTGTTTCAGCCCCTCTGTTTCTCACCCTCTGTTTCAGCCCCTCAGTTTCTCGCCCTCTGTTTCAGCCCCGCTGATTCAGCCCCTCTGTTTCAGCCCCTCTGAATCAGCACCTCTGATTCAGCCCCTCTGTTTCAGACCCTCTGTTTCAGCCCCTCTGTTTCTCGCCCTCTGTTTCAGCCCCTATGTTTCTCGCCCTCTGTTTCAGCCCCTGTATTTCTCGCCGTCTGTTTCAGCCCCTCTGATTCAGACCCTCAGTTTCAACCCCTGATTCAGCACCTCTGATTTAGCCCCTCTGTTTCAGCCCCTCTGTTTCTCACCCTCTGTTTCAGCCCCTCAGTTTCTCGCCCTCTGTTTCAGCCCAGATGATTCAGCCCCTGTGTTTCAGCCCCGCTGAATCAGCACCTCTGATTCAGGCCCTCTGTTTCAGACCCTCTGTTTCAGCCCCTCTGTTTCTCGCCCTCTGTTTCAGCCCCTATGTTTCTCGCCCTCTTATTCAGCCCCTCTATTTCTCGCCCTCTGTTTCAGCCCCTCTGATTCAGACCCTCTGTTTCAACCCCTCTGATTCAGCCCCTCTGATTTAGCCCCTCTGATTCAGCCCCTCTGTTTCTCTCCCTCTGTTTCAGCCCTTCTGTTTCAGCCCCTCTGTTTCTTGCCCTCTGTTTCAGCCCCTCTGTTTCTCGCCCTCTGTTTCAGCCCCTCTGATTCAGCACCTCTGTTTCAGCCCCTCTGATTCAGCCGCTCTGATTTAGCCCTCTGATTCAGCCCCTCTGTTTCTCGCCCTCTGTTTCAGCCCATGTGTTTTTCGCCCTCTTTTTCAGCCCCTCTGTTTCAGCCCGTCTGTTTCAGCCACTCTGTTTCTCGCCCTCTGTTACAGCCCGTCTGTTTCTCACCCTCTGTTTCAGCCCCTCTGATTCAGCCCCTCTGTTTCTCGCCCTCTGTTTCAGCCCCTCTGTTTCTCGCCCTCTGTTTCAGCCCCTCTGTTTCTCGCCCTCTGTTTCAGCCCCACTGTTTCAGCCCCTCTGTTTCAGCCCCTCTGTTTCAACCCCTCTGTTTCAGCCCCTCTGTTTCTCGCCCTCTGTTTCAGCCCCTCTGTTTCTCGCCCTCTGTTTCAGCCCCACTGTTTCAGCCCCTCTGTTTCTCGCCCTCTGTTTCTGCCCCTCTGTTTCTCGCCCTCTGGTTCAGTCCCTCAGTTTCTCGCCCTCTGTTTCAGCCCCGCTGATTCAGCCCCTCTGTTTCAGTCCCTCTGAATCAGACCCTCTGATTCAGCCCGTCTGTTTCAGACCCTCTGTTTCAGCTCCTCTGTTTCAGCCCCTCTGTTTCTCCCCCTCTGTTTCAGCCCCTATATTTCTCGCCCTCTGTTTCAGCCCCTCTGATTCAGACCCTCTGTTTCAACCCCTCTGATTCAGCCCCACTGATTTAGCCCCTCTGATTCAGCCCCTCTGTTTCTCGCCCTCTGTTTCAGCCCTTCTGTTTCAGCCCCTCTGTTTCTTGCCCTCTGTTTCAGCCCCTCTGTTTCTCGCCCTCTGTTTCAGCCCCTCTGATTCAGCCCCTCTGTTTCAGCCCCACTGATTCAGCCCCTCTGATTTAGCCCTCTGATTCAGCCCCTCTGTTCCTCGCTCTCTGTTTCAGCCCCTCTACTCAGCCCCTCTGTTTCAGCCCCTCTGTTTCTCACCCTCTGTTTCAGCCCCTCTGATTCAGCCCCTCTGATTCAGCCCCACTCATTCAGCCCCTCTGTTTCAGCCCCTCTGTTTCTCGCCCTCTGTTTCAGCCCCTCTGTTTCTCGCCCTCTGTTTCAGCCCCTCTGTTTCAGCCCCTCTGTTTCAGTCCCTCTGTTTCTCGCCCTCTGTTTCTCGCCCTCTGTTTCAGCCCCTCTACTCAGCCCCTCTGTTTCAGCCCCTCTGTTTCTCACCCTCTGTTTCAGCCCCTCTGATTCAGCCCCTCTGATTCAGCCCCACTCATTCAGCCCCTCTGTTTCAGCCCCTCTGTTTCTCGCCCTCTGTTTCAGCCCCTCTGTTTCTCGCCCTCTGTTTCAGCCCCTCTGTTTCAGCCCCTCTGTTTCAGTCCCTCTGTTTCTCGCCCTCTGTTTCTCGCCCTCTGTTTCAGCCCCTCTGTTTCTCGCCCTCTGTTTCAGCCCCTCTGTTTCTCGCCTTCTGTTTCAGCCCCTCTGTTTCTCGCCCTCTATTTCAGCCCCTCTGTTTCTCGCCCTCTGTTTCAGCCTCTCTGTTTCTCGCCCTCTGTTTCAGCCTCTCTGTTTCTCGCCCTCTGTTTCAGCCTCTCTGTTTCAGCCCCTCTGTTTCAGGCCCTCTGTTTCAGCCCCTCTGTTTCTCGCCCTCTGTTTCAGCCCCTCTGTTTCTCGCCGTCTGTTTCAGCCCCTCTGTTTCTCGCCCTCAGTATCAGCCCCTCTGATTCAGACCCTCAGTTTCAACCCCTGATTCAGCCCCTCTGATTTAGCCCCTCTGATTCAGCCCCTCTGTTTCTCTCCCTCTGTTTCAGCCCTTCTGTTTCAGCCCCTCTGTTTCTTGCCCTCTGTTTCAGCCCCTCTGTTTCTCGCCCTCTGTTTCAGCCCCTCTGATTCAGCCCCTCTGTTTCAGCCCCTCTGATTCAGTCCCTCTGATTTAGCCCTCTGATTCAGCCCCTCTGTTTCTCGCCCTCTGTTTCAGCCCCTCTGTTTCAGCCCCTCTGTTTCTCACCCTCTGTTTCAGCCCCTCAGTTTCTCGCCCTCTGTTTCAGCCCAGCTGATTCAGCCCCTCTGTTTCAGCCCCGCTGAATCAGCACCTCTGATTCAGGCCCTCTGTTTCAGACCCTCTGTTTCAGCCCCTCTGTTTCTCGCCCTCTGTTTCAGCCCCAATGTTTCTCGCCCTCTTATTCAGCCCCTCTATTTCTCGCCCTCTGTTTCAGCCCCTCTGATTCAGACCCTCTGTTTCAACCCCTCTGATTCAGCCCCTCTGATTTAGCCCCTCTGATTCAGCCCCTCTGTTTCTCGCCCTCTGTTTCAGCCCTTCTGTTTCAGCCCCTCTGTTTCTTGCCCTCTGTTTCAGCCCCTCTGTTTCTCGCCCGCTGTTTCAGCCCCTCTGATTCAGCCCCTCTGTTTCAGCCCCTCTGATTCAGCCGCTCTGATTTAGCCCTCTGATTCAGCCCCTCTGTTTCTCGCCCTCTGTTTCAGCCCCTCTGTTTTTCGCCCTCTTTTTCAGCCCCTCTGTTTCAGCCCGTCTGTTTCAGCCACTCTGTTTCTCGCGCTCTGTTTCAGCCCCTCTGTTTCTCACCCTCTGTTTCAGCCCCTCTGATTCAGCCCCTCTGTTTCTCGCTCTCTGTTTCAGCCCCTCTGTTTCTCGCCCTCTGTTTCAGCCCCTCTGTTTCAGCCCCTCTGTTTCAACCCCTCTGTTTCAGCCCCTCTGTTTCTAGCCCTCTGTTTCAGCCCCTCTGTTTCTCGCCCTCTGTTTCAGCCTCTCTGTTTCTCGCCCTCTGTTTCTGCCCCACTGTTTCTCGCCCTCTGTTTCAGCCCCTCAGTTTATCGCCCTCTGTTTCAGCCCCGCTGATTCAGCCCCTCTGTTTCAGTCCCTCTGAATCAGCCCCTCTGATTCAGCCCGTCTGTTTCAGACCCTCTGTTTCAGCCCCTCTGTTTCAGCCCCTCTGTTTCTCGCCCTCTGTTTCAGCCCCTATGTTTCTCGCCCTCTGTTTCAGCCCCTCTGTGTCTCGCCCTCTGTTTCAGCCCCTCTGATTCAGACCCTCTGTTTCAACCCCTCTGATTCAGCCCCTCTGATTTAGCTCCTCTGATTCAGCCCCTCTGTTTCTCGCCCTCTGTTTCAGCCCTTCTGTTTCAGCCCCTCTGTTTCTTGCCCTCTGTTTCAGCCCCTCTGTTTCTCGCCCTCTGTTTCAGCCCCTCTGATTCAGCCCCTCTGTTTCAGCCCCTCTGATTCAGCCCCTCTGATTTAGCCCTCTGATTCAGCCCCTCTGTTTCTCTATCTCTGTTTCAGCCCCTCCACTCAGCCCCTCTGTTTCAGCCCCTCTTTTTCTCGCCCTCTGTTTCAACCCCTCTGTTTCTCGCCCTCTGATTCTCGCCCTCTGTTTCAGCCCCTCTGTTTCAGCCCCTCTGTTTCAGCCCCTCTGTTTCTCACCCTCTGTTTCAGCCCCTCAGTTTCTCGCCCTCTGTTTCAGCCCCGCTGATTCAGCCCCTCTGTTTCAGCCCCTCTGAATCAGCACCTCTGATTCAGCCCCTCTGTTTCAGACCCTCTGTTTCAGCCCCTCTGTTTCTCGCCCTCTGTTTCAGCCCCTATGTTTCTCCGCCTCTGTTTCAGCCCCTCTATTTCTCGCCCTCTGTTTCAGCCCCTCTGATTCAGACCCTCAGTTTCAACCCCTGATTCAGCACCTCTGATTTAGCCCCTCTGATTCAGCCCCTCTGTTTCTCTCCCTCTGTTTCAGCCCTTCTGTTTCAGCCCCTCTGTTACTTGCCCTCTGTTTCAGCCCCTCTGTTTCTCGCCCTCTGTTTCAGCCCCTCTGATTCAGCCCCTCTGTTTCAGCCCCTCTGATTCAGTCCCTCTGATTTAGCCCTCTGAATCAGCCCCTCTGTTTGTCGCCCTCTGTTTCAGCCCCTCTGTTTCAGCCCCTCTGTTTCTCACCCTCTGTTTCAGCCCCTCAGTTTCTCGCCCTCTGTTTCAGCCCAGATGATTCAGCCCCTGTGTTTCAGCCCCGCTGAATCAGCACCTCTGATTCAGGCCCTCTGTTTCAGACCCTCTGTTTCAGCCCCTCTGTTTCTCGCCCTCTGTTTCAGCCCCTATGTTTCTCGCCCTCTTATTCAGCCCCTCTATTTCTCGCCCTCTGTTTCAGCCCCTCTGATTCAGACCCTCTGTTTCAACCCCTCTGATTCAGCCCCTCTGATTTAGCCCCTCTGATTCAGCCCCTCTGTTTCTCTCCCTCTGTTTCAGCCCTTCTGTTTCAGCCCCTCTGTTTCTTGCCCTCTGTTTCAGCCCCTCTGTTTCTCGCCCTCTGTTTCAGCCCCTCTGATTCAGCACCTCTGTTTCAGCCCCTCTGATTCAGCCGCTCTGATTTAGCCCTCTGATTCAGCCCCTCTGTTTCTCGCCCTCTGTTTCAGCCCATGTGTTTTTCGCCCTCTTTTTCAGCCCCTCTGTTTCAGCCCGTCTGTTTCAGCCACTCTGTTTCTCGCCCTCTGTTACAGCCCGTCTGTTTCTCACCCTCTGTTTCAGCCCCTCTGATTCAGCCCCTCTGTTTCTCGCCCTCTGTTTCAGCCCCTCTGTTTCTCGCCCTCTGTTTCAGCCCCTCTGTTTCTCGCCCTCTGTTTCAGCCCCACTGTTTCAGCCCCTCTGTTTCAGCCCCTCTGTTTCAACCCCTCTGTTTCAGCCCCTCTGTTTCTCGCCCTCTGTTTCAGCCCCTCTGTTTCTCGCCCTCTGTTTCAGCCCCACTGTTTCAGCCCCTCTGTTTCTCGCCCTCTGTTTCTGCCCCTCTGTTTCTCGCCCTCTGGTTCAGTCCCTCAGTTTCTCGCCCTCTGTTTCAGCCCCGCTGATTCAGCCCCTCTGTTTCAGTCCCTCTGAATCAGACCCTCTGATTCAGCCCGTCTGTTTCAGACCCTCTGTTTCAGCTCCTGTGTTTCAGCCCCTCTGTTTCTCCCCCTCTGTTTCAGCCCCTATATTTCTCGCCCTCTGTTTCAGCCCCTCTGATTCAGACCCTCTGTTTCAACCCCTCTGATTCAGCCCCACTGATTTAGCCCCTCTGATTCAGCCCCTCTGTTTCTCGCCCTCTGTTTCAGCCCTTCTGTTTCAGCCCCTCTGTTTCTTGCCCTCTGTTTCAGCCCCTCTGTTTCTCGCCCTCTGTTTCAGCCCCTCTGATTCAGCCCCTCTGTTTCAGCCCCACTGATTCAGCCCCTCTGATTTAGCCCTCTGATTCAGCCCCTCTGTTTCTCGCTCTCTGTTTCAGCCCCTCTACTCAGCCCCTCTGTTTCAGCCCCTCTCTTTCTCACCCTCTGTTTCAGCCCCTCTGATTCAGCCCCTCTGATTCAGCCCCACTCATTCAGCCCCTCTGTTTCAGCCCCTCTGTTTCTCGCCCTCTGTTTCAGCCCCTCTGTTTCTCGCCCTCTGTTTCAGCCCCTCTGTTTCAGCCCCTCTGTTTCAGTCCCTCTGTTTCTCGCCCTCTGTTTCTCGCCCTCTGTTTCAGCCCCTCTGTTTCTCGCCCTCTGTTTCAGCCCCTCTGTTTCTCGCCTTCTGTTTCAGCCCCTCTGTTTCTCGCCCTCTGTTTCAGCCCCTCTGTTTCTCGCCCTCTGTTTCAGCCTCTCTGTTTCTCGCCCTCTGTTTCAGCCTCTCTGTTTCTCGCCCTCTGTTTCAGCCTCTCTGTTTCAGCCCCTCTGTTTCAGGCCCTCTGTTTCAGCCCCTCTGTTTCTCGCCCTCTGTTTCAGCCCCTCTGTTTCTCGCCGTCTGTTTCAGCCCCTCTGTTTCTCGCCCTCAGTATCAGCCCCTCTGATTCAGACCCTCAGTTTCAACCCCTGATTCAGCCCCTCTGATTTAGCCCCTCTGATTCAGCCCCTCTGTTTCTCTCCCTCTGTTTCAGCCCTTCTGTTTCAGCCCCTCTGTTTCTTGCCCTCTGTTTCAGCCCCTCTGTTTCTCGCCCTCTGTTTCAGCCCCTCTGATTCAGCCCCTCTGTTTCAGCCCCTCTGATTCAGTCCCTCTGATTTAGCCCTCTGATTCAGCCCCTCTGTTTCTCGCCCTCTGTTTCAGCCCCTCTGTTTCAGCCCCTCTGTTTCTCACCCTCTGTTTCAGCCCCTCAGTTTCTCGCCCTCTGTTTCAGCCCAGCTGATTCAGCCCCTCTGTTTCAGCCCCGCTGAATCAGCACCTCTGATTCAGGCCCTCTGTTTCAGACCCTCTGTTTCAGCCCCTCTGTTTCTCGCCCTCTGTTTCAGCCCCAATGTTTCTCGCCCTCTTATTCAGCCCCTCTATTTCTCGCCCTCTGTTTCAGCCCCTCTGATTCAGACCCTCTGTTTCAACCCCTCTGATTCAGCCCCTCTGATTTAGCCCCTCTGATTCAGCCCCTCTGTTTCTCGCCCTCTGTTTCAGCCCTTCTGTTTCAGCCCCTCTGTTTCTTGCCCTCTGTTTCAGCCCCTCTGTTTCTCGCCCGCTGTTTCAGCCCCTCTGATTCAGCCCCTCTGTTTCAGCCCCTCTGATTCAGCCGCTCTGATTTAGCCCTCTGATTCAGCCCCTCTGTTTCTCGCCCTCTGTTTCAGCCCCTCTGTTTTTCGCCCTCTTTTTCAGCCCCTCTGTTTCAGCCCGTCTGTTTCAGCCACTCTGTTTCTCGCGCTCTGTTTCAGCCCCTCTGTTTCTCACCCTCTGTTTCAGCCCCTCTGATTCAGCCCCTCTGTTTCTCGCTCTCTGTTTCAGCCCCTCTGTTTCTCGCCCTCTGTTTCAGCCCCTCTGTTTCTCGCCCTCTGTTTCAGCCCCACTGTTTCAGCCCCTCTGTTTCAGCCCCTCTGTTTCAACCCCTCTGTTTCAGCCCCTCTGTTTCTAGCCCTCTGTTTCAGCCCCTCTGTTTCTCGCCCTCTGTTTCAGCCTCTCTGTTTCTCGCCCTCTGTTTCTGCCCCACTGTTTCTCGCCCTCTGTTTCAGCCCCTCAGTTTCTCGCCCTCTGTTTCAGCCCCGCTGATTCAGCCCCTCTGTTTCAGTCCCTCTGAATCAGCCCCTCTGATTCAGCCCGTCTGTTTCAGACCCTCTGTTTCAGCCCCTCTGTTTCAGCCCCTCTGTTTCTCGCCCTCTGTTTCAGCCCCTATGTTTCTCGCCCTCTGTTTCAGCCCCTCTGTGTCTCGCCCTCTGTTTCAGCCCCTCTGATTCAGACCCTCTGTTTCAACCCCTCTGATTCAGCCCCTCTGATTTAGCTCCTCTGATTCAGCCCCTCTGTTTCTCGCCCTCTGTTTCAGCCCTTCTGTTTCAGCCCCTCTGTTTCTTGCCCTCTGTTTCAGCCCCTCTGTTTCTCGCCCTCTGTTTCAGCCCCTCTGATTCAGCCCCTCTGTTTCAGCCCCTCTGATTCAGCCCCTCTGATTTAGCCCTCTGATTCAGCCCCTCTGTTTCTCTATCTCTGTTTCAGCCCCTCCACTCAGCCCCTCTGTTTCAGCCCCTCTTTTTCTCGCCCTCTGTTTCAACCCCTCTGTTTCTCGCCCTCTGATTCTCGCCCTCTGTTTCAGCCCCTCTGTTTCAGCCCCTCTGTTTCTCGCCCTCTGTTTCAGACCCTCCGTTTCTCGCCGTCTGTTTCAGCCCCTCTGATTCGGCCCCTCTGTTTCAGTCCCTCTGATTCAGCCCCTCAGATTCAGCCTCTCTGATTCATCCCCACTGTTTCTCGCCCTCTGTTTAAGCCCCTCTTTTTCAGCCTCTCTGTTTCAGCCCCTCTGTTTCTCACCCTCTGTTTCAGCCCCTCTGATTCAGCCCCTCTGATTCAGCCCCTCTGTTTCTCGCCCTCTGTTTCAGCCACTCTGTTTCAGCCCCTCTGATTCAGCCCCTCTGATTCAGCCCCGCTGATCCTCGCCCTCTGTTTCAGCCCCTCTGTTTCAGCCCTTCTGTTTCAACCCCTCTGTTTCAGCCCCTCTGTTTCTCGCCCTCTGTTTCAGCCCCACTGATTCAGCCCCTCTGTTTCAGCACCTCTGAATCAGACCCTCTGATTCATCCCCTCTGTTTCAGCCCCTCTGTTTCAGCCCCTCTGTTTCTCGCCGTCTGTTTCAGACCCTCCGTTTCTCGCCGTCTGTTTCAGCCCCTCTGATTCGGCCCCTCTGTTTCAGTCCCTCTGATTCAGCCCCTCAGATTCAGCCTCTCTGATTCAGCCCCACTGTTTCTCGCCCTCTGTTTAAGCCCCTCTTTTTCAGCCTCTCTGTTTCAGCCCCTCTGTTTCTCACCCTCTGTTTCAGCCCCTCTGATTCAGCCCCTCTGATTCAGCCCCTCTGATTCAGCCCCTCTGTTTCCCGCCCCCCTGTTTCAGCCCCTCTGTTTCTCGCCCTCTGTTTCAGCCCCTCTGTTACTTGACCTCTGTTTCAGCCCCTCTGTTTCAGCCCCTCTGTTTCAGCCCCTCTGTTTCAGCCCCACTGTTTCTGGCACTCTGTTTCCTCCCATCTGTTTCTCGCCCTCTGTTTCAGCCCCACTATTTTTCGCCCTCTATTTCAGCCCCTCTGTTTCTCGCCCTCTGTATCAGCCCCTCTGTTTCAGCCCCTCTGTTTCAGCCCCTCTGTTTCAGCCCCTCTGATTCAGCCCCTCTGATTCAGCTCTCTGTTTCTCGCCCTCTGTTTCAGCCGCTCTGTTTCAGCCCTTCTGTTTCAGACCCTCTGTTTCAGCCCCTCTGTTTCTCGCCCTCTGTTTCAGCCCCACTGTTTCTCGCCCTCTTTTTCAGCCCCTCTGTTTCTCGCCCTCTGTTTCAGCCCCTCTGTTTCAGCCCCTCTGTTTCAGCCCCTCTGTTTCAGCCCCTCTGTTTCTTGCCCTCTGTTTCAGCCCCTCTGTTTCTTGCCCTCTGTTTCTGCCCCTCTGATTTAGCCCCTCTGTTTCAGCCCCTCTGTTTCAGCCCCTCTGTTTCTCGCCCTTTGTTTCAGACCCTCTGATTCAGCCCCTCTGTTTCAGCCCCTCTGAATCAGCCCCTCTGATTCAGCCCCGCTGTTTCAGCCCCTCTGTTTCAGCCCCTCTGTTTCTCGCCCTCTGTTTCAGCCCCTCTGTTTCTCACCCTCTGTTTCAGCCCCTCTGTTTCAGCCCCTCTGATTCTCGCCCTCTGTTTCAGCCCCTCTGTTTCTCGCCCTCTGTTTCAGCCCCTCTGATTCAGCCCCTCTGTTTCTCGCCCTCTGTTTCAGCCCCTCTGTTTCTCACCCTCTGTTTCAACCCCTCTGTTTCTCGCCCTCTGATTCTCGCCCTCTGTTTCAGCCCCTCTGTTTCTCGCACTCTGTTTCAGCCCCTCTGTTTCGCGCTCTGTGTTTCAGCCCCTGTGTTTCAGCCACTCTGTTTCTCGCCCTCTGTTTCAGCCCCTCTGTTTCTCGCCCTCTGTTTCAGCCCCTCTGATTCAGCCCCTCTGTTTCAGCCCCTCTGAATCAGCCCCACTGATTCAACCCCTCTGTTTCAGCCCCTCTGTTTCAGCCCCTCTGTTTCTCGCCCTCTGTTTCAGCCCCTCTGTTTCTCGCCTTCTGTTTCAGCCCCTCTGTTTCTCGCCCTCTGTTTCAGCCCTTCTGTTTCTCGCCCTCTGTTTCAGCCCCTCTGTTTCTCGCCCTCTGTTTCAGCCCCACTGTTTCAGCCCCTCTGTTTCAGCCCCTCTGTTTCAACCCCTCTGTTTCAGCCCCTCTGTTTCTAGCCCTCTGTTTCAGCCCCTCTGTTTCTCGCCCTCTGTTTCAGCCCCTCTGTTTCAGCCCCTCTGTTTCTCGCCCTCTGTTTCTGCCCCTCTGTTTCTCGCCCTCTGTTTCAGCCCCTCAGTTTCTCGCCCTCTGTTTCAGCCCCGCTGATTCAGCCCCTCTGTTACAGTCCCTCTGAATCAGCCCCTCTGATTCAGCCCGTCTGTTTCAGACCCTCTGTTTCAGCCCCTCTGTTTCAGCCCCTCTGTTTCTCGCCCTCTGTTTCAGCCCCTATGTTTCTCGCCCTCTGTTTCAGCCCCTCTGTGTCTCGCCCTCTGTTTCAACCCCTCTGATTCAGACCCTCTGTTTCATCCCCTCTGATTCAGCCCCTCTGATTTAGCCCCTCTGTTTCAGCCCCTCTGTTTCTTGCCCTCTGTTACAGCCCCTCTGATTCAGCCCCTCTCATTTAGCCCTCTGATTCAGCCCCTCTGTTTCTCACTCTCTGTTTCAGCACCTCTGCTCAGACCCTCTGTTTCAGCCCCTCTGTTTCTCACTCTCTGTTTCAGCCCCTCTGATTCAGCCCCTCTGATTCAGCCCCACTCATTCAGCCCCTCTGTTTCAGCCCCTCTGTTTCTCGCCCTCTGTTTCAGCCCCTCTGTTTCTCGCCCTCTGTTTCAGCCCCTCTGTTTCAGCCCCTCTGTTTCAGTCCCTCTGTTTCTCGCCCTCTGTTTCTCGCCCTCTGTTTCAGCCACTCTTTTTCTCGCCCTCTGTTTCAGCCCCTCTGTTTCTCGCCTTCTGTTTCAGCCCCTCTGTTTCAGCCCCTCTGTTTCTCGCCCTCTGTTTCAGCCCCTCTGTTTCTCGCCCTCTGTTTCAGCCCCTCTGTTTCTCGCCGTCTGTTTCAGCCTCTCTGTTTCTCGCCCTCTGTTTCAGCCTCTCTGTTTCAGCCCCTCTGTTTCAGCCCCTCTGTTTCAGCCCTTCTTTTTTCTCGCCCTCTGTTTCAGCCTCTCTGTTTCTCACCCTCTGTTTCAGCCCCTCAGTTTCTCGCTCTCTGTTTCAGCCCAGCTGATTCAGCCCCTCTGTTTCAGCCCCGCTGAATCAGCACCTCTGATTCAGGCCCTCTGTTTCAGACCCTCTGTTTCAGCCCCTCTGTTTCTCGCCCTCTGTTTCAGCCCCTATGTTTCTCGCCCTCTTATTCAGCCCCTCTATTTCTCGCCCTCTGTATCAGCCCCTCTGATTCAGACCCTCTGTTTCAACCCCTCTGATTCAGCCCCTCTGATTTAGCCCCTCTGATTCAGCCCCTCTGTTTCTCTCCCTCTGTTTCAGCCCTTCTGTTTCAGCCCCTCTGTTTCTTGCCCTCTGTTTCAGCCCCTCTGTTTCTCGCCCTCTGTTTCAGCCCCTCTGATTCAGCACCTCTGTTTCAGCCCCTCTGATTCAGCCGCTCTGATTTAGCCCTCTGATTCAGCCCCTCTGTTTCTCGCCCTCTGTTTCAGCCCATGTGTTTTTCGCCCTCTTTTTCAGCCCCTCTGTTTCAGCCCGTCTGTTTCAGCCACTCTGTTTCTCGCCCTCTGTTACAGCCCGTCTGTTTCTCACCCTCTGTTTCAGCCCCTCTGATTCAGCCCCTCTGTTTCTCGCCCTCTGTTTCAGCCCCTCTGTTTCTCGCCCTCTGTTTCAGCCCCTCTGTTTCTCGCCCTCTGTTTCAGCCCCACTGTTTCAGCCCCTCTGTTTCAGCCCCTCTGTTTCAACCCCTCTGTTTCAGCCCCTCTGTTTCTCGCCCTCTGTTTCAGCCCCTCTGTTTCTCGCCCTCTGTTTCAGCCCCACTGTTTCAGCCCCTCTGTTTCTCGCCCTCTGTTTCTGCCCCTCTGTTTCTCGCCCTCTGGTTCAGTCCCTCAGTTTCTCGCCCTCTGTTTCAGCCCCGCTGATTCAGCCCCTCTGTTTCAGTCCCTCTGAATCAGACCCTCTGATTCAGCCCGTCTGTTTCAGACCCTCTGTTTCAGCCCCTCTGTTTCTCCCCCTCTGTTTCAGCCCCTATATTTCTCGCCCTCTGTTTCAGCCCCTCTGATTCAGACCCTCTGTTTCAACCCCTCTGATTCAGCCCCACTGATTTAGCCCCTCTGATTCAGCCCCTCTGTTTCTCGCCCTCTGTTTCAGCCCTTCTGCTTCAGCCCCTCTGTTTCTTGCCCTCTGTTTCAGCCCCTCTGTTTCTCGCCCTCTGTTTCAGCCCCTCTGATTCAGCCCCTCTGTTTCAGCCCCTCTGATTCAGCCCCTCTGATTTAGCCCTCTGATTCAGCCCCTCTGTTTCTCGCTCTCTGTTTCAGCCCCTCTACTCAGCCCCTCTGTTTCAGCCCCTCTGTTTCTCACCTTCTGTTTCAGCCCCTCTGATTCAGCCCCTCTGATTCAGCCCCACTCATTCAGCCCCTCTGTTTCAGCCCCTCTGTTTCTCGCTCTCTGTTTCAGCCCCTCTGTTTCTCGCCCTCTGTTTCAGCCCCTCTGTTTCAGCCCCTCTGTTTCAGTCCCTCTTTTTCTCGCCCTCTGTTTCTCGCCCTCTGTTTCAGCCCCTCTGTTTCTCGCCCTCTGTTTCAGCCCCTCTGTTTCTCGCTTTCTGTTTCAGCCCCTCTGTTTCTCGCCCTCTGTTTCAGCCCCTCTGTTTCTCGCCCTCTGTTTCAGCCTCTCTGTTTCTCGCCCTCTGTTTCAGCCTCTCTGTTTCTCGCCCTCTGTTTCAGCCCCTCTGTTTCAGGCCCTCTGTTTCAGCCCCTCTGTTTCTCGCCCTCTGTTTCAGCCCCTCTGTTTCTCGCCCTCTGTTTCAGCCCCTCTGTTTCTCGCCCTCTGTATCAGCCCCTCTGATTCAGACCCTCAGTTTCAACCCCTGATTCAGCCCCTCTGATTTAGCCCCTCTGATTCAGCCCCTCTGTTTCTCTCCCTCTGTTTCAGCCCTTCTGTTTCAGCCCCTCTGTTTCTTGCCCTCTGTTTCAGCCCCTCTGTTTCTCGCCCTCTGTTTCAGCCCCTCTGATTCAGCCCCTCTGATTCAGCCCCTGTGTTTCAGCCCCTCTGTTTCAGCCCCTCTGATTCAGCCCCTCTGTTTCAGCCCCTCTGATTCAGTCCCTCTGATTTAGCCCTCTGATTCAGCCCCTCTGTTTCTCGCCCTCTGTTTCAGCCCCTCTGTTTCAGCCCCTCTGTTTCTCACCCTCTGTTTCAGCCCCTCAGTTTCACGCCCTCTGTTTCAGCCCAGCTGATTCAGCCCCTCTGTTTCAGCCCCGCTGAATCAGCACCTCTGATTCAGGCCCTCTGTTTCAGACCCTCTGTTTCAGCCCCTCTGTTTCTCGCCCTCTGTTTCAGCCCCAATGTTTCTCGCCCTCTTATTCAGCCCCTCTATTTCTCGCCCTCTGTTTCAGCCCCTCTGATTCAGACCCTCTGTTTCAACCCCTCTGATTCAGCCCCTCTGATTTAGCCCCTCTGATTCAGCCCCTCTGTTTCTCGCCCTCTGTTTCAGCCCTTCTGTTTCAGCCCCTCTGTTTCTTGCCCTCTGTTTCAGCCCCTCTGTTTCTCGCCCGCTGTTTCAGCCCCTCTGATTCAGCCCCTCTGTTTCAGCCCCTCTGATTCAGCCGCTCTGATTTAGCCCTCTGATTCAGCCCCTCTGTTTCTCGCCCTCTGTTTCAGCCCCTCTGTTTTTCGCCCTCTTTTTCAGCCCCTCTGTTTCAGCCCGTCTGTTTCAGCCACTCTGTTTCTCGCGCTCTGTTTCAGCCCCTCTGTTTCTCACCCTCTGTTTCAGCCCCTCTGATTCAGCCCCTCTGTTTCTCGCTCTCTGTTTCAGCCCCTCTGTTTCTCGCCCTCTGTTTCAGCCCCTCTGTTTCTCGCCCTCTGTTTCAGCCCCACTGTTTCAGCCCCTCTGTTTCAGCCCCTCTGTTTCAAACCCTCTGTTTCAGCCCCTCTGTTTCTAGCCCTCTGTTTCAGCCCCTCTGTTTCTCGCCCTCTGTTTCAGCCCCTCTGTTTCTCGCCCTCTGTTTCTGCCCCTCTGTTTCTCGCCCTCTGTTTCAGCCCCTCAGTTTCTCGCCCTCTGTTTCAGCCCCGCTGATTCAGCCCCTCTGTTTCAGTCCCTCTGAATCAGCCCCTCTGATTCAGCCCGTCTGTTTCAGACCCTATGTTTCTCGCCCTCTGTTTCAGCCCCTCTGTGTCTCGCCCTCTGTTTCAGCCCCTCTGATTCAGACCCTCTGTTTCAACCCCTCTGATTCAGCCCCTCTGATTTAGCTCCTCTGATTCAGCCCCTCTGTTTCTCGCCCTCTGTTTCAGCCCTTCTGTTTCAGCCCTTCTGTTTCTTGCCCTCTGTTTCAGCCCCTCTGTTTCTCGCCCTCTGTTTCAGCCCCTCTGATTCAGCCCCTCTGTTTCAGCCCCTCTGATTCAGCCCCTCTGATTTAGCCCTCTGATTCAGCCCCTCTGTTTCTCTATCTCTGTTTCAGCCCCTCCACTCAGCCCCTCTGTTTCAGCCCCTCTGTTTCTCGCCCTCTGATTCTCGCCCTCTGTTTCAGCCCCTCTGTTTCTCGCCCTCTGTTTCAGCCCCTCTGTTTCGCGCTCTGTGTTTCAGCCACTCTGTTCTCGCCCTTCGTTTTAGCCCCTCTGTTTCTCGCCCTCTGTTTCAGCCCCTCTGATTCAGCCCATCTGTTTCAGCCCCTCTGTTTCAGCCCCTCTGTATCTCGCCCTCTGTTTCAGCCCCTCTGTTTCTCGCCTTCTGTTTCAGCCCCTCTGTTTCTCGCCCTCTGTTTCTCGCCCTCTGTTTCTCGCCCTCTGTTTCAGCCCCTCTGTTTCTCACCCTCTGTTTCAGCCCCTCTGTTTCAGCCCCTCTGATTCAGCACCTCTTATTCAGCCCCTCTGTTTCTCGCCCTCTGTTTCAGACCCTCTGTTTTAGCCCTTCTGTTTCAGCCCCTCTGTTTCAGCCCCTCTGTTTCTCGCCCTCTGTTTCAGCCGCTCTGTTTCTCGCCCTCTGTTTCTCGCCCTCTGTTTCAGCCCCTCTGTTTCTCGCCCTCTGTTTCAGCCACTCTGTTTCAGCCCCTCTGATTCAGCCCCTCTGATTCAGCCCCTCTGATCCTCGCCCTCTGTTTCAGCCCCTCTGTTTCAGCCCTTCTGTTTCAACCCCTCTGTTTCAGCCCCTCTGTTTCTCGCCCTCTGTTTCAGCCCCTCTGTTTCTCGCCCTCTGTTTCAGCCCCTCTGTTTCAGCCCCTCTGATTCAGCACCTCTTATTCAGCCCCTCTGTTTCTCGCCCTCTGTTTCAGACCCTCTGTTTTAGCCCTTCTGTTTCAGCCCCTCTGTTTCAGCCCCTCTGTTTCTCGCCCTCTGTTTCTGCCCCTCTGTTTCTCGCCCTCTGTTTCTCGCCCTCTGTTTCTCGCCCTCTGTTTCAGACCCTCTGTTTCAGCCCCTCTGTTTCTCGCCCTCTGTTTCAGCCCCTCTGTTTCTCGCCCTCTGTTTCAGCCCCTCTGTTTCTCGCCCTCTGTTTCAGCCCCTCTGATTCAGACCCTCTGTTTCAACCCCTCTGATTCAGCCCCTCTGATTTAGCCCCTCTGATTCAGCCCCTCTGTTTCAGCCCCTCTGTTTCTCACCCTCTGTTTCAGCCCCTCTGATTCAGCCCCTCTGATTCAGCCCAACTCATTCAGCCCCTCTGTTTCAGCCCCTCTGTTTCACGCCCTCTGTTTCAGCCCCTATGTTTCTCGCCCACTGTTTCAGCCCCTCTGTTTCAGCCCCTCTGTTTCAGCCCCTCTGTTTCTCGCCCTCTGTTTCTGCCCCTCTGTTTCTCGCCCTCTGTTTCTCGCCCTCTGTTTCAGCCCCTCTGTTTCTCGCCCTCTGTTTCAGCCCCTCTGTTTCTCGCCCTCTGTTTCAGCCCGTCTGTTTCAGCCCCTCTGATTCAGCACCTCTTATTCAGCCCCTCTGTTTCTCGCCCTCTGTTTCAGACCCTCTGTTTTAGCCCTTCTGTTTCAGCCCCTCTGTTTCAGCCCCTCTGTTTCTCGCACTCTGTTTCTGCCCCTCTGTTTCTCGCCCTCTGTTTCTCGCCCTCTGTTTCAGCCCCTCTGTTTCTCGCCCTCTGTTTCAGCCACTCTGTTTCAGCCCCTCTGATTCAGCCCCTCTGATTCAGCCCCGCTGATCCTCGCCCTCTGTTTCAGCCCCTCTGTTTCAGCCCTTCTGTTTCAACCCCTCTGTTTCAGCCCCTCTGTTTCTCGCCCTCTGTTTCAGCCCCACTGATTCAGCCCCTCTGTTTCAGCACCTCTGAATCAGACCCTCTGATTCATCCCCTCTGTTTCAGCCCCTCTGTTTCAGCCCCTCTGTTTCTCGCCGTCTGTTTCAGACCCTCCGTTTCTCGCCGTCTGTTTCAGCCCCTCTGATTCGGCCCCTCTGTTTCAGTCCCTCTGATTCAGCCCCTCAGATTCAGCCTCTCTGATTCAGCCCCACTGTTTCTCGCCCTCTGTTTAAGCCCCTCTTTTTCAGCCTCTCTGTTTCAGCCCCTCTGTTTCTCACCCTCTGTTTCAGCCCCTCTGATTCAGCCCCTCTGATTCAGCCCCTCTGATTCAGCCCCTCTGTTTCCCGCCCCCCTGTTTCAGCCCCTCTGTTTCTCGCCCTCTGTTTCAGCCCCTCTGTTACTTGACCTCTGTTTCAGCCCCTCTGTTTCAGCCCCTCTGTTTCAGCCCCTCTGTTTCAGCCCCACTGTTTCTGGCCCTCTGTTTCCTCCCCTCTGTTTCTCGCCCTCTGTTTCAGCCCCACTATTTTTCGCCCTCTATTTCAGCCCCTCTGTTTCTCGCCCTCTGTATCAGCCCCTCTGTTTCAGCCCCTCTGTTTCAGCCCCTCTGTTTCAGCCCCTCTGATTCAGCCCCTCTGATTCAGCTCTCTGTTTCTCGCCCTCTGTTTCAGCCGCTCTGTTTCAGCCCTTCTGTTTCAGACCCTCTGTTTCAGCCCCTCTGTTTCTCGCCCTCTGTTTCAGCCCCACTGTTTCTCGCCCTCTTTTTCAGCCCCTCTGTTTCTCGCCCTCTGTTTCAGCCCCTCTGTTTCAGCCCCTCTGTTTCAGCCCCTCTGTTTCAGCCCCTCTGTTTCTTGCCCTCTGTTTCACCCACTCTGTTTCTTGCCCTCTGTTTTTGCCCCTCTGATTTAGCCCCTCTGTTTCAGCCCCTCTGTTTCAGCCCCTCTGTTTCTCGCCCTCTGTTTCAGACCCTCTGATTCAGCCCCTCTGTTTCAGACCCTCTGAATCAGCCCCTCTGATTCAGCCCCGCTGTTTCAGCCCCTCTGTTTCAGCCCCTCTGTTTCTCGCCCTCTGTTTCAGCCCCTCTGTTTCTCACCCTCTGTTTCAGCCCCTCTGTTTCAGCCCCTCTGATTCTCGCCCTCTGTTTCAGCCCCTCTGTTTCTCGCCCTCTGTTTCAGCCCCTCTGATTCAGCCCCTCTGTTTCTCGCCCTCTGTTTCAGCCCCTCTGTTTCTCACCCTCTGTTTCAACCCCTCTGTTTCTCGCGCTCTGATTCTCGCCCTCTGTTTCAGCCCCTCTGTTTCTCGCACTCTGTTTCAGCCCCTCTGTTTCACGCTCTGTGTTTCAGCCCCTGTGTTTCAGCCACTCTGTTTCTCGCCCTCTGTTTCAGCCCCTCTGTTTCTCGCCCTCTGTTTCAGCCCCTCTGATTCAGCCCCTCTGTTTCAGCCCCTCTGAATCAGCCCCTCTGATTCAACCCCTCTGTTTCAGCCCCTCTGTTTCAGCCCCTCTGTTTCTCGCCCTCTGTTTCAGCCCCTCTGTTTCTCGCCTTCTGTTTCAGCCCCTCTGTTTCTCGCCCTCTGTTTCAGCCCTTCTGTTTCTCGCCCTCTGTTTCAGCCCCTCTGTTTCTCGCCCTCTGTTTCAGCCCCACTGTTTCAGCCCCTCTGTTTCAGCCCCTCTGTTTCAACCCCTCTGTTTCAGCCCCTCTGTTTCTAGCCCTCTGTTTCAGCCCCTCTGTTTCTCGCCCTCTGTTTCAGCCCCTCTGTTTCAGCCCCTCTGTTTCTCGCCCTCTGTTTCTGCCCCTCTGTTTCTCGCCCTCTGTTTCAGCCCCTCAGTTTCTCGCCCTCTGTTTCAGCCCCGCTGATTCAGCCCCTCTGTTACAGTCCCTCTGAATCAGCCCCTCTGATTCAGCCCGTCTGTTTCAGACCCTCTGTTTCAGCCCCTCTGTTTCAGCCCCTCTGTTTCTCGCCCTCTGTTTCAGCCCCTATGTTTCTCGCCCTCTGTTTCAGCCCCTCTGTGTCTCGCCCTCTGTTTCAACCCCTCTGATTCAGACCCTCTGTTTCATCCCCTCTGATTCAGCCCCTCTGATTTAGCCCCTCTGTTTCAGCCCCTCTGTTTCTTGCCCTCTGTTACAGCCCCTCTGATTCAGCCCCTCTCATTTAGCCCTCTGATTCAGCCCCTCTGTTTCTCACTCTCTGTTTCAGCCCCTCTGCTCAGACCCTCTGTTTCAGCCCCTCTGTTTCTCACTCTCTGTTTCAGCCCCTCTGATTCAGCCCCTCTGATACAGCCCCACTCATTCAGCCCCTCTGTTTCAGCCCCTCTGTTTCTCGCCCTCTGTTTCAGCCCCTCTGTTTCTCGCCCTCTGTTTCAGCCCCTCTGTTTCAGCCCCTCTGTTTCAGTCCCTCTGTTTCTCGCCCTCTGTTTCTCGCCCTCTGTTTCAGCCACTCTGTTTCTCGCCCTCTGTTTCAGCCCCTCTGTTTCTCGCCTTCTGTTTCAGCCCCACTGTTTCAGCCCCTCTGTTTCTCGCCCTCTGTTTCAGCCCCTCTGTTTCTCGCCCTCTGTTTCAGCCCCTCTGTTTCTCGCCGTCTGTTTCAGCCTCTCTGTTTCTCGCCCTCTGTTTCAGCCTCTCTGTTTCAGCCCCTCTGTTTCAGCCCCTCTGTTTCAGCCCCTCTTTTTTCTCGCCCTCTGTTTCAGCCTCTCTGTTTCTCGCCCTCTGTTTCAGCCCCTCTGTTTCTTGCCCTCTGTATCATCCCCTCTGTTTCAGCCCCTCTGTTTCAGCCCCTCTGTTTCAGCCCCTCTGTTTCTCGCCCTCTGTTTCTCGCCCTCTGTTTCAGCCCCTCTGTTTCTCGCCCTCTGTTTCAGCCCCTCTGTTTCAGCCCCTCTGATTCAGCACCTCTGATTCAGCCCCTCTGTTTCTCGACCTCTGTTTCATACCCTCTGTTTTAGCCCTTCTGTTTCAGCCCCTCTGTTTCAGCCCCTCTGTTTCTCGCCCTCTGTTTCTGCCCCTCTGTTTCTCGCCTTCTGTTTCAGCCCCTCTGTTTCTCGCCCTCTGTTTCTCGCCCTCTGTTTCAGCCCCTCTGTTTCTCGCCCTCTGTTTCAGCCACTCTGTTTCAGCCCCTCTGATTCAGCCCCTCTGATTCAGCCCCTCTGGTCCTCGCCCTCTGTTTCAGCCCCTCTGTTTCAGCCCTTCTGTTTCAACCCCTCTGTTTCAGCCGCTCTGTTTCTCGCCCTCTGTTTCAGCCCCGCTGATTCAGCCCCTATGTTTCAGCCCCTCTGTTTCTCACCCTCTGATTCAGCCCCTCTGTTTCAGCCCCTCTCTTTCAGCCCCTCTGTTTCTCGGCTTCTGTTTCAGACCCTCCATTTCTCGCCGTCTGTTTCAGCCCCTCTGATTCAGCCCCTCTGTTTCAGTCCCTCTGAATCAGCCCCTCAGATTCAGCCTCTCTGATTCAGCCCCACTGTTTCTCGCCCTCTGTTTCAGCCCCTCTTTTTCAGCCCCTCTGTTTCAGCCCCTCTGTTTCTCACCCTCTGTTTCAGCCCCTCTGTTTCTCACCCTCTGTTTCAGCCCCTCTGTTTCAGCCCCTCTGTTTCAGCCCTTCTGTTTCAACCCCTCTGTTTCAGCCGCTCTGTTTCTCGCCCTCTGTTTCAGCCCCGCTGATTCAGCCCCTATGTTTCAGCCCCTCTGTTTCTCACCCTCTGATTCAGCCCCTCTGTTTCAGCCCCTCTCTTTCAGCCCCTCTGTTTCTCGGCTTCTGTTTCAGACCCTCCATTTCTCGCCGTCTGTTTCAGCCCCTCTGATTCAGCCCCTCTGTTTCAGCCCCTCTGATTCAGCCCCTCTGATTTAGCCCTCTGATTCAGCCCCTCTGTTTCTGCCCCTCTGTCTTTCGCCCTCTTTTTCAGCCCCTCTGTTTCAGCCCGTCTGTTTCAGCCACTCTGTTTCTCGCCCTCTGTTTCAGCCGCTCTGTTTCTCAGCCTCTGATACAGCCCCTCTGATTCAGCCCCTCTGTTTCTCGCCCTCTATTTCAGCCCCTCTGTTCCTCGCCCTCTGTTTCAGCCCCTCTGTTTCTCGCCCTCTGTTTCAGCCCCACTGTTTCAGCCCCTCTGTTTCAGCCCCTCTGTTTCAACCCCTCTGTTTCAGCCCCTCTGTTTCTAGCCCTCTGTTTCAGCCCCTCTGTTTCTCGCCCTCTGTTTCAGCCCCTCTGTTTCAGCCCCTCTGTTTCTCGCCCTCTGTTTCAGCCCCTCAGTTTCTCGCCCTCTGTTTCAGCCCCGCTGATTCACCCCCTCTGTTTCAGCCCCTCTGAATCAGCCCCTCTGATTCAGACGGTCTGTTTCAGCCCCTCTGTTTCAGCCCCTCTGTTTCAGCCCCGCTGTTTCTCGCCCTCTGTTTCAGCCCCTCTGTTTCTCGCCCTCTGTTTCAGCCCCTCTGATTCAGACCCTCTGTTTCAACCCCTCTGATTCAGCCCCTCTGATTTAGCCCCTCTGATTCAGCCCCTCTGTTTCTCGCCCTTTGTTTCAGCCCTTCTGTTTCAGCCACTCTGTTTCTCGCCCTCTGTTTCAGCACCGCTGATTCAGCCCCTCTGTTTCAGCCCCTCTGATTCAGCCCCTTTGATTTAGCCCTCTGATTCAGCCCCTCTGTTTCTCGCTCTCTGTTTCAGCCCCTCTGTTTCAGCCCCTCTGTTTCAGCCCCTCTGTTTCTCACCCTCTGTTTCAGCCCCTCTGATTCAGCCCCTCTGATTTAGCCCCACTCATTCAGCCCCTCTGTTTCAGCCCCTCTGTTTCTCGCCCTCTGTTTCAGCCCCTCTGTTTCTCGCCCTCTGTTTCAGCCCCTCTGTTTCAGCCCCTCTGTTTCAGTCCCTCTGTTTCTCGCCCTCTGTTTCAGCCCCTCTGTTTCTCGCCCTCTGTTTCAGACCCTCTGTTTCTCGCCCTCTGTTTCAGCCCTTCTGTTTCAGCCCCTCTGTTTCTCGCCCTCTGTTTCAGCCCCTCTGTTTCTCGCCCTCTGTTTCAGCCCCTCTGTTTCTCGCCCTCTGTTTCTGCCTCTCTGTTTCTTGCCCTCTGTTTCAGCCCCTCTGTTTCAGCCCTTCTGTTTCAGCCCCTCTGTTCTCGCCCTCTGTTTCTGCCTCTCTGTTTCTCGCCCTCTGTTTCAGCCCCTCTGTTTCAGCCCTTCTGTTTCTGCCCCTCTGTTTCTAGCCCTCTATTTCCGCCCCTCTGTTTCTCACCCTCTGTTTCAGCCCCTCTGTTTCTCGCCCTCTGTATCAGCCCCTCTGTTTCAGCCCCACTGTTTCAGCCACTCTGTTTCAGCCCCTCTGTTTCTCGCCCTCTGTTTCTCGCCCTCTGTTTCTCGCCCTCTGTTTCTCACCCTCTGTTTCAGCCCCTCTGTTTTAGCCCCTCTGATTCAGCACCTCTTATTCAGCCCCTCTGTTTCTCGCCCTCTGTTTCAGACCCTCTGTTTTAGCCCTTCTGTTTCAGCCCCTCTGTTTCAGCCCCTCTGTTTCTCGCCCTCTGTTTCTGCCCCTCTGTTTCTCGCCCTCTGTTTCTCGCCCTGTGTTTCAGCCCCTCTGTTTCTCGCCCTCTGTTTCAGCCCCTCTGTTTCTCACCCTCTGTTTCAGCCCCTGTGTTTCAGCCCCTCTGATTCAGCACCTCTTATTCAGCCCCTCTGTTTCTCGTCCTCTGTTTCAGACCCTCTGTTTTAGCCCTTCTGTTTCAGCCCCTCTGTTTCAGCCCCTCTGTTTCTCGCCCTCTGTTTCAGCCCCTCTGCTTCTCGCCCTCTGTTTCTCGCCCTCTGTTTCAGCCCCTCTGTTTCTCGCCCTCTGTTTCAGCCACTCTGTTTCAGCCCCTCTGATTCAGCCCCTCTGATTCAGCCCCTCTGATCCTCGCCCTCTGTTTCAGCCCCTCTGTTTCAGCCCTTCTGTTTCAACCCCTCTGTTTCAGCCCCTCTGTTTCTCGCCCTCTGTTTCAGCCCCACTGATTCAGCCCCTCTGTTTCAGCCCCTCTGAATCAGACCCTCTGATTCAGCCCCTCTGTTTCAGCCCCTCTGTTTCAGCCCCTCTGTTTCTCGCCCTCTGTTTCAGACCCTCCGTTTCTCGCCGTCTGTTTCAGCCCCTCTGATTCAGCCCCTCTGTTTCAGTCCCTCTGATTCAGCCCCTCAGATTCAGCCTCTCTGATTCAGCACCACTGTTTCTCGCCCTCTGTTTCAGCCCCTCTTTTTCAGCCCCTCTGTTTCAGCCCCTCTGTTTCTCACCCTCTGTTTTAGCCCCTCTGTTTCAGACCCTCTGATTCAGCCCCTCTGATTCAGCCCCTCTGTTTCCCGCACTCTGTTTCAGCCCCTCTGTTTCTTGACCTCTGTTTCAGCCCCTCTGTTTCAGCCCCTCTGTTTCAGCCCCTCTGTTTCAGCCCCTCTATTCCAGCCCCTCTGTTTCTGGCCCTCTGTTTCCGCCCCTCTGTTTCAGCCCCACTATTTTTCGCCCTCTGTTTCAGCCCCTCTGTTTCTCGCCCTCTGTATCAGCCCCTCTGTTTCAGCCCCTCTGTTTCAGCCCCTCTGATTCAGCCCCTCTGATTCAGCTCTCTGTTTCTCGCCCTCTGTTTCAGCCGCTCTGTTTCAGCCCTACTGTTTCAGCCCCTTTGTTTCAGCCCCGCTGTTTCTCGCCCTCTGTTTCAGCCCCACTGTTTCTCGCCCTCTTTTTCAGCCCCTCTGTTTCTCGCCCTCTGTTTCAGCCCCTCTGTTTCAGCCCGTCTGTTTCAGGCACTCTGTTTCTCGCCCTCTGTTTCAGCCCCTCTGTTTCTTGCCCTCTATTTCTGCCCCTCTGATTTAGCCCCTCTGTTTCAGCCCCTCTGTTTCAGCCCCTCTGTTTCAGCCCCTCTGTTTCAGCCCCACTGTTTCAGCCCCTCTGTTTCAGCCCCTCTGTTTCAACCCCTCTGTTTCAGCACCTCTGTTTCTAGCCCTCTGTTTCAGCCCCTCTATTTCTCGCCCTCTGTTTCAGCCCCTCTGTTTCAGCCCCTCTGTTTCTCGCCCTCTATTTCTGCCCCTCTGTTTCTCACCCTCTGTTTCAGCCCCTCAGTTTCTCGCCCTCTGTTTCAGCCCCGCTGATTCAGCCCCTCTGTTTCAGTCCCTCTGAATCAGCCCCTCTGATTCAGCCCGTCTGTTTCAGACCCTCTGTTTCAGGCCCTCTGTTTCTCGCCCTCTGTTTCAGCCCCTATGTTTCTCGCCCTCTGTTTCAGCCCCTCTGTGTCTCGCCCTCTGTTTCAACCCCTCTGATTCAGACGCTCTGTTTCAACCCCTCTGATTCAGCCCCTCTGATTTAGCCCGTCTGATTCAGCCCCTCTGTTTCTCGCCCTCTGTTTCAGCCCTTCTGTTTCAGCCCCTCTGTTTCTCGCCCTCTGTTTCAGCCCCTCTGTTTCTCGCCCACTGTTTCAGCCCCGCTGATTCAGCCCCTCTGTTACAGCCCCTCTGATTCAGCCCCTCTGTTTCAGCCCCTGTGTTTCAGCCCCTCTGTTTCAGCCCCTCTGTTTCTCGCCCTCTGTTTCAGCCCCTCTGTTTCTCGCCCTCTGTTTCAGCCCCTCTGTTTCTCGCCCTCTGTTTCAGCCCCTCTGATTCAGCCCCTCTGTTTCAGCCCCTCTGATCCAGCCCCGCTGATTAAGCCCCTCTCATTCAGCCCCTCGGTTTCTCGCCCTCTGTTTCAGCCCCTCTGTTTCAGACCCTCTGTTTCAGCCAATCTGTTTCTCACCCTCTGTTTCAGCCCCTCTGATTCAGCCCCTCTGATTCAGACCCTCTGATTCAGCCCTTCTGATTCAGCCCCTGTGTTTCCCGCCCCTGTGTTTCAGCCCCTCTGTTTCTCGCCCTCTGTTTCAGCCCCTCAGTTTCTCGCCCTCTGTTTCAGCCCCTCTGTTTCTCGCCCTCTGTTTCAGCCCCTCTGTTTCTCGCCCTCTCTTTCAGCCCCTCTGTTTCTCGCCCACTGTTTCAGCCCCTCAGTTTCTCGCCCTCTGTTTCAGCCTCTCTGATTTAGCCCCTCTGTTTCAGCCCCTCTGTTTCAGCCCCTCTGTTTCTCGCCCTCTGCTTCAGCCCCTCTGTTTCAGCCACTCTGTTTCTCGCCCTCTGTTTCAGCCCCTCTATTTCTCGCCCTCTGTTTCAGCCCCTCTGTTTCTCGCCCTCTGTTTCAGCCCCTCAGATTCAGCCCCTCTGTTTCTCGCCTTCTGTTTCAGCCCCTCTGTTTCTCGCCCTCTGTTTCAGCCCCTCTGTTTGTCGCTCTCTGTTTCAGCCCCTCTGTTTCTCGCACTCTGTTTAAGCCCCACTGTTTCAGCCCCTCTGTTTCAGCCCCTTTGTTTCTCGCCCTCTGTTTCAGCCCCTCTGTTTCTCGCCCTCTGTTTCAGCACCTTTGTTTCTCGCCCTCTGTTTCAGCCCCTCTATTTCTCGCCCTCTGTTTCAGCCCCTCTGTTTCAGCCCCTCTGTTTCAGCCCCTCTGTTTCTCGCCCTCTGTTTCAGCCCCTCTGTTTCTTGCCCTCTGTTTTAGCCCCTCTGTTTCTGCCCCTCTGTTTCAGACCCTCTGTTTCTCGCCCTCTGTTTCTCGCCCTCTGTTTCAGCCCGTCTGTTTCCCGCCCTCTGTTTCAGCCCCTCTGTTTCTTGCCCTCTGTTTCAGCCCCTCTGTTTCAGCCCCTCTGTTTCAGCCCCTCTGTTTCACGCCCTCTGTTTCAGCCCCTCTGTTTCTCGCCCTCTGTTTCAGCCCCTCTGATTCAGCCCCTCTGTTTCAGCCCCTCTGTTTCAGCCCCTCTGATTCAGCCCCTCTGTTTCAGCCCCTCTGTTTCAGCCCCTCTGTTTCTCGCCCTTTATTTCTTGCCCGCTGTTTCAGCCCTTTAGTTTCTCGCCCTCTGTTTCAGCCCCTCTTTTTCAGCCCCTCTGATTCAGCCCCTCTGATTCAGCCCCTCTGTTTCAGCCAGTCTGTTTCAGCCCGTCTGTTTCAGCCCCTCTGTTTCAGCCCATCTGTTTCTCGCCCTCTGTTTCAGCCCCTCTGTTTCTCGCCCTCTGTTTCACCCCTCTGTTTCTCGCCCTCTGTTTCAGCCCCTCTGTTTCAGCCGCTCTGTTTCAGCCCCTCTGTTTCAGCCCCTCTGTTTCTCGCCCTCTGTTTCAGCCACTCTGTTTCTCGCACTCTGTTTCAGCCCCTCTGTTTCTCGCCCTCTGTTTCAAGCCCTCTGATTCAGCCCCTCTGTTTCAGACCCTCTGTTTCAGCCCCTCTGGATCAGACCCTCTGTTTCTCGCCGTCTGTTTCAGCCCCTCTGTTTCACCCCCTCTGTTTCAGCCCCTCTGTTTCTCGCCCTCTGTTTCTCGCCCTCTGATTCAGCCCCTCTGTTTATCGCCCTCTGTTTCAGCCCCTCTGTTTCAGCCCCTCTGTTTCAGCCCCTCTGTTTCAGCCCCTCGGATTCTCGCCCTCTGTTTCCGCCCTTCTGTTTCTCGCCCTCTGTTTCAGCCCCTCTGTTTCAGCCCCTCTGTTTCAGCCCCTCTGTTTCAGCCCCTCGGTTTCTCGCCCTCTGTTCCTCGCCCCTCTGTTTCTCGCATCTGTGTTTCAGCCCCTCTGTTTAAGCCCCTCTGTTTCAGCCCCTCTGTTTCAGCCCCTCGGTTTCTCGCCCTCTGTTTCAGCCCCTCTGTTTCAGCCCCTCTGTTTCAGCCCCTCTGTTTCAGCCCCTCTCTTTCTCGCCCGCTGTTTCAGCCCCTCTGTTTCCCGCCCTCAGTTTCTGCCCCTCTGTTTCTCGCCCTCTGTTTCAGCCTCTCTGTTTCAGCCACTCTGTTTATCGCCCTCTGTTTCAGCCCCTCTATTTCTCGCCCTCTGTTTCAGCCCCTCTGTTTCTCGCCCTTTATTTCTTGCCCGCTGTTTCAGCCCTTTTGTTTCTCGCCCTCTGTTTCAGCCCCTCTTTTTCAGCCCCTCTGATTCAGCCCCTCTGATTCAGCCCCTCTGTTTCAGCCAGTCTGTTTCAGCCCGTCTGTTTCAGCCCCTCTGTTTCAGCCCCTCTGTTTCTCGCCCTCTGTTTCAGCCCCTCTGTTTCTCGCCCTCTGTTTCACCCCTCTGTTTCTCGCCCTCTGTTTCAGCCCCTCTGTTTCAGCCGCTCTGTTTCAGCCCCTCTGTTTCAGCCCCTCTGTTTCTCGCCCTCTGTTTCAGCCACTCTGTTTCTCGCACTCTGTTTCAGCCCCTCTGTTTCTCGCCCTCTGTTTCAGGCCCTCTGATTCAGCCCCTCTGTTTCAGACCCTCTGTTTCAGCCCCTCTGGTTCAGACCCTCTGTTTCTCGCCGTCTGTTTCAGCCCCTCTGTTTCACCCCCTCTGTTTCAGACCCTCTGTTTCTCGCCCTCTGTTTCTCGCCCTCTGATTCAGCCCCTCTGTTTATCGCCCTCTGTTTCAGCCCCTCTGTTTCAGCCCCTCTGTTTCAGCCCCTCTGTTTCAGCCCCTCGGTTTCTCGCCCTCTGTTTCCGCCCTTCTGTTTCTCCCCCTCTGTTTCAGCCCCTCGGTTTCTCGCCCTCTGTTTCAGCCCCTCTGTTTCAGACCCTCTGTTTCAGCCAATCTGTTTCTCACCCTCTGTTTCAGCCCCTCTGATTCAGCCCCTCTGATTCAGACCCTCTGATTCAGCCCTTCTGATTCAGCCCCTGTGTTTCCCGCCCCTGTGTTTCAGCCCCTCTGTTTCTCGCCCTCTGTTTCAGCCCCTCAGTTTCTCGCCCTCTGTTTCAGCCCCTCTGTTTCTCGCCCTCTGTTTCAGCCCCTCTGTTTCTCGCCCTCTCTTTCAGCCCCTCTGTTTCTCGCCCACTGTTTCAGCCCCTCAGTTTCTCGCCCTCTGTTTCAGCCTCTCTGATTTAGCCCCTCTGTTTCAGCCCCTCTGTTTCAGCCCCTCTGTTTCTCGCCCTCTGCTTCAGCCCCTCTGTTTCAGCCACTCTGTTTCTCGCCCTCTGTTTCAGCCCCTCTATTTCTCGCCCTCTGTTTCAGCCCCTCTGTTTCTCGCCCTCTGTTTCAGCCCCTCAGATTCAGCCCCTCTGTTTCTCGCCTTCTGTTTCAGCCCCTCTGTTTCTCGCCCTCTGTTTCAGCCCCTCTGTTTGTCGCTCTCTGTTTCAGCCCCTCTGTTTCTCGCACTCTGTTTAAGCCCCACTGTTTCAGCCCCTCTGTTTCAGCCCCTTTGTTTCTCGCCCTCTGTTTCAGCCCCTCTGTTTCTCGCCCTCTGTTTCAGCACCTTTGTTTCTCGCCCTCTGTTTCAGCCCCTCTATTTCTCGCCCTCTGTTTCAGCCCCTCTGTTTCAGCCCCTCTGTTTCAGCCCCTCTGTTTCTCGCCCTCTGTTTCAGCCCCTCTGTTTCTTGCCCTCTGTTTTAGCCCCTCTGTTTCTGCCCCTCTGTTTCAGACCCTCTGTTTCTCGCCCTCTGTTTCTCGCCCTCTGTTTCAGCCCGTCTGTTTCCCGCCCTCTGTTTCAGCCCCTCTGTTTCTTGCCCTCTGTTTCAGCCCCTCTGTTTCAGCCCCTCTGTTTCAGCCCCTCTGTTTCACGCCCTCTGTTTCAGCCCCTCTGTTTCTCGCCCTCTGTTTCAGCCCCTCTGATTCAGCCCCTCTGTTTCAGCCCCTCTGTTTCAGCCCCTCTGATTCAGCCCCTCTGTTTCAGCCCCTCTGTTTCAGCCCCTCTGTTTCTCGCCCTTTATTTCTTGCCCGCTGTTTCAGCCCTTTAGTTTCTCGCCCTCTGTTTCAGCCCCTCTTTTTCAGCCCCTCTGATTCAGCCCCTCTGATTCAGCCCCTCTGTTTCAGCCAGTCTGTTTCAGCCCGTCTGTTTCAGCCCCTCTGTTTCAGCCCCTCTGTTTCTCGCCCTCTGTTTCAGCCCCTCTGTTTCTCGCCCTCTGTTTCACCCCTCTGTTTCTCGCCCTCTGTTTCAGCCCCTCTGTTTCAGCCGCTCTGTTTCAGCCCCTCTGTTTCAGCCCCTCTGTTTCTCGCCCTCTGTTTCAGCCACTCTGTTTCTCGCACTCTGTTTCAGCCCCTCTGTTTCTCGCCCTCTGTTTCAAGCCCTCTGATTCAGCCCCTCTGTTTCAGACCCTCTGTTTCAGCCCCTCTGGATCAGACCCTCTGTTTCTCGCCGTCTGTTTCAGCCCCTCTGTTTCACCCCCTCTGTTTCAGCCCCTCTGTTTCTCGCCCTCTGTTTCTCGCCCTCTGATTCAGCCCCTCTGTTTATCGCCCTCTGTTTCAGCCCCTCTGTTTCAGCCCCTCTGTTTCAGCCCCTCTGTTTCAGCCCCTCGGATTCTCGCCCTCTGTTTCCGCCCTTCTGTTTCTCGCCCTCTGTTTCAGCCCCTCTGTTTCAGCCCCTCTGTTTCAGCCCCTCTGTTTCAGCCCCTCGGTTTCTCGCCCTCTGTTCCTCGCCCCTCTGTTTCTCGCATCTGTGTTTCAGCCCCTCTGTTTACGCCCCTCTGTTTCAGCCCCTCTGTTTCAGCCCCTCGGTTTCTCGCCCTCTGTTTCAGCCCCTCTGTTTCAGCCCCTCTGTTTCAGCCCCTCTGTTTCAGCCCCTCTCTTTCTCGCCCGCTGTTTCAGCCCCTCTGTTTCCCGCCCTCAGTTTCTGCCCCTCTGTTTCTCGCCCTCTGTTTCAGCCTCTCTGTTTCAGCCACTCTGTTTATCGCCCTCTGTTTCAGCCCCTCTATTTCTCGCCCTCTGTTTCAGCCCCTCTGTTTCTCGCCCTTTATTTCTTGCCCGCTGTTTCAGCCCTTTTGTTTCTCGCCCTCTGTTTCAGCCCCTCTTTTTCAGCCCCTCTGATTCAGCCCCTCTGATTCAGCCCCTCTGTTTCAGCCAGTCTGTTTCAGCCCGTCTGTTTCAGCCCCTCTGTTTCAGCCCCTCTGTTTCTCGCCCTCTGTTTCAGCCCCTCTGTTTCTCGCCCTCTGTTTCACCCCTCTGTTTCTCGCCCTCTGTTTCAGCCCCTCTGTTTCAGCCGCTCTGTTTCAGCCCCTCTGTTTCAGCCCCTCTGTTTCTCGCCCTCTGTTTCAGCCACTCTGTTTCTCGCACTCTGTTTCAGCCCCTCTGTTTCTCGCCCTCTGTTTCAGGCCCTCTGATTCAGCCCCTCTGTTTCAGACCCTCTGTTTCAGCCCCTCTGGTTCAGACCCTCTGTTTCTCGCCGTCTGTTTCAGCCCCTCTGTTTCACCCCCTCTGTTTCAGACCCTCTGTTTCTCGCCCTCTGTTTCTCGCCCTCTGATTCAGCCCCTCTGTTTATCGCCCTCTGTTTCAGCCCCTCTGTTTCAGCCCCTCTGTTTCAGCCCCTCTGTTTCAGCCCCTCGGTTTCTCGCCCTCTGTTTCCGCCCTTCTGTTTCTCCCCCTCTGTTTCAGCCCCTCTGTTTCAGCCCCTCTGTTTCAGCCCCTCTGTTTCAGTACCTCGGTTTCTCGCCCTCTGTTCCTCGCCCCTCTGTTTCTCGCATCTGTGTTTCAGCCCCTCTGTTTAAGCCCCTCTGTTTCAGCCCCTCTGTTTCAGCCCCTCGGTTTCTCGCCCTCTGTTTCAGCCCCTCTGTTTCAGCCCCTCTGTTTCAGCCCCTCTGTTTCAGCCCCTCTCTTTCTCGCCCGCTGTTTCAGCCCCTCTGTTTCCCGCCCTCTGTTTCTGCCCCTCTGTTTCACGCCCTCTGTTTCAGCCTCTCTGTTTCAGCCACTCTGTTTCTCGCCCTCTGTTTCAGCCCCTCTATTTCTCGCCCTCTGTTTCAGCCCCTCTGTTTCTCGCCCTCTGTTTCAGCCCCTCAGATTCAGCCCCTCTGTTTCTCGCCTTCTGTTTCAGCCCCTCTGTTTCTCGCCCTCTGTTTCAGCCCCTCTGTTTGTCGCTCTCTGTTTCAGCCTCTCTGTTTCTCGCACTCTGTTTAAGCCCCACTGTTTCAGCCCCTCTGTTTCAGCCCCTTTGTTTCTCGCCCTCTGTTTCAGCCCCTCTGTTTCTCGCCCTCTGTTTCAGCACCTCTGCTTCTCACCCTCTGTTTCAGCCCCTCTATTTCTCGCCCTCTGTTTCAGCCCCTCTGTTTCAGCCCCTCTGTTTCAGCCCCTCTGTTTCTCGCCCTCTGTTTCAGCCCCTCTGTTTCTGCCCCTCTGTTTCAGACCCTCTGTTTCTCGCCCTCTGTTTCTCGCCCTCTGTTTCAGCCCGTCTGTTTCCCGCCCTCTGTTTCAGCCCCTCTGTTTCTCGCCCTCTGTTTCAGCCCCTCTGTTTCAGCCCCTCTGTTTCAGCCCCTCTGTTTCACGCCCACTGTTTCAGCCCTTCTGTTTCGCGCCCTCTGTTTCAGCCCCTCTTTTTCAGCCCCTCTGATTCAGCCCCTCTGATTCAGCCTCTCTGTTTCTCGCCCTCTGTTTCAGCCAGTCTGTTTCAGCCCGTCTGCTTCAGCCCCTCTGTTTCAGCCCCTCTGTTTCTCGCCCTATGTTTCAGCCGCCCTGTTTCTCGCCCTCTGTTTCAGACCCTCTGTTTCAGCCGCTCTGTTTCAGCCCCTCTATTTCAGCCCCTCTGTTTCTCGCCCTCTGTGTCAGCCACTCTGTTTCTCGCACTCTGTTTCAGCCCCTCTGTTTCTCGCCCTCTGTTTCAGCCCCTCTGATTCAGCCCCTCTGTTTCAGCACCTCTGTTTCAGCCCCTCTGTTTCAGCCCCTCTGTTTCTGCCCCTCTGTTTCTCGCCCTCTGTTTCAGAACCTCTGTTTCTCGCCCTCTGTTTCAGCCCCTCTGATTCAGCCCCTCTGTTTCTCGCTCTCTGTTTCAGCCCCTCTGTTTCAGCCCTTCTGTTTCAGCCCCTCTGTTTCAGCCCCTCTGTTTCTCGCCCTTTGTTTCAGCCCCTCTGTTTCTCGCCCTCTGTTTCAACCCCTCTGTTTCAGCCCCACTGTTTCAGCCCCTCTGTTTCAGCCCCTCTGTTTCTCGCCCTCTGTTTCAGCCCCTCTGTTTCTCGCCCTCTGTTTCAGCCCCTCTGATTTAGCCCCTCTGTTTCAGCCCCTCTGTTTCAGCCCCTCTGTTTCTCGCCCTCTGTTTCAACCCCTCTGTTTCGCGCTCTCTGTTTCAGCCCCTCTGTTTCTCGCCATTTGTTTCAGCCCCTCTGTTTCAGCCCCTCTGTTTCAGCCCCTCTGTTTCAACCCCTCTGTTTCTCGCCCTCTGTTTCAGCCCCTCTGTTTCTCGCCCTCTGTTTCAGCCCCGCTGATTCAGCACCTCTGTTTCAGCCCCTCTGATTCAGCCCCTCTGTTTTAGCCCCTCTGTTTCAGCCCCTCTGTTTCAGCCCATCTGTTTCATCCCCTCTGTTTCCCGCACTCTGTTTCTCACCCTCTGTTTTTCGCCCTCTGTTTCAGCCCCTCTGTTTCTCGCCCTCTGTTTCAGGCTCTCTGTTTCAGCCCGTCTGTATCATCCCATCTGTTACAGCCCCTCTGTTTCTTGCCCTCTGTTTCTCACCCGCTGTTTCAGCTCCTTTGTTTCTCGCCCTCTGTTTCAGCCCCTCTGTTTCAGCCCCTCTGTTTCAGCCCCTCTGATTCAGCCCCTCTGATTCAGCCCTCTGTTTCTCGCCCTCTGTTTCAGCCCCTCTGTTTCAGCCCCGCTGATTCAGCCCCTCTGTTTCTGCCCCTCTGTTTCTCGCCCTCTGTTTCAGCCCCTCTGTTTCTCGCCCTCTGTTTCAGCCCCTCTGTTTCAGCCCCTCTGTTTCAGCCCCTCTGTTTCAGCCTCTCTGTTTCTCGCCCTTTGTTTCAGCCCCTCTGTTTCTCGCCCTCTGTTTCAGCCCCTCTGTTTCTCGCCCTCTGTTTCAGCCCCTCTGTTTCAGCCCCTCTGTTTCAGCCCCTCTGTTTCAGCCCCTCTGTTTCTCGCCCTCAGTTTCAGCCCCCATGTTTCAGCCCCTCTGTTTCCCGCCCTCCATTTCTGCCCCTCTGTTTCTCGCCCTCTGTTTCAGCCCCGCTGTTTCTCGCCCACTGTTTCAGCCCCGCTGATTCAGCCCCTCTGTTACAGCCCCTCTGAATCAGCCCCTCTGATTCAGCCCCTCTGTTTCAGCCCCTGTGTTTCAGCCCCTCTGTTTCAGCCCCTCTGTTTCTCGCCCTCTGTTTCAGCCCCTCTGTTTCTCGCCCTCTGTTTCAGCCCCTCTGTTTCTCGCCCTCTGTTTCAGCCCCTCTGATTCAGCCCCTGTTTCAGCCCCTCTCATTCAGCCCCTCTGATTCAGCCCCTCTCATTCAGCCCCTCTGTTTCTCGCCCTCTGTTCCAGCCCCTCTGTTTCAGCCCCTCTGTTTCACCCCCTCTGTTTCTCACCCTCTGTTTCAGCCCCTCTGATTCAGCCCCTCTGATTCAGACACTCTGATTCAGCACCTCTGATTCAGCCCCTCTGTTTCCCGCCCCTCTGTCTCAGCCCCTCTGTTTCTCGCACTCTGTTTCAGCCCCTCTGTTTCTCGCCCTCAGTTTCAGCCCCTCTGTTTCAGCCCCTATGTTTCAGCCCCTCTGATTCTCGCCCTCTGTTTCTCGCCCTCTGTTTCAGCCCGTCTGATTCAGCCCCTCTGTTTCAGCCCCTCTATTTCAGCCCCTCTGTTTAAGCCCCTCTGTTTCACTTCCTCTGTATTCTCGCCCTCTGTTACTCACCCTCTGTTTCTCGTCCTCTGTTTTAGCCCCTCTGTTTTCCGCCCTCTGTTTCAGCCCCTCTGTTTCTCGCCCTCTGTTTCAGCCCCTCTGTTTTAACCCCTCTGATTCAACCCCTCTGTTTCAGCCCCACTGTTTCTCGCCCTCTGTTTCAGCCCCTCTGTTTCTCGCCCTCTGTTTCAGCCCCTCTGTTTCAGCCCCTCTGTTTCTCGCCCTCTGTTTCAGCCCCTCTGTTTCTTGCCCTCTGTTTCAGCCCCTCTGTTTCTCGCCCTCTGCTTCAGCCCCTCTGTTTCAGCCCCTCTGATTCTCGCCCTCTGTTTCTCGCCCTCTGTTTCAGCCCCTCTGATTCAGCCCCTCTGTTTCAGCCCCTCTATTTCAGCCCCTCTGTTTCAGCCCCTCTGTTTCAGCCCCTCTGTTTCAGCCTCTCTGTTTCTCGCCCTTTGTTTCAGCCCCTCTGTTTCTCGCCCTCTGTTTCAGCCCCTCTTTTTCAGCCCCTCTGTTTCAGCCCCTGTGTTTCAGCCCCTCTGTTTCTCGCCCTCAGTTTCAGCCCCCATGTTTCAGCTCCTCTGTTTCCCGCCCTCCATTTCTGCCCCTCTGTTTCTCGCCCTCTGTTTCAGCCCCTCTGTTTCTCTCCCACTGTTTCAGCCCCGCTGATTCAGCCCCTCTGTTACAGCCCCTCTGAATCAGCCCCTCTGATTCAGCCCCTCTGTTTCAGCCCCTGTGTTTCAGCCCCTCTGTTTCAGCCCCTCTGTTTCTCGCCCTCTGGTTCAGCCCCTCTGTTTCTCGCCCTCTGTTTCAGCCCCTCTGTTTCTCGCCCTCTGTTTCAGCCCCTCTGATTCAGCCCCTCTGTTTCAGCCCCTCTCATTCAGCCCCTCTGATTCAGCCCCTCTCATTCAGCCCCTCTGTTTCTCGCCCTCTGTTTCAGCCCCTCTGTTTCAGCCCCTCTGTTTCACCCCCTCTGTTTCTCACCCTCTGTTTCAGCCCCTCTGATTCAGCCCCTCTGATTCAGACACTCTGATTCAGCACCTCTGATTCAGCCCCTCTGTTTCCCGCCCCTCTGTCTCAGCCCCTCTGTTTCTCGCCCTCTGTTTCAGCCCCTCTGTTTCTCGCCCTCAGTTTCAGCCCCTCTGTTTCAGCCCCTCTGTTTCAGCCCCTCTGATTCTCGCCCTCTGTTTCTCGCCCTCTGTTTCAGTCCCTCTGATTCAGCCCCTCTGTTTCAGCCCCTCTATTTCAGCCCCTCTGTTTAAGCCCCTGTTTCACTTCCTCTGTATTCTCGCCGTCTGTTTCTCACCCTCTGTTTCTCGCCCTCTGTTTCAGCCCCTCTGTTTTCCGCACTCTGTTTCAGCCCCTCTGTTTCTCGCCCTCTGTTTCAGGCTCTCTGTTTCAGCCCGTCTGTATCATCCCCTCTGTTTCAGCCCCTCTGTTTCTCGCCCTCTGTTTCACGCCCGCTGTTTCAGCCCCTCTGATTCAGCCCCTCTGATTCAGCCCCTCTGATTCAGCCCCTCTGTTTCTCGCCCACTGTTTCAGCCCCTCTGTTTTAACCCCTCTGATTCAACCCCTCTGTTTCAGCCCCTCTGTTTCTCGCCCTCTGTTTCAGCCCCTCTGTTTCTCGCCCTCTGTTTCAGCCCCTCTGTTTCAGCCCCTCTGTTTCAGCCCCTCTGTTTCTCGCCCTCTGTTTCAGCCCCTCTGTTTCTTGCCCTCTGTTTCAGCCCCTCTGTTTCTCGCCCTCTGTTTCAGCCCCTCTGATTCTCGCCCTCTGTTTCAAGCCCTCTGTTTCTCGCCCTCTGTTTCAGCCCCTCTGATTCAGCCCCTCTGTTTCAGCCCCTCTATTTCAGCCCCTCTGTTTCAGCCCCTCTGTTTCATTTCCTCTGATTCTCGCCCTCTGTTTCTCACCCTCTGTTTCTCGCCCTCTGTTTCAGCCCCTCTGTTTCTCGCCCTCTGTTTCAGGCTCTCTGTTTCAGCCCGTCTGTATCATCCCCTGTTTCAGCCCCTCTGTTTCTCGCCCTCTGTTTCACGCCCGCTGTTTCAGCCCCTCTGATTCAGCCCCTCTGATTCAGCCCCTCTGATTCAGCCCCTCTGTTTCTCGCCCACTGTTTCAGCCCCTCTGTTTTAACCCCTCTGATTCAACCCCTCTGTTTAAGCCCCTCTGTTTCTCGCCCTCTGTTTCAGCCCCTCTGTTTCTCGCCCTCTGTTTCAGCCCCTCTGTTTCAGCCCCTCTGTTTCAGCCCCTCTGTTTCAGCCCCTCTGTTTCTCGCCCTCTGTTTCAGCCCCTCGGTTTCTCGCCCTCTGTTTCAACCCCACTGTTTCAGCCCGTTTGTATCATCCCCTCTGTTTCAGCCCCTCTGTTTCTCGCCCTCTGTTTCACGCCCGCTGTTTCAGCCCCTCTGATACAGCCCCTCTGATTCACTCCTCTGATTCAGCCCCTCTGTTTCTCACCCACTGTTTCAGCCCCTCTGTTTTAGCCCCTCTGATTCAAGCCCTCTGTTTCAGCCCCTCTGTTTCTCACCCTCTGTTTCAGCCCCTCTGTTTCTCGCCCTCTGTTTCAGCCCCATTGTTTCCGCCCCTCTGTTTCAGCCCCTCTGTTTCTCGCCCTCTGTTTCAGCCCCTCTGTTCCTCGCCCTCTGTTTCAGCCCCTCTGTTTCTCGCCCTCTGTTTCAGCCCCTCTGGTTCAGCCCCTCTCTTTCTCGCCCGCTGTTTCAGCCCCACTGTTTCAGCCCCTCTGTTTCCCGCCCTCCGTTTCAGCCCCTCTGTTTCTGGCCTTCTGTTTCAGCCCCTCTGTTTCTCACCCTCTGATTCAGCCCCGCTGATTCAGCCCCTCTGTTTCAGCCCCTCTGAATCAGCCCCTCTGATTCAGCCCCTCTGTTTCAGCCCCTCTGTTTCAGCCCCTCTGATTCAGCCCCTCTGTTTCTCGCCCTCTGTTTCAGCCCCTCTGTTTCTCGCCCTCTGTATCAGCCACTCTGTTTCTCGCCCACTGTTTCTGCCCCTCTGATTCAGCCCCTTTGTTTCAGCCCCTCTGATTCAGCCCCTCTGATTAAGCCCCTCTCATTCAGCCCCTCGGTTTCTCGCCCTCTGTTTCAGCCCCTCTGTTTCAGCCCCTCTGTTTCAGCCAATCTGTTTCTCACCCTCTGTTTCAGCCCCTCTGATTCAGACCCTCTGATTCAGACCCTCTGATTCAGCCCTTCTGATTCAGCCCCTGTGTTTCCCGCCCCTGTGTTTCAGCCCCTCTGTTTCTCGCCCTCTTTTTCAGCCCCTCTGTTTCTCGCCCTCTGTTTCAGCCCCTCTGTTTCTCGCCCTCTGTTTCAGCCCCTCTGTTTCTGCCCCTCTGTTTCTCGCCCACTGTTTCAGCCCCTCAGTTTCTCGCCCTCTGTTTCAGCCCCTCTCTTTCAGCCCCTCTGTTTCTCGCCCACTGTTTCAGCCCCTATGTTTCTCGCCCTCTGTTTCAGCCCGTCTGATTTAGCCCCTGTGTTTCAGCTCCTCTGTTTCAGCCCCTCTGTTTCTCGCCCTCTGTTACAGCACCTCTGTTTCGCGCTCTCTGTTTCAGCCCCTCTGTTTCTCGCCCTCTGTTTCAGCCCCTCTGTTTCAGCCCCTCTCTTTCAGCCCCTCTGTTTCTCGCCCTCTGTTTCAGCCCCTCTGTTTCTCGCCCTCTGTTTCAGCCCCTCTGATTCAGCACCTCTGTTTCAGCCCTTCTGATTCATCCCCTCTGTTTCAGCCCCTCTGTTTCAGCCCCTCTGTTTCATCCCCTCTGTTTCTCGCCATCTGTTTCTCACCCTCTGTTTCTCGCCCTCTGATTCAGCCCCTCTGTTTTTCGCCCTCTGTTTCAGCCCCTCTGTTTCTCACCCTCTGTTTCAGCCCCTCTGTTTCAGCCCCTCTGTTTCAGCCCCTGTGTTTCAGCCCCTCTGTTTCTCGCCCTCAGTTTCAGCCCCCATGTTTCAGCCCCTCTGTTTCCCGCCCTCCATTTCTGCCCCTCTGTTTCTCGCCCTCTGTTTCAGCCCCTCTGTTTCTCGCCCACTGTTTCAGCCCCGCTGATTCAGCCCCTCTGTTACAGCCCCTCTGAATCAGCCCCTCTGATTCAGCCCCTCTGTTTCAGCCCCTGTGTTTCAGCCCCTCTGTTTCAGCCCCTCTGTTTCTCGCCCTCTGGTTCAGCCCCTCTGTTTCTCGCCCTCTGTTTCAGCCCCTCTGTTTCTCGCCCTCTGTTTCAGCCCCTCTGATTCAGCCCCTCTGTTTCAGCCCCTCTCATTCAGCCCCTCTGATTCAGCCCCTCTCATTCAGCCCCTCTGTTTCTCGCCCTCTGTTCCAGCCCCTCTGTTTCACCCCCTCTGTTTCTCACCCTCTGTTTCAGCCCCTCTGATTCAGCCCCTCTGATTCAGACACTCTGATTCAGCACCTCTGATTCAGCCCCTCTGTTTCCCGCCCCTCTGTCTCAGCCCCTCTGTTTCTCGCCCTCTGTTTCAGCCCCTCTGTTTCAGCCCCTCTGATTCTCGCCCTCTGTTTCAGCCCCTCTGATTCAGCCCCTCTGTTTCAGCCCCTCTATTTCAGCCCCTCTGTTTCAGCCCCTCTGTTTCAGCCCCTCTGTTTCTGCCCCTCTGTTTCTCGCCCACTGTTTCAGCCCCTCAGTTTCTCTCCCTCTGTTTCAGCCCCTCTGTTTCAGCCCCTCTGTTTCTCGCCCTCTGTTACAGCACCTCTGTTTCGCGCTCTCTGTTTCAGCCACTCTGTTTCTCGCCCTCTGTTTCAGCCCCTCTGTTTCAGCCCCTCTCTTTCAGCCCCTCTGTTTCAGCCCCTCTGTTTCTCGCCCTCTGTTTCTCGCCCTCTGTTTCAGCCCCTCTGATTCAGCACCTCTGTTTCAGCCCTTCTGATTCATCCCCTCTGTTTCAGCCCCTCTGTTTCAGCCCCTCTGTTTCATCACCTCTGTTTCTCGCCCTCTGTTTCTCACCCTCTGTTTCTCGCCCTCTGATTCAGCCCCTCTGTTTTTCGCCCTCTGTTTCAGCCCCTCTGTTTCTCACCCTCTGTTTCAGCCCCTCTGTTTCAGCCCCTCTGTTTCAGCCCCTGTGTTTCAGCCCCTCTGTTTCTCGCCCTCAGTTTCAGCCCCCATGTTTCAGCCCCTCTGTTTCCCGCCCTCCATTTCTGCCCCTCTGTTTCTCGCCCTCTGTTTCAGCCCCTCTGTTTCTCGCCCACTGTTTCAGCCCCGCTGATTCAGCCCCTCTGTTACAGCCCCTCTGAATCAGCCCCTCTGATTCAGCCCCTCTGTTTCAGCCCCTGTGTTTCAGCCCCTCTGTTTCAGCCCCTCTGTTTCTCGCCCTCTGGTTCAGCCCCTCTGTTTCTCGCCCTCTGTTTCAGCCCCTCTGTTTCTCGCCCTCTGTTTCAGCCCCTCTGATTCAGCCCCTCTGTTTCAGCCCCTCTCATTCAGCCCCTCTGATTCAGCCCCTCTCATTCAGCCCCTCTGTTTCTCGCCCTCTGTTCCAGCCCCTCTGTTTCACCCCCTCTGTTTCTCACCCTCTGTTTCAGCCCCTCTGATTCAGCCCCTCTGATTCAGACACTCTGATTCAGCACCTCTGATTCAGCCCCTCTGTTTCCCGCCCCTCTGTATCAGCCCCTCTGTTTCTCGCACTCTGTTTCAGCCCCTCTGTTTCTCGCCCTCAGTTTCAGCCCCTCTGTTTCAGCCCCTCTGTTTCAGCCCCTCTGATTCTCGCCCTCTGTTTCTCGCCCTCTGTTTCAGCCCCTCTGATTCAGCCCCTCTGTTTCAGCCCCTCTATTTCAGCCCCTCTGTTTAAGCCCCTCTGTTTCACTTCCTCTGTATTCTCGCCCTCTGTTTCTCACCCTCTGTTTCTCGTCCTCTGTTTCAGCCCCTCTGTTTTCCGCCCTCTGTTTCAGCCCCTCTGTTTCTCGCCCTCTGTTTCAGGCTCTCTGTTTCAGCCCGTCTGTATCATCCCCTCTGTTTCAGCCCCTCTGTTTCTCGCCCTCTGTTTCACGCCCGCTGTTTCAGACCCTCTGATTCAGCCCCTCTGATTCAGCCCCTCTGATTCAGCCCCTCTGTTTCTCGCCCACTGTTTCAGCCCCTCTGTTTTAACCCCTCTGATTCAACCCCTCTGTTTCAGCCCCACTGTTTCTCGCCCTCTGTTTCAGCCCCTCTGTTTCTCGCCCTCTGTTTCAGCCCCTCTGTTTCAGCCCCTCTGTTTCAGCCCCTCTGTTTCTCGCCCTCTGTTTCAGCCCCTCTGTTTCTTGCCCTCTGTTTCAGCCCCTCTGTTTCTCGCCCTCTGTTTCAGCCCCTCTGTTTCAGCCCCTCTGATTCTCGCCCTCTGTTTCAGCCCCTCTGATTCAGCCCCTCTGTTTCAGCCCCTCTATTTCAGCCCCTCTGTTTCAGCCCCTCTGTTTCAGCCCCTCTGTTTCAACCCCTCTGTTTCAGCCTCTCTGTTTCTCGCCCTTTGTTTCAGCCCCTCTGTTTCTCGCCCTCTGTTTCAGCCCCTCTGTTTCTCGCCCTCTGTTTCAGCCCCTCTTTTTCAGCCCCTCTGTTTCAGCCCCTGTGTTTCAGCCCCTCTGTTTCTCGCCCTCAGTTTCAGCCCCCATGTTTCAGCTCCTCTGTTTCCCGCCCTCCATTTCTGCCCCTCTGTTTCTCGCCCTCTGTTTCAGCCCCTCTGTTTCTCGCCCACTGTTTCAGCCCCGCTGATTCAGCCCCTCTGTTACAGCCCCTCTGAATCAGCCCCTCTGATTCAGCCCCTCTGTTTCAGTCCCTGTGTTTCAGCCCCTCTCTTTCAGCCCCTCTGTTTCTCGCCCTCTGGTTCAGCCCCTCTGTTTCTCGCCCTCTGTTACAGCCCCTCTGTTTCTCGCCCTCTGTTTCAGCCCCTCTGATTCAGCCCCTCTGTTTCAGCCCCTCTCATTCAGCCCCTCTGATTCAGCCCCTCTCATTCAGCCCCTCTGTTTCTCGCCCTCTGTTTCAGCCCCTCTGTTTCAGCCCCTCTGTTTCACCCCCTCTGTTTCTCACCCTCTGTTTCAGCCCCTCTGATTCAGCCCCTCTGATTCAGACACTCTGATTCAGCACCTCTGATTCAGCCCCTCTGTTTCCCGCCCCTCTGTCTCAGCCCCTCTGTTTCTCGCCCTCTGTTTCAGCCCCTCTGTTTCTCGCCCTCAGTTTCAGCCCCTCTGTTTCAGCCCCTCTGTTTCAGCCCCTCTGATTCTCGCCCTCTGTTTCTCGCCCTCTGTTTCAGTCCCTCTGATTCAGCCCCTCTGTTTCAGCCCCTCTATTTCAGCCCCTCTGTTTAAGCCCCTCTGTTTCACTTCCTCTGTATTCTCGCCGTCTGTTTCTCACCCTCTGTTTCTCGCCCTCTGTTTCAGCCCCTCTGTTTTCCGCTCTCTGTTTCAGCCCCTCTGTTTATCGCCCTCTGTTTCAGGCTCTCTGTTTCAGCCCGTCTGTATCATCCCCTCTGTTTCAGCCCCTCTGTTTCTCGCCCTCTGTTTCACGCCCGATGTTTCAGCCCCTCTGATTCAGCCCCTCTGATTCAGCCCCTCTGATTCAGCCCCTCTGTTTCTCGCCCACTGTTTCAGCCCCTCTGTTTTAACCCCTCTGATTCAACCCCTCTGTTTCAGCCCCTCTGTTTCTCGCCCTCTGTTTCAGCCCCTCTGTTTCTCGCCCTCTGTTTCAGCCCCTCTGTTTCTTGCCCTCTGTTTCAGCCCCTCTGTTTCTCGCCCTCTGTTTCAGCCCCTCTGTTTCAGACCCTCTGTTTCTCGCCCTCTGTTTCAGCCCCTCTGTTTCAGACCCTCTGTTTCTCGCCCTCTGTTTCAGCCCCTCTGTTTCAGCCCCTCTGTTTCTCGCCCTCTGTTTCAGCCCCTCTGTTTCTTGCCCTCTGTTTCAGCCCCTCTGTTTCTCGCCCTCTGTTTCAGCCCCTCTTTTTCAGCCCCTCTGATTCAGCCCCTCTGTTTCAGCCCCTCTATTTCAGCCCCTCTGTTTCAGCCCCTCTGTTTCATTTCCTCTGATTCTCGCCCTCTGTTTCTCACCCTCTGTTTCTCGCCCTCTGTTTCAGCCCCTCTGTTTTTCGCCCTCTGTTTCAGCCCCTCTGTTTCTCGCCCTCTGTTTCAGGCTCTCTGTTTCAGCCCGTCTGTATCATCCCCTGTTTCAGCCCCTCTGTTTCTCGCCCTCTGTTTCACGCCCGCTGTTTCAGCCCCTCTGATTCAGCCCCTCTGATTCAGCCCCTCTGATTCAGCCCCTCTGTTTCTCGCCCACTGCTTCAGCCCCTCTGTTTTAACCCCTCTGATTCAACCCCTCTGTTTAAGCCCCTCTGTTTCTCGCCCTCTGTTTCAGCCCCTCTGTTTCTCGCCCTCTGTTTCAGCCCCTCTGTTTCAGCCCCTCTGTTTCAGCCCCTCTGTTTCTCGCCCTCTGTTTCAGCCCCTCTGTTTCTCGCCCTCTGTTTCAGCCCCTCGGTTTCTCGCCCTCTGTTTCAGCCCCACTGTTTCAGCCCGTTTGTATCATCCCCTCTGTTTCAGCCCCCCTGTTTCTCGCCCTCTGTTTCACGCCCGCTGTTTCAGCCCCTCTGATACAGCCCCTCTGATTCACTTCTCTGATTCAGCCCAACTGTTTCTCGCCCTCTGTTTCAGCCCCTCTGTTTCTCGCACTCTGTTTCAGCCCCTCTGTTTCAGCCCCTCTGTTTCAGCCCCTCTGTTTCTCGCCCTCTGTTTCAGCCCCTCTGTTTCTCGCCCTCTGTTTCAGCCCCTCGGTTTCTCGCCCTCTGTTTCAGCCCCACTGTTTCAGCCCGTTTGTATCATCCCCTCTGTTTCAGCCCCTCTGTTTCTCGCCCTCTGTTTCACGCCCTCTGTTACAGCCCCTCTGATACAGCCCCTCTGATTCACTCCTCTGATTCAGCCCCTCTGTTTCTCGCCCACTGTTTCAGCCCCTCTGTTTTAGCCCCTCTGATTCAAGCCCTCTGTTTCAGCCCCTCTGTTTCTCACCCTCTGTTTCAGCCCCTCTGTTTCTCGCCCTCTGTTTCAGCCCCATTGTTTCAGCCCCTCTGTTTCAGCCCCTCTGTTTCTCGCCCTCTGTTTCAGCCCCTCTGTTCCTCGCCCACTGTTTCAGCCCCTCTGTTTCTCGCCCTCTGTTTCAGCCCCTCTGGTTCAGCCCCTCTCTTTCTCGCCCACTGTTTCAGCCCCTCTGTTTCAGCCCCTCTGTTTCCCGCCCTCCGTTTCAGCCCCTCTGTTTCTGGCCTTCTGTTTCAGCCCCTCTGTTTCTCGCCCTCTGTTTCAGCCCCGCTGATTCAGCCCCTCTGTTTCAGCCCCTCTGAATCAGCCCCTCTGATTCAGCCCCTCTGTTTCAGCCCCTCTGTTTCAGCCCCTCTGTTAAGCCCCTCTGTTTCTCGCCCTCTGTTTCAGCCCCTCTGTTTCTCGCCCTCTGTATCAGCCACTCTGCTCTCGCCCACTGTTTCTGCCCCTCTGATTCAGCCCCTTTGTTTCAGCCCC
The DNA here is from genome assembly GCF_047496795.1 of Chiloscyllium punctatum. Lineage (NCBI taxonomy): Eukaryota > Metazoa > Chordata > Chondrichthyes > Orectolobiformes > Hemiscylliidae > Chiloscyllium > Chiloscyllium punctatum. The sequence continues at coordinate 513,846 of NW_027309791.1, forward strand.
TCTGATTCAGCCCCTCTGATTAAGCCCCTCTCATTCAGCCCCTCGGTTTCTCGCCCTCTGTTTCAGCCACTCTGTTTCAGCCCCTCTGATTCAGACCCTCTGATTCAGACCCTCTGATTCAGCCCTTCTGATTCAACCCCTGTGTTTCCCGCCCCTGTGTTTCAGCCCCTCTGTTTCTCGCCCTCTTTTTCAGCCCCTTTGTTTCTCGCCCTCTGTTTCAGCCCCTCTGTTTCTCGCCCTCTGTTTCAGCCCCTCTGTTTCTGCCCCTCTGTTTCTCGCCCACTGTTTCAGCCCCTCAGTTTCTCGCCCTCTGTTTCAGCCCCTCTGTTTCAGCACCTCTGTTTCTCGCCCACTGTTTCAGCCCCTATGTTTCTCGCCCTCTGTTTCAGCCCGTCTGATTTAGCCCCTGTGTTTCAGCCCCTCTTTTTCAGCCCCTCTGTTTCTCGCCCTCTGTTACAGCACCTCTGTTTCGCGCTCTCTGTTTCAGCCCCTCTGTTTCTCGCCCTCTGTTTCAGCCCCTCTGTTTCAGCCCCTCTGTTTCAGCCCCTCTGTTTCTCGCCCTCTGTTTCAGCCCCTCTGTTTCTCGCCCTCTGTTTCAGCCCCTCTGATTCAGCACCTCTGTTTCAGCCCTTCTGATTCAGCCCCTCTGTTTCAGCCCCTCTGTTTCAGCCCCTCTGTTTCATCCCCTCTGTTTCTCGCCCTCTGTTTCTCACCCTCTGTTTCTCGCCCTCTGATTCAGCCCCTCTGTTTTTCGCCCTCTGTTTCAGCCCCTCTGTTTCCCACCCTCTGTTTCAGCCCCTCTGTTTCCCACACTCTGTTTCTGCCCCTCTGTTTCTCGCCCTCTGTTTCAGCCCCTCTGTTTCTCGCCCTCTGTTTCAACCCCGCTGATTCAGCCGCTCTGCCTCAGCCCCTCTGAATCAGCCCCTCTGATTAAGCCCCTCTGTTTCAGCCCCTCTGTTTCAGCCCCTCTGTTTCTCACCCTCTGTTTCAGCCCCTCTGATTCAGCCCCTCTGATTCAGCCCCACTCATTCAGCCACTCTGTTTCAGCCCCTCTGTTTCTCGCCCTCTGTTTCAGCCCCTCTGTTTCACGCCCTCTGTTTCAGCCCCTCTGTTTCAGTCCCTCTGTTTCTCGCCCTGTGTTTCTCGCCCTCTGTTTCAGAAAATCTGTTTCTCGCCCTCTGTTTCAGCCCCTCTGTTTCTCGCCCTCTGTTTCAGCCCCTCTGTTTCTCGCCCTCTCTTTCAGCCCCTCTGTTTCAGCCCCTCTGTTTCTCGCCCACTGTTTCAGCCCCTCTGTTTTAGCCCCTCTGATTCAACCCCTCTGTTTCAGCCCCTCTGTTTCTCACCCTCTGTTTCAGCCCCTCTGTTTCTCGCCCTCTGTTTCAGCCCCATTGTTTCAGCCCCTCTCTTTCAGCACCTCTGTTTCAGCCCCTCTGTTTCTCGCCCTCTGTTTCAGCCCCTCTGTTTCAGCACCTCTGTTTCAGCCCCTCTCTTTCTCGCCCGCTGTTTCAGCCCCTCTGTTTCAGCCCCTCTGTTTCCCGCCCTCCGTTTCAGCCCCTCTGTTTCTCGCCTTCTGTTTCAGCCCCTCTGTTTCTCGCCCTCTGTTTCAGCCCCGCTGATTCCGCCCCTCTGTTTCAGCCCCTCTGAATCAGCCCCTCTGATTCAGCCCCTCTTTTTCAGCCCCTCTGTTTCAGCCCCTCTGTTAAGCCCCTCTGTTTCTCGCCCTCTGTTTCAGCCCCTCTGTTTCTCGCCCTCTGTATCAGCCACTCTGTTTCTCGCCCACTGTTTCTGCCCCTCTGATTCAGCCCCTTTGTTTCAGCCCCTCTGATTCAGCCCCTCTGATTAAGCCCCTCTCATTCAGCCCCTCGGTTTCTCGCCCTCTGTTTCAGCCCCTCTGTCTCAGCCCCTCTGTTTCATCCAATCTGTTTCTCACCCTCTGTTCCAGCCCCTCTGATTCAGACCCTCTGATTCAGACCCTCTGATTCAGCCCTCCTGATTCAGCCCCTCTGTTTCTCGCCCTCTGTTTCAGCCCCTCTGTTTCTCGCCCTCTGTTTCAGCCCCTCTGATTCAGCACCACTTTTTCAGCCCTTCTGATTCAGCCCCTCTGTTTCAGCCCCTCTGTTTCAGCCCCTCTGTTTCATCCCCTCTGTTTCTCGCACTCTGTTTCTCACCCTCTGTTTCTCGCCCTCTGATTCAGCCCCTCTGTTTTTCGCCCTCTGTTTCAGCCCCTCTGTTTCTCACCCTCTGTTTCAGCCCCTCTGATTCAGCCCCTCTGTTTCAGCCCCTCTGTTTCAGCCCCTCTGTTTCATCCCCTCTGTTTCTCGCACTCTGTTTCTCACCCTCTGTTTCTCGCCCTCTGATTCAGCCCCTCTTTTTTTCGCCCTCTGTTTCAGCCCCTCTGTTTCTCACCCTCTGTTTCAGCCCCTCTGTTTCCGCCCCTCTGTTTCTCGCCCACTGTTTCAGCCCCTCAGTTTCTCGCCCTCTGTTTCAGCCCCTCTGTTTCAGCCCCTCTGTTTCTCGCCCACTGTTTCAGCCCCTATGTTTCTCGCCCTCTGTTTCAGCCCGTCTGATTTAGCACCTGTGTTTCAGCCCCTCTGTTTCAGCCCCTCTGTTTTCCGCCCTCTGTTTCAGCCCCTTTGTTTCTCGCCCTCTATTTAGGCCCTCTGTTTCAGCCCCTCTGTTTCAGCCCCTCTGTTTCAGCCCCTCTGTTTCTCGCCCTCTGTTTCAGCCCCTCTGTTTCAGCCCCTCTGTTTCTCGCCCTCTGTTTCAGCCCCTCTGTTTCTCGCCCTCTGTTACAGCACCTCTGTTTCGCGCTCTCTGTTTCAGCCCCTCTGTTTCTCGCCCTCTGTTTCAGCCCCTCTGTTTCTCGCCCTCTGTTTCAGCCCCTCTGTTTCAGCCCCTCTGTTTCAGCCCCTCTGTTTCAGCCCCACTGTTTCAGCCCCTCTGTTTCTCGCCCTCTGTTTCAGCCCTTCTGTTTCTCGCCCTCTGTTTCAGTCCCTCTGATTCAGCACCTCTGTTTCAGCCCTTCTGATTCAGCCCCTCTGTTTCAGCCCCTCTGTTTCAGCCCCTCTGTTTCATCCCCTCTGTTTCTCACCCTCTGTTTCTCGCCCTCTGATTCAGCCCCTCTGTTTTTCGCACTCTGTTTCAGCCCCTCTGTTTCAGCCCCTCTGATTCAGCCCCTCTGTTTCCCGCCCCTCTGTTTCAGCCTCTCTGTTTCAGCCCATCTGTTTCAGCCACTCTGTTTCTCGCCCGCTGTTTCAGCCCCTCTGTTTCTCGCCCTCTGTTTCTGCACCTCTGATTCAGCGAGAAACAGAGTGGCTGAAACAGTGGGCGAGAACAGAGGGGCTGAAACAGAGGGGCTGATACAGAGGGCGAGAAACAGAGGGGCTGAAACAGAGGGCGAGAAACAGCGGGGCTGAAACAGAGGGCGAGAAACAGTGGGGCTGAAACAGAGGGGCTGAAACAGAGGGGCTGAAACAGAGGGGCTGAAACAGACGGCGAGAAACAGAGGGGCTGAAACAGAGGGCAAGAAACAGAGGTGCTGAAACCGATGGCGAGAAACAGAGGGGCTGAAACAGAGGGCGAGAGACAGAGGGGCTGAAACAGAGGGCGAGAAACAGAGGGGCTGAAACAGAGGGCGGGTAACAGAGGGGCTGAAACAGAGGGCGAGAAACAGAGGGGCTGAAATCGAGGGCGAGAAACAGAGGGGCTGAAACAGAGGGGCTGAAACAGAGGGCGAGAAACCGAGGGGCTGAAACAGAGGGGCTGAAACAGAGGGGCTGAAACAGAGGGCGAGAAACAGAGGGGCAGAAACAGAGGGCGAGAAACAGAGGGTCTGAAACAGAGGGGCTGAAACAGAGAGGGCGAAAAAGAGGGGCTGAAACTGAGGGCGAGAAACAGAGGGGCTGAAACAGAGGGCGAGAAACAGAGGGCGAGAAATAGAGGGGCTGAAACAGAGGGGCAGAAACAGAGGGGCTGAAACAGAGGGGCTGATACAGAGGGCGAGAAACAGAGGGGCTGAACAGAGGGCGAAAAACAGAGGGGCTGAAACAGAGGGCGCGAAATAGAGGGCGAGAAACAGAGGGCGAGAAACAGAGGGGCTGAAACAGAGGGCGAGAAACAGAGGGGCTGAAACAGAGGGGCTGAAACAGAGGGCAAGAAACAGAGGGGCTGAAACAGGGGGCGAGAAACGGAGGGGCTGAAACAGAGGGCGAGAAACAGAGGGGCTGAAACAGAGGGGCTGAATCAGAGGGGCTGAAACAGAGGGCCTAAATAGAGGGCGAGAAACAAAGGGGCTGAAACAGCGGGCGAGAAACAGAGGGCGAGAAACAGAGGGGCTGAAACAGAGGGGCTGATACAGACGGGCTGAAACAAAGAGCCTGAAACAGAGGGCAAGAAAGAGACGGGCTCAAACAGAGGGTGAAAAACAGAGAGGCTGAAACAGAGGGCGAGAAACAGAGCGTGAGAAACAGAGGGCGAGAAACAGAGGGGATGAAACAGAGGGGCTGAAACAGAGGGGCTGAAACAAAGGGGCTGAAACAGAGGGGCTGAATCAGAGGGGCTGAAACCGAGGTGCTGAATCAGCGGGGCTGAAACAGAGGGCGAGAAACAGAGGGGCTGAAACAGAGGGCGAGAAACAGAGGGGCTGAAACAGAGGGCATGAAACAGAGGGGCTGAAACAGAGGGGCTCAAACAGAGGGGCTGAAACAGAGGGACTGAAACAGAGGGCGAGAAACAGTGGGGCTGAAACAGAGAGCGCGAAACAGAGGGGCTGAAACAGAGGGCGAGAAACAGAGGGGCTGAAACAGAGGGGCTGAAACAGAGGGTCTAAATCAGAGGGGCTGAAACAGAGGGCGAGAAACAGAGGGGCTGAAACAGAGGGCGAGAAACAGAGGGGCTGAAACAGAAGGGCTGAAACAGGGGCTGAAACAGAGGGGCTGAAACAGAGGGCGAGAAACAGAGGGGCTGAAACAGAGGGCGAGAAACAGAGGGGCTGAAACAGAGGGGCTGAAACAGAAGGGCTGAAACAGAGGGGCTGCAAACGAGGGCGAGAAACAGAGGGGCTGAAACAGAGGGCGAGAAACGGAGGGGCTGAAACAGAGGGACTGAAACAGAGGGGCTCAAACAGAGGGCGAGAAACAGAGGGGCTGAAACAGAAGGCGAGAAACGGAGGGGCTGAAACAGAGGGCGTGAAACAGAGGGGCTGAAACAGAGGGCGAGAAACAGAGGGGCTGAATCAGAGGGGCCGAAACAGAGGACGAGAAACAGAGGGGCTGAAACAGAGGGCGAGAAACAGAGGGGCTGAAACAGAGGGGCTGAAACAGAGGGTGAGAAACAGAGGGGCTGAAACAGAGCGCGAGAAACATTGGGGCTGAAACAGAGGGGGTGAATCAGAGGGGCTGATTCAGAGGGGCTGAAACAGAGGGGCTGAATCAGAGGGGCTGAAACAGAGGGCGAGAAACAGAGGGGCTGAAACAGAGGGTGAGAAACAGAGGGGCAGAAACAGAGGGTGAGAAACAGAGGGGATGAAACAGAGGCGCTGAAACAGAGATTGCGAAACAGAGGGGCTGAAACAGAGGGACTAAATCAGAGGGGCTGAAGCAGAGGGCGAGAAACAGAGGGGCTGAAACAGAAGGCGAGAAACAGAGGGGCTGAAACAGAGGGGCTGTAACAGAGGGGCTGAAACAGAGGGCGAGAAACAGAGGGGCTGAAACAGAGGGCGAGAAACAGAGGGGCTGATACAGAGGGGCTGAAACAGAAGGGCTGAAACAGAGGGGCTGAAACAGAGGGCGAGAATCAGAGGGGCTGAATCAGAGGGGCTGAAACAGAGGGGCTGAATTAGCGGGGCTGAAACAGAGGGCGAGAAACAGAGGGGCTGAAACAGAGGGCGAGAAACAGAGGGGCAGAAACAGAGGGCGAGAAACAGAGAGGCTGAAACAGAGGGGCTGAAACAGAGGGGCTGAAACAGAGGGCGAGAAACAGAGGGGCTGAAACAGAGGGGCTGAAATAGAGGGGTTGAAACAGAGTGGCTGAAACAGAGGGGCTGAAACCCAGGGCGAGAAACAGAGGGTCTGAAACAGAGGGGCTGAAACAAAGGGTGAGAAACAGTGGGGCTGAAACAGAGGTGCTGAAACAGAGGGGCTGAAACAGAGGGGCTAAAACAGAGGGCGAGAAACAGAGGGGCTGAAACAGAGGGCGAGAAACATAGGGGCTTAATTAGAGGGGCTGAAACAGAGGGCGAGAAACAGAGGGGCTGATACAGAGGGCGAGAAACAGAGGGACTGAAACAGAGGGGCTGAAACAGAGGGTGAGAAACAGAGGGGCTGAAACAGAGGGCGAGAAACAGAGGGGCTGAAACAGAGGGGATGAAACAGAGGGGCTGAATCAGCGGGGCTGAAACAAAGTGCGAGAAACAGAGGGGCTGGAACAGAGGGCGAGACACAGAGGGGCAGAAACAGAGGGCGAGAAACAGAGGGTCTGAAACAGAGGGGCTGAAACAGAGAGGGCGAAACACAGGGGCTGAAACTGAGGGCGAGAAACAGAGGGGCTGAAACAGAGGGCGAGAAACAGAGTGCGAGAAAAAGAGGGGCTGAAACACAGGGCGAGAAACAGAGGGGCTGAAACAGAGCGCGAGAAACATTGGGGCTGAAACAGAGGGGGTGAATCAGAGGGGCTGATTCAGAGGGGCTGAAACAGAGGGGCTGAATCAGAGGGGCTGAAACAGAGGGCGAGAAACAGAGGGGCTGAAACAGAGGGTGAGAAACAGAGGGGCAGAAACAGAGGGTGAGAAACAGAGGGGATGAAACAGAGGCGCTGAAACAGAGATTGCGAAACAGAGGGGCTGAAACAGAGGGACTAAATCAGAGGGGCTGAAGCAGAGGGCGAGAAACAGAGGGGCTGAAACAGAAGGCGAGAAACAGAGGGGCTGAAACAGAGGGGCTGTAACAGAGGGGCTGAAACAGAGGGCGAGAAACAGAGGGGCTGAAACAGAGGGCGAGAAATAGAGGGGCTGATACAGAGGGGCTGAAACAGAAGGGCTGAAACAGAGGGGCTGAAACAGAGGGCGAGAATCAGAGGGGCTGAATCAGAGGGGCTGAAACAGAGGGGCTGAATCAGCGGGGCTGAAACAGAGGGCGAGAAACAGAGGGGCTGAAACAGAGGGCGAGAAACAGAGAGGCTGAAACAGAGGGCGAGAAACATTGGGGCTGAAACAGTGGGGGTGAATCAGAGGGGCTGATTCAGAGGGGCTGAAACAGAGGGGCTGAATCAGAGGGGCTGAAACAGAGGGCGAGAAACAGAGGGGCTGAAACAGAGGGTGAGAAACAGAGGGGCAGAAAAGGAGGGTGAGAAACAGAGGGGATGAAACAGAGGCGCTGAAACAGAGATTGCGAAACAGAGGGGCTGAAACAGAGGGCGAGAAACAGAGGGGCTGAAACAGAGGGACTAAATCAGAGGGGCTGGAACAGAGGGCGAGAAACAGAGGGGCTGAAACAGAAGGCGAGAAACAGAGGGGTTGAAACAGAGGGGCTGTAACAGAGGGGCTGAAACAGAGGGCGAGAAACAGAGGGGCTGAAACAGAGGGCGAGAAACAGAGGGCGAGAAACAGAGGGGCTGATACAGAGGGGCTGAAACCGAAGGGCTGAAACAGAGGGGCTGAAACAGAGGGCGAGAATCAGAGGGGCTGAATCAGAGGGGCTGAAACAGAGGGGCTGAATCAGCGGGGCTGAAACAGAGGGCGAGAAACAGAGGGGCTGAAACAGAGGGCGAGAAACAGAGGGGCAGAAACAGAGGGCGAGAAACAGAGGGGCTGAAACAGAGGGGCTGAAACTGAGGGGCTGAAACAGAGGGCGAGAAACAGAGGGGCTGAAACAGAGGGGCTGAAACAGAGGGGTTGAAACAGAGTGGCTGAAACAGAGGGGCTGAAACCCAGGGCGAGAAACAGAGGGTCTGAAACAGAGGGGTTGAAACAGAGGGTGAGAAACAGTGGGGCTGAAACAGAGGTGCTGAAACAGAGGGGCTGAAACAGAGGGGCTAAAACAGAGGGCGAGAAACAGAGGGGCTGAAACAGAGGGCGAGAAACAGAGGGGCTTAATTAGAGGGGCTGAAACAGAGGGCGAGAAACAGAGGGGCTGATACAGAGGGCGTGAAACAGAGGGACTGAAACAGAGGGGCTGAAACAGAGGGTGAGAAACAGAGTGGCTGATACAGAGGGCGAGAAACAGAGGGGCTGAAACAGAGGGGATGAAACAGAGGGGCTGAATCAGCGGGGCTGAAACAAAGTGCGAGAAACAGAGGGGCTGAAACAGAGGGCGAATAACAGAGGGGCTGAAGCAGAGGGCGAGAAACAGAGGGCGAGAAACAGAGGGGCTGAAACAGAGGGCGAGAAACAGAGGGGCTGAAACAGAGCGCGAGAAACAGAGGGGCTGAAACAGAGGGGGTGAATAAGAGGGGCTGATTCAGAGGGGCTGAAACAGAGGGGCTGAATCAGAGGGGCTGAAACAGAGGGCGAGAAACAGAGGGGCTGAAACAGAGGGTCAGACACAGAGGGGCAGAAACAGAGGGTGAGAAACAGAGGGGCTGAAACAGAGGCACTGAAACAGACAGTGCGAAACAGAGGGGCTGAAACAGAGGGCTAGAAACAGAGGGGCTGAAACAGGGTCTGAAACAGAGGGGCTGAAACAGAGGGCGAGAAACAGAGGGGCTGAAAGAGAGGGCGAGAATCAGAGGGGCTGATACAGAGGGGCTGAAACAGAAGGGCTGAAACATAGGGGCTGAAACAGAGGGCGAGAATCAGAGGGGCTGAATCAGATGGGCTGAAACAGAGGGGCTGAATCAGCGGGGCTGAAACAGAGGGCGAGAAACAGAGGGGCTGAAACAGAGGGCGAGAAAGAGAGGGGCAGAAACAGAGGGCGAGAAACAGAGGGGCTGAAACAGAGGGGCTGAAACAGAGAGCGCGAAACAGAGGGGCTGAAACAGAGGGCGAGAAACAGAGAGGCTGAAACAGAGGGCGAGAAAAAGAGGGCGAGAAACAGAGGGGCTGAATGAGAGGGTCTGAAACAGAGTGGCTGAAACAGAGGGTCTGATACAGAGGGGGAGAAACAGAGGGGCTGAAACAGAGGGCGAAAAACAGAGGGGCTGAAACAGAGGGCGAGAAACAGACGGTGAGAAACAGAGGGCGAGAAACAGAGGGGCTGAAACAGAGGGGCTGAAACAGAGGGGCTGAAACAGAGGGGCTGAAACAGAGGGTCTGAATCAGAGGGGCTGAAACAGAGGGGATGAATCAGAGGGGCTGAAACAGAGGGCGAGAAACAGAGGGGCTGAATCAGAGGGGCTGAAACAGAGTGGCTGAAACAGAGGGCGAGAAACAAAGGGGCTGAAGCAGAGGGCGAGAAACAGAGGGGCTGAAACAGAAGGCGAGAAACAGAGGGGCTGAAACAGAGGGGCTGTAACAGAGGGGCTGAAACAGAGGGCGAGAAACAGAGGGGCTGAAACAGAGGGCGAGAAACAGAGGGGCTGATACAGAGGGGCTGAAACAGAAGGGCTGAAACAGAGGGGCTGAAACAGAGGGCGAGAATCAGAGGGGCTGAATCAGAGGGGCTGAAACAGAGGGGCTGAATCAGCGGGGCTGAAACAGAGGGCGAGAAACAGAGGGGCTGAAACAGAGGGCGAGAAACAGAGGGGCAGAAACAGAGGGCGAGAAACAGAGGGGCTGAAACAGAGGGGCTGAAACCGAGGGGCTGAAACAGAGGGCGAGAAACAGAGGGGCTGAAACAGAGGGGCTGAAACAGAGGGGTTGAAACAGAGTGGCTGAAACAGAGGGGCTGAAACCCAGGGCGAGAAACAGAGGTTCTGAAACAGAGGGGCTGAAACAGAGGGTGAGAAACAGTGGGGCTGAAACAGAGGTGCTGAAACAGAGGGGCTGAAACAGAGGGGCTGAAACAGAGGGTGAGAAACAGAGGGGCTGAAACAGAGGGCGAGAAACAGAGGGGCTGATACGGAGGGCGTGAAACAGAGGGACTGAAACAGAGGGGCTGAAACAGAGGGTGAGAAACAGAGGGGCTGAAACAGAGGGCGAGAAACAGAGGGGCTGAAACAGAGGGGATGAAACAGAGGGGCTGAATCAGCGGGGCTGAAACAAAGTGCGAGAAACAGAGGGGCTGGAACAGAGGGCGAGAAACAGAGGGGCAGAAACAGAGGGCGAGAAACAGAGGGTCTGAAACAGAGGGGCTGAAACAGAGAGGGCGAAACACAGGGGCTGAAACTGAGGGCGAGAAACAGAGGGGCTGAAACAGAGGTCGAGAAACAGAGGGCGAGAAAAAGAGGGGCTGAAACACAGGGCGAGAAACAGAGGGGCTGAAACAGAGGGCGAATAACAGAGGGGCTGAAGCAGAGGGCGAGAAACAGAGGGCGAGAAACAGAGGGGCTGAAACAGAGGGCGAGAAACAGAGGGGCTGAAACAGAGGGCGAGATACAGAGGGGCTGAAACAGAGGGGCTGAAACAGAGGGCAAGAAACAGAGGGGCTGAAACAGAGGGCGAGAAACAGAGGGGCTGAAAGAGAGGGCGAGAAACAGAGGGGCTGAAACAGAGGGGCTGAATCAGAGGGGTGAAACAGAGGGGCTGAAACAGAGGGCGAGAAACAGAGGGGCTGAATCAGAGGGGCTGAATCAGAGGGGCTGAAACAGAGGGGCTGAAACAGAGGGCGAGAAACAAAGGGGCTGAAACAGCGGGCGAGAAACAGAGGGCGAGAAACAGAGGGGCTGAAACAGACGGTCTGATACAGACGGGCTGAAACACAGAGCCTGAAACAGTGGGCAAGAAAGAGACGGGCTGAAACAGAGGGCGAAAAACAGAGGGGCTGAAACAGAGGGCGAGAAACAGAGGGGCTGAAAAAGAGGGGCTGAAACAGAGGGTGAGAAACAGAGGGGCTGAAACAGAGCGCGAGAAACAGAGGGGCTGAAACAGAGGGGGTGAATAAGAGGGGCTGATTCAGAGGGGTTGAAACAGAGGGGCTGAATCAGAGGGGCTGAAACAGAGGGCGAGAAACAGAGGGGCTGAAACAGAGGGTCAGATACAGAGGGGCAGAAACAGAGGGTGAGAAACAGAGGGGCTGAAACAGAGGCACTGAAACAGACAGTGCGAAACAGAGGGGCTGAAACAGAGGGCTAGAAACAGAGGGGCTGCAACAGAGGGCTAGAAACAGAGGGGCTGCAACAGAGGGTCTGAAACAGAGGGGCTGAAACAGAGGGCGAGAAACAGAGTTGCTGAAACAGAGGGCGAGAATCAGAGGGGCTGAATCAGAGGGGCTGAAACAGAGGGGCTGAAACAGAGGGCGAGAAACAGAGGGGCAGAAACAGAGGGCGAGAATCAGAGGGGCTGAATCAGAGGGGCTGAAACAGAGGGGCTGAAACAGAGGGCGAGAAACAGAGGGGCAGAAACAGAGGGCGAGAAACAGAGGGGCTGAAACAGAGGGGCTGAAACAGAGAGCGCGAAACAGAGGGGCTGAAACAGAGGGCGAGAAACAGAGAGGCTGAAACAGAGGGCGAGAAAAAGACGGCGAGAAACAGAGGGGCTGAAACAGACGGGCTGAAACAGAGTGGCTGAAACAGAGGGTCTGATACAGAGGGGGAGAAACAGAGGGGCTGAAACAGAGGGCGAAAAACAGAGGGGCTGAAACAGAGGGCGAGAAACAGACGGTGAGAAACAGAGGGCGAGAAACAGAGGGGCTGAAACAGAGGGGCTGAAACAGAGGGGCTGAAACAGAGGGGCTGAATCAGAGGGGCTGAAACAGAGGGGATGAATCAGAGGGGCTGAAACAGAGGGCGAGAAACAGAGGGGCTGAATCAGAGGGGCTGAAACAGAGTGGCTGAAACAGAGGGCGAGAAACAAAGGGGCTGAAGCAGAGGGCGAGAAACAGAGGGGCTGAAACAGAGGGCGAGAAACAGAGGGGCTGAAGCAGAGGGCGAGAAACAGAGGGTGAGAAACAGAGGGCGAGAAACAGAGGGGCTGAAACAGAGGGGCTGAAACAGAGGGCGAGAAACAGAAGGGCTGAAACAGAGGGCGAGAAACAGAGGGGCTGATACAGAGGGCGAGAAACAGAGGGGCTGAAACAGAGGGGCTGAAGCAGAAGGGCGGGAAACAGAGGGGATGAATCAGAGGGGCTGAATCAGAGCGGCTGAAACAGAGGGCGAGAAACAGAAGGGCTGAAACAGAGGGCGAGAAACAGAGGGGCTGAAACAGAGGTGCTGAATCAGAGGGGCTGAAACAGAGGGGCTGAAGCAGAAGGGCGGGAAACAGAGGGGATGAATCAGAGGGGCTGAATCAGAGGGGCTGAATCAGAGGGGCTGAAACAGAGGGCGAGAAACAGAGTGTAAGAAACAGAGGGCGAGAAACAGAGGGGCTGAAACAGAGGGGCTGAAACAGAGGGTGAGAAACATAGGGGCTGAAACAGAGGGGCTGAAACAGAGGGGCTGAATCAGAGGGGCTGATTCAGAGGGGCAGAAACAGAGGGGCTGAATCAGCGGGGCTGAAACAGAAGGCGAGAAACAGAGGGGCTGAAACAGAGGGCGAGAAACAGAGGGGCTGAATCAGAGGGCGAGAAACAGAGGGGCTGAATCTGAAGGGCTGAAACAGAGGGCGAGAAACAGAGGGGCTGAAACAGAGGGCGAGAAACAGAGGGGCTGAAACAGAGGGGCTGAAACAGAGGGTGAGAAACATAGGGGCTGAAACAGAGCGCGAGAAACAGAGGGGCTGAAACAGAGGGGCTGAAACAGCGGTTCTAAAACAGATGGGCTGAATCAGAGGGGATGATTCAGAGGGTCTGAAACAGAGGGGCTGAATCAGAGGGGCTGAAACAGAGGGCGAGAAACAGAGGGGCTGAAACAGAGGGTGAGAAACAGAGGGGCAGAAACAGAGGGTGAGAAACAGAGGGGCCGAAACAGAGGGGCTGAAACAGAGAGTGCGAAACAGAGGGTCTGAAACAGAGGGCGAGAAACAGAGGGGCTGAAACAGAGGGGCTGAAACAGTGGGACTAAATCAGTGGGGCTGAAACAGAGGGCGAGAAACAGAGGGGCTGAAACAGAAGGCGAGAAACAGAGGGGCTGAAACAGAGGGGCTGAAACAGAGGGGCTGAATCAGAGGGGCTGAAACAGAGGGCGAGAAACGGAGGTGCTGAAACAGAGGGGCTGAAACAGAGGCGCTGACAAAGAGGGCGAGAAACAGAGGGGCTGAAACAGTGGGGCTGAAACTGAGGGGCTGAAACAGAGGGCGAGAAACAGAGGGGCTGAATCAGAGGGGCTGAAACAGAGTGGCTGAAACAGAGGCAAGAAACAAAGGGGCTGAAACAGAGGGCGAGAAACAGAGGGGCTGAAGCAGAGGGCGAGAAACAGAGGGGCTGAAACAGAGGGCGAGAAACAGAGGGGCTGAAGCAGAGGGCGAGAAACAGAGGGTGAGAAACAGAGGGCGAGAAACAGAGGGGCTGAAACAGAGGGGCTGAAACAGAGGGGCTGAAACACAGGGGCTGAATCAGAGGGGCTGAATCAGAGGGGCTGAAACAGAGGGCGAGAAACAGAAGGGCTGAAACAGAGGGCGAGAAACAGAGGGGCTGAAACAGAGGGCGAGAAACAGAGGGGCTGAAGCAGAGGGCGAGAAACAGAGGGTGAGAAACAGAGGGCGAGAAACAGAGGGGCTGAAACAGAGGGCGAGAAACAGAGGGGCTGAACAGAGGGGCTGAAACAGAAGGGCGAGAAACAGAGGGGATGAATAAGAGGGGCTGAATCAGAGGGGCTGTATCAGAGGGCTGAAACAGAGGGCGAGAAACAGAGTGTTAGAAACAGAGGGCGAGAAACAGAGGGGATCAAATAGAGGGGCTGAAACAGAGGGGCTGAAACAGAGGGGCTGAAACAGAGGGGCTGAAACAGAGGGGCTGAATCAGAGGGGCTGAATCAGAGGGGCAGAAACAGAGGGGCTGAATCAGCGGGGCTGAAACAGAAGGCGAGAAACAGAGGGGCTGAAACAGAGGGCGAGAAACAGAGGGGCTGAAACAGAGGGCGAGAAACAGAGGGGCTGAAACAGAGGGCGAGAAACATAGGGGCTGAAACAGAGCGCGAGAAACAGAGGGGCTGAAACAGAGGGGCTGAATCAGCGGTTCTAAAACAGAGGGGCTGAATCAGAGGGGCTGATTCAGAGTGTCTGAAACAGAGGGGCTGAATCAGAGGGGCTGAAACAGAGGGCGAGAAACAGAGGGGCTGAAACAGAGGGTGAGAAACAGAGGGGCAGAAACAGAGGGTGAGAAACAGTGGGGCTGAAACAGAGGGGCTGAAACAGAGAGTGGCAAACAGAGGGGCTGAAACAGAGGGCGAGAAACAGAGGGGCTGAAACAGAGGGGCTGAAACAGTGGGACTAAATCAGAGGGGCTGAAACAGAGGGCGAGAAACAGAGGGGCTGAAACAGAAGGCGAGAAACAGAGTGGCTGAAACAGAGGGCGAGAAACAGAGGGACTGAAACAGAGGGCGAGTAACAGAGGGGCTGATACAGAGGGGCTGAAACAGAAGGGCTGAAACAGAGGGGCCGAAACTGAGGGCGAGAAACAGAGGGGCTGAATCACTGGGACTGAAACAGAGGGGCTGAATCAGCGGGGCTGAAACAGAGGGCGAGAAACAGAGAGGCTGAAACAGAGGGCGAGAAACAGAGGGGCAGAAACAGAGGGCGAGAAACAGAGGGGCTGAAACAGAGGGGCTGAAATTGAGAGCGCGAAACAAAGGGGCTGAAACAGAGGGCGAGAAACAGAGGGGCTGAAACAGAGGGCGAGAAACAGAGGGCGAGAAACAGAGGGGCTGAAACAGAGGAGCTGAAACAGAGTGGCTGAAACAGAGGGCGAGAAACAGAGGGGCTGAAACAGAGGGCGAGAAACAGAGGGGATCAAATAGAGGGGCTGAAACAGAGGGGCTGAAACAGAGGGGCTGAAACAGAGGGGCTGAATCAGAGGGGCTGAATCAGAGGGGCAGAAACAGAGGGGCTGAATCAGCGGGGCTGAAACAGAAGGCGAGAAACAGAGGGGCTGAAACAGAGGGCGAGAAACAGAGGGGCTGAAACAGAGGGCAATAAACAGAGGGGCTGAAACAGAGGGCGAAAACATAGGGGCTGAAACAGCGGTTCTAAAACAGAGGGGCTGAATCAGAGGGGCTGATTCAGAGTGGCTGAAACAGAGGGGCTGAATCAGAGGGGCTGAAACAGAGGGCGAGAAACAGAGGGGCTGAAACAGAGGGTGAGAAACAGAGGGGCAGAAACAGAGGGTGAGAAACAGAGGGGCTGAAACAGAGGGGCTGAAACAGAGAGTGCGAAACAGAGGAGCTGAAACAGAGGGCGAGAAACAGAGGGGCTGAAACAGAGGGGCTGAAACAGTGGGACTAAATCAGAGGGGCTGAAACAGAGGGCGAGAAACAGAGAGGCTGAAACAGAAGGCGAGAAACAGAGGGGCTGAAAATGAGGGGCTGAAACAGAGGGCGAGAAACAGAGGGGCTGAAACAGAGGGCGAGTAACAGAGGGGCTGATACAGAGGGGCTGAATCAGAAGGGCTGAAACAGAGGGGCTGAAACAGAGGGCGAGAAACAGAGGGGCTGAATCACAGGGACTGAAACAGAGGGGCTGAATCAGCGGGGCTGAAACAGAGGGCGAGAAACAGAGAGGCTGAAACAGAGGGCGAGAAACAGAGGGGCAGAAACAGAGGGCGAGAAACAGACGGGCTGAAACAGAGGGCGAGAAACAGAGGGGCTGAAACAGAGGGGCTGAAACTGAGAGCGCGAAACAGAGGGGCTGAAACAGAGGGCGAGAAACAGAGGGGCTGAAAGAGAGGGCGAGAAACAGAGGGCGAGAAACAGAGGGGCTGAAACAGAGGGGCTGAAACAGAGTGGCTGAAACAGAGCGGCTGAAACAGAGGGGCTGAAACAGAGGGCGAGAAACAGAGGGTCTGATACAGAGGGCGAGAAACAGAGGGGCTGAAACAGAGTGCGAGAAACAGAGGGTGAGAAACAGAGGGTGAGAAACAGAGGGGCTGAAACAGAGGGGCTGAAACAGAGGGGCTGAATCAGAGGGGCTGAAACAGAGGGGCTGAATCAGAGGGGCTGAAACAGAGGGGCTGAAACAGAGTGGCTGAAACAGAGGCGCTGACATAGAGGGCGAGAAACAGAGGGGCTGAAACTGTGGGGCTGAAACAGAGGGGCTGAAACAGAGGGCGAGAAACAGACGGGCTGAAACAGAGGGCGAGAAACAGAGGGGCTGAAACAGAGGGGCTGAAACTGAGAGCGCGAAACAGAGGGGCTGAAACAGAGGGCGAGAAACAGAGGGGCTGAAAGAGAGGGCGAGAAACAGACGGCGAGAAACAGAGGGGCTGAAACAGAGGGGCTGAAACAGAGTGGCTGAAACAGAGGGGCTGAAACAGAGGGGCTGAAACAGAGGGCGAGAAACAGAGGGTCTGATACAGACGGCGAGAAACAGAGGGGCTGAAACAGAGTGCGAGAAACAGAGGGTGAGAAACAGAGGATGAGAAACAGAGGGGCTGAAACAGAGGGGCTGAAACAGAGGGGCTGAAACAGAGGGGCTGAATCAGAGGGGCTGAAACAGAGGGGCTGAATCAGAGGGGCTGAAACAGAGGGCGAGAAACAGAGGGGCTGAAACAGAGTGGTTGAAACAGAGGCGCTGACATAGAGGGCGAGAAACAGAGCGGCTGAAACTGTGGGGCTGAAACAGAGGGGCTGAAACAGAGGGGCTAAAACAGAGGGGCTGAAACAGATGGCGAGAAACAGAGGGGCTGAAGCAGAGGGCGAGAAACAGAGTGGCTGAAACAGAGGGCGAGATACAGAGGGGCTGAAACAGAGGGCGAGAAACAGAGGGTGAGAAACAGAGGGCGACATACAGAGGGGGTGAAACAGAGGGGCTGAAACAGAGGGGCTGAAACACAGGGGCTAAATCAGAGGGGCTGAATCAGTGGGGCTGAAACAGAGGGCGAGAAACAGAGGGGCTGAAATAGAGGGCGAGAAACAGTGGGGCTGAAACAGAGGGCGAGAAGCAGAGGGGCTGAAACAGAGGGGCTGAAACAGTGGGGCTGAAACAGAGGGGCTGAAACAGAGGGGGTGAAACAGAAGGGCGGGAAACAGAGGGGCTGAATCAGAGGGGCTGAATCAGAGGGGCTGAAACAGAGGGGCTGAAACAGAGGGGCTGAAACAGAGGGCGAGAAACAGAGGGGCTGAAATAGAGGGCGAGAAACAGAGGGGCTGAAACAGTGGGGCTGAAACAGAGGGGCTGAAACAGAAGGGCTGAATCAGAGGAGCTGATTCAGAGGGGCTGAAACAGAGGGGCTCAATCAGCGGGGCTGAAAAAGAGGGCGAGAAACAGAGGGGCAGAAACGGAGGGCGAGAAACAGAGGGGCTGAAACAGAGGGGCTGAAACAGAGGGCGAGAAACAGAGGGGCTGAAACAGAGGGCAAGAAACAGAGGGGCTGAAACAGAGGGGCTGAAACAGAGGTGCTGAAACAGAGGGGCTGAAACAGAGAGCGAGAAACAGAGGGGCTGAATCAGAGTGGCTGAAACAGAGGGTGAGAAACAGAGGGGCTGAAACAGAGGGCGAGAAACAGAGTGGCTGAAACAGACGGGTGAAACAGAGGGGTTGAAACAGAGGGCGAGAAACAGAGGGGCTGAAACAGAGGGGCTGAAACAGAGTGGCTGAAACAGAGGGGCTGAAACAGAGGGGCTGAAACAGAGGGGCTGAAACAGAGTGGCTGAAACAGAGGGGATGAAAGAGAGGGGCTGGAACAGAGGGGGAGAAACAGAGGGGCTGAAACAGAGGGGCTGAATCAGAGGGGCTGAAACAGAGGGCGAGAAACAGAGGGGCTGAAACAGAGGGCGAGAAACAGAGGAGCTGAAACAGAGGGCGAGAAACAGAGGCGCTGAAACAGAGGGGCTGAAACAGAGGGGCTGAAACAGAGGGCGAGAAACAGAGGGGCTGAAACAGAGGGCGAGAAACAGAGGGCTGAAACAGAGGGGCGGGAAACAGAGGGGCTGAATCAGAGGGGCTGAATCAGAGGGACTGAAACAGAGGGGCTGAAACAGAGGGGCTGAAACAGAGGGCGAGCAACAGAGGGGCTGAATCAGAGGGGCTGAATCAGAGGGGCAGAATCAGAGGGGCTGAAACAGAGGGGCTGAATCAGAGGGGCTGAAACAGAGGGCGAGAAACCGAGGGGCTGAAACAGAGGGCGAGAAACAGAGGGGCTGAAACAGAGGGGCTGAAACAGACGGGCTGAAACAGAGGGGCTGAATCAGAGGGCGAGAAACAGAGGGGCTGAAACAGAGGGCGAGAAACAGAGGGGCTGAAACAGAGGGCGAGAAACAGAGGGGCTGAAACAGAGGGGCTGAAACAGTGGGGCTGATACAGAGGGGCTGAAACAGAGGGGCTGAAACAGAAGGGCGGGAGACAGAGGGGCTGAAACTGAGGGGCTGAATCGGACGGGCTGAATCAGAGGGGCTGAATCAGAGGGCGAGAAACAGAGGGGCTGAAACAGAGGGCGAGAAACAGAGGGGCTGAAACAGAGGGCGAGAAACAGAGGGGCTGAAACAGAGGGATTGAAACAGAAGGGCGGGAAACAGAGGTGCTGAATCAGAGGGGCTGATTCAGAGGGGCTGAAACAGAGGGGCTGAATCAGCGGGGCTGAAACAGAGGGCGAGAAACAGAGGGGCTGAAACAGAGGGCGATAAACAGAGGGGAAGAAACAGAGGGCGAGAAACAGAGGGGCTGAAACAGAGGGGCTGAAACAGAGGGCGAGAAACAGAGGGGCTGAAACAGAGGGCGAGAAACAGAGGGGCTGAAACAGAGGGGCTGAAACAGAGGTGCTGAAACAGAGGGGCTGAAACAGAGGGCGAGAAACAGAGGGGCTGAAACAGAGGGGCTGAAACAGAGGTGCTGAAACAGAGGGGCTGAAACAGAGGGCGAGAAACAGAGGGGCTGAAACAGTGGTCGAGAAACAGAGGGGCTGAAACAGAGGGCGAGAAACAGAGGGGCTGAATCAGAGGGGCTGAAACAGAGGGCGAGAAACAGAGGGGCTGAAACAGAGGGCGAGAAACAGAGGCGCTGAAACAGAGGGGCTGAAACAGAGTGGCTGAAACAGAGGGGCTGAAACAGAGGGCGAGAAACAGAGGGGCTGAAACAGAGGGCGAGAACCAGAGGGTCTGAAACAGAGGGGCGGGAAACAAAGGGGCTGAATCAGAGGGGCTGAATCAGAGGGGCTGAATCAGAGGGGCTGAATCAGAGGGGCTGAAACAGAGGGTGAGAAACAAAGGGTTTGAAATAGAGGGGCTGAATCAGAGGGGCTGAAACAGAGGGCGAGAAAGAGAGGGGCTGAATCAGAGGGGCTGAATCAGAGGGGCTGAATCAGAGGGGCTGAAACAGAGGGGCTGAATCAGAGGTGCTGAAACAGAGGGCGAGAAACAGAGGGGTTGAAACAGAGGTCGAGAAGCAGAGGGGCTGAAACAAAGGGGCTGAAACAGAGGTGCTGAATCAGAGGGGCTGATTCAGTGGGGCTGAAACAGAGGGGCTGAAACAGAGGGGCTGAAACAGAGGGCGAGAAACAGAGTGGCTGAAACAGAGGGGCTGAAACAGAGGGGTTGAAACAGAGTGGCTGAAACAGAGGGGCTGAAACCCAGGGCGAGAAACAGAGGGTCTGAAACAGAGGGGCTGAAACAGAGGGTGAGAAACAGCGGGGCTGAAACAGAGGGTGAGAAACAGAGGGGCTGAAACAGAGGGACTGAAACTGAAGGGCTAAAACAGAGGGCGAGAAACAGTGGGGCTGAAACAGAGGGCGAGAAACAGAGGGGCTTAATCAGAGGGGCTGAAACAGGGGGCGAGAAACAGAGTGGCTGATACAGAGGGCGAGAAACAGAGGGACTGAAACAGAGGGGCTGAAACAGAGGGTGAGAAACAGAGGGGCTGAAACAGAGGGCGAGAAACAGAGGGGCTGAAACAGAGGGGATGAAACAGAGGGGCTGAATCAGCGGGGCTGAAACAAAGTGCGAGAAACAGAGGGGCTGGAACAGAGGGCGAGAAACAGAGGGGCAGAAACAGAGGGCGAGAAACAGAGGGTCTGAAACAGAGGGGCTGAAACAGAAAGGGCTAAACAGAGGGGCTGAAACTGAGGGCCTGAAACAGAGGGGCTGAAACAGAGGGCGAGAAACAGAGGGCGAGAAACAGAGGGGATGAAACAGAGGGGCTGAAATAGAGGGGCTGAAACAGAGAGGCTGATACAGAGGGCGAGGAACAGAGGGGCTGAAACAGAGGGCGAGAAACAGAGGGCGAGAAACAGAGGGGCTGAAACAGAGGGTGAGAAACAGAGGGGCTGAAACAGAGGGCGAGAAACAGAGGGGCTGAAACAGAGGGCAAGAAACAGAGGGGCTGAAACAGAGGGCGAGAAACAGAGGGTCTGAAACAGAGGGTGAGAAACAGAGGGGCTGAAACAGAGGGGATGATACAGACGGGCTGAAACACAGAGCCTGAAACAGAGGGCGAGAAAGAGAGGGGCTGAAACAGAGGGCGAAAAACAGAGGGGCTGAAACAGAGGGCGAGAAACAGAGCGTGAGAAACAGAGGGCGAGAAACAGAGGGGATGAAACAGAGGGGCTGAAACAGAGGGGCTGAAACAGAGGGGCTGAAACAGAGGGGCTGAATCAGAGGGGCTGAAACAGAGGTGCTGAATCAGCGGGGCTGAAACAGAGGGCGAGAAACAGAGGGGTTGAAACAGAGGGCGAGAAACAGAGGGGCTGAAACAGAGGGCAAGAAACAGAGGGGCTGAAACAGAGGGGCTGAAACAGAGGGGCTGAAACAGAGGGACTGAAACAGAGGGCGAGAAACAGAGGGCCTGAAACAGAGAGCGCGAAACAGAGGGGCTGAAACAGAGGGCCAGAAACAGAGGGGAAGAAACAGAGGGCGAGAAACAGAGGGGCTGAAACAGAGGGCGAGAAACAGAGGGGCTGAAACAGAGGGCGAGAAACAGAGGGGCTGAAACAGAGGGGCTGAAACAGAGGGGCTGAAACAGAGGGCGAGAAACAGAGGGGCTGAAACAGAGGGGCTGAAACAGAGGTGCTGAAACAGAGGGGCTGAAACAGAGGGCGAGAAACAGAGGGGCTGAAACAGAGGGGCTGAAACAGAGGGCGAGAAACAGAGGGGCTGAAACAGAGGGCGAGAAACAGAGGGGAAGAAACAGAGGGCGAGAAACAGAGGGGCTGAAACAGAGGGCGAGAAACAGAGGGGCTGAAACAGAGGGCGAGAAACAGAGGGGCTGAAACAGAGGGGCTGAAACAGAGGGGCTGAAACAGAGGGCGAGAAACAGAGGGGCTGAAACAGAGGGGCTGAAACAGAGGTGCTGAAACAGAGGGGCTGAAACAGAGGGCGAGAAACAGAGGGGCTGAAACAGAGGGGCTGAAACAGAGGTGCTGAAACAGAGGGGCTGAAACAGAGGGCGAGAAACAGAGGGGCTGAAACAGAGGGCGAGAAACAGAGGGGCTGAAACAGAGGGGCTGAAACAGAGGGGCTGAAACAGAGGGCGAGAAACAGAGGGGCTGAAACAGAGGGACTGAAACATAGGTGCTGAAACAGAGCGGCTGAAACAGAGGGCGAGAAACAGAGGGGCTGAAACAGAGGGGCTGAAACAGAGGGCGAGAAACAGAGGGGCTGAAACAGAGGGCGAGAAACAGAGGGGAAGAAACAGAGGGCGAGAAACAGAGGGGAAGAAACAGAGGGCGAGAAACAGAGGGGCTGAAACAGAGGGCGAGAAACAGAGGGGCTGAAACAGAGGGCGAGAAACAGAGGGGCTGAAACAGAGGGGCTGAAACAGAGGGGCTGAAACAGAGGGCGAGAAACAGAGGGGCTGAAACAGAGGGGCTGAAACAGAGGTGCTGAAACAGAGGGGCTGAAACAGAGGGCGAGAAACAGAGGGGCTGAAACAGAGGGGCTGAAACAGAGGTGCTGAAACAGAGGGGCTGAAACAGAGGGCGAGAAACAGAGGGGCTGAAACAGAGGGCGAGAAACAGAGGGGCTGAAACAGAGGGGCTGAAACAGAGGGGCTGAAACAGAGGGCGAGAAACAGAGGGGCTGAAACAGAGGGGCTGAAACAGAGGTGCTGAAACAGAGGGGCTGAAACAGAGGGCGAGAAACAGAGGGGCTGAAACAGAGGGGCTGAAACAGAGGGCGAGAAACAGAGGGGCTGAAACAGAGGGCGAGAAACAGAGGGGAAGAAACAGAGGGCGAGAAACAGAGGGGCTGAAACAGAGGGCGAGAAACAGAGGGGCTGAAACAGAGGGCGAGAAACAGAGGGGCTGAAACAGAGGGGCTGAAACAGAGGGGCTGAAACAGAGGGCGAGAAACAGAGGGGCTGAAACAGAGGGGCTGAAACAGAGGTGCTGAAACAGAGGGGCTGAAACAGAGGGCGAGAAACAGAGGGGCTGAAACAGAGGGGCTGAAACAGAGGTGCTGAAACAGAGGGGCTGAAACAGAGGGCGAGAAACAGAGGGGCTGAAACAGTGGTCGAGAAACAGAGGGGCTGAAACAGAGGGCGAGAAACAGAGGGGCTGAATCAGAGGGGCTGAAACAGAGGGCGAGAAACAGAGGGGCTGAAACAGAGGGCGAGAAACAGAGGCGCTGAAACAGAGGGGCTGAAACAGAGTGGCTGAAACAGAGGGGCTGAAACAGAGGGCGAGAAACAGAGGGGCTGAAACAGAGGGCGAGAACCAGAGGGTCTGAAACAGAGGGGCGGGAAACAAAGGGGCTGAATCAGAGGGGCTGAATCAGAGGGGCTGAATCAGAGGGGCTGAATCAGAGGGGCTGAAACAGAGGGTGAGAAACAGAGGGGCTGAAATAGAGGGGCTGAATCAGAGGGGCTGAAACAGAGGGCGAGAAAGAGAGGGGCTGAATCAGAGGGGCTGAATCAGAGGGGCTGAATCAGAGGGGCTGAAACAGAGGGGCTGAATCAGAGGTGCTGAAACAGAGGGCGAGAAACAGAGGGGTTGAAACAGAGGTCGAGAAGCAGAGGGGCTGAAACAAAGGGGCTGAAACAGAGGTGCTGAATCAGAGGGGCTGATTCAGTGGGGCTGAAACAGAGGGGCTGAAACAGAGGGGCTGAAACAGAGGGCGAGAAACAGAGTGGCTGAAACAGAGGGGCTGAAACAGAGGGGTTGAAACAGAGTGGCTGAAACAGAGGGGCTGAAACCCAGGGCGAGAAACAGAGGGTCTGAAACAGAGGGGCTGAAACAGAGGGTGAGAAACAGCGGGGCTGAAACAGAGGGTGAGAAACAGAGGGGCTGAAACAGAGGGACTGAAACAGAAGGGCTAAAACAGAGGGCGAGAAACAGTGGGGCTTAAACAGAGGGCGAGAAACAGAGGGGCTTAATCAGAGGGGCTGAAACAGGGGGCGAGAAACAGAGTGGCTGATACAGAGGGCGAGAAACAGAGGGACTGAAACAGAGGGGCTGAAACAGAGGGTGAGAAACAGAGGGGCTGAAACAGAGGGCGAGAAACAGAGGGGCTGAAACAGAGGGGATGAAACAGAGGGGCTGAATCAGCGGTGCTGAAACAAAGTGCGAGAAACAGAGGGGCTGGAACAGAGGGCGAGAAACAGAGGGGCCGAAACAGAGGGCGAGAAACAGAGGGTCTGAAACAGAGGGGCTGAAACAGAAAGGGCTAAACAGAGGGGCTGAAACTGAGGGCGTGAAACAGAGGGGCTGAAACAGAGGGCGAGAAACAGAGGGCGAGAAACAGAGGGGCTGAAACAGAGGGGCTGAAACAGAGGGGCTGAAACAGAGAGGCTGATACAGAGGGCGAGGAACAGAGGGGCTGAAACAGAGGGCGAGAAACAGAGGGCGAGAAACAGAGGGGCTGAAACAGAGGGTGAGAAACAGAGGGGCTGAAACAGAGGGCGAGAAACAGAGGGGCTGAAACAGAGGGCAAGAAACAGAGGGGCTGAAACAGAGGGCGAGAAACAGAGGGTCTGAAACAGAGGGTGAGAAACAGAGGGGCTGAAACAGAGGGGATGATACAGATGGGCTGAAACACAGAGCCTGAAACAGAGGGCGAGAAAGAGAGGGGCTGAAACAGAGGGCGAAAAACAGAGGGGCTGAAACAGAGGGCGAGAAACAGAGCGTGAGAAACAGAGGGCGAGAAACAGAGGGGATGAAACAGAGGGGCTGAAACAGAGGGGCTGAAACAGAGGGGCTGAAACAGAGGGGCTGAATCAGAGGGGCTGAAACAGAGGTGCTGAATCAGCGGGGCTGAAACAGAGGGCGAGAAACAGAGGGGTTGAAACAGAGGGCGAGAAACAGAGGGGCTGAAACAGAGGGCGAGAAACAGAGGGGCTGAAACAGAGGGGCTGAAACAGAGGGGCTGAAACAGAGGGCGAGAAACAGAGGGGCTGAAACAGAGGGGCTGAAACAGAGGTGCTGAAACAGAGGGGCTGAAACAGAGGGCGAGAAACAGAGGGGCTGAAACAGAGGGGCTGAAACAGAGGGCGAGAAACAGAGGGGCTGAAACAGAGGGCGAGAAACAGAGGGGAAGAAACAGAGGGCGAGAAACAGAGGGGCTGAAACAGAGGGCGAGAAACAGAGGGGCTGAAACAGAGGGCGAGAAACAGAGGGGCTGAAACAGAGGGGCTGAAACAGAGGGGCTGAAACAGAGGGCGAGAAACAGAGGGGCTGAAACAGAGGGGCTGAAACAGAGGTGCTGAAACAGAGGGGCTGAAACAGAGGGCGAGAAACAGAGGGGCTGAAACAGAGGGGCTGAAACAGAGGTGCTGAAACAGAGGGGCTGAAACAGAGGGCGAGAAACAGAGGGGCTGAAACAGTGGTCGAGAAACAGAGGGGCTGAAACAGAGGGCGAGAAACAGAGGGGCTGAATCAGAGGGGCTGAAACAGAGGGCGAGAAACAGAGGGGCTGAAACAGAGGGCGAGAAACAGAGGCGCTGAAACAGAGGGGCTGAAACAGAGTGGCTGAAACAGAGGGGCTGAAACAGAGGGCGAGAAACAGAGGGGCTGAAACAGAGGGCGAGAACCAGAGGGTCTGAAACAGAGGGGCGGGAAACAAAGGGGCTGAATCAGAGGGGCTGAATCAGAGGGGCTGAATCAGAGGGGCTGAATCAGAGGGGCTGAAACAGAGGGTGAGAAACAGAGGGGCTGAAATAGAGGGGCTGAATCAGAGGGGCTGAAACAGAGGGCGAGAAAGAGAGGGGCTGAATCAGAGGGGCTGAATCAGAGGGGCTGAATCAGAGGGGCTGAAACAGAGGGGCTGAATCAGAGGTGCTGAAACAGAGGGCGAGAAACAGAGGGGTTGAAACAGAGGTCGAGAAGCAGAGGGGCTGAAACAAAGGGGCTGAAACAGAGGTGCTGAATCAGAGGGGCTGATTCAGTGGGGCTGAAACAGAGGGGCTGAAACAGAGGGGCTGAAACAGAGGGCGAGAAACAGAGTGGCTGAAACAGAGGGGCTGAAACAGAGGGGTTGAAACAGAGTGGCTGAAACAGAGGGGCTGAAACCCAGGGCGAGAAACAGAGGGTCTGAAACAGAGGGGCTGAAACAGAGGGTGAGAAACAGCGGGGCTGAAACAGAGGGTGAGAAACAGAGGGGCTGAAACAGAGGGACTGAAACAGAAGGGCTAAAACAGAGGGCGAGAAACAGTGGGGCTTAAACAGAGGGCGAGAAACAGAGGGGCTTAATCAGAGGGGCTGAAACAGGGGGCGAGAAACAGAGTGGCTGATACAGAGGGCGAGAAACAGAGGGACTGAAACAGAGGGGCTGAAACAGAGGGTGAGAAACAGAGGGGCTGAAACAGAGGGCGAGAAACAGAGGGGCTGAAACAGAGGGGATGAAACAGAGGGGCTGAATCAGCGGTGCTGAAACAAAGTGCGAGAAACAGAGGGGCTGGAACAGAGGGCGAGAAACAGAGGGGCCGAAACAGAGGGCGAGAAACAGAGGGTCTGAAACAGAGGGGCTGAAACAGAAAGGGCTAAACAGAGGGGCTGAAACTGAGGGCGTGAAACAGAGGGGCTGAAACAGAGGGCGAGAAACAGAGGGCGAGAAACAGAGGGGCTGAAACAGAGGGGCTGAAACAGAGGGGCTGAAACAGAGAGGCTGATACAGAGGGCGAGGAACAGAGGGGCTGAAACAGAGGGCGAGAAACAGAGGGCGAGAAACAGAGGGGCTGAAACAGAGGGTGAGAAACAGAGGGGCTGAAACAGAGGGCGAGAAACAGAGGGGCTGAAACAGAGGGCAAGAAACAGAGGGGCTGAAACAGAGGGCGAGAAACAGAGGGTCTGAAACAGAGGGTGAGAAACAGAGGGGCTGAAACAGAGGGGATGATACAGATGGGCTGAAACACAGAGCCTGAAACAGAGGGCGAGAAAGAGAGGGGCTGAAACAGAGGGCGAAAAACAGAGGGGCTGAAACAGAGGGCGAGAAACAGAGCGTGAGAAACAGAGGGCGAGAAACAGAGGGGATGAAACAGAGGGGCTGAAACAGAGGGGCTGAAACAGAGGGGCTGAAACAGAGGGGCTGAATCAGAGGGGCTGAAACAGAGGTGCTGAATCAGCGGGGCTGAAACAGAGGGCGAGAAACAGAGGGGTTGAAACAGAGGGCGAGAAACAGAGGGGCTGAAACAGAGGGCAAGAAACAGAGGGGCTGAAACAGAGGGGCTGAAACAGAGGGGCTGAAACAGAGGGACTGAAACAGAGGTCGAGAAACAGAGGGGCTGAAAAAGAGAGCGCGAAACAGAGGGGCTGAAACAGAGGGGAAGAAACAGAGGGCGAGAAACAGAGGGGCTGAAACAGAGGGCGAGAAACAGAGGGGCTGAAACAGAGGGCGAGAAACAGAGGGGCTGAAACAGAGGGGCTGAAACAGAGGGGCTGAAACAGAGGGCGAGAAACAGAGGGGCTGAAACAGAGGGGCTGAAACAGAGGTGCTGAAACAGAGGGGCTGAAACAGAGGGCGAGAAACAGAGGGGCTGAAACAGTGGTCGAGAAACAGAGGGGCTGAAACAGAGGGCGAGAAACAGAGTGGCTGAATCAGAGGGGCTGAAACAGAGGGCGAGAAACAGAGGGGCTGAAACAGAGGGCGAGAAACAGAGGCGCTGAAACAGAGGGGCTGAAACAGAGTGGCTGAAACAGAGGGGCTGAAACAGAGGGCGAGAAACAGAGGGGCTGAAACAGAGGGCGAGAACCAGAGGGGCTGAAACAGAGGGGCGGGAAACAAAGGGGCTGAATCAGAGGGGCTGAATCAGAGGGGCTGAATCAGAGGGGCTGAAACAGAGGGTGAGAAACAGAGGGGCTGAAATGGAGGGGCTGAATCAGAGGGGCTGAAACAGAGGGCTTGAAAGAGAGGGGCTGAATCAGAGGGGCTGAATCAGAGGGGCTGAATCAGAGGGGCTGAAACAGAGGGGCTGAATCAGAGGTGCTGAAACAGAGGGCGAGAAACAGAGGGGTTGAAACAGAGGTCGAGAAGCAGAGGGGCTGAAACAAAGGGGCTGAAACAGAGGTGCTGAATCAGAGGGGCTGATTCAGTGGGGCTGAAACAGAGGGGCTGAAACAGAGGGGCTGAAACAGAGGGCGAGAAACAGAGGGGCTGAAACAGAGGGGCTGAAACAGAGGGCGAGAAACAGAGAGGCTGAAACAGAGGGGCTGAAACCCAGGGCGAGAAACAGAGGGTCTGAAACAGAGGGGCTGAAACAGAGGGTGAGAAACAGCGGGGCTGAAACAGAGGGTGAGAAACAGAGGGGCTGAAACAGAGGGGCTGAAACAGAGGGACTGAAACAGAAGGGCTAAAACAGAGGGCGAGAAACAGTGGGGCTGAAACAGAGGGCGAGAAACAGAGGGGCTTAATCAGAGGGGCTGAAACAGGGGGCGAGAAACAGAGGGGCTGATACAGAGGGCGAGAAACAGAGGGACTGAAACAGAGGGGCTGAAACAGAGGGTGAGAAACAGAGGGGCTGAAACAGAGGGCGAGAAACAGAGGGGCTGAAACAGAGGGGATGAAACAGAGGGGCTGAATCAGCGGGGCTGAAACAAAGTGCGAGAAACAGAGGGGCTGGAACAGAGGGCGAGAAACAGAGGGGCAGAAACAGAGGGCGAGAAACAGAGGGTCTGAAACAGAGGGGCTGAAACAGAAAGGGCTAAACAGAGGGGCTGAAACTGAGGGCGTGAAACAGAGGGGCTGAAACAGAGGGCGAGAAACAGAGGGCGAGAAACAGAGGGGCTGAAACAGAGGGGCTGAAACAGAGGGGCTGAAACAGAGAGGCTGATACAGAGGGCGAGAAACAGAGGGGCTGAAACAGAGGGCGAGAAACAGAGGGCGAGAAATAGAGGGGCTGAAACAGAGGGCGAGAAACAGAGGGGCTGAAACAGAGGGCGAGAAACAGAGGGGCTGAAACAGAGGGCAAGAAACAGAGGGGCTGAAACAGAGGGCGAGAAACAGAGGGGCTGAAACAGAGGGCGAGAAACAGAGGGGCTGAAACAGAGGGGCTGAATCAGAGGGGCTGAAACAGAGGGGCTGAAACAGAGGGCGAGAAACAGAGGGGCTGAATCAGAGAGGCTGAATCAGAGGGGCTGAAACACAGAGGCTGAAACAGAGGGCGAGAAACAAAGGGGCTGAAACAGCGGGCGAGAAACAGAGGGTGAGAAACAGATGGGCAGAAACAGAGGGCGAGAAACAGAGGGTCTGAAACAGAGGGGCTGAAACAGAAAGGGCTAAACAGAGGGGCTGAAACTGAGGGCGTGAAACAGAGGGGCTGAAACAGAGGGCGAGAAACAGAGGGCGAGAAACAGAGGGGCTGAAACAGAGGGGCTGAAACAGAGGGGCTGAAACAGAGAGGCTGATACAGAGGGCGAGGAACAGAGGGGCTGAAACAGAGGGCGAGAAACAGAGGGCGAGAAACAGAGGGGCTGAAACAGAGGGTGAGAAACAGAGGGGCTGAAACAGAGGGCGAGAAACAGAGGGGCTGAAACAGAGGGCAAGAAACAGAGGGGCTGAAACAGAGGGCGAGAAACAGAGGGTCTGAAACAGAGGGTGAGAAACAGAGGGGCTGAAACAGAGGGGATGATACAGATGGGCTGAAACACAGAGCCTGAAACAGAGGGCGAGAAAGAGAGGGGCTGAAACAGAGGGCGAAAAACAGAGGGGCTGAAACAGAGGGCGAGAAACAGAGCGTGAGAAACAGAGGGCGAGAAACAGAGGGGATGAAACAGAGGGGCTGAAACAGAGGGGCTGAAACAGAGGGGCTGAAACAGAGGGGCTGAATCAGAGGGGCTGAAACAGAGGTGCTGAATCAGCGGGGCTGAAACAGAGGGCGAGAAACAGAGGGGTTGAAACAGAGGGCGAGAAACAGAGGGGCTGAAACAGAGGGCAAGAAACAGAGGGGCTGAAACAGAGGGGCTGAAACAGAGGGGCTGAAACAGAGGGACTGAAACAGAGGTCGAGAAACAGAGGGGCTGAAAAAGAGAGCGCGAAACAGAGGGGCTGAAACAGAGGGGAAGAAACAGAGGGCGAGAAACAGAGGGGCTGAAACAGAGGGCGAGAAACAGAGGGGCTGAAACAGAGGGCGAGAAACAGAGGGGCTGAAACAGAGGGGCTGAAACAGAGGGGCTGAAACAGAGGGCGAGAAACAGAGGGGCTGAAACAGAGGGGCTGAAACAGAGGTGCTGAAACAGAGGGGCTGAAACAGAGGGCGAGAAACAGAGGGGCTGAAACAGTGGTCGAGAAACAGAGGGGCTGAAACAGAGGGCGAGAAACAGAGTGGCTGAATCAGAGGGGCTGAAACAGAGGGCGAGAAACAGAGGGGCTGAAACAGAGGGCGAGAAACAGAGGCGCTGAAACAGAGGGGCTGAAACAGAGTGGCTGAAACAGAGGGGCTGAAACAGAGGGCGAGAAACAGAGGGGCTGAAACAGAGGGCGAGAACCAGAGGGGCTGAAACAGAGGGGCGGGAAACAAAGGGGCTGAATCAGAGGGGCTGAATCAGAGGGGCTGAATCAGAGGGGCTGAATCAGAGGGGCTGAAACAGAGGGTGAGAAACAGAGGGGCTGAAATGGAGGGGCTGAATCAGAGGGGCTGAAACAGAGGGCTTGAAAGAGAGGGGCTGAATCAGAGGGGCTGAATCAGAGGGGCTGAATCAGAGGGGCTGAAACAGAGGGGCTGAATCAGAGGTGCTGAAACAGAGGGCGAGAAACAGAGGGGTTGAAACAGAGGTCGAGAAGCAGAGGGGCTGAAACAAAGGGGCTGAAACAGAGGTGCTGAATCAGAGGGGCTGATTCAGTGGGGCTGAAACAGAGGGGCTGAAACAGAGGGGCTGAAACAGAGGGCGAGAAACAGAGGGGCTGAAACAGAGGGGCTGAAACAGAGGGCGAGAAACAGAGAGGCTGAAACAGAGGGGCTGAAACCCAGGGCGAGAAACAGAGGGTCTGAAACAGAGGGGCTGAAACAGAGGGTGAGAAACAGCGGGGCTGAAACAGAGGGTGAGAAACAGAGGGGCTGAAACAGAGGGGCTGAAACAGAGGGACTGAAACAGAAGGGCTAAAACAGAGGGCGAGAAACAGTGGGGCTGAAACAGAGGGCGAGAAACAGAGGGGCTTAATCAGAGGGGCTGAAACAGGGGGCGAGAAACAGAGGGGCTGATACAGAGGGCGAGAAACAGAGGGACTGAAACAGAGGGGCTGAAACAGAGGGTGAGAAACAGAGGGGCTGAAACAGAGGGCGAGAAACAGAGGGGCTGAAACAGAGGGGATGAAACAGAGGGGCTGAATCAGCGGGGCTGAAACAAAGTGCGAGAAACAGAGGGGCTGGAACAGAGGGCGAGAAACAGAGGGGCAGAAACAGAGGGCGAGAAACAGAGGGTCTGAAACAGAGGGGCTGAAACAGAAAGGGCTAAACAGAGGGGCTGAAACTGAGGGCGTGAAACAGAGGGGCTGAAACAGAGGGCGAGAAACAGAGGGCGAGAAACAGAGGGGCTGAAACAGAGGGGCTGAAACAGAGGGGCTGAAACAGAGAGGCTGATACAGAGGGCGAGAAACAGAGGGGCTGAAACAGAGGGCGAGAAACAGAGGGCGAGAAATAGAGGGGCTGAAACAGAGGGCGAGAAACAGAGGGGCTGAAACAGAGGGCGAGAAACAGAGGGGCTGAAACAGAGGGCAAGAAACAGAGGGGCTGAAACAGAGGGCGAGAAACAGAGGGGCTGAAACAGAGGGCGAGAAACAGAGGGGCTGAAACAGAGGGGCTGAATCAGAGGGGCTGAAACAGAGGGGCTGAAACAGAGGGCGAGAAACAGAGGGGCTGAATCAGAGAGGCTGAATCAGAGGGGCTGAAACACAGAGGCTGAAACAGAGGGCGAGAAACAAAGGGGCTGAAACAGCGGGCGAGAAACAGAGGGTGAGAAACAGATGGGCTGAAACAGAGGGGATGATACAGATGGGCTGAAACACAGAGCCTGAAACAGAGGGCGAGAAAGAGAGGGGCTGAAACAGAGGGCGAAAAACAAAGGGGCTGAAACAGAGGGCGAGAAACAGAGCGTGAGAAACAGAGGGCGAGAAACAGAGGGGATGAAACAGAGGGGCTGAAACAGAGGGGCTGAAACAGAGGGGCTGAAACAGAGGGGCTGAATCAGAGGGGCTGAAACAGAGGTGCTGAATCAGCGGGGCTGAAACAGAGGGCGAGAAACAGAGGGGTTGAAACAGAGGGCGAGAAACAGAGGGGCTGAAACAGAGGGCAAGAAACAGAGGGGCTGAAACAGAGGGGCTGAAACAGAGGGGCTGAAACAGAGGGACTGAAACAGAGGGCGAGAAACAGAGGGGCTGAAACAGAGAGCGCGAAACAGAGGGGCTGAAACAGAGGGCGAGAAACAGAGGGGCTGAAACAGAGGGGCTGAAACAGAGGGTCTAAATCAGAGGGGCTGAAACAGAGGGCGAGAAACAGAGGGGCTGAAACAGAGGACGAGAAACAGAGGGGCTGAAACAGAAGGGCTGAAACAGAGGGGAAGAAACAGAGGGCGAGAAACAGAGGGGCTGAAACAGAGGGCGAGAAACAGAGGGGCTGAAACAGAGGCGCTGAAAAAGAGTGGCTGAAACAGAGGGGCTGCAACAGAGAGCGAGAAACAGAGGGGCTGAATCAGAGGGGCTGAATAAGAGGGGCTTAAACAGAGGGGCTGAAAACGAGGGAGAGAAACAGAGGGGCTGAAACAGAGCGCGAGAAACAGAGGGGCTGAAACAGAGGGGCTGAAGCAGCGGTTCTAAAACAGAGGGGCTGAATCAGAGGGGCTGAAACAGAGGGCGAGAAACAGAGGGGCTGAAACAGAGGGTGAGAAACAGAGGGGCAGAAACAGAGGGTGAGAAACAGAGGGGCTGAAACAGAGTGTGCGAAACAGAGGGGCTGAAACAGAGGGCGAGAAACAGAGGGGCTGAAACAGAGGGGCTGAAACAGTGGGACTAAATCAGAGGGGCTGAAACAGAGGGCGAGAAACAGAGGGGCTGAAACAGAAGGCGAGAAACAGAGGGGCTGAAACAGAGGGGCTGAAACAGAGGGGCTGAAACAGAGGGCGAGAAACAGAGGGGCTGATACAGAGGGCGAGAAACAGAGGGCGAGAAACAGAGGGGCTGAAACAGAGGGGCTGAAACAGACTGGCTGAAACAGAGGGAATGAAACAGAGGGGCTGAAACAGAGAACGAGAAACAGAGGGTCTGATACAGAGGGCGAGAAACAGAGGGGCTGAAACAGAGGGCGAGAAACAGAGGGGCTGAAACAGAGGGCGAGAAACAGAAGGGCTGAAACAGAGGCGCTGAAAAAGAGTGGCTGAAACAGAGGGGCTGAAACAGAGAGCGAGAAACAGAGGGGCTGAATCAGAGGGGCTGAATCAGAGGGGCTTAAACAGAGGGGCTGAAAACGAGGGTGAGAAACAGAGGGGCTGAAACAGAGCGCGAGAAACAGAGGGGCTGAAACAGAGGGGCTGAACCAGCGGTTCTAAAACAGAGGGGCTGAATCAGAGGGGCTGAAACAGAGGGCGAGAAACAGAGGGGCTGAAACAGAGGGTGAGAAACAGAGTGGCAGAAACAGAGGGTGAGAAACACAGGGGCTGAAACAGAGGGGCTGAAACAGAGGGCGAGAAACAGAGGGGCTGAAACAGAGGGGCTGAAACAGTGGGACTAAATCAGAGGTGCTGAAACAGAGGGCGAGAAACAGAGGGGCTGAAACAGAAGGCGAGAAACAGAGGGGCTGAAACAGAGGGGCTGAAACAGAGGGGCTGAAACAGAGGGCGAGAAACAGAGGGGCTGATACAGAGGGCAAGAAACAGAGGGCGAGAAACAGAGGGGCTGAAACAGAGGGGCTGAAACAGACTGGCTGAAACAGAGGGGCTGAAACAGAGGGGCTGAAACAGAGAACGAGAAACAGAGGGTCTGATACAGAGGGCGAGAAACAGAGTGGCTGAAACAGAGTGCGAGAAACAGAGGGTGAGAAACAGAGGGCGAGAAACAGAGGGGCTGAAACAGAGGGGCTGAATCAGAGGGACTGAAACAGAGGGGCTGAATTAGAGGGGCTGAAACAGAGGGCGAGAAACAGAGGGGCTGAATCAGAGTGGCTGAAACATAGGCGCTGACAAAGAGGGCGAGAAACAGAGGGGCTGAAACAGTGGGTCTGAAACAGAGGGGCTGAAACAGAGGGGCTAAAGCAGAGGGGCTGAAACAGAGGGCGAGAAACAGAGGGGCTGATGCAGAGGGCGAGAAACAGAGGGGCTGAAACAGAGGGCGAGAAACGGAGGGGCTGAAACAGAGGGCGAGAAACAGAGGGTGAGAAACAGAGGGCGAGATACAGAGGGGCTGAAATAGAGGGGCTGAAACAGAGGGGCTGAAACACAGGGGCTGAATCAGAGCGGCTGAATCAGAGGGGCTGAAACAGAGGGCGAGAAACAGACGGGCTGAAACAGAGGGCGAGAAACAGAGGGGCTGAAACAGAGGGAGAGAAACAGAGGGGCTGAAACAGAGGGGCTGAAACAGTGGGGCTGAAACAGAGGGGCTGAAACAGAGGGGCTGAAACAGAAGGGCGGGAAACAGAGGGGCTGAATCAGAGGGGCTGAATCAGAGGGGCTGAAACAGAGGGGCTGAAACAGAGGGGCTGAAACAGAGGGCGAGAAACAGTGGGGCTGAAACAGAGGGCGAGAAACAGAGGGGCTGAAACAGAGGGGCTGAAACAGAGGGGCTGAAACAGAAGGGCTGAAACAGAGGGGCTGATTCAGAGGGGCTGAAACAGAGGGGCTCAATCAGCGGGGCTGAAACAGAGGGCGAGAAACGGAGGGGCTGAAACAGAGGGCGAGAAACAGAGGGGCAGAAACAGAGGGCGAGAAACAGAGGGGCTGAAACAGAGGGGCTGAAACAGAGGGCGAGAAACAGAGGGGCTGAAACAGAGGGCGAGAAACAGAGGGGCTGAAACAGAGGGGCTGAAACAGAGGTGCTGAAACAGAGGGGCTGAAACAGAGGGCGAGAAACAGAGGGGCTGAAACAGAGGTCGAGAAACAGAGGGGCTGAAACTGAGGGCGAGAAACAGAGGGGGTGAATCAGAGTGGCTGAAACAGAGGGTGAGAAACAGAGGGGCTGAAACAGAGGGCGAGAAACAGAGAGGCTGAAACAGACGGGTGAAACAGAGGGGTTGAAACAGAGGGCGAGAAACAGAGGGGCTGAAACAGAGGGGCTGAAACAGAGAGGCTGAAACAGAGGGGCTGAAACAGAGGGGCTGAAACAGAGGGGCTGAAACAGAGTGGCTGAATCAAAGGGGCTGAAAGAGAGGGGCTGGAACAGAGGGGGAGAAACAGAGGGGCTGTAACAGAGGGGCTGAAACAGAAGGGCGGGAAACAGGGGCTGAATCAGAGGGGCTGAATCAGAGGGGCTGAAACAGAGGGGCTGAAACAGAGGGGCTGAAACAGAGGGTGAGAAACAGAGGGGCTGAAACAGAGGGCGAGAAACAGAGGGGCTGAAACAGAGGGGCTGAAACAGAGAGGCTGAAACAGAGGGGCTGAAACAGAGGGGCTGAAACAGAGGGGCTGAAACAGAGGGGCTGAAACAGAGTGGCTGAATCAAAGGGGCTGAAAGGGAGGGGCTGGAACAGAGGGGGAGAAACAGAGGGGCTGAAACAGAGGGGCTGAAACAGAAGGGCGGGAAACAGAGGGGCTGAATCAGAGGGGCTGAATCAGAGGGGCTGAAACAGAGGGGCTGAAACAGAGGGGCTGAAACAGAGAGCGAGAAACAGAGGGGCTGAAACAGAGGGCGAGAAACAGAGGGGCTGAAACAGAGGGGCTGAAACAGAGTGGCTGAAACAGAAGGGCTGAAACAGAGGGGCTGATTCAGAGGGGCTGAAACAGTGGGTCTCAATCAGCGGGGCTGAAACAGAGGGTGAGAAACAGAGGGGGAGAAACAGAGGGGCAGAAACAGAGGGCGAGAAACAGAGGGGCTGAAACAGAGGGGCTGAAACAGAGGGCGAGAAACAGAGGGCGAGAAACAGAGGCGCTGAAACAGTGGGCCTGAAACAGAGGGGCTGAAACAGAGGTGCTGAAACAGAGGGGCTGAAAAAGAGGGCGAGAAACAGAGGGGCTGAAACAGAGGTCGAGAAACAGAGGGGCTGAAACAGAGGGCGAGAAACAGAGGGGCTGAATCAGAGTGGCTGAAACAGAGGGTGAGAAACAGAGGGGCTGAAACAGAGGGCGAGAAACAGAGTGGCTGAAACAGACGGGTGAAACAGAGGGGTTGAAACAGAGGGCGAGAAACAGAGGGGCTGAAACAGAGGGGCTGAAACAGAGGGGCTGAAACAGAGGGGCTGAAACAGAGGGGCTGAAACAGAGGGGCTGAAACAAAGGGGCTGAAAGAGAGGGGCTGGAACAGAGGGGGAGAAACAGAGGGGCTGAAACAGAGGGGCTGAATCAGAGGGGCTGAAACAG
Source organism: Chiloscyllium punctatum (assembly GCF_047496795.1). Lineage (NCBI taxonomy): Eukaryota > Metazoa > Chordata > Chondrichthyes > Orectolobiformes > Hemiscylliidae > Chiloscyllium > Chiloscyllium punctatum. The sequence goes on from NW_027309791.1 coordinate 549,815, forward strand.
AGGGCGAGAAACAGAGGGGCTGAAACAGAGGGCGAGAAACAGAGGAGCTGAAACAGAGGGCGAGAAACAGAGGCGCTGAAACAGAGGGGCTGAAACAGTGGGCGAGAAACAGAGGGGCTGAAACAGAGGGCGAGAAACAGAGGGGCTGAAACAGAGGGGCGGGAAACATAGGGGCTGAATCAGAGGGGCTGAATCAGAGGGGCTGAATCAGAGGGGCTGAAACAGAGGGGCTGAATCAGAGGGGCTGAAACAGAGGGCGAGAAACCGAGGGGCTGAAACAGAGGGCGAGAAACAGAGGGGCTGAAACAGAGGGGCTGAAACAGAGGGGCTGAAACAGAAGGGCTGAATCAGAGGGCAAGAAACAGAGGGGCTGAAACAGAGGGCGAGAAACAGAGGGGCTGAAACAGAGGGAGAGAAACAGAGGGGCTGAAACAGAGGGGCTGAAACAGTGGGGCTGAAACAGAGGGGCTGAAACAGAGGGGCTGAAACAGAAGGGCGGGATGCAGAGGGGCTGAATCTGAGGGGCTGAATCAGAGGGGCTGAATCAGAGGGGCTGAATCAGAGGGGCTGAAACAGAGGGCGAGAAACAGAGGGGCTGAAACAGAGGGCGAGAAACAGAGGGGCTGATACAGAGAGCGAGAAACAGAGGGGCTGAAACAGAGGGGCTGAAACAGAGGGGCTGAAACAGAGGGGCTGAATCAGCGGGGCTGAAGCAGAGGGCGAGAAACAGAGGGGCTGAAACAAAGGGCGAGAAACAGAGGGGCAGAAACAGAGGGCGAGAAACAGAGGGGCTGAAACAGAGGGGCTGAAACAGAGGGCGAGAAACAGAGGGGCTGAAACAGAGGGCGAGAAACAGAGGGGCTGAAACAGTGGGGCTGAAACAGAGGTGCCGAAACAGAGGGGCTGAAACAGAGGGCGAGAAACAGAGGGGCTGAAACAGAGGTCGAGAAACAGAGGAGCTGAAACAGAGGGCGAGAAACAGAGGGGCTGAATCAGAGGGGCTGAAACAGAGGGCGAGAAACAGAGGGGCTGAAACAGAGGGCGAGAAACTGTGGCGCTGAAACAGAGGGGCTGAAACTGAGTGGCTGAAACAGAGGGGCTGAAACAGAGGGCGAGAAACAGAGGGGCTGAAACAGAGGGCGAGAACCAGAGGGGCTGAAACAGAGGGGCGGGAAACAGAGGGCGAGAAACAGAGGCGCTGAATCAGAGGGCCTGAATCAGAGTGGCTGAATCAGAGGGGCTGAAACAGTGGGGCTGAATCAGAGGGGCTGAAACAGAGGGCGAGAAACAGAGGGGTTGAAACAGAGGTCGAGAAACAGAGGGGCTGAAACAGAGGGGCTGAAACAGAGGGGCTGAAACAGAGGGGCTGAATCAGCGGGGGTGAAACAGAGGGCGAGAAACAGAGGGGCTGAAACAGAGGGCGAGAAACAGAGGGGATGAAACAGAGGGCGAGAAGCAGAGGGGCTGAAACAGAGGGGCTGAAACAGAGGGCGAGAAACAGAAGGGCTGAAACAGAGGGCGAGAAACAGAGGGGCTGAAACAGAGGGGCTGAAACAGAGGTGCTTAAACAGAGGGGCTGAAACAGAGGGCGAGAAACAGAGTGGCTGAAACAGAGGTCGAGAAACAGAGGGGCTGAAACAGAGGGCGAGAAACAGAGGGGCTGAATCAGAGTGACTGAAACAGAGGGTGAGAAACAGAGGGGCTGAAACAGAGGGCGAGAAACAGAGTGGCTGAAACAGACGGGTGAAACAGAGGGGTTGAAACAGAGGGCGAGAAACAGAGGGGCTGAAACAGAGGGGCTGAAACAGAGTGGCTGAAACAGAGGGGCTGAAACAGAGGGGCTGAAACAGAGGGGCTGAAACAGAGTGGCTGAAACAGAGGGGCTGAAAGAGAGGGGCTGGAACAGAGGGGGAGAAACAGAGGGGCTGAAACAGAGGGGCTGAATCAGAGGGGCTGAAACAGAGGGCGAGAAACAGAGGGGCTGAAACAGAGGGCGAGAAACAGAGGAGCTGAAACAGAGGGCGAGAAACAGAGGCGCTGAAACAGAGGGGCTGAAACAGAGGGGCTGAAACAGAGGGCGAGAAACAGAGGGGCTGAAACAGAGGGCAAGAAACAGAGGGGCTGAAACAGAGGGGCGGGAAACAGAGGGGCTGAATCAGAGGGGATTAATCAGAAAGGCTGAATCAGAGGGGCTGAATCAGAGGGGCTGAAACAGAGGGTGAGAAACAGAGGCACTGAAACAGAGGGCGAGAAACAGAGTGGCTGAAACAGACGGGTGAAACAGAGGGGTTGAAACAGAGGGCGAGAAACAGAGGGGCTGAAACAGAGGGGCTGAAACAGAGTGGCTGAAACAGAGGGGCTGAAACAGAGGGGCTGAAACAGAGGGGCTGAAACAGAGTGGCTGAAACAGAGGGGCTGAAAGAGAGGGGCTGGAACAGAGGGGGAGAAACAGAGGGGCTGAAACAGAGGGGCTGAATCAGAGGGGCTGAAACAGAGGGCGAGAAACAGAGGGGCTGAAACAGAGGGCGAGAAACAGAGGAGCTGAAACAGAGGGCGAGAAACAGAGGCGCTGAAACAGAGGGGCTGAAACAGAGGGGCTGAAACAGAGGGCGAGAAACAGAGGGGCTGAAACAGAGGGCAAGAAACAGAGGGGCTGAAACAGAGGGGCGGGAAACAGAGGGGCTGAATCAGAGGGGATTAATCAGAAAGGCTGAATCAGAGGGGCTGAATCAGTGGGGCTGAAACAGAGGGTGAGAAACAGAGGCACTGAAACAGAGGGACTGAAACAGAGGGGCTGAAACAGAGGGCGAGAAACAGAGGGGCTGAATCAGAGGGGCTGAATCAGAGGGGCTGAATCAGAGGCGCTGAAACAGAGGGGCTGAATCAGAGGGGCTGAAACAGAGGGCGAGAAACAAAGGGGCTGAAACAGAGGGCGAGAAACAGTGGGGCTGAAACAGAGGCGCTGAAACAGACAGGCTGAAACAGAGGGGCAGAATCAGAGGGCGAGAAACAGAGGGGCTGAAACAGAGGGCGAGAAACAGAGGGGCTGAAACAGAGGGCGAGAAACAGAGGGTCTGAAACAGAGGGGCTGAAACAGAGGGGCTGAAACAGAAGGGCGGGAAACAGAGGGGCTGTATCAGAGGGGCTGAATCAGAGGGGCTGAAACAGAGGGGCTGAATCAGCGGGGCTGAAACAGAGGGCGAGAAACAGAGGGGCTGAAACAGAGGGCGAGAAACAGACGGGCAGAAACAGAGGGCGAGAAACAGAGGGGCTGAAACAGAGGGGCTGAAACAGAGGGCGAGAAACAGAGTGGCTGAAACAAAGGGCGAGAAACAGAGGGGCTGAAACAGAGGGGTTGAAACAGAGGTGGTGAAACACAGAGCCTGAAACAGTGGGCGAGAAAGAGAGGGGCTGAAACAGAGGGCGAGAAACAGAGGGTCTGAAACAGAGGGCGAGAAACAGACGGGCAGAAACAGAGGGCGAGAAACAGAGGGGCTGAAAGAGAGGGCCTGAAACAGAGGGGCTGAATCAGAGGGGTTGAAACAGAGGTCGAGAAACAGAGGGGCTGAAACAGAGGGGATGAGACAGACGGGCTGAAACACAGAGCCTGAAACAGTGGGCGAGAAAGAGAGGGGCTGAAACAGAGGGCGAAAAACAGAGGGGCTGAAACAGAGGGCGAGAAAGAGAGGGGCTGAATCAGAGGGGCTGAATCAGAGGGGCTGAATCAGAGGGGCTGAAACAGAGGGGCTGAATCAGAGGGGCTGAAACAGAGGGCGAGAAACAGAGGGGTTGAAACAGAGGTCGAGAAACAGAGGGGCTGAAACAGCGGGGCTGAAACAGAGGGGCTGAAACAGAGGGGCTGAATCAGCGGGGGTGAAACAGAGGGCGAGAAACAGAGGGGCTGAAACAGAGGGCGAGAAACAGAGGGGATGAAACAGAGGGCGAGAAGCAGAGGGGCTGAAACAGAGGGGCTGAAACAGAGGGCGAGAAACAGAAGGGCTGAAACAGAGGGCGAGAAACAGAGGGGCTGAAACAGAGGGGCTGAAACAGAGGTGCTTAAACAGAGGGGCTGAAACAGAGGGCGAGAAACAGAGTGGCTGAAACAGAGGTCGAGAAACAGAGGGGCTGAAACAGAGGGCGAGAAACAGAGGGGCTGAATCAGAGTGGCTGAAACAGAGGGTGAGAAACAGAGGGGCTGAAACAGAGGGCGAGAAACAGAGGGGCTGAAACAGACGGGTGAAACAGAGGGGTTGAAACAGAGGGCGAGAAACAGAGGGGCTGAAACAGAGGGGCTGAAACAGAGTGGCTGAAACAGAGGGGCTGAAACAAAGGGGCTGAAACAGATGGGCTGAAACAGAGTGGCTGAAACAGAGGGGCTGAAACAGAGGGGCTGAAACAAAGGGGCTGAAAGAGAGGGGCTGGAACAGAGGGGGAGAAACAGAGGGGCTGAAACAGAGGGGCTGAATCAGAGGGGCTGAAACAGAGGGCGAGAAACAGAGGGGCTGAAACAGAGGGCGAGAAACAGAGGAGCTGAAACAGAGGGCGAGAAACAGAGGCGCTGAAACAGAGGGGCTGAAACAGAGGGCGAGAAACAGAGGGGCTGAAACAGAGGGTGAGAAACAGAGGGGCTGAAACAGAGGGGCGGGAAACAGAGGGGCTGAATCAGAGGGGCTGAATCAGAGGGCTGAATCAGAGGGGCTGAAACAGAGGGGCTGAATCAGAGGGGCTGAAACAGAGGGCGAGAAACCGAGGGGCTGAAACAGAGGGCGAGAAACAGAGGGGCTGAAACAGAGGGGCTGAAACAGAGGGGCTGAAACAGAAGGGCTGAATCAGAGGGCAAGAAACAGAGGGGCTGAAACAGAGGGCGAGAAACAGAGGGGCTGAAACAGAGGGAGAGAAACAGAGGGGCTGAAACAGAGGGGCTGAAAAAGTGGGGCTGAAACAGAGGGGCTGAAACAGAGGGGCTGAAACAGAAGGGCGGGATACAGAGGGGCTGAATCTGAGGGGCTGAATCAGAGGGGCTGAATCAGAGGGGCTGAATCAGAGGGGCTGAAACAGAGGGCGAGAAACAGAGGGGCTGAAACAGAGGGCGAGAAACAGAGGGGCTGATACAGAGAGCGAGAAACAGAGGGGCTGAAACAGAGGGGCTGAAACAGAGGGGCTGAATCAGCGGGGCTGAAGCAGAGGGCGAGAAACAGAGGGGCTGAAACAAAGGGCGAGAAACAGAGGGGCAGAAACAGAGGGCGAGAAACAGAGGGGCTGAAACAGAGGGGCTGAAACAGAGGGCGAGAAACAGAGGGGCTGAAACAGAGGGCGAGAAACAGAGGGGCTGAAACAGTGGGGCTGAAACAGAGGTGCCGAAACAGAGGGGCTGAAACAGAGGGCGAGAATCAGAGGGGCTGAAACAGAGGTCGAGAAACAGAGGAGCTGAAACAGAGGGCGAGAAACAGAGGGGCTGAATCAGAGGGGCTGAAACAGAGGGCGAGAAACAGAGGGGCTGAAACAGAGGGCGAGAAACAGAGGCGCTGAAACAGAGGGGCTGAAACTGAGTGGCTGAAACAGAGGGGCTGAAACAGAGGGCGAGAAACAGAGGGGCTGAAACAGAGGGCGAGAACCAGAGGGGCTGAAACAGAGGGGCGGGAAACAGAGGGGCTGAATCAGAGGGGCTGAATCAGAGGGCCTGAATCAGAGTGGCTGAATCAGAGGGGCTGAAACAGAGGGTGAGAAACAGAGGGGCTGCAATAGAGGGGCTGAAACAGAGGTCGAGAAAGAGAGGGGCTGAATCAGAGGGGCTGAATCAGAGGGGCTGAATCAGAGGGGCTGAAACAGTGGGGCTGAATCAGAGGGGCTGAAACAGAGGGCGAGAAACAGAGGGGTTGAAACAGAGGTCGAGAAACAGAGGGGCTGAAACAGAGGGGCTGAAACAGAGGGGCTGAAACAGAGGGGCTGAATCAGCGGGGGTGAAACAGAGGGCGAGAAACAGAGGGGCTGAAACAGAGGGCGAGAAACAGAGGGGATGAAACAGAGGGCGAGAAGCAGAGGGGCTGAAACAGAGGGGCTAAAACAGAGGGCGAGAAACAGAAGGGCTGAAACAGAGGGCGAGAAACAGAGGGGCTGAAACAGAGGGGCTGAAACAGAGGTGCTTAAACAGAGGGGCTGAAACAGAGGGCGAGAAACAGAGTGGCTGAAACAGAGGTCGAGAAACAGAGGGGCTGAAACAGAGGGCGAGAAACAGAGGGGCTGAATCAGAGTGGCTGAAACAGAGGGTGAGAAACAGAGGGGCTGAAACAGAGGGCGAGAAACAGAGTGGCTGAAACAGACGGGTGAAACAGAGGGGTTGAAACAGAGGGCGAGAAACAGAGGGGCTGAAACAGAGGGGCTGAAACAGAGTGGCTGAAACAGAGGGGCTGAAACAGAGGGGCTGAAACAGAGGGGCTGAAACAGAGTGGCTGAAACAGAGGGGCTGAAAGAGAGGGGCTGGAACAGAGGGGGAGAAACAGAGGGGCTGAAACAGAGGGGCTGAATCAGAGGGGCTGAAACAGAGGGCGAGAAACAGAGGGGCTGAAACAGAGGGCGAGAAACAGAGGAGCTGAAACAGAGGGCGAGAAACAGAGGCGCTGAAACAGAGGGGCTGAAACAGAGGGGCTGAAACAGAGGGCGAGAAACAGAGGGGCTGAAACAGAGGGCAAGAAACAGAGGGGCTGAAACAGAGGGGCGGGAAACAGAGGGGCTGAATCAGAGGGGATTAATCAGAAAGGCTGAATCAGAGGGGCTGAATCAGAGGGGCTGAAACAGAGGGTGAGAAACAGAGGCACTGAAACAGAGGGCGAGAAACAGAGGGGCTGAAACAGAGGGCGAGAAACAGAGGGGCTGAATCAGAGGGGCTGAATCAGAGGGGCTGAATCAGAGGCGCTGAAACAGAGGGGCTGAATCAGAGGGGCTGAAACAGAGGGCGAGAAACAAAGGGGCTGAAACAGAGGGCGAGAAACAGTGGGGCTGAAACAGAGGCGCTGAAACAGACAGGCTGAAACAGAGGGGCTGAATCAGAGGGCGAGAAACAGAGGGGCTGAAACAGAGGGCGAGAAACAGAGGGGCTGAAACAGAGGGCGAGAAACAGAGGGTCTGAAACAGAGGGGCTGAAACAGAGGGGCTGAAACAGAAGGGCGGGAAACAGAGAGGCTGTATCAGAGGGGCTGAATCAGAGGGGCTGAAACAGAGGGGCTGAATCAGCGGGGCTGAAACAGAGGGCGAGAAACAGAGGGGCTGAAACAGAGGGCGAGAAACAGACGGGCAGAAACAGAGGGCGAGAAACAGAGGGGCTGAAACAGAGGGGCTGAAACAGAGGGCGAGAAACAGAGTGGCTGAAACAAAGGGCGAGAAACAGAGGGGCTGAAACAGAGGGGTTGAAACAGAGGTGGTGAAACACAGAGCCTGAAACAGTGGGCGAGAAAGAGAGGGGCTGAAACAGAGGGCGAGAAACAGAGGGGCTGAAACAGAGGGCGAGAAACAGACGGGCAGAAACAGAGGGCGAGAAACAGAGGGGCTGAAACAGAGGGCCTGAAACAGAGGGGCTGAATCAGAGGGGTTGAAACAGAGGTCGAGAAACAGAGGGGCTGAAACAGAGGGGATGAGACAGACGGGCTGAAACACAGAGCCTGAAACAGTGGGCGAGAAAGAGAGGGGCTGAAACAGAGGGCGAAAAACAGAGGGGCTGAAACAGAGGGCGAGAAAGAGAGGGGCTGAATCAGAGGGGCTGAATCAGAGGGGCTGAATCAGAGGGGCTGAAACAGAGGGGCTGAATCAGAGGGGCTGAAACAGAGGGCGAGAAACAGAGGGGTTGAAACAGAGGTCGAGAAACAGAGGGGCTGAAACAGCGGGGCTGAAACAGAGGGGCTTAAACAGAGGGGCTGAATCAGCGGGGGTGAAACAGAGGGCGAGAAACAGAGGGGCTGAAACAGAGGGCGAGAAACAGAGGGGATGAAACAGAGGGCGAGAAGCAGAGGGGCTGAAACAGAGGGACTGAAACAGAGGGCGAGAAACAGAAGGGCTGAAACAGAGGGCGAGAAACAGAGGGGCTGAAACAGAGGGGCTGAAACAGAGGTGCTTAAACAGAGGGGCTGAAACAGAGGGCGAGAAACAGAGTGGCTGAAACAGAGGTCGAGAAACAGAGGGGCTGAAACAGAGGGCGAGAAACAGAGGGGCTGAATCAGAGTGGCTGAAACAGAGGGTGAGAAACAGAGGGGCTGAAACAGAGGGCGAGAAACAGAGTGGCTGAAACAGACGGGTGAAACAGAGGGGTTGAAACAGAGGGCGAGAAACAGAGGGGCTGAAACAGAGGGGCTGAAACAGAGTGGCTGAAACAGAGGGGCTGAAACAAAGGGGCTGAAACAGAGGGGCTGAAACAGAGTGGCTGAAACAGAGGGGCTGAAAGAGAGGGGCTGGAACAGAGGGGGAGAAACAGAGGGGCTGAAACAGAGGGGCTGAATCAGAGGGGCTGAAACAGAGGGCGAGAAACAGAGGGGCTGAAACAGAGGGCGAGAAACAGAGGAGCTGAAACAGAGGGCGAGAAACAGAGGCGCTGAAACAGAGGGGCTGAAACAGAGGGGCTGAAACAGAGGGCGAGAAACAGAGGGGCTGAAACAGAGGGCAAGAAACAGAGGGGCTGAAACAGAGGGGCGGGAAACAGAGGGGCTGAATCAGAGGGGATTAATCAGAAAGGCTGAATCAGAGGGGCTGAATCAGAGGGGCTGAAACAGAGGGTGAGAAACAGAGGCACTGAAACAGAGGGACTGAAACAGAGGGGCTGAAACAGAGGGCGAGAAACAGAGGGGCTGAATCAGAGGGGCTGAATCAGAGGGGCTGAATCAGAGGCGCTGAAACAGAGGGGCTGAATCAGAGGGGCTGAAACAGAGGGCGAGAAACAAAGGGGCTGAAACAGAGGGCGAGAAACAGTGGGGCTGAAACAGAGGCGCTGAAACAGACAGGCTGAAACAGAGGGGCTGAATCAGAGGGCGAGAAACAGAGGGGCTGAAACAGAGGGCGAGAAACAGAGGGGCTGAAACAGAGGGCGAGAAACAGAGGGTCTGAAACAGAGGGGCTGAAACAGAGGGGCTGAAACAGAAGGGCGGGAAACAGAGGGGCTGTATCAGAGGGGCTGAATCAGAGGGGCTGAAACAGAGGGGCTGAATCAGCGGGGCTGAAACAGAGGGCGAGAAACAGAGGGGCTGAAACAGAGGGCGAGAAACAGACGGGCAGAAACAGAGGGCGAGAAACAGAGGGGCTGAAACAGAGGGGCTGAAACAGAGGGCGAGAAACAGAGTGGCTGAAACAAAGGGCGAGAAACAGAGGGGCTGAAACAGAGGGGTTGAAACAGAGGTGGTGAAACACAGAGCCTGAAACAGTGGGCGAGAAAGAGAGGGGCTGAAACAGAGGGCGAGAAACAGAGGGGCTGAAACAGAGGGCGAGAAACAGACGGGCAGAAACAGAGGGTGAGAAACAGAGGGGCTGAAAGAGAGGGCCTGAAACAGAGGGGCTGAATCAGAGGGGTTGAAACAGAGGTCGAGAAACAGAGGGGCTGAAACAGAGGGGATGAGACAGACGGGCTGAAACACAGAGCCTGAAACAGTGGGCGAGAAAGAGAGGGGCTGAAACAGAGGGCGAAAAACAGAGGGGCTGAAACAGAGGGCGAGAAACTGAGCGTGAGAAACAGAGGGCGAGATACAGAGGGGATGAAACAGAGGGGCTGAAACAGAGAACGAGAAACAGAGGGTCTGATACAGAGGGCGAGAAACAGAGGGGCTGCAACAGAGTGCGAGAAATGGAGGGTGAGAAACAGAGGGCAAGAAACAGAGGGGCTGAAACAGAGGGGCTGAAACAGAGGGGCTGAAACAGAGGGGCTGAATCAGAGGTGCTGAAACAGAGGGGCTGAATCAGAGGGGCTGAAACAGAGGGGGAGAAACAGAGGGGCTGAAACAGAGTGGCTAAAACAGAGGCGCTGACAAAGAAGGCGAGAAACAGAGGGTCTGAAACAGTGGGGCTGAAACAGAGGGGCTGAAACAGAGGGGCTAAAACACAGGGGCTGAAACAGAGGGCGAGAAACAGAGGGGCTGAAGCAGAGGGCGAGAAACAGAGGGGCTGAAACAGAGGGTAAGAAACATAGGGGCTGAAACAGAGTGCGAGAAACAGAGGGTGCGAAACAGAGGGGCTGAAACAGTGGGGCTGAAACAGAGGGGCTGAAACACAGGGGCTGAAACACAGGGGCTGAATCAGAGGGGCTGAAATAGAGGGCGAGAAACAGAGGGGCTGAAACAGAGGGCGAGAAACAAAGGGGCTGAAACAGAGGGCGAGAAACAGAGGGGCTGAAACAGAGGGGCTGAAACAGTGGGGCTGAAACAGAGGGGCTGAAACAGAGGGGCTGAAACAGAAGGGCGGGAAATAAGGGGCTGAATCAGAGGGGCTGAATCAGAGGGGCTGAAACAGAGGGGCTGAAACAGAGGGGCTGAAACAGAGGGCGAGAAACAGAGGGGCTGAAACAGAGGGCGAGAAACAGAGGGGCTGAAACAGAGGGGCTGAAACAGAGGGGCTGAAACAGAAGGGCTGAATCAGAGGGGCTGAAACAGAGGGCGAGAAACAGAGGGGCTGAATCAGCGGGGCTGAAACAGAGGGCGAGAAACAGAGGGGCTGAAACAGAGGGCGAGAAACAGAGGGGCAGAAACAGAGGGCAAGAAACAGAGGGGCTGAATCAGAGGGGCTGAAACAGAGGTGCTGAAACAGAGGGGCTGAAACAGAGGGCGAGAAACAGAGGGGCTGAAACAGAGGTCGAGAAACAGAGGGGCTGAAACAGAGGGCGAGAAACAGAGGGGCTGAATCAGAGTGGCTGAAACAGAGGGTGAGAATCAGAGGGGCTGAAACAGAGGGCGAGAAACAGAGTGGCTGAAACAGACGGGTGAAACAGAGGGGTTGAAACAGAGGGCGAGAAACAGAGGGGTTGAATCAGAGGGGCTGAAACAGAGTGGCTGAAACAGTGGGGCTGAAACAGAGGGGCTGAAACAGAGGGGCTGAAACAGAGTGGCTGAAACAGAGGGGCTGAAAGAGAGGGGCTGGAACAGAGGGGGAGAAACAGAGGGGCTGAAACAGAGGGGCTGAATCAGAGGGGCTGAAACAGAGGGCGAGAAACAGAGGGCCTGAAACAGAGGGGCTGAAACAGAGGGGCTGAAACAGAGGGCGAGAAACAGAGGGGCTGAAACAGAGGGCGAGAAACAGAGGGGCTGAAACAGAGGGGCGGGAAACAGAGGGGCTGAATCAGAGGGGCTGAATCAGAGGGGCTGAAACAGAGGGTGAGAAACAGAGGGACTGAAACAGAGGGGCTGAAACAGAGGGGCTGAAACAGAGAGCGAGAAACAGAGGGGCTGAATCAGAGGGGCTGAATCAGAGGGGCAGAATCAGAGGGGCTGAAACAGAGGGGCTGAATCAGAGGGGCTGAAACAGAGGGCGAGAAACCGAGGGGCTGAAACAGAGGGCGAGAAACAGAGGGGCTGAAACAGAGGGGCTGAAACAGTCGGGCTGAAACAGAGGGGCTGAATCAGAGTGGCTGAATCAGAGGGGCTGAAACAGAGGGCGAGAAACAGAGGGGCTGAAACAGAGGGCGAGAAACAGAGGGCCTGAAACAGAGGGCGAGAAACAGAGGGGCTGAATCAGAGGGGCTGAATCAGAGGGGCTGAATCAGAGGGGCTGAAACAGAGGGCGAGAAACAGAGTGTAAGAAACAGAGGGCGAGAAACAGAGGGCGAGAATCAGAGGGACTGAAACAGAGGGGCTGAAACAGAGGGGCTGAAACAGAGAGCGAGAAACAGAGGGGCTGAAACAGAGGAGCTGAAACAGAGGGGCTGAATCAAAGTGGCTGATTCAGAGGGGCAGAAACAGAGGGGCTGAATCAGCGGGGCTGAAACAGAAGGCGAGAAACAGAGGGGCTGAAACAGAGGGCGAGAAACAGAGGGGCTGAAACAGAGGGCGAGAAACAGAGGGGCTGAATCAGAGGGGCTGAAACAGAGGGGCTGAAACAGAGGGCGAGAAACAGAGGGGCTGAAACAGAGGTCGAGAAACAGAGGGGCTGAAACAGAGGGCGAGCAACAGAGGGGCTGAATCAGAGTGGCTGAAACAGAGGGTGGGAAACAGAGGGGCTGAAACAGAGGGCGAGAAACAGAGTGGCTGAAACAGACGGGTGAAACAGAGGGGTTGAAACAGAGGGCGAGAAACAGAGGGGCTGAAACAGAGGGGCTGAAACAGAGTGGCTAAAACAGAGGGGCTGAAACAGAGGGGCTGAAACAGAGGGGCTGGAGCAGAGTGGCTGAAACAGAGGGGCTGAAAGAGAGGGGCTGGAACAGAGGGGGAGAAACAGAGGGGCTGAAACAGAGGGGCTGAATCAGAGGGGCTGAAACAGAGGGCGAGAAGCAGAGGGGCTGAAACAGAGGGCGAGAAACAGAGGAGCTGAAACAGAGGGCGAGAAACAGAGGCGCTGAAACAGAGGGGCTGAAACAGAGGGGCTGAAACAGAGGGCGAGAAACAGAGGGGCTGAAACAGAGGGCGAGAAACAGAGGGGCTGAAACAGAGGGGCGGGAAACAGAGGGGCTGAATCAGAGGGACTAAATCAGAGGGGCTGAATCAGAGGGGCTGAATCAGAGGGGCTGAAACAGAGGGTGAGAATCAGAGGCACTGAAACAGAGGGCGAGAAACAGAGGGACTGAATCAGAGGGGCTGAATCAGAGGGGCTGAATCAGAGGCGCTGAATCAGAGGGGCTGAAACAGAGGGGCTGAAACAGAGGTGCTTAAACAGAGGGGCTGAAACAGAGGGCGAGAAACAGAGTGGCTGAAACAGAGGTCGAGAAACAGAGGGGCTGAAACAGAGGGCGAGAAACAGAGGGGCTGAATCAGAGTGGCTGAAACAGAGGGTGAGAAACAGAGGGGCTGAAACAGAGGGCGAGAAACAGAGTGGCTGAAACAGACGGGTGAAACAGAGGGGTTGAAACAGAGGGCGAGAAACAGAGGGGCTGAAACAGAGGGGCTGAAACAGAGTGGCTGAAACAGAGGGGCTGAAACAAAGGGGCTGAAACAGAGGGGCTGAAACAGAGTGGCTGAAACAGAGGGGCTGAAAGAGAGGGGCTGGAACAGAGGGGGAGAAACAGAGGGGCTGAAACAGAGGGGCTGAATCAGAGGGGCTGAAACAGAGGGCGAGAAACAGAGGGGCTGAAACAGAGGGCGAGAAACAGAGGAGCTGAAACAGAGGGCGAGAAACAGAGGCGCTGAAACAGAGGGGCTGAAACAGAGGGGCTGAAACAGAGGGCGAGAAACAGAGGGGCTGAAACAGAGGGCAAGAAACAGAGGGGCTGAAACAGAGGGGCGGGAAACAGAGGGGCTGAATCAGAGGGGATTAATCAGAAAGGCTGAATCAGAGGGGCTGAATCAGAGGGGCTGAAACAGAGGGTGAGAAACAGAGGCACTGAAACAGAGGGACTGAAACAGAGGGGCTGAAACAGAGGGCGAGAAACAGAGGGGCTGAATCAGAGGGGCTGAATCAGAGGGGCTGAATCAGAGGCGCTGAAACAGAGGGGCTGAATCAGAGGGGCTGAAACAGAGGGCGAGAAACAAAGGGGCTGAAACAGAGGGCGAGAAACAGTGGGGCTGAAACAGAGGCGCTGAAACAGACAGGCTGAAACAGAGGGGCTGAATCAGAGGGCGAGAAACAGAGGGGCTGAAACAGAGGGCGAGAAACAGAGGGGCTGAAACAGAGGGCGAGAAACAGAGGGTCTGAAACAGAGGGGCTGAAACAGAGGGGCTGAAACAGAAGGGCGGGAAACAGAGGGGCTGTATCAGAGGGGCTGAATCAGAGGGGCTGAAACAGAGGGGCTGAATCAGCGGGGCTGAAACAGAGGGCGAGAAACAGAGGGGCTGAAACAGAGGGCGAGAAACAGACGGGCAGAAACAGAGGGCGAGAAACAGAGGGGCTGAAACAGAGGGGCTGAAACAGAGGGCGAGAAACAGAGTGGCTGAAACAAAGGGCGAGAAACAGAGGGGCTGAAACAGAGGGGTTGAAACAGAGGTGGTGAAACACAGAGCCTGAAACAGTGGGCGAGAAAGAGAGGGGCTGAAACAGAGGGCGAGAAACAGAGGGGCTGAAACAGAGGGCGAGAAACAGACGGGCAGAAACAGAGGGCGAGAAACAGAGGGGCTGAAAGAGAGGGCCTGAAACAGAGGGGCTGAATCAGAGGGGTTGAAACAGAGGTCGAGAAACAGAGGGGCTGAAACAGAGGGGATGAGACAGACGGGCTGAAACACAGAGCCTGAAACAGTGGGCGAGAAAGAGAGGGGCTGAAACAGAGGGCGAAAAACAGAGGGGCTGAAACAGAGGGCGAGAAACTGAGCGTGAGAAACAGAGGGCGAGATACAGAGGGGATGAAACAGAGGGGCTGAAACAGAGAACGAGAAACAGAGGGTCTGATACAGAGGGCGAGAAACAGAGGGGCTGCAACAGAGTGCGAGAAACGGAGGGTGAGAAACAGAGGGCAAGAAACAGAGGGGCTGAAACAGAGGGGCTGAAACAGAGGGGCTGAAACAGAGGGGCTGAATCAGAGGTGCTGAAACAGAGGGGCTGAATCAGAGGGGCTGAAACAGAGGGGGAGAAACAGAGGGGCTGAAACAGAGTGGCTAAAACAGAGGCGCTGACAAAGAAGGCGAGAAACAGAGGGTCTGAAACAGTGGGGCTGAAACAGAGGGGCTGAAACAGAGGGGCTAAAACACAGGGGCTGAAACAGAGGGCGAGAAACAGAGGGGCTGAAGCAGAGGGCGAGAAACAGAGGGGCTGAAACAGAGGGTAAGAAACATAGGGGCTGAAACAGAGTGCGAGAAACAGAGGGTGCGAAACAGAGGGGCTGAAACAGTGGGGCTGAAACAGAGGGGCTGAAACACAGGGGCTGAAACACAGGGGCTGAATCAGAGGGGCTGAAATAGAGGGCGAGAAACAGAGGGGCTGAAACAGAGGGCGAGAAACAAAGGGGCTGAAACAGAGGGCGAGAAACAGAGGGGCTGAAACAGAGGGGCTGAAACAGTGGGGCTGAAACAGAGGGGCTGAAACAGAGGGGCTGAAACAGAAGGGCGGGAAATAAGGGGCTGAATCAGAGGGGCTGAATCAGAGGGGCTGAAACAGAGGGGCTGAAACAGAGGGGCTGAAACAGAGGGCGAGAAACAGAGGGGCTGAAACAGAGGGCGAGAAACAGAGGGGCTGAAACAGAGGGGCTGAAACAGAGGGGCTGAAACAGAAGGGCTGAATCAGAGGGGCTGAAACAGAGGGCGAGAAACAGAGGGGCTGAATCAGCGGGGCTGAAACAGAGGGCGAGAAACAGAGGGGCTGAAACAGAGGGCGAGAAACAGAGGGGCAGAAACAGAGGGCAAGAAACAGAGGGGCTGAATCAGAGGGGCTGAAACAGAGGTGCTGAAACAGAGGGGCTGAAACAGAGGGCGAGAAACAGAGGGGCTGAAACAGAGGTCGAGAAACAGAGGGGCTGAAACAGAGGGCGAGAAACAGAGGGGCTGAATCAGAGTGGCTGAAACAGAGGGTGAGAATCAGAGGGGCTGAAACAGAGGGCGAGAAACAGAGTGGCTGAAACAGACGGGTGAAACAGAGGGGTTGAAACAGAGGGCGAGAAACAGAGGGGTTGAATCAGAGGGGCTGAAACAGAGTGGCTGAAACAGTGGGGCTGAAACAGAGGGGCTGAAACAGAGGGGCTGAAACAGAGTGGCTGAAACAGAGGGGCTGAAAGAGAGGGGCTGGAACAGAGGGGGAGAAACAGAGGGGCTGAAACAGAGGGGCTGAATCAGAGGGGCTGAAACAGAGGGCGAGAAACAGAGGGCCTGAAACAGAGGGGCTGAAACAGAGGGGCTGAAACAGAGGGCGAGAAACAGAGGGGCTGAAACAGAGGGCGAGAAACAGAGGGGCTGAAACAGAGGGGCGGGAAACAGAGGGGCTGAATCAGAGGGGCTGAATCAGAGGGGCTGAAACAGAGGGTGAGAAACAGAGGGACTGAAACAGAGGGGCTGAAACAGAGGGGCTGAAACAGAGAGCGAGAAACAGAGGGGCTGAATCAGAGGGGCTGAATCAGAGGGGCAGAATCAGAGGGGCTGAAACAGAGGGGCTGAATCAGAGGGGCTGAAACAGAGGGCGAGAAACCGAGGGGCTGAAACAGAGGGCGAGAAACAGAGGGGCTGAAACAGAGGGGCTGAAACAGTCGGGCTGAAACAGAGGGGCTGAATCAGAGTGGCTGAATCAGAGGGGCTGAAACAGAGGGCGAGAAACAGAGGGGCTGAAACAGAGGGCGAGAAACAGAGGGCCTGAAACAGAGGGCGAGAAACAGAGGGGCTGAATCAGAGGGGCTGAATCAGAGGGGCTGAATCAGAGGGGCTGAAACAGAGGGCGAGAAACAGAGTGTAAGAAACAGAGGGCGAGAAACAGAGGGCGAGAATCAGAGGGACTGAAACAGAGGGGCTGAAACAGAGGGGCTGAAACAGAGAGCGAGAAACAGAGGGGCTGAAACAGAGGAGCTGAAACAGAGGGGCTGAATCAAAGTGGCTGATTCAGAGGGGCAGAAACAGAGGGGCTGAATCAGCGGGGCTGAAACAGAAGGCGAGAAACAGAGGGGCTGAAACAGAGGGCGAGAAACAGAGGGGCTGAAACAGAGGGCGAGAAACAGAGGGGCTGAATCAGAGGGGCTGAAACAGAGGGGCTGAAACAGAGGGCGAGAAACAGAGGGGCTGAAACAGAGGTCGAGAAACAGAGGGGCTGAAACAGAGGGCGAGCAACAGAGGGGCTGAATCAGAGTGGCTGAAACAGAGGGTGGGAAACAGAGGGGCTGAAACAGAGGGCGAGAAACAGAGTGGCTGAAACAGACGGGTGAAACAGAGGGGTTGAAACAGAGGGCGAGAAACAGAGGGGCTGAAACAGAGGGGCTGAAACAGAGTGGCTAAAACAGAGGGGCTGAAACAGAGGGGCTGAAACAGAGGGGCTGGAGCAGAGTGGCTGAAACAGAGGGGCTGAAAGAGAGGGGCTGGAACAGAGGGGCAGAATCAGACGGGCTGAAACAGAGGGGCTGAATCAGAGGGGCTGAAACAGAGGGCGAGAAGCAGAGGGGCTGAAACAGAGGGCGAGAAACAGAGGAGCTGAAACAGAGGGCGAGAAACAGAGGCGCTGAAACAGAGGGGCTGAAACAGAGGGGCTGAAACAGAGGGCGAGAAACAGAGGGGCTGAAACAGAGGGCGAGAAACAGAGGGGCTGAAACAGAGGGGCGGGAAACAGAGGGGCTGAATCAGAGGGACTAAATCAGAGGGGCTGAATCAGAGGGGCTGAATCAGAGGGGCTGAAACAGAGGGTGAGAAACAGAGGCACTGAAACAGAGGGCGAGAAACAGAGGGACTGAATCAGAGGGGCTGAATCAGAGGGGCTGAATCAGAGGCGCTGAAACAGAGGGGCTGAATCAGAGGGGCTGAAACAGAGGGCGAGAAACAAAGGGGCTGAAACAGAGGGCGAGAAACAGTGGGGCTGAAACAGAGGGGCTGAAACAGACAGGCTGAAACAGAGGGGCTGAATCAGAGGGCGAGAAACAGAGGGGCTGAAACAGAGGGCGAGAAACAGAGGGGCTGAAACAGAGGGCGAGAAACAGAGGGGCTGAAACAGAGGGGCTGAAACAGTGGGGCTGAAACAGAGGGGCTGAAACAGAGGGATTGAAACAGAAGGGCGGGAAACAGAGGGGCTGTATCAGAGGGGCTGAATCAGAGGGGCTGAAACAGAGGGGCTGAATCAGCGGGGCTGAAACAGAGGGCGAGAAACAGAGGGGCTGAAACAGAGGGCGAGAAACAGACGGGCAGAAACAGAGGGCGAGAAACAGAGGGGCTGAATCAGAGTGGCTGAAACAGAGGTGCTGAAACAGAGGGGCTGAAACAGAGGGCGAGAAACAGAGGGGCTGAAACAGAGGTCGAGAAACAGAGGGGCTGAAACAGAGGGCGAGAAACAGAGGGGCTGAATCAGAGTGGCTGAAACAGAGGGTGAGAAACAGAGGGGCTGAAACAAAGGGCGAGAAACAGAGTGGCTGAAACAGACGGGTGAAACAGAGGGGTTGAAACAGAGGGCGAGAAACAGAGGGGCTGAAACAGAGGCGCTGAAACAGAGTGGCTGAAACAGTGGGGCTGAAACAGAGGGGCTGAAACAGAGGGGCTGAAACAGAGTGGCTGAAACAGAGGGGCTGAAAGAGAGGGGCTGGAACAGAGGGGGAGAAACAGAGGGGCTGAAACAGAGGGGCTGAATCAGAGGGGCTGAAACAGAGGGCGAGAAACAGAGGGCCTGAAACAGAGGGGCTGAAACAGATGGGCTGAAACAGAGGGCGAGAAACAGAGGGTCTGAAACAGAGGGCGAGAAACAGAGGGGCTGAAACAGAGGGGCGGGAAACAGAGGGGCTGAATCAGAGGGGCTGAATGAGAGGGGCTGAAACAGAGGGTGAGAAACAGAGGGACTGAAACAGAGGGGCTGAAACAGAGGGTCTGAAACAGAGAGCGAGAAACAGAGGGGCTGAATCAGAGGGGCTGAATCAGAGGGGCAGAATCAGACGGGCTGAAACAGAGGGTGAGAAACAGAGGGGCTGAAACAGAGGGCGAGAAACCGAGGGGCTGAAACAGAGGGCGAGAAACAGAGGGGCTGAAACAGAGGGGCTGAAACAGACGGGCTGAAACAGAGGGGCTGAATCAGAGTGGCTGAATCAGAGGGGCTGAAACAGAGGGCGAGAAACAGAGGGGCTGAAACAGATGGCGACAAACCGAGGGGCTGAAACAGTGGGCGAGAAACAGAGGGGCTGAAACAGAGGGGCTGAAACAGACGGGCTGAAACACAGGGGCTGAATCAGAGTGGCTGAATCAGAGGGGCTGAAACAGAGGGCGAGAAACCGAGGGGCTGAAACAGAGGGCGAGAAACAGAGGGGCTGAAACAGAGGGCGAGAAACAGAGGGGCTGAATCAGAGTGGCTGAAACAGAGGGTGAGAAAAAGAGGGGCTGAAACAGAGGGCGAGAAACAGAGTGGCTGAAACAGAGGGGCTGAAACAGAGGGGCGGGAAACAGAGGGGCTGAATCAGAGGGGCTGAGTCAGAGGGGCAGAATCAGAGGGGCTGAAACAGAGTGGCTGAATCAGAGGGGCTGAAACAGAGGGCGACAAACCGAGGGGCTGAAACAGTGTGCGAGAAACAGAGGGGCTGAAACAGAGGGGCTGAAACAGACGGGCTGAAACAGAGGGGCTGAATCAGAGTGGCTGAATCAGAGGGGCTGAAACAGAGGGCGAGAAACCGAGGGGCTGAAACAGAGGGCGAGAAACAGAGGGGCTGAAACAGAGGGCGAGAAACAGAGGGGCTGAAACAGAGGGGCTGAAACAGAAGGGCGGGAAACAGAGGGGCTGAATCAGAGGGGCTGAATCAGAGGGGCTGAATCAGAGGGGCTGAAACAGAGGGCGAGAAACAGAGGGCGAGAATCAGAGGGGCTGAAACAGAGGGGCTGAAACAGAGGGGCTGAATCAAAGGGGCTGAAACAGAAGGCGAGAAACAGTGGGGCTGAAACAGAGAGCGAGAAACAGAGGGGCTGAATCAGAGGGGCTGAAACAGAGGGGCTGAAACAGAGGGCGAGAAACAGAGGGGCTGAAACAGAGGTCGAGAAACAGAGGGGCTGAAACAGAGGGCGAGAAAAAGAGGGGCTGAAACAGAGGGCGAGAAACAGAGTGGCTAAAAACAGACGGGTGAAACAGAGGGCGAGAAACTGAGCGTGAGAAACAGAGGACGAGATACAGAGGGGATGAAACAGAGGGGCTGAAACAGAGAAGGAGAAACAGAGGGTCTGATACAGAGGGCGAGAAACAGAGGGGCTGAAACAGAGTGCGAGAAACGGAGGGTGAGAAACAGAGGGCGAGAAACAGAGGGGCTGAAACAGAGGGGCTGAAACAGAGGGGCTGAAACAGAGGGGCTGAAACAGAGGGGCTGAATCAGAGGGGCTGAAACAGAGGGGCTGAATCAGAGGGGCTGAAACAGAGAGCGAGAAACAGAGGGGCTGAAACAGAGTGGCTGAAACAGAGGCGCTGACAAAGAGGGCGAGAAACAGAGGGTCTGAAACAGTGGGGCTGAAACAGAGGGGCTGAAACAGAGGGGCTAAAACACAGGGGCTGAAACAGAGGGCGAGAAACAGAGCGGCTGAAGCAGAGGGCGAGAAACAGAGGGGCTGATACAGAGGGTAAGAAACAGAGGGGCTGAAACAGAGTGCGAGAAACAGAGGGTGAGAAACAGAGGGGCTGAAACAGTGGGGCTGAAACAGAGGGGCTGAAACAGAGGGGCTGAAACACAGGGGCTGAATCAGAGGGGCTGAAACAGAGGGCGAGAAACAGAGGGGCTGAAACAGAGGGCGAGAAACAGAGGGGCTGAAACAGAGGGCGAGAAACAGAGGGGCTGAAACAGAGGGGCTGAAACAGGGGGCGAGAAACAGAGGGGCTGAAACAGAGGGGCTGAAACAGAAGGGCGGGAAACAGAGGGGTTGAATCAGAGGGGCTGAATCAGAGGGGCTGAAACAGAGGGGCTGAAACAGAGGGGCTGAAACAGAGGGCGAGAAACAGAGGGGCTGAAACAGAGGGGGAGAAACAGAGGGGCTGAAACATAGGGGCTGAAACAGAGGGGCTGAAACAGAAGGGCTGAATCAGAGGGGCTGATTCAGAGGCGCTGAAACAGAGGGGCTGAATCAGCGGGGCTGAAACAGAGGGCGAGAAACAGAGGGGCTGAAACAGAGGGCGAGAAACAGAGGGGCAGAAACAGAGGGCAAGAAACAGAGGGGCTGAATCAGAGGGGCTGAAACAGAGGTGCTGAAACAGAGGGGCTGAAACAGAGGGCGAGAAACAGAGGGGCTGAAACAGAGGTCGAGAAACAGAGGGGCTGAAACAGAGGGCGAGAAACAGAGGGGCTGAATCAGAGTGGCTGAAACAGAGTGTGAGAAAAAGAGGGGCTGAAACAGAGGGCGAGAAACAGAGTGGCTGAAACAGATGGGTGAAACAGAGGGGTTGAAACAGTGGGCGAGAAACAGAGGGGCTGAAACAGAGGGGCTGAAACAGAGTTGCTGAAACAGAGGGGCTGAAACAGAGGGGCTGAAACAGAGGGGCTGAAACAGAGGGGGAGAAACAGAGGGGCTGAAACAGAGGGGCTGAATCAGAGGGGCTGAAACAGAGGGCGAGAAACAGAGGGCCTGAAACAGAGGGGCTGAAACAGAGGGGCTGAAACAGAGGGCGAGATACATGGGGGCTGAAACAGAGGGCGAGAAACAGAGGGGCTGAAACAGAGGGGCGGGAAACAGAGGGGCTGAATCAGAGGTGCTGAATCAGAGGGGCAGAATCAGAGGGGCTGAAACAGAGGGGCTGAATCAGAGGGGCTGAAACAGAGGGCGACAAACCGAGGGGCTGAAACAGTGGGCGAGAAACAGAGGGGCTGAAACAGAGGGGCTGAATCAGAGTGGCTGAATCAGAGGGGCTGAAACAGAGGGCGAGAAACCGAGGGGCTGAAACAGAGGGCGAGAAACAGAGGGGCTGAAACAGAGGGCGAGAAACAGAGGGGCTGAATCAGAGTGGCTGAAACAGAGGGTGAGAAAAAGAGGGGCTGAAACAGAGGGCGAGAAACAGAGTGGCTGAAACAGAGGGGCTGAAACAGAGGGGCGGGAAACAGAGGGGCTGAATCAGAGGGGCTGAGTCAGAGGGGCAGAATCAGAGGGGCTGAAACAGAGGGGCTGAATCAGAGGGGCTGAAACAGAGGGCGACAAACCGAGGGGCTGAAACAGTGTGCGAGAAACAGAGGGGCTGAAACAGAGGGGCTGAAACAGAGGGGCTGAAACAGAGGGGCTGAATCAGAGTGGCTGAATCAGAGGGGCTGAAACAGAGGGCGAGAAACCGAGGGGCTGAAACAGAGGGCGAGAAACAGAGGGGCTGAAACAGAGGGCGAGAAACAGAGGGGCTGAAACAGAGGGGCTGAAACAGAAGGGCGGGAAACAGAGGGGCTGAATCAGAGGGGCTGAATCAGAGGGGCTGAATCAGAGGGGCTGAAACAGAGGGCGAGAAACAGAGGGCGAGAATCAGAGGGGCTGAAACAGAGGGGCTGAAACAGAGGGGCTGAATCAAAGGGGCTGATTCAGAGGGGCAGAAACAGAGGGGCTGAATCAGCGGGGCTGAAACAGAAGGCGAGAAACAGTGGGGCTGAAACAGAGAGCGAGAAACAGAGGGGCTGAATCAGAGGGGCTGAAACAGAGGGGCTGAAACAGAGGGCGAGAAACAGAGGGGCTGAAAAAGAGGTCGAGAAACAGAGGGGCTGAAACAGAGGGCGAGAAAAAGAGGGGCTGAAACAGAGGGCGAGAAACAGAGTGGCTAAAAACAGACGGGTGAAACAGAGGGGTTGAAACAGAGGGCGAGCAACAGAGGGGCTGAAACAGAGGGGCTGAAACTGAGTGGCTGAAACAGAGGGGGTGAAACAGAGGGGCTGAAACAGAGGGGCTGGAGCAGAGTGGCTGAAACAGAGGGGCTGAAAGAGAGGGGCTGGAACAGAGGGGGAGAAACAGAGGGGCTGAAACAGAGGGGCTGAATCAGAGGGGCTGAAACAGAGGGCGAGAAACAGAGGGGCTGAAACAGAGGGCGAGAAACAGAGGAGCTGAAACAGAGGGCGAGAAACAGAGGCGCTGAAACAGAGGGACTGAAACAGAGGGGCTGAAACAGAGGGCGAGAAACAGAGGGGCTGAAACAGAGGGCGAGAAACAGAGGGGCTGAAACAGAGGGGCGGGAAACAGAGGGGCTGAATCAGAGGGGCTGAAACAGAGGGGCTGAATCAGAGGGGCTGAAACAGAGGGTGAGAAACAGAGGCACTGAAACAGAGGGACTGAAACAGAGGGGCTGAAACAGAGGGCGAGAAACAGAGGGGCTGAATCAGAGGGGCTGAATCAGAGGCGCTGAAACAGAGGGGCTGAATCAGAGGGGCTTAAACAGAGGGGCTGAAACAGACAGGCTGAAACAGAGGGGCTGAATCAGTGGGCGAGAAACAGAGGGGCTGAAACAGAGGGCGAGAAACAGAGGGGCAGAAACAGAGTGCGAGAAACAGAGGGGCTGAAACAGAGGGCGAGAAACATTGGGGCTGAAACGGAGGGGCTGAAACAGACAGGCTGAAACAGAGGGGCTGAATCAGTGGGCGAGAAACAGAGGGGCTGAAACAGAGGGCGAGAAACAGACGGGCAGAAACAGAGGGCGAGAAACTGAGGGGCTGAAACAGAGGGGCTGAAACAGAGGGCGAGAGACAGAGGGGCTGAAACAGAGGGAGAGAAACAGAGGGGCTGAAACAGAGGGGCTGAAACATAGGTGCTGAAACACAGAGCCTGAAACAGTGGGCGAGAAAGAGGGGGGCTGAAACAGAGGGCGAGAAACAGTGGGGCTGAAACAGAGGGGCTGAAACAGAGGGGCTAAAACAGAGGGGCTGAAACAGAGGGCGAGAAACAGAGGGGCTGAAACAGAGGGGCTGAAACAGAGGGGCTGAAACAGAAGGGCTGAATCAGAGGGGCTGAAACAGAGGGTCTCAAACAGAGGGGCTAAACCAGAGGGGCTGAAACAGAGGGCGAGAAACAGAGGGGCTGAAGCAGAGGGCGAGAAACAGAGGGGCTGAAACAGAGGGTAAGAAACAGAGGGGCTGAAACAGAGTGCGAGAAACAGAGGGTGAGAAACAGAGGGGCTGAAACAGTGGGGCTGAAACAGAGGGGCTGAAACAGAGGGGCTGAAACACAGGGGCTGAATCAGAGGGGCTGAATCAGAGGGGCTGAAACAGAGGGCGAGAAACAGAGGGGCTGAAACAGAGGGCGAGAAACAGAGGGGCTGAAACAGAGGGCGAGAAACAGAGGGGCTGAAACAGAGGGGCTGAAACAGAAGGGCGGGAAACAGAGGGGCTGAAACAGAGGGCGAGAAACAGAGGGGCTGAAACAGAGGGCGAGAAACAGAGGGGCTGAAACAGAGGGGCTGAAACAGAAGGGCGGGAAACAGAGGGGATGAATCAGAGGGGCTGAATCAGAGGGGCTGAAACAGAGGGGCTGAAACAGAGGGGCTGAAACAGAGGGCGAGAAACAGAGTGGCTGAAACAGAGGGCGAGAAACAGAGGGGCTGAAACAGAGGGGCTGAAACAGAGGGGCTGAAACAGAAGGGCTGAATCAGAGGGGCTGAAACAGAGGGGCTGAAACAGAGGGGCTAAACCAGAGGGGCTGAAACAGAGGGCGAGAAACAGAGGGGCTGAAGTAGAGGGCGAGAAACAGAGGGGCTGAAACAGAGGGTAAGAAACAGAGGGGCTGAAACAGAGTGCGAGAAACAGAGGGTGAGAAACAGAGGGGCTGAAACAGTGGGGCTGAAACAGAGGGGCTGAAACAGAGGGGCTGAAACACAGGGGCTGAATCAGAGGGGCTGAATCAGAGGGGCTGAAACAGAGGGCGAGAAACAGAGGGGCTGAAATGGAGGGCGAGAAACAGAGGGGCTGAAACAGTGGGCGAGAAACAGAGGGGCTGAAACAGAGGGGCTGAAACAGAAGGGCGGGAAACAGAGGGGCTGAAACAGAGGGGCTGAAACAGAGGGCGAGAGACAGAGGGGCTGAAACAGAGGGTGAGAAACAGAGGGGCTGAAACAGAGGGGCTGAAACAGAAGGGCGGGAAACAGAGGGGCTGAATCAGAGGGGCTGAATCAGAGGGGCTGAAACAGAGGGGCTGAAACAGAGGGGCTGAAACAGAGGGCGAGAAACAGAGGGGCTGAAACAGAGGGCGAGAAACAGAGGGGCTGAAACAGAGGGGCTGAAACAGAGGGGCTGAAACAGAAGGGCTGAATCAGAGGGGCTGATTCAGAGGGGCTGAAACAGAGGGGCTCAATCAGCGGGGCTGAAACAGAGGGCGAGAAACAGAGGGGCTGAAACAGAGGGCGAGAAACAGAGGGGCAGAAACAGAGGGCAAGAAACAGAGGGGCTGAAACAGAGGGGCTCAAACAGAGGGCGAGAAACAGAGGGGCTGAAACAGAGGGCGAGAAACAGAGGGGCTGAAACAGAGGGGCTGAAACAGAAGGGCGGGAAACAGAGGGGCTGAATCAGAGGGGCTGAATCAGAGGGGCTGAAACAGAGGGGCTGAAACAGAGGGGCTGAAACAGAGGGCGAGAAACAGAGTGGCTGAAACAGAGGGCGAGAAACAGAGGGGCTGAAACAGAGGGGCTGAAACAGAGGGGCTGAAACAGAAGGGCTGAATCAGAGGGGCTGAAACAGAGGGGCTGAAACAGAGGGGCTAAACCAGAGGGGCTGAAACAGAGGGCGAGAAACAGAGGGGCTGAAGTAGAGGGCGAGAAACAGAGGGGCTGAAACAGAGGGTAAGAAACAGAGGGGCTGAAACAGAGTGCGAGAAACAGAGGGTGAGAAACAGAGGGGCTGAAACAGTGGGGCTGAAACAGAGGGGCTGAAACAGAGGGGCTGAAACACAGGGGCTGAATCAGAGGGGCTGAATCAGAGGGGCTGAAACAGAGGGCGAGAAACAGAGGGGCTGAAATAGAGGGCGAGAAACAGAGGGGCTGAAACAGTGGGCGAGAAACAGAGGGGCTGAAACAGAGGGGCTGAAACAGAAGGGCGGGAAACAGAGGGGCTGAAACAGAGGGGCTGAAACAGAGGGCGAGAGACAGAGGGGCTGAAACAGAGGGTGAGAAACAGAGGGGCTGAAACAGAGGGGCTGAAACAGAAGGGCGGGAAACAGAGGGGCTGAATCAGAGGGGCTGAATCAGAGGGGCTGAAACAGAGGGGCTGAAACAGAGGGGCTGAAACAGAGGGCGAGAAACAGAGGGGCTGAAACAGAGGGCGAGAAACAGAGGGGCTGAAACAGAGGGGCTGAAACAGAGGGGCTGAAACAGAAGGGCTGAATCAGAGGGGCTGATTCAGAGGGGCTGAAACAGAGGGGCTCAATCAGCGGGGCTGAAACAGAGGGCGAGAAACAGAGGGGCTGAAACAGAGGGCGAGAAACAGCGGGGCAGAAACAGAGGGCAAGAAACAGAGGGGCTGAAACAGAGGGGCTCAAACAGAGGGCGAGAAACAGAGGGGCTGAAACA
The DNA here is from genome assembly GCF_047496795.1 of Chiloscyllium punctatum. Classification (NCBI taxonomy): domain Eukaryota; kingdom Metazoa; phylum Chordata; class Chondrichthyes; order Orectolobiformes; family Hemiscylliidae; genus Chiloscyllium; species Chiloscyllium punctatum. The sequence continues at coordinate 576,002 of NW_027309791.1, forward strand.
GAGGGCGAGAAACAGAGGGGCTGAAACAGAGGGGCTGAAACAGAGGTGCTGAAACAGAGGGGCTGAAACAGAGGGCGAGAAACAGAGGGGCTGAAACAGAGGTCGAGAAACAGAGGGGCTGAAACAGAGGGCGAGAAAGAGAGGGGCTGAATCAGAGTGGCTGAAACAGAGGGTGAGAAACAGAGGGGCTGAAACAGAGGGCGAGAAACAGAGTGGCTGAAACAGACGGGTGAAAAAGAGGGGTTGAAACAGAGGGCGAGAAACAGAGGGGCTGAAACAGAGGGGCTGAAACAGAGTGGCTGAAACAGAGGGGCTGAAACAGAGGGGCTGAAACAGAGGGGCTGAAACAGAGTGGCTGAAACAGAGGGGCTGAAAGAGAAGGGCTGGAACAGAGGGGGAGAAACAGAGGGGCTGAAACAGAGAGGCTGAATCAGAGGGGCTGAAACAGAGGGCGAGAAACAGAGGGCCTGAAACAGAGGGGCTGAAACAGAGGGGCTGAAACAGAGGGCGAGAAACAGAGGGTCTGAAACAGAGGGCGAGAAACAGAGGGGCTGAAACAGAGGGGCGGGAAACAGAGGGGCTGAAACAGAGGGGCTGAAACAGAGGGGCTAAAACAGAGGGGCTGAAACAGAGGGTGAGAAACAGAGGGGCTGAAACAGAGGGGCTGAAACAGAAGGGCGGGAAACAGAGGGGCTGAATCAGAGGGGCTGAATCAGAGGGGCTGAAACAGAGGGGCTGAAACAGAGGGGCTGAAACAGAGGGCGAGAAACAGAGTGGCTGAAACAGAGGGCGAGAAACAGAGGGGCTGAAACAGAGGGGCTGAAACAGAGGGGCTGAAACAGAAGGGCTGAATCAGAGGGGCTGAAACAGAGGGGCTGAAACAGAGGGGCTAAACCAGAGGGGCTGAAACAGAGGGCGAGAAACAGAGGGGCTGAAGTAGAGGGCGAGAAACAGAGGGGCTGAAACAGAGGGTAAGAAACAGAGGGGCTGAAACAGAGTGCGAGAAACAGAGGGTGAGAAACAGAGGGGCTGAAACAGTGGGGCTGAAACAGAGGGGCTGAAACAGAGGGGCTGAAACACAGGGGCTGAATCAGAGGGGCTGAATCAGAGGGGCTGAAACAGAGGGCGAGAAACAGAGGGGCTGAAATAGAGGGCGAGAAACAGAGGGGCTGAAACAGTGGGCGAGAAACAGAGGGGCTGAAACAGAGGGGCTGAAACAGAAGGGCGGGAAACAGAGGGGCTGAAACAGAGGGGCTGAAACAGAGGGCGAGAGACAGAGGGGCTGAAACAGAGGGTGAGAAACAGAGGGGCTGAAACAGAGGGGCTGAAACAGAAGGGCGGGAAACAGAGGGGCTGAATCAGAGGGGCTGAATCAGAGGGGCTGAAACAGAGGGGCTGAAACAGAGGGGCTGAAACAGAGGGCGAGAAACAGAGGGGCTGAAACAGAGGGCGAGAAACAGAGGGGCTGAAACAGAGGGGCTGAAACAGAGGGGCTGAAACAGAAGGGCTGAATCAGAGGGGCTGATTCAGAGGGGCTGAAACAGAGGGGCTCAATCAGCGGGGCTGAAACAGAGGGCGAGAAACAGAGGGGCTGAAACAGAGGGCGAGAAACAGCGGGGCAGAAACAGAGGGCAAGAAACAGAGGGGCTGAAACAGAGGGGCTCAAACAGAGGGCGAGAAACAGAGGGGCTGAAACAGAGGGCGAGAAACAGAGGGGCTGAAACAGAGGGGCTGAAACAGAGGTGCTGAAACAGAGGGGCTGAAACAGAGGGCGAGAAACAGAGGGGCTGAAACAGAGGTCGAGAAACAGAGGGGCTGAAACAGAGGGCGAGAAAGAGAGGGGCTGAATCAGAATGGCTGAAACAGAGGGTGAGAAACAGAGGGGCTGAAACAGACGGGTGAAAAAGAGGGGTTGAAACAGAGGGCGAGAAACAGAGGGGCTGAAACAGAGGGGCTGAAACAGAGGGGCTGAAACAGAAGGGCTGAATCAGAGGGGCTGAAACAGAGGGGCTGAAACAGAGGGGCTAAACCAGAGGGGCTGAAACAGAGGGCGAGAAACAGAGGGGCTGAAGTAGAGGGCGAGAAACAGAGGGGCTGAAACAGAGGGTAAGAAACAGAGGGGCTGAAACAGAGTGCGAGAAACAGAGGGTGAGAAACAGAGGGGCTGAAACAGTGGGGCTGAAACAGAGGGGCTGAAACAGAGGGGCTGAAACACAGGGGCTGAATCAGAGGGGCTGAATCAGAGGGGCTGAAACAGAGGGCGAGAAACAGAGGGGCTGAAATAGAGGGCGAGAAACAGAGGGGCTGAAACAGTGGGCGAGAAACAGAGGGGCTGAAACAGAGGGGCTGAAACAGAGGGGCTGATTCAGAGGGGCTGAAACAGAGGGGCTCAATCAGCGGGGCTGAAACAGAGGGCGAGAAACAGAGGGGCTGAAACAGAGGGCGAGAAACAGCGGGGCAGAAACAGAGGGCAAGAAACAGAGGGGCTGAAACAGAGGGGCTCAAACAGAGGGCGAGAAACAGAGGGGCTGAAACAGAGGGCGAGAAACAGAGGGGCTGAAACAGAGGGGCTGAAACAGAGGTGCTGAAACAGAGGGGCTGAAACAGAGGGCGAGAAACAGAGGGGCTGAAACAGAGGTCGAGAAACAGAGGGGCTGAAACAGAGGGCGAGAAAGAGAGGGGCTGAATCAGAGTGGCTGAAACAGAGGGTGAGAAACAGAGGGGCTGAAACAGAGGGCGAGAAACAGAGTGGCTGAAACAGACGGGTGAAAAAGAGGGGTTGAAACAGAGGGCGAGAAACAGAGGGGCTGAAACAGAGGGGCTGAAACAGAGTGGCTGAAACAGAGGGGCTGAAACAGAGGGGCTGAAACAGAGGGGCTGAAACAGAGTGGCTGAAACAGAGGGGCTGAAAGAGAAGGGCTGGAACAGAGGGGGAGAAACAGAGGGGCTGAAACAGAGAGGCTGAATCAGAGGGGCTGAAACAGAGGGCGAGAAACAGAGGGCCTGAAACAGAGGGGCTGAAACAGAGGGGCTGAAACAGAGGGCGAGAAACAGAGGGTCTGAAACAGAGGGCGAGAAACAGAGGGGCTGAAACAGAGGGGCGGGAAACAGAGGGGCTGAATCAGAGGGGCTGAATCAGAGGGGCTGAATCAGAGGGGCTGAAACAGAGGGTGAGAAACAGAGGGACTGAAACAGAGGGGCTGAAACAGAGGGGGTGAAACAGAGAGCGAGAAACAGAGGGGCTGAATCAGAGGGGCTGAATCAGAGGGGCAGAATCAGAGGGGCTGAAACAGAGGGGCTGAATCAGAGGGGCTGAAACAGAGGGCGAGAAACCGTGGGGCTGAAACAGAGGGCGAGAAACAGAGGGGCTGAAACAGAGGGGCTGAAACAGACGGGCTGAAACAGAGGGGCTGAATCAGAGTGGCTGAATCAGAGGGGCTGAAACAGAGGGCGAGAAACAGAGGGGCTGATACAGAGGGCGAGAAACAGAGGGGCTGAAACAGAGGGCGAGAAACAGAGGGGCTGAAACACAGGGCGCGAAACAGAGGGGCTGAAAGAGAGTGCGAGAAACAGAGGGGCTGAAACAGAGGGGCTGAATCAGAGGGGCTGAAACAGAGGGCGAGAAACAGAGGGGCTGAAACAGAGTGTCTGAAACAGAGGCGCTGACAAAGAGGGCGAGAAACAGAGGGGCTGAAACAGTGGGGCTGAAACAGAGGGGCCGAAACAGAGGGGCTAAAACAGAGGGGCTGAAACAGAGGGCGAGAAACAGAGGGGCTGAAACAGAGGGCGAGAAACAGAGGGTGAGAAACAGAGGCGAGATACAGAGGGGCTGAAACAGAAGGGCTGAAACAGAGGGGCTGAAACACAGGGGCTGAATCAGAGGGGCTGAATCAGAGGGGCTGAAACAGAGTGGCTGAAACAGAGGGGCTGAAACAGAGGGGCTGAAACAGAGGGGCTGAAACAGAGTGGCTGAAACAGAGGGGCTGAAAGAGAGGGGCTGGAACAGAGGGGGAGAAACAGAGGGGCTGAAACAGAGGGGCTGAAACAGAGGGCGAGAAACAGAGGGGCTGAAACAGAGGGCGTGAAACAGAGGGGCTGAAACAGAGGGCAAGAAACAGAGGGGCTGAAACAGAGGGGCTGAAACAGAAGAGCCGGAAACAGAGGGGCTGAATCAGAGGGGCTGAATCAGAGGGGCTGAAACAGAGGACGAGAAACAGAGTGTAAGAAACAGAAGGCGAGAAACAGAGGGCGAGAATCAGAGGGGCTGAAACAGAGGGGCTGAATCAAAGGGGCTGATTCAGAGGGGCAGAAACAGAGGGGCTGAATCAGCGGGGCTGAAACAGAAGGCGAGAAACAGAGGGGCTGAAACAGAGGGTGAGAAACAGAGGGGCTGAAACAGAGGGCGAGAAACAGTGGGGCTGAATCAGAGGGGCTGAAACAGAGGGCGAGAAACAGAGGGGCTGAAACAGAGGGCGAGAAACAGAGGGGCTGAAACAGAGGGTGAGAAACATAGGGGCTGAAACAGAGGGCGAGAAACAGAGGGGCTGAAACAGAGGGCGAGAAACAGAGGGGCTGAAACAGCGGATCTAAAACAGAGGGTCTGAATCAGAGGGGCTGATTCAGAGGGGCTGAAACAGAGGGGCTCAATCAGAGGGGCTGAAACAGAGGGCGAGAAACAGAGGGGCTGAAACAGAGGGTGAGAAACAGAGGGGCAGAAGCAGAGGGTGAGAAACAGAGGGGCTGAAACAGAGGGGCTGAAACAGAGAGTGCGAAACAGCGGGGCTGAAACAGAGGGCGAGAAACAGAGGGGCTGAAACAGAGGGGCTGAAACAGTGGGACTAAATCAGAGGGGCTGAAACAGAGTGGCTGAAACAGAGGGGCTGAAACAGAGGGCGAGAAACAGAGGGGCTGAAACAGAGGGCGAGAAACAGAGGGGCTGATACAGAGGGGCTGAAACAGAAGGGCTGAAACAGAGGGGCTGAAACAGAGGGGCTGAAACAGATGGGCGGGAAACAGAGGGGCTGAATCAGAGGGACTGAAACAGAGGGGCTGAATCAGCGGGGCTGAAACAGAGGGCGAGAAACCGAGGGGCTGAAACAGAGGGCGAGAAACAGAGGGGCTGAAACAGAGGGGCTGAAACAGACGGGCTGAAACAGAGGGGCTGAATCAGAGTGGCTGAATCAGAGGGGCTGAAACAGAGGGCGAGAAACAGAGGGGCTGAAACAGAGGGCGAGAAACAGAGGGGCTGAAACAGAGGGCGAGAAACAGATGGGCTGAAACACAGGGCGCGAAACAGAGGGGCTGAAACAGAGGGCGAGAAACAGAGGGGCTGAAACAGAGGGGCTGAATCAGAGGGGCTGAAACAGAGGGCGAGAAACAGAGGCGCTGAAACAGAGTGTCTGAAACAGAGGCGCTGACAAAGAGGGCGAGAAACAGAGGGGCTGAAACAGTGGGGCTGAAACAGAGGGGCCGAAACAGAGGGGCTAAAACAGAGGGGCTGAAACAGAGGGCGAGAAACAGTGGGGCTGAAACAGAGGGCGAGAAACAGAGGGTGAGAAACAGAGGGGCTGAAACAGTGGGGCTGAAACAGAGGGGCTGAAACAGAGGGGCTGAAACACAGGGGCTGAATCAGAGGGGCTGAATCAGAGGGGCTGAAACAGAGGGCGAGAAACAGAGGGGCTGAAATAGAGGGCGAGAAACAGAGGGGCTGAAACAGTGGGCGAGAAACAGAGGGGCTGAAACAGAGGGGCTGAAACAGAAGGGCGGGAAACAGAGGGGCTGAAACAGAGGGGCTGAAACAGAGGGCGAGAGACAGAGGGGCTGAAACAGAGGGTGAGAAACAGAGGGGCTGAAACAGAGGGGCTGAAACAGAAGGGCGGGAAACAGAGGGGCTGAATCAGAGGGGCTGAATCAGAGGGGCTGAAACAGAGGGGCTGAAACAGAGGGGCTGAAACAGAGGGCGAGAAACAGAGGGGCTGAAACAGAGGGCGAGAAACAGAGGGGCTGAAACAGAGGGGCTGAAACAGAGGGGCTGAAACAGAAGGGCTGAATCAGAGGGGCTGATTCAGAGGGGCTGAAACAGAGGGGCTCAATCAGCGGGGCTGAAACAGAGGGCGAGAAACAGAGGGGCTGAAACAGAGGGCGAGAAACAGCGGGGCAGAAACAGAGGGCAAGAAACAGAGGGGCTGAAACAGAGGGGCTCAAACAGAGGGCGAGAAACAGAGGGGCTGAAACAGAGGGCGAGAAACAGAGGGGCTGAAACAGAGGGGCTGAAACAGAGGTGCTGAAACAGAGGGGCTGAAACAGAGGGCGAGAAACAGAGGGGCTGAAACAGAGGTCGAGAAACAGAGGGGCTGAAACAGAGGGCGAGAAAGAGAGGGGCTGAATCAGAGTGGCTGAAACAGAGGGTGAGAAACAGAGGGGCTGAAACAGAGGGCGAGAAACAGAGTGGCTGAAACAGACGGGTGAAAAAGAGGGGTTGAAACAGAGGGCGAGAAACAGAGGGGCTGAAACAGAGGGGCTGAAACAGAGTGGCTGAAACAGAGGGGCTGAAACAGAGGGGCTGAAACAGAGGGGCTGAAACAGAGTGGCTGAAACAGAGGGGCTGAAAGAGAAGGGCTGGAACAGAGGGGGAGAAACAGAGGGGCTGAAACAGAGAGGCTGAATCAGAGGGGCTGAAACAGAGGGCGAGAAACAGAGGGCCTGAAACAGAGGGGCTGAAACAGAGGGGCTGAAACAGAGGGCGAGAAACAGAGGGTCTGAAACAGAGGGCGAGAAACAGAGGGGCTGAAACAGAGGGGCGGGAAACAGAGGGGCTGAAACAGAGGGGCTGAAACAGAGGGGCTAAAACAGAGGGGCTGAAACAGAGGGCGAGAAACAGAGGGGCTGAAACAGAGGGGCTGAAACAGAAGGGCGGGAAACAGAGGGGCTGAATCAGAGGGGCTGAATCAGAGGGGCTGAAACAGAGGGGCTGAAACAGAGGGGCTGAAACAGAGGGCGAGAAACAGAGTGGCTGAAACAGAGGGCGAGAAACAGAGGGGCTGAAACAGAGGGGCTGAAACAGAGGGGCTGAAACAGAAGGGCTGAATCAGAGGGGCTGAAACAGAGGGGCTGAAACAGAGGGGCTAAACCAGAGGGGCTGAAACAGAGGGCGAGAAACAGAGGGGCTGAAGTAGAGGGCGAGAAACAGAGGGGCTGAAACAGAGGGTAAGAAACAGAGGGGCTGAAACAGAGTGCGAGAAACAGAGGGTGAGAAACAGAGGGGCTGAAACAGTGGGGCTGAAACAGAGGGGCTGAAACAGAGGGGCTGAAACACAGGGGCTGAATCAGAGGGGCTGAATCAGAGGGGCTGAAACAGAGGGCGAGAAACAGAGGGGCTGAAATAGAGGGCGAGAAACAGAGGGGCTGAAACAGTGGGCGAGAAACAGAGGGGCTGAAACAGAGGGGCTGAAACAGAAGGGCGGGAAACAGAGGGGCTGAAACAGAGGGGCTGAAACAGAGGGCGAGAGACAGAGGGGCTGAAACAGAGGGTGAGAAACAGAGGGGCTGAAACAGAGGGGCTGAAACAGAAGGGCGGGAAACAGAGGGGCTGAATCAGAGGGGCTGAATCAGAGGGGCTGAAACAGAGGGGCTGAAACAGAGGGGCTGAAACAGAGGGCGAGAAACAGAGGGGCTGAAACAGAGGGCGAGAAACAGAGGGGCTGAAACAGAGGGGCTGAAACAGAGGGGCTGAAACAGAAGGGCTGAATCAGAGGGGCTGATTCAGAGGGGCTGAAACAGAGGGGCTCAATCAGCGGGGCTGAAACAGAGGGCGAGAAACAGAGGGGCTGAAACAGAGGGCGAGAAACAGCGGGGCAGAAACAGAGGGCAAGAAACAGAGGGGCTGAAACAGAGGGGCTCAAACAGAGGGCGAGAAACAGAGGGGCTGAAACAGAGGGCGAGAAACAGAGGGGCTGAAACAGAGGGGCTGAAACAGAGGTGCTGAAACAGAGGGGCTGAAACAGAGGGCGAGAAACAGAGGGGCTGAAACAGAGGTCGAGAAACAGAGGGGCTGAAACAGAGGGCGAGAAAGAGAGGGGCTGAATCAGAGTGGCTGAAACAGAGGGTGAGAAACAGAGGGGCTGAAACAGACGGGTGAAAAAGAGGGGTTGAAACAGAGGGCGAGAAACAGAGGGGCTGAAACAGAGGGGCTGAAACAGAGGGGCTGAAACAGAACGGCTGAATCAGAGGGGCTGAAACAGAGGGGCTGAAACAGAGGGGCTAAACCAGAGGGGCTGAAACAGAGGGCGAGAAACAGAGGGGCTGAAGTAGAGGGCGAGAAACAGAGGGGCTGAAACAGAGGGTAAGAAACAGAGGGGCTGAAACAGAGTGCGAGAAACAGAGGGTGAGAAACAGAGGGGCTGAAACAGTGGGGCTGAAACAGAGGGGCTGAAACAGAGGGGCTGAAACACAGGGGCTGAATCAGAGGGGCTGAATCAGAGGGGCTGAAACAGAGGGCGAGAAACAGAGGGGCTGAAATAGAGGGCGAGAAACAGAGGGGCTGAAACAGTGGGCGAGAAACAGAGGGGCTGAAACAGAGGGGCTGAAACAGAGGGGCTGATTCAGAGGGGCTGAAACAGAGGGGCTCAATCAGCGGGGCTGAAACAGAGGGCGAGAAACAGAGGGGCTGAAACAGAGGGCGAGAAACAGCGGGGCAGAAACAGAGGGCAAGAAACAGAGGGGCTGAAACAGAGGGGCTCAAACAGAGGGCGAGAAACAGAGGGGCTGAAACAGAGGGCGAGAAACAGAGGGGCTGAAACAGAGGGGCTGAAACAGAGGTGCTGAAACAGAGGGGCTGAAACAGAGGGCGAGAAACAGAGGGGCTGAAACAGAGGTCGAGAAACAGAGGGGCTGAAACAGAGGGCGAGAAAGAGAGGGGCTGAATCAGAGTGGCTGAAACAGAGGGTGAGAAACAGAGGGGCTGAAACAGAGGGCGAGAAACAGAGTGGCTGAAACAGACGGGTGAAAAAGAGGGGTTGAAACAGAGGGCGAGAAACAGAGGGGCTGAAACAGAGGGGCTGAAACAGAGTGGCTGAAACAGAGGGGCTGAAACAGAGGGGCTGAAACAGAGGGGCTGAAACAGAGTGGCTGAAACAGAGGGGCTGAAAGAGAAGGGCTGGAACAGAGGGGGAGAAACAGAGGGGCTGAAACAGAGAGGCTGAATCAGAGGGGCTGAAACAGAGGGCGAGAAACAGAGGGCCTGAAACAGAGGGGCTGAAACAGAGGGGCTGAAACAGAGGGCGAGAAACAGAGGGTCTGAAACAGAGGGCGAGAAACAGAGGGGCTGAAACAGAGGGGCGGGAAACAGAGGGGCTGAATCAGAGGGGCTGAATCAGAGGGGCTGAATCAGAGGGGCTGAAACAGAGGGTGAGAAACAGAGGGACTGAAACAGAGGGGCTGAAACAGAGGGGGTGAAACAGAGAGCGAGAAACAGAGGGGTTGAATCAGGGGGGCTGAATCAGAGGGGCAGAATCAGAGGGGCTGAAACAGAGGGGCTGAATCAGAGGGGCTGAAACAGAGGGCGAGAAACCGTGGGGCTGAAACAGAGGGCGAGAAACAGAGGGGCTGAAACAGAGGGGCTGAAACAGACGGGCTGAAACAGAGGGGCTGAATCAGAGTGGCTGAATCAGAGGGGCTGAAACAGAGGGCGAGAAACAGAGGGGCTGAAACAGAGGGCGAGAAACAGAGGGGCTGAAACAGTGGGCGAGAAACAGAGGGGCTGAAACACAGGGCGCGAAACAGAGGGGCTGAAACAGAGTGCGAGAAACAGAGGGGCTGAAACAGAGGGGCTGAATCAGAGGGGCTGAAACAGAGGGCGAGAAACAGAGGGGCTGAAACAGAGTGTCTGAAACAGAGGCGCTGACAAAGAGGGCGAGAAACAGAGGGGCTGAAACAGTGGGGCTGAAACAGAGGGGCCGAAACAGAGGGGCTAAAACAGAGGGGCTGAAACAGAGGGCGAGAAACAGAGGGGCTGAAACAGAGGGCGAGAAACAGAGGGTGAGAAACAGAGGCGAGATACAGAGGGGCTGAAACAGAAGGGCTGAAACAGAGGGGCTGAAACACAGGGGCTGAATCAGAGGGGCTGAATCAGAGGGGCTGAAACAGAGTGGCTGAAACAGAGGGGCTGAAACAGAGGGGCTGAAACAGAGGGGCTGAAACAGAGTGGCTGAAACAGAGGGGCTGAAAGAGAGGGGCTGGAACAGAGGGGGAGAAACAGAGGGGCTGAAACAGAGGGGCTGAATCAGAGGGGCTGAAACAGAGGGCGAGAAACAGAGGGGCTGAAACAGAGGGCGTGAAACAGAGGGGCTGAAACAGAGGGCAAGAAACAGAGGGGCTGAAACAGAGGGGCTGAAACAGAAGAGCCGGAAACAGAGGGGCTGAATCAGAGGGGCTGAATCAGAGGGGCTGAAACAGAGGACGAGAAACAGAGTGTAAGAAACAGAAGGCGAGAAACAGAGGGCGAGAATCAGAGGGGCTGAAACAGAGGGGCTGAATCAAAGGGGCTGATTCAGAGGGGCAGAAACAGAGGGGCTGAATCAGCGGGGCTGAAACAGAAGGCGAGAAACAGAGGGGCTGAAACAGAGGGTGAGAAACAGAGGGGCTGAAACAGAGGGCGAGAAACAGTGGGGCTGAATCAGAGGGGCTGAAACAGAGGGCGAGAAACAGAGGGGCTGAAACAGAGGGCGAGAAACAGAGGGGCTGAAACAGAGGGTGAGAAACATAGGGGCTGAAACAGAGGGCGAGAAACAGAGGGGCTGAAACAGAGGGCGAGAAACAGAGGGGCTGAAACAGCGGATCTAAAACAGAGGGTCTGAATCAGAGGGGCTGATTCAGAGGGGCTGAAACAGAGGGGCTGAATCAGAGGGGCTGAAACAGAGGGCGAGAAACAGAGGGGCTGAAACAGAGGGTGAGAAACAGAGGGGCAGAAACAGAGGGTGAGAAACAGAGGGGCTGAAACAGAGGGGCTGAAACAGAGAGTGCGAAACAGCGGGGCTGAAACAGAGGGCGAGAAACAGAGGGGCTGAAACAGAGGGGCTGAAACAGTGGGACTAAATCAGAGGGGCTGAAACAGAGTGGCTGAAACAGAGGGGCTGAAACAGAGGGCGAGAAACAGAGGGGCTGAAACAGAGGGCGAGAAACAGAGGGGCTGATACAGAGGGGCTGAAACAGAAGGGCTGAAACAGAGGGGCTGAACCAGAGGGGCTGAAACAGATGGGCGGGAAACAGAGGGGCTGAATCAGAGGGACTGAAACAGAGGGGCTGAATCAGCGGGGCTGAAACAGAGGGCGAGAAACCGAGGGGCTGAAACAGAGGGCGAGAAACAGAGGGGCTGAAACAGAGGGGCTGAAACAGACGGGCTGAAACAGAGGGGCTGAATCAGAGTGGCTGAATCAGAGGGGCTGAAACAGAGGGCGAGAAACAGAGGGGCTGAAACAGAGGGCGAGAAACAGAGGGGCTGAAACAGAGGGCGAGAAACAGAGGGGCTGAAACACAGGGCGCGAAACAGAGGGGCTGAAACAGAGGGCGAGAAACAGAGGGGCTGAAACAGAGGGGCTGAATCAGAGGGGCTGAAACAGAGGGCGAGAAACAGAGGCGCTGAAACAGAGTGTCTGAAACAGAGGCGCTGACAAAGAGGGCGAGAAACAGAGGGGCTGAAACAGTGGGGCTGAAACAGAGGGGCCGAAACAGAGGGGCTAAAACAGAGGGGCTGAAACAGAGGGCGAGAAACAGTGGGGCTGAAACAGAGGGCGAGAAACAGAGGGTGAGAAACAGAGGCGAGATACAGAGGGGCTGAAACAGAGGGGCTGAAACAGAGGGGCTGAAACACAGGGGCTGAATCAGAGGGGCTGAATCAGAGGGGCTGAAACAGAGTGGCTGAAACAGAGGGGCTGAAACAGAGGGGCTGAAACAGAGGGGCTGAAACAGAGTGGCTGAAACAGAGGGGCTGAAAGAGAGGGGCTGGAACAGAGGGGGAGAAACAGAGGGGCTGAAACAGAGGGGCTGAATCAGAGGGGCTGAAACAGAGGGCGAGAAACAGAGGGGCTGAAACAGAGGGCGTGAAACAGAGGGGCTGAAACAGAGGGCAAGAAACAGAGGGGCTGAAACAGAGGGGCTGAAACAGAAGAGCCGGAAACAGAGGGGCTGAATCAGAGGGGCTGAATCAGAGGGGCTGAAACAGAGGACGAGAAACAGAGTGTAAGAAACAGAAGGCGAGAAACAGAGGGCGAGAATCAGAGGGGCTGAATCAAAGGGGCTGATTCAGAGGGGCAGAAACAGAGGGGCTGAATCAGCGGAGCTGAAACAGAAGGCGAGAAACAGAGGGGCTGAAACAGAGGGCGAGAAACAGAGGGGCTGAAACAGAGGGCGAGAAACAGTGGGGCTGAATCAGAGGGGCTGAAACAGAGGGCGAGAAACAGAGGGGCTGAAACAGAGGGCGAGAAACAGAGGGGCTGAAACAGAGGGTGAGAAACATAGGGGCTGAAACAGAGCGAGAGAAACAGAGGGGCTGAAACAGCGGATCTAAAACAGAGGGTCTGAATCAGAGGGGCTGATTCAGAGGGGCTGAAACAGAGGGGCTGAATCAGAGGGGCTGAAACAGAGGGCGAGAAACAGAGGGGCTGAAACAGAGGGTGAGAAACAGAGGGGCAGAAACAGAGGGTGAGAAACAGAGGGGCTGAAACAGAGAGTGCGAAACAGCGGGGCTGAAACAGAGGGCGAGAAACAGAGGGGCTGAAACAGAGGGGCTGAAACAGTGGGACTAAATCAGAGGGGCTGAAACAGAGGGCGAGAAACAGAGGGGCTGAAACAGAAGGCGAGAAACAGAGAGGCTGAAACAGAGTGGCTGAAACAGAGGGGCTGAAACAGAGGGCGAGAAACAGAGGGGCTGAAACAGAGGGCGAGAAACAGAGGGGCTGATACAGAGGGGCTGAAACAGAAGGGCTGAAACAGAGGGGCTGATACAGAGGGCGAGAAACAGAGGGGCTGAATCAGAGGGACTGAAACAGAGGGGCTGAATCAGCGGGGCTGAAACAGAGGGCGAGAAACAGAGAGGCTGAAACAGAGGGCGAGAAACAGAGGGGCAGAAACAGAGAGCGAGAAACAGAGGGGCTGAAACAGAGGGGCTGAAACTGAGAGCGCAAAACAGAGTGGCTGAAACAGAGGGCGAGAAACAGAGGGGCTGAAACAGAGGGCGAGAAACAGAGGGCGAGAAACAGAGGGGCTGAAACAGAGGGGCTGAAACAGAGTGGCTGAAACAGAGGGGCTGAAACCGAGGGGCTGAAACGGAGAATGAGAAACAGAGGGTCTGATACAGAGGGCGAGAAACAGAGGGGCTGAAACAGAGTGCGAGAAACAGAGGGTGAGAAACAGAGGGCGAGAAACAGAGGGGCTGTAACAGAGGGGCTGAAACAGAGGGGCTGAAACAGAGGGGCTGAATCAGAGGGGCTGAAACAGAGGGACTGAACCTGAGGGGCTGAAACAGAGGGCGAGAAACAGAGGTGCTGAAACAGAGTGGCTGAAACAGAGGCGCTGACAAAGAGGGCGAGAAACAGAGGGGCTGAAACAGTGGGGTTGAAACAGAGGTCGAGAAACAGAGGGGCTGAAACAGAGGGGCTGAAACAGAGGTGCTGAATCAGAGGGGCTGAAACAGAGTGGCTGAAACAGAGGGCGAGAAACAGAGGGGCTGAAACAGAGGGGCTGAGACAGAGTGGCTGAAACAGAGGGGCTGAAACAGAGGGGCTGAAACAGAGGGGCTGAAACACAGGGGCTGAATCAGAGGGGCTGAATCAGAGGGGCTGAATCAGAGGGGCTGAAACAGAGGGCGAGAAACAGAGGGGCTGTAACAGAGGGCGAGAAACAGAGGGGCTGAAACAGAGGGCGAGAAACAGAGGGGCTGAAACAGAGGGGCTGAAACAGTGGGGCTGAAACAGTGGGGCTGAAACAGAGGGGCTGAAACAGATGGGCGGGAAACAGAGGGGCTGAATCAGAGGGGCTGAATCAGAGGGGCTGAAACAGAGGGCGAGAAATAGAGGGGCTGAAACAGAGGGCGAGAAACAGAGGGGCTGAAACAGAGGGCGAGAAACAGAGGGGCTGAAACAGAGGGGCTGAAACAGAGGGGCTGAAACAGAAGGGCTGAATCAGAGGGGCTGATTCAGAGGGGCTGAAACAGAGGGGCTCAATCAGCGGGGCTGAAACAGAGGGCGAGAAACAGAGGGGCTGAAACAGAGGGCGAGAAACAGTGGGGCAGAAACAGAGGGGCTGAAACAGAGGGGCTGAATCAGAGTGGCTGAATCAGAGGGCGAGAAACAGAGGGGCTGAAACAGAGAACGAGAAACAGAGGGTCTGATACAGAAGGCGAGAAACAGAGGGTCTGAAACAGAGTGCGAGAAACAGAGGGTGAGAAACAGAGGGCGAGAAACAGAGGGGCTGAAACAGAGGGGCTGAATCAGAGGGGCTGAAACAGAGGGGCTGAATCAGAGGGGCTGAAACAGAGTGGTTGAAACAGAGGCGCTGACAAAGAGGGCGAGACACAGAGGGGCTGAAACAGTGGGGCTGAAACAGAGGGGCTGAAACAGAGGGGCTAAAACAGAGGGGCTCAAACAGAGGGCGAGAAACAGAGGGGCTGAAACAGAGGGCGAGAAACAGAGGGGCTGAAACAGAGGGCGAGAAACAGAGGGTGAGAAACACAGGGCGAGATACAGAGGGGCTGAAACAGAGGGGCTGAAACAGAGGGGCTGAAACACAGGGGCTGAATCAGAGGGGCTGAATCAGAGGGGCTGAAACAGAGGGCGAGAAACAGAGGGGCTGAAACAGAGGGCGAGAAACAGAGGGGCTGAAACAGAGGGCGAGAAACAGAGGGGCTGAAACAGAGGGGCTAAAACAGAGGGGCTGAAACAGAGGGCGAGAAACAGAGGGGCTGAAACAGAGGGCGAGAAACAGAGGGTGAGAAACAGAGGCGAGATACAGAGGGGCTGAAACAGAGGGGCTGAAACAGAGGGGCTGAAACACAGGGGCTGAATCAGAGGGGCTGAATCAGAGGGGCTGAAACAGAGTGGCTGAAACAGAGGGGCTGAAACAGAGGGGCTGAAACAGAGGGGCTGAAACAGAGTGGCTGAAACAGAGGGGCTGAAAGAGAGGGGCTGGAACAGAGGGGGAGAAACAGAGGGGCTGAAACAGAGGGGCTGAATCAGAGGGGCTGAAACAGAGGGCGAGAAACAGAGGGGCTGAAACAGAGGGCGTGAAACAGAGGGGCTGAAACAGAGGGCAAGAAACAGAGGGGCTGAAACAGAGGGGCTGAAACAGAAGAGCCGGAAACAGAGGGGCTGAATCAGAGGGGCTGAATCAGAGGGGCTGAAACAGAGGACGAGAAACAGAGTGTAAGAAACAGAAGGCGAGAAACAGAGGGCGAGAATCAGAGGGGCTGAATCAAAGGGGCTGATTCAGAGGGGCAGAAACAGAGGGGCTGAATCAGCGGGGCTGAAACAGAAGGCGAGAAACAGAGGGGCTGAAACAGAGGGCGAGAAACAGAGGGGCTGAAACAGAGGGCGAGAAACAGTGGGGCTGAATCAGAGGGGCTGAAACAGAGGGCGAGAAACAGAGGGGCTGAAACAGAGGGCGAGAAACAGAGGGGCTGAAACAGAGGGTGAGAAACATAGGGGCTGAAACAGAGCGAGAGAAACAGAGGGGCTGAAACAGCGGATCTAAAACAGAGGGTCTGAATCAGAGGGGCTGATTCAGAGGGGCTGAAACAGAGGGGCTGAATCAGAGGGGCTGAAACAGAGGGCGAGAAACAGAGGGGCTGAAACAGAGGGTGAGAAACAGAGGGGCAGAAACAGAGGGTGAGAAACAGAGGGGCTGAAACAGAGAGTGCGAAACAGCGGGGCTGAAACAGAGGGCGAGAAACAGAGGGGCTGAAACAGAGGGGCTGAAACAGTGGGACTAAATCAGAGGGGCTGAAACAGAGGGCGAGAAACAGAGGGGCTGAAACATAAGGCGAGAAACAGAGAGGCTGAAACAGAGTGGCTGAAACAGAGGGGCTGAAACAGAGGGCGAGAAACAGAGGGGCTGAAACAGAGGGCGAGAAACAGAGGGGCTGATACAGAGGGGCTGAAACAGAAGGGCTGAAACAGAGGGGCTGATACAGAGGGCGAGAAACAGAGGGGCTGAATCAGAGGGACTGAAACAGAGGGGCTGAATCAGCGGGGCTGAAACAGAGGGCGAGAAACAGAGAGGCTGAAACAGAGGGCGAGAAACAGAGGGGCAGAAACAGAGAGCGAGAAACAGAGGGGCTGAAACAGAGGGGCTGAAACTGAGAGCGCAAAACAGAGTGGCTGAAACAGAGGGCGAGAAACAGAGGGGCTGAAACAGAGGGCGAGAAACAGAGGGCGAGAAACAGAGGGGCTGAAACAGAGGGGCTGAAACAGAGTGGCTGAAACAGAGGGGCTGAAACCGAGGGGCTGAAACGGAGAATGAGAAACAGAGGGTCTGATACAGAGGGCGAGAAACAGAGGGGCTGAAACAGAGTGCGAGAAACAGAGGGTGAGAAACAGAGGGCGAGAAACAGAGGGGCTGTAACAGAGGGGCTGAAACAGAGGGGCTGAAACAGAGGGGCTGAATCAGAGGGGCTGAAACAGAGGGGCTGAACCTGAGGGGCTGAAACAGAGGGCGAGAAACAGAGGTGCTGAAACAGAGTGGCTGAAACAGAGGCGCTGACAAAGAGGGCGAGAAACAGAGGGGCTGAAACAGTGGGGTTGAAACAGAGGTCGAGAAACAGAGGGGCTGAAACAGAGGGGCTGAAACAGAGGTGCTGAATCAGAGGGGCTGAAACAGAGTGGCTGAAACAGAGGGCGAGAAACAGAGGGGCTGAAACAGAGGGGCTGAGACAGAGTGGCTGAAACAGAGGGGCTGAAACAGAGGGGCTGAAACAGAGGGGCTGAAACACAGGGGCTGAATCAGAGGGGCTGAATCAGAGGGGCTGAATCAGAGGGGCTGAAACAGAGGGCGAGAAACAGAGGGGCTGTAACAGAGGGCGAGAAACAGAGGGGCTGAAACAGAGGGCGAGAAACAGAGGGGCTGAAACAGAGGGGCTGAAACAGTGGGGCTGAAACAGTGGGGCTGAAACAGAGGGGCTGAAACAGATGGGCGGGAAACAGAGGGGCTGAATCAGAGGGGCTGAATCAGAGGGGCTGAAACAGAGGGCGAGAAATAGAGGGGCTGAAACAGAGGGCGAGAAACAGAGGGGCTGAAACAGAGGGCGAGAAACAGAGGGGCTGAAACAGAGGGGCTGAAACAGAGGGGCTGAAACAGAAGGGCTGAATCAGAGGGGCTGATTCAGAGGGGCTGAAACAGAGGGGCTCAATCAGCGGGGCAGAAACAGAGGGCGAGAAACAGAGGGGCTGAAACAGAGGGCGAGAAACAGTGGGGCAGAAACAGAGGGGCTGAAACAGAGGGGCTGAATCAGAGTGGCTGAATCAGAGGGCGAGAAACAGAGGGGCTGAAACAGAGGGGCTGAAAAGAGGGGCTGAAACAGAGTGGATGAAACAGAGGGGCTGAAACAGAGGGGCTGAAACAGAGAACGAGAAACAGAGGGTCTGATACAGAAGGCGAGAAACAGAGGGTCTGAAACAGAGTGCGAGAAACAGAGGGTGAGAAACAGAGGGCGAGAAACAGAGGGGCTGAAACAGAGGGGCTGAATCAGAGGGGCTGAAACAGAGGGGCTGAATCAGAGGGGCTGAAACAGAGTGGTTGAAACAGAGGCGCTGACAAAGAGGGCGAGACACAGAGGGGCTGAAACAGTGGGGCTGAAACAGAGGGGCTGAAACAGTGGGGCTGAAACAGAGGGGCTCAAACAGAGGGCGAGAAACAGAGGGGCTGAAACAGAGGGCGAGAAACAGAGGGGCTGAAACAGAGGGCGAGAAACGGAGGGTGAGAAACACAGGGCGAGATACAGAGGGGCTGAAACAGAAGGGCTGAAACAGAGGGGCTGAAACACAGGGGCTGAATCAGAGGGGCTGAATCAGAGGGGCTGAAACAGAGGGCGAGAAACAGAGGGGCTGAAACAGAGGGCGAGAAACAGAGGGGCTGAAACAGAGGGCGAGAAACAGAGGGGCTGAAACAGAGGGGCTGAAACAGTGGGGCTGAAACAGAGGGGCTGAAACAGAGGGGCTGAAACAGATGGGCGGGAAACAGAGGGGCTGAATCAGAGGGGCTGAATCAGAGGGGCTGAAACAGAGGGCGAGAAATAGAGGGGCTGAAACAGAGTGTCTGAAACAGAGGCGCTGACAAAGAGGGCGAGAAACAGAGGGGCTGAAACATAGGGCGAGAAACAGAGGTGCTGAAACAGAGTGGCTGAAACAGAGGCGCTGACAAAGAGGGCGAGAAACAGAGGGGCTGAAACAGTGGGGTTGAAACAGAGGTCGAGAAACAGAGGGGCTGAAACAGAGGGGCTGAAATAGAGGTGCTGAATCAGAGGGGCTGAAACAGAGTGGCTGAAACAGAGGGCGAGAAACAGAGGGGCTGAAACAGAGGGGCTGAAACAGAGTGGCTGAAACAGAGGGGCTGAAACAGAGGGGCTGAAACAGAGGGGCTGAAACACAGGGGCTGAATCAGAGGGGCTGAATCAGAGGGGCTGAAACAGAGGGCGAGAAACAGAGGGGCTGTAACAGAGGGCGAGAAACAGTGGGGCTGAAACAGAGGGCGAGAAACAGAGGGGCTGAAACAGAGGGGCTGAAACAGTGGGGCTGAAACAGTGGGGCTGAAACAGAGGGGCTGAAACAGATGGGCGGGAAACAGAGGGGCTGAATCAGAGGGGCTGAATCAGAGGGGCTGAAACAGAGGGCGAGAAATAGAGGGGCTGAACCAGAGGGCGAGAAACAGAGGGGCTGAAACAGAGGGCGAGAAACAGAGGGGCTGAAACAGAGGGGCTGAAACAGAGGGGCTGAAACAGAAGGGCTGAATCAGAGGGGCTGATTCAGAGGGGCTGAAACAGAGGGGCTCAATCAGCGGGGCAGAAACAGAGGGCGAGAAACAGAGGGGCTGAAACAGAGGGCGAGAAACAGCGGGGCAGAAACAGAGGGGCTGAAACAGAGGGGCTGAAACAGAGGGGCTGAATCAGAGTGGCTGAATCAGAGGGCGAGAAACAGAGGGGCTGAAACAGAGGGGCTGAAACAGAGGGGCTGAAACAGAGTGGATGAAACAGAGGGGCTGAAACAGAGGGGCTGAAACAGAGAACGAGAAACAGAGGGTCTGATACAGAGGGCGAGAAACAGAGGGTCTGAAACAGAGTGCGAGAAACAGAGGGTGAGAAACAGAGGGCGAGAAACAGAGGGGCTGAAACAGAGGGGCTGAATCAGAGGGGCTGAAACTGAGGGGCTGAATCAGAGGAGCTGAAACAGAGGGGCTGAATCAGAGGGGCTGAAACAGAGGGCGAGAAACAGAGGTGCTGAAACAGAGTGGCTGAAACAGAGGCGCTGACAAAGAGGGTGAGAAACAGAGGGGCTGAAACAGTGGGGCTGAAACAGAGGGGCTGAAACAGAGGGGCTAAAACAGAGGGGCTCAAACAGAGGGCGAGAAACAGAGGGGCTGAAACAGAGGGCGAGAAACAGAGGGGCTGAAACAGAGGGCGAGAAACAGAGGGTGAGAAACACAGGGCGAGATACAGAGGGGCTGAAACAGAGGGGCTGAAACAGAGGGGCTGAAACACAGGGGCTGAATCAGAGGGGCTGAATCAGAGGGGCTGAAACAGAGGGCGAGAAACAGAGGGGCTGAAACAGAGGGCGAGAAACAGAGGGGCTGAAACAGAGGGCGAGAAACAGAGGGGCTGAAACAGAGGGGCTGAAACAGTGGGGCTGAAACAGAGGGGCTGAAACAGAGGGGCTGAAACAGATGGGCGGAAACAGAGGGGCTGAATCAGAGGGCTGAATCAGAGGGGCTGAAACAGAGGGCGAGAAATAGAGGGGCTGAAACAGAGGGCGAGAAACAGAGGGGCTGAAACAGAGGGCGAGAAACAGAGGGGCTGAAACAGAGGGGCTGAAACAGAGGGGCTGAAACAGAAGGGCTGAATCACAGGGGCAGATTCGGAGGGGCTGAAACAGAAGGGCTCAATCAGCGGGGCTGAAACAGAGGGCGAGAAACAGAGGGGCTGAAACAGAGGGCGAGAAACAGCGGGGCAGAAACACAGGGCCAGTAACAGAGGGGCTGAAACAGAGGGGCTGAAACAGAGGGCGAGAAACAGTGGGGCTGAATCAGAGGGGCTGAAACAGAGGGCGAGAAACAGATGGGCTGAAACAGAGGGCGAGAAACAGAGGGGCTGAAACAGAGGGTGAGAAACATAGGGGCTGAAACAGAGCGAGAGAAACAGAGGGGCTGAAACAGCTGATCTAAAACAGAGGGTCTGAATCAGAGGGGCTGATTCAGAGGGGCTGAAACAGCGGGGCTGAATCAGAGGGGCTGAAACAGAGGGCGAGAAACAGAGGGGCTGAAACAGAGGGTGAGAAACAGAGGGGCAGAAACAGAGGGTGAGAAACAGAGGGGCTGAAACAGAGAGTGCGAAACAGCGGGGCTGAAACAGAGGGCGAGAAACAGAGGGGCTGAAACAGAGGGGCTGAAACAGTGGGACTAAATCAGAGGGGCTGAAACAGAGGGCGAGAAACAGAGGGGCTGAAACAGAAGGCGAGAAACAGAGAGGCTGAAACAGAGTGGCTGAAACAGAGGGGCTGAAACAGAGGGCGAGAAACAGAGGGGCTGAAACAGAGGGCGAGAAACAGAGGGGCTGATACAGAGGGGCTGAAACAGAAGGGCTGAAACAGAGGGGCTGATACAGAGGGCGAGAAACAGAGGGGCTGAATCAGAGGGACTGAAACAGAGGGGCTGAATCAGCGGGGCTGAAACAGAGGGCGAGAAACAGAGAGGCTGAAACAGAGGGCGAGAAACAGAGGGGCAGAAACAGAGGGCGAGAAACAGAGGGGCTGAAACAGAGGGGCTGAAACTGAGAGCGCAAAACAGAGTGGCTGAAACAGAGGGCGAGAAACAGAGGGGCTGAATGAGAGGGCGAGAAACAGAGGGCGAGAAACAGAGGGGCTGAAACAGAGGGGCTGAAACAGAGTGGCTGAAACAGAGGGGCTGAAACAGAGGGGCTGAAACGGAGAATGAGAAACAGAGGGTCTGATACAGAGGGCGAGAAACAGAGGGGCTGAAACAGAGTGCGAGAAACAGAGGGTGAGAAACAGAGGGCGAGAAACAGAGGGGCTGTAACAGAGGGGCTGAAACAGAGGGGCTGAAACAGAGGGGCTGAATCAGAGGGGCTGAAACAGAGGGGCTGAACCTGAGGGGCTGAAACAGAGGGCGAGAAACAGAGGTGCTGAAACAGAGTGGCTGAAACAGAGGCGCTGACAAAGAGGGCGAGAAACAGAGGGGCTGAAACAGTGGGGTTGAAACAGAGGTCGAGAAACAGAGGGGCTGAAACAGAGGGGCTGAAACAGAGGTGCTGAATCAGAGGGGCTGAAACAGAGTGGCTGAAACAGAGGGCGAGAAACAGAGGGGCTGAAACAGAGGGGCTGAGACAGAGTGGCTGAAACAGAGGGGCTGAAACAGAGGGGCTGAAACAGAGGGGCTGAAACACAGGGGCTGAATCAGAGGGGCTGAATCAGAGGGGCTGAATCAGAGGGGCTGAAACAGAGGGCGAGAAACAGAGGGGCTGTAACAGAGGGCGAGAAACAGAGGGGCTGAAACAGAGGGCGAGAAACAGAGGGGCTGAAACAGAGGGGCTGAAACAGTGGGGCTGAAACAGTGGGGCTGAAACAGAGGGGCTGAAACAGATGGGCGGGAAACAGAGGGGCTGAATCAGAGGGGCTGAATCAGAGGGGCTGAAACAGAGGGCGAGAAATAGAGGGGCTGAAACAGAGGGCGAGAAACAGAGGGGCTGAAACAGAGGGCGAGAAACAGAGGGGCTGAAACAGAGGGGCTGAAACAGAGGGGCTGAAACAGAAGGGCTGAATCAGAGGGGCTGATTCAGAGGGGCTGAAACAGAGGGGCTCAATCAGCGGGGCTGAAACAGAGGGCGAGAAACAGAGGGGCTGAAACAGAGGGCGAGAAACAGTGGGGCAGAAACAGAGGGGCTGAAACAGAGGGGCTGAATCAGAATGGCTGAATCAGAGGGCGAGAAACAGAGGGGCTGAAACAGAGGGGCTGAAAAGAGGGGCTGAAACAGAGTGGATGAAACAGAGGGGCTGAAACAGAGGGGCTGAAACAGAGAACGAGAAACAGACGGTCTGATACAGAAGGCGAGAAACAGAGGGTCTGAAACAGAGTGCGAGAAACAGAGGGTGAGAAACAGAGGGCGAGAAACAGAGGGGCTGAAACAGAGGGGCTGAATCAGAGGGGCTGAAACAGAGGGGCTGAATCAGAGGGGCTGAAACAGAGTGGTTGAAACAGAGGCGCTAACAAAGAGGGTGAGACACAGAGGGGCTGAAACAGTGGGGCTGAAACAGAGGGGCTGAAACAGAGGGGCTAAAACAGAGGGGCTCAAACAGAGGGCGAGAAACAGAGGGGCTGAAACAGAGGGCGAGAAACAGAGGGGCTGAAACAGAGGGCGAGAAACAGAGGGTGAGAAACACAGGGCGAGATACAGAGGGGCTGAAACAGAGGGGCTGAAACAGAGGGGCTGAAACACAGGGGCTGAATCAGAGGGGCTGAATCAGAGGGGCTGAAACAGAGGGCGAGAAACAGAGGGGCTGAAACAGAGGGCGAGAAACAGAGGGGCTGAAACAGAGGGCGAGAAACAGAGGGGCTGAAACAGAGGGGCTGAAACAGTGGGGCTGAAACAGAGGGGCTGAAACAGAGGGGCTGAAACAGATGGGCGGGAAACAGAGGGGCTGAATCAGAGGGGCTGAATCAGAGGGGCTGAAACAGAGGGCGAGAAATAGAGGGGCTGAAACAGAGTGTCTGAAACAGAGGTGCTGACAAAGAGGGCGAGAAACAGAGGGGCTGAAACAGAGGGCGAGAAACAGAGGTGCTGAAACAGAGTGGCTGAAACAGAGGCGCTGACAAAGAGGGCGAGAAACAGAGGGGCTGAAACAGTGGGGTTGAAACAGAGGTCGAGAAACAGAGGGGCTGAAACAGAGGGGCTGAAACAGAGGTGCTGAATCAGAGGGGCTGAAACAGAGTGGCTGAAACAGAGGGCGAGAAACAGAGGGGCTGAAACAGAGGGGCTGAAACAGAGTGGCTGAAACAGAGGGGCTGAAACAGAGGGGCTGAAACAGAGGGGCTGAAACACAGGGGCTGAATCAGAGGGGCTGAATCAGAGGGGCTGAAACAGAGGGCGAGAAACAGAGGGGCTGTAACAGAGGGCGAGAAACAGTGGGGCTGAAACAGAGGGCGAGAAACAGAGGGGCTGAAACAGAGGGGCTGAAACAGTGGGGCTGAAACAGTGGGGCTGAAACAGAGGGGCTGAAACAGATGGGCGGGAAACAGAGGGGCTGAATCAGAGGGGCTGAATCAGAGGGGCTGAAACAGAGGGCGAGAAATAGAGGGGCTGAACCAGAGGGCGAGAAACAGAGGGGCTGAAACAGAGGGCGAGAAACAGAGGGGCTGAAACAGAGGGGCTGAAACAGAGGGGCTGAAACAGAAGGGCTGAATCAGAGGGGCTGATTCAGAGGGGCTGAAACAGAGGGGCTCAATCAGCGGGGCAGAAACAGAGGGCGAGAAACAGAGGGGCTGAAACAGAGGGCGAGAAACAGCGGGGCAGAAACAGAGGGGCTGAAACAGGGGGGCTGAAACAGAGGGGCTGAATCAGAGTGGCTGAATCAGAGGGCGAGAAACAGAGGGGCTGAAACAGAGGGGCTGAAACAGAGGGGCTGAAACAGAGTGGATGAAACAGAGGGGCTGAAACAGAGGGGCTGAAACAGAGAACGAGAAACAGAGGGTCTGATACAGAGGGCGAGAAACAGAGGGTCTGAAACAGAGTGCGAGAAACAGAGGGTGAGAAACAGAGGGCGAGAAACAGAGGGGCTGAAACAGAGGGGCTGAATCAGAGGGGCTGAAACAGAGGGGCTGAATCAGAGGGGCTGAAACAGAGGGGCTGAATCAGAGGGGCTGAAACAGAGGGCGAGAAACAGAGGTGCTGAAACAGAGTGGCTGAAACAGAGGCGCTGACAAAGAGGGTGAGAAACAGAGGGGCTGAAACAGTGGGGCTGAAACAGAGGGGCTGAAACAGAGGGGCTAAAACAGAGGGGCTCAAACAGAGGGCGAGAAACAGAGGGGCTGAAACAGAGGGCGAGAAACAGAGGGGCTGAAACAGAGGGCGAGAAACAGAGGGTGAGAAACACAGGGCGAGATACAGAGGGGCTGAAACAGAGGGGCTGAAACAGAGGGGCTGAAACACAGGGGCTGAATCAGAGGGGCTGAATCAGAGGGGCTGAAACAGAGGGCGAGAAACAGAGGGGCTGAAACAGAGGGCGAGAAACAGAGGGGCTGAAACAGAGGGCGAGAAACAGAGGGGCTGAAACAGAGGGGCTGAAACAGTGGGGCTGAAACAGAGGGGCTGAAACAGAGGGGCTGAAACAGATGGGCGGGAAACAGAGGGGCTGAATCAGAGGGGCTGAATCAGAGGGGCTGAAACAGAGGGCGAGAAATAGAGGGGCTGAAACAGAGGGCGAGAAACAGAGGGGCTGAAACAGAGGGCGAGAAACAGAGGGGCTGAAACAGAGGGGCTGAAACAGAGGGGCTGAAACAGAAGGGCTGAATCACAGGGGCTGATTCTGAGGGGCTGAAACAGAAGGGCTCAATCAGCGGGGCTGAAACAGAGGGCGAGAAACAGAGGGGCTGAAACAGAGGGCGAGAAACAGCGGGGCAGAAACAGAGGGCCAGAAACAGAGGGGCTGAAACAGAGGGGCTGAAACAGAGGGCGAGAAACAGAGGGGCTGAAACAGAGGGCGAGAAACAGAGGGGCTGAAACAGAGGGGCTGAAACAGAGGTGCTGAAACAGAGGGGCTGAAACAGAGGGCGAGAAACAGAGGGGCTGAAACAGAGGTCGAGAAACAGAGGGGCTGAAAGAGAGGGCGAGAAACAGAGGGGCTGAATCAGAGTGGCTGAAACAGAGGGTGAGAAACAGAGTGGCTGAAACAGAGGGCGAGAAACAGAGTGGCTGAAACAGACCGGTGAAACAGAGGTGTTGAAACAGAGGGCGAGAAACAGAGGGGCTGAAACAGAGGGGCTGAAACAGAGTGGCTGGAACAGAGGGGCTGAAACAGAGGGCGAGAAACTGAGGGGCTGAAACAGAGTGTCTGAAACAGAGGCGCTGACAAAGAGGGCGAGAAACAGAGGGGCTGAAACAGAGGGCGAGAAACAGAGGTGCTGAAACAGAGTGGCTGAAACAGAGGCGCTGACAAAGAGGGCGAGAAACAGAGGGGCTGAAACAGTGGGGTTGAAACAGAGGTCGAGAAACAGAGGGGCTGAAACAGAGGGGCTGAAACAGAGGTGCTGAATCAGAGGGGCTGAAACAGAGTGGCTGAAACAGAGGGCGAGAAACAGAGGGGCTGAAACAGAGGGGCTGAAACAGAGTGGCTGAAACAGAGGGGCTGAAACAGAGGGGCTGAAACAGAGGGGCTGAAACACAGGGGCTGAATCAGAGGGGCTGAATCAGAGGGGCTGAAACAGAGGGCGAGAAACAGAGGGGCTGTAACATAGGGCGAGAAACAGTGGGGCTGAAACAGAGGGCGAGAAACAGAGGGGCTGAAACAGAGGGGCTGAAACAGTGGGGCTGAAACAGTGGGGCTGAAACAGAGGGGCTGAAACAGATGGGCGGGAAACAGAGGGGCTGAATCAGAGGGGCTGAATCAGAGGGGCTGAAACAGAGGGCGAGAAATAGAGGGGCTGAAACAGAGGGCGAGAAACAGAGGGGCTGAAACAGAGGGCGAGAAACAGAGGGGCTGAAGCAGAGGGGCTGAAACAGAGGGGCTGAAACAGAAGGGCTGAATCAGAGGGGCTGATTCAGAGGGGCTGAAACAGAGGGGCTCAATCAGCGGGGCTGAAACAGAGGGCGAGAAACAGAGGGGCTGAAACAGAGGGCGAGAAACAGCGGGGCAGAAACAGAGGGGCTGAAACAGAGGGGCTGAAACAGAGGGGCTGAATCAGAGTGGCTGAATCAGAGGGCGAGAAACAGAGGGGCTGAAACAGAGGGGCTGAAACAGAGGGGCTGAAACAGAGTGGATGAAACAGAGGGGCTGAAACAGAGGGGCTGAAACAGAGAACGAGAAACAGAGGTTATGATACAGAGGGCGAGAAACAGAGGGTCTGAAACAGAGTGCGAGAAACAGAGGGTGAGAAACAGAGGGCGAGAAACAGAGGGGCTGAAACAGAGGGGCTGAATCAGAGGGGCTGAAACAGAGGGGCTGAATCAGAGGGGCTGAAACAGAGGGGCTGAATCAGAGGGGCTGAAACAGAGGGCGAGAAACAGAGGTGCTGAAACAGAGTGGTTGAAACAGAGGCGCTGACAAAGAGGGCGAGAAACAGAGGGGCTGAAACAGTGGGGCTGCAACAGAGGGGCTGAAACAGAGGGGCTAAAACAGAGGGGCTCAAACAGAGGGCGAGGAACAGAGGGGCTGAAACAGAGGGCGAGAAACAGAGGGGCTGAAACAGAGGGCGAGAAACAGAGGGTGAGAAACACAGGGCGAGATATAGAGGGGCTGAAACAGAGGGGCTGAAACAGAGGGGCTGAAACACAGGGGCTGAATCAGAGGGGCTGAATCAGAGGGGCTGAAACAGAGGGCGAGAAACAGAGGGGCTGAAACAGAGGGCGAGAAACAGAGGGGCTGAAACAGAGGGCGAGAAACAGAGGGGCTGAAACAGAGGGGCTGAAACAGTGGGGCTGAAACAGAGGGGCTGAAAGAGAGGGGCTGAAACAGATGGGCGGGAAACAGAGGGGCTGAATCAGAGGGGCTGAATCAGAGGGGCTGAAACAGAGGGCGAGAAATAGAGGGGCTGAAACAGAGGGCGAGAAACAGTGGGGCTGAAACAGAGGGCGAGAAACAGAGGGGCTGAAACAGAGGGGCTGAAACAGTGGGGCTGAAACAGTGGGGCTGAAACAGAGGGGCTGAAACAGATGGGCGAGAAACAGAGGTGCTGAAACAGAGTGGCTGAAACAGAGGCGCTGACAAAGAGGGCGAGAAACAGAGGGGCTGAAACAGTGGGGTTGAAACAGAGGTCGAGAAACAGAGGGGCTGAAACAGAGGGGCTGAAACAGAGGTGCTGAATCAGAGGGGCTGAAACAGAGTGGCTGAAACAGAGGGCGAGAAACAGAGGTGCTGAAACAGAGTGGCTGAAACAGAGGCGCTGACAAAGAGGGCGAGAAACAGAGGGGCTGAAACAGTGGGGTTGAAACAGAGGTCGAGAAACAGAGGGGCTGAAACAGAGGGGCTGAAACAGAGGTGCTGAATCAGAGGGGCTGAAACAGAGTGGCTGAAACAGAGGGCGAGAAACAGAGGGGCTGAAACAGAGGGGCTGAAACAGAGTGGCTGAAACAGAGGGGCTGAAACAGAGGGGCTGAAACAGAGGGTCTGAAACACAGGGGCTGAATCAGAGGGGCTGAATCAGAGGGGCTGAAACAGAGGGCGAGAAACAGAGGGGCTGTAACAGAGGGCGAGAAACAGTGGGGCTGAAACAGAGGGCGAGAAACAGAGGGGCTGAAACAGAGGGGCTGAAACAGTGGGGCTGAAACAGTGGGGCTGAAACAGAGGGGCTGAAACAGATGGGCGGGAAACAGAGGGGCTGAATCAGAGGGGCTGAATCAGAGGGGCTGAAACAGAGGGCGAGAAATAGAGGGGCTGAAACAGAGGGCGAGAAACAGAGGGGCTGAAACAGAGGGCGAGAAACAGAGGGGCTGAAACAGAGGGGCTGAAACAGAGGGGCTGAAACAGAAGGGCTGAATCAGAGGGGCTGATTCAGAGGGGCTGAAACAGAGGGGTGAAACAGAGGGGTTGAAACAGAGGGCGAGAAACAGAGGGGCTGAAACAGAGGGGCTGAAACAGAGTGGCTGAAACAGAGGGGCTGAAACAGAGGGGCTGAAACAGAGGGGCTGAAACAGAGTGGCTGAAACAGAGGGGCTGAAAGAGAAGGGCTGGAACAGAGGGGGAGAAACAGAGGGGCTGAAACAGAGGGGCTGAATCAGAGGGGCTGAAACAGAGGGCGAGAAACAGAGGGCCTGAAACAGAGGGGCTGAAACAGAGGGTCTGAAACAGAGGGCGAGAAACAGAGGGTCTGAAACAGAGGGCGAGAAGCAGAGGGGCTGAAACAGAGGGGCGGGAAACAGAGGGGCTGAATCAGAGGGGGTGAATCAGAGGGGCTGAATCAGAGGGGCTGAAACAGAGGGGCTGAAACAGAGGGCGAGAAACAGAGGGGCTGAAACAGAGGGGGTGAAACAGAGAGCGAGAAACAGAGGGGCTGAATCAGCAGGGCTGAATCAGAGGGGCAGAATCAGAGGGGCTGAAACAGAGGGGCTGAATCTGAGGGGCTGAAACAGAGGGCGAGAAACCGAGGGGCTGAAACAGAGGGCGAGAAACAGAGGGGCTGAAACAGAGGGGCTGAAACAGACGGGCTGAAACAGAGGGGCTGAATCAGAGTGGCTGAATCAGAGGGGCTGAAACAGAGGGCGAGAAACAGAGGTGCTGAAACAGAGGGCGAGAAACAGAGGGGCTGAAACAGAGGGCGAGAAACAGAGGGGCTGAAACACTGGGCGCGAAACAGATGGGCTGAAACAGAGGGCGAGAAACAGAGGGGCTGAAACAGAGGGGCTGAATCAGAGGGGCTGAAACAGAGGGCGAGAAACAGAGGGGCTGAAACAGAGTGTCTGAAACAGAGGCGCTGACAAAGAGGGCGAGAAACAGAGGGGCTGAAACAGTGGGGCTGAAACAGAGGGGCTGAAACAGAGGGGCTAAAACAGAGGGGCTCAAACAGAGGGCGAGAAACAGAGGGGCTGAAACAGAGGGCGAGAAACAGAGGGGCTGAAACAGAGGGCGAGAAACAGAGGGTGAGAAACACAGGGCGAGATACAGAGGGGCTGAAACAGAGGGGCTGAAACAGAGGGGCTGAAACACAGGGGCTGAATCAGAGGGGCTGAATCAGAGGGGCTGAAACAGAGTGGCTGAAACAGAGGGGCTGAAACAGAGGGGCTGAAACAGAGGGGCTGAAACAGAGTGGCTGAAACAGAGGGGCTGAAAGAGAGGGGCTGGAACAGAGGGGGAGAAACAGAGGGGCTGAAACAGAGGGGCTGAATCAGAGGGGCTGAAACAGAGGGCGAGAAACAGAGGGGCTGAAACAGAGGGCGTGAAACAGAGGGGCTGAAACAGAGGGCAAGGAACAGAGGGGCTGAAACAGAGGGGCTGAAACAGAAGGGCCGGAAACAGAGGGGCTGAATCAGAGGGGCTGAATCAGAGGGGCTGAAACAGAGGACGAGAAACAGAGTGTAAGAAACAGAGGGCGAGAAACAGAGGGCGAGAATCAGAGGGGCTGAAACAGAGGGGCTGAATCAAAGGGGCTGATTCAGAGGGGCAGAAACAGAGGGGCTGAATCAGCGGGGCTGAAACAGAAGGCGAGAAACAGAGGGGCTGAAACAGAGGGCGAGAAACAGAGGGGCTGAAACAGAGGGCGAGAAACAGTGGGGCTGAATCAGAGGGGCTGAAACAGAGGGCGAGAAACAGAGGGGCTGAAACAGAGGGCGAGAAACAGAGGGGCTGAAACAGAGGGTGAGAAACATAGGGGCTGAAACAGAGCGCGAGAAACAGAGGGGCTGAAACAGCGGATCTAAAACAGAGGGTCTGAATCAGAGGGGCTGATTCAGAGGGGCTGAAACAGAGGGGCTGAATCAGAGGGGCTGAAACAGAGGGCGAGAAACAGAGGGGCTGAAACAGAGGGGCTGAAACAGAGGGTGAGAAACAGAGGGGCAGAAACAGAGGGTGAGAAACAGAGGGGCTGAAACAGAGGGGCTGAAACAGAGAGTGCGAAACTGAGGGGCTGAAACAGAGGGCGAGAAACAGAGGGGCTGAAACAGAGGGGCTGAAACAGTGGGACTAAATGAGATGGGCTGAAACAGAGGGCGAGTAACAGAGGGGCTGAAACAGAAGGCGAGAAACAGAGAGGCTGAAACAGAGTGGCTGAAACAGAGGGGCTGAAACAGAGGGGCTGAAACAGAGGGCGAGAAACAGAGGGGCTGAAACAGAGGGCGAGAAACAGAGGGGCTGATACAGAGGGGCTGAAACAGAAGGGCTGAAACAGAGGGGCTGAAACAGAGGGCGAGAAACAGAGGGGCTGAATCAGAGGGACTGAAACAGAGGGGCTGAATCAGCGGGGCTGAAACAGAGGGCGAGAAACAGAGAGGCTGAAACAGAGGGCGAGAAACAGAGGGGCAGAAACAGAGGGCGAGAAACAGAGGGGCTGAAACAGAGGGGCTGAAACTGAGAGCGCGAAACAGAGTGGCTGAAACAGAGGGCGAGAAACAGAGGGGCTGAAACAGAGGGCGAGAAACAGAGGGCGAGAAACAGAGGGGCTGAAACAGAGTGGCTGAAACAGAGTGACTGAAACAGAGGGGCTGAAACAGAGGGGCTGAAACGGAGAACGAGAAACAGAGGGTCTGATACAGAGGGCGAGAAACAGAGGGGCTGAAACAGAGTGCGAGAAACAGAGGGTGAGAAACAGAGGGCGAGAAACAGAGGGGCTGTAACAGAGGGGCTGAAACAGAGGGGCTGAAACAGAGGGGCTGAATCAGAGGGGCTGAAACAGAGGGGCTGAATCAGAGGGGCTGAAACAGAGGGCGAGAAACAGAGGTGCTGAAACAGAGTGGCTGAAACAGAGGCGCTGACAAAGAGGGCGAGAAACAGAGGGGCTGAAACAGAGGGGCTGAAACAGAGGTGCTGAATCAGAGGGGCTGAAACAGAGTGGCTGAAACAGAGGGCGAGAAACAGAGGGGCTGAAACAGAGGGGCTGAAACAGAGTGGCTGAAACAGAGGGGCTGAAACAGAGGGGCTGAAACAGAGGGGCTGAAACACAGGGGCTGAATCAGAGGGGCTGAATCAGAGGGGCTGAAACAGAGGGCGAGAAACAGAGGGGCTGTAACAGAGGGCGAGAAACAGTGGGGCTGAAACAGAGGGCGAGAAACAGAGGGGCTGAAACAGAGGGGCTGAAACAGTGGGGCTGAAACAGTGGGGCTGAAACAGAGGGGCTGAAACAGATGGGCGGGAAACAGAGGGGCTGAAACAGAGGGGCTGAATCAGAGGGGCTGAATCAGAGGGGCTGAAACAGAGGGCGAGAAATAGAGGGGCTGAAACAGAGTGCGAGAAACAGAGGGTGAGAAACAGAGGGCGAGAAACAGAGGGGCTGAAACAGAGGGGCTGAATCAGAGGGGCTGAAACAGAGGGGCTGAATCAGAGGGGCTGAAACAGAGGGGCTGAATCAGAGGGGCTGAAACAGAGGGCGAGAAACAGAGGTGCTGAAACAGAGTGGCTGAAACAGAAGCGCTGACAAAGAGGGCGAGAAACAGAGGGGCTGAAACAGTGGGGCTGAAACAGAGGGGCTGAAACAGAGGGGCTAAAACAGAGGGGCTCAAACAGAGGGCGAGAAACAGAGGGGCTGAAACAGAGGGCGAGAAACAGAGGGTGAGAAACACAGGGCGAGATACAGAGGGTGAGAAACACAGGGCGAGATACAGAGGGGCTGAAGCAGAGGGGCTGAAACAGAGGGGCTGAAACAGAGGGTGAGAAACAGAGGGGCTGAAACAGAGGGCGAGAAACAGAGGGGCTGAAACAGAGGGCGAGAAACAGAGGGGCTGAAACAGAGGGGCTGAAACAGTGGGGCTGAAACAGAGGGGCTGAAACAGAGGGGCTGAAACAGATGGGCGGGAAACAGAGGGGCTGAATCAGAGGGGCTGAATCAGAGGGGCTGAAACAGAGGGCGAGAAATAGAGGGGCTGAAACAGAGGGCGAGAAACAGAGGGGCTGAAACAGAGGGGCTGAAACAGAGGGGCTGAAACAGAAGGGCTGAATCACAGGGGCTGATTCTGAGGGGCTGAAACAGAGGGGCTCAATCAGCGGGGCTGAAACAGAGGGCGAGAAACAGAGGGGCTGAAACAGAGGGCGAGAAACAGCGGGGCAGAAACAGAGGGCCAGAAACAGAGGGGCTGAAACAGAGGGCGAGAAACAGAGGGGCTGAAACAGAGGGCGAGAAACAGAGGGGCTGAAACAGAGGGGCTGAAACAGAGGTGCTGAAACAGAGGGGCTGAAACAGAGGGCGAGAAACAGAGGGGCTGAAACAGAGGTCGAGAAACAGAGGGGCTGAAAGAGAGGGCGAGAAACAGAGGGGCTGAATCAGAGTGGCTGAAACAGAGGGTGAGAAACAGAGTGGCTGAAACAGAGGGCGAGAAACAGAGTGGCTGAAACAGACCGGTGAAACAGAGGTGTTGAAACAGAGGGCGAGAAACAGAGGTGCTGAAACAAAGGGGCTGAAACAGAGTGGCTGGAACAGAGGGGCTGAAACAGAGGGGCTGAAACAGAGGGGCTGAAACAGAGTGGCTGAAACAGAGGGGCTGAAAGAGAGGGGCTGGAACAGAGGGGGAGAAACAGAGGGGCTGAAACAGAGGGGCTGAATCAGAGGGGCTGAAACAGAGGGCGAGAAACAGAGGGGCTGAAACAGAGGGCGAGAAACAGAGGAGCTGAAACAGAGGGCGAGAAACAGAGGCGCTGAAACAGAGGTGCTGAAACAGAGGGGCTGAAACAGAGGGCGAGAAACAGAGGGGCTGAAACAGAGGGCGAGAAACAGAGGGGCTGAAACAGAGGGGCGGGAAACAGAGGGGCTGAATCAGAGGGGCTGAATCAGAGGGGCTGAATCAGAGGGGCTGAAACAGAGGGTGAGAAACAGAGGGACTGAAACAGAGGGGCTGAAACAGAGGGGCTGAAACAGAGGGGCTGAAACAGAGGGCGAGAAACAGAGGGGCTGAAACAGAGGGCGAGAAACAGAGGGGCTGAAACAGAGGGGCTGAAACAGAAGGGCGGGAAACAGAGGGGCTGAATCAGAGGGGCTGAAACAGAGGGGCTGAAACAGAAGGGCTAAGCCAGAGGGGCTGAAACAGAGGGCGAGAAACAGAGGGGCTGAAGCAGAGGGCGAGAAACAGATGGGCTGAAACAGAGGGTAAGAAACAGAGGGGCTGAAACAGTGGGGCTGAAACAGAGGGGCTGAAACAGAGGGGCTGAAACACAGGGGCTGAATCAGAGGGGCTGAATCAGAGGGGCTGAAACAGAGGGCGAGAAACAGAGGGGCTGAAACAGAGGGCGAGAAACAGAGGGGCTGAATCAGAGGGGCTGAATCAGAGGGGCTGAAACAGAGGGGCTGAAACAGAGGGGCTGAAACAGAGGGCGAGAAACAGAGGGGCTGAAACAGAGGGCGAGAAACAGTGGGGCTGAAACAGAGGGGCTGAAACAGAGGGGCTGAAACAGAAGGGCTGAAACACAGGGGCTGAATCAGAGGGGCTGAATCAGAGGGGCTGAAACAGAGGGCGAGAAACAGAGGGGCTGAAACAGAGGGCGAGAAACAGAGGGGCTGAATCAGAGGGGCTGAAACAGAGGGGCTGAAACAGAGGGGCTGAAACAGAGGGCGAGAAACAGAGGGGCTGAAACAGAGGGCGAGAAACAGAGGGGCTGAAACAGAGGGGCTGAAACAGAGGGGCTGAAACAGAAGGGCTGAATCAGAGGGGCTGAAACAGTGGGGCTGAAACAGAGGGGCTAAACCAGAGGGGCTGAAACAGAGGGCGAGAAACAGAGGGGCTGAAGCAGAGGGCGAGAAACAGAGGGGCTGAAACAGAGGGTAAGAAACAGCGGGGCTGAAACAGAGTGCGAGAAACAGAGGGTGAGAAACAGAGGGGCTGAAACAGTGGGTCTGAAACAGAGGGGCTGAAACAGAGGGGCTGAAACACAGGGGCTGAATCAGAGGGGCTGAATCAGAGGGGCTGAAACAGAGGGCGAGAAACAGAGGGGCTGAAACAGAGGGCGAGAAACAGAGGGGCTGAAACAGAGGGCGAGAAACAGAGGGGCTGAAACAGAGGGCGAGAAACAGAGGGGCTGAAACAGAGGGGCTGAAACAGATGGGCGGGAAACAGAGGGGCTGAATCAGAGGGGCTGAAACAGAGGGGCTGAAACAGAGGGGCTGAAACAGAGGGGCTGAAACAGAGGGCGAGAAACAGAGGGGCTGAAACAGAGGGCGAGAAACAGAGGGGCTGAAACAGAAGTGCTGAATCAGAGGGGCTGATTCAGAGGGGCTGAAACAGAGGGGCTCAATCAGCGGGGCTGAAACAGAGGGCGAGAAACATAGGGGCTGAAACAGAGGGCGAGAAACAGAGGGGCAGAAACAGAGGGCAAGAAACAGAGGGGCTGAAACAGAGGGGCTCAAACAGAGGGCGAGAAACAGAGGGGCTGAAACAGAGGGCGAGAAACAGAGGGGCTGAAACAGAGGGGCTGAAACAGAGGTGCTGAAACAGAGGGGCTGAAACAGAGGGCGAGAAACAGAGGGGCTGAATCAGAGTGGCTGAAACAGAGGGTGAGAAACAGAGGGGCTGAAACAGAGGGCGAGAAACAGAGTGGCTGAAACAGACGGGTGAAACAGAGGGGTTGAAACAGAGGGCGAGAAACAGAGGGGCTGAAACAGAGGGGCTGAAACAGAGTGGCTGAAACAGAGGGGCTGAAACAGAGGGGCTGAAACAGAGGGGCTGAAACAGAGTGGCTGAAACAGAGGGGCTGAAAGAGAAGGGCTGGAACAGAGGGGGAGAAACAGAGGGGCTGAAACAGAGGGGCTGAATCAGAGGGGCTGAAACAGAGGGCGAGAAACAGAGGGCCTGAAACAGAGGGGCTGAAACAGAGGGTCTGAAACAGAGGGCGAGAAACAGAGGGTCTGAAACAGAGGGCGAGAAACAGAGGGGCTGAAACAGAGGGGCGGGAAACAGAGGGGCTGAATCAGAGGGGCTGAATCAGAGGGGCTGAATCAGAGGGGCTGAAACAGAGGGGCTGAAACAGAGGGCGAGAAACAGAGGGGCTGAAACAGAGGGGGTGAAACAGAGAGCGAGAAACAGAGGGGCTGAATCAGCGGGGCTGAATCAGAGGGGCAGAATCAGAGGGGCTGAAACAGAGGGGCTGAATCTGAGGGGCTGAAACAGAGGGCGAGAAACCGAGGGGCTGAAACAGAGGGCGAGAAACAGAGGGGCTGAAACAGAGGGGCTGAAACAGACGGGCTGAAACAGAGGGGCTGAATCAGAGTGGCTGAATCAGAGGGGCTGAAACAGAGGGCGAGAAACAGAGGGGCTGAAACAGAGGGCGAGAAACAGAGGGGCTGAAACACTGGGCGCGAAACAGAGGGGCTGAAACAGAGGGCGAGAAACAGAGGGGCTGAAACAGAGGGGCTGAATCAGAGGGGCTGAAACAGAGGGCGAGAAACAGAGGGGCTGAAACAGAGTGTCTGAAACAGAGGCGCTGACAAAGAGGGCGAGAAACAGAGGGGCTGAAACAGTGGGGCTGAAACAGAGGGGCTGAAACAGAGGGGCTAAAACAGAGGGGCTGAAACAGAGGGCGAGAAACAGAGGGGCTGAAACAGAGGGCGAGAAACAGAGGG
Organism: Chiloscyllium punctatum; assembly: GCF_047496795.1. Lineage (NCBI taxonomy): Eukaryota > Metazoa > Chordata > Chondrichthyes > Orectolobiformes > Hemiscylliidae > Chiloscyllium > Chiloscyllium punctatum. Next base: position 611,672 of record NW_027309791.1, read on the forward strand.
GCTGAAACAGAGGGCGAGAAACAGAGGGTGAGAAACAGAGGCGAGATACAGAGGGGCTGAAACAGAGGGGCTGAAACAGAGGGGCTGAAACACAGGGGCTGAATCAGAGGGGCTGAATCAGAGGGGCTGAAACAGAGTGGCTGAAACAGAGGGGCTGAAACAGAGGGGCTGAAACAGAGGGGCTGAAACAGAGTGGCTGAAACAGAGGGGCTGAAAGAGAGGGGCTGGAACAGAGGGGGAGAAACAGAGGGGCTGAAACAGAGGGGCTGAATCAGAGGGGCTGAAACAGAGGGCGAGAAACAGAGGGGCTGAAACAGAGGGCGTGAAACAGAGGGGCTGAAACAGAGGGCAAGAAACAGAGGGGCTGAAACAGAGGGGCTGAAACAGAAGGGCCGGAAACAGAGGGGCTGAATCAGAGGGGCTGAATCAGAGGGGCTGAAACAGAGGACGAGAAACAGAGTGTAAGAAACAGAGGGCGAGAAACAGAGGGCGAGAATCAGAGGGGCTGAAACAGAGGGGCTGAATCAAAGGGGCTGATTCAGAGGGGCAGAAACAGAGGGGCTGAATCAGCGGGGCTGAAACAGAAGGCGAGAAACAGAGGGGCTGAAACAGAGGGCGAGAAACAGAGGGGCTGAAACAGAGGGCGAGAAACAGTGGGGCTGAATCAGAGGGGCTGAAACAGAGGGCGAGAAACAGAGGGGCTGAAACAGAGGGCGAGAAACAGAGGGGCTGAAACAGAGGGTGAGAAACATAGGGGCTGAAACAGAGCGCGAGAAACAGAGGGGCTGAAACAGCGGATCTAAAACAGAGGGTCTGAATCAGAGGGGCTGATTCAGAGGGGCTGAAACAGAGGGGCTGAATCAGAGGGGCTGAAACAGAGGGCGAGAAACAGAGGGGCTGAAACAGAGGGTGAGAAACAGAGGGGCAGAAACAGAGGGTGAGAAACAGAGGGGCTGAAACAGAGGGGCTGAAACAGAGAGTGCGAAACTGAGGGGCTGAAACAGAGTGCGAGAAACAGAGGGGCTGAAACAGAGGGGCTGAAACAGTGGGACTAAATGAGATGGGCTGAAACAGAGGGCGAGTAACAGAGGGGCTGAAACAGAAGGCGAGAAACAGAGAGGCTGAAACAGAGTGGCTGAAACAGAGGGGCTGAAACAGATGGGCTGAAACAGAGGGCGAGAAACAGAGGGGCTGAAACAGAGGGCGAGAAACAGAGGGGCTGATACAGAGGGGCTGAAACAGAAGGGCTGAAACAGTGGGCTGAAACAGAGGGCGAGAAACAGAGGGGCTGAATCAGAGGGACTGAAACAGAGGGGCTGAATCAGCGGGGCTGAAACAGAGTGCGAGAATCAGAGAGGCTGAAACAGAGGGCGAGAAACAGAGGGGCAGAAACAGAGGGCGAGAAACAGAGGGGCTGAAACAGAGGGGCTGAAACTGAGAGCGCGAAACAGAGTGGCTGAAACAGAGGGCGAGAAACAGAGGGGCTGAAACAGAGGGCGAGAAACAGAGGGCGAGAAACAGAGGGGCTGAAACAGAGTGGCTGAAACAGAGTGGCTGAAACAGAGGGGCTGAAACAGAGGGGCTGAAACGGAGAACGAGAAACAGAGGGTCTGATACAGAGGGCGAGAAACAGAGGGGCTGAAACAGAGTGCGAGAAACAGAGGGTGAGAAACAGAGGGCGAGAAACAGAGGGGCTGTAACAGAGGGGCTGAAACAGAGGGGCTGAAACAGAGGGGCTGAATCAGAGGGGCTGAAACAGAGGGGCTGAATCAGAGGGGCTGAAACAGAGGGCGAGAAACAGAGGTGCTGAAACAGAGTGGCTGAAACAGAGGCGCTGACAAAGAGGGCGAGAAACAGAGGGGCTGAAACAGAGGGGCTGAAACAGAGGTGCTGAATCAGAGGGGCTGAAACAGAGTGGCTGAAACAGAGGGCGAGAAACAGAGGGGCTGAAACAGAGGGGCTGAAACAGAGTGGCTGAAACAGAGGGGCTGAAACAGAGGGGCTGAAACAGAGGGGCTGAAACACAGGGGCTGAATCAGAGGGGCTGAATCAGAGGGGCTGAAACAGAGGGCGAGAAACAGAGGGGCTGTAACAGAGGGCGAGAAACAGTGGGGCTGAAACAGAGGGCGAGAAACAGAGGGGCTGAAACAGAGGGGCTGAAACAGTGGGGCTGAAACAGTGGGGCTGAAACAGAGGGGCTGAAACAGATGGGCGGGAAACAGAGGGGCTGAAACAGAGGGGCTGAATCAGAGGGGCTGAATCAGAGGGGCTGAAACAGAGGGCGAGAAATAGAGGGGCTGAAACAGAGGGCGAGAAACAGAGGGGCTGAAACAGAGGGCGAGAAACAGAGGGGCTGAAACAGAGGGGCTGAAACAGAGGGGCTGAAACAGAAGGGCTGAATCAGAGGGGCTGATTCAGAGGGGCTGAAACAGAGGGGCTCAATCAGCGGGGCTGAAACAGAGGGCGAGAAACAGAGGGGCTGAAACAGAGGGCGAGAAACAGTGGGGCAGAAACAGAGGGGCTGAAACAGAGGGGCTGAAACAGAGGGGCTGAATCAGAGTGGCTGAATCAGAGGGCGAGAAACAGAGGGGCTGAAACAGAGGGGCTGAAACAGAGGGGCTGAAACAGAGTGGATGAAACAGAGGGGCTGAAACAGAGGGGCTGAAACAGAGAACGAGAAACAGAGGGTCTGATACAGAGGGCGAGAAACAGAGGGTCTGAAACAGAGTGCGAGAAACAGAGGGTGAGAAACAGAGGGCGAGAAACAGAGGGGCTGAAACAGAGGGGCTGAATCAGAGGGGCTGAAACAGAGGGGCTGAATCAGAGGGGCTGAAACAGAGGGGCTGAATCAGAGGGGCTGAAACAGAGGGCGAGAAACAGAGGTGCTGAAACAGAGTGGCTGAAACAGAGGCGCTGACAACGAGGGCGAGAAACAGAGGGGCTAAAACAGTGGGGCTGAAACAGAGGGGCTGAAACAGAGGGGCGGGAAACAGAGGGGCTGAATCAGAGGGGCTGAATCAGAGGGGCTGAATCAGAGGGGCTGAAACAGAGGGGCTGAAACAGAGGGCGAGAAACAGAGGGGCTGAAACAGAGGGGGTGAAACAGAGAGCGAGAAACAGAGGGGCTGAATCAGCGGGGCTGAATCAGAGGGGCAGAATCAGAGGGGCTGAAACAGAGGGGCTGAATCTGAGGGGCTGAAACAGAGGGCGAGAAACCGAGGGGCTGAAACAGAGGGCGAGAAACAGAGGGGCTGAAACAGAGGGGCTGAAACAGACGGGCTGAAACAGAGGGGCTGAATCAGAGTGGCTGAATCAGAGGGGCTGAAACAGAGGGCGAGAAACAGAGGGGCTGAAACAGAGGGCGAGAAACAGAGGGGCTGAAACAGAGGGCGAGAAACAGAGGGGCTGAAACACTGGGCGCGAAACAGAGGGGCTGAAACAGAGGGCGAGAAACAGAGGGGCTGAAACAGAGGGGCTGAATCAGAGGGGCTGAAACAGAGGGCGAGAAACAGAGGGGCTGAAAGAGAGTGTCTGAAACAGAGGCGCTGACAAAGAGGGCGAGAAACAGAGGGGCTGAAACAGTGGGGCTGAAACAGAGGGGCTGAAACAGAGGGGCTAAAACAGAGGGGATGAAACAGAGGGCGAGAAACAGAGGGGCTGAAACAGAGGGCGAGAAACAGAGGGGCTGAAACAGAGGGCGAGAAACAGAGGGTGAGAAACAGAGGCGAGATACAGAGGGGCTGAAACAGAGGGGCTGAAACAGAGGGGCTGAAACACAGGGGCTGAATCAGAGGGGCTGAATCAGAGGGGCTGAAACAGAGTGGCTGAAACAGAGGGGCTGAAACAGAGGGGCTGAAACAGAGGGGCTGAAACAGAGTGGCTGAAACAGAGGGGCTGAAAGAGAGGGGCTGGAACAGAGGGGGAGAAACAGAGGGGCTGAAACAGAGGGGCTGAATCAGAGGGGCTGAAACAGAGGGCGAGAAACAGAGGGGCTGAAACAGAGGGCGTGAAACAGAGGGGCTGAAACAGAGGGCAAGAAACAGAGGGGCTGAAACAGAGGGGCTGAAACAGAAGGGCCGGAAACAGAGGGGCTGAATCAGAGGGGCTGAATCAGAGGGGCTGAAACAGAGGACGAGAAACAGAGTGTAAGAAACAGAGGGCGAGAAACAGAGGGCGAGAATCAGAGGGGCTGAAACAGAGGGGCTGAATCAAAGGGGCTGATTCAGAGGGGCAGAAACAGAGGGGCTGAATCAGCGGGGCTGAAACAGAAGGCGAGAAACAGAGGGGCTGAAACAGAGGGCGAGAAACAGAGGGGCTGAAACAGAGGGCGAGAAACAGTGGGGCTGAATCAGAGGGGCTGAAACAGAGGGCGAGAAACAGAGGGGCTGAAACAGAGGGCGAGAAACAGAGGGGCTGAAACAGAGGGTGAGAAACATAGGGGCTGAAACAGAGCGCGAGAAACAGAGGGGCTGAAACAGCGGATCTAAAACAGAGGGTCTGAATCAGAGGGGCTGATTCAGAGGGGCTGAAACAGAGGGGCTGAATCAGAGGGGCTGAAACAGAGGGCGAGAAACAGAGGGGCTGAAACAGAGGGTGAGAAACAGAGGGGCAGAAACAGAGGGTGAGAAACAGAGGGGCTGAAACAGAGGGGCTGAAACAGAGAGTGCGAAACTGAGGGGCTGAAACAGAGGGCGAGAAACAGAGGGGCTGAAACAGAGGGGCTGAAACAGTGGGACTAAATGAGATGGGCTGAAACAGAGGGCGAGTAACAGAGGGGCTGAAACAGAAGGCGAGAAACAGAGAGGCTGAAACAGAGTGGCTGAAACAGAGGGGCTGAAACAGAGGGGCTGAAACAGAGGGCGAGAAACAGAGGGGCTGAAACAGAGGGCGAGAAACAGAGGGGCTGATACAGAGGGGCTGAAACAGAAGGGCTGAAACAGAGGGGCTGAAACAGAGGGCGAGAAACAGAGGGGCTGAATCAGAGGGACGGAAACAGAGGGGCTGAATCAGCGGGGCTGAAACAGAGGGCGAGAAACAGAGAGGCTGAAACAGAGGGCGAGAAACAGAGGGGCAGAAACAGAGGGCGAGAAACAGAGGGTGAGAAACAGAGGGCGAGAAACAGAGGGGCTGTAACAGAGGGGCTGAAACAGAGGGGCTGAAACAGAGGGGCTGAATCAGAGGGGCTGAAACAGAGGGGCTGAATCAGAGGGGCTGAAACAGAGGGCGAGAAACAGAGGTGCTGAAACAGAGTGGCTGAAACAGAGGCGCTGACAAAGAGGGCGAGAAACAGAGGGGCTGAAACAGAGGGGCTGAAACAGAGGTGCTGAATCAGAGGGGCTGAAACAGAGTGGCTGAAACAGAGGGCGAGAAACAGAGGGGCTGAAACAGAGGGGCTGAAACAGAGTGGCTGAAACAGAGGGGCTGAAACAGAGGGGCTGAAACAGAGGGGCTGAAACACAGGGGCTGAATCAGAGGGGCTGAATCAGAGGGGCTGAAACAGAGGGCGAGAAACAGAGGGGCTGTAACAGAGGGCGAGAAACAGTGGGGCTGAAACAGAGGGCGAGAAACAGAGGGGCTGAAACAGAGGGGCTGAAACAGTGGGGCTGAAACAGTGGGGCTGAAACAGAGGGGCTGAAACAGATGGGCGGGAAACAGAGGGGCTGAAACAGAGGGGCTGAATCAGAGGGGCTGAATCAGAGGGGCTGAAACAGAGGGCGAGAAATAGAGGGGCTGAAACAGAGGGCGAGAAACAGAGGGGCTGAAACAGAGGGGCTGAAACAGAGGGGCTGAAACAGAAGGGCTGAATCAGAGGGGCTGATTCAGAGGGGCTGAAACAGAGGGGCTCAATCAGCGGGGCTGAAACAGAGGGCGAGAAACAGAGGGGCTGAAACAGAGGGCGAGAAACAGTGGGGCAGAAACAGAGGGGCTGAAACAGAGGGGCTGAATCAGAGTGGCTGAATCAGAGGGCGAGAAACAGAGGGGCTGAAACAGAGGGGATGAAACAGAGGGTCTGAAACAGAGTGGATGAAACAGAGGGGCTGAAACAGAGGGACTGAAACAGAGAACGAGAAACAGAGGGTCTGATACAGAGGGCGAGAAACAGAGGGTCTGAAACAGAGTGCGAGAAACAGAGGGTGAGAAACAGAGGGCGAGAAACAGAGGGGCTGAAACAGAGGGGCTGAATCAGAGGGGCTGAAACAGAGGGGCTGAATCAGAGGGGCTGAAACAGAGGGGCTGAATCAGAGGGGCTGAAACAGAGGGCGAGAAACAGAGGTGCTGAAACAGAGTGGCTGAAACAGAGGCGCTGACAACGAGGGCGAGAAACAGAGGGGCTAAAACAGTGGGGCTGAAACAGAGGGGCTGAAACAGAGGGGCGGGAAACAGAGGGGCTGAATCAGAGGGGCTGAATCAGAGGGGCTGAATCAGAGGGGCTGAAACAGAGGGGCTGAAACAGAGGGCGAGAAACAGAGGGGCTGAAACAGAGGGGGTGAAACAGAGAGCGAGAAACAGAGGGGCTGAATCAGCGGGGCTGAATCAGAGGGGCAGAATCAGAGGGGCTGAAACAGAGGGGCTGAATCTGAGGGGCTGAAACAGAGGGCGAGAAACCGAGGGGCTGAAACAGAGGGCGAGAAACAGAGGGGCTGAAACAGAGGGGCTGAAACAGACGGGCTGAAACAGAGGGGCTGAATCAGAGTGGCTGAATCAGAGGGGCTGAAAAAGAGGGCGAGAAACAGAGGGGCTGAAACAGAGGGCGAGAAACAGAGGGGCTGAAACAGAGGGCGAGAAACAGAGGGGCTGAAACACTGGTCGCGAAACAGAGGGGCTGAAACAGAGGGCGAGAAACAGAGGGGCTGAAACAGAGGGGCTGAATCAGAGGGGCTGAAACAGAGGGCGAGAAACAGAGGGGCTGAAACAGAGTGTCTGAAACAGAGGCGCTGACAAAGAGGGCGAGAAACAGAGGGGCTGAAACAGTGGGGCTGAAACAGAGGGGCTGAAACAGAGGGGCTAAAACAGAGGGGCTGAAACAGAGGGCGAGAAACAGAGGGGCTGAAACAGAGGGCGAGAAACAGAGGGGCTGAAACAGAGGGCGAGAAACAGAGGGTGAGAAACAGAGGCGAGATACAGAGGGGCTGAAACAGAGGGGCTGAAACAGAGGGGCTGAAACACAGGGGCTGAATCAGAGGGGCTGAATCAGAGGGGCTGAAACAGAGTGGCTGAAACAGAGGGGCTGAAACAGAGGGGCTGAAACAGAGGGGCTGAAACAGAGTGGCTGAAACAGAGGGGCTGAAAGAGAGGGGCTGGAACAGAGGGGGAGAAACAGAGGGGCTGAAACAGAGGGGCTGAATCAGAGGGGCTGAAACAGAGGGCGAGAAACAGAGGGGCTGAAACAGAGGGCGTGAAACAGAGGGGCTGAAACAGAGGGCAAGAAACAGAGGGGCTGAAACAGAGGGGCTGAAACAGAAGGGCCGGAAACAGAGGGGCTGAATCAGAGGGGCTGAATCAGAGGGGCTGAAACAGAGGACGAGAAACAGAGTGTAAGAAACAGAGGGCGAGAAACAGAGGGCGAGAATCAGAGGGGCTGAAACAGAGGGGCTGAATCAAAGGGGCTGATTCAGAGGGGCAGAAACAGAGGGGCTGAATCAGCGGGGCTGAAACAGAAGGCGAGAAACAGAGGGGCTGAAACAGAGGGCGAGAAACAGAGGGGCTGAAACAGAGGGCGAGAAACAGTGGGGCTGAATCAGAGGGGCTGAAACAGAGGGCGAGAAACAGAGGGGCTGAAACAGAGGGCGAGAAACAGAGGGGCTGAAACAGAGGGTGAGAAACATAGGGGCTGAAACAGAGCGCGAGAAACAGAGGGGCTGAAACAGCGGATCTAAAACAGAGGGTCTGAATCAGAGGGGCTGATTCAGAGGGGCTGAAACAGAGGGGCTGAATCAGAGGGGCTGAAACAGAGGGCGAGAAACAGAGGGGCTGAAACAGAGGGTGAGAAACAGAGGGGCAGAAACAGAGGGTGAGAAACAGAGGGGCTGAAACAGAGGGGCTGAAACAGAGAGTGCGAAACTGAGGGGCTGAAACAGAGGGCGAGAAACAGAGGGGCTGAAACAGAGGGGCTGAAACAGTGGGACTAAATGAGATGGGCTGAAACAGAGGGCGAGTAACAGAGGGGCTGAAACAGAAGGCGAGAAACAGAGAGGCTGAAACAGAGTGGCTGAAACAGAGGGGCTGAAACAGAGGGGCTGAAACAGAGGGCGAGAAACAGAGGGGCTGAAACAGAGGGCGAGAAACAGAGGGTCTGATACAGAGGGGCTGAAACAGAAGGGCTGAAACAGAGGGGCTGAAACAGAGGGCGAGAAACAGAGGGGCTGAATCAGAGGGACTGAAACAGAGGTGCTGAATCAGCGGGGCTGAAACAGAGGGCGAGAAACAGAGAGGCTGAAACAGAGGGCGAGAAACAGAGGGGCTGAAACAGAGGGCGAGAAACAGAGGGGCTGATACAGAGGGGCTGAAACAGAAGGGCTGAAACAGAGGGGCTGAAACAGAGGGCGAGAAACAGAGGGGCTGAATCAGAGGGACTGAAACAGAGGGGCTGAATCAGCGGGGCTGAAACAGAGGGCGAGAAACAGAGAGGCTGAAACAGAGGGGCTGAAACAGAGGGCGAGAAACAGAGGGGCTGATACAGAGGGGCTGAAACAGAAGGGCTGAAACAGAGGGGCTGAAACAGAGGGCGAGAAACAGAGGGGCTGAATCAGAGGGACTGAAACAGAGGGGCTGAATCAGCGGGGCTGAAACAGAGGGCGAGAAACAGAGAGGCTGAAACAGAGGGCGAGAAACAGAGGGGCAGAAACAGAGGGCGAGAAACAGAGGGGCTGAAACAGAGGGGCTGAAACTGAGAGCGCGAAACAGAGTGGCTGAAACAGAGGGCGAGAAACAGAGGGGCTGAAACAGAGGGCGAGAAACAGAGGGCGAGAAACAGAGGGGCTGAAACAGAGTGGCTGAAACAGAGTGGCTGAAACAGAGGGGCTGAAACAGAGGGGCTGAAACGGAGAACGAGAAACAGAGGGTCTGATACAGAGGGCGAGAAACAGAGGGGCTGAAACAGAGTGCGAGAAACAGAGGGTGAGAAACAGAGGGCGAGAAACAGAGGGGCTGTAACAGAGGGGCTGAAACAGAGGGGCTGAAACAGAGGGGCTGAATCAGAGGGGCTGAAACAGAGGGGCTGAATCAGAGGGGCTGAAACAGAGGGCGAGAAACAGAGGTGCTGAAACAGAGTGGCTGAAACAGAGGCGCTGACAAAGAGGGCGAGAAACAGAGGGGCTGAAACAGAGGGGCTGAAACAGAGGTGCTGAATCAGAGGGGCTGAAACAGAGTGACTGAAACAGAGGGCGAGAAACAGAGGGGCTGAAACAGAGGGGCTGAAACAGAGTGGCTGAAACAGAGGGGCTGAAACAGAGGGGCTGAAACAGAGGGGCTGAAACACAGGGGCTGAATCAGAGGGGCTGAATCAGAGGGGCTGAAACAGAGGGCGAGAAACAGAGGGGCTGTAACAGAGGGCGAGAAACAGTGGGGCTGAAACAGAGGGCGAGAAACAGAGGGGCTGAAACAGAGGGGCTGAAACAGTGGGGCTGAAACAGTGGGGCTGAAACAGAGGGGCTGAAACAGATGGGCGGGAAACAGAGGGGCTGAAACAGAGGGGCTGAATCAGAGGGGCTGAATCAGAGGGGCTGAAACAGAGGGCGAGAAATAGAGGGGCTGAAACAGAGGGCGAGAAACAGAGGGGCTGAAACAGAGGGCGAGAAACAGAGGGGCTGAAACAGAGGGGCTGAAACAGAGGGGCTGAAACAGAAGGGCTGAATCAGAGGGGCTGATTCAGAGGGGCTGAAACAGAGGGGCTCAATCAGCGGGGCTGAAACAGAGGGCGAGAAACAGAGGGGCTGAAACAGAGGGCGAGAAACAGTGGGGCAGAAACAGAGGGGCTGAAACAGAGGGGCTGAAACAGAGGGGCTGAATCAGAGTGGCTGAATCAGAGGGCGAGAAACAGAGGGGCTGAAACAGAGGGGCTGAAACAGAGGGGCTGAAACAGAGTGGATGAAACAGAGGGGCTGAAACAGAGGGGCTGAAACAGAGAACGAGAAACAGAGGGTCTGAAACAGAGGGCGAGAAACAGAGGGGCTGAAACAGAGGGGCTGAAACAGACGGGCTGAAACAGAGGGGCTGAATCAGAGTGGCTGAATCAGAGGGGCTGAAAAAGAGGGCGAGAAACAGAGGGGCTGAAACAGAGGGCGAGAAACAGAGGGGCTGAAACAGAGGGCGAGAAACAGAGGGGCTGAAACACTGGTCGCGAAACAGAGGGGCTGAAACAGAGGGCGAGAAACAGAGGGGCTGAAACAGAGGGGCTGAATCAGAGGGGCTGAAACAGAGGGCGAGAAACAGAGGGGCTGAAACAGAGTGTCTGAAACAGAGGCGCTGACAAAGAGGGCGAGAAACAGAGGGGCTGAAACAGTGGGGCTGAAACAGAGGGGCTGAAACAGAGGGGCTAAAACAGAGGGGCTGAAACAGAGGGCGAGAAACAGAGGGGCTGAAACAGAGGGCGAGAAACAGAGGGGCTGAAACAGAGGGCGAGAAACAGAGGGTGAGAAACAGAGGCGAGATACAGAGGGGCTGAAACAGAGGGGCTGAAACAGAGGGGCTGAAACACAGGGGCTGAATCAGAGGGGCTGAATCAGAGGGGCTGAAACAGAGTGGCTGAAACAGAGGGGCTGAAACAGAGGGGCTGAAACAGAGGGGCTGAAACAGAGTGGCTGAAACAGAGGGGCTGAAAGAGAGGGGCTGGAACAGAGGGGGAGAAACAGAGGGGCTGAAACAGAGGGGCTGAATCAGAGGGGCTGAAACAGAGGGCGAGAAACAGAGGGGCTGAAACAGAGGGCGTGAAACAGAGGGGCTGAAACAGAGGGCAAGAAACAGAGGGGCTGAAACAGAGGGGCTGAAACAGAAGGGCCGGAAACAGAGGGGCTGAATCAGAGGGGCTGAATCAGAGGGGCTGAAACAGAGGACGAGAAACAGAGTGTAAGAAACAGAGGGCGAGAAACAGAGGGCGAGAATCAGAGGGGCTGAAACAGAGGGGCTGAATCAAAGGGGCTGATTCAGAGGGGCAGAAACAGAGGGGCTGAATCAGCGGGGCTGAAACAGAAGGCGAGAAACAGAGGGGCTGAAACAGAGGGCGAGAAACAGAGGGGCTGAAACAGAGGGCGAGAAACAGTGGGGCTGAATCAGAGGGGCTGAAACAGAGGGCGAGAAACAGAGGGGCTGAAACAGAGGGCGAGAAACAGAGGGGCTGAAACAGAGGGTGAGAAACATAGGGGCTGAAACAGAGCGCGAGAAACAGAGGGGCTGAAACAGCGGATCTAAAACAGAGGGTCTGAATCAGAGGGGCTGATTCAGAGGGGCTGAAACAGAGGGGCTGAATCAGAGGGGCTGAAACAGAGGGCGAGAAACAGAGGGGCTGAAACAGAGGGTGAGAAACAGAGGGGCAGAAACAGAGGGTGAGAAACAGAGGGGCTGAAACAGAGGGGCTGAAACAGAGAGTGCGAAACTGAGGGGCTGAAACAGAGGGCGAGAAACAGAGGGGCTGAAACAGAGGGGCTGAAACAGTGGGACTAAATGAGATGGGCTGAAACAGAGGGCGAGTAACAGAGGGGCTGAAACAGAAGGCGAGAAACAGAGAGGCTGATACAGAGGGGCTGAAACAGAAGGGCTGAAACAGAGGGGCTGAAACAGAGGGCGAGAAACAGAGGGGCTGAATCAGAGGGACTGAAACAGAGGGGCTGAATCAGCGGGGCTGAAACAGAGGGCGAGAAACAGAGAGGCTGAAACAGAGGGCGAGAAACAGAGGGGCAGAAACAGAGGGCGAGAAACAGAGGGGCTGAAACAGAGGGGCTGAAACTGAGAGCGCGAAACAGAGTGGCTGAAACAGAGGGCGAGAAACAGAGGGGCTGAAACAGAGGGCGAGAAACAGAGGGCGAGAAACAGAGGGGCTGAAACAGAGTGGCTGAAACAGAGTGGCTGAAACAGAGGGGCTGAAACAGAGGGGCTGAAACGGAGAACGAGAAACAGAGGGTCTGATACAGAGGGCGAGAAACAGAGGGGCTGAAACAGAGTGCGAGAAACAGAGGGTGAGAAACAGAGGGCGAGAAACAGAGGGGCTGTAACAGAGGGGCTGAAACAGAGGGGCTGAAACAGAGGGGCTGAATCAGAGGGGCTGAAACAGAGGGGCTGAATCAGAGGGGCTGAAACAGAGGGCGAGAAACAGAGGTGCTGAAACAGAGTGGCTGAAACAGAGGCGCTGACAAAGAGGGCGAGAAACAGAGGGGCTGAAACAGAGGGGCTGAAACAGAGGTGCTGAATCAGAGGGGCTGAAACAGAGTGACTGAAACAGAGGGCGAGAAACAGAGGGGCTGAAACAGAGGGGCTGAAACAGAGTGGCTGAAACAGAGGGGCTGAAACAGAGGGGCTGAAACAGAGGGGCTGAAACACAGGGGCTGAATCAGAGGGGCTGAATCAGAGGGGCTGAAACAGAGGGCGAGAAACAGAGGGGCTGTAACAGAGGGCGAGAAACAGTGGGGCTGAAACAGAGGGCGAGAAACAGAGGGGCTGAAACAGAGGGGCTGAAACAGTGGGGCTGAAACAGTGGGGCTGAAACAGAGGGGCTGAAACAGATGGGCGGGAAACAGAGGGGCTGAAACAGAGGGGCTGAATCAGAGGGGCTGAATCAGAGGGGCTGAAACAGAGGGCGAGAAATAGAGGGGCTGAAACAGAGGGCGAGAAACAGAGGGGCTGAAACAGAGGGCGAGAAACAGAGGGGCTGAAACAGAGGGGCTGAAACAGAGGGGCTGAAACAGAAGGGCTGAATCAGAGGGGCTGATTCAGAGGGGCTGAAACAGAGGGGCTCAATCAGCGGGGCTGAAACAGAGGGCGAGAAACAGAGGGGCTGAAACAGAGGGCGAGAAACAGTGGGGCAGAAACAGAGGGGCTGAAACAGAGGGGCTGAAACAGAGGGGCTGAATCAGAGTGGCTGAATCAGAGGGCGAGAAACAGAGGGGCTGAAACAGAGGGGCTGAAACAGAGGGGCTGAAACAGAGTGGATGAAACAGAGGGGCTGAAACAGAGGGGCTGAAACAGAGAACGAGAAACAGAGGGTCTGATACAGAGGGCGAGAAACAGAGGGTCTGAAACAGAGTGCGAGAAACAGAGGGTGAGAAACAGAGGGCGAGAAACAGAGGGGCTGAAACAGAGGGGCTGAATCAGAGGGGCTGAAACAGAGGGGCTGAATCAGAGGGGCTGAAACAGAGGGGCTGAATCAGAGGGGCTGAAACAGAGGGCGAGAAACAGAGGTGCTGAAACAGAGTGGCTGAAACAGAGGCGCTGACAACGAGGGCGAGAAACAGAGGGGCTAAAACAGTGGGGCTGAAACAGAGGGGCTGAAACAGAGGGGCTAAAACAGAGGGGCTCAAACAGAGGGCGAGAAACAGAGGGGCTGAAACAGAGGGCGAGAAACAGAGGGGCTGAAACAGAGGGCGAGAAACAGAGGGTGAGAAACACAGGGCGAGATACAGAGGGGCTGAAACAGAGGGGCTGAAACAGAGGGGCTGAAACACAGGGGCTGAATCAGAGGGGCTGAATCAGAGGGGCTGAAACAGAGTGGCTGAAACAGAGGGGCTGAAACAGAGGGGCTGAAACAGAGGGGCTGAAACAGAGTGGCTGAAACAGAGGGGCTGAAAGAGAGGGGCTGGAACAGAGGGGGAGAAACAGAGGGGCTGAAACAGAGGGGCTGAATCAGAGGGGCTGAAACAGAGGGCGAGAAACAGAGGGGCTGAAACAGAGGGCGTGAAACAGAGGGGCTGAAACAGAGGGCAAGAAACAGAGGGGCTGAAACAGAGGGGCTGAAACAGAAGGGCCGGAAACAGAGGGGCTGAATCAGAGGGGCTGAATCAGAGGGGCTGAAACAGAGGACGAGAAACAGAGTGTAAGAAACAGAGGGCGAGAAACAGAGGGCGAGAATCAGAGGGGCTGAAACAGAGGGGCTGAATCAAAGGGGCTGATTCAGAGGGGCAGAAACAGAGGGGCTGAATCATCGGGGCTGAAACAGGAGGCGAGAAACAGAGGGGCTGAAACAGAGGGCGAGAAACAGAGGGGCTGAAACAGAGGGCGAGAAACAGTGGGGCTGAATCAGAGGGGCTGAAACAGAGGGGCTGAATCAGAGGGGCTGAATCGGAGGGGCTGAAACAGAGGGGCTGAAACAGAGGGGCTGAAACAGAGGGCGAGAAACAGAGGGGCTGAAACAGAGGGTGAGAAACATAGGGGCTGAAACAGAGCGCGAGAAACAGAGGGGCTGAAACAGCGGATCTAAAACAGAGGGTCTGAATCAGAGGGGCTGATTCAGAGGGGCTGAAACAGAGGGGCTGAATCAGAGGGGCTGAAACAGAGGGCGAGAAACAGAGGGGCTGAAACAGAGGGTGAGAAACAGAGGGGCAGAAACAGAGGGTGAGAAACAGAGGGGCTGAAACAGAGGGGCTGAAACAGAGAGTGCGAAACTGAGGGGCTGAAACAGAGGGCGAGAAACAGAGGGGCTGAAACAGAGGGGCTGAAACAGTGGGACTAAATGAGATGGGCTGAAACAGAGGGCGAGTAACAGAGGGGCTGAAACAGAAGGCGAGAAACAGAGAGGCTGAAACAGAGTGGCTGAAACAGAGGGGCTGAAACAGAGGGGCTGAAACAGAGGGCGAGAAACAGAGGGGCTGAAACAGAGGGCGAGAAACAGAGGGGCTGATACAGAGGGGCTGAAACAGAAGGGCTGAAACAGAGGGGCTGAAACAGAGGGCGAGAAACAGAGGGGCTGAATCAGAGGGACTGAAACAGAGGGGCTGAATCAGCGGGGCTGAAACAGAGGGCGAGAAACAGAGAGGCTGAAACAGAGGGCGAGAAACAGAGGGGCAGAAACAGAGGGCGAGAAACAGAGGGGCTGAAACAGAGGGGCTGAAACTGAGAGCGCGAAACAGAGTGGCTGAAACAGAGGGCGAGAAACAGAGGGGCTGAAACAGAGGGCGAGAAACAGAGGGCGAGAAACAGAGGGGCTGAAACAGAGTGGCTGAAACAGAGTGGCTGAAACAGAGGGGCTGAAACAGAGGGGCTGAAACGGAGAACGAGAAACAGAGGGTCTGATACAGAGGGCGAGAAACAGAGGGGCTGAAACAGAGTGCGAGAAACAGAGGGTGAGAAACAGAGGGCGAGAAACAGAGGGGCTGTAACAGAGGGGCTGAAACAGAGGGGCTGAAACAGAGGGGCTGAATCAGAGGGGCTGAAACAGAGGGGCTGAATCAGAGGGGCTGAAACAGAGGGCGAGAAACAGAGGTGCTGAAACAGAGTGGCTGAAACAGAGGCGCTGACAAAGAGGGCGAGAAACAGAGGGGCTGAAACAGAGGGGCTGAAACAGAGGTGCTGAATCAGAGGGGCTGAAACAGAGTGGCTGAAACAGAGGGCGAGAAACAGAGGGGCTGAAACAGAGGGGCTGAAACAGAGTGGCTGAAACAGAGGGGCTGAAACAGAGGGGCTGAAACAGAGGGGCTGAAACACAGGGGCTGAATCAGAGGGGCTGAATCAGAGGGGCTGAAACAGAGGGCGAGAAACAGAGGGGCTGTAACAGAGGGCGAGAAACAGTGGGGCTGAAACAGAGGGCGAGAAACAGAGGGGATGAAACAGAGGGGCTGAAACAGTGGGGCTGAAACAGTGGGGCTGAAACAGAGGGGCTGAAACAGATGGGCGGGAAACAGAGGGGCTGAAACAGAGGGGCTGAATCAGAGGGGCTGAATCAGAGGGGCTGAAACAGAGGGCGAGAAATAGAGGGGCTGAAACAGAGGGCGAGAAACAGAGGGGCTGAAACAGAGGGCGAGAAACAGAGGGGCTGAAACAGAGGGGCTGAAACAGAGGGGCTGAAACAGAAGGGCTGAATCAGAGGGGCTGATTCAGAGGGGCTGAAACAGTGGGGCTCAATCAGCGGGGCTGAAACAGAGGGCGAGAAACAGAGGGGCTGAAACAGAGGGCGAGAAACAGTGGGGCAGAAACAGAGGGGCTGAAACAGAGGGGCTGAAACAGAGGGGCTGAATCAGAGTGGCTGAATCAGAGGGCGAGAAACAGAGGGGCTGAAACAGAGGGGATGAAACAGAGGGGCTGAAACAGAGTGGATGAAACAGAGGGGCTGAAACAGAGGGGCTGAAACAGAGAACGAGAAACAGAGGGTCTGATACAGAGGGCGAGAAACAGAGGGTCTGAAACAGAGTGCGAGAAATAGAGGGTGAGAAACAGAGGGCGAGAAACAGAGGGGCTGAAACAGAGGGGCTGAATCAGAGGGGCTGAAACAGAGGGGCTGAATCAGAGGGGCTGAATCAGAGGGGCTGAATCAGAGGGGCTGAAACAGAGGGCGAGAAACAGAGGTGCTGAAACAGAGTGGCTGAAACAGAGGCGCTGACAACGAGGGCGAGAAACAGAGGGGCTAAAACAGTGGGGCTGAAACAGAGGGGCTGAAACAGAGGGGCGGGAAACAGAGGGGCTGAATCAGAGGGGCTGAATCAGAGGGGCTGAATCAGAGGGGCTGAAACAGAGGGGCTGAAACAGAGGGCGAGAAACAGAGGGGCTGAAACAGAGGGGGTGAAACAGAGAGCGAGAAACAGAGGGGCTGAATCAGCGGGGCTGAATCAGAGGGGCAGAATCAGAGGGGCTGAAACAGAGGGGCTGAATCTGAGGGGCTGAAACAGAGGGCGAGAAACCGAGGGGCTGAAACAGAGGGCGAGAAACAGAGGGGCTGAAACAGAGGGGCTGAAACAGACGGGCTGAAACAGAGGGGCTGAATCAGAGTGGCTGAATCAGAGGGGCTGAAACAGAGGGCGAGAAACAGAGGGGCTGAAACAGAGGGCGAGAAACAGAGGGGCTGAAACAGAGGGCGAGAAACAGAGGGGCTGAAACACTGGGCGCGAAACAGAGGGGCTGAAACAGAGGGCGAGAAACAGAGGGGCTGAAACAGAGGGGCTGAATCAGAGGGGCTGAAACAGAGGGCGAGAAACAGAGGGGCTGAAACAGAGTGTCTGAAACAGAGGCGCTGACAAAGAGGGCGAGAAACAGAGGGGCTGAAACAGTGGGGCTGAAACAGAGGGGCTGAAACAGAGGGGCTAAAACAGAGGGGCTGAAACAGAGGGCGAGAAACAGAGGGGCTGAAACAGAGGGCGAGAAACAGAGGGGCTGAAACAGAGGGCGAGAAACAGAGGGTGAGAAACAGAGGCAAGATACAGAGGGGCTAAAACAGAGGGGCTGAAACAGAGGGGCTGAAACACAGGGGCTGAATCAGAGGGGCTGAATCAGAGGGGCTGAAACAGAGTGGCTGAAACAGAGGGGCTGAAACAGAGGGGCTGAAACAGAGGGGCTGAAACAGAGTGGCTGAAACAGAGGGGCTGAAAGAGAGGGGCTGGAACAGAGGGGGAGAAACAGAGGGGCTGAAACAGAGGGGCTGAATCAGAGGGGCTGAAACAGAGGGCGAGAAACAGAGGGGCTGAAACAGAGGGCGTGAAACAGAGGGGCTGAAACAGAGGGCAAGAAACAGAGGGGCTGAAACAGAGGGGCTGAAACAGAAGGGCCGGAAACAGAGGGGCTGAATCAGAGGGGCTGAATCAGAGGGGCTGAAACAGAGGACGAGAAACAGAGTGTAAGAAACAGAGGGCGAGAAACAGAGGGCGAGAATCAGAGGGGCTGAAACAGAGGGGCTGAATCAAAGGGGCTGATTCAGAGGGGCAGAAACAGAGGGGCTGAATCAGCGGGGCTGAAACAGAAGGCGAGAAACAGAGGGGCTGAAACAGAGGGCGAGAAACAGAGGGGCTGAAACAGAGGGCGAGAAACAGTGGGGCTGAATCAGAGGGGCTGAAACAGAGGGCGAGAAACAGAGGGGCTGAAACAGAGGGCGAGAAACAGAGGGGCTGAAACAGAGGGTGAGAAACATAGGGGCTGAAACAGAGCGCGAGAAACAGAGGGGCTGAAACAGCGGATCTAAAACAGAGGGTCTGAATCAGAGGGGCTGATTCAGAGGGGCTGAAACAGAGGGGCTGAATCAGAGGGGCTGAAACAGAGGGCGAGAAACAGAGGGGCTGAAACAGAGGGTGAGAAACAGAGGGGCAGAAACAGAGGGTGAGAAACAGAGGGGCTGAAACAGAGGGGCTGAAACAGAGAGTGCGAAACTGAGGGGCTGAAACAGAGGGCGAGAAACAGAGGGGCTGAAACAGAGGGGCTGAAACAGTGGGACTAAATGAGATGGGCTGAAACAGAGGGCGAGTAACAGAGGGGCTGAAACAGAAGGCGAGAAACAGAGAGGCTGAAACAGAGTGGCTGAAACAGAGGGGCTGAAACAGAGGGGCTGAAACAGAGGGCGAGAAACAGAGGGGCTGAAACAGAGGGCGAGAAACAGAGGGGCTGATACAGAGGGGCTGAAACAGAAGGGCTGAAACAGAGGGGCTGAAACAGAGGGCGAGAAACAGAGGGGCTGAATCAGAGGGACTGAAACATAGGTGCTGAATCAGCGGGGCTGAAACAGAGGGCGAGAAACAGAGAGGCTGAAACAGAGGGCGAGAAACAGAGGGGCTGAAACAGAGGGCGAGAAACAGAGGGGCTGATACAGAGGGGCTGAAACAGAAGGGCTGAAACAGAGGGGCTGAAACAGAGGGCGAGAAACAGAGGGGCTGAATCAGAGGGACTGAAACAGAGGGGCTGAATCAGCGGGGCTGAAACAGAGGGCGAGAAACAGAGAGGCTGAAACAGAGGGCGAGAAACAGAGGGGCAGAAACAGAGGGCGAGAAACAGAGGGGCTGAAACAGAGGGGCTGAAACTGAGAGCGCGAAACAGAGTGGCTGAAACAGAGGGCGAGAAACAGAGGGGCTGAAACAGAGGGCGAGAAACAGAGGGCGAGAAACAGAGGGGCTGAAACAGAGTGGCTGAAACAGAGTGGCTGAAACAGAGGGGCTGAAACAGAGGGGCTGAAACGGAGAACGAGAAACAGAGGGTCTGATACAGAGGGCGAGAAACAGAGGGGCTGAAACAGAGTGCGAGAAACAGAGGGGCTGAAACAGAGGGGCTGAAACAGAGTGGCTGAAACAGAGGGGCTGAAACAGAGGGGCTGAAACAGAGGGGCTGAAACACAGGGGCTGAATCAGAGGGGCTGAATCAGAGGGGCTGAAACAGAGGGCGAGAAACAGAGGGGCTGTAACAGAGGGCGAGAAACAGTGGGGCTGAAACAGAGGGCGAGAAACAGAGGGGCTGAAACAGAGGGGGTGAAACAGAGAGCGAGAAACAGAGGGGCTGAATCAGCGGGGCTGAATCAAAGGGGCAGAATCAGAGGGGCTGAAACAGAGGGGCTGAATCTGAGGGGCTGAAACAGAGGGCGAGAAACCGAGGGGCTGAAACAGAGGGCGAGAAACAGAGGGGCTGAAACAGAGGGGCTGAAACAGACGGGCTGAAACAGAGGGGCTGAATCAGAGTGGCTGAATCAGAGGGGCTGAAACAGAGGGCGAGAAACAGAGGGGCTGAAACAGAGGGCGAGAAACAGAGGGGCTGAAACAGAGGGCGAGAAACAGAGAGGCTGAAACACTGGGCGCGAAACAGAGGGGCTGAAACAGAGGGCGAGAAACAGAGGGGCTGAAACAGAGGGGCTGAATCAGAGGGGCTGAAACAGAGGGCGAGAAACAGAGGGGCTGAAACAGAGTGTCTGAAACAGAGGCGCTGACAAAGAGGGCGAGAAACAGAGGGGCTGAAACAGTGGGGCTGAAACAGAGGGGCTGAAACAGAGGGGCTAAAACAGAGGGGCTGAAACAGAGGGCGAGAAACAGAGGGGCTGAAACAGAGGGCGAGAAACAGAGGGTGAGAAACAGAGGCAAGATACAGAGGGGCTAAAACAGAGGGGCTGAAACAGAGGGGCTGAAACAGAGGGGCTGAATCAGAGGGGCTGAAACAGAGTGGCTGAAACAGAGGGGCTGAAACAGAGGGGCTGAAACAGAGGGGCTGAAACAGAGTGGCTGAAACAGAGGGGCTGAAAGAGAGGGGCTGGAACAGAGGGGGAGAAACAGAGGGGCTGAAACAGAGGGGCTGAATCAGAGGGGCTGAAACAGAGGGCGAGAAACAGAGGGGCTGAAACAGAGGGCGTGAAACAGAGGGGCTGAAACAGAGGGCAAGAAACAGAGGGGCTGAAACAGAGGGGCTGAAACAGAAGGGCCGGAAACAGAGGGGCTGAATCAGAGGGGCTGAATCAGAGGGGCTGAAACAGAGGACGAGAAACAGAGTGTAAGAAACAGAGGGCGAGAAACAGAGGGCGAGAATCAGAGGGGCTGAAACAGAGGGGCTGAATCAAAGGGGCTGATTCAGAGGGGCAGAAACAGAGGGGCTGAATCAGCGGGGCTGAAACAGAAGGCGAGAAACAGAGGGGCTGAAACAGAGGGCGAGAAACAGAGGGGCTGAAACAGAGGGCGAGAAACAGTGGGGCTGAATCAGAGGGGCTGAAACAGAGGGCGAGAAACAGAGGGGCTGAAACAGAGGGCGAGAAACAGAGGGGCTGAAACAGAGGGTGAGAAACATAGGGGCTGAAACAGAGCGCGAGAAACAGAGGGGCTGAAACAGCGGATCTAAAACAGAGGGTCTGAATCAGAGGGGCTGATTCAGAGGGGCTGAAACAGAGGGGCTGAATCAGAGGGGCTGAAACAGAGGGCGAGAAACAGAGGGGCTGAAACAGAGGGTGAGAAACAGAGGGGCAGAAACAGAGGGTGAGAAACAGAGGGGCTGAAACAGAGGGGCTGAAACAGAGAGTGCGAAACTGAGGGGCTGAAACAGAGGGCGAGAAACAGAGGGGCTGAAACAGAGGGGCTGAAACAGTGGGACTAAATGAGATGGGCTGAAACAGAGGGCGAGTAACAGAGGGGCTGAAACAGAAGGCGAGAAACAGAGAGGCTGAAACAGAGTGGCTGAAACAGAGGGGCTGAAACAGAGGGGCTGAAACAGAGGGCGAGAAACAGAGGGGCTGAAACAGAGGGCGAGAAACAGAGGGGCTGATACAGAGGGGCTGAAACAGAAGGGCTGAAACAGAGGGGCTGAAACAGAGGGCGAGAAACAGAGGGGCAGAATCAGAGGGACTGAAACAGAGGTGCTGAATCAGCGGGGCTGAAACAGAGGGCGAGAAACAGAGAGGCTGAAACAGAGGGCGAGAAACAGAGGGGCTGAAACAGAGGGCGAGAAACAGAGGGGCTGATACAGAGGGGCTGAAACAGAAGGGCTGAAACAGAGGGGCTGAAACAGAGGGCGAGAAACAGAGGGGCTGAATCAGAGGGACTGAAACAGAGGGGCTGAATCAGCGGGGCTGAAACAGAGGGCGAGAAACAGAGAGGCTGAAACAGAGGGCGAGAAACAGAGGGGCAGAAACAGAGGGCGAGAAACAGAGGGGCTGAAACAGAGGGGCTGAAACTGAGAGCGCGAAACAGAGTGGCTGAAACAGAGGGCGAGAAACAGAGGGGCTGAAACAGAGGGCGAGAAACAGAGGGCGAGAAACAGAGGGGCTGAAACAGAGTGGCTGAAACAGAGTGGCTGAAACAGAGGGGCTGAAACAGAGGGGCTGAAATGGAGAACGAGAAACAGAGGGTCTGATACAGAGGGCGAGAAACAGAGGGGCTGAAACAGAGTGCGAGAAACAGAGGGTGAGAAACAGAGGGCGAGAAACAGAGGGGCTGTAACAGAGGGGCTGAAACAGAGGGGCTGAAACAGAGGGGCTGAATCAGAGGGGCTGAAACAGAGGGGCTGAATCAGAGGGGCTGAAACAGAGGGCGAGAAACAGAGGTGCTGAAACAGAGTGGCTGAAACAGAGGCGCTGACAAAGAGGGCGAGAAACAGAGGGGCTGAAACAGAGGGGCTGAAACAGAGGTGCTGAATCAGAGGGGCTGAAACAGAGTGGCTGAAACAGAGGGCGAGAAACAGAGGGGCTGAAACAGAGGGGCTGAAACAGAGTGGCTGAAACAGAGGGGCTGAAACAGAGGGGCTGAAACAGAGGGGCTGAAACACAGGGGCTGAATCAGAGGGGCTGAATCAGAGGGGCTGAAACAGAGGGCGAGAAACAGAGGGGCTGTAACAGAGGGCGAGAAACAGTGGGGCTGAAACAGAGGGCGAGAAACAGAGGGGCTGAAACAGAGGGGCTGAAACAGTGGGGCTGAAACAGTGGGGCTGAAACAGAGGGGCTGAAACAGATGGGCGGGAAACAGAGGGGCTGAAACAGAGGGGCTGAATCAGAGGGGCTGAATCAGAGGGGCTGAAACAGAGGGCGAGAAATAGAGGGGCTGAAACAGAGGGCGAGAAACAGAGGGGCTGAAACAGAGGGCGAGAAACAGAGGGGCTGAAACAGAGGGGCTGAAACAGAGGGGCTGAAACAGAAGGGCTGAATCAGAGGGGCTGATTCAGAGGGGCTGAAACAGAGGGGCTCAATCAGCGGGGCAGAAACAGAGGGCGAGAAACAGAGGGGCTGAAACAGAGGGCGAGAAACAGTGGGGCAGAAACAGAGGGGCTGAAACAGAGGGGCTGAAACAGAGGGGCTGAATCAGAGTGGCTGAATCAGAGGGCGAGAAACAGAGGGGCTGAAACAGAGGGGCTGAAACAGAGGGGCTGAAACAGAGTGGATGAAACAGAGGGGCTGAAACAGAGGGGCTGAAACAGAGAACGAGAAACAGAGGGTCTGATACAGAGGGCGAGAAACAGAGGGTCTGAAACAGAGTGCGAGAAACAGAGGGTGAGAAACAGAGGGCGAGAAACAGAGGGGCTGAAACAGAGGGGCTGAATCAGAGGGGCTGAAACAGAGGGGCTGAATCAGAGGGGCTGAAACAGAGGGCGAGAAACAGAGGTGCTGAAACAGAGTGGCTGAAACAGAGGCGCTGACAACGAGGGCGAGAAACAGAGGGGCTAAAACAGTGGGGCTGAAACAGAGGGGCTGAAACAGAGGGGCTAAAACAGAGGGGCTCAAACAGAGGGCGAGAAACAGAGGGGCTGAAACAGAGGGCGAGAAACAGAGGGGCTGAAACAGAGGGCGAGAAACAGAGGGTGAGAAACACAGGGCGAGATACAGAGGGGCTGAAACAGAGGGGCTGAAACAGAGGGGCTGAAACACAGGGGCTGAATCAGAGGGGCTGAATCAGAGGGGCTGAAACAGAGGGCGAGAAACAGAGGGGCTGAAACAGAGGGCGAGAAACAGAGGGGCTGAAACAGAGGGCGAGAAACAGAGGGGCTGAAACAGAGGGGCTGAAACAGTGGGGCTGAAACAGAGGGGCTGAAACAGAGGGGCTGAAACAGATGGGCGGGAAACAGAGGGGCTGAATCAGAGGGGCTGAATCAGAGGGGCTGAAACAGAGGGCGAGAAATAGAGGGGCTGAAACAGAGTGTCTGAAACAGAGGCGCTGACAAAGAGGGCGAGAAACAGAGGGGCTGAAACAGAGGGCGAGAAACAGAGGTGCTGAAACAGAGTGGCTGAAACAGAGGCGCTGACAAAGAGGGCGAGAAACAGAGGGGCTGAAACAGTGGGGTTGAAACAGAGGTCGAGAAACAGTGGGGCTGAAACAGAGGGGCTGAAACAGAGGTGCTGAATCAGAGGGGCTGAAACAGAGTGGCTGAAACAGAGGGCGAGAAACAGAGGGGCTGAAACAGAGGGGCTGAAACAGAGTGGCTGAAACAGAGGGGCTGAAACAGAGGGGCTGAAACAGAGGGGCTGAAACACAGGGGCTGAATCAGAGGGGCTGAATCAGAGGGGCTGAAACAGAGGGCGAGAAACAGAGGGGCTGTAACAGAGGGCGAGAAACTGTGGGGCTGAAACAGAGGGCGAGAAAAAGAGGGGCTGAAACAGAGGGGCTGAAACAGTGGGGCTGAAACAGTGGGGCTGAAACAGAGGGGCTGAAACAGATGGGCGGGAAACAGAGGGGCTGAATCAGAGGGGCTGAATCAGAGGGGCTGAAACAGAGGGCGAGAAATAGAGGGGCTGAAACAGAGGGCGAGAAACAGAGGGGCTGAAACAGAGGGCGAGAAACAGAGGGGCTGAAACAGAGGGGCTGAAACAGAGGGGCTGAAACAGAAGGGCTGAATCAGAGGGGCTGATTCAGAGGGGCTGAAACAGAGGGGCTCAATCAGCGGGGCTGAAACAGAGGGCGAGAAACAGAGGGGCTGAAACAGAGGGCGAGAAACAGCGGGGCAGAAACAGAGGGGCTGAAACAGAGGGGCTGAAACAGAGGGGATGAATCAGAGTGGCTGAATCAGAGGGCGAGAAACAGAGGGGCTGAAACAGAGGGGCTGAAACAGACGGGCTGAAAGAGAGTGGATGAAACAGAGGGGCTGAAACAGAGGGGCTGAAACAGAGAACGAGAAACAGAGGGTCTGATACAGAGGGCGAGAAACAGAGGGTCTGAAACAGAGTGCGAGAAACAGAGGGTGAGAAACAGAGGGCGAGAAACAGAGGGGCTGAAACAGAGGGGCTGAATCAGAGGGGCTGAAACAGAGGGGCTGAATCAGAGGGGCTGAAACAGAGGAGCTGAATCAGAGGGGCTGAAACAGAGGGCGAGAAACAGAGGTGCTGAAACAGAGTGGCTGAAACAGAGGCGCTGACAAAGAGGGCGAGAAACAGAGGGGCTGAAACAGTGGGGCTGAAACAGAGGGGCTGAAACAGAGGGGCTAAAACAGAGGGGCTCAAACAGAGGGCGAGAAGCAGAGGGGCTGAAACAGAGGGCGAGAAACAGAGGGGCTGAAACAGAGGGCGAGAAACAGAGGGTGAGAAACAGAGGGCGAGATACAGAGGGGGTGAAACAGAGGGGCTGAAACAGAGGGGCTGAAACACAGGGGCTGAATCAGAGGGGCTGAATCAGAGGGGCTGAAACAGAGGGCGAGAAACAGAGGGGCTGAAACAGAGGGCGAGAAACAGAGGGGCTGAAACAGAGGGCGAGAAACAGAGGGGCTGAAACAGAGGGGCTGAAACAGTGGGGCTGAAACAGAGTGGCTGAAACAGAGGGGCTGAAACAGATGGGCGGGAAACAGAGGGGCTGAATCAGAGGGGCTGAATCAGAGGGGCTGAAACAGAGGGCGAGAAATAGAGGGGCTGAAACAGAGGGCGAGAAACAGAGGGGCTGAAACAGAGGGCGAGAAACAGAGGGGCTGAAACAGAGGGGCTGAAACAGAGGGGCTGAAACAGAAGGGCTGAATCACAGGGGCTGATTCAGAGGGGCTGAAACAGAGGGGCTCAATCAGCGGGGCTGAAACAGAGGGCGAGAAACAGAGGGGCTGAAACAGAGGGCGAGAAACAGAGGGGCTGAAACAGAGGGCGAGAAACAGAGGGTGAGAAACACAGGGCGAGATACAGAGGGGCTGAAACAGAGGGGCTGAAACAGAGGGGCTGAAACACAGGGGCTGAATCAGAGGGGCTGAATCAGAGGGGCTGAAACAGAGGGCGAGAAACAGAGGGGCTGAAACAGAGGGCGAGAAACAGAGGGGCTGAAACAGAGGGCGAGAAACAGAGGGGCTGAAACAGAGGGGCTGAAACAGTGGGGCTGAAACAGAGGGGCTGAAACAGAGGGGCTGAAACAGAGGGGCTGAATCAGTGGGGCTGAAACAGAGGGCGAGAAACAGAGGGGCTGAAACAGAGGGTGAGAAACAGAGGGGCAGAAACAGAGGGTGAGAAACAGAGGGGCTGAAACAGAGGGGCTGAAACAGAGAGTGCGAAACTGAGGGGCTGAAACAGAGGGCGAGAAACAGAGGGGCTGAAACAGAGGGGCTGAAACAGTGGGACTAAATCAGAGGGGCTGAAACAGTGGGCGAGAAACAGAGGGGCTGAAACAGAAGGCGAGAAACAGAGGGGCTGATACAGAGGGGCTGAAACAGAAGGGCTGAAACAGAGGGGCTGAAACAGAGGGCGAGAAACAGAGGGGCTGAATCAGAGGGACTGAAACAGAGGGGCTGAATCAGCGGGGCTGAAACAGAGGGCGAGAAACAGAGAGGCTGAAACAGAGGGCGAGAAACAGAGGGGCAGAAACAGAGGGCGAGAAACAGAGGGGCTGAAACAGAGGGGCTGAAACTGAGAGCGCGAAACAGAGTGGCTGAAACAGAGGGCGAGAAACAGAGGGCCTGAAACAGAGGGCGAGAAACAGAGGGCTAGAAACAGAGGGGCTGAATCAGAGGGGCTGAAACAGAGTGGCTGAAACAGAGGGGCTGAAACAGAGGGGCTGAAACGGAGAACGAGAAACAGAGGGTCTGATACAGAGGGCGAGAAACAGAGGGGCTGAAACAGAGTGCGAGAAACAGAGGGTGAGAAACAGAGGGCGAGAAACAGAGGGGCTGTAACAGAGGGGCTGAAACAGAGGGGCTGAAACAGAGGGGCTGAATCAGAGGGGCTGAAACAGAGGGGCTGAATCAGAGGGG
The DNA here is from genome assembly GCF_047496795.1 of Chiloscyllium punctatum. Classification (NCBI taxonomy): domain Eukaryota; kingdom Metazoa; phylum Chordata; class Chondrichthyes; order Orectolobiformes; family Hemiscylliidae; genus Chiloscyllium; species Chiloscyllium punctatum. Next base: position 638,173 of record NW_027309791.1, read on the forward strand.
CTGAAACAGAGGGCGAGAAACAGAGGTGCTGAAACAGAGTGGCTGAAACAGAGGCGCTGACAAAGAGGGCGAGAAACAGAGGGGCTGAAACAGTGGGGTTGAAACAGAGGTCGAGAAACAGAGGGGCTGAAACAGAGGGGCTGAAACAGAGGTGCTGAATCAGAGGGGCTGAAACAGAGTGGCTGAAACAGAGGGCGAGAAACAGAGGGGCTGAAACAGAGGGGCTGAAACAGAGTGGCTGAAACAGAGGGGCTGAAACAGAGGGGCTGAAACAGAGGGGCTGAAACACAGGGGCTGAATCAGAGGGGCTGAATCAGAGGGGCTGAAACAGAGGGCGAGAAACAGAGGGGCTGTAACAGAGGGCGAGAAACAGTGGGGCTGAAACAGAGGGCGAGAAACAGAGCGGCTGAAACAGAGGGGCTGAAACAGTGGGGCTGAAACAGTGGGGCTGAAACAGAGGGGCTGAAACAGATGGGCGGGAAACAGAGGGGCTGAAACAGAGGGGCTGAATCAGAGGGGCTGAATCAGAGGGGCTGAAACAGAGGGCGAGAAATAGAGGGGCTGAAACAGAGGGCGAGAAACAGAGGGGCTGAAACAGAGGGCGAGAAACAGAGGGGCTGAAACAGAGGGGCTGAAACAGAGGGGCTGAAACAGAAGGGCTGAATCAGAGGGGCTGATTCAGAGGGGCTGAAACAGAGGGGCTCAATCAGCGGGGCTGAAACAGAGGGCGAGAAACAGAGGGGCTGAAACAGAGGGCGAGAAACAGTGGGGCAGAAATAGAGGGGCTGAAACAGAGGGGCTGAAACAGAGGGGCTGAATCAGAGTAGCTGAATCAGAGGGCGAGAAACAGAGGGGCTGAAACAGAGGGGCTGAAACAGAGGGGCTGAAACAGAGTGGATGAAACAGAGGGGCTGAAACAGAGGGGCTGAAACAGAGAACGAGAAACAGAGGGTCTGATACAGAGGGCGAGAAACAGAGGGTCTGAAACAGAGTGCGAGAAACAGAGGGTGAGAAACAGAGGGCGAGAAACAGAGGGGCTGAAACAGAGGGGCTGAATCAGAGGGTCTGAAACAGAGGGGCTGAATCAGAGGGGCTGAAACAGAGGGGCTGAATCAGAGGGGCTGAAACAGAGGGCGAGAAACAGAGGTGCTGAAACAGAGTGGCTGAAACAGAGGCGCTGACAAAGAGGGCGAGAAACAGAGGGGCTGAAACAGTGGGGCTGAAACAGAGGGGCTGAAACAGAGGGGCTAAAACAGAGGGGCTGAAACAGAGGGCGAGAAACAGAGGGGCTGAAACAGAGGGTGAGAAACACAGGGCGAGATACAGAGGGGCTGAAACAGAGGGGCTGAAACAGAGGGGCTGAAACACAGGGGCTGAATCAGAGGGGCTGAATCAGAGGGGCTGAAACAGAGGGCGAGAAACAGAGGGGCTGAAACAGAGGGCGAGAAACAGAGGGGCTGAAACAGAGGGCGAGAAACAGAGGGGCTGAAACAGAGGGGCTGAAACAGTGGGGCTGAAACAGAGGGGCTGAAACAGAGGGGCTGAAACAGATGGGCGGGAAACAGAGGGGCTGAATCAGAGGGGCTGAATCAGAGGGGCTGAAACAGAGGGCGAGAAATAGAGGGGCTGAAACAGAGTGTCTGAAACAGAGGCGCTGACAAAGAGGGCGAGAAACAGAGGGGCTGAAACAGAGGGCGAGAAACAGAGGTGCTGAAACAGAGTGGCTGAAACAGAGGCGCTGACAAAGAGGGCGAGAAACAGAGGGGCTGAAACAGTGGGGTTGAAACAGAGGTCGAGAAACAGAGGGGCTGAAACAGAGGGGCTGAAACAGAGGTGCTGAATCAGAGGGGCTGAAACAGAGTGGCTGAAACAGAGGGCGAGAAACAGAGGGGCTGAAACAGAGGGGCTGAAACAGAGTGGCTGAAACAGAGGGGCTGAAACAGAGGGGCTGAAACAGGGGCTGAAACACAGGGGCTGAATCAGAGGGGCTGAATCAGAGGGGCTGAAACAGAGGGCGAGAAACAGAGGGGCTGTAACAGAGGGCGAGAAACAGTGGGGCTGAAACAGAGGGCGAGAAACAGAGGGGCTGAAACAGAGGGGCTGAAACAGTGGGGCTGAAACAGTGGGGCTGAAACAGAGGGGCTGAAACAGATGGGCGGGAAACAGAGGGGCTGAATCAGAGGGGCTGAATCAGAGGGGCTGAAACAGAGGGCGAGAAATAGAGGGGCTGAAACAGAGGGGCTGAAACAGAGGGGCTGAAACAGAAGGGCTGAATCAGAGGGGCTGATTCAGAGGGGCTGAAACAGAGGGGCTCAATCAGCGGGGCTGAAACAGAGGGCGAGAAACAGAGGGGCTGAAACAGAGGGCGAGAAACAGCGGGGCAGAAACAGAGGGGCTGAAACAGAGGGGCTGAAACAGAGGGGCTGAATCAGAGTGGCTGAATCAGAGGGCGAGAAACAGAGGGGCTGAAACAGAGGGGCTGAAACAGAGGGGCTGAAACAGAGTGGATGAAACAGAGGGGCTGAAACAGAGGGGCTGAAACAGAGAACGAGAAACAGAGGGTCTGATACAGAGGGCGAGAAACAGAGGGTCTGAAACAGAGTGCGAGAAACAGAGGGTGAGAAACAGAGGGCGAGAAACAGAGGGGCTGAAACAGAGGGGCTGAATCAGAGGGGCTGAAACAGAGGGGCTGAATCAGAGGGGCTGAAACAGAGGGGCTGAATCAGAGGGGCTGAAACAGAGGGCGAGAAACAGAGGTGCTGAAACAGCGTGGCTGAAACAGAGGCGCTGACAAAGAGGGCGAGAAACAGAGAGGCTGAAACAGTGGGGCTGAAACAGAGGGGCTGAAACAGAGGGGCTAAAACAGAGGGGCTCAAACAGAGGGCGAGAAACAGAGGGGCTGAAACAGAGGGCGAGAAACAGAGGGGCTGAAACAGAGGGCGAGAAACAGAGGGTGAGAAACACAGGGCGAGATACAGAGGGGCTGAAACAGAGGGGCTGAAACAGAGGGGCTGAAACGCAGGGGCTGAATCAGAGGGGCTGAATCAGAGGGGCTGAAACAGAGGGCGAGAAACAGAGGGGCTGAAACAGAGGGCGAGAAACAGAGGGGCTGAAACAGAGGGCGAGAAACAGAGGGGCTGAAACAGAGGGGCTGAAACAGTGGGGCTGAAACAGAGGGGCTGAAACAGAGGGGCTGAAACAGATGGGCGGGAAACAGAGGGGCTGAATCAGAGGGGCTGAATCAGAGGGGCTGAAACAGAGGGCGAGAAATAGAGGGGCTGAAACAGAGGGCGAGAAACAGAGGGGCTGAAACAGAGGGCGAGAAACAGAGGGGCTGAAACAGAGGGGCTGAAACAGAGGGGCTGAAACAGAAGGGCTGAAACAGAGGGCGAGAAACAGAGGGGCTGAAACAGAGGGCGAGAAACAGAGGGGCTGAAACAGAGGGCGAGAAACAGAGGGTGAGAAACACAGGGCGAGATGCAGAGGGGCTGAAACAGAGGGGCTGAAACAGAGGGGCTGAAACACAGGGGCTGAATCAGAGGGGCTGAATCAGAGGGGCTGAAACAGAGGGCGAGAAACAGAGGGGCTGAAACAGAGGGCGAGAAACAGGGGCTGAAACAGAGGGCGAGAAACAGAGGGTGAGAAACACAGGGCGAGATACAGAGGGGCTGAAACAGAGGGGCTGAAACAGAGGGGCTGAAACACAGGGGCTGAATCAGAGGAGCTGAATCAGAGGGGCTGAAACAGAGGGCGAGAAACAGAGGGGCTGAAACAGAGGGCGAGAAACAGAGGGGCTGAAACAGAGGGCGAGAAACAGAGGGGCTGAAACAGAGGGGCTGAAACAGTGGGGCTGAAACAGAGGGGCTGAAACAGAGGGGCTGAAACAGATGGGCGGGAAACAGAGGGGCTGAATCAGAGGGGCTAAATCAGAGGGGCTGAAACAGAGGGCGAGAAATAGAGGGGCTGAAACAGAGGGCGAGAAACAGAGGGGCTGAAACAGAGGGCGAGAATCAGAGGGGCTGAAACAGAGGTCGAGAAACAGAGGGGCTGAAAGAGAGGGCGAGAAACAGAGGGGCTGAATCAGAGTGGCTGAAACAGAGGGTGAGAAACAGAGGGGCTGAAACAGAGGGCGAGAAACAGAGTGGCTGAAACAGACCGGTGAAACAGAGGTGTTGAAACAGAGGGCGAGAAACAGAGGGGCTGAAACAGAGGGGCTGAAACAGAGTGGCTGAAACAGAGGGGCTGAAACAGAGGGGCTGAAACAGAGGGGCTGAAACAGAGTGGCTGAAACAGAGGGGCTGAACGAGAGGGGCTGGAACAGAGGGGGAGAAACAGAGGGGCTGAAACAGAGGGGCTGAATCAGAGGGGCTGAAACAGAGGGCGAGAAACAGAGGGGCTGAAACAGAGGGCGAGAAACAGAGGAGCTGAAACAGAGGGCGAGAAACAGAGGCGCTGAAACAGAGGTGCTGAAACAGAGGGGCTGAAACAGAGGGCGAGAAACAGAGGGGCTGAAACAGAGGGCGAGAAACAGAGGGGCTGAAACAGAGGGGCGGGAAACAGAGGGGCTGAATCAGAGGGGCTGAATCAGAGGGGCTGAATCAGAGGGGCTGAAACAGAGGGTGAGAAACAGAGGGACTGAAACAGAGGGGCTGAAACAGAGGGGCTGAAACAGAGGGCGAGAAACAGAGGGGCTGAATCAGAGGGGCTGAATCAGAGGGGCAGAATCAGAGGGGCTGAAACAGAGGGGCTGAATCAGAGGGGCTGAAACAGAGGGCGAGAAACCGAGGGGCTGAAACAGAGGGCGAGAAACAGAGGGGCTGAAACAGAGGGGCTGAAACAGACGGGCTGAAACAGAGGGGCTGAATCAGAGGGCGAGAAACAGAGGGGCTGAAACAGAGGGCGAGAAACAGAGGGGCTGAAACAGAGGGCGAGAAACAGAGGGGCTGAAACAGAGGGGCTGAAACCGTGGGGCTGAAACAGAGGGGCTGAAACAGAGGGGCTGAAACAGAAGGGCGGGAAACAGAGGGGCTGAAACAGAGAGCGACAAACAGAGGGGCTGCAACAGAGGGGCTGAAACAGAGGGGCTGAAACAGATGGGCTGAATCAGAGGGGCTGATTCAGAGGGGCTGAAACAGAGGGGCTGAATCAGTGGGGCTGAAACAGAGGGCGAGAAACAGAGGGGCTGAAACAGAGAGCGAGAAACAGAGGGGCAGAAACAGAGGGCGAGAAACAGAGGGGCTGAAACAGAGGGGCTGAAACAGAGGGCGAGACACAGAGGGGCTGAAACAGAGGGGCTGAAACAGAGAACGAGAAACAGAGGGTCTGATACAGAGGGCGAGAAACAGAGGGTCTGAAACAGAGTGCGAGAAACAGAGGGTGAGAAACAGAGGGCGAGAAACAGAGGGGCTGATACAGAGGGGCTGAATCAGAGGGGCTGAAACAGAGGGGCTGAATCAGAGGGGCTGAAACAGAGGGGCTGAATCAGAGTGGCTGAAACAGAGGGCGAGAAACAGAGGTGCTGAAACAGAGGCGCTGACAAAGAGGGCGAGAAACAGAGGGGCTGAAACAGTGGGGCTGAAACAGAGGGGCTGAAACAGAGGGGCTAAAACAGAGGGGTTCAAACAGAGGGCGAGAAACAGAGGGGCTGAAACAGAGGGCGAGAAACAGAGGGGCTGAAACAGAGGGCGAGAAACAGAGGGTGAGAAACACAGGGCGAGATACAGAGGGGCTGAAACAGAGGGGCTGAAACAGAGGGGCTGAAACACAGGGGCTGAATCAGAGGGGCTGAATCAGAGGGGCTGAAACAGAGGGCGAGAAACAGAGGGGCTGAAACAGAGGGCGAGAAACAGAGGGGCTGAAACAGAGGGGCTGAAACAGTGGGGCTGAAACAGAGGGGCTGAAACAGAGGGGCTGAAACAGATGGGCGGGAAACAGAGGGGCTGAATCAGAGGGGCTGAATCAGAGGGGCTGAAACAGAGGGCGAGAAATAGAGGGGCTGAAACAGAGGGCGAGAAACAGAGGGGCTGAAACAGAGGGCGAGAAACAGAGGGGCTGAAACAGAGGGGCAGAAACAGAGGGGCTGAAACAGAAGGGCTGAATCACAGGGGCTGAATCAGAGGGGCTGAATCAGAGGGGCTGAATCAGTGGGGCTGAATAAGAGGGCGAGAAACAGAGGGGCTGAAACAGAGGGCGAGAAACAGAGGGGCAGAAACAGGGGCGAGAAACAGAGGGGCTGAAACAGCGGGGCTGAAACAGAGGGCGAGACACAGAGGGGCTGAAACAGAGGGCGAGAAACAGAGGGGCTGAAACAGTGGGGCTGAAACAGAGGGGCTGAAACAGAGGGGCTGAAACAGAGGGCGAGAAACAGAGGGGCTGAAACAGAGGTCGAGAAACAGAGGGGCTGAAACAGAGGGCGAGAAACAGAGGGGCTGAATCAGAGGGGCTGAAACAGAGGGCGAGAAACAGAGGGGCTGAAACAGAGGGCGAGAAACAGAGGCGCTGAAACAGAGGGGCTGAAACAGAGTGGCTGAAACAGAGGGGCTGAAACAGAGGGCGAGAAACAGAGGGGCTGAAACAGAGGGCGAGAACCAGAGGGGCTGAAACAGAGGGGCGGGAAACAGAGGGGCTGAATCAGAGGGGCTGAATCAGAGGGGCTGAATCCGAGGGGCTGAATCAGAGGGGCTGAAACAGAGGGCGAGAAACAGAGGGGTTGAAACAGAGGTCGAGAAACAGAGGGGCTGAAACAGAGGGGCTGAAACAGAGGTGCTGAATCAGAGGGGCTGAAACAGAGGGGCTGAAACAGAGGGCGAGAAACAGAGGGGCTGAAACAGAGGGCGAGAAACAGAGTGGCTGAAACAGAGGGGCTGAAACAGAGGGGCTGAAACAGAAGGGCTGAATCAGAGGGGCTGATTCAGAGGGGCTGAAACAGAGGGGCTCAATCAGCGGGGCTGAAACAGAGGGCGAGAAACAGAGGGGCTCAAACAGAGGGCGAGAAACAGAGGGGCAGAAACAGAGGGCAAGAAACAGAGGGGCTGAAACAGAGGAGCTCAAACAGAGGGCGAGAAACAGAGGAGCTGAAACAGAGGGCGAGTAGTAGAGGGGCTGAAACAGAGGGGCTGAAACAGAGGTGCTGAAACAGAGGGGCTGAAACAGAGGGCGAGAAACAGAGGGGCTGAAACAGAGGTCGAGAAACAGAGGGCCCGAAACAGAGGGCGAGAAACAGAGGGGCTGAATCAGAGTGGCTGAAGCAGAGGGTGAGAAACAGAGGGGCTGAAACAGAGGGCGAGAAACAGAGTGGCTGAAACAGACGGGTGAAACAGAGGGGTTGAAACAGAGGGCGAGAAACAGAGGGGCTGAAACAGAGGGGCTGAAACAGAGTGGCTGAAACAGAGGGGCTGAAACAGAGGGGCTGAAACAGAGTGGCTGAAACAGAGGGGCGGAAAGAGAGGGACTGGAACAGAGGGGGAGAAACAGAGGGGCTGAAACAGAGGAGCTGAATCAGAGGGGCTGAAACAGAGGTCGAGAAACAGAGGGCCTGAAACAGAGGGGCTGAAACAGAGGGGCTGAAACAGAGGGCGAGAAACAGGGGCTGAAACAGAGGGCGAGAAACAGACGGGCTGAAACAGAGGGGCGGGAAATAGAGGCGCTGAATCTGAGGGGCTGAATCAGAGGGGCTGAAACAGAGGGGCTGAAACAGAGGGCGAGAAACAGAGGGGCTGAAACAGAGGGGCTGAAACAGAAGGGCTGAATCAGAGGGGCTGATTCAGAGGGGCTGAAACAGAGGGGCTGAAACAGAGTGGCTGAAACAGAGGGGCTGAAATAGAGGGGCTGAAACAGAGTGGCTGAAACAGAGGGGCTGAAACAGAGGGCGAGAAACAGAGGGGCTGAAACAGAGGGCGAGAAACAGAGGAGCTGAAACAGAGGGCGAGAAACAGAGGCGCTGAAACAGAGGGGCTGAAACAGAGGGGCTGAAACAGAGGGCGAGAAACAGAGGGGCTGAAACAGAGGGCGAGAAACAGAGGGGCTGAAACAGAGGGGCTGAAACAGAGTGGCTGAAACAGAGGGGCTGAAACAGAGGGGCTGAAACAGAGGGGCTGAAACAGAGTGGCTGAAACAGAGGGGCTGAACGAGAGGGGCTGGAACAGAGGGGGAGAAACAGAGGGGCTGAAACAGAGGGGCTGAATCAGAGGGGCTGAAACAGAGGGCGAGAAACAGAGGGGCTGAAACAGAGGGCGAGAAACAGAGGAGCTGAAACAGAGGGCGAGAAACAGAGGCGCTGAAACAGAGGTGCTGAAACAGAGGGGCTGAAACAGAGGGCGAGAAACAGAGGGGCTGAAACAGAGGGCGAGAAACAGAGGGGCTGAAACAGAGGGGCGGGAAACAGAGGGGCTGAATCAGAGGGGCTGAATCAGAGGGGCTGAATCAGAGGGGCTGAAACAGAGGGTGAGAAACAGAGGGACTGAAACAGAGGGGCTGAAACAGAGGGGCTGAAACAGAGGGCGAGAAACAGAGGGGCTGAATCAGAGGGGCTGAATCAGAGGGGCAGAATCAGAGGGGCTGAAACAGAGGGGCTGAATCAGAGGGGCTGAAACAGAGGGCGAGAAACCGAGGGGCTGAAACAGAGGGCGAGAAACAGAGGGGCTGAAACAGAGGGGCTGAAACAGACGGGCTGAAACAGAGGGGCTGAATCAGAGGGCGAGAAACAGAGGGGCTGAAACAGAGGGCGAGAAACAGAGCGGCTGAAACAGAGGGCGAGAAACAGAGGGGCTGAAACAGAGGGGCTGAAACCGTGGGGCTGAAACAGAGGGGCTGAAACAGAGGGGCTGAAACAGAAGGGCGGGAAACAGAGGGGCTGAAACAGAGAGCGACAAACAGAGGGGCTGCAACAGAGGGGCTGAAACAGAGGGGCTGAAACAGAGGGGCTGAATCAGAGGGGCTGATTCAGAGGGGCTGAAACAGAGGGGCTGAATCAGTGGGGCTGAAACAGAGGGCGAGAAACAGAGGGGCTGAAACAGAGGGCGAGAAACAGAGGGGCAGAAACAGAGGGCGAGAAACAGAGGGGCTGAAACAGAGGGGCTGAAACAGAGGGCGAGACACAGAGGGGCTGAAACAGAGGGGCTGAATCAGAGGGGCTGAATCAGAGGGGCTGAATCAGAGGGGCTGAAACAGAGGGCGAGAAACAGAGGTGCTGAAACAGAGTGGCTGAAACAGAGGCGCTGACAACGAGGGCGAGAAACAGAGGGGCTAAAACAGTGGGGCTGAAACAGAGGGGCTGAAACAGAGGGGCGGGAAACAGAGGGGCTGAATCAGAGGGGCTGAATCAGAGGGGCTGAATCAGAGGGGCTGAAACAGAGGGGCTGAAACAGAGGGCGAGAAACAGAGGGGCTGAAACAGAGGGGGTGAAACAGAGAGCGAGAAACAGAGGGGCTGAATCAGCGGGGCTGAATCAGAGGGGCAGAATCAGAGGGGCTGAAACAGAGGGGCTGAATCTGAGGGGCTGAAACAGAGGGCGAGAAACCGAGGGGCTGAAACAGAGGGCGAGAAACAGAGGGGCTGAAACAGAGGGGCTGAAACAGACGGGCTGAAACAGAGGGGCTGAATCAGAGTGGCTGAATCAGAGGGGCTGAAACAGAGGGCGAGAAACAGAGGGGCTGAAACAGAGGGCGAGAAACAGAGGGGCTGAAACAGAGGGCGAGAAACAGAGGGGCTGAAACACTGGGCGCGAAACAGAGGGGCTGAAACAGAGGGCGAGAAACAGAGGGGCTGAAACAGAGGGGCTGAATCAGAGTGGCTGAAACAGAGGGCGAGAAACAGAGGGGCTGAAACAGAGTGTCTGAAACAGAGGCGCTGACAAAGAGGGCGAGAAACAGAGGGGCTGAAACAGTGGGGCTGAAACAGAGGGGCTGAAACAGAGGGGCTAAAACAGAGGGGCTGAAACAGAGGGCGAGAAACAGAGGGGCTGAAACAGAGGGCGAGAAACAGAGGGGCTGAAACAGAGGGCGAGAAACAGAGGGTGAGAAACAGAGGCAAGATACAGAGGGGCTAAAACAGAGGGGCTGAAACAGAGGGGCTGAAACACAGGGGCTGAATCAGAGGGGCTGAATCAGAGGGGCTGAAACAGAGTGGCTGAAACAGAGGGGCTGAAACAGAGGGGCTGAAACAGAGGGGCTGAAACAGAGTGGCTGAAACAGAGGGGCTGAAAGAGAGGGGCTGGAACAGAGGGGGAGAAACAGAGGGGCTGAAACAGAGGGGCTGAATCAGAGGGGCTGAAACAGAGGGCGAGAAACAGAGGGGCTGAAACAGAGGGCGTGAAACAGAGGGGCTGAAACAGAGGGCAAGAAACAGAGGGGCTGAAACAGAGGGGCTGAAACAGAAGGGCCGGAAACAGAGGGGCTGAATCAGAGGGGCTGAATCAGAGGGGCTGAAACAGAGGACGAGAAACAGAGTGTAAGAAACAGAGGGCGAGAAACAGAGGGCGAGAATCAGAGGGGCTGAAACAGAGGGGCTGAATCAAAGGGGCTGATTCAGAGGGGCAGAAACAGAGGGGCTGAATCAGCGGGGCTGAAACAGAAGGCGAGAAACAGAGGGGCTGAAACAGAGGGCGAGAAACAGAGGGGCTGAAACAGAGGGCGAGAAACAGTGGGGCTGAATCAGAGGGGCTGAAACAGAGGGCGAGAAACAGAGGGGCTGAAACAGAGGGCGAGAAACAGAGGGGCTGAAACAGAGGGTGAGAAACATAGGGGCTGAAACAGAGCGCGAGAAACAGAGGGGCTGAAACAGCGGATCTAAAACAGAGGGTCTGAATCAGAGGGGCTGATTCAGAGGGGCTGAAACAGAGGGGCTGAATCAGAGGGGCTGAAACAGAGGGCGAGAAACAGAGGGGCTGAAACAGAGGGTGAGAAACAGAGGGGCAGAAACAGAGGGTGAGAAACAGAGGGGCTGAAACAGAGGGGCTGAAACAGAGAGTGCGAAACTGAGGGGCTGAAACAGAGGGCGAGAAACAGAGGGGCTGAAACAGAGGGGCTGAAACAGTGGGACTAAATGAGATGGGCTGAAACAGAGGGCGAGTAACAGAGGGGCTGAAACAGAAGGCGAGAAACAGAGAGGCTGAAACAGAGTGGCTGAAACAGAGGGGCTGAAACAGAGGGGCTGAAACAGAGGGCGAGAAACAGAGGGGCTGAAACAGAGGGCGAGAAACAGAGGGGCTGATACAGAGGGGCTGAAACAGAAGGGCTGAAACAGAGGGGCTGAAACAGAGGGCGAGAAACAGAGGGGCTGAATCAGAGGGACTGAAACATAGGTGCTGAATCAGCGGGGCTGAAACAGAGGGCGAGAAACAGAGAGGCTGAAACAGAGGGCGAGAAACAGAGGGGCTGAAACAGAGGGCGAGAAACAGAGGGGCTGATACAGAGGGGCTGAAACAGAAGGGCTGAAACAGAGGGGCTGAAACAGAGGGCGAGAAACAGAGGGGCTGAATCAGAGGGACTGAAACAGAGGGGCTGAATCAGCGGGGCTGAAACAGAGGGCGAGAAACAGAGAGGCTGAAACAGAGGGCGAGAAACAGAGGGGCAGAAACAGAGGGCGAGAAACAGAGGGGCTGAAACAGAGGGGCTGAAACTGAGAGCGCGAAACAGAGTGGCTGAAACAGAGGGCGAGAAACAGAGGGGCTGAAACAGAGGGCGAGAAACAGAGGGCGAGAAACAGAGGGGCTGAAACAGAGTGGCTGAAACAGAGTGGCTGAAACAGAGGGGCTGAAACAGAGGGGCTGAAACGGAGAACGAGAAACAGAGGGTCTGATACAGAGGGCGAGAAACAGAGGGGCTGAAACAGAGTGCGAGAAACAGAGGGGCTGAAACAGAGGGGCTGAAACAGAGTGGCTGAAACAGAGGGGCTGAAACAGAGGGGCTGAAACAGAGGGGCTGAAACACAGGGGCTGAATCAGAGGGGCTGAATCAGAGGGGCTGAAACAGAGGGCGAGAAACAGAGGGGCTGTAACAGAGGGCGAGAAACAGTGGGGCTGAAACAGAGGGCGAGAAACAGAGGGGCTGAAACAGAGGGGGTGAAACAGAGAGCGAGAAACAGAGGGGCTGAATCAGCGGGGCTGAATCAGAGGGGCAGAATCAGAGGGGCTGAAACAGAGGGGCTGAATCTGAGGGGCTGAAACAGAGGGCGAGAAACCGAGGGGCTGAAACAGAGGGCGAGAAACAGAGGGGCTGAAACAGAGGGGCTGAAACAGACGGGCTGAAACAGAGGGGCTGAATCAGAGTGGCTGAATCAGAGGGGCTGAAACAGAGGGCGAGAAACAGAGGGGCTGAAACAGAGGGCGAGAAACAGAGGGGCTGAAACAGAGGGCGAGAAACAGAGAGGCTGAAACACTGGGCGCGAAACAGAGGGGCTGAAACAGAGGGCGAGAAACAGAGGGGCTGAAACAGAGGGGCTGAATCAGAGGGGCTGAAACAGAGGGCGAGAAACAGAGGGGCTGAAACAGAGTGTCTGAAACAGAGGCGCTGACAAAGAGGGCGAGAAACAGAGGGGCTGAAACAGTGGGGCTGAAACAGAGGGGCTGAAACAGAGGGGCTAAAACAGAGGGGCTGAAACAGAGGGCGAGAAACAGAGGGGCTGAAACAGAGGGCGAGAAACAGAGGGTGAGAAACAGAGGCAAGATACAGAGGGGCTAAAACAGAGGGGCTGAAACAGAGGGGCTGAAACAGAGGGGCTGAATCAGAGGGGCTGAAACAGAGTGGCTGAAACAGAGGGGCTGAAACAGAGGGGCTGAAACAGAGGGGCTGAAACAGAGTGGCTGAAACAGAGGGGCTGAAAGAGAGGGGCTGGAACAGAGGGGGAGAAACAGAGGGGCTGAAACAGAGGGGCTGAATCAGAGGGGCTGAAACAGAGGGCGAGAAACAGAGGGGCTGAAACAGAGGGCGTGAAACAGAGGGGCTGAAACAGAGGGCAAGAAACAGAGGGGCTGAAACAGAGGGGCTGAAACAGAAGGGCCGGAAACAGAGGGGCTGAATCAGAGGGGCTGAATCAGAGGGGCTGAAACAGAGGACGAGAAACAGAGTGTAAGAAACAGAGGGCGAGAAACAGAGGGCGAGAATCAGAGGGGCTGAAACAGAGGGGCTGAATCAAAGGGGCTGATTCAGAGGGGCAGAAACAGAGGGGCTGAATCAGCGGGGCTGAAACAGAAGGCGAGAAACAGAGGGGCTGAAACAGAGGGCGAGAAACAGAGGGGCTGAAACAGAGGGCGAGAAACAGTGGGGCTGAATCAGAGGGGCTGAAACAGAGGGCGAGAAACAGAGGGGCTGAAACAGAGGGCGAGAAACAGAGGGGCTGAAACAGAGGGTGAGAAACATAGGGGCTGAAACAGAGCGCGAGAAACAGAGGGGCTGAAACAGCGGATCTAAAACAGAGGGTCTGAATCAGAGGGGCTGATTCAGAGGGGCTGAAACAGAGGGGCTGAATCAGAGGGGCTGAAACAGAGGGCGAGAAACAGAGGGGCTGAAACAGAGGGTGAGAAACAGAGGGGCAGAAACAGAGGGTGAGAAACAGAGGGGCTGAAACAGAGGGGCTGAAACAGAGAGTGCGAAACTGAGGGGCTGAAACAGAGGGCGAGAAACAGAGGGGCTGAAACAGAGGGGCTGAAACAGTGGGACTAAATGAGATGGGCTGAAACAGAGGGCGAGTAACAGAGGGGCTGAAACAGAAGGCGAGAAACAGAGAGGCTGAAACAGAGTGGCTGAAACAGAGGGGCTGAAACAGAGGGGCTGAAACAGAGGGCGAGAAACAGAGGGGCTGAAACAGAGGGCGAGAAACAGAGGGGCTGATACAGAGGGGCTGAAACAGAAGGGCTGAAACAGAGGGGCTGAAACAGAGGGCGAGAAACAGAGGGGCAGAATCAGAGGGACTGAAACAGAGGTGCTGAATCAGCGGGGCTGAAACAGAGGGCGAGAAACAGAGAGGCTGAAACAGAGGGCGAGAAACAGAGGGGCTGAAACAGAGGGCGAGAAACAGAGGGGCTGATACAGAGGGGCTGAAACAGAAGGGCTGAAACAGAGGGGCTGAAACAGAGGGCGAGAAACAGAGGGGCTGAATCAGAGGGACTGAAACAGAGGGGCTGAATCAGCGGGGCTGAAACAGAGGGCGAGAAACAGAGAGGCTGAAACAGAGGGCGAGAAACAGAGGGGCAGAAACAGAGGGCGAGAAACAGAGGGGCTGAAACAGAGGGGCTGAAACTGAGAGCGCGAAACAGAGTGGCTGAAACAGAGGGCGAGAAACAGAGGGGCTGAAACAGAGGGCGAGAAACAGAGGGCGAGAAACAGAGGGGCTGAAACAGAGTGGCTGAAACAGAGTGGCTGAAACAGAGGGGCTGAAACAGAGGGGCTGAAATGGAGAACGAGAAACAGAGGGTCTGATACAGAGGGCGAGAAACAGAGGGGCTGAAACAGAGTGCGAGAAACAGAGGGTGAGAAACAGAGGGCGAGAAACAGAGGGGCTGTAACAGAGGGGCTGAAACAGAGGGGCTGAAACAGAGGGGCTGAATCAGAGGGGCTGAAACAGAGGGGCTGAATCAGAGGGGCTGAAACAGAGGGCGAGAAACAGAGGTGCTGAAACAGAGTGGCTGAAACAGAGGCGCTGACAAAGAGGGCGAGAAACAGAGGGGCTGAAACAGAGGGGCTGAAACAGAGGTGCTGAATCAGAGGGGCTGAAACAGAGTGGCTGAAACAGAGGGCGAGAAACAGAGGGGCTGAAACAGAGGGGCTGAAACAGAGTGGCTGAAACAGAGGGGCTGAAACAGAGGGGCTGAAACAGAGGGGCTGAAACACAGGGGCTGAATCAGAGGGGCTGAATCAGAGGGGCTGAAACAGAGGGCGAGAAACAGAGGGGCTGTAACAGAGGGCGAGAAACAGTGGGGCTGAAACAGAGGGCGAGAAACAGAGGGGCTGAAACAGAGGGGCTGAAACAGTGGGGCTGAAACAGTGGGGCTGAAACAGAGGGGCTGAAACAGATGGGCGGGAAACAGAGGGGCTGAAACAGAGGGGCTGAATCAGAGGGGCTGAATCAGAGGGGCTGAAACAGAGGGCGAGAAATAGAGGGGCTGAAACAGAGGGCGAGAAACAGAGGGGCTGAAACAGAGGGCGAGAAACAGAGGGGCTGAAACAGAGGGGCTGAAACAGAGGGGCTGAAACAGAAGGGCTGAATCAGAGGGGCTGATTCAGAGGGGCTGAAACAGAGGGGCTCAATCAGCGGGGCAGAAACAGAGGGCGAGAAACAGAGGGGCTGAAACAGAGGGCGAGAAACAGTGGGGCAGAAACAGAGGGGCTGAAACAGAGGGGCTGAAACAGAGGGGCTGAATCAGAGTGGCTGAATCAGAGGGCGAGAAACAGAGGGGCTGAAACAGAGGGGCTGAAACAGAGGGGCTGAAACAGAGTGGATGAAACAGAGGGGCTGAAACAGAGGGGCTGAAACAGAGAACGAGAAACAGAGGGTCTGATACAGAGGGCGAGAAACAGAGGGTCTGAAACAGAGTGCGAGAAACAGAGGGTGAGAAACAGAGGGCGAGAAACAGAGGGGCTGAAACAGAGGGGCTGAATCAGAGGGGCTGAAACAGAGGGGCTGAATCAGAGGGGCTGAAACAGAGGGCGAGAAACAGAGGTGCTGAAACAGAGTGGCTGAAACAGAGGCGCTGACAACGAGGGCGAGAAACAGAGGGGCTAAAACAGTGGGGCTGAAACAGAGGGGCTGAAACAGAGGGGCTAAAACAGAGGGGCTCAAACAGAGGGCGAGAAACAGAGGGGCTGAAACAGAGGGCGAGAAACAGAGGGGCTGAAACAGAGGGCGAGAAACAGAGGGTGAGAAACACAGGGCGAGATACAGAGGGGCTGAAACAGAGGGGCTGAAACAGAGGGGCTGAAACACAGGGGCTGAATCAGAGGGGCTGAATCAGAGGGGCTGAAACAGAGGGCGAGAAACAGAGGGGCTGAAACAGAGGGCGAGAAACAGAGGGGCTGAAACAGAGGGCGAGAAACAGAGGGGCTGAAACAGAGGGGCTGAAACAGTGGGGCTGAAACAGAGGGGCTGAAACAGAGGGGCTGAAACAGATGGGCGGGAAACAGAGGGGCTGAATCAGAGGGGCTGAATCAGAGGGGCTGAAACAGAGGGCGAGAAATAGAGGGGCTGAAACAGAGTGTCTGAAACAGAGGCGCTGACAAAGAGGGCGAGAAACAGAGGGGCTGAAACAGAGGGCGAGAAACAGAGGTGCTGAAACAGAGTGGCTGAAACAGAGGCGCTGACAAAGAGGGCGAGAAACAGAGGGGCTGAAACAGTGGGGTTGAAACAGAGGTCGAGAAACAGTGGGGCTGAAACAGAGGGGCTGAAACAGAGGTGCTGAATCAGAGGGGCTGAAACAGAGTGGCTGAAACAGAGGGCGAGAAACAGAGGGGCTGAAACAGAGGGGCTGAAACAGAGTGGCTGAAACAGAGGGGCTGAAACAGAGGGGCTGAAACAGAGGGGCTGAAACACAGGGGCTGAATCAGAGGGGCTGAATCAGAGGGGCTGAAACAGAGGGCGAGAAACAGAGGGGCTGTAACAGAGGGCGAGAAACTGTGGGGCTGAAACAGAGGGCGAGAAAAAGAGGGGCTGAAACAGAGGGGCTGAAACAGTGGGGCTGAAACAGTGGGGCTGAAACAGAGGGGCTGAAACAGATGGGCGGGAAACAGAGGGGCTGAATCAGAGGGGCTGAATCAGAGGGGCTGAAACAGAGGGCGAGAAATAGAGGGGCTGAAACAGAGGGCGAGAAACAGAGGGGCTGAAACAGAGGGCGAGAAACAGAGGGGCTGAAACAGAGGGGCTGAAACAGAGGGGCTGAAACAGAAGGGCTGAATCAGAGGGGCTGATTCAGAGGGGCTGAAACAGAGGGGCTCAATCAGCGGGGCTGAAACAGAGGGCGAGAAACAGAGGGGCTGAAACAGAGGGCGAGAAACAGCGGGGCAGAAACAGAGGGGCTGAAACAGAGGGGCTGAAACAGAGGGGATGAATCAGAGTGGCTGAATCAGAGGGCGAGAAACAGAGGGGCTGAAACAGAGGGGCTGAAACAGACGGGCTGAAAGAGAGTGGATGAAACAGAGGGGCTGAAACAGAGGGGCTGAAACAGAGAACGAGAAACAGAGGGTCTGATACAGAGGGCGAGAAACAGAGGGTCTGAAACAGAGTGCGAGAAACAGAGGGTGAGAAACAGAGGGCGAGAAACAGAGGGGCTGAAACAGAGGGGCTGAATCAGAGGGGCTGAAACAGAGGGGCTGAATCAGAGGGGCTGAAACAGAGGAGCTGAATCAGAGGGGCTGAAACAGAGGGCGAGAAACAGAGGTGCTGAAACAGAGTGGCTGAAACAGAGGCGCTGACAAAGAGGGCGAGAAACAGAGGGGCTGAAACAGTGGGGCTGAAACAGAGGGGCTGAAACAGAGGGGCTAAAACAGAGGGGCTCAAACAGAGGGCGAGAAGCAGAGGGGCTGAAACAGAGGGCGAGAAACAGAGGGGCTGAAACAGAGGGCGAGAAACAGAGGGTGAGAAACAGAGGGCGAGATACAGAGGGGGTGAAACAGAGGGGCTGAAACAGAGGGGCTGAAACACAGGGGCTGAATCAGAGGGGCTGAATCAGAGGGGCTGAAACAGAGGGCGAGAAACAGAGGGGCTGAAACAGAGGGCGAGAAACAGAGGGGCTGAAACAGAGGGCGAGAAACAGAGGGGCTGAAACAGAGGGGCTGAAACAGTGGGGCTGAAACAGAGTGGCTGAAACAGAGGGGCTGAAACAGATGGGCGGGAAACAGAGGGGCTGAATCAGAGGGGCTGAATCAGAGGGGCTGAAACAGAGGGCGAGAAATAGAGGGGCTGAAACAGAGGGCGAGAAACAGAGGGGCTGAAACAGAGGGCGAGAAACAGAGGGGCTGAAACAGAGGGGCTGAAACAGAGGGGCTGAAACAGAAGGGCTGAATCACAGGGGCTGATTCAGAGGGGCTGAAACAGAGGGGCTCAATCAGCGGGGCTGAAACAGAGGGCGAGAAACAGAGGGGCTGAAACAGAGGGCGAGAAACAGAGGGGCTGAAACAGAGGGCGAGAAACAGAGGGTGAGAAACACAGGGCGAGATACAGAGGGGCTGAAACAGAGGGGCTGAAACAGAGGGGCTGAAACACAGGGGCTGAATCAGAGGGGCTGAATCAGAGGGGCTGAAACAGAGGGCGAGAAACAGAGGGGCTGAAACAGAGGGCGAGAAACAGAGGGGCTGAAACAGAGGGCGAGAAACAGAGGGGCTGAAACAGAGGGGCTGAAACAGTGGGGCTGAAACAGAGGGGCTGAAACAGAGGGGCTGAAACAGAGGGGCTGAATCAGTGGGGCTGAAACAGAGGGCGAGAAACAGAGGGGCTGAAACAGAGGGTGAGAAACAGAGGGGCAGAAACAGAGGGTGAGAAACAGAGGGGCTGAAACAGAGGGGCTGAAACAGAGAGTGCGAAACTGAGGGGCTGAAACAGAGGGCGAGAAACAGAGGGGCTGAAACAGAGGGGCTGAAACAGTGGGACTAAATCAGAGGGGCTGAAACAGTGGGCGAGAAACAGAGGGGCTGAAACAGAAGGCGAGAAACAGAGGGGCTGATACAGAGGGGCTGAAACAGAAGGGCTGAAACAGAGGGGCTGAAACAGAGGGCGAGAAACAGAGGGGCTGAATCAGAGGGACTGAAACAGAGGGGCTGAATCAGCGGGGCTGAAACAGAGGGCGAGAAACAGAGAGGCTGAAACAGAGGGCGAGAAACAGAGGGGCAGAAACAGAGGGCGAGAAACAGAGGGGCTGAAACAGAGGGGCTGAAACTGAGAGCGCGAAACAGAGTGGCTGAAACAGAGGGCGAGAAACAGAGGGCCTGAAACAGAGGGCGAGAAACAGAGGGCTAGAAACAGAGGGGCTGAATCAGAGGGGCTGAAACAGAGTGGCTGAAACAGAGGGGCTGAAACAGAGGGGCTGAAACGGAGAACGAGAAACAGAGGGTCTGATACAGAGGGCGAGAAACAGAGGGGCTGAAACAGAGTGCGAGAAACAGAGGGTGAGAAACAGAGGGCGAGAAACAGAGGGGCTGTAACAGAGGGGCTGAAACAGAGGGGCTGAAACAGAGGGGCTGAATCAGAGGGGCTGAAACAGAGGGGCTGAATCAGAGGGGCTGAAACAGAGGGCGAGAAACAGAGGTGCTGAAACAGAGTGGCTGAAACAGAGGCGCTGACAAAGAGGGCGAGAAACAGAGGGGCTGAAACAGTGGGGTTGAAACAGAGGTCGAGAAACAGAGGGGCTGAAACAGAGGGGCTGAAACAGAGGTGCTGAATCAGAGGGGCTGAAACAGAGTGGCTGAAACAGAGGGCGAGAAACAGAGGGGCTGAAACAGAGGGGCTGAAACAGAGTGGCTGAAACAGAGGGGCTGAAACAGAGGGGCTGAAACAGAGGGGCTGAAACACAGGGGCTGAATCAGAGGGGCTGAATCAGAGGGGCTGAAACAGAGGGCGAGAAACAGAGGGGCTGTAACAGAGGGCGAGAAACAGTGGGGCTGAAACAGAGGGCGAGAAACAGAGCGGCTGAAACAGAGGGGCTGAAACAGTGGGGCTGAAACAGTGGGGCTGAAACAGAGGGGCTGAAACAGATGGGCGGGAAACAGAGGGGCTGAAACAGAGGGGCTGAATCAGAGGGGCTGAATCAGAGGGGCTGAAACAGAGGGCGAGAAATAGAGGGGCTGAAACAGAGGGCGAGAAACAGAGGGGCTGAAACAGAGGGCGAGAAACAGAGGGGCTGAAACAGAGGGGCTGAAACAGAGGGGCTGAAACAGAAGGGCTGAATCAGAGGGGCTGATTCAGAGGGGCTGAAACAGAGGGGCTCAATCAGCGGGGCTGAAACAGAGGGCGAGAAACAGAGGGGCTGAAACAGAGGGCGAGAAACAGTGGGGCAGAAATAGAGGGGCTGAAACAGAGGGGCTGAAACAGAGGGGCTGAATCAGAGTAGCTGAATCAGAGGGCGAGAAACAGAGGGGCTGAAACAGAGGGGCTGAAACAGAGGGGCTGAAACAGAGTGGATGAAACAGAGGGGCTGAAACAGAGGGGCTGAAACAGAGAACGAGAAACAGAGGGTCTGATACAGAGGGCGAGAAACAGAGGGTCTGAAACAGAGTGCGAGAAACAGAGGGTGAGAAACAGAGGGCGAGAAACAGAGGGGCTGAAACAGAGGGGCTGAATCAGAGGGTCTGAAACAGAGGGGCTGAATCAGAGGGGCTGAAACAGAGGGGCTGAATCAGAGGGGCTGAAACAGAGGGCGAGAAACAGAGGTGCTGAAACAGAGTGGCTGAAACAGAGGCGCTGACAAAGAGGGCGAGAAACAGAGGGGCTGAAACAGTGGGGCTGAAACAGAGGGGCTGAAACAGAGGGGCTAAAACAGAGGGGCTGAAACAGAGGGCGAGAAACAGAGGGGCTGAAACAGAGGGCGAGAAACAGAGGGGCTGAAACAGAGGGCGAGAAACAGAGGGTGAGAAACACAGGGCGAGATACAGAGGGGCTGAAACAGAGGGGCTGAAACAGAGGGGCTGAAACACAGGGGCTGAATCAGAGGGGCTGAATCAGAGGGGCTGAAACAGAGGGCGAGAAACAGAGGGGCTGAAACAGAGGGCGAGAAACAGAGGGGCTGAAACAGAGGGCGAGAAACAGAGGGGCTGAAACAGAGGGGCTGAAACAGTGGGGCTGAAACAGAGGGGCTGAAACAGAGGGGCTGAAACAGATGGGCGGGAAACAGAGGGGATGAATCAGAGGGGCTGAATCAGAGGGGCTGAAACAGAGGGCGAGAAATAGAGGGGCTGAAACAGAGTGTCTGAAACAGAGGCGCTGACAAAGAGGGCGAGAAACAGAGGGGCTGAAACAGAGGGCGAGAAACAGAGGTGCTGAAACAGAGTGGCTGAAACAGAGGCGCTGACAAAGAGGGCGAGAAACAGAGGGGCTGAAACAGTGGGGTTGAAACAGAGGTCGAGAAACAGAGGGGCTGAAACAGAGGGGCTGAAACAGAGGTGCTGAATCAGAGGGGCTGAAACAGAGTGGCTGAAACAGAGGGCGAGAAACAGAGGGGCTGAAACAGAGGGGCTGAAACAGAGTGGCTGAAACAGAGGGGCTGAAACAGAGGGGCTGAAACAGGGGCTGAAACACAGGGGCTGAATCAGAGGGGCTGAATCAGAGGGGCTGAAACAGAGGGCGAGAAACAGAGGGGCTGTAACAGAGGGCGAGAAACAGTGGGGCTGAAACAGAGGGCGAGAAACAGAGGGGCTGAAACAGAGGGGCTGAAACAGTGGGGCTGAAACAGTGGGGCTGAAACAGAGGGGCTGAAACAGATGGGCGGGAAACAGAGGGGCTGAATCAGAGGGGCTGAATCAGAGGGGCTGAAACAGAGGGCGAGAAATAGAGGGGCTGAAACAGAGGGCGAGAAACAGAGGGGCTGAAACAGTGGGCGAGAAACAGAGGGGCTGAAACAGAGGGGCTGAAACAGAGGGGCTGAAACAGAAGGGCTGAATCAGAGGGGCTGATTCAGAGGGGCTGAAACAGAGGGGCTCAATCAGCGGGGCTGAAACAGAGGGCGAGAAACAGAGGGGCTGAAACAGAGGGCGAGAAACAGCGGGGCAGAAACAGAGGGGCTGAAACAGAGGGGCTGAAACAGAGGGGCTGAATCAGAGTGGCTGAATCAGAGGGCGAGAAACAGAGGGGCTGAAACAGAGGGGCTGAAACAGAGGGGCTGAAACAGAGTGGATGAAACAGAGGGGCTGAAACAGAGGGGCTGAAACAGAGAACGAGAAACAGAGGGTCTGATACAGAGGGCGAGAAACAGAGGGTCTGAAACAGAGTGCGAGAAACAGAGGGTGAGAAACAGAGGGCGAGAAACAGAGGGGCTGAAACAGAGGGGCTGAATCAGAGGGGCTGAAACAGAGGGGCTGAATCAGAGGGGCTGAAACAGAGGGGCTGAATCAGAGGGGCTGAAACAGAGGGCGAGAAACAGAGGTGCTGAAACAGCGTGGCTGAAACAGAGGCGCTGACAAAGAGGGCGAGAAACAGAGAGGCTGAAACAGTGGGGCTGAAACAGAGGGGCTGAAACAGAGGGGCTAAAACAGAGGGGCTCAAACAGAGGGCGAGAAACAGAGGGGCTGAAACAGAGGGCGAGAAACAGAGGGGCTGAAACAGAGGGCGAGAAACAGAGGGTGAGAAACACAGGGCGAGATACAGAGGGGCTGAAACAGAGGGGCTGAAACAGAGGGGCTGAAACGCAGGGGCTGAATCAGAGGGGCTGAATCAGAGGGGCTGAAACAGAGGGCGAGAAACAGAGGGGCTGAAACAGAGGGCGAGAAACAGAGGGGCTGAAACAGAGGGCGAGAAACAGAGGGGCTGAAACAGAGGGGCTGAAACAGTGGGGCTGAAACAGAGGGGCTGAAACAGAGGGGCTGAAACAGATGGGCGGGAAACAGAGGGGCTGAATCAGAGGGGCTGAATCAGAGGGGCTGAAACAGAGGGCGAGAAATAGAGGGGCTGAAACAGAGGGCGAGAAACAGAGGGGCTGAAACAGAGGGCGAGAAACAGAGGGGCTGAAACAGAGGGGCTGAAACAGAGGGGCTGAAACAGAAGGGCTGAAACAGAGGGCGAGAAACAGAGGGGCTGAAACAGAGGGCGAGAAACAGAGGGGCTGAAACAGAGGGCGAGAAACAGAGGGTGAGAAACACAGGGCGAGATGCAGAGGGGCTGAAACAGAGGGGCTGAAACAGAGGGGCTGAAACACAGGGGCTGAATCAGAGGGGCTGAATCAGAGGGGCTGAAACAGAGGGCGAGAAACAGAGGGGCTGAAACAGAGGGCGAGAAACAGGGGCTGAAACAGAGGGCGAGAAACAGAGGGTGAGAAACACAGGGCGAGATACAGAGGGGCTGAAACAGAGGGGCTGAAACAGAGGGGCTGAAACACAGGGGCTGAATCAGAGGAGCTGAATCAGAGGGGCTGAAACAGAGGGCGAGAAACAGAGGGGCTGAAACAGAGGGCGAGAAACAGAGGGGCTGAAACAGAGGGCGAGAAACAGAGGGGCTGAAACAGAGGGGCTGAAACAGTGGGGCTGAAACAGAGGGGCTGAAACAGAGGGGCTGAAACAGATGGGCGGGAAACAGAGGGGCTGAATCAGAGGGGCTAAATCAGAGGGGCTGAAACAGAGGGCGAGAAATAGAGGGGCTGAAACAGAGGGCGAGAAACAGAGGGGCTGAAACAGAGGGCGAGAATCAGAGGGGCTGAAACAGAGGTCGAGAAACAGAGGGGCTGAAAGAGAGGGCGAGAAACAGAGGGGCTGAATCAGAGTGGCTGAAACAGAGGGTGAGAAACAGAGGGGCTGAAACAGAGGGCGAGAAACAGAGTGGCTGAAACAGACCGGTGAAACAGAGGTGTTGAAACAGAGGGCGAGAAACAGAGGGGCTGAAACAGAGGGGCTGAAACAGAGTGGCTGAAACAGAGGGGCTGAAACAGAGGGGCTGAAACAGAGGGGCTGAAACAGAGTGGCTGAAACAGAGGGGCTGAACGAGAGGGGCTGGAACAGAGGGGGAGAAACAGAGGGGCTGAAACAGAGGGGCTGAATCAGAGGGGCTGAAACAGAGGGCGAGAAACAGAGGGGCTGAAACAGAGGGCGAGAAACAGAGGAGCTGAAACAGAGGGCGAGAAACAGAGGCGCTGAAACAGAGGTGCTGAAACAGAGGGGCTGAAACAGAGGGCGAGAAACAGAGGGGCTGAAACAGAGGGCGAGAAACAGAGGGGCTGAAACAGAGGGGCGGGAAACAGAGGGGCTGAATCAGAGGGGCTGAATCAGAGGGGCTGAATCAGAGGGGCTGAAACAGAGGGTGAGAAACAGAGGGACTGAAACAGAGGGGCTGAAACAGAGGGGCTGAAACAGAGGGCGAGAAACAGAGGGGCTGAATCAGAGGGGCTGAATCAGAGGGGCAGAATCAGAGGGGCTGAAACAGAGGGGCTGAATCAGAGGGGCTGAAACAGAGGGCGAGAAACCGAGGGGCTGAAACAGAGGGCGAGAAACAGAGGGGCTGAAACAGAGGGGCTGAAACAGACGGGCTGAAACAGAGGGGCTGAATCAGAGGGCGAGAAACAGAGGGGCTGAAACAGAGGGCGAGAAACAGAGGGGCTGAAACAGAGGGCGAGAAACAGAGGGGCTGAAACAGAGGGGCTGAAACCGTGGGGCTGAAACAGAGGGGCTGAAACAGAGGGGCTGAAACAGAAGGGCGGGAAACAGAGGGGCTGAAACAGAGAGCGACAAACAGAGGGGCTGCAACAGAGGGGCTGAAACAGAGGGGCTGAAACAGATGGGCTGAATCAGAGGGGCTGATTCAGAGGGGCTGAAACAGAGGGGCTGAATCAGTGGGGCTGAAACAGAGGGCGAGAAACAGAGGGGCTGAAACAGAGAGCGAGAAACAGAGGGGCAGAAACAGAGGGCGAGAAACAGAGGGGCTGAAACAGAGGGGCTGAAACAGAGGGCGAGACACAGAGGGGCTGAAACAGAGGGGCTGAAACAGAGAACGAGAAACAGAGGGTCTGATACAGAGGGCGAGAAACAGAGGGTCTGAAACAGAGTGCGAGAAACAGAGGGTGAGAAACAGAGGGCGAGAAACAGAGGGGCTGATACAGAGGGGCTGAATCAGAGGGGCTGAAACAGAGGGGCTGAATCAGAGGGGCTGAAACAGAGGGGCTGAATCAGAGTGGCTGAAACAGAGGGCGAGAAACAGAGGTGCTGAAACAGAGGCGCTGACAAAGAGGGCGAGAAACAGAGGGGCTGAAACAGTGGGGCTGAAACAGAGGGGCTGAAACAGAGGGGCTAAAACAGAGGGGTTCAAACAGAGGGCGAGAAACAGAGGGGCTGAAACAGAGGGCGAGAAACAGAGGGGCTGAAACAGAGGGCGAGAAACAGAGGGTGAGAAACACAGGGCGAGATACAGAGGGGCTGAAACAGAGGGGCTGAAACAGAGGGGCTGAAACACAGGGGCTGAATCAGAGGGGCTGAATCAGAGGGGCTGAAACAGAGGGCGAGAAACAGAGGGGCTGAAACAGAGGGCGAGAAACAGAGGGGCTGAAACAGAGGGGCTGAAACAGTGGGGCTGAAACAGAGGGGCTGAAACAGAGGGGCTGAAACAGATGGGCGGGAAACAGAGGGGCTGAATCAGAGGGGCTGAATCAGAGGGGCTGAAACAGAGGGCGAGAAATAGAGGGGCTGAAACAGAGGGCGAGAAACAGAGGGGCTGAAACAGAGGGCGAGAAACAGAGGGGCTGAAACAGAGGGGCAGAAACAGAGGGGCTGAAACAGAAGGGCTGAATCACAGGGGCTGAATCAGAGGGGCTGAATCAGAGGGGCTGAATCAGTGGGGCTGAATAAGAGGGCGAGAAACAGAGGGGCTGAAACAGAGGGCGAGAAACAGAGGGGCAGAAACAGGGGCGAGAAACAGAGGGGCTGAAACAGCGGGGCTGAAACAGAGGGCGAGACACAGAGGGGCTGAAACAGAGGGCGAGAAACAGAGGGGCTGAAACAGTGGGGCTGAAACAGAGGGGCTGAAACAGAGGGGCTGAAACAGAGGGCGAGAAACAGAGGGGCTGAAACAGAGGTCGAGAAACAGAGGGGCTGAAACAGAGGGCGAGAAACAGAGGGGCTGAATCAGAGGGGCTGAAACAGAGGGCGAGAAACAGAGGGGCTGAAACAGAGGGCGAGAAACAGAGGCGCTGAAACAGAGGGGCTGAAACAGAGTGGCTGAAACAGAGGGGCTGAAACAGAGGGCGAGAAACAGAGGGGCTGAAACAGAGGGCGAGAACCAGAGGGGCTGAAACAGAGGGGCGGGAAACAGAGGGGCTGAATCAGAGGGGCTGAATCAGAGGGGCTGAATCCGAGGGGCTGAATCAGAGGGGCTGAAACAGAGGGCGAGAAACAGAGGGGTTGAAACAGAGGTCGAGAAACAGAGGGGCTGAAACAGAGGGGCTGAAACAGAGGTGCTGAATCAGAGGGGCTGAAACAGAGGGGCTGAAACAGAGGGCGAGAAACAGAGGGGCTGAAACAGAGGGCGAGAAACAGAGTGGCTGAAACAGAGGGGCTGAAACAGAGGGGCTGAAACAGAAGGGCTGAATCAGAGGGGCTGATTCAGAGGGGCTGAAACAGAGGGGCTCAATCAGCGGGGCTGAAACAGAGGGCGAGAAACAGAGGGGCTCAAACAGAGGGCGAGAAACAGAGGGGCAGAAACAGAGGGCAAGAAACAGAGGGGCTGAAACAGAGGAGCTCAAACAGAGGGCGAGAAACAGAGGAGCTGAAACAGAGGGCGAGTAGTAGAGGGGCTGAAACAGAGGGGCTGAAACAGAGGTGCTGAAACAGAGGGGCTGAAACAGAGGGCGAGAAACAGAGGGGCTGAAACAGAGGTCGAGAAACAGAGGGCCCGAAACAGAGGGCGAGAAACAGAGGGGCTGAATCAGAGTGGCTGAAGCAGAGGGTGAGAAACAGAGGGGCTGAAACAGAGGGCGAGAAACAGAGTGGCTGAAACAGACGGGTGAAACAGAGGGGTTGAAACAGAGGGCGAGAAACAGAGGGGCTGAAACAGAGGGGCTGAAACAGAGTGGCTGAAACAGAGGGGCTGAAACAGAGGGGCTGAAACAGAGTGGCTGAAACAGAGGGGCGGAAAGAGAGGGACTGGAACAGAGGGGGAGAAACAGAGGGGCTGAAACAGAGGAGCTGAATCAGAGGGGCTGAAACAGAGGTCGAGAAACAGAGGGCCTGAAACAGAGGGGCTGAAACAGAGGGGCTGAAACAGAGGGCGAGAAACAGGGGCTGAAACAGAGGGCGAGAAACAGACGGGCTGAAACAGAGGGGCGGGAAATAGAGGCGCTGAATCTGAGGGGCTGAATCAGAGGGGCTGAAACAGAGGGGCTGAAACAGAGGGCGAGAAACAGAGGGGCTGAAACAGAGGGGCTGAAACAGAAGGGCTGAATCAGAGGGGCTGATTCAGAGGGGCTGAAACAGAGGGGCTGAAACAGAGTGGCTGAAACAGAGGGGCTGAAATAGAGGGGCTGAAACAGAGTGGCTGAAACAGAGGGGCTGAAACAGAGGGCGAGAAACAGAGGGGCTGAAACAGAGGGCGAGAAACAGAGGAGCTGAAACAGAGGGCGAGAAACAGAGGCGCTGAAACAGAGGGGCTGAAACAGAGGGGCTGAAACAGAGGGCGAGAAACAGAGGGGCTGAAACAGAGGGCGAGAAACAGAGGGGCTGAAACAGAGGGGCTGAAACAGAGTGGCTGAAACAGAGGGGCTGAAACAGAGGGGCTGAAACAGAGGGGCTGAAACAGAGTGGCTGAAACAGAGGGGCTGAACGAGAGGGGCTGGAACAGAGGGGGAGAAACAGAGGGGCTGAAACAGAGGGGCTGAATCAGAGGGGCTGAAACAGAGGGCGAGAAACAGAGGGGCTGAAACAGAGGGCGAGAAACAGAGGAGCTGAAACAGAGGGCGAGAAACAGAGGCGCTGAAACAGAGGTGCTGAAACAGAGGGGCTGAAACAGAGGGCGAGAAACAGAGGGGCTGAAACAGAGGGCGAGAAACAGAGGGGCTGAAACAGAGGGGCGGGAAACAGAGGGGCTGAATCAGAGGGGCTGAATCAGAGGGGCTGAATCAGAGGGGCTGAAACAGAGGGTGAGAAACAGAGGGACTGAAACAGAGGGGCTGAAACAGAGGGGCTGAAACAGAGGGCGAGAAACAGAGGGGCTGAATCAGAGGGGCTGAATCAGAGGGGCAGAATCAGAGGGGCTGAAACAGAGGGGCTGAATCAGAGGGGCTGAAACAGAGGGCGAGAAACCGAGGGGCTGAAACAGAGGGCGAGAAACAGAGGGGCTGAAACAGAGGGGCTGAAACAGACGGGCTGAAACAGAGGGGCTGAATCAGAGGGCGAGAAACAGAGGGGCTGAAACAGAGGGCGAGAAACAGAGCGGCTGAAACAGAGGGCGAGAAACAGAGGGGCTGAAACAGAGGGGCTGAAACCGTGGGGCTGAAACAGAGGGGCTGAAACAGAGGGGCTGAAACAGAAGGGCGGGAAACAGAGGGGCTGAAACAGAGAGCGACAAACAGAGGGGCTGCAACAGAGGGGCTGAAACAGAGGGGCTGAAACAGAGGGGCTGAATCAGAGGGGCTGATTCAGAGGGGCTGAAACAGAGGGGCTGAATCAGTGGGGCTGAAACAGAGGGCGAGAAACAGAGGGGCTGAAACAGAGGGCGAGAAACAGAGGGGCAGAAACAGAGGGCGAGAAACAGAGGGGCTGAAACAGAGGGGCTGAAACAGAGGGCGAGACACAGAGGGGCTGAAACAGAGGGGCTGAAACAGAGAACGAGAAACAGAGGGTCTGATACAGAGGGCGAGAAACAGAGGGTCTGAAACAGAGTGCGAGAAACAGAGGGTGAGAAACAGAGGGCGAGAAACAGAGGGGCTGATACAGAGGGGCTGAATCAGAGGGGCTGAAACAGAGGGGCTGAATCAGAGGGGCTGAAACAGAGGGGCTGAATCAGAGGGGCTGAAACAGAGGGCGAGAAACAGAGGTGCTGAAACAGAGGCGCTGACAAAGAGGGCGAGAAACAGAGGGGCTGAAACAGTGGGGCTGAAACAGAGGGGCTGAAACAGAGGGGCTAAAACAGAGGGGCTCAAACAGAGGGCGAGAAACAGAGGGGCTGAAACAGAGGGCGAGAAACAGAGGGGCTGAAACAGAGGGCGAGAAACAGAGGGTGAGAAACACAGGGCGAGATACAGAGGGGCTGAAACAGAGGGGCTGAAACAGAGGGGCTGAAACACAGGGGCTGAATCAGAGGGGCTGAATCAGAGGGGCTGAAACAGAGGGCGAGAAACAGAGGGGCTGAAACAGAGGGCGAGAAACAGAGGGGCTGAAACAGAGGGGCTGAAACAGTGGGGCTGAAACAGAGGGGCTGAAACAGAGGGGCTGAAACAGATGGGCGGGAAACAGAGGGGCTGAATCAGAGGGGCTGAATCAGAGGGGCTGAAACAGAGGGCGAGAAATAGAGGGGCTGAAACAGAGGGCGAGAAACAGAGGGGCTGAAACAGAGGGCGAGAAACAGAGGGGCTGAAACAGAGGGGCAGAAACAGAGGGGCTGAAACAGAAGGGCTGAATCACAGGGGCTGAATCAGAGTGGCTGAATCAGAGGGGCTGAATCAGTGGGGCTGAATAAGAGGGCGAGAAACAGAGGGGCTGAAACAGAGGGCGAGAAACAGAGGGGCAGAAACAGAGGGCGAGAAACAGAGGGGCTGAAACAGCGGGGCTGAAACAGAGGGCGAGACACACAGGGGCTGAAACAGAGGGCGAGAAACAGAGGGGCTGAAACAGTGGGGCTGAAACAGAGGGGCTGAAACAGAGGGGCTGAAACAGAGGGCGAGAAACAGAGGGGCTGAAACAGAGGTCGAGAAACAGAGGGGCTGAAACAGAGGGCGAGAAACATTGGGGCTGAATCAGAGGGGCTGAAACAGAGGGCGAGAAACAGAGGGGCTGAAACAGAGGGCGAGAAACAGAGGCGCTGAAACAGAGGGGCTGAAACAGAGTGGCTGAAACAGAGGGGCTGAAACAGAGGGCGAGAAACAGAGGGGCTGAAACAGAGGGCGAGAACCAGAGGGGCTGAAACAGAGGGGCGGGAAACAGAGGGGCTGAATCAGAGGGGCTGAATCAGAGGGGCTGAATCCGAGGGGCTGAATCAGAGGGGCTGAAACAGAGGGCGAGAAACAGAGGGGTTGAAACAGAGGTCGAGAAACAGAGGGGCTGAAACAGAGGGGCTGAAACAGAGGTGCTGAATCAGAGGGGCTGAAACAGAGGGGCTGAAACAGAGGGCGAGAAACAGAGGGGCTGAAACAGAGGGCGAGAAACAGAGTGGCTGAAACAGAGGGGCTGAAACAGAGGGGCTGAAACAGAAGGGCTGAATCAGAGGGGCTGATTCAGAGGGGCTGAAACAGAGGGGCTCAATCAGCGGGGCTGAAACAGAGGGCGAGAAACAGAGGGGCTCAAACAGAGGGCGAGAAACAGAGGGGCAGAAACAGAGGGCAAGAAACAGAGGGGCTGAAACAGAGGAGCTCAAACAGAGGGCGAGAAACAGAGGAGCTGAAACAGAGGGCGAGTAGTAGAGGGGCTGAAACAGAGGGGCTGAAACAGAGGTGCTGAAACAGAGGGGCTGAAACAGAGGGCGAGAAACAGAGGGGCTGAAACAGAGGTCGAGAAACAGAGGGCCCGAAACAGAGGGCGAGAAACAGAGGGGCTGAATCAGAGTGGCTGAAGCAGAGGGTGAGAAACAGAGGGGCTGAAACAGAGGGCGAGAAACAGAGTGGCTGAAACAGACGGGTGAAACAGAGGGGTTGAAACAGAGGGCGAGAAACAGAGGGGCTGAAACAGAGGGGCTGAAACAGAGTGGCTGAAACAGAGGGGCTGAAACAGAGGGGCTGAAACAGAGTGGCTGAAACAGAGGGGCTGAAAGAGAGGGACTGGAACAGAGGGGGAGAAACAGAGGGGCTGAAACAGAGGAGCTGAATCAGAGGGGCTGAAACAGAGGTCGAGAAACAGAGGGCCTGAAACAGAGGGGCTGAAACAGAGGGGCTGAAACAGAGGGCGAGAAACAGAGGGGCTGAAACAGAGGGCGAGAAACAGAGGGGCTGAAACAGAGGGGCGGGAAATAGAGGCGCTGAATCAGAGGGGCTGAATCAGTGGGGCTGAAACAGAGGGGCTGAAACAGAGTGGCTGAAACAGAGGGGCTGAAAGAGAGGGGCTGGAACAGAGGGAGAGAAACAGAGGGGCTGAAACAGAGGGGCTGAAACAGAAGGGCTGAATCAGAGGGGCTGATTCAGAGGGGCTGAAACAGAGGGGCTGAAACAGAGTGGCTGAAACAGAGGGGCTGAAACAGAGGGGCTGAAATAGAGGGGCTGAAACAGAGTGGCTGAAACAGAGGGGCTGAAACAGAGGGCGAGAAACAGAGGGGCTGAAACAGAGGGCGAGAAACAGAGGAGCTGAAACAGAGGGCGAGAAACAGAGGCGCTGAAACAGAGGGGCTGAAACAGAGGGGCTGAAACAGAGGGCGAGAAACAGAGGGGCTGAAACAGAGGGCGAGAAACAGAGGGGCTGAAACAGAGGGGCGGGAAACAGAGGGGCTGAATCAGAGGGGCTGAATCAGAGGGGCTGAATCAGAGGGGCTGAAACAGAGGGTGAGAAACAGAGGGACTGAAACAGAGGGGCTGAAACAGAGGGGCTGAAACAGAGGGCGAGAAACAGAGGGGCTGAATCAGAGGGGCTGAATCAGAGGGGCTGAATCAGAGGGGCTAAAACAGAGGGGCTGAATCAGAGGGGCTGAAACAGAGGGCGAGAAACCGAGGGGCTGAAACAGAGGGCGAGAAACAGAGGGGCTGAAACAGAGGGGCTGAAACAGACGGGCTGAAACAGAGGGGCTGAATCAGAGGGCGAGAAACAGAGGGGCTGAAACAGAGGGCGAGAAACAGAGGGGCTGAAACAGAGGGGCTGAAACAGTGGGGCTGAAACAGAGGGGCTGAAACAGAGGGGCTTAAACAGAAGGGCGGGAAACAGAGGGGCTGAATCTGAGGGGCTGAATCAGAGGGGCTGAATCAGAGGGGCTGAATCAGAGGGGCTGAAACAGAGGGCGAGAAACAGAGGGGCTGTAACAGAGGGCGAGAAACAGAGGGGCTGAAACAGAGAGCGAGAAACAGAGGGGCTGAAACAGAGGGGGTGAAACAGAGGGGCTGAAACAGAGGGGCTGAATCAGAGGGGCTGAAACAGAGGGGCGGGAAACAGAGGGGCTGAATCAGAGGGGCTGAATCAGAGGGGCAGAAACAGAGGGGCTGAAACAGAGGGGCTGAAACAGAGGGGCTGAAACAGAGTGGCTGAAACAGAGGGGCTGAAACAGAGGGGCTGAAACAGAGAACGAGAAACAGAGGGTCTGATACAGAGGGCGAGAAACAGAGGGGCTGAAACAGAGTGCGAGAAACAGAGGGTGAGAAACAGAGGGCGAGAAACAGAGGGGCTTAAACAGAGGGGCTGAAACAGAGGGGCTGAATCAGAGGGGCTGAAACAGAGGGGCTGAATCAGAGGGGCTGAAACAGAGGGCGAGAAACAGAGGTGCTGAAACAGAGTGGCTGAAACAGAGGCGCTGACAAAGAGGGCGAGAAACAGAGGGGCTGAAACAGTGGGGCTGAAACAGAGGGGCTGAAACAGAGGGGCAAAAAAAGAGGGGTTGAAACAGAGGGCGAGAAACAGAGGGGCTGAAACAGAGGGCAAGAAACAGATGGGCTGAAACAGAGGGCGAGAAACAAAGGGTGAGAAACACAGGGCGAGATACAGAGGGGCTGAAACAGAGGGGCTGAAACAGAGGGGTTGAAACACACGGGCTGAATCAGAGGGGCTGAATCAGAGGGGCTGAAACAGAGGGCGAGAAACAGAGGGGCTGAAACAGAGGGGGAGAAACAGAGGGGCTGAAACAGAGGGCGAGAAACAGAGGGGCTGAAACAGAGGGGCTGAAACAGTGGGGCTGAAACAGAGGGGCTGAAACAGAGGGGCTGAAACAGATGGGCGGGAAACAGAGGGGCTGAATCAGAGGGGCTGAATCAGAGGGGCTGAAACAGAGGGCGAGAAATAGAGGGGCTGAAACAGAGGGCGAGAAACAGAGGGGCTGAAACAGAGGGCGAGAAACAGAAGGGATGAAACAGAGGGGCTGAAACAGAGGGGCTAAAACAGAGGGGCTCAAACAGAGGGCGAGAAACAGAGGGGCTGAAACAGAGGGCGAGAAACAGAGGGGCTGAAACAGAGGGCGAGAAACAGAGGGTGAGAAACACAGGGCGAGATACAGAGGGGCTGAAACAGAGGGGCTGAAACAGAGGGGCTGAAACACAGGGGCTGAATCAGAGGGGCTGAATCAGAGGGGCTGAAACAGAGGGCGAGAAACAGAGGGGCTGAAACAGAGGGCGAGAAACAGAGGGGCTGAAACAGAGGGCGAGAAACAGAGGGGCTGAATCAGAGGGGCTGAAACAGTGGGGCTGAAACAGAGGGGCTGAAACAGAGGGGCTGAAACAGATGGGCGGGAAACAGAGTGGCTGAATCAGAGGGGCTGAATCAGAGGGGCTGAAACAGAGGGCGAGAAATAGAGGGGCTGAAACAGAGGGCGAGAAACAGAGGGGCTGAAACAGAGGGCGAGAAACAGAGGGGCTGAAACAGAGGGGCTGAAACAGAGGGGCTGAAACAGAAGGGCTGAATCACAGGGGCTGATTCAGAGGGGCTGAAACAGAGGGGCTCAATCAGCTGGGCTGAAACAGAGGGCGAGAAACAGAGGGGCTGAAACAGAGGGCGAGAAACAGAGGGGCTGAAACAGAGGGCGAGAAACAGAGGGTGAGAAACACAGGGCGAGATACAGAGGGGCTGAAACAGAGGGGCTGAAACAGAGGTGCTGAAACAGAGGGGCTGAAACAGAGGGCGAGAAACAGAGGGGCTGAAACAGAGGGCGAGATACAGAGGGGCTGAAACAGAGGGCGAGAAACAGAGGGGCTGAAACAGAGGGGCTGAAACAGTGGGGCTGAAACAGAGGGGCTGAAACAGAGGGGCTGAAACAGATGGGCGGGAAACAGAGGGGCTGAATCAGAGGGGCTGAATCAGAGGGGCTGAAACAGAGGGCGAGAAATAGAGGGGCTGAAACAGAGGGCGAGAAACAGAGGGGCTGAAACTGAGGGCGAGAAACAGAGGGGCTGAAACAGAGGGGCTGAAACAGAGGGGCTGAAACAGAAGGGCTGAATCACAGGGGCTGATTCAGAGGGGCTGAAACAGAGGGGCTCAATCAGCGGGGCTGAAACAGAGGGCGAGAAACAGAGGGGCTGAAACAGAGGGCGAGAAACAGCGGGGCAGAAACAGAGGGCCAGAAACAGAGGGGCTGAAACAGAGGGGCTGAAACAGAGGGCGAGAAACAGAGGGGCTGAAACAGAGGGGCAAAAAAAGAGGGGCTGAAACAGAGGGCGAGAAACAGAGGGGCTGAAACAGAGGGCAAGAAACAGATGGGCTGAAACAGAGGGCGAGAAACAAAGGGTGAGAAACACAGGGCGAGATACAGAGGGGCTGAAACAGAGGGGCTGAAACAGAGGGGTTGAAACACACGGGCTGAATCAGAGGGGCTGAATCAGAGGGGCTGAAACAGAGGGCGAGAAACAGAGGGGCTGAAACAGAGGGGGAGAAACAGAGGGGCTGAAACAGAGGGCGAGAAACAGAGGGGCTGAAACAGAGGGGCTGAAACAGTGGGGCTGAAACAGAGGGGCTGAAACAGAGGGGCTGAAACAGATGGGCGGGAAACAGAGGGGCTGAATCAGAGGGGCTGAATCAGAGGGGCTGAAACAGAGGGCGAGAAATAGAGGGGCTGAAACAGAGGGCGAGAAACAGAGGGGCTGAAACAGAGGGCGAGAAACAGAAGGGATGAAACAGAGGGGCTGAAACAGAGGGGCTAAAACAGAGGGGCTCAAACAGAGGGCGAGAAACAGAGGGGCTGAAACAGAGGGCGAGAAACAGAGGGGCTGAAACAGAGGGCGAGAAACAGAGGGGCTGAAACAGAGGGGCTGAAACAGAGGGGCTGAAACAGAAGGGCTGAATCACAGGGGCTGATTCAGAGGGGCTGAAACAGAGGGGCTCAATCAGCTGGGCTGAAACAGAGGGCGAGAAACAGAGGGGCTGAAACAGAGGGCGAGAAACAGAGGGGCTGAAACAGAGGGCGAGAAACAGAGGGTGAGAAACACAGGGCGAGATACAGAGGGGCTGAAACAGAGGGGCTGAAACAGAGGTGCTGAAACAGAGGGGCTGAAACAGAGGGCGAGAAACAGAGGGGCTGAAACAGAGGGCGAGATACAGAGGGGCTGAAACAGAGGGCGAGAAACAGAGGGGCTGAAACAGAGGGGCTGAAA
This sequence comes from Chiloscyllium punctatum, assembly GCF_047496795.1. Taxonomy (NCBI): domain Eukaryota; kingdom Metazoa; phylum Chordata; class Chondrichthyes; order Orectolobiformes; family Hemiscylliidae; genus Chiloscyllium; species Chiloscyllium punctatum. The sequence goes on from NW_027309791.1 coordinate 673,199, forward strand.
CAGTGGGGCTGAAACAGAGGGGCTGAAACAGAGGGGCTGAAACAGATGGGCGGGAAACAGAGGGGCTGAATCAGAGGGGCTGAATCAGAGGGGCTGAAACAGAGGGCGAGAAATAGAGGGGCTGAAACAGAGGGCGAGAAACAGAGGGGCTGAAACTGAGGGCGAGAAACAGAGGGGCTGAAACAGAGGGGCTGAAACAGAGGGGCTGAAACAGAAGGGCTGAATCACAGGGGCTGATTCAGAGGGGCTGAAACAGAGGGGCTCAATCAGCGGGGCTGAAACAGAGGGCGAGAAACAGAGGGGCTGAAACAGAGGGCGAGAAACAGCGGGGCAGAAACAGAGGGCCAGAAACAGAGGGGCTGAAACAGAGGGGCTGAAACAGAGGGCGAGAAACAGAGGGGCTGAAACAGAGGGGCAAAAAAAGAGGGGCTGAAACAGAGGGCGAGAAACAGAGGGGCTGAAACAGAGGGCAAGAAACAGATGGGCTGAAACAGAGGGCGAGAAACAAAGGGTGAGAAACACAGGGCGAGATACAGAGGGGCTGAAACAGAGGGGCTGAAACAGAGGGGTTGAAACACACGGGCTGAATCAGAGGGGCTGAATCAGAGGGGCTGAAACAGAGGGCGAGAAACAGAGGGGCTGAAACAGAGGGGGAGAAACAGAGGGGCTGAAACAGAGGGCGAGAAACAGAGGGGCTGAAACAGAGGGGCTGAAACAGTGGGGCTGAAACAGAGGGGCTGAAACAGAGGGGCTGAAACAGATGGGCGGGAAACAGAGGGGCTGAATCAGAGGGGCTGAATCAGAGGGGCTGAAACAGAGGGCGAGAAATAGAGGGGCTGAAACAGAGGGCGAGAAACAGAGGGGCTGAAACAGAGGGCGAGAAACAGAAGGGATGAAACAGAGGGGCTGAAACAGAGGGGCTAAAACAGAGGGGCTCAAACAGAGGGCGAGAAACAGAGGGGCTGAAACAGAGGGCGAGAAACAGAGGGGCTGAAACAGAGGGCGAGAAACAGAGGGCGAGAAACACAGGGCGAGATACAGAGGGGCTGAAACAGAGGGGCTGAAACAGAGGGGCTGAAACAACAGGGGCTGAATCAGAGGGGCTGAATCAGAGGGGCTGAAACAGAGGGCGAGAAACAGAGGGGCTGAAACAGAGGGCGAGAAACAGAGGGGCTGAAACAGAGGGCGAGAAACAGAGGGGCTGAATCAGAGGGGCTGAAACAGTGGGGCTGAAACAGAGGGGCTGAAACAGAGGGGCTGAAACAGATGGGCGGGAAACAGAGTGGCTGAATCAGAGGGGCTGAATCAGAGGGGCTGAAACAGAGGGCGAGAAATAGAGGGGCTGAAACAGAGGGCGAGAAACAGAGGGGCTGAAACAGAGGGCGAGAAACAGAGGGGCTGAAACAGAGGGGCTGAAACAGAGGGGCTGAAACAGAAGGGCTGAATCACAGGGGCTGATTCAGAGGGGCTGAAACAGAGGGGCTCAATCAGCTGGGCTGAAACAGAGGGCGAGAAACAGAGGGGCTGAAACAGAGGGCGAGAAACAGAGGGGCTGAAACAGAGGGCGAGAAACAGAGGGTGAGAAACACAGGGCGAGATACAGAGGGGCTGAAACAGAGGGGCTGAAACAGAGGTGCTGAAACAGAGGGGCTGAAACAGAGGGCGAGAAACAGAGGGGCTGAAACAGAGGGCGAGAAACAGAGGGGCTGAAACAGAGGGCGAGAAACAGAGGGGCTGAAACAGAGGGGCTGAAACAGTGGGGCTGAAACAGAGGGGCTGAAACAGAGGGGCTGAAACAGATGGGCGGGAAACAGAGGGGCTGAATCAGAGGGGCTGAATCAGAGGGGCTGAAACAGAGGGCGAGAAATAGAGGGGCTGAAACAGATGGCGAGAAACAGAGGGGCTGAAACAGAGGGCGATAAACAGAGGGGCTGAAACAGAGGGGCTGAAACAGAGGGGCTGAAACAGAAGGGCTGAATCACAGGGGCTGATTCAGAGGGGCTGAAACAGAGGGGCTCAATCAGCGGGGCTGAAACAGAGGGCGAGAAACAGAGGGGCTGAAACAGAGGGCGAGAAACAGCGGGGCAGAAACAGAGGGCCAGAAACAGAGGGGCTGAAACAGAGGGGCTGAAACAGAGGGCGAGAAACAGAGGGGCTGAAACAGAGGGCGAGAAACAGAGGGGCTGAAACAGAGGGGCTGAAACAGAGGTGCTGAAACAGAGGGGCTGAAACAGAGGGCGAGAAACAGAGGGGCTGAAACAGAGGTCGAGAAACAGAGGGGCTGAAAGAGAGGGCGAGAAACAGAGGGGCTGAATCAGAGTGGCTGAAACAGAGGGTGAGAAACAGAGGGGCTGAAACAGAGGGCGAGAAACAGACCGGTGAAACAGAGGTGTTGAAACAGAGGGCGAGAAACAGAGGGGCTGAAACAGAGGGGCTGAAACAGAGTGGCTGAAACAGAGGGGCTGAAACAGAGGGGCTGAAACAGAGGGGCTGAAACTGAGTGGCTGAAACAGAGGGGCTGAAACAGAGGGGCTGGAACAGAGGGGGAGAAACAGAGGGGCTGAAACAGAGGGGCTGAATCAGAGGGGCTGAAACAGAGGGCGAGAAACAGAGGGGCTGAAACAGAGGGCGAGAAACAGAGGAGCTGAAACAGAGGGCGAGAAACAGAGGCGCTGAAACAGAGGTGCTGAAACAGAGGGGCTGAAACAGAGGGCGAGAAACAGAGGGGCTGAAACAGAGGGCGAGAAACAGAGGGGATGAAACAGAGGGGCGGGAAACAGAGGGGCTGAATCAGAGGGGCTGAATCAGAGGGGCTGAATCAGAGGGGCTGAAACAGAGGGCGAGAAACAGAGGGGCTGAAACAGAGGGGCTGAAACAGTGGGGCTGAAACAGAGGGGCTGAAACAGAGGGGCTGAAACAGATGGTCGGGAAACAGAGTGGCTGAATCAGAGGGGCTGAATCAGAGGAGCTGAAACAGAGGGCGAGAAATAGAGGGGCTGAAACAGAGGGCGAGAAACAGAGGGGCTGAAACAGAGGGCGAGAAACAGAGGGTGAGAAACACAGGGCGAGATACAGAGGGGCTGAAACAGAGGGGCTGAAACAGAGGGTCTGAGACACAGGGGCTGAATCAGAGGGGCTGAATCAGAGGGGCTGAAACAGAGGGCGAGAAACAGAGGGGCTGAAACAGAGGGCGAGAAACAGAGGGGCTGAAACAGAGGGCGAGAAACAGAGGGGCTGAAACAGAGGGGCTGAAACAGTGGGGCTGAAACAGAGGGGCTGAAACAGAGGGGCTGAAACAGATGGGCGGGAAACAGAGTGGCTGAATCAGAGGGGCTGAATCAGAGGGGCTGAAACAGAGGGCGAGAAATAGAGGGGCTGAAACAGAGGGCGAGAAACAGAGGGGCTGAAACAGAGGGCGAGAAACAGAGGGGCTGAAACAGAGGGGCTGAAACAGAGGGGCTGAAACAGAAGGGCTGAATCACAGGGGCTGATTCAGAGGGGCTGAAACAGAGGGGCTCAATCAGCTGGGCTGAAACAGAGGGCGAGAAACAGAGGGGCTGAAACAGAGGGTGAGAAACAGAGGGGCTGAAACAGAGGGCGAGAAACAGAGGGTGAGAAACACAGGGCGAGATACAGAGGGGCTGAAACAGAGGGGCTGAAACAGAGGTGCTGAAACAGAGGGGCTGAAACAGAGGGCGAGAAACAGAGGGGCTGAAACAGAGGGCGAGAAACAGAGGGTCTGAAACAGAGGGCGAGAAACAGAGGGGCTGAAACAGAGGGGCTGAAACAGAGGGGCTGAAACAGAAGGGCTGAATCACAGGGGCTGATTCAGAGGGGCTGAAACAGAGGGGCTCAATCAGCTGGGCTGAAACAGAGGGCGAGAAACAGAGGGGCTGAAACAGAGGGCGAGAAACAGAGGGGCTGAAACAGAGGGCGAGAAACAGAGGGTGAGAAACACAGGGCGAGATACAGAGGGGCTGAAACAGAGGGGCTGAATCAGAGGGGCTAAATCAGAGGGGCTGAAACAGAGGGCGAGAAACAGAGGGGGTGAAACAGAGGGCGAGAAACAGAGGGGCTGAAACAGAGGGCGAGAAACAGAGGGGCTGAAACAGAGGGGCTGAAACAGTGGGGCTGAAACAGAGGGGCTGAAACAGAGGGGCTGAAACAGATGGGCGGGAAACAGAGGGGCTGAATCAGAGGGGCTGAATCAGAGGGGCTGAAACAGAGGGCGAGAAATAGAGGGGCTGAAACAGATGGCGAGAAACAGAGGGGCTGAAACAGAGGGCGATAAACAGAGGGGCTGAAACAGAGGGGCTGAAACAGAGGGGCTGAAACAGAAGGGCTGAATCACAGGGGCTGATTCAGAGGGGCTGAAACAGAGGGGCTCAATCAGCGGGGCTGAAACAGAGGGCGAGAAACAGAGGGGCTGAAACAGAGGGCGAGAAACAGCGGGGCAGAAACAGAGGGCCAGAAACAGAGGGGCTGAAACAGAGGGGCTGAAACAGAGGGCGAGAAACAGAGGGGCTGAAACAGAGGGCGAGAAACAGAGGGGCTGAAACAGAGGGGCTGAAACAGAGGTGCTGAAACAGAGGGGCTGAAACAGAGGGCGAGAAACAGAGGGGCTGAAACAGAGGTCGAGAAACAGAGGGGCTGAAAGAGAGGGCGAGAAACAGAGGGGCTGAATCAGAGTGGCTGAAACAGAGGGTGAGAAACAGAGGGGCTGAAACAGAGGGCGAGAAACAGACCGGTGAAACAGAGGTGTTGAAACAGAGGGCGAGAAACAGAGGGGCTGAAACAGAGGGGCTGAAACAGAGTGGCTGAAACAGAGGGGCTGAAACAGAGGGGCTGAAACAGAGGGGCTGAAACTGAGTGGCTGAAACAGAGGGGCTGAAACAGAGGGGCTGGAACAGAGGGGGAGAAACAGAGGGGCTGAAACAGAGGGGCTGAATCAGAGGGGCTGAAACAGAGGGCGAGAAACAGAGGGGCTGAAACAGAGGGCGAGAAACAGAGGAGCTGAAACAGAGGGCGAGAAACAGAGGCGCTGAAACAGAGGTGCTGAAACAGAGGGGCTGAAACAGAGGGCGAGAAACAGAGGGGCTGAAACAGAGGGCGAGAAACAGAGGGGCTGAAACAGAGGGGCGGGAAACAGAGGGCGAGAAACAGAGGGGCTGAAACAGAGGGGCTGAAACAGAGGGGCGGGAAACAGAGGGGCTGAATCAGAGGGGCTGAAACAGAGGGCGAGAAACAGAGGGGCTGAAACAGAGGGCGAGAAACAGAGGGGCTGAAACAGAGGGGCTGAAACAGTGGGGCTGAAACAGAGGGGCTCAAACAGAGGGGCTGAAACAGATGGGCTGGAAACAGAGTGGCTGAATCAGAGGGGCTGAATCAGAGGGGCTGAAACAGAGGGCGAGAAATAGAGGGGCTGAAACAGAGGGCGAGAAACAGAGGGGCTGAAACAGAGGGCGGGAAACAGAGGGGCTGAAACAGAGGGGCTGAAACAGAGGGGCTGAAACAGAAGGGCTGAATCACAGGGGCTGATTCAGAGGGGCTGAAACAGAGGTGCTCAATCAGCTGGGCTGAAACAGAGGGCGAGAAACAGAGGGGCTGAAACAGAGGGCGAGAAACAGAGGGGCTGAAACAGAGGGCGAGAAACAGAGGGTGAGAAACACAGGGCGAGATACAGAGGGGCTGAAACAGAGGGGCTGAAACACAGGGGCTGAATCAGAGGGGCTGAAACAGAGGGCGAGAAACAGAGGGGCTGAAACAGAGGGCGAGAAACAGAGGGGCTGAAACAGAGGGCGAGAAACAGAGGGGCTGAAACAGAGGGGCTGAAACAGTGGGGCTGAAACAGAGGGGCTGAAACAGAGGGGCTGAAACAGATGGGCGGGAAACAGAGGGGCTGAATCAGAGGGGCTGAATCAGAGGGGCTGAAACAGAGGGCAAGAAATAGAGGGGCTGAAACAGAGGGCGAGAAACAGAGGGGCTGAAACAGAGGGCGAGAAACAGAGGGGCTGAAACAGAGGGGCTGAAACAGAGGGGCTGAAACAGAAGGGCTGAATCACAGGGGCTGATTCAGAGGGGCTGAAACAGAGGGGCTCAATCAGCGGGGCTGAAACAGAGGGCGAGAAACAGAGGGGCTGAAACAGAGGGCGAGAAACAGCGGGGCAGAAACAGAGGGCCAGAAACAGAGGGGCTGAAACAGAGGGGCTGAAACAGAGGGCGAGAAACAGAGGGGCTGAAACAGAGGGCGAGAAACAGAGGGGCTGAAACAGAGGGGCTGAAACAGAGGTGCTGAAACAGAGGGGCTGAAACAGAGGGCGAGAAACAGAGGGGCTGAAACAGAGGTCGAGAAACAGAGGGGCTGAAAGAGAGGGCGAGAAACAGAGGGGCTGAATCAGAGTGGCTGAAACAGAGGGTGAGAAACAGAGGGGCTGAAACAGAGGGCGAGAAACAGACCGGTGAAACAGAGGTGTTGAAACAGAGGGCGAGAAACAGAGGGGCTGAAACAGAGGGGCTGAAACAGAGTGGCTGAAACAGAGGGGCTGAAACAGAGGGGCTGAAACAGAGGGGCTGAAACTGAGTGGCTGAAACAGAGGGGCTGAAACAGAGGGGCTGGAACAGAGGGGGAGAAACAGAGGGGCTGAAACAGAGGGGCTGAATCAGAGGGGCTGAAACAGAGGGCGAGAAACAGAGGAGCTGAAACAGAGGGCGAGAAACAGAGGCGCTGAAACAGAGGTGCTGAAACAGAGGGGCTGAAACAGAGGGCGAGAAACAGAGGGGCTGAAACAGAGGGCGAGAAACAGAGGGGCTGAAACAGAGGGGCGGGAAACAGAGGGGCTGAATCAGAGGGGCTGAATCAGAGAGGCTGAATCAGAGGGGCTGAAACAGAGGGTGAGAAACAGAGGGGCTGAAACAGAGGGGCTGAAACAGAGGGGCTGAAACAGAGGGCGAGAAACAGAGGGGCTGAATCAGAGGGGCTGAATCAGAGGGGCAGAATCAGAGGGGCTGAAACAGAGGGGCTGAATCAGAGGGGCTGAAACAGAGGGCGAGAAACCGAGGGGCTGAAACAGAGGGCGAGGAACAGAGGGGCTGAAACAGAGGGGCTGAAACAGACGGGCTGAAACAGAGGGGCTGAATCAGAGGGCGAGAAACAGAGGGGCTGAAACAGAGGGCGAGAAACAGCGGGGCTGAAACAGAGGGCGAGAAACAGAGGGGCTGAAACAGAGGGGCTGAAACAGTGGGGCTGAAACAGAGGGGCTGAAACAGAGGGGCTGAAACAGAAGGGCGGGAAACAGAGGGGCTGAATCTGAGGGGCTGAATCAGAGGGGCTGAATCAGAGGGGCTGAATCAGAGGGGCTGAAACAGAGGGCGAGAAACAGAGGGGCTGAAACAGAGGGCGAGAAACAGAGCGGCTGAAACAGAGAGCGAGAAACAGAGGGGCTGCAACAGAGGGGCTGAAACAGAGGGGCTGAAACAGAGGGGCTGAATCAGAGGGGCTGATTCAGAGGGGCTGAAACAGAGGGGCTGAATCAGTGGGGCTGAAACAGAGGGCGAGAAACAGAGGGGCTGAAACAGAGGGCGAGAAACAGAGGGGCAGAAACAGAGGGCGAGAAACAGAGGGGCTGTAACAGAGGGGCTGAAACAGAGGGCGAGACACAGAGGGGCTGAAACAGTGGTCGAGAAACAGAGGGGCTGAAACAGAGAGCGAGAAACAGAGGGGCTGAATCAGAGGGGCTGAAACAGAGGGCGAGAAACAGAGGGGCTGAAACAGAGGGCGAGAAACAGAGGCGCTGAAACAGAGGGGCTGAAACAGAGTGGCTGAAACAGAGGGGCTGAAACAGAGGGCGAGAAACAGAGGGGCTGAAACAGAGGGCGAGAAACAGAGGGGCTGAAACAGAGGGGCGGGAAACAGAGGGGCTGAATCAGAGGGGCTGAATCAGAGGGGCTGAATCAGAGGGGCTGAAACAGAGGGTGAGAAACAGAAGGGCTGAAATATAGGGGCTGAAACAGAGGGGCTGAAACAGAGGGCGAGAAAGAGAGGGGCTGAATCAGAGGGGCTGAATCAGAGGAGCTGAATCCGAGGGGCTGAAACAGAGGGGCTGAATCAGAGGGGCTGAAACAGAGGGCGAGAAACAGAGGGGTTGAAACAGAGGTCGAGAAACAGAGGGGCTGAAACAGAGGGGCTGAAACAGAGGTGCTGAATCAGAGGGGCTGAAACAGAGGGGCTGAAACAGAGGGCGAGAAACAGAGGGGCTCAAACAGAGGGCGAGAAACAGAGGGGCAGAAACAGAGGGCAAGAAACAGAGGGGCTCAAACAGAGGGCGAGAAACAGAGGGGCTGAAACAGAGGGGCTGAAACAGAGGTGCTGAAACAGAGGGGCTGAAACAGAGGGCGAGAAACAGAGGGGCTGAAACAGAGGTCGAGAAACAGAGGGGCTGAAACAGAGGGCGAGAAACAGAGGGGCTGAATCAGAGTGGCTGAAGCAGAGGGGCTGAAACAGAGGGGCTGGAACAGAGGGGGAGAAACAGAGGGGCTGAAACAGAGGGGCTGAATCAGAGGGGCTGAAACAGAGGGCGAGAAACAGAGGGGCTGAAACAGAGGGCGAGAAACAGCGGGGCTGAAACAGAGGGCGAGAAACAGAGGCGCTGAAACAGAGGTGCTGAAACAGAGGGGCTGAAACAGAGGGCGAGAAACAAAGGGGCTGAAACAGAGGGCGAGAAACAGAGGGGCTGAAACAGAGGGGCGGGAAACAGAGGGGCTGAATCAGAGGGGCTGAATCAGAGGGGCTGAATCAGAGGGGCTGAAACAGAGGGTGAGAAACAGAGGGACTGAAACAGAGGGGCTGAAACAGAGGGGCTGAAACAGAGGGCGAGAAACAGAGGGGCTGAATCAGAGGGGCTGAATCAGAGGGGCAGAATCAGAGGGGCTGAAACAGAGGGGCTGAATCAGAGGGGCTGAAACAGAGGGCGAGAAACCGAGGGGCTGAAACAGAGGGCGAGGAACAGAGGGGCTGAAACAGAGGGGCTGAAACAGACGGGCTGAAACAGAGGGGCTGAATCAGAGGGCGAGAAACAGAGGAGCTGAAACAGAGGGCGAGAAACAGCGGGGCTGAAACAGAGGGCGAGAAACAGAGGGGCTGAAACAGAGGGGCTGAAACAGTGGGGCTGAAACAGAGGGGCTGAAACAGAGGGGCTGAAACAGAAGGGCGGGAAACAGAGGGGCTGAATCTGAGGGGCTGAATCAGAGGGGCTGAATCAGAGGGGCTGAATCAGAGGGGCTGAAACAGAGGGCGAGAAACAGAGGGGCTGAAACAGAGGGCGAGAAACAGAGGGGCTGAAACAGAGAGCGAGAAACAGAGGGGCTGCAACAGAGGGGCTGAAACAGAGGGGCTGAAACAGAGGGGCTGAATCAGAGGGGCTGATTCAGAGGGGCTGGAACAGAGGGGCTGAATCAGTGGGGCTGAAACAGAGGGGCTGAAACAGAGGGGCTGAAACAGAGGGCGAGAAACAGAGGGGCAGAAACAGAGGGCGAGAAACAGAGGGGCTGAAACAGAGGCGCTGAAACAGAGGGGCTAAAACAGAGGGCGAGAAACAGAGGGGCTGAATCAGAGGGGCTGAAACAGAGGGCGAGAAACAGAGGGGCTGAAACAGAGGGCGAGAAACAGATGCGCTGAAACAGAGGGGCTGAAACAGAGTGGCTGAAACAGAGGGTGAGAAACAGAGGGGCTGAAATATAGGGGCTGAAACAGAGGGGCTGAAACAGAGAGCGAGAAAGAGAGGGGCTGAATCAGAGGGGCTGAAACAGAGGGGCTGAAAGAGAGGGACTGGAACAGAGGGGGAGAAACAGAGGGGCTGAAACAGAGGGCGAGAAACAGAGGGGCTGAAACAGAGGGGCGGGAAACAGAGGGGCTGAATCAGAGGGGCTGAATCAGAGGGGCTGAATCAGAGGGGCTGAAACAGAGGGTGAGAAACAGAGGGGCTGAAATATAGGGGCTGAAACAGAGGGGCTGAAACAGAGGGCGAGAAAGAGAGGGGCTGAATCAGAGGGGCTGAATCAGAGGAGCTGAATCCGAGGGGCTGAAACAGAGGGGCTGAAACAGAGGGCGAGAAACAGAGGGGCTGAAACAGAGGGCGAGAAACAGAGGGGCTGAAACAGAGGGCGAGAAACAGAGGGGTTGAAACAGAGGTCGAGAAACAGAGGGGCTGAAACAGAGGGGCTGAAACAGAGGTGCTGAATCAGAGGGGCTGAAACAGAGGGGCTGAAACAGAGGGCGAGAAACAGAGGGGCTGAAACAGAGGGCGAGAAACAGAGTGGCTGAAACAGAGGGGTTGAAACAGAGGGGCTGAAACAGAAGGGCTGAATCAGAGGGGCTGATTCAGAGGGGCTGAAACAGAGGGGCTCAATCAGCGAGGCTGAAACAGAGGGCGAGAAACAGAGGGGCTCAAACAGAGGGCGAGAAACAGAGGTGCTGAAACAGAGTGGCTGAAACAGAGGCGCTGACAAAGAGGGCGAGAAACAGAGGGGCTGAAACAGTGGGGTTGAAACAGAGGTCGAGAAACAGAGGTGCTGAAACAGAGGGGCTGAAACAGAGGTGCTGAATCAGAGGGGCTGAAACAGAGTGGCTGAAACAGAGGGCGAGAAACAGAGGGGCTGAAACAGAGGGGCTGAAACAGAGTGGCTGAAACAGAGGGGCTGAAACAGAGGGGCTGAAACAGAGGGGCTGAAACACAGGGGCTGAATCAGAGGGGCTGAATCAGAGGGGCTGACACAGAGGGCGAGAAACAGAGGGGCTGTAACAGAGGGCGAGAAACAGTGAGGCTGAAACAGAGGGCGAGAAACAGAGGGGCTGAAACAGAGGGGCTGAAACAGTGGGGCTGAAACAGTGGGGCTGAAACAGAGGGGCTGAAACAGATGGGCGGGAAACAGAGGGGCTGAATCAGATGGGCTGAATCAGAGGGGCTGAAACAGAGGGCGAGAAATAGAGGGGCTGAAACAGAGGGCGAGAAACAGAGGGGCTGAAACAGAGGGCGAGAAACAGAGGGGCTGAAACAGAGGGGCTGAAACAGAGGGGCTGAAACAGAAGGGCTGAATCAGAGGGGCTGATTCAGAGGGGCTGAAACAGAGGGGCTCAATCAGCGGGGCTGAAACAGAGGGCGAGAAACAGAGGGGCTGAAACAGAGGGCGAGAAACAGCGGGGCAGAAACAGAGGGGCTGAAACAGAGGGGCTGAAACAGAGGGGCTGAATCAGAGTGGCTGAATCAGAGGGCGAGAAACAGAGGGGCTGAAACAGAGGGGCTGAAACAGAGGGGCTGAAACAGAGTGGATGAAACAGAGGGGCTGAAACAGAGGGGCTGAAACAGAGAACGAGAAACAGAGGGTCTGATACAGAGGGCGAGAAACAGAGGGTCTGAAACAGAGTGCGAGAAACAGAGGGTGAGAAACAGAGGGCGAGAAACAGAGGGGCTGAAACAGAGGGGCTGAATCAGAGGGGCTGAAACAGAGGGGCTGAATCAGAGGGGCTGAAACAGAGGGGCTGAATCAGAGGGGCTGAAACAGAGGGCGAGAAACAGAGGTGCTGAAACAGAGTGGCTGAAACAGAGGCGCTGACCAAGAGGGCGAGAAACAGAGGGGCTGAAACAGTGGGGCTGAAACAGAGGGGCTGAAACAGAGGGGCTAAAACAGAGGGGCTCAAACAGAGGGCGAGAAACAGAGGGGCTGAAACAGAGGGCGAGAAACAGAGGGGCTGAAACAGAGGGCGAGAAACAGAGGGTGAGAAACACCGGGCGAGATACAGAGGGGCTGAAGCAGAGGGGCTGAAACAGAGGGGCTGAAACACAGGGGCTGAATCAGAGGGGCTGAATCAGAGGGGCTGAAACAGAGGGCGAGAAACAGAGGGGCTGAAACAGAGGGCGAGAAACAGAGGGGCTGAAACAGAGGGCGAGAAACAGAGGGGCTGAAACAGAGGGGCTGAAACAGTGGGGCTGAAACAGAGGGGCTGAAACAGAGGGGCTGAAACAGAGGGCGAGAAACAGAGGGGCTGAAACAGAGGGCGAGAAACAGAGGGGCTGAAACAGAGGGCGAGAAACAGAGGGGCTGAAACAGAGGGGCTGAAACAGTGGGGCTGAAACAGAGGGGCTGAAACAGAGGGGCTGAAACAGATGGGCGGGAAACAGAGGGGCTGAATCAGAGGGGCTGAATCAGAGGGGCTGAAACAGAGGGCGAGAAATAGAGGGGCTGAAACAGAGGGCGAGAAACAGAGGGGCTGAAACAGAGGGCGAGAAACAGAGGGGCTGAAACAGAGGGGCTGAAACAGAGGGGCTGAAACAGAAGGGCTGAATCACAGGGGCTGATTCTGAGGGGCTGAAACAGAGGGGCTCAATCAGCGGGGCTGAAACAGAGGGCGAGAAACAGAGGGGCTGAAACAGAGGGCGAGAAACAGCGGGGCAGAAACAGAGGGCCAGAAACAGAGGGGCTGAAACAGAGGGCGAGAAACAGAGGGGCTGAAACAGAGGGCGAGAAACAGAGGGGCTGAAACAGAGGGGCTGAAACTGAGGTGCTGAAACAGAGGGGCTGAAACAGAGGGCGAGAAACAGAGGGGCTGAAACAGAGGTCGAGAAACAGAGGGGCTGAAAGAGAGGGCGAGAAACAGAGGGGCTGAATCAGAGTGGCTGAAACAGAGGGTGAGAAACAGAGTGGCTGAAACAGAGGGCGAGAAACAGAGTGGCTGAAACAGACCGGTGAAACAGAGGTGTTGAAACAGAGGGCGAGAAACAGAGGTGCTGAAACAAAGGGGCTGAAACAGAGTGGCTGGAACAGAGGGGCTAAAACAGAGGGGCTGAAACAGAGGGGCTGAAACAGAGTGGCTGAAACAGAGGGGCTGAAAGAGAGGGGCTGGAACAGAGGGGGAGAAACAAAGGGGCTGAAACAGAGGGGCTGAATCAGAGGGGCTGAAACAGAGGGCGAGAAACAGAGGGGCTGAAACAGAGGGCGAGAAACAGAGGAGCTGAAACAGAGGGCGAGAAACAGAGGCGCTGAAACAGAGGTGCTGAAACAGAGGGGCTGAAACAGAGGGCGAGAAACAGAGGGGCTGAAACAGAGGGCGAGAAACAGAGGGGCTGAAACAGAGGGGCGGGAAACAGAGGGGCTGAATCAGAGGGGCTGAATCAGAGGGGCTGAATCAGAGGGGCTGAAACAGAGGGTGAGAAACAGAGGGACTGAAACAGAGGGGCTGAAACAGAGGGGCTGAAACAGAGGGGCTGAAACAGAGGGCGAGAAACAGAGGGGCTGAAACAGAGGGCGAGAAAGAGAGGGGCTGAAACAGAGGGGCTGAAACAGAAGGGCGGGAAACAGAGGGGCTGAATCAGAGGGGCTGAAACAGAGGGGCTGAAACAGAAGGGTTAAGCCAGAGGGGCTGAAACAGAGGGCGAGAAACAGAGGGGCTGAAGCAGAGGGCGAGAAACAGAGGGGCTGAAACAGAGGGTAAGAAACAGAGGGGCTGAAACAGTGGGGCTGAAACAGAGGGGCTGAAACAGAGGGGCTGAAACACAGGGGCTGAATCAGAGGGGCTGAATCAGAGGGGCTGAAACAGAGGGCGAGAAACAGAGGGGCTGAAACAGAGGGCGAGAAACAGAGGGGCTGAATCAGAGGGGCTGAATCAGAGGGGCTGAAACAGAGGGGCTGAAACAGAGGGGCTGAAACAGAGGGCGAGAAACAGAGGGGCTGAAACAGAGGGCGAGAAACAGTGGGGCTGAAACAGAGGGGCTGAAACAGAGGGGCTGAAACAGAAGGGCTGAAACACAGGGGCTGAATCAGAGGGGCTGAATCAGAGGGGCTGAAACAGAGGGCGAGAAACAGAGTGGCTGAAACAGAGGGCGAGAAACAGAGGGGCTGAATCAGAGGGGCTGAAACAGAGGGGCTGAAACAGAGGGGCTGAAACAGAGGGCGAGAAACAGAGGGGCTGAAACAGAGGGCGAGAAACAGAGGGGCTGAAACAGAGGGGCTGAAACAGAGGGGCTGAAACAGAAGGGCTGAATCAGAGGGGCTGAAACAGTGGGGCTGAAACAGAGGGGCTAAACCAGAGGGGCTGAAACAGAGGGCGAGAAACAGAGGGGCTGAAGCAGAGGGCGAGAAACAGAGGGGCTGAAACAGAGGGTAAGAAACAGCGGGGCTGAAACAGAGTGCGAGAAACAGAGGGTGAGAAACAGAGGGGCTGAAACAGTGGGGCTGAAACAGAGGGGCTGAAACAGAGGGGCTGAAACACAGGGGCTGAATCAGAGGGGCTGAATCAGAGGGGCTGAAACAGAGGGCGAGAAACAGAGGGTCTGAAACAGAGGGCGAGAAACAGAGGGGCTGAAACAGAGGGCGAGAAACAGAGGGGCTGAAACAGAGGGCGAGAAACAGAGGGGCTGAAACAGAGGGGCTGAAACAGATGGGCGGGAAACAGAAGGGCTGAATCAGAGGGGCTGAATCAGAGGGGCTGAAACAGAGGGGCTGAAACAGAGGGGCTGAAACAGAGGGCGAGAAACAGAGGGGCTGAAACAGAGGGCGAGAAACAGAGGGGCTGAAACAGAGGGGCTGAAACAGAGGGGCTGAAACAGAAGTGCTGAATCAGAGGGGCTGATTCAGAGGGGCTGAAACAGAGGGGCTCAATCAGCGGGGCTGAAACAGAGGGCGAGAAACATAGGGGCTGAAACAGAGGGCGAGAAACAGAGGGGCAGAAACAGAGGGCAAGAAACAGAGGGGCTGAAACAGAGGGGCTCAAACAGAGGGCGAGAAACAGAGGGGCTGAAACAGAGGGCGAGAAACAGAGGGGCTGAAACAGAGTGGCTGAAACAGAGGTGCTGAAACAGAGGGGCTGAAACAGAGGGCGAGAAACAGAGGGGCTGAAACAGAGGTCGAGAAACAGAGGGGCTGAAACAGAGGGCGAGAAACAGAGGGGCTGAATCAGAGTGGCTGAAACAGAGGGTGAGAAACAGAGGGGCTGAAACAGAGGGCGAGAAACAGAGTGGCTGAAACAGTCGGGTGAAACAGAGGGGTTGAAACAGAGGGCGAGAAACAGAGGGGCTGAAACAGAGGGGCTGAAACAGAGTGGCTGAAACAGAGGGGCTGAAACAGAGGGGCTGAAACAGAGGGGCTGAAACAGAGTGGCTGAAACAGAGGGGCTGAAAGAGAAGGGCTGGAACAGAGGGGGAGAAACAGAGGGGCTGAAACAGAGGGGCTGAATCAGAGGGGCTGAAACAGAGGGCGAGAAACAGAGGGCCTGAAACAGAGGGGCTGAAACAGAGGGTCTGAAACAGAGGGCGAGAAACAGAGGGTCTGAAACAGAGGGCGAGAAACAGAGGGGCTGAAACAGAGGGGCGGGAAACAGAGGGGCTGAATCAGAGGGGCTGAATCAGAGGGGCTGAATCAGAGGGGCTGAAACAGAGGGGCTGAAACAGAGGGCGAGAAACAGAGGGGCTGAAACAGAGGGGGTGAAACAGAGAGCGAGAAACAGAGGGGCTGAATCAGCAGGGCTGAATCAGAGGGGCAGAATCAGAGGGGCTGAAACAGAGGGGCTGAATCTGAGGGGCTGAAACAGAGGGCGAGAAACCGAGGGGCTGAAACAGAGGGCGAGAAACAGAGGGGCTGAAACAGAGGGGCTGAAACAGACGGGCTGAAACAGAGGGGCTGAATCAGAGTGGCTGAATCAGAGGGGCTGAAACAGAGGGCGAGAAACAGAGGTGCTGAAACAGAGGGCGAGAAACAGAGGGGCTGAAACAGAGGGCGAGAAACAGAGGGGCTGAAACACTGGGCGCGAAACAGAGGGGCTGAAACAGAGGGCGAGAAACAGAGGGGCTGAAACAGAGGGGCTGAATCAGAGGGGCTGAAACAGAGGGCGAGAAACAGAGGGGCTGAAACAGAGTGTCTGAAACAGAGGCGCTGACAAAGAGGGCGAGAAACAGAGGGGCTGAAACAGTGGGGCTGAAACAGAGGGGCTGAAACAGAGGGGCTAAAACAGAGGGGCTGAAACAGAGGGCGAGAAACAGAGGGGCTGAAACAGAGGGCGAGAAACAGAGGGGCTGAAACAGAGGGCGAGAAACAGAGGGTGAGAAACAGAGGCGAGATACAGAGGGGCTGAAACAGAGGGGCTGAAACAGAGGGGCTGAAACACAGGGGCTGAATCAGAGGGGCTGAATCAGAGGGGCTGAAACAGAGTGGCTGAAACAGAGGGGCTGAAACAGAGGGGCTGAAACAGAGTGGCTGAAACAGAGGGGCTGAAAGAGAGGGGCTGGAACAGAGGGGGAGAAACAGAGGGGCTGAAACAGAGGGGCTGAATCAGAGGGGCTGAAACAGAGGGCGAGAAACAGAGGGGCTGAAACAGAGGGCGTGAAACAGAGGGGCTGAAACAGAGGGCAAGGAACAGAGGGGCTGAAACAGAGGGGCTGAAACAGAAGGGCCGGAAACAGAGGGGCTGAATCAGAGGGGCTGAATCAGAGGGGCTGAAACAGAGGACGAGAAACAGAGTGTAAGAAACAGAGGGCGAGAAACAGAGGGCGAGAATCAGAGGGGCTGAAACAGAGGGGCTGAATCAAAGGGGCTGATTCAGAGGGGCAGAAACAGAGGGGCTGAATCAGCGGGGCTGAAACAGAAGGCGAGAAACAGAGGGGCTGAAACAGAGGGCGAGAAACAGAGGGGCTGAAACAGAGGGCGAGAAACAGTGGGGCTGAATCAGAGGGGCTGAAACAGAGGGCGAGAAACAGAGGGGCTGAAACAGAGGGCGAGAAACAGAGGGGCTGAAACAGAGGGTGAGAAACATAGGGGCTGAAACAGAGCGCGAGAAACAGAGGGGCTGAAACAGCGGATCTAAAACAGAGGGTCTGAATCAGAGGGGCTGATTCAGAGGGGCTGAAACAGAGGGGCTGAATCAGAGTGGCTGAAACAGAGGGTGAGAAACAGAGGGGCTGAAACAGAGGGCGAGAAACAGAGTGGCTGAAACAGTCGGGTGAAACAGAGGGGTTGAAACAGAGGGCGAGAAACAGAGGGGCTGAAACAGAGGGGCTGAAACAGAGTGGCTGAAACAGAGGGGCTGAAACAGAGGGGCTGAAACAGAGGGGCTGAAACAGAGTGGCTGAAACAGAGGGGCTGAAAGAGAAGGGCTGGAACAGAGGGGGAGAAACAGAGGGGCTGAAACAGAGGGGCTGAATCAGAGGGGCTGAAACAGAGGGCGAGAAACAGAGGGCCTGAAACAGAGGGGCTGAAACAGAGGGTCTGAAACAGAGGGCGAGAAACAGAGGGTCTGAAACAGAGGGCGAGAAACAGAGGGGCTGAAACAGAGGGGCGGGAAACAGAGGGGCTGAATCAGAGGGGCTGAATCAGAGGGGCTGAATCAGAGGGGCTGAAACAGAGGGGCTGAAACAGAGGGCGAGAAACAGAGGGGCTGAAACAGAGGGGGTGAAACAGAGAGCGAGAAACAGAGGGGCTGAATCAGCAGGGCTGAATCAGAGGGGCAGAATCAGAGGGGCTGAAACAGAGGGGCTGAATCTGAGGGGCTGAAACAGAGGGCGAGAAACCGAGGGGCTGAAACAGAGGGCGAGAAACAGAGGGGCTGAAACAGAGGGGCTGAAACAGACGGGCTGAAACAGAGGGGCTGAATCAGAGTGGCTGAATCAGAGGGGCTGAAACAGAGGGCGAGAAACAGAGGTGCTGAAACAGAGGGCGAGAAACAGAGGGGCTGAAACAGAGGGCGAGAAACAGAGGGGCTGAAACACTGGGCGCGAAACAGAGGGGCTGAAACAGAGGGCGAGAAACAGAGGGGCTGAAACAGAGGGGCTGAATCAGAGGGGCTGAAACAGAGGGCGAGAAACAGAGGGGCTGAAACAGAGTGTCTGAAACAGAGGCGCTGACAAAGAGGGCGAGAAACAGAGGGGCTGAAACAGTGGGGCTGAAACAGAGGGGCTGAAACAGAGGGGCTAAAACAGAGGGGCTGAAACAGAGGGCGAGAAACAGAGGGGCTGAAACAGAGGGCGAGAAACAGAGGGGCTGAAACAGAGGGCGAGAAACAGAGGGTGAGAAACAGAGGCGAGATACAGAGGGGCTGAAACAGAGGGGCTGAAACAGAGGGGCTGAAACACAGGGGCTGAATCAGAGGGGCTGAATCAGAGGGGCTGAAACAGAGTGGCTGAAACAGAGGGGCTGAAACAGAGGGGCTGAAACAGAGTGGCTGAAACAGAGGGGCTGAAAGAGAGGGGCTGGAACAGAGGGGGAGAAACAGAGGGGCTGAAACAGAGGGGCTGAATCAGAGGGGCTGAAACAGAGGGCGAGAAACAGAGGGGCTGAAACAGAGGGCGTGAAACAGAGGGGCTGAAACAGAGGGCAAGGAACAGAGGGGCTGAAACAGAGGGGCTGAAACAGAAGGGCCGGAAACAGAGGGGCTGAATCAGAGGGGCTGAATCAGAGGGGCTGAAACAGAGGACGAGAAACAGAGTGTAAGAAACAGAGGGCGAGAAACAGAGGGCGAGAATCAGAGGGGCTGAAACAGAGGGGCTGAATCAAAGGGGCTGATTCAGAGGGGCAGAAACAGAGGGGCTGAATCAGCGGGGCTGAAACAGAAGGCGAGAAACAGAGGGGCTGAAACAGAGGGCGAGAAACAGAGGGGCTGAAACAGAGGGCGAGAAACAGTGGGGCTGAATCAGAGGGGCTGAAACAGAGGGCGAGAAACAGAGGGGCTGAAACAGAGGGCGAGAAACAGAGGGGCTGAAACAGAGGGTGAGAAACATAGGGGCTGAAACAGAGCGCGAGAAACAGAGGGGCTGAAACAGCGGATCTAAAACAGAGGGTCTGAATCAGAGGGGCTGATTCAGAGGGGCTGAAACAGAGGGGCTGAATCAGAGGGGCTGAAACAGAGGGCGAGAAACAGAGGGGCTGAAACAGAGGGTGAGAAACAGAGGGGCAGAAACAGAGGGTGAGAAACAGAGGGGCTGAAACAGAGGGGCTGAAACAGAGAGTGCGAAACTGAGGGGCTGAAACAGAGGGCGAGAAACAGAGGGGCTGAAACAGAGGGGCTGAAACAGTGGGACTAAATGAGATGGGCTGAAACAGAGGGCGAGTAACAGAGGGGCTGAAACAGAAGGCGAGAAACAGAGAGGCTGAAACAGAGTGGCTGAAACAGAGGGGCTGAAACAGAGGGGCTGAAACAGAGGGCGAGAAACAGAGGGGCTGAAACAGAGGGCGAGAAACAGAGGGGCTGATACAGAGGGGCTGAAACAGAAGGGCTGAAACAGAGGGGCTGAAACAGAGGGCGAGAAACAGAGGGGCTGAATCAGAGGGACTGAAACAGAGGGGCTGAATCAGCGGGGCTGAAACAGAGGGCGAGAAACAGAGAGGCTGAAACAGAGGGCGAGAAACAGAGGGGCAGAAACAGAGGGCGAGAAACAGAGGGGCTGAAACAGAGGGGCTGAAACTGAGAGCGCGAAACAGAGTGGCTGAAACAGAGGGCGAGAAACAGAGGGGCTGAAACAGAGGGCGAGAAACAGAGGGCGAGAAACAGAGGGGCTGAAACAGAGTGGCTGAAACAGAGTGACTGAAACAGAGGGGCTGAAACAGAGGGGCTGAAACGGAGAACGAGAAACAGAGGGTCTGATACAGAGGGCGAGAAACAGAGGGGCTGAAACAGAGTGCGAGAAACAGAGGGTGAGAAACAGAGGGCGAGAAACAGAGGGGCTGTAACAGAGGGGCTGAAACAGAGGGGCTGAAACAGAGGGGCTGAATCAGAGGGGCTGAAACAGAGGGGCTGAATCAGAGGGGCTGAAACAGAGGGCGAGAAACAGAGGTGCTGAAACAGAGTGGCTGAAACAGAGGCGCTGACAAAGAGGGCGAGAAACAGAGGGGCTGAAACAGAGGGGCTGAAACAGAGGTGCTGAATCAGAGGGGCTGAAACAGAGTGGCTGAAACAGAGGGCGAGAAACAGAGGGGCTGAAACAGAGGGGCTGAAACAGAGTGGCTGAAACAGAGGGGCTGAAACAGAGGGGCTGAAACAGAGGGGCTGAAACACAGGGGCTGAATCAGAGGGGCTGAATCAGAGGGGCTGAAACAGAGGGCGAGAAACAGAGGGGCTGTAACAGAGGGCGAGAAACAGTGGGGCTGAAACAGAGGGCGAGAAACAGAGGGGCTGAAACAGAGGGGCTGAAACAGTGGGGCTGAAACAGTGGGGCTGAAACAGAGGGGCTGAAATAGATGGGCGGGAAACAGAGGGGCTGAAACAGAGGGGCTGAATCAGAGGGGCTGAATCAGAGGGGCTGAAACAGAGGGCGAGAAATAGAGGGGCTGAAACAGAGTGCGAGAAACAGAGGGTGAGAAACAGAGGGCGAGAAACAGAGGGGCTGAAACAGAGGGGCTGAATCAGAGGGGCTGAAACAGAGGGGCTGAATCAGAGGGGCTGAAACAGAGGGGCTGAATCAGAGGGGCTGAAACAGAGGTGCTGAAACAGAGTGGCTGAAACAGAAGCGCTGACAAAGAGGGCGAGAAACAGAGGGGCTGAAACAGTGGGGCTGAAACAGAGGGGCTGAAACAGAGGGGCTAAAACAGAGGGGCTCAAACAGAGGGCGAGAAACAGAGGGGCTGAAACAGAGGGCGAGAAACAGAGGGGCTGAAACAGAGGGCGAGAAACAGAGGGTGAGAAACACAGGGCGAGATACAGAGGGGCTGAAGCAGAGGGGCTGAAACAGAGGGGCTGAAACAGAGGGTGAGAAACAGAGGGGCTGAAACAGAGGGCGAGAAACAGAGGGGCTGAAACAGAGGGCGAGAAACAGAGGGGCTGAAACAGAGGGGCTGAAACAGTGGGGCTGAAACAGAGGGGCTGAAACAGAGGGGCTGAAACAGATGGGCGGGAAACAGAGGGGCTGAATCAGAGGGGCTGAATCAGAGGGGCTGAAACAGAGGGCGAGAAATAGAGGGGCTGAAACAGAGGGCGAGAAACAGAGGGGCTGAAACAGAGGGCGAGAAACAGAGGGGCTGAAACAGAGGGGCTGAAACAGAGGGGCTGAAACAGAAGGGCTGAATCACAGGGGCTGATTCTGAGGGGCTGAAACAGAGGGGCTCAATCAGCGGGGCTGAAACAGAGGGCGAGAAACAGAGGGGCTGAAACAGAGGGCGAGAAACAGCGGGGCAGAAACAGAGGGCCAGAAACAGAGGGGCTGAAACAGAGGGCGAGAAACAGAGGGGCTGAAACAGAGGGCGAGAAACAGAGGGGCTGAAACAGAGGGGCTGAAACAGAGGTGCTGAAACAGAGGGGCTGAAACAGAGGTCGAGAAACAGAGGGGCTGAAACAGAGGTCGAGAAACAGAGGGGCTGAAAGAGAGGGCGAGAAACAGAGGGGCTGAATCAGAGTGGCTGAAACAGAGGGTGAGAAACAGAGTGGCTGAAACAGAGGGCGAGAAACAGAGTGGCTGAAACAGACCGGTGAAACAGAGGTGTTGAAACAGAGGGCGAGAAACAGAGGGGCTGAAACAAAGGGGCTGAAACAGAGTGGCTGGAACAGAGGGGCTGAAACAGAGGGGCTGAAACAGAGGGGCTGAAACAGAGTGGCTGAAACAGAGGGGCTGAAAGAGAGGGGCTGGAACAGAGGGGGAGAAACAGAGGGGCTGAAACAGAGGGGCTGAATCAGAGGGGCTGAAACAGAGGGCGAGAAACAGAGGGGCTGAAACAGAGGGCGAGAAACAGAGGAGCTGAAACAGAGGGCGAGAAACAGAGGCGCTGAAACAGAGGTGCTGAAACAGAGGGGCTGAAACAGAGGGCGAGAAACAGAGGGGCTGAAACAGAGGGCGAGAAACAGAGGGGCTGAAACAGAGGGGCGGGAAACAGAGGGGCTGAATCAGAGGGGCTGAATCAGAGGGGCTGAATCAGAGGGGCTGAAACAGAGGGTGAGAAACAGAGGGACTGAAACAGAAGGGCTGAAACAGAGGGGCTGAAACAGAGGGGCTGAAACAGAGGGCGAGAAACAGAGGGGCTGAAACAGAGGGCGAGAAACAGAGGGGCTGAAACAGAGGGGCTGAAACAGAAGGGCGGGAAACAGAGGGGCTGAATCAGAGGGGCTGAAACAGAGGGGCTGAAACAGAAGGGCTAAGCCAGAGGGGCTGAAACAGAGGGCGAGAAACAGAGGGGCTGAAGCAGAGGGCGAGAAACAGAGGGGCTGAAACAGAGGGTAAGAAACAGAGGGGCTGAAACAGTGGGGCTGAAACAGAGGGGCTGAAACAGAGGGGCTGAAACACAGGGGCTGAATCAGAGGGGCTGAATCAGAGGGGCTGAAACAGAGGGCGAGAAACAGAGGGGCTGAAACAGAGGGCGAGAAACAGAGGGGCTGAATCAGAGGGGCTGAATCAGAGGGGCTGAAACAGAGGGGCTGAAACAGAGGGGCTGAAACAGAGGGCGAGAAACAGAGGGGCTGAAACAGAGGGCGAGAAACAGTGGGGCTGAAACAGAGGGGCTGAAACAGAGGGGCTGAAACAGAAGGGCTGAAACACAGGGGCTGAATCAGAGGGGCTGAATCAGAGGGGCTGAAACAGAGGGCGAGAAACAGAGGGGCTGAAACAGAGGGCGAGAAACAGAGGGGCTGAATCAGAGGGGCTGAAACAGAGGGGCTGAAACAGAGGGGCTGAAACAGAGGGCGAGAAACAGAGGGGCTGAAACAGAGGGCGAGAAACAGAGGGGCTGAAACAGAGGGGCTGAAACAGAGGGGCTGAAACAGAAGGGCTGAATCAGAGGGGCTGAAACAGTGGGGCTGAAACAGAGGGGCTAAACCAGAGGGGCTGAAACAGAGGGCGAGAAACAGAGGGGCTGAAGCAGAGGGCGAGAAACAGAGGGGCTGAAACAGAGGGTAAGAAACAGCGGGGCTGAAACAGAGTGCGAGAAACAGAGGGTGAGAAACAGAGGGGCTGAAACAGTGGGGCTGAAACAGAGGGGCTGAAACAGAGGGGCTGAAACACAGGGGCTGAATCAGAGGGGCTGAATCAGAGGGGCTGAAACAGAGGGCGAGAAACAGAGGGGCTGAAACAGAGGGCGAGAAACAGAGGGGCTGAAACAGAGGGCGAGAAACAGAGGGGCTGAAACAGAGGGCGAGAAACAGAGGGGCTGAAACAGAGGGGCTGAAACAGATGGGCGGGAAACAGAGGGGCTGAATCAGAGGGGCTGAAACAGAGGGGCTGAAACAGAGGGGCTGAAACAGAGGGGCTGAAACAGAGGGCGAGAAACAGAGGGGCTGAAACAGAGGGCGAGAAACAGAGGGGCTGAAACAGAAGTGCTGAATCAGAGGGGCTGATTCAGAGGGGCTGAAACAGAGGGGCTCAATCAGCGGGGCTGAAACAGAGGGCGAGAAACATAGGGGCTGAAACAGAGGGCGAGAAACAGAGGGGCAGAAACAGAGGGCAAGAAACAGAGGGGCTGAAACAGAGGGGCTCAAACAGAGGGCGAGAAACAGAGGGGCTGAAACAGAGGGCGAGAAACAGAGGGGCTGAAACAGAGGGGCTGAAACAGAGGTGCTGAAACAGAGGGGCTGAAACAGAGGGCGAGAAACAGAGGGGCTGAATCAGAGTGGCTGAAACAGAGGGTGAGAAACAGAGGGGCTGAAACAGAGGGCGAGAAACTGAGTGGCTGAAACAGACGGGTGAAACAGAGGGGTTGAAACAGAGGGCGAGAAACAGAGGGGCTGAAACAGAGGGGCTGAAACAGAGTGGCTGAAACAGAGAGGCTGAAACAGAGGGGCTGAAACAGAGGGGCTGAAACAGAGTGGCTGAAACAGAGGGGCTGAAAGAGAAGGGCTGGAACAGAGAGGGAGAAACAGAGGGGCTGAAACAGAGGGGCTGAATCAGAGGGGCTGAAACAGAGGGCGAGAAACAGAGGGCCTGAAACAGAGGGGCTGAAACAGAGGGTCTGAAACAGAGGGCGAGAAACAGAGGGTCTGAAACAGAGGGCGAGAAACAGAGGGGCTGAAACAGAGGGGCGGGAAACAGAGGGGCTGAATCAGAGGGGCTGAATCAGAGGGGCTGAAACAGAGGGGCTGAAACAGAGGGCGAGAAACAGAGGGGCTGAAACAGAGGGGGTGAAACAGAGAGCGAGAAACAGAGGGGCTGAATCAGCGGGGCTGAATCAGAGGGGCAGAATCAGAGGGGCTGAAACAGAGGGGCTGAATCTGAGGGGCTGAAACAGAGGGCGAGAAACCGAGGGGCTGAAACAGAGGGCGAGAAACAGAGGGGCTGAAACAGAGGGGCTGAAACAGACGGGCTGAAACAGAGGGGCTGAATCAGAGTGGCTGAATCAGAGGGGCTGAAACAGAGGGCGAGAAACAGAGGGGCTGAAACAGAGGGCGAGAAACAGAGGGGCTGAAACACTGGGCGCGAAACAGAGGGGCTGAAACAGAGGGCGAGAAACAGAGGGGCTGAAACAGAGGGGCTGAATCAGAGGGGCTGAAACAGAGGGCGAGAAACAGAGGGGCTGAAACAGAGTGTCTGAAACAGAGGCGCTGACAAAGAGGGCGAGAAACAGAGGGGCTGAAACAGTGGGGCTGAAACAGAGGGGCTGAAACAGAGGGGCTAAAACAGAGGGGCTGAAACAGAGGGCGAGAAACAGAGGGGCTGAAACAGAGGGCGAGAAACAGAGGGGCTGAAACAGAGGGCGAGAAACAGAGGGTGAGAAACAGAGGCGAGATACAGAGGGGCTGAAACAGAGGGGCTGAAACAGAGGGGCTGAAACACAGGGGCTGAATCAGAGGGGCTGAATCAGAGGGGCTGAAACAGAGTGGCTGAAACAGAGGGGCTGAAACAGAGGGGCTGAAACAGAGGGGCTGAAACAGAGTGGCTGAAACAGAGGGGCTGAAAGAGAGGGGCTGGAACAGAGGGGGAGAAACAGAGGGGCTGAAACAGAGGGGCTGAATCAGAGGGGCTGAAACAGAGGGCGAGAAACAGAGGGGCTGAAACAGAGGGCGTGAAACAGAGGGGCTGAAACAGAGGGCAAGAAACAGAGGGGCTGAAACAGAGGGGCTGAAACAGAAGGGCCGGAAACAGAGGGGCTGAATCAGAGGGGCTGAATCAGAGGGGCTGAAACAGAGGACGAGAAACAGAGTGTAAGAAACAGAGGGCGAGGAACAGAGGGCGAGAATCAGAGGGGCTGAAACAGAGGGGCTGAATCAAAGGGGCTGATTCAGAGGGGCAGAAACAGAGGGGCTGAATCAGCGGGGCTGAAACAGAAGGCGAGAAACAGAGGGGCTGAAACAGAGGGCGAGAAACAGAGGGGCTGAAACAGAGGGCGAGAAACAGTGGGGCTGAATCAGAGGGGCTGAAACAGAGGGCGAGAAACAGAGGGGCTGAAACAGAGGGCGAGAAACAGAGGGGCTGAAACAGAGGGTGAGAAACATAGGGGCTGAAACAGAGCGCGAGAAACAGAGGGGCTGAAACAGCGGATCTAAAACAGAGGGTCTGAATCAGAGGGGCTGATTCAGAGGGGCTGAAACAGAGGGGCTGAATCAGAGGGGCTGAAACAGAGGGCGAGAAACAGAGGGGCTGAAACAGAGGGTGAGAAACAGAGGGGCAGAAACAGAGGGTGAGAAACAGAGGGGCTGAAACAGAGGGGCTGAAACAGAGAGTGCGAAACTGAGGGGCTGAAACAGAGGGCGAGAAACAGAGGGGCTGAAACAGAGGGGCTGAAACAGTGGGACTAAATGAGATGGGCTGAAACAGAGGGCGAGTAACAGAGGGGCTGAAACAGAAGGCGAGAAACAGAGAGGCTGAAACAGAGTGGCTGAAACAGAGGGGCTGAAACAGATGGGCTGAAACAGAGGGCGAGAAACAGAGGGGCTGAAACAGAGGGCGAGAAACAGAGGGGCTGATACAGAGGGGCTGAAACAGAAGGGCTGAAACAGAGGGGCTGAAACAGAGGGCGAGAAACAGAGGGGCTGAATCAGAGGGACTGAAACAGAGGGGCTGAATCAGCGGGGCTGAAACAGAGGGCGAGAAACAGAGAGGCTGAAACAGAGGGCGAGAAACAGAGGGGCAGAAACAGAGGGCGAGAAACAGAGGGGCTGAAACAGAGGGGCTGAAACTGAGAGCGCGAAACAGAGTGGCTGAAACAGAGGGCGAGAAACAGAGGGGCTGAAACAGAGGGCGAGAAACAGAGGGCGAGAAACAGAGGGGCTGAAACAGAGTGGCTGAAACAGAGTGGCTGAAACAGAGGGGCTGAAACAGAGGGGCTGAAACGGAGAACGAGAAACAGAGGGTCTGATACAGAGGGCGAGAAACAGAGGGGCTGAAACAGAGTGCGAGAAACAGAGGGTGAGAAACAGAGGGCGAGAAACAGAGGGGCTGTAACAGAGGGGCTGAAACAGAGGGGCTGAAACAGAGGGGCTGAATCAGAGGGGCTGAAACAGAGGGGCTGAATCAGAGGGGCTGAAACAGAGGGCGAGAAACAGAGGTGCTGAAACAGAGTGGCTGAAACAGAGGCGCTGACAAAGAGGGCGAGAAACAGAGGGGCTGAAACAGAGGGGCTGAAACAGAGGTGCTGAATCAGAGGGGCTGAAACAGAGTGGCTGAAACAGAGGGCGAGAAACAGAGGGGCTGAAACAGAGGGGCTGAAACAGAGTGGCTGAAACAGAGGGGCTGAAACAGAGGGGCTGAAACAGAGGGGCTGAAACACAGGGGCTGAATCAGAGGGGCTAAATCAGAGGGGCTGAAACAGAGGGCGAGAAACAGAGGGGCTGTAACAGAGGGCGAGAAACAGTGGGGCTGAAACAGAGGGCGAGAAACAGAGGGGCTGAAACAGAGGGGCTGAAACAGTGGGGCTGAAACAGTGGGGCTGAAACAGAGGGGCTGAAACAGATGGGCGGGAAACAGAGGGGCTGAAACAGAGGGGCTGAATCAGAGGGGCTGAATCAGAGGGGCTGAAACAGAGGGCGAGAAATAGAGGGGCTGAAACAGAGGGCGAGAAACAGAGGGGCTGAAACAGAGGGCGAGAAACAGAGGGGCTGAAACAGAGGGGCTGAAACAGAGGGGCTGAAACAGAAGGGCTGAATCAGAGGGGCTGATTCAGAGGGGCTGAAACAGAGGGGCTCAATCAGCGGGGCTGAAACAGAGGGCGAGAAACAGAGGGGCTGAAACAGAGGGCGAGAAACAGTGGGGCAGAAACAGAGGGGCTGAAACAGAGGGGCTGAAACAGAGGGGCTGAATCAGAGTGGCTGAATCAGAGGGCGAGAAACAGAGGGGCTGAAACAGAGGGGCTGAAACAGAGGGGCTGAAACAGAGTGGATGAAACAGAGGGGCTGAAACAGAGGGGCTGAAACAGAGAACGAGAAACAGAGGGTCTGATACAGAGGGCGAGAAACAGAGGGTCTGAAACAGAGTGCGAGAAACAGAGGGTGAGAAACAGAGGGCGAGAAACAGAGGGGCTGAAACAGAGGGGCTGAATCAGAGGGGCTGAAACAGAGGGGCTGAATCAGAGGGGCTGAAACAGAGGGGCTGAATCAGAGGGGCTGAAACAGAGGGCGAGAAACAGAGATGCTGAAACAGAGTGGCTGAAACAGAGGCGCTGACAACGAGGGCGAGAAACAGAGGGGCTAAAACAGTGGGGCTGAAACAGAGGGGCTGAAACAGAGGGGCGGGAAACAGAGGGGCTGAATCAGAGGGGCTGAATCAGAGGGGCTGAATCAGAGGGGCTGAAACAGAGGGGCTGAAACAAAGGGCGAGAAACAGAGGGGCTGAAACAGAGGGGGTGAAACAGAGAGCGAGAAACAGAGGGGCTGAATCAGCGGGGCTGAATCAGAGGGGCAGAATCAGAGGGGCTGAAACAGAGGGGCTGAATCTGAGGGGCTGAAACAGAGGGCGAGAAACCGAGGGACTGAAACAGAGGGCGAGAAACAGAGGGGCTGAAACAGAGGGGCTGAAACAGACGGGCTGAAACAGAGGGGCTGAATCAGAGTGGCTGAATCAGAGGGGCTGAAACAGAGGGCGAGAAACAGAGGGGCTGAAACAGAGGGCGAGAAACAGAGGGGCTGAAACAGAGGGCGAGAGACAGAGGGGCTGAAACACTGGGCGCGAAACAGAGGGGCTGAAACAGAGGGCGAGAAACAGAGGGGCTGAAACAGAGGGGCTGAATCAGAGGGGCTGAAACAGAGGGCGAGAAACAGAGGGGCTGAAACAGAGTGTCTGAAACAGAGGCGCTGACAAAGAGGGCGAGAAACAGAGGGGCTGAAACAGTGGGGCTGAAACAGAGGGGCTGAAACAGAGGGCGAGAGACAGAGGGGCTGAAACACTGGGCGAGAAACAGAGGGGCTGAAACAGAGGGCGAGAAACAGAGGGGCAGAAACAGAGGGTGAGAAACAGAGGGGCTGAAACAGAGGGGCTGAAACAGAGAGTGCGAAACTGAGGGGCTGAAACAGAGGGCGAGAAACAGAGGGGCTGAAACAGAGGGGCTGAAACAGTGGGACTAAATGAGATGGGCTGAAACAGAGGGCGAGTAACAGAGGGGCTGAAACAGAAGGCAAGAAACAGAGAGGCTGAAACAGAGTGGCTGAAACAGAGGGGCTGAAACAGATGGGCTGAAACAGAGGGCGAGAAACAGAGGGGCTGAAACAGAGGGCGAGAAACAGAGGGGCTGATACAGAGGGGCTGAAACAGAAGGGCTGAAACAGAGGGGCTGAAACAGAGGGCGAGAAACAGAGGGGCTGAATCAGAGGGACTGAAACAGAGGGGCTGAATCAGCGGGGCTGAAACAGAGGGCGAGAAACAGAGAGGCTGAAACAGAGGGCGAGAAACAGAGGGGCAGAAACAGAGGGCGAGAAACAGAGGGGCTGAAACAGAGGGGCTGAAACTGAGAGCGCGAAACAGAGTGGCTGAAACAGAGGGCGAGAAACAGAGGGGCTGAAACAGAGGGCGAGAAACAGAGGGCGAGAAACAGAGGGGCTGAAACAGAGTGGCTGAAACAGAGTGGCTGAAACAGAGGGGCTGAAACAGAGGGGCTGAAACGGAGAACGAGAAACAGAGGGTCTGATACAGAGGGCGAGAAACAGAGGGGCTGAAACAGAGTGCGAGAAACAGAGGGTGAGAAACAGAGGGCGAGAAACAGAGGGGCTGTAACAGAGGGGCTGAAACAGAGGGGCTGAAACAGAGGGGCTGAATCAGAGGGGCTGAAACAGAGGGGCTGAATCAGAGGGGCTGAAACAGAGGGCGAGAAACAGAGGTGCTGAAACAGAGTGGCTGAAACAGAGGCGCTGACAAAGAGGGCGAGAAACAGAGGGGCTGAAACAGAGGGGCTGAAACAGAGGTGCTGAATCAGAGGGGCTGAAACAGAGTGGCTGAAACAGAGGGCGAGAAACAGAGGGGCTGAAACAGAGGGGCTGAAACAGAGTGGCTGAAACAGAGGGGCTGAAACAGAGGGGCTGAAACAGAGGGGCTGAAACACAGGGGCTGAATCAGAGGGGCTAAATCAGAGGGGCTGAAACAGAGGGCGAGAAACAGAGGGGCTGTAACAGAGGGCGAGAAACAGTGGGGCTGAAACAGAGGGCGAGAAACAGAGGGGCTGAAACAGAGGGGCTGAAACAGTGGGGCTGAAACAGTGGGGCTGAAACAGAGGGGCTGAAACAGATGGGCGGGAAACAGAGGGGCTGAAACAGAGGGGCTGAATCAGAGGGGCTGAATCAGAGGGGCTGAAACAGAGGGCGAGAAATAGAGGGGCTGAAACAGAGGGCGAGAAACAGAGGGGCTGAAACAGAGGGCGAGAAACAGAGGGGCTGAAACAGAGGGGCTGAAACAGAGGGGCTGAAACAGAAGGGCTGAATCAGAGGGGCTGATTCAGAGGGGCTGAAACAGAGGGGCTCAATCAGCGGGGCTGAAACAGAGGGCGAGAAACAGAGGGGCTGAAACAGAGGGCGAGAAACAGTGGGGCAGAAACAGAGGGGCTGAAACAGAGGGGCTGAAATAGAGGGGCTGAATCAGAGTGGCTGAATCAGAGGGCGAGAAACAGAGGGGCTGAAACAGAGGGGCTGAAACAGAGGGGCTGAAACAGAGTGGATGAAACAGAGGGGCTGAAACAGAGGGGCTGAAACAGAGAACGAGAAACAGAGGGTCTGATACAGAGGGCGAGAAACAGAGGGTCTGAAAAAGAGTGCGAGAAACAGAGGGTGAGAAACAGAGGGCGAGAAACAGAGGGGCTGAAACAGAGGGGCTGAATCAGAGGGGCTGAAACAGAGGGGCTGAATCAGCGGGGCTGAAACAGAGGGGCTGAATCAGAGGGGCTGAAACAGAGGGCGAGAAACAGAGATGCTGAAACAGAGTGGCTGAAACAGAGGCGCTGACAACGAGGGCGAGAAACAGAGGGGCTAAAACAGTGGGGCTGAAACAGAGGGGCTGAAACAGAGGGGCGGGAAACAGAGGGGCTGAATCAGAGGGGCTGAATCAGAGGGGCTGAATCAGAGGGGCTGAAACAGAGGGGCTGAAACAGAGGGCGAGAAACAGAGGGGCTGAAACAGAGGGGGTGAAACAGAGAGCGAGAAACAGAGGGGATGAATCAGCGGGGCTGAATCAGAGGGGCAGAATCAGAGGGGCTGAAACAGAGGGGCTGAATCTGAGGGGCTGAAACAGAGGGCGAGAAACCGAGGGGCTGAAACAGAGGGCGAGAAACAGAGGGGCTGAAACAGAGGGGCTGAAACAGACGGGCTGAAACAGAGGGGCTGATTCAGAGTGGCTGAATCAGAGGGGCTGAAACAGAGGGCGAGAAACAGAGGGGCTGAAACAGAGGGCGAGAAACAGAGGGGCTGAAACAGAGGGCGAGAGACAGAGGGGCTGAAACACTGGGCGCGAAACAGAGGGGCTGAAACAGAGGGCGAGAAACAGAGGGGCTGAAACAGAGGGGCTGAATCAGAGGGGCTGAAACAGAGGGCGAGAAACAGAGGGGCTGAAACAGAGTGTCTGAAACAGAGGCGCTGACAAAGAGGGCGAGAAACAGAGGGGCTGAAACAGTGGGGCTGAAACAGAGGGTCTGAAACAGAGGGGCTAAAACAGAGGGGATGAAACAGAGGGCGAGAAACAGAGGGGCTGAAACAGAGGGCGAGAAACAGAGGGGCTGAAACAGAGGGCGAGAAACAGAGGGTGAGAAACAGAGGCGAGATACAGAGGGGCTGAAACAGAGGGGCTGAAACAGAGGGGCTGAAAGACAGGGGCTGAATCAGAGGGGCTGAATCAGAGGGGCTGAAACAGAGTGGCTGAAACAGAGGGGCTGAAACAGAGGGGCTGAAACAGAGGGGCTGAAACAGAGTGGCTGAAACAGAGGGGCTGAAAGAGAGGGGCTGGAACAGAGGGGGAGAAACAGAGGGGCTGAAACAGAGGGGCTGAATCAGAGGGGCTGAAACAGAGGGCGAGAAACAGAGGGGCTGAAACAGAGGGCGTGAAACAGAGGGGCTGAAACAGAGGGCAAGAAACAGAGGGGCTGAAACAGAGGGGCTGAAACAGAAGGGCCGGAAACAGAGGGGCTGAATCAGAGGGGCTGAATCAGAGGGGCTGAAACAGAGGACGAGAAACAGAGTGTAAGAAACAGAGGGCGAGAAACAGAGGGCGAGAATCAGAGGGGCTGAAACAGAGGGGCTGAATCAAAGGGGCTGATTCAGAGGGGCAGAAACAGAGGGGCTGAATCAGCGGGGCTGAAACAGAAGGCGAGAAACAGAGGGGCTGAAACAGAGGGCGAGAAACAGAGGGGCTGAAACAGAGGGCGAGAAACAGTGGGGCTGAATCAGAGGGGCTGAAACAGAGGGCGAGAAACAGAGGGGCTGAAACAGAGGGCGAGAAACAGAGGGGCTGAAACAGAGGGTGAGAAACATAGGGGCTGAAACAGAGCGCGAGAAACAGAGGGGCTGAAACAGCGGATCTAAAACAGAGGGTCTGAATCAGAGGGGCTGATTCAGAGGGGCTGAAACAGAGGGGCTGAATCAGAGGGGCTGAAACAGAGGGCGAGAAACAGAGGGGCTGAAACAGAGGGTGAGAAACAGAGGGGCAGAAACAGAGGGTGAGAAACAGAGGGGCTGAAACAGAGGGGCTGAAACAGAGAGTGCGAAACTGAGGGGCTGAAACAGAGGGCGAGAAACAGAGGGGCTGAAACAGAGGGGCTGAAACAGTGGGACTAAATGAGATGGGCTGAAACAGAGGGCGAGTAACAGAGGGGCTGAAACAGAAGGCGAGAAACAGAGAGGCTGAAACAGAGTGGCTGAAACAGAGGGGCTGAAACAGAGGGGCTGAAACAGAGGGCGAGAAACAGAGGGGCTGAAACAGAGGGCGAGAAACAGAGGGGCTGATACAGAGGGGCTGAAACAGAAGGGCTGAAACAGAGGGGCTGAAACAGAGGGCGAGAAACAGAGGGGCTGAATCAGAGGGACGGAAACAGAGGGGCTGAATCAGCGGGGCTGAAACAGAGGGCGAGAAACAGAGAGGCTGAAACAGAGGGCGAGAAACAGAGGGGCAGAAACAGAGGGCGAGAAACAGAGGGGCTGAAACAGAGGGGCTGAAACTGAGAGCGCGAAACAGAGTGGCTGAAACAGAGGGCGAGAAACAGAGGGGCTGAAACAGAGGGCGAGAAACAGAGGGCGAGAAACAGAGGGGCTGAAACAGAGTGGCTGAAACAGAGTGGCTGAAACAGAGGGGCTGAAACAGAGGGGCTGAAACGGAGAACGAGAAACAGAGGGTCTGATACAGAGGGCGAGAAACAGAGGGGCTGAAACAGAGTGCGAGAAACAGAGGGTGAGAAACAGAGGGCGAGAAACAGAGGGGCTGTAACAGAGGGGCTGAAACAGAGGGGCTGAAACAGAGGGGCTGAATCAGAGGGGCTGAAACAGAGGGGCTGAATCAGAGGGGCTGAAACAGAGGGCGAGAAACAGAGGTGCTGAAACAGAGTGGCTGAAACAGAGGCGCTGACAAAGAGGGCGAGAAACAGAGGGGCTGAAACAGAGGGGCTGAAACAGAGGTGCTGAATCAGAGGGGCTGAAACAGAGTGGCTGAAACAGAGGGCGAGAAACAGAGGGGCTGAAACAGAGGGGCTGAAACAGAGTGGCTGAAACAGAGGGGCTGAAACAGAGGGGCTGAAACACAGGGGCTGAATCAGAGGGGCTGAATCAGAGGGGCTGAAACAGAGGGCGAGAAACAGAGGGGCTGTAACAGAGGGCGAGAAACAGTGGGGCTGAAACAGAGGGCGAGAAACAGAGGGGCTGAAACAGAGGGGCTGAAACAGTGGGGCTGAAACAGTGGGGCTGAAACAGAGGGGCTGAAACAGATGGGCGGGAAACAGAGGGGCTGAAACAGAGGGGCTGAATCAGAGGGGCTGAATCAGAGGGGCTGAAACAGAGGGCGAGAAATAGAGGGGCTGAAACAGAGGGCGAGAAACAGAGGGGCTGAAACAGAGGGCGAGAAACAGAGGGGCTGAAACAGAGGGGCTGAAACAGAGGGGCTGAAACAGAAGGGCTGAATCAGAGGGGCTGATTCAGAGGGGCTGAAACAGAGGGGCTCAATCAGCGGGGCTGAAACAGAGGGCGAGAAACAGAGGGGCTGAAACAGAGGGCGAGAAACAGTGGGGCAGAAACAGAGGGGCTGAAACAGAGGGGCTGAATCAGAGTGGCTGAATCAGAGGGCGAGAAACAGAGGGGCTGAAACAGAGGGGATGAAACAGAGGGTCTGAAACAGAGTGGATGAAACAGAGGGGCTGAAACAGAGGGGCTGAAACAGAGAACGAGAAACAGAGGGTCTGATACAGAGGGCGAGAAACAGAGGGTCTGAAACAGAGTGCGAGAAACAGAGGGTGAGAAACAGAGGGCGAGAAACAGAGGGGCTGAAACAGAGGGGCTGAATCAGAGGGGCGGAAACAGAGGGGCTGAATCAGAGGGGCTGAAACAGAGGGGCTGAATCAGAGGGGCTGAAACAGAGGGCGAGAAACAGAGGTGCTGAAACAGAGTGGCTGAAACAGAGGCGCTGACAACGAGGGCGAGAAACAGAGGGGCTAAAACAGTGGGGCTGAAACAGAGGGGCTGAAACAGAGGGGCGGGAAACAGAGGGGCTGAATCAGAGGGGCTGAATCAGAGGGGCTGAATCAGAGGGGCTGAAACAGAGGGGCTGAAACAGAGGGCGAGAAACAGAGGGGCTGAAACAGAGGGGGTGAAACAGAGAGCGAGAAACAGAGGGGCTGAATCAGCGGGGCTGAATCAGAGGGGCAGAATCAAAGGGGCTGAAACAGAGGGGCTGAATCTGAGGGGCTGAAACAGAGGGCGAGAAACCGAGGGGCTGAAACAGAGGGCGAGAAACAGAGGGGCTGAAACAGAGGGGCTGAAACAGACGGGCTGAAACAGAGGGGCTGAATCAGAGTGGCTGAATCAGAGGGGCTGAAAAAGAGGGCGAGAAACAGAGGGGCTGAAACAGAGGGCGAGAAACAGAGGGGCTGAAACAGAGGGCGAGAAACAGAGGGGCTGAAACACTGGGCGCGAAACAGAGGGGCTGAAACAGAGGGCGAGAAACAGAGGGGCTGAAACAGAGGGGCTGAATCAGAGGGGCTGAAACAGAGGGCGAGAAACAGAGGGGCTGAAACAGAGTGTCTGAAACAGAGGCGCTGACAAAGAGGGCGAGAAACAGAGGGGCTGAAACAGTGGGGCTGAAACAGAGGGGCTGAAACAGAGGGGCTAAAACAGAGGGGCTGAAACAGAGGGCGAGAAACAGAGGGGCTGAAACAGAGGGCGAGAAACAGAGGGGCTGAAACAGAGGGCGAGAAACAGAGGGTGAGAAACAGAGGCAAGATACAGAGGGGCTGAAACAGAGTGTCTGAAACAGAGGCGCTGACAAAGAGGGCGAGAAACAGAGGGGCTGAAACAGAGGGGCTGAAACACAGGGGCTGAATCAGAGGGGCTGAATCAGAGGGGCTGAAACAGAGTGGCTGAAACAGAGGGGCTGAAACAGAGGGGCTGAAACAGAGGGGCTAAAACAGAGGGGCTGAAACAGAGGGCGAGAAACAGAGGGGCTGAAACAGAGGGCGAGAAACAGAGGGGCTGAAACAGAGGGGCTGAATCAGAGGGGCTGAAACAGAGGGCGAGAAACAGAGGGGCTGAAACAGAGTGTCTGAAACAGAGGCGCTGACAAAGAGGGCGAGAAACAGAGGGGCTGAAACAGAGGGGCTGAAACACAGGGGCTGAATCAGAGGGGCTGAATCAGAGGGGCTGAAACAGAGTGGCTGAAACAGAGGGGCTGAAACAGAGGGGCTGAAACAGAGGGGCTGAAACAGAGTGGCTGAAACAGAGGGGCTGAAAGAGAGGGGCTGGAACAGAGGGGGAGAAACAGAGGGGCTGAAACAGAGGGGCTGAATCAGAGGGGCTGAAACAGAGGGCGAGAAACAGAGGGGCTGAAACAGAGGGCGTGAAACAGAGGGGCTGAAACAGAGGGCAAGAAACAGAGGGGCTGAAACAGAGGGGCTGAAACAGAAGGGCCGGAAACAGAGGGGCTGAATCAGAGGGGCTGAATCAGAGGGGCTGAAACAGAGGACGAGAAACAGAGTGTAAGAAACAGTGGGCGAGAAACAGAGGGCGAGAATCAGAGGGGCTGAAACAGAGGGGCTGAATCAAAGGGGCTGATTCAGAGGGGCAGAAACAGAGGGGCTGAATCAGCGGGGCTGAAACAGAAGGCGAGAAACAGAGGGGCTGAAACAGAGGGCGAGAAACAGAGGGGCTGAAACAGAGGGCGAGAAACAGTGGGGCTGAATCAGAGGGGCTGAAACAGAGGGCGAGAAACAGAGGGGCTGAAACAGAGGGCGAGAAACAGAGGGGCTGAAACAGAGGGTGAGAAACATAGGGGCTGAAACAGAGCGCGAGAAACAGAGGGGCTGAAACAGCGGATCTAAAACAGAGGGTCTGAATCAGAGGGGCTGATTCAGAGGGGCTGAAACAGAGGGGCTGAATCAGAGGGGCTGAAACAGAGGGCGAGAAACAGAGGGGCTGAAACAGAGGGTGAGAAACAGAGGGGCAGAAACAGAGGGTGAGAAACAGAGGGGCTGAAACAGAGGGGCTGAAACAGAGAGTGCGAAACTGAGGGGCTGAAACAGAGGGCGAGAAACAGAGGGGCTGAAACAGAGGGGCTGAAACAGTGGGACTAAATGAGATGGGCTGAAACAGAGGGCGAGTAACAGAGGGGCTGAAACAGAAGGCGAGAAACAGAGAGGCTGAAACAGAGTGGCTGAAACAGAGGGGCTGAAACAGAGGGGCTGAAACAGAGGGCGAGAAACAGAGGGGCTGAAACAGAGGGCGAGAAACAGAGGGGCTGATACAGAGGGGCTGAAACAGAAGGGCTGAAACAGAGGGGCTGAAACAGAGGGCGAGAAACAGAGGGGCTGAATCAGAGGGACGGAAACAGAGGGGCTGAAACAGAGGGCGAGAAACAGAGGGGCAGAAACAGAGGGCGAGAAACAGAGGGGCTGAAACAGAGGGGCTGAAACTGAGAGCGCGAAACAGAGTGGCTGAAACAGAGGGCGAGAAACAGAGGGGCTGAAACAGAGGGCGAGAAACAGAGGGCGAGAAACAGAGGGGCTGAAACAGAGTGGCTGAAACAGAGTGGCTGAAACAGAGGGGCTGAAACAGAGGGGCTGAAACGGAGAACGAGAAACAGAGGGTCTGATACAGAGGGCGAGAAACAGAGGGGCTGAAACAGAGTGCGAGAAACAGAGGGTGAGAAACAGAGGGCGAGAAACAGAGGGGCTGTAACAGAGGGGCTGAAACAGAGGGGCTGAAACAGAGGGGCTGAATCAGAGGGGCTGAAACAGAGGGGCTGAATCAGAGGGGCTGAAACAGAGGGCGGGAAACAGAGGTGCTGAAACAGAGTGGCTGAAACAGAGGCGCTGACAAAGAGGGCGAGAAACAGAGGGGCTGAAACAGAGGGGCTGAAACAGAGGTGCTGAATCAGAGGGGCTGAAACAGAGTGGCTGAAACAGAGGGCGAGAAACAGAGGGGCTGAAACAGAGGGGCTGAAACAGAGTGGCTGAAACAGAGGGGCTGAAACAGAGGGGCTGAAACAGAGGGGCTGAAACACAGGGGCTGAATCAGAGGGGCTGAATCAGAGGGGCTGAAACAGAGGGCGAGAAACAGAGGGGCTGTAACAGAGGGCGAGAAACAGTGGGGCTGAAACAGAGGGCGAGAAACAGAGGGGCTGAAACAGAGGGGCTGAAACAGTGGGGCTGAAACAGTGGGGCTGAAACAGAGGGGCTGAAA
Organism: Chiloscyllium punctatum; assembly: GCF_047496795.1. NCBI lineage: Eukaryota > Metazoa > Chordata > Chondrichthyes > Orectolobiformes > Hemiscylliidae > Chiloscyllium > Chiloscyllium punctatum. Next base: position 710,427 of record NW_027309791.1, read on the forward strand.
CAGATGGGCGGGAAACAGAGGGGCTGAAACAGAGGGGCTGAATCAGAGGGGCTGAATCAGAGGGGCTGAAACAGAGGGCGAGAAATAGAGGGGCTGAAACAGAGGGCGAGAAACATAGGGGCTGAAACAGAGGGCGAGAAACAGAGGGGCTGAAACAGAGGGGCTGAAACAGAGGGGCTGAAACAGAAGGGCTGAATCAGAGGGGCTGATTCAGAGGGGCTGAAACAGAGGGGCTCAATCAGCGGGGCTGAAACAGAGGGCGAGAAACAGAGGGGCTGAAACAGAGGGCGAGAAACAGTGGGGCAGAAACAGAGGGGCTGAAACAGAGGGGCTGAAACAGAGGGGCTGAATCAGAGTGGCTGAATCAGAGGGCGAGAAACAGAGGGGCTGAAACAGAGGGGCTGAAACAGAGGGGCTGAAACAGAGTGGATGAAACAGAGGGGCTGAAACAGAGGGGCTGAAACAGAGAACGAGAAACAGAGGGTCTGATACAGAGGGCGAGAAACAGAGGGTCTGAAACAGAGTGCGAGAAACAGAGGGTGAGAAACAGAGGGCGAGAAACAGAGGGGCTGAAACAGAGGGGCTGAATCAGAGGGGCTGAAACAGAGGGGCTGAATCAGAGGGGCTGAAACAGAGGGGATGAATCAGAGGGGCTGAAACAGAGGGCGAGAAACAGAGGTGCTGAAACAGAGTGGCTGAAACAGAGGCGCTGACAACGAGGGCGAGAAACAGAGGGGCTAAAACAGTGGGGCTGAAACAGAGGGGCTGAAACAGAGGGGCTAAAACAGAGGGGCTGAAACAGAGGGCGAGAAACAGAGGGGCTGAAACAGAGGGCGAGAAACAGAGGGGCTGAAACAGAGGGCGAGAAACAGTGGGGCAGAAACAGAGGGGCTGAAACAGAGGGGCTGAAACAGAGGGGCTGAATCAGAGTGGCTGAATCAGAGGGCGAGAAACAGAGGGGCTGAACCAGAGGGGATGAAACAGAGGGGCTGAAACAGAGTGGATGAAACAGAGGGGCTGAAACAGAGGGGCTGAAACAGAGAACGAGAAACAGAGGGTCTGATACAGAGGGCGAGAAACAGAGGGTCTGAAACAGAGTGCGAGAAATAGAGGGTGAGAAACAGAGGGCGAGAAACAGAGGGGCTGAAACAGAGGGGCTGAATCAGAGGGGCTGAAACAGAGGGCGAGAAACAGAGGTGCTGAAACAGAGTGGCTGAAACAGAGGCGCTGACAACGAGGGCGAGAAACAGAGGGGCTAAAACAGTGGGGCTGAAACAGAGGGGCTGAAACAGAGGGGCGGGAAACAGAGGGGCTGAATCAGAGGGGCTGAATCAGAGGGGCTGAATCAGAGGGGCTGAAACAGAGGGGCTGAAACAGAGGGCGAGAAACAGAGGGGCTGAAACAGAGGGGGTGAAACAGAGAGCGAGAAACAGAGGGGCTGAATCAGCGGGGCTGAATCAGAGGGGCAGAATCAGAGGGGCTGAAACAGAGGGGCTGAATCTGAGGGGCTGAAACAGAGGGCGAGAAACCGAGGGGCTGAAACAGAGGGCGAGAAACAGAGGGGCTGAAACAGAGGGGCTGAAACAGACGGGCTGAAACAGAGGGGCTGAATCAGAGTGGCTGAATCAGAGGGGCTGAAACAGAGGGCGAGAAACAGAGGGGCTGAAACAGAGGGCGAGAAACAGAGGGGCTGAAACAGAGGGCGAGAAACAGAGGGGCTGAAACACTGGGCGCGAAACAGAGGGGCTGAAACAGAGGGCGAGAAACAGAGGGGCTGAAACAGAGGGGCTGAATCAGAGGGGCTGAAACAGAGGGCGAGAAACAGAGGGGCTGAAACAGAGTGTCTGAAACAGAGGCGCTGACAAAGAGGGCGAGAAACAGAGGGGCTGAAACAGTGGGGCTGAAACAGAGGGGCTGAAACAGAGGGGCTAAAACAGAGGGGCTGAAACAGAGGGCGAGAAACAGAGGGGCTGAAACAGAGGGCGAGAAACAGAGGGGCTGAAACAGAGGGGCTGAAACAGAGTGGCTGAAACAGAGGGGCTGAAAGAGAGGGGCTGGAACAGAGGGGGAGAAACAGAGGGGCTGAAACAGAGGGGCTGAATCAGAGGGGCTGAAACAGAGGGCGAGAAACAGAGGGGCTGAAACAGAGGGCGTGAAACAGAGGGGCTGAAACAGAGGGCAAGAAACAGAGGGGCTGAAACAGAGGGGCTGAAACAGAAGGGCCGGAAACAGAGGGGCTGAATCAGAGGGGCTGAATCAGAGGGGCTGAAACAGAGGACGAGAAACAGAGTGTAAGAAACAGAGGGCGAGAAACAGAGGGCGAGAATCAGAGGGGCTGAAACAGAGGGGCTGAATCAAAGGGGCTGATTCAGAGGGGCAGAAACAGAGGGGCTGAATCAGCGGGGCTGAAACAGAAGGCGAGAAACAGAGGGGCTGAAACAGAGGGCGAGAAACAGAGGGGCTGAAACAGAGGGCGAGAAACAGTGGGGCTGAATCAGAGGGGCTGAAACAGAGGGCGAGAAACAGAGGGGCTGAAACAGAGGGCGAGAAACAGAGGGGCTGAAACAGAGGGTGAGAAACATAGGGGCTGAAACAGAGCGCGAGAAACAGAGGGGCTGAAACAGCGGATCTAAAACAGAGGGTCTGAATCAGAGGGGCTGATTCAGAGGGGCTGAAACAGAGGGGCTGAATCAGAGGGGCTGAAACAGAGGGCGAGAAACAGAGGGGCTGAAACAGAGGGTGAGAAACAGAGGGGCAGAAACAGAGGGTGAGAAACAGAGGGGCTGAAACAGAGGGGCTGAAACAGAGAGTGCGAAACTGAGGGGCTGAAACAGAGGGCGAGAAACAGAGGGGCTGAAACAGAGGGGCTGAAACAGTGGGACTAAATGAGATGGGCTGAAACAGAGGGCGAGTAACAGAGGGGCTGAAACAGAAGGCGAGAAACAGAGAGGCTGAAACAGAGTGGCTGAAACAGAGGGGCTGAAACAGAGGGGCTGAAACAGAGGGCGAGAAACAGAGGGGCTGAAACAGAGGGCGAGAAACAGAGGGGCTGATACAGAGGGGCTGAAACAGAAGGGCTGAAACAGAGGGGCTGAAACAGAGGGCGAGAAACAGAGGGGCTGAATCAGAGGGACTGAAACAGAGGTGCTGAATCAGCGGGGCTGAAACAGAGGGCGAGAAACAGAGAGGCTGAAACAGAGGGCGAGAAACAGAGGGGCTGAAACAGAGGGCGAGAAACAGAGGGGCTGATACAGAGGGGCTGAAACAGAAGGGCTGAAACAGAGGGGCTGAAACAGAGGGCGAGAAACAGAGGGGCTGAATCAGAGGGACTGAAACAGAGGGGCTGAATCAGTGGGGCTGAAACAGAGGGCGAGAAACAGAGAGGCTGAAACAGAGGGCGAGAAACAGAGGGGCAGAAACAGAGGGCGAGAAACAGAGGGGCTGAAACAGAGGGGCTGAAACTGAGAGCGCGAAACAGAGTGGCTGAAACAGAGGGCGAGAAACAGAGGGGCTGAAACAGAGGGCGAGAAACAGAGGGCGAGAAACAGAGGGGCTGAAACAGAGTGGCTGAAACAGAGTGGCTGAAACAGAGGGGCTGAAACAGAGGGGCTGAAACGGAGAACGAGAAACAGAGGGTCTGATACAGAGGGCGAGAAACAGAGGGGCTGAAACAGAGTGCGAGAAACAGAGGGTGAGAAACAGAGGGCGAGAAACAGAGGGGCTGTAACAGAGGGGCTGAAACAGAGGGGCTGAAACAGAGGGGCTGAATCAGAGGGGCTGAAACAGAGGGGCTGAATCTGAGGGGCTGAAACAGAGGGCGAGAAACAGAGGTGCTGAAACAGAGTGGCTGAAACAGAGGCGCTGACAAAGAGGGCGAGAAACAGAGGGGCTGAAACAGAGGGGCTGAAACAGAGGTGCTGAATCAGAGGGGCTGAAACAGAGTGGCTGAAACAGAGGGCGAGAAACAGAGGGGCTGAAACAGAGGGGCTGAAACAGAGTGGCTGAAACAGAGGGGCTGAAACAGAGGGGCTGAAACAGAGGGGCTGAAACACAGGGGCTGAATCAGAGGGGCTGAATCAGAGGGGCTGAAACAGAGGGCGAGAAACAGAGGGGCTGTAACAGAGGGCGAGAAACAGTGGGGCTGAAACAGAGGGCGAGAAACAGAGGGGCTGAAACAGAGGGGCTGAAACAGTGGGGCTGAAACAGTGGGGCTGAAACAGAGGGGCTGAAACAGATGGGCGGGAAACAGAGGGGCTGAAACAGAGGGGCTGAATCAGAGGGGCTGAATCAGAGGGGCTGAAACAGAGGGCGAGAAATAGAGGGGCTGAAACAGAGGGCGAGAAACAGAGGGGCTGAAACAGAGGGCGAGAAACAGAGGGGCTGAAACAGAGGGGCTGAAACAGAGGGGCTGAAACAGAAGGGCTGAATCAGAGGGGCTGATTCAGAGGGGCTGAAACAGAGGGGCTCAATCAGCGGGGCAGAAACAGAGGGCGAGAAACAGAGGGGCTGAAACAGAGGGCGAGAAACAGTGGGGCAGAAACAGAGGGGCTGAAACAGAGGGGCTGAAACAGAGGGGCTGAATCAGAGTGGCTGAATCAGAGGGCGAGAAACAGAGGGGCTGAAACAGAGGGGCTGAAACAGAGGGGCTGAAACAGAGTGGATGAAACAGAGGGGCTGAAACAGAGGGGCTGAAACAGAGAACGAGAAACAGAGGGTCTGATACAGAGGGCGAGAAACAGAGGGTCTGAAACAGAGTGCGAGAAACAGAGGGTGAGAAACAGAGGGCGAGAAACAGAGGGGCTGAAACAGAGGGGCTGAATCAGAGGGGCTGAAACAGAGGGGCTGAATCAGAGGGGCTGAAACAGAGGGCGAGAAACAGAGGTGCTGAAACAGAGTGGCTGAAACAGAGGCGCTGACAACGAGGGCGAGAAACAGAGGGGCTAAAACAGTGGGGCTGAAACAGAGGGGCTGAAACAGAGGGGCTAAAACAGAGGGGCTCAAACAGAGGGCGAGAAACAGAGGGGCTGAAACAGAGGGCGAGAAACAGAGGGGCTGAAACAGAGGGCGAGAAACAGAGGGTGAGAAACACAGGGCGAGATACAGAGGGGCTGAAACAGAGGGGCTGAAACAGAGGGGCTGAAACACAGGGGCTGAATCAGAGGGGCTGAATCAGAGGGGCTGAAACAGAGGGCGAGAAACAGAGGGGCTGAAACAGAGGGCGAGAAACAGAGGGGCTGAAACAGAGGGCGAGAAACAGAGGGGCTGAAACAGAGGGGCTGAAACAGTGGGGCTGAAACAGAGGGGCTGAAACAGAGGGGCTGAAACAGATGGGCGGGAAACAGAGGGGCTGAATCAGAGGGGCTGAATCAGAGGGGCTGAAACAGAGGGCGAGAAATAGAGGGGCTGAAACAGAGTGTCTGAAACAGAGGCGCTGACAAAGAGGGCGAGAAACAGAGGGGCTGAAACAGAGGGCGAGAAACAGAGGTGCTGAAACAGAGTGGCTGAAACAGAGGCGCTGACAAAGAGGGCGAGAAACAGAGGGGCTGAAACAGTGGGGTTGAAACAGAGGTCGAGAAACAGTGGGGCTGAAACAGAGGGGCTGAAACAGAGGTGCTGAATCAGAGGGGCTGAAACAGAGTGGCTGAAACAGAGGGCGAGAAACAGAGGGGCTGAAACAGAGGGGCTGAAACAGAGTGGCTGAAACAGAGGGGCTGAAACAGAGGGGCTGAAACAGAGGGGCTGAAACACAGGGGCTGAATCAGAGGGGCTGAATCAGAGGGGCTGAAACAGAGGGCGAGAAACAGAGGGGCTGTAACAGAGGGCGAGAAACTGTGGGGCTGAAACAGAGGGCGAGAAAAAGAGGGGCTGAAACAGAGGGGCTGAAACAGTGGGGCTGAAACAGTGGGGCTGAAACAGAGGGGCTGAAACAGATGGGCGGGAAACAGAGGGGCTGAATCAGAGGGGCTGAATCAGAGGGGCTGAAACAGAGGGCGAGAAATAGAGGGGCTGAAACAGAGGGCGAGAAACAGAGGGGCTGAAACAGAGGGCGAGAAACAGAGGGGCTGAAACAGAGGGGCTGAAACAGAGGGGCTGAAACAGAAGGGCTGAATCAGAGGGGCTGATTCAGAGGGGCTGAAACAGAGGGGCTCAATCAGCGGGGCTGAAACAGAGGGCGAGAAACAGAGGGGCTGAAACAGAGGGCGAGAAACAGCGGGGCAGAAACAGAGCGGCTGAAACAGAGGGGCTGAAACAGAGGGGCTGAATCAGAGTGGCTGAATCAGAGGGCGAGAAACAGAGGGGCTGAAACAGAGGGGCTGAAACAGACGGGCTGAAAGAGAGTGGATGAAACAGAGGGGCTGAAACAGAGGGGCTGAAACAGAGAACGAGAAACAGAGGGTCTGATACAGAGGGCGAGAAACAGAGGGTCTGAAACAGAGTGCGAGAAACAGAGGGTGAGAAACAGAGGGCGAGAAACAGAGGGGCTGAAACAGAGGGGCTGAATCAGAGGGGCTGAAACAGAGGGGCTGAATCAGAGGGGCTGAAACAGAGGAGCTGAATCAGAGGGGCTGAAACAGAGGGCGAGAAACAGAGGTGCTGAAACAGAGTGGCTGAAACAGAGGCGCTGACAAAGAGGGCGAGAAACAGAGGGGCTGAAACAGTGGGGCTGAAACAGAGGGGCTGAAACAGAGGGGCTAAAACAGAGGGGCTCAAACAGAGGGCGAGAAGCAGAGGGGCTGAAACAGAGGGCGAGAAACAGAGGGGCTGAAACAGAGGGCGAGAAACAGAGGGTGAGAAACACAGGGCGAGATACAGAGGGGGTGAAACAGAGGGGCTGAAACAGAGGGGCTGAAACACAGGGGCTGAATCAGAGGGGCTGAATCAGAGGGGCTGAAACAGAGGGCGAGAAACAGAGGGGCTGAAACAGAGGGGGAGAAACAGAGGGGCTGAAACAGAGGGCGAGAAACAGAGGGGCTGAAACAGAGGGGCTGAAACAGTGGGGCTGAAACAGAGGGGCTGAAACAGAGGGGCTGAAACAGATGGGCGGGAAACAGAGGGGCTGAATCAGAGGGGCTGAATCAGAGGGGCTGAAACAGAGGGCGAGAAATAGAGGGGCTGAAACAGAGGGCGAGAAACAGAGGGGCTGAAACAGAGGGCGAGAAACAGAAGGGATGAAACAGAGGGGCTGAAACAGAGGGGCTAAAACAGAGGGGCTCAAACAGAGGGCGAGAAACAGAGGGGCTGAAACAGAGGGCGAGAAACAGAGGGGCTGAAACAGAGGGCGAGAAACAGAGGGTGAGAAACACAGGGCGAGATACAGAGGGGCTGAAACAGAGGGGCTGAAACAGAGGGGCTGAAACACAGGGGCTGAATCAGAGGGGCTGAATCAGAGGGGCTGAAACAGAGGGCGAGAAACAGAGGGGCTGAAACAGAGGGCGAGAAACAGAGGGGCTGAAACAGAGGGCGAGAAACAGAGGGGCTGAATCAGAGGGGCTGAAACAGTGGGGCTGAAACAGAGGGGCTGAAACAGAGGGGCTGAAACAGATGGGCGGGAAACAGAGTGGCTGAATCAGAGGGGCTGAATCAGAGGGGCTGAAACAGAGGGCGAGAAATAGAGGGGCTGAAACAGAGGGCGAGAAACAGAGGGGCTGAAACAGAGGGCGAGAAACAGAGGGGCTGAAACAGAGGGGCTGAAACAGAGGGGCTGAAACAGAAGGGCTGAATCACAGGGGCTGATTCAGAGGGGCTGAAACAGAGGGGCTCAATCAGCTGGGCTGAAACAGAGGGCGAGAAACAAAGGGGCTGAAACAGAGGGCGAGAAACAGAGGGGCTGAAACAGAGGGCGAGAAACAGAGGGTGAGAAACACAGGGCGAGATACAGAGGGGCTGAAACAGAGGGGCTGAAACAGAGGTGCTGAAACAGAGGGGCTGAAACAGAGGGCGAGAAACAGAGGGGCTGAAACAGAGGGCGAGAAACAGAGGGGCTGAAACAGAGGGCGAGAAACAGAGGGGCTGAAACAGAGGGGCTGAAACAGTGGGGCTGAAACAGAGGGGCTGAAACAGAGGGGCTGAAACAGATGGGCGGGAAACAGAGGGGCTGAATCAGAGGGGCTGAATCAGAGGGGCTGAAACAGAGGGCGAGAAATAGAGGGGCTGAAACAGAGGGCGAGAAACAGAGGGGCTGAAACAGAGGGCGAGAAACAGAGGGGCTGAAACAGAGGGGCTGAAACAGAGGGGCTGAAACAGAAGGGCTGAATCACAGGGGCTGATTCAGAGGGGCTGAAACAGAGGGGCTCAATCAGCGGGGCTGAAACAGAGGGCGAGAAACAGAGGGGCTGAAACAGAGGGCGAGAAACAGCGGGGCAGAAACAGAGGGCCAGAAACAGAGGGGCTGAAACAGAGGGGCTGAAACAGAGGGCGAGAAACAGAGGGGCTGAAACAGAGGGCGAGAAACAGAGGGGCTGAAACAGAGGGGCTGAAACAGAGGTGCTGAAACAGAGGGGCTGAAACAGAGGGCGAGAAACAGAGGGGCTGAAACAGAGGTCGAGAAACAGAGGGGCTGAAAGAGAGGGCGAGAAACAGAGGGGCTGAATCAGAGTGGCTGAAACAGAGGGTGAGAAACAGAGGGGCTGAAACAGAGGGCGAGAAACAGACCGGTGAAACAGAGGTGTTGAAACAGAGGGCGAGAAACAGAGGGGCTGAAACAGAGGGGCTGAAACAGAGTGGCTGAAACAGAGGGGCTGAAACAGAGGGGCTGAAACAGAGGGGCTGAAACTGAGTGGCTGAAACAGAGGGGCTGAAACAGAGGGGCTTTAACAGAGGGGGAGAAACAGAGGGGCTGAAACAGAGGGGCTGAATCAGAGGGGCTGAAACAGAGGGCGAGAAACAGAGGGGCTGAAACAGAGGGCGAGAAACAGAGGAGCTGAAACAGAGGGCGAGAAACAGAGGCGCTGAAACAGAGGTGCTGAAACAGAGGGGCTGAAACAGAGGGCGAGAAACAGAGGGGCTGAAACAGAGGGCGAGAAACAGAGGGGATGAAACAGAGGGGCGGGAAACAGAGGGGCTGAATCAGAGGGGCTGAATCAGAGGGGCTGAATCAGAGGGGCTGAAACAGAGGGCGAGAAACAGAGGGGCTGAAACAGAGGGGCTGAAACAGTGGGGCTGAAACAGAGGGGCTGAAACAGAGGGGCTGAAACAGATGGTCGGGAAACAGAGTGGCTGAATCAGAGGGGCTGAATCAGAGGAGCTGAAACAGAGGGCGAGAAATAGAGGGGCTGAAACAGAGGGCGAGAAACAGAGGGGCTGAAACAGAGGGCGAGAAACAGAGGGTGAGAAACACAGGGCGAGATACAGAGAGGCTGAAACAGAGGGGCTGAAACAGAGGGGCTGAGACACAGGGGCTGAATCAGAGGGGCTGAATCAGAGGGGCTGAAACAGAGGGCGAGAAACAGAGGGGCTGAAACAGAGGGCGAGAAACAGAGGGGCTGAAACAGAGGGGCTGAAACAGTGGGGCTGAAACAGAGGGGCTGAAACAGAGGGGCTGAAACAGATGGGCGGGAAACAGAGTGGCTGAATCAGAGGGGCTGAATCAGAGGGGCTGAAACAGAGGGCGAGAAATAGAGGGGCTGAAACAGAGGGCGAGAAACAGAGGGGCTGAAACAGAGGGCGAGAAACAGAGGGGCTGAAACAGAGGGGCTGAAACAGAGGGGCTGAAACAGAAGGGCTGAATCACAGGGGCTGATTCAGAGGGGCTGAAACAGAGGGGCTCAATCAGCTGGGCTGAAACAGAGGGCGAGAAACAGAGGGGCTGAAACAGAGGGTGAGAAACAGAGGGGCTGAAACAGAGGGCGAGAAACAGAGGGTGAGAAACACAGGGCGAGATACAGAGGGGCTGAAACAGAGGGGCTGAAACAGAGGTGCTGAAACAGAGGGGCTGAAACAGAGGGCGAGAAACAGAGGGGCTGAAACAGAGGGCGAGAAACAGAGGGGCTGAAACAGAGGGCGAGAAACAGAGGGGCTGAAACAGAGGGGCTGAAACAGAGGGGCTGAAACAGAAGGGCTGAATCACAGGGGCTGATTCAGAGGGGCTGAAACAGAGGGGCTCAATCAGCTGGGCTGAAACAGAGGGCGAGAAACAGAGGGGCTGAAACAGAGGGCGAGAAACAGAGGGGCTGAAACAGAGGGCGAGAAACAGAGGGTGAGAAACACAGGGCGAGATACAGAGGGGCTGAAACAGAGGGGCTGAAACAGAGGTGCTGAAACAGAGGGGCTGAAACAGAGGGCGAGAAACAGAGGGGCTGAAACAGAGGGCGAGAAACAGAGAGGCTGAAACAGAGGGCGAGAAACAGAGGGGCTGAAACAGAGGGGCTGAAACAGTGGGGCTGAAACAGAGGGGCAGAAACAGAGGGGCTGAAACAGATGGGCGGGAAACAGAGGGGCTGAATCAGAGGGGCTGAATCAGAGGGGCTGAAACAGAGGGCGAGAAATAGAGGGGCTGAAACAGATGGCGAGAAACAGAGGGGCTGAAACAGAGGGCGATAAACAGAGGGGCTGAAACAGAGGGGCTGAAACAGAGGGGCTGAAACAGAAGGGCTGAATCACAGGGGCTGATTCAGAGGGGCTGAAACAGAGGGGCTCAATCAGCGGGGCTGAAACAGAGGGCGAGAAACAGAGGGGCTGAAACAGAGGGCGAGAAACAGCGGGGCAGAAACAGAGGGCCAGAAACAGAGGGGCTGAAACAGAGGGGCTGAAACAGAGGGCGAGAAACAGAGGGGCTGAAACAGAGGGCGAGAAACAGAGGGGCTGAAACAGAGGGGCTGAAACAGAGGTGCTGAAACAGAGGGGCTGAAACAGAGGGCGAGAAACAGAGGGGCTGAAACAGAGGTCGAGAAACAGAGGGGCTGAAAGAGAGGGCGAGAAACAGAGGGGCTGAATCAGAGTGGCTGAAACAGAGGGTGAGAAACAGAGGGGCTGAAACAGAGGGCGAGAAACAGACCGGTGAAACAGAGGTGTTGAAACAGAGGGCGAGAAACAGAGGGGCTGAAACAGAGGGGCTGAAACAGAGTGGCTGAAACAGAGGGGCTGAAACAGAGGGGCTGAAACAGAGGGGCTGAAACTGAGTGGCTGAAACAGAGGGGCTGAAACAGAGGGGCTGGAACAGAGGGGGAGAAACAGAGGGGCTGAAACAGAGGGGCTGAATCAGAGGGGCTGAAACAGAGGGCGAGAAACAGAGGGGCTGAAACAGAGGGCGAGAAACAGAGGAGCTGAAACAGAGGGCGAGAAACAGAGGCGCTGAAACAGAGGTGCTGAAACAGAGGGGCTGAAACAGAGGGCGAGAAGCAGAGGGGCTGAAACAGAGGGCGAGAAACAGAGGGGCTGAAACAGAGGGGCGGGAAACAGAGGGCGAGAAACAGAGGGGCTGAAACAGAGGGGCTGAAACAGAGGGGCGGGAAACAGAGGGGCTGAATCAGAGGGGCTGAAACAGAGGGCGAGAAACAGAGGGGCTGAAACAGAGGGCGAGAAACAGAGGGGCTGAAACAGAGGGGCTGAAACAGTGGGGCTGAAACAGAGGGGCTCAAACAGAGGGGCTGAAACAGATGGGCTGGAAACAGAGTGGCTGAATCAGAGGGGCTGAATCAGAGGGGCTGAAACAGAGGGCGAGAAATAGAGGGGCTGAAACAGAGGGCGAGAAACAGAGGGGCTGAAACAGAGGGCGGGAAACAGAGGGGCTGAAACAGAGGGGCTGAAACAGAGGGGCTGAAACAGAAGGGCTGAATCACAGGGGCTGATTCAGAGGGGCTGAAACAGAGGGGCTCAATCAGCTGGGCTGAAACAGAGGGCGAGAAACAGAGGGGCTGAAACAGAGGGCGAGAAACAGAGGGGCTGAAACAGAGGGCGAGAAACAGAGGGTGAGAAACACAGGGCGAGATACAGAGGGGCTGAAACAGAGGGGCTGAAACAGAGGTGCTGAAACAGAGGGGCTGAAACAGAGGGCGAGAAACAGAGGGGCTGAAACAGAGGGCGAGAAACAGAGGGGCTGAAACAGAGGGAAAGAAACAGAGGGGCTGAAACAGAGGGGCTGAAACAGAGGGGCTGAAACAGAAGGGCTGAATCACAGGGGCTGATTCAGAGGGGCTGAAACAGAGGTGCTCAATCAGCTGGGCTGAAACAGAGGGCGAGAAACAGAGGGGCTGAAACAGAGGGCGAGAAACAGAGGGGCTGAAACAGAGGGCGAGAAACAGAGGGTGAGAAACACAGGGCGAGATACAGAGGGGCTGAAACAGAGGGGCTGAAACACAGGGGCTGAATCAGAGGGGCTGAAACAGAGGGCGAGAAACAGAGGGGCTGAAACAGAGGGCGAGAAACAGAGGGGCTGAAACAGAGGGCGAGAAACAGAGGGGCTGAAACAGAGGGGCTGAAACAGTGGGGCTGAAACAGAGGGGCTGAAACAGAGGGGCTGAAACAGATGGGCGGGAAACAGAGGGGCTGAATCAGAGGGGCTGAATCAGAGGGGCTGAAACAGAGGGCAAGAAATAGAGGGGCTGAAACAGAGGGCGAGAAACAGAGGGGCTGAAACAGAGGGCGAGAAACAGAGGGGCTGAAACAGAGGGGCTGAAACAGAGGGGCTGAAACAGAAGGGCTGAATCACAGGGGCTGATTCAGAGGGGCTGAAACAGAGGGGCTCAATCAGCGGGGCTGAAACAGAGGGCGAGAAACAGAGGGGCTGAAACAGAGGGCGAGAAACAGCGGGGCAGAAACAGAGGGCCAGAAACAGAGGGGCTGAAACAGAGGGGCTCAAACAGAGGGCGAGAAACAGAGGGGCTGAAACAGAGGGCGAGAAACAGAGGGGCTGAAACAGAGGGGCTGAAACAGAGGTGCTGAAACAGAGGGGCTGAAACAGAGGGCGAGAAACAGAGGGGCTGAAACAGAGGTCGAGAAACAGAGGGGCTGAAAGAGAGGGCGAGAAACAGAGGGGCTGAATCAGAGTGGCTGAAACAGAGGGTGAGAAACAGAGGGGCTGAAACAGAGGGCGAGAAACAGACCGGTGAAACAGAGGTGTTGAAACAGAGGGCGAGAAACAGAGGGGCTGAAACAGAGGGGCTGAAACAGAGTGGCTGAAACAGAGGGGCTGAAACAGAGGGGCTGAAACAGAGGGGCTGAAACTGAGTGGCTGAAACAGAGGGGCTGAAACAGAGGGGCTGGAACAGAGGGGGAGAAACAGAGGGGCTGAAACAGAGGGGCTGAATCAGAGGGGCTGAAACAGAGGGCGAGAAACAGAGGGGCTGAAACAGAGGGCGAGAAACAGAGGAGCTGAAACAGAGGGCGAGAAACAGAGGCGCTGAAACAGAGGTGCTGAAACAGAGGGGCTGAAACAGAGGGCGAGAAACAGAGGGGCTGAAACTGAGGGCGAGAAACAGAGGGGCTGAAACAGAGGGGCGGGAAACAGAGGGGCTGAATCAGAGGGGCTGAATCAGAGAGGCTGAATCAGAGGGGCTGAAACAGAGGGTGAGAAACAGAGGGGCTGAAACAGAGGGGCTGAAACAGAGGGGCTGAAACAGAGGGCGAGAAACAGAGGGGCTGAATCAGAGGGGCTGAATCAGAGGGGCAGAATCAGAGGGGCTGAAACAGAGGGGCTGAATCAGAGGGGCTGAAACAGAGGGCGAGAAACCGAGGGGCTGAAACAGAGGGCGAGGAACAGAGGGGCTGAAACAGAGGGGCTGAAACAGACGGGCTGAAACAGAGGGGCTGAATCAGAGGGCGAGAAACAGAGGGGCTGAAACAGAGGGCGAGAAACAGCGGAGCTGAAACAGAGGGCGAGAAACAGAGGGGCTGAAACAGAGGGGCTGAAACAGTGGGGCTGAAACAGAGGGGCTGAAACAGAGGGGCTGAAACAGAAGGGCGGGAAACAGAGGGGCTGAATCTGAGGGGCTGAATCAGAGGGGCTGAATCAGAGGGGCTGAATCAGAGGGGCTGAAACAGAGGGCGAGAAACAGAGGGGCTGAAACAGAGGGCGAGAAACAGAGCGGCTGAAACAGAGAGCGAGAAACAGAGGGGCTGCAACAGAGGTGCTGAAACAGAGGGGCTGAAACAGAGGGGCTGAATCAGAGGGGCTGATTCAGAGGGGCTGAAACAGAGGGGCTGAATCAGTGGGGCTGAAACAGAGGGCGAGAAACAGAGGGGCTGAAACAGAGGGCGAGAAACAGAGGGGCAGAAACAGAGGGCGAGAAACAGAGGGGCTGAAACAGAGGGGCTGAAACAGAGGGCGAGACACAGAGGGGCTGAAACAGTGGTCGAGAAACAGAGGGGCTGAAACAGAGAGCGAGAAACAGAGGGGCTGAATCAGAGGGGCTGAAACAGAGGGCGAGAAACAGAGGGGCTGAAACAGAGGGCGAGAAACAGAGGCGCTGAAACAGAGGGGCTGAAACAGAGTGGCTGAAACAGAGGGGCTGAAACAGAGGGCGAGAAACAGAGGGGCTGAAACAGAGGGCGAGAAACAGAGGGGCTGAAACAGAGGGGCGGGAAACAGAGGGGCTGAATCAGAGGGGCTGAATCAGAGGGGCTGAATCAGAGGGGCTGAAACAGAGGGTGAGAAACAGAGGGGCTGAAATATAGGGGCTGAAACAGAGGGGCTGAAACAGAGGGCGAGAAAGAGAGGGGCTGAATCAGAGGGGCTGAATCAGAGGAGCTGAATCCGAGGGGCTGAAACAGAGGGGCTGAATCAGAGGGGCTGAAACAGAGGGCGAGAAACAGAGGGGTTGAAACAGAGGTCGAGAAACAGAGGGGCTGAAACAGAGGGGCTGAAACAGAGGTGCTGAATCAGAGGGGCTGAAACAGAGGGGCTGAAACAGAGGGCGAGAAACAGAGGGGCTGAAACAGAGGGCGAGAAACAGAGTGGCTGAAACAGAGGGGTTGAAACAGAGGGGCTGAAACAGAAGGGCTGAATCAGAGGGGCTGATTCAGAGGGGCTGAAACAGAGGGGCTCAATCAGCGGGGCTGAAACAGAGGGCGAGAAACAGAGGGGCTCAAACAGAGGGCGAGAAACAGAGGGGCAGAAACAGAGGGCAAGAAACAGAGGGGCTCAAACAGAGGGCGAGAAACAGAGGGGCTGAAACAGAGGGGCTGAAACAGAGATGCTGAAACAGAGGGGCTGAAACAGAGGGCGAGAAACAGAGGGGCTGAAACAGAGGTCGAGAAACAGAGGGGCTGAATCAGAGTGGCTGAAGCAGAGGGGCTGAAACAGAGGGGCTGGAACAGAGGGGGAGAAACAGAGGGGCTGAAACAGAGGGGCTGAATCAGAGGGGCTGAAACAGAGGGCGAGAAACAGAGGGGCTGAAACAGAGGGCGAGAAACAGCGGGGCTGAAACAGAGGGCGAGAAACAGAGGCGCTGAAACAGAGGTGCTGAAACAGAGGGGCTGAAACAGAGGGCGAGAAACAAAGGGGCTGAAACAGAGGGCGAGAAACAGAGGGGCTGAAACAGAGGGGCGGGAAACAGAGGGGCTGAATCAGAGGGGCTGAATCAGAGGGGCTGAATCAGAGGGGCTGAAACAGAGGGTGAGAAACAGAGGGACTGAAACAGAGGGGCTGAAACAGAGGGGCTGAAACAGAGGGCGAGAAACAGAGGGGCTGAATCAGAGGGGCTGAATCAGAGGGGCAGAATCAGAGGGGCTGAAACAGAGGGGCTGAATCAGAGGGGCTGAAACAGAGGGCGAGAAACCAAGGGGCTGAAACAGAGGGCGAGGAACAGAGGGGCTGAAACAGAGGGGCTGAAACAGACGGGCTGAAACAGAGGGGCTGAATCAGAGGGCGAGAAACAGAGGGGCTGAAACAGAGGGCGAGAAACAGCGGGGCTGAAACAGAGGGCGAGAAACAGAGGGGCTGAAACAGAGGGGCTGAAACAGTGGGCCTGAAACAGAGGGGCTGAAACAGAGGGGCTGAAACAGAAGGGCGGGAAACAGAGGGGCTGAATCTGAGGGGCTGAATCAGAGGGGCTGAATCAGAGGGGCTGAATCAGAGGGGCTGAAACAGAGGGCGAGAAACAGAGGGGCTGAAACAGAGGGCGAGAAACAGAGGGGCTGAAACAGAGAGCGAGAAACAGAGGGGCTGCAACAGAGGGGCTGAAACAGAGGGGCTGAAACAGAGGGGCTGAATCAGAGGGGCTGATTCAGAGGGGCTGAAACAGAGGGGCTGAATCAGTGGGGCTGAAACAGAGGGGCTGAAAAAGAGGGGCTGAAACAGAGGGCGAGAAACAGAGGGGCAGAAACAGAGGGCGAGAAACAGAGGGGCTGAAACAGAGGGGCTGAAACAGAGGGGCTAAAACAGAGGGCGAGAAACAGAGGGGCTGAATCAGAGGGGCTGAAACAGAGGGCGAGAAACAGAGGGGCTGAAACAGAGGGCGAGAAACAGATGCGCTGAAACAGAGGGGCTGAAACAGAGTGGCTGAAACAGAGGGTGAGAAACAGAGGGGCTGAAATATAGGGGCTGAAACAGAGGGGCTGAAACAGAGGGCGAGAAAGAGAGGGGCTGAATCAGAGGGGCTGAAACAGAGGGGCTGAAAGAGAGGGACTGGAACAGAGGGGGAGAAACAGAGGGGCTGAAACAGAGGGCGAGAAACAGAGGGGCTGAAACAGAGGGGCGGGAAACAGAGGGGCTGAATCAGAGGGGCTGAATCAGAGGGGCTGAATCAGAGGGGCTGAAACAGAGGGTGAGAAACAGAGGGGCTGAAATATAGGGGCTGAAACAGAGGGGCTGAAACAGAGGGCGAGAAAGAGAGGGGCTGAATCAGAGGGGCTGAATCAGAGGAGCTGAATCCGAGGGGCTGAAACAGAGGGGCTGAATCAGAGGGGCTGAAACAGAGGGCGAGAAACAGAGGGGTTGAAACAGAGGTCGAGAAACAGAGGGGCTGAAACAGAGGGGCTGAAACAGAGGTGCTGAATCAGAGGGGCTGAAACAGAGGGGCTGAAACAGAGGGCGAGAAACAGAGGGGCTGAAACAGAGGGCGAGAAACAGAGTGGCTGAAACAGAGGGGTTGAAACAGAGGGGCTGAAACAGAAGGGCTGAATCAGAGGGGCTGATTCAGAGGGGCTGAAACAGAGGGGCTCAATCAGCGAGGCTGAAACAGAGGGCGAGAAACAGAGGGGCTCAAACAGAGGGCGAGAAACAGAGGGGCAGAAACAGAGGGCAAGAAACAGAGGGGCTGAAACAGAGGGGCTCAAACAGAGGGCGAGAAACAGAGGGGCTGAAACAGAGGGCGAGTAACAGAGGGGCTGAAACAGAGGGGCTGAAACAGAGGTGCTGAAACAGAGGGGCTGAAACAGAGGGCGAGAAACAGAGGGGCTGAAACAGAGGTCGAGAAACAGAGGGGCTGAAACAGAGGGCGAGAAACAGAGGGGCTGAATCAGAGTGGCTGAAGCAGAGGGTGAGAAACAGAGGGGCTGAAACAGAGGGCGAGAAACAGAGTGGCTGAAACAGACGGGTGAAACAGAGGGGTTGAAACAGAGGGCGAGAAACAGAGGGGCTGAAACAGAGGGGCTGAAACAGAGTGGCTGAAACAGAGGGGCTGAAACAGAGGGGCTGAAACAGAGTGGCTGAAACAGAGGGGCTGAAAGAGAGGGACTGGAACAGAGGGGGAGAAACAGAGGGGCTGAAACAGAGGGCGAGAAACAGAGGGGCAGAAACAGTGGGCGAGAAACAGAGGGGCTGAAACAGAGGGGCTGAAACAGAGGGCGAGACACAGAGGGGCTGAAACAGAGGGCGAGAAACAGAGGGGCTGAAACAGTGGGGCTGAAACAGAGGTGCTGAAACAGAGGGGCTGAAACAGAGGGCGAGAAACAGAGGGGCTGAAACAGAGGTCGAGAAACAGAGGGGCTGAAACAGAGAGCGAGAAACAGAGGGGCTGAATCAGAGGGGCTGAAACAGAGGGCGAGAAACAGAGGGGCTGAAACAGAGGGCGAGAAACAGAGGCGCTGAAACAGAGGGGCTGAAACAGAGTGGCTGAAACAGAGGGGCTGAAACAGAGGGCGAGAAACAGAGGGGCTGAAACAGAGGGCGAGAAACAGAGGGGCTGAAACAGAGGGGCGGGAAACAGAGGGGCTGAATCAGAGGGGCTGAATCAGTGGGGCTGAATCAGAGGGGCTGAAACAGAGGGTGAGAAACAGAGGGGCTGAAATATAGGGGCTGAAACAGAGGGGCTGAAACAGAGGGCGAGAAAGAGAGGGGCTGAATCAGAGGGGCTGAATCAGAGGAGCTGAATCCGAGGGGCTGAAACAGAGGGGCTGAATCAGAGGGGCTGAAACAGAGGGCGAGAAACAGAGGGGTTGAAACAGAGGTCGAGAAACAGAGGGGCTGAAACAGAGGGGCTGAAACAGAGGTGCTGAATCAGAGGGGCTGAAACAGAGGGGCTGAAACAGAGGGCGAGAAACAGAGGGGCTGAAACAGAGGGCGAGAAACAGAGTGGCTGAAACAGAGGGGTTGAAACAGAGGGGCTGAAACAGAAGGGCTGAATCAGAGGGGCTGATTCAGAGGGGCTGAAACAGAGGGGCTCAATCAGCGGGGCTGATACAGAGGGCGAGAAACAGAGGGGCTGATACAGAGGGCGAGAAACAGAGGGGCTCAAACAGAGGGCGAGAAACAGAGGGGCAGAAACAGAGGGCAAGAAACAGAGGGGCTGAAACAGAGGGGCTCAAACAGAGGGCGAGAAACAGAGGGGCTGAAACAGAGGGCGAGTAACAGAGGGGCTGAAACAGAGGGCGAGTAACAGAGGGGCTGAAACAGAGGGGCTGAAACAGAGGTGCTGAAACAGAGGGGCTGAAACAGAGGGCGAGAAACAGAGGGGCTGAAACAGAGGTCGAGAAACAGAGGGGCTGAAACAGAGGGCGAGAAACAGAGGGGCTGAATCAGAGTGGCTGAAGCAGAGGGTGAGAAACAGAGGGGCTGAAACAGAGGGCGAGAAACAGAGTGGCTGAAACAGACGGGTGAAACAGAGGGGTTGAAACAGAGGGCGAGAAACAGAGGTGCTGAAACAGAGGGGCTGAAACAGAGTGGCTGAAACAGAGGGGCTGAAACAGAGGGGCTGAAACAGAGTGGCTGAAACAGAGGGGCTGAAAGAGAGGGACTGGAACAGAGGGGGAGAAACAGAGGGGCTGAAACAGAGGGGCTGAATCAGAGGGGCTGAAACAGAGGTCGAGAAACAGAGCGCCTGAAACAGAGGGGCTGAAACAGAGGGGCTGAAACAGAGGGCGAGAAACAGAGGGGCTGAAACAGAGGGCGAGAAACAGAGGGGCTGAAACAGAGGGGCGGGAAACAGAGGGGCTGAATCAGAGGGGCTGAATCAGAGGGGCTGAAACAGAGGGGCTGAAACAGAGCGGCTGAAACAGAGGGGCTGAAAGAGAGGGGCTGGAACAGAGGGAGAGAAACAGAGTGGCTGAAACAGAGGGGCTGAAACAGAAGGGCTGAATCAGAGGGGCTGATTCAGAGGGGCTGAAACAGAGGGGCTGAAACAGAGTGGCTGAAACAGAGGGGCTGAAACAGAGGGCTGAAACAGAGGGGCTGAAACAGAGGGGCTGAAACAGAGGGGCTGAAAGAGAGGGGCTGGAACAGAGGGGGAGAAACAGAGGGGCTGAAACAGAGGGGCTGAATCAGAGGGGCTGAAACAGAGGGCGAGAAACAGAGGGGCTGAAACAGAGGGCGAGAAACAGAGGAGCTGAAACAGAGGGCGAGAAACAGAGGCGCTGAAACAGAGGGGCTGAAACAGAGGGGCTGAAACAGAGGGCGAGAAACAGAGGGGCTGAAACAGAGGGGCGGGAAACAGAGGGGCTGAATCAGAGGGGCTGAATCAGAGGGGCTGAATCAGAGGGGCTGAAACAGAGGGTGAGAAACAGAGGGACTGAAACAGAGGGGCTGAAACAGAGGGGCTGAAACAGAGGGCGAGAAACAGAGGGGCTGAATCAGAGGGGCTGAATCAGAGGGGCAGAATCAGAGGGGCTGAAACAGAGGGGCTGAATCAGAGGGGCTGAAACAGAGGGCGAGAAACCGAGGGGCTGAAACAGAGGGCGAGAAACAGAGGGGCTGAAACAGAGGGGCTGAAACAGACGGGCTGAAACAGAGGGGCTGAATCAGAGGGCGAGAAACAGAGGGGCTGAAACAGAGGGCGAGAAACAGAGGGGCTGAAACAGAGGGCGAGAAACAGAGGGGCTGAAACAGAGGGGCTGAAACAGTGGGGATGAAACAGAGGGGCTGAAACAGAGGGGCTGAAACAGAAGGCGGGAAACAGAGGGGCTGAATCAGAGGGGCTGAAACAGAGGGCGAGAAACAGAGGGGCTGAAACAGAGGGCGAGAAACTGAGGGGCTGAAACAGAGAGCGAGAAACAGAGGGGCTGAAACAGAGGGGCTGAAACAGAGGGGCTGAAACAGAGGGGCTGAATCAGAGGAGCTGAAAAAGAGGGGCGGGAAACAGAGGTGCTGAATCAGAGGGGCTGAATCAGAGGGGCAGAAACAGAGGGGCTGAAACAGAGGGGCTGAAACAGAGTGGCTGAAACAGAGGGGCTGAAACAGAGGGGCTGAAACAGAGAACGAGAAACAGAGGGTCTGATACAGAGGGCGAGAAACAGAGGGGCTGAAACAGAGTGCGAGAAACAGAGGGTGAGAAACAGAGGGCGAGAAACAGAGGGGCTGAAACAGAGGGGCTGAAACAGAGGGGCTGAAACAGAGGGGCTGAATCAGAGGGGCTGAAACAGAGGGGCTGAATCAGAGGGGCTGAAACAGAGGGCGAGAAACAGAGGTGCTGAAACAGAGTGGCTGAAACAGAGGCGCTGACATAGAGGGCGAGAAACAGAGGGACTGAAACAGTGGGGCTGAAACAGAGGGGCTGAAACAGAGGGGCAAAAAAAGAGGGGCTGAAACAGAGGGCGAGAAACAGAGGGGCTGAAACAGAGGGCGAGAAACAGAGGGGCTGAAACAGAGGGCGAGAAACAGAGGGTGAGAAACACAGGGCGAGATACAGAGGGGCTGAAACAGAGGGCGAGAAACAAAGGGGCTGAAACAGAGGGGCTGAATCAGAGGGGCTGAAACAGAGGGCGAGAAACAGAGGGGCTGAAACAGAGGGGGAGAAACAGAGGGGCTGAAACAGAGGGCGAGAAACAGAGGGGCTGAAACAGAGGGGCTGAAACAGTGGGCGAGAAACAGAGTGGCTGAAACAGACGGGTGAAACAGAGGGGTTGAAACAGAGGGCGAGAAACAGAGGTGCTGAAACAGAGGGGCTGAAACAGAGTGGCTGAAACAGAGGGGCTGAAACAGAGGGGCTGAAACAGAGTGGCTGAAACAGAGGGGCTGAAACAGAGGGACTGGAACAGAGGGGGAGAAACAGAGGGGCTGAAACAGAGGGGCTGAATCAGAGGGGCTGAAACAGAGGTCGAGAAACAGAGCGCCTGAAACAGAGGGGCTGAAACAGAGGGGCTGAAACAGAGGGCGAGAAACAGAGGGGCTGAAACAGAGGGCAAGAAACAGAGGGGCTGAAACAGAGGGGCGGGAAACAGAGGGGCTGAATCAGAGGGGCTGAATCAGAGGGGCTGAAACAGAGGGGCTGAAACAGAGCGGCTGAAACAGAGGGGCTGAAAGAGAGGGGCTGGAACAGAGGGAGAGAAACAGAGTGGCTGAAACAGAGGGGCTGAAACAGAAGGGCTGAATCAGAGGGGCTGATTCAGAGGGGCTGAAACAGAGGGGCTGAAAAAGAGTGGCTGAAACAGAGGGGCTGAAACAGAGGGCTGAAACAGAGGGGCTGAAACAGAGGGGCTGAAACAGAGGGGCTGAAAGAGAGGGGCTGGAACAGAGGGGGAGAAACAGAGGGGCTGAAACAGAGGGGCTGAATCAGAGGGGCTGAAACAGAGGGCGAGAAACAGAGGGGCTGAAACAGAGGGCGAGAAACAGAGGAGCTGAAACAGAGGGCGAGAAACAGAGGCGCTGAAACAGAGGGGCTGAAACAGAGGGGCTGAAACAGAGGGCGAGAAACAGAGGGGCTGAAACAGAGGGGCGGGAAACAGAGGGGCTGAATCAGAGGGGCTGAATCAGAGGGGCTGAATCAGAGGGGCTGAAACAGAGGGTGAGAAACAGAGGGACTGAAACAGAGGGGCTGAAACAGAGGGGCTGAAACAGAGGGCGAGAAACAGAGGGGCTGAATCAGAGGGGCTGAATCAGAGGGGCAGAATCAGAGGGGCTGAAACAGAGGGGCTGAATCAGAGGGGCTGAAACAGAGGGCGAGAAACCGAGGGGCTGAAACAGAGGGCGAGAAACAGAGGGGCTGAAACAGAGGGGCTGAAACAGACGGGCTGAAACAGAGGGGCTGAATCAGAGGGCGAGAAACAGAGGGGCTGAAACAGAGGGCGAGAAACAGAGGGGCTGAAACAGAGGGCGAGAAACAGAGGGGCTGAAACAGAGGGGCTGAAACAGTGGGGATGAAACAGAGGGGCTGAAACAGAGGGGCTGAAACAGAAGGCGGGAAACAGAGGGGCTGAATCAGAGGGGCTGAAACAGAGGGCGAGAAACAGAGGGGCTGAAACAGAGGGCGAGAAACTGAGGGGCTGAAACAGAGAGCGAGAAACAGAGGGGCTGAAACAGAGGGGCTGAAACAGAGGGGCTGAAACAGAGGGGCTGAATCAGAGGAGCTGAAACAGAGGGGCGGGAAACAGAGGTGCTGAATCAGAGGGGCTGAATCAGAGGGGCAGAAACAGAGGGGCTGAAACAGAGGGGCTGAAACAGAGTGGCTGAAACAGAGGGGCTGAAACAGAGGGGCTGAAACAGAGAACGAGAAACAGAGGGTCTGATACAGAGGGCGAGAAACAGAGGGGCTGAAACAGAGTGCGAGAAACAGAGGGTGAGAAACAGAGGGCGAGAAACAGAGGGGCTGAAACAGAGGGGCTGAAACAGAGGGGCTGAAACAGTGGGGCTGAATCAGAGGGGCTGAAACAGAGGGGCTGAATCAGAGGGGCTGAAACAGAGGGCGAGAAACAGAGGTGCTGAAACAGAGTGGCTGAAACAGAGGCGCTGACAAAGAGGGCGAGAAACAGAGGGACTGAAACAGTGGGGCTGAAACAGAGGGGCTGAAACAGAGGGGCAAAAAAAGAGGGGCTGAAACAGAGGGCGAGAAACAGAGGGGCTGAAACAGAGGGCGAGAAACAGAGGGGCTGAAACAGAGGGCGAGAAACAGAGGGTGAGAAACACAGGGCGAGATACAGAGGGGCTGAAACAGAGGGGCTGATTCAGAGGGGCTGAAACACAGGGGCTGAATCAGAGGGGCTGAATCAGAGGGGCTGAAACAGAGGGCGAGAAACAGAGGGGCTGAAACAGAGGGGGAGAAACAGAGGGGCTGAAACAGAGGGCGAGAAAAAGAGGGGCTGAAACAGAGGGGCTGAAACAGTGGGACTGAAACAGAGGGGCTGAAACAGAGGGGCTGAAACAGATGGGCGGGAAACAGAGGGGCTGAATCAGAGGGGCTGAAACAGAGGGCGAGAATCAGAGGGGCTGAAACAGAGGGCGAGAAACAGAGGGGCTGAAACAGAGGGGCTGAAACAGAGGGGCTGAAACAGAAGGGCTGAATCACAGGGGCTGATTCAGAGGGGCTGAAACAGAGGGGCTCAATCAGCCGGGCTGAAACAGAGGGCGAGAAACAGAGGGGCTGAAACAGAGGGCGAGAAACAGCGGGGCAGAAACAGAGGGCGAGAAACAGAGGGGCTGAAACAGAGGGGCTGAAACAGAGGGCGAGAAACAGAGGGGCTGAAACAGAGGGCGAGAAACAGAGGGGCTAAAACAGAGGGGCTGAAACAGAGGTGCTGAAACAGAGGGGCTGAAACAGAGGGCGAGAAACAGAGGGGCTGAAACAGAGGTCGAGAAACAAAGGGGCTGAAACAGAGGGCGAGAAACAGAGGGGCTGAATCAGAGGGGCTGAAACAGAGGGCGAGAAACAGAGGGGCTGAAACAGAGGGCGAGAAACAGAGGGGCTGAAACAGAGGGGCGGGAAACAGAGGGGCTGAATCAGAGGGGCTGAATCAGAGGGGCTGAAACAGAGGGGCTGAAACAGAGTGGCTGAAACAGAAGGGCTGAAAGAGAGGGGCTGGAACAGAGGGAGAGAAACAGAGGGGCTGAAACAGAGGGGCTGAAACAGAAGGGCTGATTCAGAGGGGCTGATTCAGAGGGGCTGAAACAGAGGGGCTGAAACAGAGTGGCTGAAACAGAGGGGCTGAAACAGAGGGGCTGAAACAGAGGGGCCTAAACAGAGTGGCTGAAACAGAGGGGCTGAAAGAGAGGGGCTGGAACAGAGGGGGAGAAACAGAGGGGCTGAAACAGAGGGGCTGAATCAGAGGGGCTGAAACAGAGGGCGAGAAACAGAGGGGCTGAAACAGAGAGCGAGAAACAGAGGAGCTGAAACAGAGGGCGAGAAACAGAGGCGCTGAAACAGAGGGGCTGAAACAGAGGGGCTGAAACAGAGGGCGAGAAACAGAGGGGCTGAAACAGAGGGCGAGAAACAGAGGGGCTGAAACAGAGGGTGAGAAACAGAGGGACTGAAACAGAGGGGCTGAAACAGAGGGGCTGAAACAGAGGGCGAGAAACAGAGGGGCTGAATCAGAGGGGCTGAATCAGAGGGGCAGAATCAGAGGGGCTGAAACAGAGGGGCTGAATCAGAGGGGCTGAAACAGAGGGCGAGAAACCGAGGGGCTGAAACAGAGGGCGAGAAACAGAGGGGCTGAAACAGAGGGGCTGAAACAGACGGGCTGAAACAGAGGGGCTGAATCAGAGGGCGAGAAACAGAGGGGCTGAAACAGAGGGCGAGAAACAGAGGGGCTGAAACAGAGGGCGAGAAACAGAGGGGCTGAAACAGAGGGGCTGAAACAGTGGGGCTGAAACAGAGGGGCTGAAACAGAGGGCCCGAAACAGAAGGGCGGGAAACAGAGGGGCTGAATCTGAGGGGCTGAATCAGAGGGTCTGAATCAGAGGGGCTGAATCAGAGGGGCTGAAACAGAGGGCGAGAAACAGAGGGGCTGAAACAGAGGGCGAGAAACTGAGGGGCTGAAACAGAGAGCGAGAAACAGAGGGGCTGAAACAGAGGGGCTGAACCAGAGGGGCTGAAACAGAGGGGCTGAATCAGAGGGGCTGAAACAGAGGGGCGGGAAACAGAGGGGCTGAATCAGAGGGGCTGAATCAGAGGGGCAGAAACAGAGGGGCTGAAACAGAGGGGCTGAAACAGAGGGGCTGAAACAGAGTGGCTGAAACAGAGGGGCTGAAACAGAGGGGCTGAAACAGAGAACGAGAAACAGAGGGTCTGATACAGAGGGCGTGAAACAGAGGGGCTGAAACAGAGTGCGAGAAACAGAGGGTGAGAAACAGAGGGCGAGAAACAGAGGGGCTGAAACAGAGGGGCTGAAACAGAGGGGCTGAAACAGAGGGGCTGAATCAGAGGGGCTGAAACAGAGGGGCTGAATCAGAGGGGCTGAAACAGAGGGCGAGAAACAGAGGTGCTGAAACAGAGTGGCTGAAACAGAGGCGCTGACAAAGAGGGCGAGAAACAGAGGGGCTGAAACAGTGGGGCTGAAACAGAGGGTCTGAAACAGAGGGGCAAAAAAAGAGGGGCTGAAACAGAGGGCGAGAAACAGAGGGGCTGAAACAGAGGGCGAGAAACAGAGGGGCTGAAACAGAGGGCGAGAAACAGAGGGTGAGAAACACAGGGCGAGATACAGAGGGGCTGAACCAGAGGGGCTGAAACAGAGGGGCTGAAACACAGGGGCTGAATCAGAGGGGCTGAATCAGAGGGGCTGAAACAGAGGGCGAGAACCAGAGGGGCTGAAACAGAGGGGCTGAAACAGAGGGGCTGAAAGAGAGGGGCTGGAACAGAGGGGGAGAAACAGAGGGGCTGAAACAGAGGGGCTGAATCAGAGGGGCTGAAACAGAGGGCGAGAAACAGAGGGGCTGAAACAGAGGGCGAGAAACAGAGGAGCTGAAACAGAGGGCGAGAAACAGAGGCGCTGAAACAGAGGGGCTGAAACAGAGGGGCTGAAACAGAGGGCGAGAAACAGAGGGGCTGAAACAGAGGGGCGGGAAACAGAGGGGCTGAATCAGAGGGGCTGAATCAGAGGGGCTGAATCAGAGGGGCTGAAACAGAGGGTGAGAAACAGAGGGACTGAAACAGAGGGGCTGAAACAGAGGGGCTGAAACAGAGGGCGAGAAACAGAGGGGCTGAATCAGAGGGGCTGAATCAGAGGTGCAGAATCAGAGGGGCTGAAACAGAGGGGCTGAATCAGAGGGGCTGAAACAGAGGGCGAGAAACCGAGGGGCTGAAACAGAGGGCGAGAAACAGAGGGGCTGAAACAGAGGGGCTGAAACAGAGGGGCTGAAACAGAGGGGCTGAATCAGAGGGCGAGAAACAGAGGGGCTGAAACAGAGGGCGAGAAACAGAGGGGCTGAAACAGAGGGCGAGAAACAGAGGGGCTGAAACAGAGGGGCTGAAACAGTGGGGCTGAAACAGAGGGGCTGAAACAGAGGGGCTGAAACAGAAGGCGGGAAACAGAGGGGCTGAATCAGAGGGGCTGAAACAGAGGGCGAGAAACAGAGGGGCTGAAACAGAGGGCGAGAAACTGAGGGGCTGAAACAGAGAGCGAGAAACAGAGGGGCTGAAACAGAGGGGCTGAAACAGAGGGGCTGAAACAGAGGGGCTGAATCAGAGGAGCTGAAACAGAGGGGCGGGAAACAGAGGTGCTGAATCAGAGGGGCTGAATCAGAGGGGCAGAAACAGAGGGGCTGAAACAGAGGGGCTGAAACAGAGTGGCTGAAACAGAGGGGCTGAAACAGAGGGGCTGAAACAGAGAACGAGAAACAGAGGGTCTGATACAGAGGGCGAGAAACAGAGGGGCTGAAACAGAGTGCGAGAAACAGAGGGTGAGAAACAGAGGGCGAGAAACAGAGGGGCTGAAACAGAGGGGCTGAAACAGAGGGGCTGAAACAGTGGGGCTGAATCAGAGGGGCTGAAACAGAGGGGCTGAATCAGAGGGGCTGAAACAGAGGGCGAGAAACAGAGGTGCTGAAACAGAGTGGCTGAAACAGAGGCGCTGACAAAGAGGGCGAGAAACAGAGGGACTGAAACAGTGGGGCTGAAACAGAGGGGCTGAAACAGAGGGGCAAAAAAAGAGGGGCTGAAACAGAGGGCGAGAAACAGAGGGGCTGAAACAGAGGGCGAGAAACAGAGGGGCTGAAACAGAGGGTGAGAAACAGAGGGTGAGAAACACAGGGCGAGATACAGAGGGGCTGAAACAGAGGGGCTGAAACAGAGGGGCTGAAACACAGGGGCTGAATCAGAGGGGCTGAATTAGAGGGGCTGAAACAGAGGGCGAGAAACAGAGGGGCTGAAACAGAGGGGGAGAAACAGAGGGGCTGAAACAGAGGGCGAGAAACAGAGGGGCTGAAACAGAGGGGCTGAAACAGTGGGACTGAAACAGAGGGGCTGAAACAGAGGGGCTGAAACAGATGGGCGGGAAACAGAGGGGCTGAATCAGAGGGGCTGAAACAGAGGGCGAGAAATAGAGGGGCTGAAACAGAGGGCGAGAAACAGAGGGGCTGAAACAGAGGGCGAGAAACAGAGGGGCTGAAACAGAGGGGCTGAAACAGAGGGGCTGAAACAGAAGGGCTGAATCACAGGGGCTGATTCAGAGGGGCTGAAACAGAGGGGCTCAATCAGCGGGGCTGAAACAGAGGGCGAGAAACAGAGGGGCTGAAACAGAGGGCGAGAAACAGCGGGGCAGAAACAGAGGGCGAGAAACAGAGGGGCTGAAACAGAGGGGCTGAAACAGAGGGCGAGAAACAGAGGGGCTGAAACAGAGGGCGAGAAACAGAGGGGCTGAAACAGAGGGGCTGAAACAGAGGTGCTGAAACAGAGGGGCTGAAACAGAGTGCGAGAAACAGAGGGGCTGAAACAGAGGTCGAGAAACAGAGGGGCTGAAACAGAGGGCGAGAAACAGAGGGGCTGAATCAGAGGGGCTGAAACAGAGGGCGAGAAACAGAGGGGCTGAAACAGAGGGCGAGAAACAGAGGGGCTGAAACAGAGGGGCGGGAAACAGAGGGGCTGAATCAGAGGGGCTGAATCAGAGGGGCTGAAACAGAGGGGCTGAAACAGAGTGGCTGAAACAGAGGGGCTGAAAGAGAGGGGCTGGAACAGAGGGAGAGAAACAGAGGGGCTGAAACAGAGGGGCTGAAACAGAAGGGCTGATTCAGAGGGGCTGATTCAGAGGGGCTGAAACAGAGGGGCTGAAACAGAGTGGCTGAAACAGAGGGGCTGAAACAGAGGGGCTGAAACAGAGGGGCCTAAACAGAGTGGCTGAAACAGAGGGGCTGAAAGAGAGGGGCTGGAACAGAGGGGGAGAAACAGAGGGGCTGAAACAGAGGGGCTGAATCAGAGGGGCTGAAACAGAGGGCGAGAAACAGAGGGGCTGAAACAGAGAGCGAGAATCAGAGGAGCTGAAACAGAGGGCGAGAAACAGAGGCGCTGAAACAGAGGGGCTGAAACAGAGGGGCTGAAACAGAGGGCGAGAAACAGAGGGGCTGAAACAGAGGGCGAGAAACAGAGGGGCTGAAACAGAGGGTGAGAAACAGAGGGACTGAAACAGAGGGGCTGAAACAGAGGGGCTCAAACAGAGGGCGAGAAACAGAGGGGCTGAATCAGAGGGGCTGAATCAGAGGGGCAGAATCAGAGGGGCTGAAACAGAGGGGCTGAATCAGAGGGGCTGAAACAGAGGGCGAGAAACCGAGGGGCTGAAACAGAGGGCGAGAAACAGAGGGGCTGAAACAGAGGGGCTGAAACAGACGGGCTGAAACAGAGGGGCTGAATCAGAGGGCGAGAAACAGAGGGGCTGAAACAGAGGGCGACAAACAGAGGGGCTGAAACAGAGGGCGAGAAACAGAGGGGCTGAAACAGAGGGGCTGAAACAGTGGAGCTGAAACAGAGGGGCTGAAACAGAGGGGCTGAAACAGAAGGGCGGGAAACAGAGGGGCTGAATCTGAGGGGCTGAATCAGAGGGTCTGAATCAGAGGGGCTGAATCAGAGGGGCTGAAACAGAGGGCGAGAAACAGAGGGGCTGAAACAGAGGGCGAGAAACTGAGGGGCTGAAACAGAGAGCGAGAAACAGAGGGGCTGAAACAGAGGGGCTGAACCAGAGGGGCTGAAACAGAGGGGCTGAATCAGAGGGGCTGAAACAGAGGGGCGGGAAACAGAGGGGCTGAATCAGAGGGGCTGAATCAGAGGGGCAGAAACAGAGGGGCTGAAACAGAGGGGCTGAAACAGAGGGGCTGAAACAGAGTGGCTGAAACAGAGGGGCTGAAACAGAGGGGCTGAAACAGAGAACGAGAAACAGAGGGTCTGATACAGAGGGCGTGAAACAGAGGGGCTGAAACAGAGTGCGAGAAACAGAGGGTGAGAAACAGAGGGCGAGAAACAGAGGGGCTGAAACAGAGGGGCTGAAACAGAGGGGCTGAAACAGAGGGGCTGAATCAGAGGGGCTGAAACAGAGGGGCTGAATCAGAGGGGCTGAAACAGAGGGCGAGAAACAGAGGTGCTGAAACAGAGTGGCTGAAACAGAGGCGCTGACAAAGAGGGCGAGAAACAGAGGGGCTGAAACAGTGGGGCTGAAACAGAGGGGCTGAAACAGAGGGGCAAAAAAAGAGGGGCTGAAACAGAGGGCGAGAAACAGAGGGGCTGAAACAGAGGGCGAGAAACAGAGGGGCTGAAACAGAGGGCGAGAAACAGAGGGTGAGAAACACAGGGCGAGATACAGAGGGGCTGAACCAGAGGGGCTGAAACAGAGGGGCTGAAACACAGGGGCTGAATCAGAGGGGCTGAATCAGAGGGGCTGAAACAGAGGGCGAGAACCAGAGGGGCTGAAACAGAGGGCGAGAAACAGAGGGGCTGAAACAGAGGGCGAGAAACAGAGGGGCTGAAACAGAGGGGCTGAAACAGTGGGGCTGAAACAGAGGGGCTGAAACAGAGGGGCTTAAACAGATGGGCGGGAAACAGAGGGGCTGAATCAGAGGGGCTGAATCAGAGGGGCTGAAACAGAGGGCAAGAAATAGAGGGGCTGAAACAGAGGGCGAGAAACAGAGGGGCTGAAACAGAGAGCGAGAAACAGAGGGGCTGAAACAGAGGGGCTGAAACAGAGGGGCTGAAACAGAAGGGCTGAATCACAGGGGCTGATTCAGAGGGGCTGAAACAGAGGGGCTCAATCAGCGGGGCTGAAACAGAGGGCGAGAAACAGAGGGGCTGAAACAGAGGGCGAGAAACAGCGGGGCAGAAACACAAGGGCGAGAAACAGAGGGGCTGAAACAGAGGGGCTGAAACAGAGGGGCTGAAACAGAGGGGCTTAAACAGATGGGCGAGAAACAGAGGGGCTGAAACAGAGGGGCTGAAACAGTGGGGCTGAAACAGAGGGGCTGAAACAGAGGGGCTTAAACAGATGGGCGGGAAACAGAGGGGCTGAATCAGAGGGGCTGAATCAGAGGGGCTGAAACAGAGGGCAAGAAATAGAGGGGCTGAAACAGAGGGCGAGAAACAGAGGGGCTGAAACAGAGAGCGAGAAACAGAGGGGCTGAAACAGAGGGGCTGAAACAGAGGGGCTGAAACAGAAGGGCTGAATCACAGGGGCTGATTCAGAGGGGCTGAAACAGAGGGGCTCAATCAGCGGGGCTGAAACAGAGGGCGAGAAACAGAGGGGCTGAAACAGAGGGCGAGAAACAGCGGGGCAGAAACACAAGGGCGAGAAACAGAGGGGCTGAAACAGAGGGGCTGAAACAGAGGGCGAGAAACAGAGGTGCTGAAACAGAGGGCGAGAAACAGAGGGGCTGAAACAGAGGGGCTGAAACAGAGGTGCTGAAACAGAGGGGCTGAAACAGAGGGCGAGAAACAGAGGGGCTGAAACAGAGGTCGAGAAACAGAGGGGCTGAAACAGAGGGCGGGAAACAGAGGGGCTGAATCAGAGTGGCTGAAACAGAGGGTGAGAAACAGAGGGGCTGAAACAGAGGGCGAGAAACAGAGTGGCTGAAACAGACGGGTGAAACAGAGGTGTTGAAACAGAGGGCGAGAAACAGAGGGACTGAAACAGAGGGGCTGAAACAGAGGGGCTGAAACAGAGGGCGAGAAAGAGAGGAGCTGATTCAGAGGGCTGAATCAGAGTGCGAGAAACAGAGGGGTTGAAACAGAGGTCGAGAAACAGAGGGGCTGAAACAGAGGGGCTGAAACAGAGGTGCTGAATCAGAGGGGCTGAAACAGAGGGGCTGAAACAGAGGGCGAGAAACAGAGGGGCTGAAACAGAGGGCGAGAAACAGAGTGGCTGAAACAGAGGCGCTGAAACAGAGGGGCTGAAACAGAAGGGCTGAATCAGAGGGGCTGATTCAGAGGGGCTGAAACAGAGGGGCTCAATCAGCGGGGCTGAAACAGAGGGCGAGAAACAGAGGGGCTCAAACAGAGGGCGAGAAACAGAGGGGCAGAAACAGAGGGCAAGAAACAGAGGGGCTGAAAGAGAGGGGCTGAAACAGAGGTGCTGAAACAGAGGGGCTGAAACAGAGGGCGAGAAACAGAGGGGCTGAAACAGAGGTCGAGAAACAGAGGGGCTGAAACAGAGGGCGAGAAAAAGAGGGTCTGAATCAGAGTGGCTGAAGCAGAGGGTGAGTAACAGAGGGGCTGAAACAGAGGGCGAGAAACAGAGTGGCTGAAACAGACGGGTGAAACAGAGGGGTTGAAACAGAAGGCTAGAAACAGAGGGGCTGAAACAGAGGGGCTGAAACAGAGTGGCTGAAACAGAGGGGCTGAAACAGAGTGGCTGAAACAGAGGGGCTGAAAGAGAGGGGCTGGAACAGAGGGGGAGAAACAGAGGGGCTGAAACAGAGGGGCTGAATCAGAGGGGCTGAAACAGAGGGCGAGAAACAGAGGGCCTGAAACAGAGGGGCTGAAACAGATGGGCTGAAACAGAGGGCGAGAAACAGAGGGGCTGAAACAGAGGGCGAGAAACAGAGGGGCTGAAACAGAGGGGCGGGAAACAGAGGGGCTGAATCAGAGGGGCTGAATCAGAGGGACTGAATCAGAGGGGCTGAAACAGAGGGTGAGAAACAGAGGGACTGAAACAGAGGGGCTGAAACAGAGGGGCTGAAACAGAGAGCGAGAAACAGAGGGGCTGAATCAGAGGGGCTGAATCAGAGGTGCAGAATCAGAGGGGCTGAAACAGAGGGGCTGAATCAGAGGGGCTGAAACAGAGGGCGAGAAACCGAGGGGCTGAAACAGAGGGCGAGAAACAGAGGGGCTGAAACAGAGGGGCTGAAACAGACGGGCTGAAACAGAGGGGCTGAATCAGAGTGGCTGAATCAGAGGGGCTGAAACAGAGGGCGAGAAACAGAGGGGCTGAAACAGAGGGCGAGAAACAGAGCGGCTGAAACAGAGGGGCTGAAACAGAAGGGCGGGAAACAGAGGGGCTGAATCAGAGGGGCTGAATCAGAGGGGCTGAATCAGAGAGGCTGAAACAGAGGACGAGAAACAGAGTGTAAGAAACAGAGGGCGAGAAACAGAGGGCGAGAATCAGAGGGGCTGAAACAGAGGGGCTGAAACAGAGGGGCTGAATCAAAGGGGCTGATTCAGAGGGGCAGAAACAGAGGGGCTGAATCAGCGGGGCTGAATCAGAAGGCGAGAAACAGAGGGGCTGAAACAGAGGGGCTGAATCAGAGGGGCTGAAACAGAGGGCGAGAAACAGAGGGGCTGAAACAGTGGGCGAGAAACAGAGGGGCTGAAACAGAGGGGCTGAAACAGAGGGTGAGAAACATAGGGGCTGAAACAGAGCACGAGAAACAGAGGGGCTGAAACAGAGGGGCTGAAACAGCGGTTCTAAAACAGAGGGTCTGAATCAGAGGGGCTGATTCAGAGGGGCTGAAACAGAGGGGCTGAATCAGAGGGGCTCAAACAGAGGGCGAGAAACAGAGGGGCTGAAACAGAGGGTGAGAAACAGAGGGGCAGAAACAGAGGGTGAGAAACAGAGGGGCTGAAACAGAGAGTGCGAAACAGAGGGGCTGAAACAGAGGGCGAGAAACAGAGGGGCTGAAACAGAGGGGCTGAAACAGTGGGACTAAATCAGAGGGGCTGAAACAGAGGGCGAGAAACAGAGGGGCTGAAACAGAAGGCGAGAAACAGAGAGGCTGAAACAGAGGGGCTGAAACGGAGGGGCTGAAACAGAGGGCGAGAAACAGAGGGGCTGAAACAGAGGGCGAGAAACAGAGGGGCTGATACAGAGGGGCTGAAACAGAAGGGCTGAATCAAAGGGGCTGAAACAGAGGGCGAGAAACAGAGTGGCTGAATCAGAGGGACGGAAACAGAGGGGCTGAATCAGCGGGGCTGAAACAGAGGGCGAGAAACAGAGAGGCTGAAACAGAGGGCGAGAAACAGAGGGGCAGAAACAGAGGGCGAGAAACAGAGGGGCTGAAACAGAGGGGCTAAAACTGAGAGCGCGAAACAGAGGGGCTGAAACAGAGGGCGAGAAACAGAGGGGCTGAAACAGAGGGCGAGAAACAGAGGGCGAGAAACAGAGGGGCTGAAACAGAGGGGCTGAAACAGAGTGGCGGAAACAGAGGGGCTGAAACAGAGGGGCTGAAACAGAGAACGAGAAACAGAGGGTCTGATACAGAGTGCGAGAAACAGAGGGGCTGAAACAGAGTGCGAGAAACAGAGGGTGAGAAACAGAGGGCGAGGAACATAGGGGCTGAAACAGAGGGGCTGAAACAGAGGGGCTGAAACAGAGGGGCTGAATCAGAGGGGCTGAAACAGAGAGACTGAATCAGAGGGGCTGAAACAGAGTGGCTGAAACAGAGGCGCTGACAAGGAGGGCGAGAAACAGAGGGGCTGAAACAGTGGGGCTGAAACAGAGGGGCTGAAACAGAGGGGCTAAAACAGAGGGGCTGAAACAGAGGGCGAGAAACAGAGGGGCTGAAACAGAGGGCGAGAAACAGAGGGGCTGAAACAGAGGGCGAGAAACAGAGGGGCTGAAACAGAGGGGCTGAAACAGTGGGGCTGAAACAGAGGGGCTGAAACAGAGGGGCTGAAACAGAGGGCGAGAAACAGAGGGGCTGAAACAGAGGTCGAGAAACAGAGGGGCTGAAACAGAGGGCGAGAAACAGAGGGGCTGAATCAGAGTGGCTGAAGCAGAGGGGCGGAAACAGAGGGGCTGGAACAGAGGGGGAGAAACAGAGGGGCTGAAACAGAGGGGCTGAATCAGAGGGGCTGAAACAGAGGGCGAGAAACAGAGGGGCTGAAACAGAGGGCGAGAAACAGCGGGGCTGAAACAGAGGGCGAGAAACAGAGGCGCTGAAACAGAGGTGCTGAAACAGAGGGGCTGAAACAGAGGGCGAGAAACAAAGGGGCTGAAACAGAGGGCGAGAAACAGAGGGGCTGAAACAGAGGGGCGGGAAACAGAGGGGCTGAATCAGAGGGGCTGAATCAGAGGGGCTGAATCAGAGGGGCTGAAACAGAGGGTGAGAAACAGAGGGACTGAAACAGAGGGGCTGAAACAGAGGGGCTGAAACAGAGGGCGAGAAACAGAGGGGCTGAATCAGAGGGGCTGAATCAGAGGGGCAGAATCAGAGGGGCTGAAACAGAGGGGCTGAATCAGAGGGGCTGAAACAGAGGGCGAGAAACCGAGGGGCTGAAACAGAGGGCGAGGAACAGAGGGGCTGAAACAGAGGGGCTGAAACAGACGGGCTGAAACAGAGGAGCTGAATCAGAGGGCGAGAAACAGAGGGGCTGAAACAGAGGGCGAGAAACAGCGGGGCTGAAACAGAGGGCGAGAAACAGAGGGGCTGAAACAGAGGGGCTGAAACAGTGGGGCTGAAACAGAGGGGCTGAAACAGAGGGGCTGAAACAGAAGGGCGGGAAACAGAGGGGCTGAATCTGAGGGGCTGAATCAGAGGGGCTGAATCAGAGGGGCTGAATCAGAGGGGCTGAAACAGAGGGCGAGAAACAGAGGGGCTGAAACAGAGGGCGAGAAACAGAGGGGCTGAAACAGAGAGCGAGAAACAGAGGGGCTGCAACAGAGGGGCTGAAACAGAGGGGCTGAAACAGAGGGGCTGAATCAGAGGGGCTGATTCAGAGGGGCTGAAACAGAGGGGCTGAATCAGTGGGGCTGAAACAGAGGGCGAGAAACAGAGGGGCTGAAACAGAGGGCGAGAAACAGAGGGGCAGAAACAGAGGGCGAGAAACAGAGGGGCTGAAACAGAGGGGCTGAAACAGAGGGCGAGACACAGAGGGGCTGAAACAGAGGGCGAGAAACAGAGGGGCTGAAACAGTGGGGCTGAAACAGAGGTGCTGAAACAGAGGGGCTGAAACAGAGGGCGAGAAACAGAGGGGCTGAAACAGAGGTCGAGAAACAGAGGGGCTGAAACAGAGGGCGAGAAACAGAGGGGCTGAATCAGAGGGGCTGAAACAGAGGGCGAGAAACAGAGGGGCTGAAACAGAGGGCGAGAAACAGATGTGCTGAAACAGAGGGGCTGAAACAGAGTGGCTGAAACAGAGGGTGAGAAACAGAGGGGCTGAAATATAGGGGCTGAAACAGAGGGGCTGAAACAGAGGGCGAGAAAGAGAGGGACTGGAACAGAGGGGGAGAAACAGAGGGGCTGAAACAGAGGGCGAGAAACAGAGGGGCTGAAACAGAGGGGCGGGAAACAGAGGGGCTGAATCAGAGGGGCTGAATCAGAGGGGCTGAATCAGAGGGGCTGAAACAGAGGGTGAGAAACAGAGGGGCTGAAATATAGGGGCTGAAACAGAGGGGCTGAAACAGAGGGGCTGAAACAGAGGGGCTGAATCAGAGGAGCTGAATCCGAGGGGCTGAAACAGAGGGGCTGAATCAGAGGGGCTGAAACAGAGGGCGAGAAACAGAGGGGTTGAAACAGAGGTCGAGAAACAGAGGGGCTGAAACAGAGGGGCTGAAACAGAGGTGCTGAATCAGAGGGGCTGAAACAGAGGGGCTGAAACAGAGGGCGAGAAACAGAGGGGCTGAAACAGAGGGCGAGAAACAGAGTGGCTGAAACAGAGGGGTTGAAACAGAGGGGCTGAAACAGAAGGGCTGAATCAGAGGGGCTGATTCAGAGGGGCTGAAACAGAGGGGCTCAATCAGCGAGGCTGAAACAGAGGGCGAGAAACAGAGGGGCTCAAACAGAGGGCGAGAAACAGAGGGGCTGAAACAGAGGGGCTCAAACAGAGGGCGAGAAACAGAGGGGCTGAAACAGAGGGCGAGTAACAGAGGGGCTGAAACAGAGGGGCTGAAACAGAGGTGCTGAAACAGAGGGGCTGAAACAGAGGGCGAGAAACAGAGGGGCTGAAACAGAGGTCGAGAAACAGAGGGGCTGAAACAGAGGGCGAGAAACAGAGGGGCTGAATCAGAGTGGCTGAAGCAGAGGGTGAGAAACAGAGGGGCTGAAACAGAGGGCGAGAAACAGAGTGGCTGAAACAGACGGGTGAAACAGAGGGGTTGAAACAGAGGGCGAGAAACAGAGGTGCTGAAACAGAGGGGCTGAAACAGAGTGGCTGAAACAGAGGGGCTGAAACAGAGGGGCTGAAACAGAGTGGCTGAAACAGAGGGGCTGAAAGAGAGGGACTGGAACAGAGGGGGAGAAACAGAGGGGCTGAAACAGAGGGGCTGAATCAGAGGGGCTGAAACAGAGGTCGAGAAACAGAGCGCCTGAAACAGAGGGGCTGAAACAGAGGGGCTGAAACAGAGGGCGAGAAACAGAGGGGCTGAAACAGAGGGGCTGAAACAGAGGGTGAGAAACATAGGGGCTGAAACAGAGCACGAGAAACAGAGGGGCTGAAACAGAGGGGCTGAAACAGCGGTTCTAAAACAGAGGGTCTGAATCAGAGGGGCTGATTCAGAGGGGCTGAAACAGAGGGGCTGAATCAGAGGGGCTCAAACAGAGGGCGAGAAACAGAGGGGCTGAAACAGAGGGTGAGAAACAGAGGGGCAGAAACAGAGGGTGAGAAACAGAGGGGCTGAAACAGAGAGTGCGAAACAGAGGGGCTGAAACAGAGGGCAAGAAACAGAGGGGCTGAAACAGAGGGGCTGAAACAGTGGGACTAAATCAGAGGGGCTGAAACAGAGGGCGAGAAACAGAGGGGCTGAAACAGAAGGCGAGAAACAGAGAGGCTGAAACAGAGGGGCTGAAACGGAGGGGCTGAAACAGAGGGCGAGAAACAGAGGGGCTGAAACAGAGGGCGAGAAACAGAGGGGCTGATACAGAGGGGCTGAAACAGAAGGGCTGAATCAAAGGGGCTGAAACAGAGGGCGAGAAACAGAGTGGCTGAATCAGAGGGACGGAAACAGAGGGGCTGAATCAGCGGGGCTGAAACAGAGGGCGAGAAACAGAGAGGCTGAAACAGAGGGCGAGAAACAGAGGGGCAGAAACAGAGGGCGAGAAACAGAGGGGCTGAAACAGAGGGGCTAAAACTGAGAGCGCGAAACAGAGGGGCTGAAACAGAGGGCGAGAAACAGAGGGGCTGAAACAGAGGGCGAGAAACAGAGGGCGAGAAACAGAGGGGCTGAAACAGAGGGGCTGAAACAGAGTGGCGGAAACAGAGGGGCTGAAACAGAGGGGCTGAAACAGAGAACGAGAAACAGAGGGTCTGATACAGAGTGCGAGAAACAGAGGGGCTGAAACAGAGTGCGAGAAACAGAGGGTGAGAAACAGAGGGCGAGGAACATAGGGGCTGAAACAGAGGGGCTGAAACAGAGGGGCTGAAACAGAGGGGCTGAATCAGAGGGGCTGAAACAGAGAGACTGAATCAGAGGGGCTGAAACAGAGTGGCTGAAACAGAGGCGCTGACAAGGAGGGCGAGAAACAGAGGGGCTGAAACAGTGGGGCTGAAACAGAGGGGCTGAAACAGAGGGGCTAAAACAGAGGGGCTGAAACAGAGGGCGAGAAACAGAGGGGCTGAAACAGAGGGCGAGAAACAGAGGGGCTGAAACAGAGGGCGAGAAACAGAGGGGCTGAAACAGAGGGGCTGAAACAGTGGGGCTGAAACAGAGGGGCTGAAACAGAGGGGCTGAAACAGAGGGCGAGAAACAGAGGGGCTGAAACAGAGGTCGAGAAACAGAGGGGCTGAAACAGAGGGCGAGAAACAGAGGGGCTGAATCAGAGTGGCTGAAGCAGAGGGGCGGAAACAGAGGGGCTGGAACAGAGGGGGAGAAACAGAGGGGCTGAAACAGAGGGGCTGAATCAGAGGGGCTGAAACAGAGGGCGAGAAACAGAGGGGCTGAAACAGAGGGCGAGAAACAGCGGGGCTGAAACAGAGGGCGAGAAACAGAGGCGCTGAAACAGAGGTGCTGAAACAGAGGGGCTGAAACAGAGGGCGAGAAACAAAGGGGCTGAAACAGAGGGCGAGAAACAGAGGGGCTGAAACAGAGGGGCGGGAAACAGAGGGGCTGAATCAGAGGGGCTGAATCAGAGGGGCTGAATCAGAGGGGCTGAAACAGAGGGTGAGAAACAGAGGGACTGAAACAGAGGGGCTGAAACAGAGGGGCTGAAACAGAGGGCGAGAAACAGAGGGGCTGAATCAGAGGGGCTGAATCAGAGGGGCAGAATCAGAGGGGCTGAAACAGAGGGGCTGAATCAGAGGGGCTGAAACAGAGGGCGAGAAACCGAGGGGCTGAAACAGAGGGCGAGGAACAGAGGGGCTGAAACAGAGGGGCTGAAACAGACGGGCTGAAACAGAGGAGCTGAATCAGAGGGCGAGAAACAGAGGGGCTGAAACAGAGGGCGAGAAACAGCGGGGCTGAAACAGAGGGCGAGAAACAGAGGGGCTGAAACAGAGGGGCTGAAACAGTGGGGCTGAAACAGAGGGGCTGAAACAGAGGGGCTGAAACAGAAGGGCGGGAAACAGAGGGGCTGAATCTGAGGGGCTGAATCAGAGGGGCTGAATCAGAGGGGCTGAATCAGAGGGGCTGAAACAGAGGGCGAGAAACAGAGGGGCTGAAACAGAGGGCGAGAAACAGAGGGGCTGAAACAGAGAGCGAGAAACAGAGGGGCTGCAACAGAGGGGCTGAAACAGAGGGGCTGAAACAGAGGGGCTGAATCAGAGGGGCTGATTCAGAGGGGCTGAAACAGAGGGGCTGAATCAGTGGGGCTGAAACAGAGGGCGAGAAACAGAGGGGCTGAAACAGAGGGCGAGAAACAGAGGGGCAGAAACAGAGGGCGAGAAACAGAGGGGCTGAAACAGAGGGGCTGAAACAGAGGGCGAGACACAGAGGGGCTGAAACAGAGGGCGAGAAACAGAGGGGCTGAAACAGTGGGGCTGAAACAGAGGTGCTGAAACAGAGGGGCTGAAACAGAGGGCGAGAAACAGAGGGGCTGAAACAGAGGTCGAGAAACAGAGGGGCTGAAACAGAGGGCGAGAAACAGAGGGGCTGAATCAGAGGGGCTGAAACAGAGGGCGAGAAACAGAGGGGCTGAAACAGAGGGCGAGAAACAGATGTGCTGAAACAGAGGGGCTGAAACAGAGTGGCTGAAACAGAGGGTGAGAAACAGAGGGGCTGAAATATAGGGGCTGAAACAGAGGGGCTGAAACAGAGGGCGAGAAAGAGAGGGACTGGAACAGAGGGGGAGAAACAGAGGGGCTGAAACAGAGGGCGAGAAACAGAGGGGCTGAAACAGAGGGGCGGGAAACAGAGGGGCTGAATCAGAGGGGCTGAATCAGAGGGGCTGAATCAGAGGGGCTGAAACAGAGGGTGAGAAACAGAGGGGCTGAAATATAGGGGCTGAAACAGAGGGGCTGAAACAGAGGGCGAGAAAGAGAGGGGCTGAATCAGAGGGGCTGAATCAGAGGAGCTGAATCCGAGGGGCTGAAACAGAGGGGCTGAATCAGAGGGGCTGAAACAGAGGGCGAGAAACAGAGGGGTTGAAACAGAGGTCGAGAAACAGAGGGGCTGAAACAGAGGGGCTGAAACAGAGGTGCTGAATCAGAGGGGCTGAAACAGAGGGGCTGAAACAGAGGGCGAGAAACAGAGGGGCTGAAACAGAGGGCGAGAAACAGAGGGGCTGAAACAGAGGGGTTGAAACAGAGGGGCTGAAACAGAAGGGCTGAATCAGAGGGGCTGATTCAGAGGGGCTGAAACAGAGGGGCTCAATCAGCGAGGCTGAAACAGAGGGCGAGAAACAGAGGGGCTCAAACAGAGGGCGAGAAACAGAGGGGCTGAAACAGAGGGGCTCAAACAGAGGGCGAGAAACAGAGGGGCTGAAACAGAGGGCGAGTAACAGAGGGGCTGAAACAGAGGGGCTGAAACAGAGGTGCTGAAACAGAGGGGCTGAAACAGAGGGCGAGAAACAGAGGGGCTGAAACAGAGGTCGAGAAACAGAGGGGCTGAAACAGAGGGCGAGAAACAGAGGGGCTGAATCAGAGTGGCTGAAGCAGAGGGTGAGAAACAGAGGGGCTGAAACAGAGGGCGAGAAACAGAGTGGCTGAAACAGACGGGTGAAACAGAGGGGTTGAAACAGAGGGCGAGAAACAGAGGTGCTGAAACAGAGGGGCTGAAACAGAGTGGCTGAAACAGAGGGGCTGAAACAGAGGGGCTGAAACAGAGTGGCTGAAACAGAGGGGCTGAAAGAGAGGGACTGGAACAGAGGGGGAGAAACAGAGGGGCTGAAACAGAGGGGCTGAATCAGAGGGGCTGAAACAGAGGTCGAGAAACAGAGCGCCTGAAACAGAGGGGCTGAAACAGAGGGGCTGAAACAGAGGGCGAGAAACAGAGGGGCTGAAACAGAGGGCGAGAAACAGAGGGGCTGAAACAGAGGGGCGGGAAACAGAGGGGCTGAATCAGAGGGGCTGAATCAGAGGGGCTGAAACAGAGGGGCTGAAACAGAGCGGCTGAAACAGAGGGGCTGAAAGAGAGGGGCTGGAACAGAGGGAGAGAAACAGAGTGGCTGAAACAGAGGGGCTGAAACAGAAGGGCTGAATCAGAGGGGCTGATTCAGAGGGGCTGAAACAGAGGGGCTGAAACAGAGTGGCTGAAACAGAGGGGCTGAAACAGAGGGCTGAAACAGAGGGGCTGAAACAGAGGGGCTGAAACAGAGGGGCTGAAAGAGAGGGGCTGGAACAGAGGGGGAGAAACAGAGGGGCTGAAACAGAGGGGCTGAATCAGAGGGGCTGAAACAGAGGGCGAGAAACAGAGGGGCTGAAACAGAGGGCGAGAAACAGAGGAGCTGAAACAGAGGGCGAGAAACAGAGGCGCTGAAACAGAGGGGCTGAAACAGAGGGGCTGAAACAGAGGGCGAGAAACAGAGGGGCTGAAACAGAGGGGCGGGAAACAGAGGGGCTGAATCAGAGGGGCTGAATCAGAGGGGCTGAATCAGAGGGGCTGAAACAGAGGGTGAGAAGCAGAGGTACTGAAACAGAGGGGCTGAAACAGAGGGGCTGAAACAGAGGGCGAGAAACAGAGGGGCTGAATCAGAGGGGCTGAATCAGAGGGGCAGAATCAGAGGGGCTGAAACAGAGGGGCTGAATCAGAGGGGCTGAAACAGAGGGCGAGAAACCGAGGGGCTGAAACAGAGGGCGAGAAACAGAGGGGCTGAAACAGAGGGGCTGAAACAGACGGGCTGAAACCGAGGGGCTGAATCAGAGGGCGAGAAACAGAGGGGCTGAAACAGAGGGCGAGAAACAGAGGGGCTGAAACAGAGGGCGAGAAACAGAGGGGCTGAAACAGAGGGGCTGAAACA
This sequence comes from Chiloscyllium punctatum, assembly GCF_047496795.1. Lineage (NCBI taxonomy): Eukaryota > Metazoa > Chordata > Chondrichthyes > Orectolobiformes > Hemiscylliidae > Chiloscyllium > Chiloscyllium punctatum. Next base: position 752,176 of record NW_027309791.1, read on the forward strand.
GTGGGGATGAAACAGAGGGGCTGAAACAGAGGGGCTGAAACAGAAGGCGGGAAACAGAGGGGCTGAATCAGAGGGGCTGAAACAGAGGGCGAGAAACAGAGGGGCTGAAACAGAGGGCGAGAAACTGAGGGGCTGAAACAGAGAGCGAGAAACAGAGGGGCTGAAACAGAGGGGCTGAAACAGAGGGGCTGAAACAGAGGGGCTGAATCAGAGGAGCTGAAACAGAGGGGCGGGAAACAGAGGTGCTGAATCAGAGGGGCTGAATCAGAGGGGCAGAAACAGAGGGGCTGAAACAGAGTGGCTGAAACAGAGTGGCTGAAACAGAGGGGCTGAAACAGAGGGGCTGAAACAGAGAACGAGAAACAGAGGGTCTGATACAGAGGGCGAGAAACAGAGGGGCTGAAACAGAGTGCGAGAAACAGAGGGTGAGAAACAGAGGGCGAGAAACAGAGGGGCTGAAACAGAGGGGCTGAAACAGAGGGGCTGAAACAGAGGGGCTGAATCAGAGGGGCTGAAACAGAGGGGCTGAATCAGAGGGGCTGAAACAGAGGGCGAGAAACAGAGGTGCTGAAACAGAGTGGCTGAAACAGAGGCGCTGACATAGAGGGCGAGAAACAGAGGGACTGAAACAGTGGGGCTGAAACAGAGGGGCTGAAACAGAGGGGCAAAAAAAGAGGGGCTGAAACAGAGGGCGAGAAACAGAGGGGCTGAAACAGAGGGCGAGAAACAGAGGGGCTGAAACAGAGGGCGAGAAACAGAGGGTGAGAAACACAGGGCGAGATACAGAGGGGCTGAAACAGAGGGGCTGAAACAGAGGGCGAGAAACAAAGGGGCTGAAACAGAGGGGCTGAATCAGAGGGGCTGAAACAGAGGGCGAGAAACAGAGGGGCTGAAACAGAGGGGGAGAAACAGAGGGGCTGAAACAGAGGGCGAGAAACAGAGGGGCTGAAACAGAGGGGCTGAAACAGTGGGCGAGAAACAGAGTGGCTGAAACAGACGGGTGAAACAGAGGGGTTGAAACAGAGGGCGAGAAACAGAGGTGCTGAAACAGAGGGGCTGAAACAGAGTGGCTGAAACAGAGGGGCTGAAACAGAGGGGCTGAAACAGAGTGGCTGAAACAGAGGGGCTGAAAGAGAGGGACTGGAACAGAGGGGGAGAAACAGAGGGGCTGAAACAGAGGTGCTGAATCAGAGGGGCTGAAACAGAGGTCGAGAAACAGAGCGCCTGAAACAGAGGGGCTGAAACAGAGGGGCTGAAACAGAGGGCGAGAAACAGAGGGGCTGAAACAGAGGGCGAGAAACAGAGGGGCTGAAACAGAGGGGCGGGAAACAGAGGGGCTGAATCAGAGGGGCTGAATCAGAGGGGCTGAAACAGAGGGGCTGAAACAGAGCGGCTGAAACAGAGGGGCTGAAAGAGAGGGGCTGGAACAGAGGGAGAGAAACAGAGTGGCTGAAACAGAGGGGCTGAAACAGAAGGGCTGAATCAGAGGGGCTGATTCAGAGGGGCTGAAACAGAGGGGCTGAAAAAGAGTGGCTGAAACAGAGGGGCTGAAACAGAGGGCTGAAACAGAGGGGCTGAAACAGAGGGGCTGAAACAGAGGGGCTGAAAGAGAGGGGCTGGAACAGAGGGGGAGAAACAGAGGGGCTGAAAAAGAGGGGCTGAATCAGAGGGGCTGAAACAGAGGGCGAGAAACAGAGGGGCTGAAACAGAGGGCGAGAAACAGAGGAGCTGAAACAGAGGGCGAGAAACAGAGGCGCTGAAACAGAGGGGCTGAAACAGAGGGGCTGAAACAGAGGGCGAGAAACAGAGGGGCTGAATCAGAGGGGCTGAATCAGAGGGGCTGAAACAGAGGGTGAGAAACAGAGGGACTGAAACAGAGGGGCTGAAACAGAGGGGCTGAAACAGAGGGCGAGAAACAGAGGGGCTGAATCAGAGGGGCTGAATCAGAGGGGCAGAATCAGAGGGGCTGAAACAGAGGGGCTGAATCAGAGGGGCTGAAACAGAGGGCGAGAAACCGAGGGGCTGAAACAGAGGGCGAGAAACAGAGGGGCTGAAACAGAGGGGCTGAAACAGACGGGCTGAAACAGAGGGGCTGAATCAGAGGACGAGAAACAGAGGGGCTGAAACAGAGGGCGAGAAACAGAGGGGCTGAAACAGAGGGCGAGAAACAGAGGGGCTGAAACAGAGGGGCTGAAACAGTGGGGATGAAACAGAGGGGCTGAAACAGAGGGGCTGAAACAGAAGGCGGGAAACAGAGGGGCTGAATCAGAGGGGCTGAAACAGAGGGCGAGAAACAGAGGGGCTGAAACAGAGGGCGAGAAACTGAGGGGCTGAAACAGAGAGCGAGAAACAGAGGGGCTGAAACAGAGGGGCTGAAACAGACGGGCTGAAACAGAGGGGCTGAATCAGAGGAGCTGAAACAGAGGGGCGGGAAACAGAGGTGCTGAATCAGAGGGGCTGAATCAGAGGGGCAGAAACAGAGGGGTTGAAACAGAGGGGCTGAAACAGAGTGGCTGAAACAGAGGGGCTGAAACAGAGGGGCTGAAACAGAGAACGAGAAACAGAGGGTCTGATACAGAGGGCGAGAAACAGAGGGGCTGAAACAGAGTGCGAGAAACAGAGGGTGAGAAACAGAGGGCGAGAAACAGAGGGGCTGAAACAGAGGGGCTGAAACAGAGGGGCTGAAACAGAGGGGCTGAATCAGAGGGGCTGAAACAGAGGGGCTGAATCAGAGGGGCTGAAACAGAGGGCGAGAAACAGAGGTGCTAAAACAGAGTGGCTGAAACAGAGGCGCTGACAAAGAGGGCGAGAAACAGAGGGACTGAAACAGTGGGGCTGAAACAGAGGGGCTGAAACAGAGGGGCAAAAAAAGAGGGGCTGAAACAGAGGGCGAGAAACAGAGGGGCTGAAACAGAGGGCGAGAAACAGAGGGGCTGAAACAGAGGGCGAGAAACAGAGGGTGAGAAACACAGGGCGAGATACAGAGGGGCTGAAACAGAGGGGCTGAAACAGAGGGGCTGAAACACAGGGGCTGAATCAGAGGGGCTGAATCAGAGGGGCTGAAACAGAGGGCGAGAAACAGAGGGGCTGAAACAGAGGGGGAGAAACAGAGGGGCTGAAACAGAGGGCGAGAAAAAGAGGGGCTGAAACAGAGGGGCTGAAACAGTGGGACTGAAACAGAGGGGCTGAAACAGAGGGGCTGAAACAGATGGGCGGGAAACAGAGGGGCTGAATCAGAGGGGCTGAAACAGAGGGCGAGAAATAGAGGGGCTGAAACAGAGGGCGAGAAACAGAGGGGCTGAAACAGAGGGCGAGAAACAGAGGGGCTGAAACAGAGGGGCTGAAACAGAGGGGCTGAAACAGAAGGGCTGAATCACAGGGGCTGATTCAGAGGGGCTGAAACAGAGGGGCTCAATCAGCGGGGCTGAAACAGAGGGCGAGAAACAGAGGGGCTGAAACAGAGGGCGAGAAACAGCGGGGCAGAAACAGAGGGCGAGAAACAGAGGGGCTGAAACAGAGGGGCTGAAACAGAGGGCGAGAAACAGAGGGGCTGAAACAGAGGGGCTGAAACAGAGGTGCTGAAACAGAGGGGCTGAAACAGAGGGCGAGAAACAGAGGGGCTGAAACAGAGGTCGAGAAACAGAGGGGCTGAAACAGAGGGCGAGAAACAGAGGGGCTGAATCAGAGGGGCTGAAACAGAGGGCGAGAAACAGAGGGGCTGAAACAGAGGGCGAGAAACAGAGGGGCTGAAACAGAGGGGCGGGAAACAGAGGGGCTGAATCAGAGGGGCTGAATCAGAGGGGCTGAAACAGAGGGGCTGAAACAGAGTGGCTGAAACAGAAGGGCTGAAAGAGAGGGGCTGGAACAGAGGGAGAGAAACAGAGGGGCTGAAACAGAGGGGCTGAAACAGAAGGGCTGATTCAGAGGGGCTGATTCAGAGGGGCTGAAACAGAGGGGCTGAAACAGAGTGGCTGAAACAGAGGGGCTGAAACAGAGGGGCTGAAACAGAGGGGCCTAAACAGAGTGGCTGAAACAGAGGGGCTGAAAGAGAGGGGCTGGAACAGAGGGGGAGAAACAGAGGGGCTGAAACAGAGGGGCTGAATCAGAGGGGCTGAAACAGAGGGCGAGAAACAGAGGGGCTGAAACAGAGAGCGAGAAACAGAGGAGCTGAAACAGAGGGCGAGAAACAGAGGCGCTGAAACAGAGGGGCTGAAACAGAGGGGCTGAAACAGAGGGCGAGAAACAGAGGGGCTGAAACAGAGGGCGAGAAACAGAGGGGCTGAAACAGAGGGTGAGAAACAGAGGGACTGAAACAGAGGGGCTGAAACAGAGGGGCTGAAACAGAGGGCGAGAAACAGAGGGGCTGAATCAGAGGGGCTGAATCAGAGGGGAAGAATCAGAGGGGCTGAAACAGAGGGGCTGAATCAGAGGGGCTGAAACAGAGGGCGAGAAACCGAGGGGCTGAAACAGAGGGCGAGAAACAGAGGGGCTGAAACAGAGGGGCTGAAACAGACGGGCTGAAACAGAGGGGCTGAATCAGAGGGCGAGAAACAGAGGGGCTGAAACAGAGGGCGAGAAACAGAGGGGCTGAAACAGAGGGCGAGAAACAGAGGGGCTGAAACAGAGGGGCTGAAACAGTGGGGCTGAAACAGAGGGGCTGAAACAGAGGGCCCGAAACAGAAGGGCGGGAAACAGAGGGGCTGAATCTGAGGGGCTGAATCAGAGGGTCTGAATCAGAGGGGCTGAATCAGAGGGGCTGAAACAGAGGGCGAGAAACAGAGGGGCTGAAACAGAGGGCGAGAAACTGAGGGGCTGAAACAGAGAGCGAGAAACAGAGGGGCTGAAACAGAGGGGCTGAACCAGAGGGGCTGAAACAGAGGGGCTGAATCAGAGGGGCTGAAACAGAGGGGCGGGAAACAGAGGGGCTGAATCAGAGGGGCTGAATCAGAGGGGCAGAAACAGAGGGGCTGAAACAGAGGGGCTGAAACAGAGGGGCTGAAACAGAGTGGCTGAAACAGAGGGGCTGAAACAGAGGGGCTGAAACAGAGAACGAGAAACAGAGGGTCTGATACAGAGAGCGTGAAACAGAGGGGCTGAAACAGAGTGCGAGAAACAGAGGGTGAGAAACAGAGGGCGAGAAACAGAGGGGCTGAAACAGAGGGGCTGAAACAGAGGGGCTGAAACAGAGGGGCTGAATCAGAGGGGCTGAAACAGAGGGGCTGAATCAGAGGGGCTGAAACAGAGGGCGAGAAACAGAGGTGCTGAAACAGAGTGGCTGAAACAGAGGCGCTGACAAAAAGGGCGAGAAACAGAGGGGCTGAAACAGTGGGGCTGAAACAGAGGGGCTGAAACAGAGGGGCAAAAAAAGAGGGGCTGAAACAGAGGGCGAGAAACAGAGGGGCTGAAACAGAGGGCGAGAAACAGAGGGGCTGAAACAGAGGGCGAGAAACAGAGGGTGAGAAACACAGGGCGAGATACAGAGGGGCTGAACCAGAGGGGCTGAAACAGAGGGGCTGAAACACAGGGGCTGAATCAGAGGGGCTGAATCAGAGGGGCTGAAACAGAGGGCGAGAACCAGAGGGGCTGAAACAGAGGGGCTGAAACAGAGGGGCTGAAAGAGAGGGGCTGGAACAGAGGGGGAGAAACAGAGGGGCTGAAACAGAGGGGCTGAATCAGAGGGGCTGAAACAGAGGGCGAGAAACAGAGGGGCTGAAACAGAGGGCGAGAAACAGAGGAGCTGAAACAGAGGGCGAGAAACAGAGGCGCTGAAACAGAGGGGCTGAAACAGAGGGGCTGAAACAGAGGGCGAGAAACAGAGGGGCTGAAACAGAGGGGCGGGAAACAGAGGGGCTGAATCAGAGGGGCTGAATCAGAGGGGCTGAATCAGAGGGGCTGAAACAGAGGGTGAGAAACAGAGGGACTGAAACAGAGGGGCTGAAACAGAGGGGCTGAAACAGAGGGCGAGAAACAGAGGGGCTGAATCAGAGGGGCTGAATCAGAGGGGCAGAATCAGAGGGGCTGAAACAGAGGGGCTGAATCAGAGGGGCTGAAACAGAGGGCGAGAAACCGAGGGGCTGAAACAGAGGGCGAGAAACAGAGGGGCTGAAACAGAGGGGCTGAAACAGACGGGCTGAAACAGAGGGGCTGAATCAGAGGGCGAGAAACAGAGGGGCTGAAACAGAGGGCGAGAAACAGAGGGGCTGAAACAGAGGGCGAGAAACAGAGGGGCTGAAACAGAGGGGCTGAAACAGTGGGGCTGAAACAGAGGGGCTGAAACAGAGGGGCTGAAACAGAAGGCGGGAAACAGAGGGGCTGAATCAGAGGGGCTGAAACAGAGGGCGAGAAACAGAGGGGCTGAAACAGAGGGCGAGAAACTGAGGGGCTGAAACAGAGAGCGAGAAACAGAGGGGCTGAAACAGAGGGGCTGAAACAGAGGGGCTGAAACAGAGGGGCTGAATCAGAGGAGCTGAAACAGAGGGGCGGGAAACAGAGGTGCTGAATCAGAGGGGCTGAATCAGAGGGGCAGAAACAGAGGGGCTGAAACAGAGGGGCTGAAACAGAGTGGCTGAAACAGAGGGGCTGAAACAGAGGGGCTGAAACAGAGAACGAGAAACAGAGGGTCTGATACAGAGGGCGAGAAACAGAGGGGCTGAAACAGAGTGCGAGAAACAGAGGGTGAGAAACAGAGGGCGAGAAACAGAGGGGCTGAAACAGAGGGGCTGAAACAGAGGGGCTGAAACAGAGGGGCTGAATCAGAGGGGCTGAAACAGAGGGGCTGAATCAGAGGGGCTGAAACAGAGGGCGAGAAACAGAGGTGCTGAAACAGAGTGGCTGAAACAGAGGCGCTGACAAAGAGGGCGAGAAACAGAGGGACTGAAACAGTGGGGCTGAAACAGAGGGGCTGAAACAGAGGGGCAAAGAAAGAGGGGCTGAAACAGAGGGCGAGAAACAGAGGGGCTGAAACAGAGGGCGAGAAACAGAGGGGCTGAAACAGAGGGTGAGAAACAGAGGGTGAGAAACACAGGGCGAGATACAGAGGGGCTGAAACAGAGGGGCTGAAACAGAGGGGCTGAAACACAGGGGCTGAATCAGAGGGGCTGAATCAGAGGGGCTGAAACAGAGGGCGAGAAACAGAGGGGCTGAAACAGAGGGGGAGAAACAGAGGGGCTGAAACAGAGGGCGAGAAACAGAGGGGCTGAAACAGAGGGGCTGAAACAGTGGGACTGAAACAGAGGGGCTGAAACAGAGGGGCTGAAACAGATGGGCGGGAAACAGAGGGGCTGAATCAGAGGGGCTGAAACAGAGGGCGAGAAATAGAGGGGCTGAAACAGAGGGCGAGAAACAGAGGGGCTGAAACAGAGGGCGAGAAACAGAGGGGCTGAAACAGAGGGGCTGAAACAGAGGGGCTGAAACAGAAGGGCTGAATCACAGGGGCTGATTCAGAGGGGCTGAAACAGAGGGGCTCAATCAGCGGGGCTGAAACAGAGGGCGAGAAACAGAGGGGCTGAAACAGAAGGCGAGAAACAGCGGGGCAGAAACAGAGGGCGAGAAACAGAGGGGCTGAAACAGAGGGGCTGAAACAGAGGGCGAGAAACAGAGGGGCTGAAACAGAGGGCGAGAAACAGAGGGGCTGAAACAGAGGGGCTGAAACAGAGGTGCTGAAACAGAGGGGCTGAAACAGAGGGCGAGAAACAGAGGGGGTGAAACAGAGGTCGAGAAACAGAGGGGCTGAAACAGAGGGCGAGAAACAGAGGGGCTGAATCAGAGGGGCTGAATCAGAGGGGCTGAAACAGAGGGGCTGAAACAGAGTGGCTGAAACAGAGGGGCTGAAAGAGAGGGGCTGGAACAGAGGGAGAGAAACAGAGGGGCTGAAACAGAGGGGCTGAAACAGAAGGGCTGATTCAGAGGGGCTGATTCAGAGGGGCTGAAACAGAGGGGCTGAAACAGAGTGGCTGAAACAGAGGGGCTGAAACAGAGGGGCTGAAACAGAGGGGCCTAAACAGAGTGGCTGAAACAGAGGGGCTGAAAGAGAGGGGCTGGAACAGAGGGGGAGAAACAGAGGGGCTGAAACAGAGGGGCTGAATCAGAGGGGCTGAAACAGAGGGCGAGAAACAGAGGGGCTGAAACAGAGAGCGAGAATCAGAGGAGCTGAAACAGAGGGCGAGAAACAGAGGCGCTGAAACAGAGGGGCTGAAACAGAGGGTGAGAAACAGAGGGACTGAAACAGAGGGGCTGAAACAGAGGGGCTCAAACAGAGGGTGAGAAACAGAGGGGCTGAATCAGAGGGGCTGAATCAGAGGGGCAGAATCAGAGGGGCTGAAACAGAGGGGCTGAATCAGAGGGGCTGAAACAGAGGGCGAGAAACCGAGGGGCTGAAACAGAGGGCGAGAAACAGAGGGGCTGAAACAGAGGGGCTGAAACAGACGGGCTGAAACAGAGGGGCTGAATCAGAGGGCGAGAAACAGAGGGGCTGAAACAGAGGGCGACAAACAGAGGGGCTGAAACAGAGGGCGAGAAACAGAGGGGCTGAAACAGAGGGGCTGAAACAGTGGGGCTGAAACAGAGGGGCTGAAACAGAGGGGCTGAAACAGAAGGGCGGGAAACAGAGGGGCTGAATCTGAGGGGCTGAATCAGAGGGTCTGAATCAGAGGGGCTGAATCAGAGGGGCTGAAACAGAGGGCGAGAAACAGAGGGGCTGAAACAGAGGGCGAGAAACTGAGGGGCTGAAACAGAGAGCGAGAAACAGAGGGGCAGAAACAGAGGGGCTGAACCAGAGGGGCTGAAACAGAGGGGCTGAATCAGAGGGGCTGAAACAGAGGGGCGGGAAACAGAGGGGCTGAATCAGAGGGGCTGAATCAGAGGGGCAGAAACAGAGGGGCTGAAACAGAGGGGCTGAAACAGAGGGGCTGAAACAGAGTGGCTGAAACAGAGGGGCTGAAACAGAGGGGCTGAAACAGAGAACGAGAAACAGAGGGTCTGATACAGAGGGCGTGAAACAGAGGGGCTGAAACAGAGTGCGAGAAACAGAGGGTGAGAAACAGAGGGCGAGAAACAGAGGGGCTGAAACAGAGGGGCTGAAACAGAGGGGCTGAAACAGAGGGGCTGAATCAGAGGGGCTGAAACAGAGGGGCTGAATCAGAGGGGCTGAAACAGAGGGCGAGAAACAGAGGTGCTGAAACAGAGTGGCTGAAACAGAGGCGCTGACAAAGAGGGCGAGAAACAGAGGGGCTGAAACAGTGGGGCTGAAACAGAGGGGCTGAAACAGAGGGGCAAAAAAAGAGGGGTTGAAACAGAGGGCGAGAAACAGAGGGGCTGAAACAGAGGGCGAGAAACAGAGGGGCTGAAACAGAGGGCGAGAAACAGAGGGTGAGAAACACAGGGCGAGATACAGAGGGGCTGAACCAGAGGGGCTGAAACAGAGGGGCTGAAACACAGGGGCTGAATCAGAGGGGCTGAATCAGAGGGGCTGAAACAGAGGGCGAGAACCAGAGGGGCTGAAACAGAGGGCGAGAAACAGAGGGGCTGAAACAGAGGGCGAGAAACAGAGGGGCTGAAACAGAGGGGCTGAAACAGTGGGGCTGAAACAGAGGGGCTGAAACAGAGGGGCTTAAACAGATGGGCGGGAAACAGAGGGGCTGAATCAGAGGGGCTGAATCAGAGGGGCTGAAACAGAGGGCAAGAAATAGAGGGGCTGAAACAGAGGGCGAGAAACAGAGGGGCTGAAACAGAGAGCGAGAAACAGAGGGGCTGAAACAGAGGGGCTGAAACAGAGGGGCTGAAACAGAAGGGCTGAATCACAGGGGCTGATTCAGAGGGGCTGAAACAGAGGGGCTCAATCAGCGGGGCTGAAACAGAGGGCGAGAAACAGAGGGGCTGAAACAGAGGGCGAGAAACAGCGGGGCAGAAACACAAGGGCGAGAAACAGAGGGGCTGAAACAGAGGGGCTGAAACAGAGGGCGAGAAACAGAGGTGCTGAAACAGAGGGCGAGAAACAGAGGGGCTGAAACAGAGGGGCTGAAACAGAGGTGCTGAAACAGAGGGGCTGAAACAGAGGGCGAGAAACAGAGGGGCTGAAACAGAGGTCGAGAAACAGAGGGGCTGAAACAGAGGGCGAGAAACAGAGGGGCTGAATCAGAGTGGCTGAAACAGAGGGTGAGAAACAGAGGGGCTGAAACAGAGGGCGAGAAACAGAGTGGCTGAAACAGACGGGTGAAACAGAGCTGTTGAAACAGAGGGCGAGAAACAGAGGGACTGAAACAGAGGGGCTGAAACAGAGGGGCTGAAACAGAGGGCGAGAAAGAGAGGAGCTGATTCAGAGGGCTGAATCAGAGGGCGAGAAACAGAGGGGTTGAAACAGAGGTCGAGAAACAGAGGGGCTGAAACAGAGGGGCTGAAACAGAGGTGCTGAATCAGAGGGGCTGAAACAGAGGGGCTGAAACAGAGGGCGAGAAACAGAGGGGCTGAAACAGAGGGCGAGAAACAGAGTGGCTGAAACAGAGGCGCTGAAACAGAGGGGCTGAAACAGAAGGGCTGAATCAGAGGGGCTGATTCAGAGGGGCTGAAACAGAGGGGCTCAATCAGCGGGGCTGAAACAGAGGGCGAGAAACAGAGGGGCTCAAACAGAGGGCGAGAAACAGAGGGGCAGAAACAGAGGGCAAGAAACAGAGGGGCTGAAAGAGAGGGGCTGAAACAGAGGTGCTGAAACAGAGGGGCTGAAACAGAGGGCGAGAAACAGAGGGGCTGAAACAGAGGTCGAGAAACAGAGGGGCTGAAACAGAGGGCGAGAAAAAGAGGGTCTGAATCAGAGTGGCTGAAGCAGAGGGTGAGTAACAGAGGGGCTGAAACAGAGGGCGAGAAACAGAGTGGCTGAAACAGACGGGTGAAACAGAGGGGTTGAAACAGAAGGCTAGAAACAGAGGGGCTGAAACAGAGGGGCTGAAACAGAGTGGCTGAAACAGAGGGGCTGAAACAGAGTGGCTGAAACAGAGGGGCTGAAAGAGAGGGGCTGGAACAGAGGGGGAGAAACAGAGGGGCTGAAACAGAGGGGCTGAATCAGAGGGGCTGAAACAGAGGGCGAGAAACAGAGGGCCTGAAACAGAGGGGCTGAAACAGATGGGCTGAAACAGAGGGCGAGAAACAGAGGGGCTGAAACAGAGGGCGAGAAACAGAGGGGCTGAAACAGAGGGGCGGGAAACAGAGGGGCTGAATCAGAGGGGCGGAATCAGAGGGACTGAATCAGAGGGGCTGAAACAGAGGGTGAGAAACAGAGGGACTGAAACAGAGGGGCTGAAACAGAGGGGCTGAAACAGAGAGCGAGAAACAGAGGGGCTGAATCAGAGGGGCTGAATCAGAGGTGCAGAATCAGAGGGGCTGAAACAGAGGGGCTGAATCAGAGGGGCTGAAACAGAGGGCGAGAAACCGAGGGGCTGAAACAGAGGGCGAGAAACAGAGGGGCTGAAACAGAGGGGCTGAAACAGACGGGCTGAAACAGAGGGGCTGAATCAGAGTGGCTGAATCAGAGGGGCTGAAACATAGGGCGAGAAACAGAGGGGCTGAAACAGAGGGCGAGAAACAGAGCGGCTGAAACAGAGGGGCTGAAACAGAAGGGCGGGAAACAGAGGGGCTGAATCAGAGGGGCTGAATCAGAGGGGCTGAATCAGAGAGGCTGAAACAGAGGACGAGAAACAGAGTGTAAGAAACAGAGGGCGAGAAACAGAGGGCGAGAATCAGAGGGGCTGAAACAGAGGGGCTGAAACAGAGGGGCTGAATCAAAGGGGCTGATTCAGAGGGGCAGAAACAGAGGGGCTGAATCAGCGGGGCTGAATCAGAAGGCGAGAAACAGAGGGGCTGAAACAGAGGGGCTGAATCAGAGGGGCTGAAACAGAGGGCGAGAAACAGAGGGGCTGAAACAGTGGGCGAGAAACAGAGGGGCTGAAACAGAGGGGCTGAAACAGAGGGTGAGAAACATAGGGGCTGAAACAGAGCACGAGAAACAGAGGGGCTGAAACAGAGGGGCTGAAACAGCGGTTCTAAAACAGAGGGTCTGAATCAGAGGGGCTGATTCAGAGGGGCTGAAACAGAGGGGCTGAATCAGAGGGGCTCAAACAGAGGGCGAGAAACAGAGGGGCTGAAACAGAGGGTGAGAAACAGAGGGGCAGAAACAGAGGGTGAGAAACAGAGGGGCTGAAACAGAGAGTGCGAAACAGAGGGGCTGAAACAGAGGGCGAGAAACAGAGGGGCTGAAACAGAGGGGCTGAAACAGTGGGACTAAATCAGAGGGGCTGAAACAGAGGGCGAGAAACAGAGGGGCTGAAACAGAAGGCGAGAAACAGAGAGGCTGAAACAGAGGGGCTGAAACGGAGGGGCTGAAACAGAGGGCGAGAAACAGAGGGGCTGAAACAGAGGGCGAGAAACAGAGGGGCTGATACAGAGGGGCTGAAACAGAAGGGCTGAATCAAAGGGGCTGAAACAGAGGGCGAGAAACAGAGTGGCTGAATCAGAGGGACGGAAACAGAGGGGCTGAATCAGCGGGGCTGAAACAGAGGGTGAGAAACATAGGGGCTGAAACAGAGCACGAGAAACAGAGGGGCTGAAACAGAGGGGCTGAAACAGCGGTTCTAAAACAGAGGGTCTGAATCAGAGGGGCTGATTCAGAGGGGCTGAAACAGAGGGGCTGAATCAGAGGGGCTCAAACAGAGGGCGAGAAACAGAGGGGCTGAAACAGAGGGTGAGAAACAGAGGGGCAGAAACAGAGGGTGAGAAACAGAGGGGCTGAAACAGAGAGTGCGAAACAGAGGGGCTGAAACAGAGGGCGAGAAACAGAGGGGCTGAAACAGAGGGGCTGAAACAGTGGGACTAAATCAGAGGGGCTGAAACAGAGGGCGAGAAACAGAGGGGCTGAAACAGAAGGCGAGAAACAGAGAGGCTGAAACAGAGGGGCTGAAACGGAGGGGCTGAAACAGAGGGCGAGAAACAGAGGGGCTGAAACAGAGGGCGAGAAACAGAGGGGCTGATACAGAGGGGCTGAAACAGAAGGGCTGAATCAAAGGGGCTGAAACAGAGGGCGAGAAACAGAGGGGCAGAAACAGAGGGCGAGAAACAGAGGGGCTGAAACAGAGGGGCTAAAACTGAGAGCGCGAAACAGAGGGGCTGAAACAGAGGGCGAGAAACAGAGGGGCTGAAACAGAGGGCGAGAAACAGAGGGCGAGAAACAGAGGGGCTGAAACAGAGGGGCTGAAACAGAGTGGCGGAAACAGAGGGGCTGAAACAGAGGGGCTGAAACAGAGAACGAGAAACAGAGGGTCTGATACAGAGTGCGAGAAACAGAGGGGCTGAAACAGAGTGCGAGAAACAGAGGGTGAGAAACAGAGGGCGAGGAACATAGGGGCTGAAACAGAGGGGCTGAAACAGAGGGGCTGAAACAGAGGGGCTGAATCAGAGGGGCTGAAACAGAGAGACTGAATCAGAGGGGCTGAAACAGAGTGGCTGAAACAGAGGCGCTGACAAGGAGGGCGAGAAACAGAGGGGCTGAAACAGTGGGGCTGAAACAGAGGGGCTGAAACAGAGGGGCTAAAACAGAGGGGCTGAAACAGAGGGCGAGAAACAGAGGGGCTGAAACAGAGGGCGAGAAACAGAGGGGCTGAAACAGAGGGCGAGAAACAGAGGGGCTGAAACAGAGGGGCTGAAACAGTGGGGCTGAAACAGAGGGGCTGAAACAGAGGGGCTGAAACAGAAGGGCGGGAAACAGAGGGGCTGAATCAGAGGGGCTGAATCAGAGGGTGAGAAACAGAGGGCGAGAAATAGAGGGGCTGAAACAGAGGGCGAGAAACAGAGGGGCTGCAACAGAGGGCGAGAAACAGAGGGGCTGAATCAGAGGGGCTGAAACAGAGGGGCTGAAACAGAAGGGCTGAATCAGAGGGGCTGATTCAGAGGGGCTGAAACAGAGGGGCTCAATCAGTGGGGCTGAAACAGAGGGCGAGAAACAGAGGGGCTGAAACAGAGGGCGAGAAACAGCGGGGTAGAAACAGAGGGGCTGAAACAGAGGGGCTGAAACAGAGGGGCTGAAACAGAGGGCGAGAAACAGAGGGGCTGAAACAGAGGGCGAGAAACAGAGGGGCTGAAACAGAGGGGCTGAAACAGAGGTGCTGAAACAGAGGGGCTGAAACAGAGGGCGAGAAACAGAGGGGCTGAAACAGAGGTCGAGAAACAGAGTGGCTGAAACAGAGGGTGAGAAACAGAGGTGTTGAAACAGAGGGCGAGAAACAGAGGGGCTGAAACAGAGGGGCTGAAACAGAGTGGCTGAAACAGAGGGGCTGAAACAGAGGGGCTGAAACAGAGTGGCTGAATCAGAGGGGCTGAAAGAGAGGGGCTGGAACAGAGGGCGAGAAACAGAGGGGCTGAAACAGAGGGCGAGAAACAGAGGAGCTGAAACAGAGGGCGAGAAACAGAGGCGCTGAAACAGAGGGGCTGAAACAGAGGGGCTGAAACAGAGGGCGAGAAACAGAGGGGCTGAAACAGAGGGCGAGAAACAGAGGGGCTGAAACAGAGGGGCGGGAAACAGAGGGGCTGAATCAGAGGGGCTGAATCAGAGGGGCTGAATCAGAGGGGCTGAAACAGAGGGTGAGAAACAGAGGGACTGAAACAGAGGGGCTGACACAGAGGGGCTGAAACAGAGGGCGAGAAACAGAGGGGCTGAATCAGAGGGGCTGAATCAGAGGGGTAGAATCAGAGGGGCTGAAACAGAGGGGCTGAATCAGAGGGGCTGAAACAGAGGGCGAGAAACCGAGGGGCTGAAACAGAGGGCGAGAAATAGAGGGGCTGAAACAGAGGGGCTGAAACAGACGGGCTGAAACAGAGGGGCTGAATCAGAGGGCGAGATACAGAGGGGCTGAAACAGAGGGCGAGAAACAGAGGGGCTGAAACAGAGGGCGAGAAACAGAGGGGCTGAAACAGAGGGGCTGAAACAGTGGGGCTGAAACAGAGGGGCTGAAACAGAGGGGCTGAAACAGAAGGGCGGGAAACAGAGGGGCTGAATCTGAGGGGCTGAATCAGAGGGGCTGAATCAGAGGGGCTGAATCAGAGGGGCTGAAACAGAGGGCGAGAAACAGAGGGGCTGAAACAGAGGGCGAGAAACAGAGGGGCTGAAACAGAGAGCGAGAAACAGAGGGGCTGAAACAGAGGGGCTGAACCAGAGGGGCTGAAACAGAGGGGCTGAATCAGCGGGGCTGAAACAGAGGGCGAGAAACAGAGGGGCTGAAACAGAGGGCGAGAAACAGAGGGGCAGAAACAGAGGGCGAGAAACAGAGGGGCTGAAACAGAGGGGCTGAAACAGAGGGCGAGAAACAGAGTGGCTGAAACAGAGGGCGAGAAACAGAGGGGCTGAAACAGTGGGGCTGAAACAGAGGTGCTGAAACAGTGGGGCTGAAACAGAGGGCGAGAAACAAAGGGGCTGAAACAGAGGTAGAGAAACAGAGGGGCTGAAACAGAGGGCGAGAAACAGAGGGGCTGAATCAGAGGGGCTGAAACAGAGGGCGAGAAACAGAGGGGCTGAAACAGAGGGCGAGAAACAGAGGCGCTGAAACAGAGGGGCTGAAACAGAGTGGCTGAAACAGAGGGGCTGAAACAGAGGGCGAGAAACAGAGGGGCTGAAACAGAGGGCGAGAACCAGAGGGGCTGAAACAGAGGGGCGGGAAACAGAGGGGCTGAATCAGAGGGGCTGAATCAGAGGGGCTGAATCAGAGGGGCTGAAACAGAGGGTGAGAAACAGAGGGGCTGAAATAGAGGGGCTGAAACAGAGGGGCTGAAACAGAGGGCGAGAAAGAGAGGGGCTGAATCAGAGGGGCTGAATCAGAGGGGCTGAATCCGAGGGGCTGAAACAGAGGGGCTGAATCAGAGGGGCTGAAACAGAGGGCGAGAAACAGAGAGGTTGAAACAGAGGTCGAGAAACAGAGGGGCTGAAACAGAGGGGCTGAAACAGAGGTGCTGAATCAGAGGGGCTGATTCAGAGGGGCTGAAACAGAGGGGCTGAATCAGCGGGGGTGAAACAGAGGCCGAGAAACAGAGGGGCAGAAACAGAGGGCGAGAAACAGAGGGGCTGAAACTGAGAGCGCGAAACAGAGGGGCTGAAACAGAGGGCGAGAAACAGAGGGGCTGAAACAGAGGGCGAGAAACAGAGGGCGAGAAACAGAGGGGCTGAAACAGAGGGGCTGAAACAGAGTGGCTGAAACAGAGGGGCTGAAACAGAGGGGCTGAAACAGAGAACGAGAAACAGAGGGTCTGATACAGAGGGCGAGAAACAGAGGGGCTGAAACAGAGTGCGAGAAACAGAGGGTGAGAAACAGAGGGCGAGAAACAGAGGGGCTGAAACAGAGGGGCTGAAACAGAGGGGCTGAAACAGAGGGGCTGAATCAGAGGGGCTGAAACAGAGGGGCTGAATCAGAGGGGCTGAAACAGCGGGCGAGAAACAGAGGGGCTGAAACAGAGTGGCTGAAACAGAGGCGCTGACAAAGAGGGCGAGAAACAGAGAGGCTGAAACAGTGGGGCTGAAACAGAGGGGCTGAAACAGAGGGGCTAAAACAGAGGGGCTGAAACAGAGGGCGAGAAACAGAGGGGCTGAAACAGAG
Organism: Chiloscyllium punctatum; assembly: GCF_047496795.1. Classification (NCBI taxonomy): domain Eukaryota; kingdom Metazoa; phylum Chordata; class Chondrichthyes; order Orectolobiformes; family Hemiscylliidae; genus Chiloscyllium; species Chiloscyllium punctatum. Next base: position 768,798 of record NW_027309791.1, read on the forward strand.
GGCGAGAAACAGAGGGGCTGAAACAGAGGGCGAGAAACAGAGGGTGAGAAACAGAGGGCGAGATACAGAGGGGCTGAAACAGAGGGGCTGAAACAGAGGGGCTGAAACACAGGGGCTGAATCAGAGGGGCTGAATCAGAGGGGCTGAAACAGTGGGGCTGAAACAGAGGGGCTGAAACAGAGTGGCTGAAACAGAAGGGCGGGAAACAGAGGGGCTGAATCAGAGGGGCTGAATCAGAGGGGCTGAAACAGAGGGCGAGAAACAGTGGGGCTGAAACAGAGGGCGAGAAACAGAGGGGCTGAAACAGAGGGCGAGAAACAGAGGGGCTGAAACAGAGGGGCTGAAACAGAGGGGCTGAAACAGAAGGGCTGAATCAGAGGGGCTGATTCAGAGGGGCTGAAACAGAGGGGCTGAATCAGAGGGGCTGAAACAGAGGGTGAGAAACAGAGGGACTGAAACAGAGCGGCTGAAACAGAGGGGCTGAAACAGAGGGCGAGAAACAGAGGGGCTGAATCGGAGGGGCTGAATCAGAGGGGCAGAATCAGAGGGGCTGAAACAGAGGGGCTGAATCAGAGGGGCTGAAACAGAGGGCGAGAAACAGTGGGGCTGAAACAGAGGGCGAGAAACAGAGGGGCTGACACAGAGGGGCTGAAACAGACGGGCTGAAACAGAGGGGCTGAATCAGAGGGCGAGAAACAGAGGGGCTGAAACAGAGGGCGAGAAACAGAGGGGCCGAAACAGAGGGGCTGAAACAGTGGGGCTGAAACAGAGGGGCTGAAACAGAGGGGCTGAAACAGAAGGGCGGGAAACAGAGGGGCTGAATCTGAGGGGCTGAATCAGATGGGCTGAATCAGAGGGGCTGAATCAGAGGGGCTGAAACAGAGGGCGAGAAACAGAGGGGCTGAAACAGAGGGCGAGAAACAGAGGGGCTGAAACAGAGAGCGAGAAACAGAGGGGCTGAAACCGAGGGGCTGAAACAGAGGGGCTGAAACAGAGGGGCTGAATCAGAGGGGCTGATTCAGAGGGGCTGATACAGAGGGGCTGAATCAGCGGGGCTGAAACAGAGGGCGAGAAACAGAGGGGCTGAAAAAGAGGGCGAGAAACAGAGGGGCAGAAACAGAGGGCGAGAAACAGAGGGGCTGAAACAGAGGGGCAGAAACAGAGGGCGAGAAACAGAGGGGCGTAAACAGAGGGCGAGAAACAGAGGGGCTGAAACAGTGGGGCTGAAACAGAGGTGCTGAAACAGAGGGGCTGAAACACAGGGCGAGAAACAGAGGGGCTGAAACAGAGGGCGAGAAACAGAGGGGCTGAATCAGAGGGGCTGAAACAGAGGGCGAGAAACAGAGGGGCTGTAACAGAGGGCGAGAAACAGAGGCGCTGAAACAGAGGGGCTGAAACAGAGTGGCTGAAACAGAGGGGCTGAAACAGAGGGCGAGAAACAGAGGGGCTGAAACAGAGGGCGAGAACCAGAGTGGCTGAAACAGGGGGGCGGGATACAGAGGGGCTGAATCAGAGTGGCTGAATCAGAGGGGCTGAATCAGAGGGGCTGAAACAGAGGGTGAGAAACAGAGGGGCTGAAATAGAGGGGCTGAAACAGAGGGGCTGAATCAGAGGGCGAGAAAGAGAGGGGCTGAATCAGAGGGGCTGAATCAGAGGGGCTGAATCCGAGGGGCTGAAACAGAGGCGCTGAATCAGAGGGGCTGAAACAGAGGGCGAGAAACAGAGGGGTTGAAACAGAGGTCGAGAAACAGAGGGGCTGAAACAGAGGGGCTGAAACAGAGGTGCTGAATCAGAGGGGCTGATTCAGAGGGGCTGAAACAGCGGGGCTGAATCAGCGGGGGTGAAACAGAGGGCGAGAAACAGAGGGGCTGAAACAGAGGGCGAGAATCAGAGGGGCTGAAACAGAGGGCAAGAAGCAGAGGGGCTGAAACAGAGGGGCTGAAACAGAGGTGCTGAAACAGAGGGGCTGAAACAGAGGGCGAGAAACAGAGGGGCTGAAACAGAGGTCGAGAAACAGAGGGGCTGAAAAAGAGGGCGAGAAACAGAGGGGCTGAATCAGAGTGGCTGAAACAGAGGGTGAGAAACAGAGGGGCTGAAACAGAGGGCGAGAAACAGAGTGGCTGAAACAGACGGGTGAAACAGAGGGGTTGAAACAGAGGGCGAGAAACAGAGGGGCTGAAACAGAGGGGCTGAAACAGAGTGGCAAGAAACAGAGGGGCTGAAACAGAGGGGCTGAAACAGAGGGGCTGAAACAGAGTGGCAGAAACAGAGGGGCTGAAAGAGAGGGGCTGTAACAGAGGGGGAGAAACAGAGGGGCTGAAACAGAGGGGCTGAATCAGAGGCACTGAAACAGAGGGTGAGAAACAGAGGGGCTGAAACAGAGTGCGAGAAACAGAGGAGCTGAAACAGAGGGCGATAAACAGAGGCGCTGAAACAGAGGGGCTGAATCAGAGGGGCTGAAACAGAGGGCGGAAACAGAGGGGCTGAAACAGAGGGCGAGAAACAGAGGGGCTGACACAGAGGGGCGGGAAACAGAGGGGCGGAATCAGAGGGGCTGAATCAGAGGGGCTGAATCAGAGGGGCTGAAACAGAGGGTGAGAAACAGAGGGACTGAAAAAGAGGGTCTGAAACAGAGGGGCTGAAACAGAGGGCGAGAAACAGAGGGGCTGAATCAGAGGGGCTGAATCAGAGGGGCTGAATCAGAGGGGCTGAAACAGAGGGCGAGAAACAGTGCGGCTGAAACAGAGGGGCTGAAACACACAGGCTGAAACAGAGGGGCTGAATCAGATGGCGAGAAACAGAAGGGCTGAAACAGATGGCGAGAAACAGAGGGGCTGAAACAGAGGGCGAGAAACAGAGGGGCTGAAACAGAGGGGCTGAAACAGTGGGGCTGAAACAGAGGGGCTGAAACAGAGGGGCTGAAACAGAAGGGCGGGGAACAGAGGGGCTGTATCAGAGGGGCTGAATCAGAGGGGCTGAAACAGAGGGGCTGAATCAGCGGGGCTGAAACAGAGGGCGAGAAACAGGGGCTGAAACAGAGGGCGAGAAACAGACGGGGAGAAACAGAGGGCGAGAAACAGAGGGGCTGAAACAGAGGGGCTGAAACAGAGGGCGAGAAACAGAGGAGCTGAAACAGAGGGGCTGAAACAGAGGTGCTGAAACAGAGGGGCTGAAACAGAGGGCGAGAAACAGAGGGGCTGAAACAGAGGGGCTGAAACAGAGGTGCTGAAACAGAGGGGCTGAAACAGAGGGCGAGATACAGAGGGGCTGAAACAGAGGTCGAGAAACAGAGGGGCTGAAACAGAGGGCGAGAAAGAGAGGGGCTGAATCAGAGGGGCTGAAACAGAGGGCGAGAAACTGAGGGGCTGAAACAGAGGGGCTGAAACAGAGGGGCGGGAAACAGATGGGCTGAATCAGAGGGGCTGAATCAGAGAGGCTGAAACAGAGGGTGAGAAACAGAGTGGCTGAAACAGAGGGGCTGAAACAGAGGGGCTGAAACAGTGGGCGAGAAACAGAGGGGCTGAATCAGAGGGGCTGAAACAGAGGGTGAGAAACAGAGTGGCTGAAACAGAGGGGCTGAAACAGAGGGGCTGAAACAGAGTGACTGAAACAGAGGGGCTGAAACAGAGGGGCTGAATCAGAGGGGCTGAAACAGAGGGCGAGAAACAGAGGGGCTGAATCAGAGGGGCTGAAACAGAGGGTGAGAAACAGAGTGGCTGAAACAGAGGGGCTGAAACAGAGGGGCTGAAACAGTGGGCGAGAATCAGAGGGGCTGAATCAGAGGGGCTGAATCAGAGGGGCTGAAACAGAGGGCGAGAAACAGAGGGGTTGAAACAGAGGTCGAGAAACAGAGGGGCTGAAACAGAGGGGATGAGACAGACGGGCTGAAACACAGAGCCTGAAACAGAGGGCGAGAAAGAGAGGGGCTGAAACAGAGGGCGAGAAACAGAGCATGAGAAACAGAGGGCGAGAAACAGAGGGGATGAAACAAAGGGGCTGAAACAGAGGGGCTGAAACAGAGGGGCTGAAACAGAGGGGCTGAAACAGAGGTGCTGAATCAGCGGGCGAGAAACAGAGGGGCTGAAACAGAGGGCAAGAAACAGAGGGGCTGAAACAGAGGGGCTGAAACAGAGGGGCTGAAACAGAGGGACTGAAACAGAGGGCGAGAAACAGAGGGGCTGAAACAGAGAGCGCGAAACAGAGGGGCTGAAACAGAGGGCGAGAAACAGAGGGGCTGAAACAGAGGGACTAAATCAGAGGGGCTGAAACAGAGGGCAAGAAACAGAGGGGCTGAAACAGAGGGCGAGAAACAGAGGGGCTGAAACAGAAGGGCTGAAACAGAGGGGCTGAAACAGAGGGCGAGAAACAGAGGGGCTGAAACAGAGGGCGAGAAACAGAGGTGCTGAAACAGAGGGGCTGAAACAGAAGGGCTGAAACAGAGGAGCTGAAACAGAGAGCGAGAAACAGAGGGGCTGAATCAGAGGGGCTGAAACAGCGGGGCTGAAAACGAGGGCGAGAAACAGAGGGGCTGAAACAGAGGGCGAGAAACAGAGGGGCTGAAACAGAGGGGCTGAAACAAAGGGGCTGAAACAGAGGGCGAGAAACAGAGGGGCTGAAACAGAAGGCGAGAAACAGAGGGGCTGAAACAGAGGGCGAGAAACTGAGGGGCTGAAACAGAGGGCGAGAAACAGAGGGGCTGAATCAGAGGGCCTGAAACAGAGGGCGAGAAACAGAGGGGCTGAAACAGAGGGCGAGAAACAGAGGGGCTAAAACAGAGGGGCTGAAACAGAGGGTGAGAAACAGAGGGGCTGAAACAGAGCGCGAGAAACAGAGGGGCAGAAACAGAGGGTGAGAAACAGAGGGGCTGAAACAGAGTGGCTGAAACAGAGAGTGCGAAACAGAGGGGCTGAAACAGAGGGCGAGAAACAGAGGGGCTGAAACAGATGGGCTGAAACAGAAGGACTAAATCAGAGGGGCTGAAACAGAGGGCGAGAAACAGAGGGGCTGAAACAGAAGGCGAGAAACAGAGGGGCTGAAACAGAGGGACTTAAGCAAAGGGCGAGAAACAGAGGGGCTGAAACAGAGGGGCTGAAACAGAAGGGCTGAAACAGAGGGCCTGAAACAGAGGGCGAGAATCAGAGGGGCTGAATCAGAGGGGCTGAAACAGAGGGGCTGAATCAGCGGGGCTGAAACAAAGGGCGAGAAACAGAGGGGCTGAAACAGAGGGCGAGAAACAGAGGGGCAGATACAGAAGGCGAGAAACAGAGGGGCTGAAACAGAGAGGCTGAAACAGAGAGCGCGAAACAGAGGGGCTGAAACAGAGGGCGAGAAACAGAGAGGATGAAACAGAGGTCGAGAAACAGAGTGCGAGATGAGAGGTGCTGAAACAGAGGGTCTGAACCAGAGTGGCTGAAACAGAGGGTCTGATACAGAGGGCGAGAAACAGAGGGGCTGAAAAAGAGGGCGAAAAACAGAGGGGCTGAAACAGAGGGCGAGAAACAGAGGGGCTGAAACAGATGGTGAGAAACAGAGGGCCAGAAACAGAGGGTGAGAAACAGAGGGGCTGAAACAGAGGGGCTGAATCAGAGGGGCTGAAACAGAGGGCGAGAAACAGAGGGGCTGAAACAGAGGGCGAGAAACAGAGGGGCTGAAACAGATGGTGAGAAACAGAGGGCCAGAAACAGAGGGTGAGAAACAGAGGGGCTGAAACAGAGGGGCTGAATCAGAGGGGCTGAAACAGAGGGCGAGACACAGAGGGGCTGAAACAGAGGGCGAGAAACAGAGGTGCTGAAACAGAGGGTCTGAACCAGAGTGGCTGAAACAGAGGGTCTGATACAGAGGGCGAGAAACAGAGGGGCTGAAAAAGAGGGCGAAAAACAGAGGGGCTGAAACAGAGGGCGAGAAACAGAGGGGCTGAAACAGATGGTGAGAAACAGAGGGCCAGAAACAGAGGGTGAGAAACAGAGGGGCTGAAACAGAGGGGCTGAAACAGAGGGGCTGAATCAGAGGGGCTGAATCAGAGGGGCTGAAACAGAGGGTGAGAAACAGAGGGACTGAAAAAGAGGGGCTGAAACAGAGGGGCTGAAACAGAGGGCGAGAAACAGAGGGGCTGAATCAGAGGGGCTGAATCAGTGGGGCTGAATCAGAGGGGCTGAAACAGAGGGCGAGAAACAGTGGGGCTGAAACAGAGGGGCTGAAACAGACAGGCTGAAACAGAGGGGCTGAATCAGAGGGCGAGAAACAGAAGGGCTGAAACAGATGGCGAGAAACAGAGGGGCTGAAACAGAGGGCGAGAAACAGAGGGGCTGAATCAGAGGGGCTGAAACAGTGGGGCTGAAACAGAGGGGCTGAAACAGAGGGGCTGAATCAGAGGGGCTGAAACAGAGGGTCTGAAACAGAGAGTGCGAAACAGAGGGGCTGAAACAGAGGGCGAGAAACAGAGGGGCTGAAACAGAGGCCGAGAAACAGAGGGGCTGAATCAGAGGGACTGAAACAGAGGGTCTGAATCAGCGGGGCTGAAACAGAGGGAGAGAAACAGAGGGGCTGAAACAGAAGGCAAGAAACAGAAGGGCTGAAACAGAGGGGCTGAAACAGAGAGTGCGAAACAGAGGGGCTGAAACAGAGGGCGAGAAACAGAGGGGCTGAAACAGAGGCCGAGAAACAGAGGGGCTGAATCAGAGGGACTGAAACAGAGGGGCTGAAACAGAGGGGCTGAAACAGAGGGGTTGAAACAGAGGGCGAGAAACAGAGGGCTGAAACAGAGAGCGAGAAACAGAGGGGCTGATACAGAGGGGCTGATACAGAAGGGCTGAAACAGAGGGGCTGAAACAGAGGGAGAGGAACAGAGGGGCTGAATCAGAGGGACTGAAACAGAGGGGCTGAATCAGCGGGGCTGAAGCAGAGGGCGAGAAACAGAGAGGCTGAAACAGAGGGCGAGAAACAGAGGGGCAGAAACAGAAGGCGAGAAACAGAGGGGCTGAAACAGTGGGGCTGAAACAGAGAGCGCGAAACAGAGGGGCTGAAACAGAGGGCGAGAAACAGAGGGGCTGAAACAGAGGGCGAGAAACAGAGGGGCTGAAACAGAGGGGCTGAAACAGAGTGGCTGAAATTGAGGGTCTGATACAGAGGGCGAGAAACAGAGGGGCTGAAACAGAGGGCGAAAAACAGAGGGGCTGAAACAGAGGTCGAGAAACAGAGGGGCTGAAACAGAGGGCGAGAAACAGAGTGGCTGAATCAGAGAGGCTGTAACAGAGGTCTAGAAACTGAGGGGCTGAAACAGAGGGCGAGAAACAGAGGCGCTGATACAGAGGGGCTGAAACAGAGTGGCTGAAACAGAGGGGCTGAAACAGATGGCGAGAAACAGAGTGGCTGAAACAGAGGGCGAGAAACAGAGGGGCTGAAACAGAGGGGCGGGAAACAGAGGGGCTGAATCAGAGGGGCTGAATCAGAGGGGCTGAATCAGAGGGGCTGAATCAGAGGGGCTGAAACAGAGGGTGAGAAACAGAGGGGCTGAAACAGAGGGGCTGAAACAGAGGGGCTGAATCAGAGGGGCAGAATCAGAGGGGCTGAATCAGAGGGGCTGAAACAGAGGGCGAGAAACAGAGGGGTTGAAACAGAGGTCGAGAAACAGAGGGGCTGAAACAGAGGGGATGATACTGAGGTGCTGAAACACAGAGCCTGAAACAGAGGGCGAGAAAGCGAGGGGCTGAAACAGAGGGCGAAAAACAGAGGGGCTGAAACAGAGGGCGAGAAACAGAGCGTGAGAAACAGAGGGCGAGAAACAGAGGGGATGAAACAGAGGGGCTGAAATGGAGGGGCTGAAACAGAGGGGCTGAAAGAGAGGGGCTGAATCAGAGGGGCTGAAACAGAGGTGCTGAATCAGCGGGGCTGAAACAGAGGGCAAGAAACAGAGGGGCTGAAACAGAGGGCGAGAAACAGAGGGGCTGAAACAGAGGGGAAGAAACAGAGGGGCTGAAACAGAGGGGCTGAAACAGAGGGTCTGAATCAGAGGGACTGAAACAGAGCGCGAGAAACAGAGAGGGCTGAAACAGAGAGCGCGAAACAGAGGGGCTGAAACAGAGGGCGAGAAACAGAGGGGCTGAAACAGAGGGGCTGAAACAGAGTGTCTAAATCAGAGGGGCTGAAACAGAGGGCGAGAAACAGAGGGACTGAAACAGAGGGCGAGAAACAGAGGGGCTGAAACAGATGGGCTGAAACAGAGGGGCTGAAACAGAGGGGCTGAAGCAGAGGGCGAGAAACAGAGGGGCTGAAACAGAGAGCGTGAAACAGAGGGGCTGAATCAGAGGGGCTGAATCAGAGGGGCTGAAACAGATGGGCTGAATACGAGGGCGAGAAACAGAGGGGCTGAAACAGAGGGCGAGAAACAGAGGGGCTGAAACAGAGGGGCTGAAACAGAGGGGCTGAAACAGAGGGCGAGAAACAGAGGGGCTGGAACAGATGGCGAGAAACAGAGGGGCTAAATCAGAGGGGCTGGAACAGAGGGCGAGAAACAGAGGGGCTGAAACAGAGGGCGAGAAACAGAGGGGCTGAAACAGAGGGGCTGAAACAGAGGGGCTGAAACAGAGGAGCAAAAACAGAGGGGCTGAAACAGAGGGCGAGAAACAGAGGGTCTGAAACAGAGGACGAGAAACAGAGGGGCTGAAACAGAGGGGGTGAATCAGAGGGGCTGATTCAGTGGGGCTGAAACAGAGGGGCTGAATCAGAGGGCTGAAACAGAGGGCGAGAAACAGAGGGGCTGAAACAGAGTGGCTGAAACAGAGAGTGTGGAGCAGAGGGGCTGAAACAGAGGGCGAGAAACAGAGGGGCTGAAACAGAGGGGCTGAAACAGAGGGTCTGAATCAGAGGGACTGAAACAGAGCGCGAGAAACAGAGAGGGCTGAAACAGAGAGCGCGAAACAGAGGGGCTGAAACAGAGGGCGAGAAACAGAGGGGCTGAAACAGAGGGGCTGAAACAGAGTGTCTAAATCAGAGGGGCTGAAACAGAGGGCGAGAAACAGAGGGGCTGAAACAGAGGGCGAGAAACAGAGGGGCTGAAACAGATGGGCTGAAACAGAGGGGCTGAAACAGAGGGGCTGAAGCAGAGGGCGAGAAACAGAGGGGCTGAAACAGAGAGCGTGAAACAGAGGGGCTGAATCAGAGGGGCTGAATCAGAGGGGCTGAAACAGATGGGCTGAATACGAGGGCGAGAAACAGAGGGGCTGAAACAGAGGGCGAGAAACAGAGGGGCTGAAACAGAGGGGCTGAAACAGAGGGGCTGAAACTGAGGGTGAGAAACAGAGGGGCTGAAACAGAGGGCGAGAAACAGAGGGGCTGCAACAGATGGCGAGAAACAGAGGGGCTAAATCAGAGGGGCTGGAACAGAGGGCGAGAAACAGAGGGGCTGAAACAGAGGGCGAGAAACAGAGGGGCTGAAACAGAGGGGCTGAAACAGAGGGGCTGAAACAGAGGAGCAAAAACAGAGGGGCTGAAACAGAGGGCGAGAAACAGAGGGGCTGAAACAGAGGACGAGAAACAGAGGGGCTGAAACAGAGGGGGTGAATCAGAGGGGCTGATTCAGTGGGGCTGAAACAGAGGGGCTGAATCAGAGGGCTGAAACAGAGGGCGAGAAACAGAGGGGCTGAAACAGAGTGGCTGAAACAGAGAGTGTGAAACAGAGGGGCTGAAACAGAGGGCGAGAAACAGAGGGGCTGAAACAGAGGGGCTGAAACAGAGGGACTAAATCAGAGGGGCTGAAACAGAAGGCGAGAAACAGAGGGGCTGAAACAGAGGGGCTGAAACAAAGGGCGAGGAACAGAGGGGCTGAAACAGAGGGCGAGAAACAGAGGGGCTGATACAGAGGGGCTGAAACAGAAGGGCTGAAACAGAGGGGCTGAAACAGAGGGCGAGAATCAGAGGGGCTGAATCAGGGGGGCTGAAACAGAGGGGCTGAATCAGCGGGGCTGAAACAGAGGGCGAGAAACAGAGGGGCTGAAACAGAGGGCGAGAAACAGAGGGGCAGAAACAGAGGGCGAGAAACAGAGGGGCCGAAACAGAGGGGCTGAAACAGAGAGCGCGAAACAGAGGGGCTGAAACAGAGGGCTAGAAACAGAGAGGCTGAAACAGAGGGCGAGATACAGAGGGCGAGAAACAGAGGGGCTGAAACAGAGGGGCTGAAACAGAGTGGCTGAAACAGAGGGTCTGATACAAAGGGCGAGAAACAGAGGGGCTGAAACAGAGGGCGAAAAACAGAGGGGCTGAAACAGAGGGCGAGAAACAGACGGTGAGAAACAGAGGGCGAGAAACAGAGGGGCTGAAACAGAGGGGCTGAAACAGAGGGGCTGAAACAGAGGGGCTGAATCAGAGGGGCTGAAACAGTGGGCGAGAAACGGAGGGGCTGAAACAGAGGGCGAGAAACAGAGGGGCTGAAACAGAGGGCAAGAAACAGAGAGGCTGAAACAGAGGGGCTGAAACAGAGAGCGAGAAACAGAGGGGCTGAATCAGAGGGGCTGAATCAGAGGGGCTGAACCAGCGGGGCTGAAAACGAGGGCGAGAAACAGAGGGGCTGAAACAGAGGGGCTGAAACAGTGGGACTGAAACAGAGCGCGAGAAACAGAGGTGCTGAAACAGAGAGCGCGAAACAGAGGGGCTGAAACAGAGGGCGAGAAACAGAAGGGCTGAAACAGAGGGGCTGAAACAGAGGGTCTAAATCAGAGGGGCTGAAACAGAGGGCGAGAAACAGAGGGGCTGAAACAGAGGGCGAGAAACAGAGTGGCTGTAACAGAAGGGCTGAAACAGACGGGCTGAAACAGAGGGGCTGAAACAGAGGGCGAGAAACAGAGGGGCTGAAACAGAGGGCAAGAAACAGAGAGGCTGAAACAGACGGGCTGAAACAGAGAGCGAGAAACAGAGGGGCTGAATCAGAGGGGCTGAATCAGAGTGGCTGAAACAGAGAGTGCGAAACAGAGGGGCTGAAACAGAGGGCGAGAAACAGAGGGGCTGAAACAGAGGGGCTGAAACAGAGGGACTAAATCAGAGGGGCTGAAACAGAAGGCGAGAAACAGAGGGGCTCAAACAGAGGGGCTGAAACAAAAGGGCTGAAACAGAGGGGCTGAAACAGAGGGCGAGAATCAGAGGGGCTGAATCAGGGGGGCTGAAACAGAGGGGCTGAATCAGCGGGGCTGAAACAGAGGGCGAGAAACAGAGGGGCTGAAACAGAGGGGCTGAAACAGAAGGGCTGAAACAGAGGGGCTGAAACAGAGGGCGAGAATCAGAGGGGCTGAAACAGAGGGCGAGAAACAGAGGGGCTGATACAGAGGGGCTGAAACAGAAGGGCTGAAACAGAGGGGCTGAAACAGAGGGCGAGAATCAGAGGGGCTGAATCAGGGGGGCTGAAACAGAGGGGCTGAATCAGCGGGGCTGAAACAGAGGGCGAGAAACAGAGGGGCTGAAACAGAGGGCGAGAAACAGAGGGGCAGAAACAGTGGGCGAGAAACAGAGGGGCTGAAACAGAGAGCGCAAAACAGAGGGGCTGAAACAGAGGGCTAGAAACAGAGAGGCTTAAACAGAGGGCGAGAAACAGAGGGCGAGAAACAGAGGGGCTGAAACAGATGGGCCGAAACAGAGTGGCTGAAACAGAGGGTCTGATACTGAGGGCGAGAAACAGAGGGGCTGAAACAGAGGGCGAAAAACAGAGGGGCTGAACCAGAGGGCGAGAAACAGACGGTGAGAAACAGAGGGCGAGAAACAGAGGGGCTGAAACAGAGGGGCTGAAACAGAGGGGCTGAAACAGAGGGGCTGAAACAGAGGGGCTGAATCAGAGGGGCTGAAACAGAGGGGCTGAATCAGAGGGGCTGAAACAGTGGGCGAGAAACGGAGGGGCTGAAACAGAGGGGCTGAAACAGAGGCGCTGACAAAGAGGGCGAGAAACAGAGGGGCTGAAACAGTGGGGCTGAAACAGAGGGGCTGAAACAGAGGGGTAAAACAGAGAGGCTGAAACAGAGGGCGAGAAACAGAGGGGCTGAAACAGAGGGCGAGAAACAGAGGGGCTGAAACAGAGGCCGAGAAACTGAGGTGCTGAAACAGAGGGCGAGAAACAGAGGGTGAGAAACAGAGCGCGAGAAACAGTGGGGCTGAAACAGAGGGCAAGAAACAGAGAGGCTGAAACAGAGGGGCTGAAACAGAGAGCGAGAAACAGAGGGGCTGAATCAGAGGGGCTGAATCAGAGGGGCTGAAACTGCGGAGCTGAATACGAGGGCGAGAAACAGAGGGGCTGAAACAGAGGGCTAGAAACAGAGGGGCTGAAACAGAGGGGCTGAAACAGAGGGGCTGAAACAGAGGGCGAGAAACAGAGGGGCTGAAACAGAGGGCGAGAAACAGAGGGGCTGAAACAGATGGCGAGAATCAGAGGGGCTAAATCAGAGGGGCTGAAACAGAGGGGCTGAATCAGAGGGGCTGAAACAGAGGGCGAGAAACAGAGGGGCTGAAACAGAGGGCGAGAAACAGAGGGGCTAAAACAGAGGGGCTGAAACAGAGGGTGAGAAACAGAGGGGCTGAAACAGAGCGCGAGAAACAGAGGGGCAGAAACAGAGGGTGAGAAACAGAGGGGCTGAAACAGAGTGGCTGAAACAGAGAGTGCGAAACAGAGGGGCTGAAACAGAGGGCGAGAAACAGAGGGGCTGAAACAGATGGGCTGAAACAGAAGGACTAAATCAGAGGGGCTGAAACAGAGGGCGAGAAACAGAGGGGCTGAAACAGAAGGCGAGAAACAGAGGGGCTGAAACAGAGGGACTTAAGCAAAGGGCGAGAAACAGAGGGGCTGAAACAGAGGGGCTGAAACAGAAGGGCTGAAACAGAGGGCCTGAAACAGAGGGCGAGAATCAGAGGGGCTGAATCAGAGGGGCTGAAACAGAGGGGCTGAATCAGCGGGGCTGAAACAAAGGGCGAGAAACAGAGGGGCTGAAACAGAGGGCGAGAAACAGAGGGGCAGATACAGAAGGCGAGAAACAGAGGGGCTGAAACAGAGAGGCTGAAACAGAGAGCGCGAAACAGAGGGGCTGAAACAGAGGGCGAGAAACAGAGAGGATGAAACAGAGGTCGAGAAACAGAGTGCGAGATGAGAGGTGCTGAAACAGAGGGTCTGAACCAGAGTGGCTGAAACAGAGGGTCTGATACAGAGGGCGAGAAACAGAGGGGCTGAAAAAGAGGGCGAAAAACAGAGGGGCTGAAACAGAGGGCGAGAAACAGAGGGGCTGAAACAGATGGTGAGAAACAGAGGGCCAGAAACAGAGGGTGAGAAACAGAGGGGCTGAAACAGAGGGGCTGAATCAGAGGGGCTGAAACAGAGGGCGAGAAACAGAGGGGCTGAAACAGAGGGCGAGAAACAGAGGGGCTGAAACAGATGGTGAGAAACAGAGGGCCAGAAACAGAGGGTGAGAAACAGAGGGGCTGAAACAGAGGGGCTGAATCAGAGGGGCTGAAACAGAGGGCGAGAAACAGAGGGGCTGAAACAGAGGGCGAGAAACAGAGGTGCTGAAACAGAGGGTCTGAACCAGAGTGGCTGAAACAGAGGGTCTGATACAGAGGGCGAGAAACAGAGGGGCTGAAAAAGAGGGCGAAAAACAGAGGGGCTGAAACAGAGGGCGAGAAACAGAGGGGCTGAAACAGATGGTGAGAAACAGAGGGCCAGAAACAGAGGGTGAGAAACAGAGGGGCTGAAACAGAGGGGCTGAAACAGAGGGGCTGAATCAGAGGGGCTGAATCAGAGGGGCTGAAACAGAGGGTGAGAAACAGAGGGACTGAAAAAGAGGGGCTGAAACAGAGGGGCTGAAACAGAGGGCGAGAAACAGAGGGGCTGAATCAGAGGGGCTGAATCAGTGGGGCTGAATCAGAGGGGCTGAAACAGAGGGCGAGAAACAGTGGGGCTGAAACAGAGGGGCTGAAACAGACAGGCTGAAACAGAGGGGCTGAATCAGAGGGCGAGAAACAGAAGGGCTGAAACAGATGGCGAGAAACAGAGGGGCTGAAACAGAGGGCGAGAAACAGAGGGGCTGAATCAGAGGGGCTGAAACAGTGGGGCTGAAACAGAGGGGCTGAAACAGAGGGGCTGAATCAGAGGGGCTGAAACAGAGGGTCTGAAACAGAGAGTGCGAAACAGAGGGGCTGAAACAGAGGGCGAGAAACAGAGGGGCTGAAACAGAGGCCGAGAAACAGAGGGGCTGAATCAGAGGGACTGAAACAGAGGGTCTGAATCAGCGGGGCTGAAACAGAGGGAGAGAAACAGAGGGGCTGAAACAGAAGGCAAGAAACAGAAGGGCTGAAACAGAGGGGCTGAAACAGAGAGTGCGAAACAGAGGGGCTGAAACAGAGGGCGAGAAACAGAGGGGCTGAAACAGAGGCCGAGAAACAGAGGGGCTGAATCAGAGGGACTGAAACAGAGGGGCTGAAACAGAGGGGCTGAAACAGAGGGGTTGAAACAGAGGGCGAGAAACAGAGGGCTGAAACAGAGAGCGAGAAACAGAGGGGCTGATACAGAGGGGCTGATACAGAAGGGCTGAAACAGAGGGGCTGAAACAGAGGGAGAGGAACAGAGGGGCTGAATCAGAGGGACTGAAACAGAGGGGCTGAATCAGCGGGGCTGAAGCAGAGGGCGAGAAACAGAGAGGCTGAAACAGAGGGCGAGAAACAGAGGGGCAGAAACAGAAGGCGAGAAACAGAGGGGCTGAAACAGTGGGGCTGAAACAGAGAGCGCGAAACAGAGGGGCTGAAACAGAGGGCGAGAAACAGAGGGGCTGAAACAGAGGGCGAGAAACAGAGGGGCTGAAACAGAGGGGCTGAAACAGAGTGGCTGAAATTGAGGGTCTGATACAGAGGGCGAGAAACAGAGGGGCTGAAACAGAGGGCGAAAAACAGAGGGGCTGAAACAGAGGTCGAGAAACAGAGGGGCTGAAACAGAGGGCGAGAAACAGAGTGGCTGAATCAGAGAGGCTGTAACAGAGGTCTAGAAACTGAGGGGCTGAAACAGAGGGCGAGAAACAGAGGCGCTGATACAGAGGGGCTGAAACAGAGTGGCTGAAACAGAGGGGCTGAAACAGATGGCGAGAAACAGAGTGGCTGAAACAGAGGGCGAGAAACAGAGGGGCTGAAACAGAGGGGCGGGAAACAGAGGGGCTGAATCAGAGGGGCTGAATCAGAGGGGCTGAATCAGAGGGGCTGAATCAGAGGGGCTGAAACAGAGGGTGAGAATCAGAGGGGCTGAAACAGAGGGGCTGAAACAGAGGGGCTGAATCAGAGGGGCAGAATCAGAGGGGCTGAATCAGAGGGGCTGAAACAGAGGGCGAGAAACAGAGGGGTTGAAACAGAGGTCGAGAAACAGAGGGGCTGAAACAGAGGGGATGATACTGAGGTGCTGAAACACAGAGCCTGAAACAGAGGGCGAGAAAGCGAGGGGCTGAAACAGAGGGCGAAAAACAGAGGGGCTGAAACAGAGGGCGAGAAACAGAGCGTGAGAAACAGAGGGCGAGAAACAGAGGGGATGAAACAGAGGGGCTGAAATGGAGGGGCTGAAACAGAGGGGCTGAAAGAGAGGGGCTGAATCAGAGGGGCTGAAACAGAGGTGCTGAATCAGCGGGGCTGAAACAGAGGGCAAGAAACAGAGGGGCTGAAACAGAGGGCGAGAAACAGAGGGGCTGAAACAGAGGGGAAGAAACAGAGGGGCTGAAACAGAGGGGCTGAAACAGAGGGTCTGAATCAGAGGGACTGAAACAGAGCACGAGAAACAGAGAGGGCTGAAACAGAGAGCGCGAAACAGAGGGGCTGAAACAGAGGGC
The DNA here is from genome assembly GCF_047496795.1 of Chiloscyllium punctatum. Classification (NCBI taxonomy): domain Eukaryota; kingdom Metazoa; phylum Chordata; class Chondrichthyes; order Orectolobiformes; family Hemiscylliidae; genus Chiloscyllium; species Chiloscyllium punctatum. The sequence continues at coordinate 784,622 of NW_027309791.1, forward strand.
GAGAAACAGAGGGGCTGAAACAGAGGGGCTGAAACAGAGTGTCTAAATCAGAGGGGCTGAAACAGAGGGCGAGAAACAGAGGGACTGAAACAGAGGGCGAGAAACAGAGGGGCTGAAACAGATGGGCTGAAACAGAGGGGCTGAAACAGAGGGGCTGAAGCAGAGGGCGAGAAACAGAGGGGCTGAAACAGAGAGCGTGAAACAGAGGGGCTGAATCAGAGGGGCTGAATCAGAGGGGCTGAAACAGATGGGCTGAATACGAGGGCGAGAAACAGAGGGGCTGAAACAGAGGGCGAGAAACAGAGGGGCTGAAACAGAGGGGCTGAAACAGAGGGGCTGAAACAGAGGGCGAGAAACAGAGGGGCTGGAACAGATGGCGAGAAACAGAGGGGCTAAATCAGAGGGGCTGGAACAGAGGGCGAGAAACAGAGGGGCTGAAACAGAGGGCGAGAAACAGAGGGGCTGAAACAGAGGGGCTGAAACAGAGGGGCTGAAACAGAGGAGCAAAAACAGAGGGGCTGAAACAGAGGGCGAGAAACAGAGGGTCTGAAACAGAGGACGAGAAACAGAGGGGCTGAAACAGAGGGGGTGAATCAGAGGGGCTGATTCAGTGGGGCTGAAACAGAGGGGCTGAATCAGAGGGCTGAAACAGAGGGCGAGAAACAGAGGGGCTGAAACAGAGTGGCTGAAACAGAGAGTGTGAAACAGAGGGGCTGAAACAGAGGGCGAGAAACAGAGGGGCTGAAACAGAGGGGCTGAAACAGAGGGACTAAATCAGAGGGGCTGAAACAGAAGGCGAGAAACAGAGGGGCTGAAACAGAAGGGCTGAAACAAAGGGCGAGGAACAGAGGGGCTGAAACAGAGGGCGAGAAACAGAGGGGCTGATACAGAGGGGCTGAAACAGAAGGGCTGAAACAGAGGGGCTGAAACAGAGGGCAAGAAACAGAGGGGCTGAAACAGAGGGCGAGAAACAGAGGGGCTGAAACAGAGGGGAAGAAACAGAGGGGCTGAAACAGAGGGGCTGAAACAGAGGGTCTGAATCAGAGGGACTGAAACAGAGCGCGAGAAACAGAGAGGGCTGAAACAGAGAGCGCGAAACAGAGGGGCTGAAACAGAGGGCGAGAAACAGAGGGGCTGAAACAGAGGGGCTGAAACAGAGTGTCTAAATCAGAGGGGCTGAAACAGAGGGCGAGAAACAGAGGGGCTGAAACAGAGGGCGAGAAACAGAGGGGCTGAAACAGATGGGCTGAAACAGAGGGGCTGAAACAGAGGGGCTGAAGCAGAGGGCGAGAAACAGAGGGGCTGAAACAGAGAGCGTGAAACAGAGGGGCTGAATCAGAGGGGCTGAATCAGAGGGGCTGAAACAGATGGGCTGAATACGAGGGCGAGAAACAGAGGGGCTGAAACAGAGGGCGAGAAACAGAGGGGCTGAAACAGAGGGGCTGAAACAGAGGGGCTGAAACTGAGGGTGAGAAACAGAGGGGCTGAAACAGAGGGCGAGAAACAGAGGGGCTGCAACAGATGGCGAGAAACAGAGGGGCTAAATCAGAGGGGCTGGAACAGAGGGCGAGAAACAGAGGGGCTGAAACAGAGGGCGAGAAACAGAGGGGCTGAAACAGAGGGGCTGAAACAGAGGGGCTGAAACAGAGGAGCAAAAACAGAGGGGCTGAAACAGAGGGCGAGAAACAGAGGGGCTGAAACAGAGGACGAGAAACAGAGGGGCTGAAACAGAGGGGGTGAATCAGAGGGGCTGATTCAGTGGGGCTGAAACAGAGGGGCTGAATCAGAGGGCTGAAACAGAGGGCGAGAAACAGAGGGGCTGAAACAGAGTGGCTGAAACAGAGAGTGTGAAACAGAGGGGCTGAAACAGAGGGCGAGAAACAGAGGGGCTGAAACAGAGGGGCTGAAACAGAGGGACTAAATCAGAGGGGCTGAAACAGAAGGCGAGAAACAGAGGGGCTGAAACAGAGGGGCTGAAACAAAGGGCGAGGAACAGAGGGGCTGAAACAGAGGGCGAGAAACAGAGGGGCTGATACAGAGGGGCTGAAACAGAAGGGCTGAAACAGAGGGGCTGAAACAGAGGGCGAGAATCAGAGGGGCTGAATCAGGGGGGCTGAAACAGAGGGGCTGAATCAGCGGGGCTGAAACAGAGGGCGAGAAACAGAGGGGCTGAAACAGAGGGCGAGAAACAGAGGGGCAGAAACAGAGGGCGAGAAACAGAGGGGCCGAAACAGAGGGGCTGAAACAGAGAGCGCGAAACAGAGGGGCTGAAACAGAGGGCTAGAAACAGAGAGGCTGAAACAGAGGGCGAGATACAGAGGGCGAGAAACAGAGGGGCTGAAACAGAGGGGCTGAAACAGAGTGGCTGAAACAGAGGGTCTGATACAAAGGGCGAGAAACAGAGGGGCTGAAACAGAGGGCGAAAAACAGAGGGGCTGAAACAGAGGGCGAGAAACAGACGGTGAGAAACAGAGGGCGAGAAACAGAGGGGCTGAAACAGAGGGGCTGAAACAGAGGGGCTGAAACAGAGGGGCTGAAACAGAGGGGCTGAATCAGAGGGGCTGAAACAGTGGGCGAGAAACGGAGGGGCTGAAACAGAGGGCGAGAAACAGAGGGGCTGAAACAGAGGGCAAGAAACAGAGAGGCTGAAACAGAGGGGCTGAAACAGAGAGCGAGAAACAGAGGGGCTGAATCAGAGGGGCTGAATCAGAGGGGCTGAACCAGCGGGGCTGAAAACGAGGGCGAGAAACAGAGGGGCTGAAACAGAGGGGCTGAAACAGTGGGACTGAAACAGAGCGCGAGAAACAGAGGTGCTGAAACAGAGAGCGCGAAACAGAGGGGCTGAAACAGAGGGCGAGAAACAGAAGGGCTGAAACAGAGGGGCTGAAACAGAGGGTCTAAATCAGAGGGGCTGAAACAGAGGGCGAGAAACAGAGGGGCTGAAACAGAGGGCGAGAAACAGAGTGGCTGTAACAGAAGGGCTGAAACAGACGGGCTGAAACAGAGGGGCTGAAACAGAGGGCGAGAAACAGAGGGGCTGAAACAGAGGGCAAGAAACAGAGAGGCTGAAACAGAGGGGCTGAAACAGAGAGCGAGAAACAGAGGGGCTGAATCAGAGGGGCTGAATCAGAGTGGCTGAAACAGAGAGTGCGAAACAGAGGGGCTGAAACAGAGGGCGAGAAACAGAGGGGCTGAAACAGAGGGGCTGAAACAGAGGGACTAAATCAGAGGGGCTGAAACAGAAGGCGAGAAACAGAGGGGCTCAAACAGAGGGGCTGAAACAAAAGGGCTGAAACAGAGGGGCTGAAACAGAGGGCGAGAATCAGAGGGGCTGAATCAGGGGGGCTGAAACAGAGGGGCTGAATCAGCGGGGCTGAAACAGAGGGCGAGAAACAGAGGGGCTGAAACAGAGGGGCTGAAACAGAAGGGCTGAAACAGAGGGGCTGAAACAGAGGGCGAGAATCAGAGGGGCTGAAACAGAGGGCGAGAAACAGAGGGGCTGATACAGAGGGGCTGAAACAGAAGGGCTGAAACAGAGGGGCTGAAACAGAGGGCGAGAATCAGAGGGGCTGAATCAGGGGGGCTGAAACAGAGGGGCTGAATCAGCGGGGCTGAAACAGAGGGCGAGAAACAGAGGGGCTGAAACAGAGGGCGAGAAACAGAGGGGCAGAAACAGTGGGCGAGAAACAGAGGGGCTGAAACAGAGAGCGCAAAACAGAGGGGCTGAAACAGAGGGCTAGAAACAGAGAGGCTTAAACAGAGGGCGAGAAACAGAGGGCGAGAAACAGAGGGGCTGAAACAGAGGGGCTGAAACAGAGTGGCTGAAACAGAGGGTCTGATACTGAGGGCGAGAAACAGAGGGGCTGAAACAGAGGGCGAAAAACAGAGGGGCTGAACCAGAGGGCGAGAAACAGACGGTGAGAAACAGAGGGCGAGAAACAGAGGGGCTGAAACAGAGGGGCTGAAACGGAGGGGCTGAAACAGAGGGGCTGAAACAGAGGGGCTGAATCAGAGGGGCTGAAACAGAGGGGCTGAATCAGAGGGGCTGAAACAGTGGGCGAGAAACGGAGGGGCTGAAACAGAGGGGCTGAAACAGAGGCGCTGACAAAGAGGGCGAGAAACAGAGGGGCTGAAACAGTGGGGCTGAAACAGAGGGGCTGAAACAGAGGGGTAAAACAGAGGGGCTGAAACAGAGGGCGAGAAACAGAGGGGCTGAAACAGAGGGCGAGAAACAGAGGGGCTGAAACAGAGGCCGAGAAACTGAGGTGCTGAAACAGAGGGCGAGAAACAGAGGGTGAGAAACAGAGCGCGAGAAACAGTGGGGCTGAAACAGAGGGCAAGAAACAGAGAGGCTGAAACAGAGGGGCTGAAACAGAGAGCGAGAAACAGAGGGGCTGAATCAGAGGGGCTGAATCAGAGGGGCTGAAACTGCGGAGCTGAATACGAGGGCGAGAAACAGAGGGGCTGAAACAGAGGGCTAGAAACAGAGGGGCTGAAACAGAGGGGCTGAAACAGAGGGGCTGAAACAGAGGGCGAGAAACAGAGGGGCTGAAACAGAGGGCGAGAAACAGAGGGGCTGAAACAGATGGCGAGAATCAGAGGGGCTAAATCAGAGGGGCTGAAACAGAGGGCGAGAAACAGAGGGGCTGAAACAGAGGGCGAGAAACAGAGGGGCTGAAACAGAGGGGCTGAAACAGAGGGGCTGAAACAGAGCGTGAGAAACAGAGGGGCTGAAAAAGAGGGGCTGAATCAGAGGGGCTGATTCAGAGGGGCTGAAACAGAGGGGCTGAAAACGAGGGCGAGAAACAGAGGGGCTGAAACAGAGGGCGAGAAACAGAGGGGCTGAAACAGAGGGGCTGAAACAGAGGGCGAGAAACAGAGGGTCTGAAACAGAGGGCGAGAAACAGAGGGGCTGAAACAGATCGCGAGAATCAGAGGGGCTAAATCAGAGGGGCTGAAACAGAGGGCGAGAAACAGAGTGGCCGAAACAGAGGGCGAGAAACAGAGGGGCTGAAACAGAGGGGCTGAAACAGAGGGGCTGAAACAGAGGGGATAAAACAGAGCGCGAGAAACAGAGGGGCTGAAAAAGAGGGGCTGAATCGTAGGGGCTGATTCAGAGGGGCTGAAACAGAGGGGCTGAAACAGAGGGGCTGAAACAGAGGGGCTGAAACAGAGGGCGAGAAACAGAGTGGCTGAAACAGAGGGCGAGAAACAGAGGGGCTGATACAGAGGGGCTGAAACAGAAGGGCTGAAACAGAGGGGCTGAAACAGAGGGCAAGAATCAGAGTGGCTGAATCAGGGGGGCTGAAACAGAGGGGCTGAATCAGCGGGGCTGAAACAGAGGGCGAGAAACAGACGGTGAGAAACAGAGGGCGAGAAACAGAGGGGTGAAACAGAGGGGCTGAAACAGAGGGGCTGAAACAGAGGGGCTGAATCAGAGGGGCTGAAACAGAGGGGCTGAATCACAGGGGCTGAAACAGTGGGCGAGAAACGGAGGGGCTGAAACAGAGGGGCTGAAACAGAGGCGCTGACAAAGAGGGCGAGAAACAGAGGGGCTGAAACAGTGGGGCTGAAACAGAGGTGCTGAAACAGAGGGGCTAAAACAGAGGGGCTGAAACAGAGGGCGAGAAACAGAGGGGCTGAAACAGAGGACGAGAAACAGAGAGGCTGAAACAGAGGGGCTGAAACAGAGAGCGAGAAACAGAGGGGCTGAATCAGAGGGGCTGAATCAGAGGGGCTGAAACAGCGGGGCTGAAAACGAGGGCGAGAAACAGAAGGGCTGAAACAGAGGGCGAGAAACAGAGGGGCTGAAACAGAGGGCGAGAAACAGAGGGGCTGAAACTGATGGCGAGAAACAGAGGGGCTAAATCAGAGGGGCTGAAACAGAGGGCGAGAAACAGAGGGGCTGGAACAGATGGCGAGAAACAGAGGGGCTAAATCAGAGGGGCTGGAACAGTGGGCGAGAAACAGAGGGGCTGAAACAGAGGGCGAGAAACAGAGGGGCTGAAACAGAGGGGCTGAAACAGAGGGGCTGAAACAGAGGAGCAAAAACAGAGGGGCTGAAACAGAGGGCGAGAAACAGAGGGGCTGAAACAGAGGACGAGAAACAGAGGGGCTGAAACAGAGGGGGTGAATCAGAGGGGCTGATTCAGAGGGACTGAAACAGAGGGGCTGAATCAGAGGGGCTGAAACAGAGGGCGAGAAACAGAGGGGCTGAAACAGAGTGGCTGAAAAAGAGAGTGCGACACAGAGGGGCTGAAACAGAGAGTGCGAAACAGAGGGGCTGAAACAGAGGGCCTGAAACAGAGGGACTAAATCAGAGGGGCTGAAACAGAAGGCGAGAAACAGAGGGGCTGAAACAGAGGGGCTGAAACAAAGGGCGAGGAACAGAGGGGCTGAAACAGAGGGCGAGAAACAGAGGGGCTGATACAGAGGGGCTGAAACAGAAGGGCTGAAACAGAGGGGCTGAAACAGAGGGCGAGAATCAGAGGGGCTGAATCAGGGGGGCTGAAACAGAGGGGCTGAATCAGCGGGGCTGAAACAGAGGGCGAGAAACAGAGGGGCTGAAACAGAGGGCGAGAAACAGAGGGGCAGAAACAGAGGGCGAAAAACAGAGGGGCCAAAACAGAGGGGCTGAAACAGAGAGCGTGAAACAGAGGGGCTGAAACAGAGGGCTAGAAACAGAGAGGCTGAAACAGAGGGCGAGAAACAGAGGGCGAGAAACAGAGGGGCTGAAACAGAGGGGCTGAAACAGAGTGGCTGAAACAGAGGGTCTGATACAGAGGGCGAGAAACAGAGGGGCTGAAACAGAGGGCGAAAAACAGAGGGGCTGAAACAGAGGGCGAGAAACAGACGGTGAGAAACAGAGGGCGAGAAACAGAGGGGCTGAAACAGAGGGGCTGAAACAGAGGGGCTGAAACAGAGGGGCTGAATCAGAGGGGCTGAAACAGTGGGCGAGAAACGGAGGGGCTGAAACAGAGGGCGAGAAACTGAGGGGCTGAAACAGAGGGCAAGAAACAGAGAGGCTGAAACAGAGGGGCTGAAACAGAGAGCGAGAAACAGAGGGTCTGAATCAGAGGGGCTGAATCAGAGGGCGAGAAACAGAGGGGCTGAAACAGAGGGGCTGAAACAGTGGGCGAGAAACAGAGGAGCTGAAACAGAGGGCGAGAAACAGAGGGGCTGAAACAGAGGGGCTGAAACAGAGGGGCTGAAACAGAGGAGCAAAAACAGAGGGGCTGAAACAGAGGGCGAGAAACAGAGGGGCTGAAACAGAGGACGAGAAACAGAGGGGCTGAAACAGAGGGGGTGAATCAGAGGGGCTGATTCAGAGGGGCTGAAACAGAGGGGCTGAATCAGAGGGGCTGAAACAGAGGGCGAGAAACAGAGGGGCTGAAACAGAGTGGCTGAAAAAGAGAGTGCGACACAGAGGGGCTGAAACAGAGGGCGAGAAACAGAGGGGCTGAAACAGAGGGCCTGAAACAGAGGGACTAAATCAGAGGGGCTGAAACAGAAGGCGAGAAACAGAGGGGCTGAAACAGTGGGGCTGAAACAAAGGGCGAGGAACAGAGGGGCTGAAACAGAGGGGGAGAAACAGAGGGGCTGATACAGAGGGGCTGAAACAGAAGGGCTGAAACAGAGGGGCTGAAACAGAGGGCGAGAATCAGAGGGGCTGAATCAGGGGGGCTGAAACAGAGGGGCTGAATCAGCGGGGCTGAAACAGAGGGCGAGAAACAGAGGGGCTGAAACAGAGGGCGAGAAACAGAGGGGCAGAAACAGAGGGCGAGAAACAGAGGGGCCGAAACAGAGGGGCTGAAACAGAGAGCGTGAAACAGAGGGGCTGAAACAGAGGGCTAGAAACAGAGAGGCTGAAACAGAGGGGCTGAAACAGAGGGGCTGAAACAGAGGGGCTGAATCAGAGGGGCTGAATCAGAGGGGCTGAAACAGAGGGGCTGAAACAGAGAGGCTGAAACAGAGGGGCTGAATCAGAGGGGCTGAAACAGTGGGCGAGAAACGGAGGGGCTGAAACAGAGGGCGAGAAACAGAGGGGCTGAAACAGAGGGCAAGAAACAGAGAGGCTGAAACAGAGGGGCTGAAACAGAGAGCGAGAAACAGAGGGGCTGAATCAGAGGGGCTGAATCAGAGGGGCTGAACCAGCGGGGCTGAAAACGAGGGCGAGAAACAGAGGGGCTGAAACAGAGGGGCTGAAACAGAGGGACTGAAACAGAGCGCGAGAAACAGAGGGGCTGAAACAGAGAGCGCGAAACAGAGGGGCTGAAACAGAGGGCGAGAAACAGAAGGGCTGAAACAGAGGGGCTGAAACAGAGGGTCTAAATCAGAGGGGCTGAAACAGAGGGCGAGAAACAGAGGGGCTGAAACAGAGGGCGAGAAACAGAGTGGCTGTAACAGAAGGGCTGAAACAGACGGGCTGAAACAGAGGGGCTGAAACAGAGGGCGAGAAACAGAGGGGCTGAAACAGAGGGCAAGAAACAGAGAGGCTGAAACAGAGGGTCTGAAACAGAGAGCGAGAAACAGAGGGGCTGAATCAGAGGGGCTGAATCAGAGTGGCTGAAACAGAGAGTGCGAAACAGAGGGGCTGAAACAGAGGGCGAGAAACAGAGGGGCTGAAACAGAGGGGCTGAAACAGAGGGACTAAATCAGAGGGGCTGAAACAGAAGGCGAGAAACAGAGGGGCTGAAACAGAGGGGCTGAAACAAAAGGGCTGAAACAGAGGGGCTGAAACAGAGGGCGAGAATCAGAGGGGCTGAATCAGGGGGGCTGAAACAGAGGGGCTGAATCAGCGGGGCTGAAACAGAGGGCGAGAAACAGAGGGGCTGAAACAGAGGGCGAGAAACAGAGGGGCTGATACAGAGGGGCTGAAACAGAAGGGCTGAAACAGAGGGGCTGAAACAGAGGGCGAGAATCAGAGAGGCTGAATCGGGGGGCTGAAACAGAGGGGCTGAATCAGCGGGGCTGAAACAGAGGGCGAGAAACAGAGGGGCAGAAACAGTGCGCGAGAAACAGAGGGGCTGAAACAGAGGGGCTGAAACAGAGAGCGCGAAACAGAGGGGCTGAAACAGAGGGCTAGAAACAGAGAGGCTAAAACAGAGGGCGAGAAACAGAGGGGGAGAAACAGAGGGGCTGAAACAGAGGGGCTGAAACAGAGTGGCTGAAACAGAGGGTCTGATACTGAGGGCGAGAAACAGAGGGGCTGAAACAGAGGGCGAAAAACAGAGGGGCTGAAACAGAGGGCGAGAAACAGACGGTGAGAAACAGAGGGCGAGAAACAGAGGGGCTGAAACAGAGGGGCTGAAACAGAGGGGCTGAAACAGAGGGGCTGAATCAGAGGGGCTGAAACAGAGGGGCTGAATCAGAGGGGCTGAAACAGTGGGCGAGAAACGGAGGGGCTGAAACAGAGGGGCTGAAACAGAGGCGCTGAAAAAGAGGGCGAGAAACAGAGGGGCTGAAACAGTGGGGTTGAAACAGAGGGGCTGAAACAGAGGGGCTAAAACAAAGGGGCTGAAACAGAGGGCGAGAAACAGAGGGGCTGAAACAGAGGGCGAGAAACCGAGGGGCTGAAACAGAGGCCGAGAAACAGAGGTGCTGAAACAGAGGGCGAGAAACAGAGGGTGAGAAACAGAGGGCGAGAAACAGAGGGGCTGAATCAGAGGGAAAGAAACAGAGGGGCTGAAACAGCGGGTCTGAAAACGAGGGGGAGAAACAGAGGGGCTGAAACAGAGGGGCTGAAACAGAGGGCGAGAAACAGAGGGGCTGAAACAGAGGGCGAGAATCAGAGGGGCTGAAACAGATGGCGAGAAACAGAGGGGCTAAATCAGAGGGGCTGAAACAGAGGGCGAGAAACAGAGGGGCTAAAACAGAGGGCGAGAAAGAGAGGGGCTGAAACAGAGGGGCTGAAACAGAGGGGCTGAAACAGAGCGCGAGAAACAGAGGGGCTGAAAAAGAGGGGCTGAATCAGAGGGGCTGATTCAGAGGGGCTGAAACAGAGGGGCTGAATCAGCGGGGCTGAAACAGAGGGCGAGAAACAGAGGGGCTGAAACAGACGGGCTGAAACAGAGGGGCTGAAACAGAGGGCGAGAAACAGAGGGGCTGAAACAGAGGGCAAGAAACAGAGAGGCTGAAACAGAGGGTCTGAAACAGAGAGCGAGAAACAGAGGGGCTGAATCAGAGGGGCTGAATCAGAGTGGCTGAAACAGAGAGTGCGAAACAGAGGGGCTGAAACAGAGGGCGAGAAACAGAGGGGCTGAAACAGAGGGGCTGAAACAGAGGGACTAAATCAGAGGGGCTGAAACAGAAGGCGAGAAACAGAGGGGCTGAAACAGAGGGGCTGAAACAAAAGGGCTGAAACAGAGGGGCTGAAACAGAGGGCGAGAATCAGAGGGGCTGAATCAGGGGGGCTGAAACAGAGGGGCTGAATCAGCGGGGCTGAAACAGAGGGCGAGAAACAGAGGGGCTGAAACAGAGGGCGAGAAACAGAGGGGCTGATACAGAGGGGCTGAAACAGAAGGGCTGAAACAGAGGGGCTGAAACAGAGGGCGAGAATCAGAGAGGCTGAATCGGGGGGCTGAAACAGAGGGGCTGAATCAGCGGGGCTGAAACAGAGGGCGAGAAACAGAGGGGCAGAAACAGTGCGCGAGAAACAGAGGGGCTGAAACAGAGGGGCTGAAACAGAGAGCGCGAAACAGAGGGGCTGAAACAGAGGGCTAGAAACAGAGAGGCTAAAACAGAGGGCGAGAAACAGAGGGGGAGAAACAGAGGGGCTGAAACAGAGGGGCTGAAACAGAGTGGCTGAAACAGAGGGTCTGATACTGAGGGCGAGAAACAGAGGGGCTGAAACAGAGGGCGAAAAACAGAGGGGCTGAAACAGAGGGCGAGAAACAGACGGTGAGAAACAGAGGGCGAGAAACAGAGGGGCTGAAACAGAGGGGCTGAAACAGAGGGGCTGAAACAGAGGGGCTGAATCAGAGGGGCTGAAACAGAGGGGCTGAATCAGAGGGGCTGAAACAGTGGGCGAGAAACGGAGGGGCTGAAACAGAGGGGCTGAAACAGAGGCGCTGAAAAAGAGGGCGAGAAACAGAGGGGCTGAAACAGTGGGGTTGAAACAGAGGGGCTGAAACAGAGGGGCTAAAACAAAGGGGCTGAAACAGAGGGCGAGAAACAGAGGGGCTGAAACAGAGGGCGAGAAACCGAGTGGCTGAAACAGAGGCCGAGAAACAGAGGTGCTGAAACAGAGGGCGAGAAACAGAGGGTGAGAAACAGAGGGCGAGAAACAGAGGGGCTGAATCAGAGGGAAAGAAACAGAGGGGCTGAAACAGCGGGTCTGAAAACGAGGGGGAGAAACAGAGGGGCTGAAACAGAGGGGCTGAAACAGAGGGCGAGAAACAGAGGGGCTGAAACAGAGGGCGAGAATCAGAGGGGCTGAAACAGATGGCGAGAAACAGAGGGGCTAAATCAGAGGGGCTGAAACAGAGGGCGAGAAACAGAGGGGCTAAAACAGAGGGCGAGAAAGAGAGGGGCTGAAACAGAGGGGCTGAAACAGAGGGGCTGAAACAGAGCGCGAGAAACAGAGGGGCTGAAAAAGAGGGGCTGAATCAGAGGGGCTGATTCAGAGGGGCTGAAACAGAGGGGCTGAATCAGCGGGGCTGAAACAGAGGGCGAGAAACAGAGGGGCTGAAACAGAGGGCGAGAAACAGAGGGGCTGATACAGAGGGGCTGAAACAGAAGGGCTGAAACAGAGGGGCTGAAACAGAGGGCGAGAATCAGAGTGGCTGAATCGGGGGGCTGAAACAGAGGGGCTGAATCAGCGGGGCTGAAACAGAGGGCGAGAAACAGAGGGGCTGAAACAGAGGGAGAAAAACAGAGGGGCTGAAACAGATGGCGAGAAACAGACGGTGAGAAACAGAGGGCGAGAAACAGAGGGGCTGAAACAGAGGGGCTGAAACAGAGGGGCTGAAATAGAGGGGCTGAAACAGAGGGGCTGAATCAGAAGGGCTGAAACAGAGGGGCTGAATCACAGGGGCTGAAACAGTGGGCGAGAAACGGAGGTGCTGAAACAGAGGGGCTGAAACAGAGGCGCTGACAAAGAGGGCGAGAAACAGAGGGGCTGAAACAGTGGGGCTGAAACAGAGGGGCTAAAACAGAGGGGCTGAAACAGAGGGCGAGAAACAGAGGGGCTGAAACAGAGGACGAGAAACAGAGGGGCTGAAACAGAGGCCGAGAAACAGAGGGGCTGAAACAGAGGGCGAGAAACAGAGGGTGAGAAACAGAGGGCGTGAAACAGAGGGGCTGAAACAGAGGGCAAGAAACAGAGAGGCTGAAACAGAGGGGCTGAAACTGAGAGAGAGAAACAGAGGGGCTGAATCAGAGGGGCTGAATCAGAGGGGCTGAAACAGCGGGGCTCAAAACGAGGGCGAGAAACAGAGGGGCTGAAACAGAGGGCGAGAAACAGAGGGGCTGAAACAGAGGGCGAGAAACAGAGGGGCTGAAACAGATGGCGAGAAACAGAGGGGCTAAATCAGAGGGGCTGAAACAGAGGGCGAGAAACAGAGGGGCTGAAACAGAGGGCGAGAAACAGAGGGGCTGAAACAGAGGGGCTGAAACAGAGGGGCTGAAACAGAGGGGCTGAAACAGAGTGGCTGAATCAGCGGGGCTGAAACAGAGGGCGAGAAACAGAGGGGCTGAAACAGAGGGCGAGAAACAGAGGGGCTGATACAGAGGGGCTGAAACAGAAGGGCTGAAACAGAGGGGCTGAAACTGAGGGCTAGAATCAGAGTGGCTGAATCAGGGGGGCTGAAACAGAGGGGCTGAATCAGCGGGGCTGAAACAGAGGGCGAGAAACAGAGGGGCTGAAACAGAGGGAGAAAAACAGAGGGGCTGAAACAGATGGCGAGAAACAGACGGTGAGAAACAGAGGGCGAGAAACAGAAGGGCTGAAACAGAGGGGCTGAAACAGAGGGGCTGAAACAGAGGGGCTGAAACAGTGGGGCTGAATCAGAAGGGCTGAAACAGAGGGGCTGAATCACAGGGGCTGAAACAGTGGGCGAGAAACGGAGGTGCTGAAACAGAGGGGCTGAAACAGAGGCGCTGACAAAGAGGGCGAGAAACAGAGGGGCTGAAACAGTGGGGCTGAAACAGAGGGGCTGAAACAGAGGGGCTAAAACAGAGGGGCTGAAACAGAGGGCGAGAAACAGAGGGGCTGAAACAGAGGACGAGAAACAGAGGGGCTGAAACAGAGGCCGAGAAACAGAGGGGCTGAAACAGAGGGCGAGAGTCAGAGGGTGAGAAACAGAGGGCGTGAAACAGAGGGGCTGAAACAGAGGGCAAGAAACAGAGAGGCTGAAACAGAGGGGCTGAAACTGAGAGAGAGAAACAGAGGGGCTGAATCAGAGGGGCTGAATCAGAGGGGCTGAAACAGCGGGGCTCAAAACGAGGGCGAGAAACAGAGGGGCTGAAACAGAGGGCGAGAAACAGAGGGGCTGAAACAGAGGGCGAGAAACAGAGGGGCTGAAACAGATGGCGAGAAACAGAGGGGCTAAATCAGAGGGGCTGAAACAGAGGGCGAGAAACAGAGGGGCTGAAACAGAGGGCGAGAAACAGAGGGGCTGAAACAGAGGGGCTGAAACAGAGGGGCTGAAACAGAGGGGCTGAAACAGAGTGGCTGAAACAGAGAGTGCGAAACAGAGGGCCTGAAACAGAGGGCGAGAAACAGAGGGGCTGAAACAGAGGGCGAGAAACAGAGGGTGAGAAACAGAGGGCGTGAAACAGAGGGGCTGAAACAGAGGGCAAGAAACAGAGAGGCTGAAACAGAGGGGCTGAAACAGCGCGAGAAACAGTGGGGCTGAAAAAGAGCGGGTGAATCAGAGGGGCTGATTCAGAGGGGCTGAAACAGAGGGGCTGAATCAGAGGGGCCGAAACAGAAGGCGAGAAACAGAGGGGCTGAAACAGAGTGGCTGAAACAGAGAGTGCGAAACAGAGGGCCTGAAACAGAGGGTGAGAAACAGAGGGGCTGAAACAGAGGGGCTGAAACAGAGGGACTAAATCAGAGGGGCTGAAACAGAAGGCGAGAAACAGAGGGGCTGAAACAGAGGGGCTGAAACAGAAGGGCTGAAACAGAGGGGCTGAAAGAGAGGGCGAGAATCAGAGGGGCTGAATCAGGGGGGCTGAAACAGAGGGGCTGAATCAGCAGGGCTGAAACAGAGGGCGAGAAACAGAGGGGCTGAAACAGAGGGCGAGAAACAGAGGGGCTGATACAGAGGCGCTGAAACAGAAGGGCTGAAACAGAGGGGCTGAATCAGGGGGGCTGAAAAAAAGGGCTGAATCACCGGGGAGAAACAGAGGGCGAGACGAGAGGGGCAGAAACAGAGGGGCTGAAACAGAGTGGCTGAAACAGAGGGTCCGATACAGAGGGCGAGAAACAGAGGGGCTGAAAAAGAGGGCGAAAAACAGAGGGGCTGAAACAGAGGGCTAGAAACAGAGAGGCTAAAACAGAGGGCGAGAAACAGAGGGCGAGAAACAGAGGGGCAGAAACAGAGGGTGAGAAACAGAGGGGCTGAAACAGAGGGGCTGAAACAGAGAGTGCGAAACAGAGGGGCTGAAACAGAGGGCGAGAAACAGAGGGGCTGAAACAGAGGGGCTGAAACAGAGAGTGCGAAACAGAGGGCGAGAAACAGAGGGGCTGAAACAGAGGGTGAGAAACAGAGGGGCTGAAACAGAGGGGCTGAAACAGAGGGGCTGAAACAGAGGGCGAGAAACAGAGGGGCTGAAACAGAGGGGCTGAAACAGTGGGACTAAATCAGAGGGGCTGAATCACAGGGCGAGAAACAGAGGGGCTGAAACAGAAGGCGAGAAACAGAGAGGCTGAAACAGAGGGGCTGAAACAGAGGGGCTGAAACAGAGGGCGAGAAACAGAGGGGCTGAAACAGAGGGCGAGAAACAGAGGGGCTGAAACAGAGGGCGAAAAACAGAGGGGCTGAAACAGAGGTCGAGAAACAGAGGGGCTGAAACAGAGGGCGAGAAACAGAGTGGCTGAATCAGAGAGGCTGAAACAGAGGTCGAGAAACTGAGGGGCTGAAACAGAGGGCGAGAAACAGAGGCGCTGAAACAGAGGGGCTGAAACAGAGTGGCTGAAACAGAGGGGCTGAAACAGATGGCGAGAAACAGAGTGGCTGAAACAGAGGGCGAGAAACAGAGGGGCTGAAACAGAGGGGCGGGAAACAGAGTGGCTGAATCAGAGGGGCTGAATCAGAGGGGCTGAATTAGAGGGGCTGAATAAGAGGGGCTGAAACAGAGGGTGAGAAACAGAGGGGCTGAAACAGAGGGGCTGAAACAGAGGGGCTGAATCAGAGGGGCTGAATCAGAGGGGCTGAATCAGAGGGGCTGAAACAGAGGGCGAGAAACAGAGGGGTTGAAACAGAGGTCGAGAAACAGAGGGGCTGGAACAGAGGGGATGATACAGAGGTGCTGAAACACAGAGCCTGAAACAGAGGGCGAGAAAGCGAGTGGCTGAAACAGAGGGCGAAAAACAGAGGGGCTGAAACAGAGGGCGAGAAACAGAGCGTGAGAAACAGAGGGCGAGAAACAGAGGGGATGAAACAGAGGGGCTGAAACAGAGGGGCTGAAACAGAGGGGCTGAAACAGAGGGTCTGAATCTAAAAGGGGCTGAAACAGAGGTGCTGAATCAGCGGGGCTGAAACAGAGGGCGAGAAACAGAGGGGCTGAAACAGAGGGGAAGAAACAGAGTGGCTGAAACAGAGGGGCTGAAACAGAGGGTCTGAAACAGAGGGACTGAAACAGAGCGCGAGAAACAGAGAGGTCTGAAACAGAGAGCGCGAAACAGAGGGGCTGAAACAGAGGGCGAGAAACAGAGGGGCTGAAACAGAGGGGCTGAAACAGAGTGTCCACATCAGAGGGGCTGAAACAGAGGGCGAGAAACAGAGGGGCTGAAACAGAGGGCGAGAAACAGAGGGGCTGAAACAGATGGGCTGAAACAGAGGGGCTGAAAAAGAGGGGCTGAAACAGAGGGCGAGAAACAGAGGGGCTGAAACAGAGGGCAAGAAACAGAGAGGCTAAACAGAGGGGCTGAAACAGAGAGCGAGAAACAGAGGGGCTGAACCAGAGGGGCTGAAAACGAGGGCGAGAAACAGAGGGGCTGAAACAGAGGGCGAGAAACAGAGGGGCTGAAACAGAGGGGCTGAAACAGAGGGGCTGAAACAGAGGGCGAGAAACAGAGGGGCTGAAACAGAGGGCGAGAAACAGAGGGGCTGAAACAGAGGGCGAGAAACAGAGGGGCTGAATCAGAGGGGCTGAAACAGAGGGCGAGAAACAGAGGGGCTGAAACAGAGGGCGAGAAACAGAGGGGCTAAAACAGAGGGGCTGAAACAGAGGGTGAGAAACAGAGGGGCTGAAACAGAGGGGCTGAAACAGAGGGACTAAATCAGAGGGGCTGAAACAGAAGGCGAGAAACAGAGGGGCTGAAACAGAGGGGCTGAAACAAAGGGCGAGAAACAGAGGGGCTGAAACAGAGTGCGAGAAACAGAGGGGCTGAAACAGAGGGTCTGAAACAGAGGGCGAGAAACAGAGGGGCTGAAACAGAGGGCGAGAAACAGAGGGGCTGAAACAGAGGGCGAGAAACAGAGGGGCTGAAACAGAGGGGCTGAAACAGAGGGGCGGAAACAGAGGGGCTGAAACAGAGGGCGAGAGACAGAGGGGCTGAATCAGAGGGGCTGAATCAGAGGGGCTGAAACAGAGGGCGAGAAACAGAGGGGATGAAACAGAGGGCGAGAAACAGAGGGGCTGAAACAGAGCGGCTGAAAGAGAGGGGCTGAAACAGAGGGGCTGAAACAGAGGGCGAGAAACCAAGGGGCTGAAACAGAGGGTGAGAAACAGAGGGGCTGAAACAGAGGGCGAGAAACAGAGGGGCTGAAACAGAGGGGCTGAAACAGAGGGCGAGAAACAGAGGGGCTGAAACAGAGGGCGAGAAACAGAGGGGCTGAATCAGCGGGGCTGAAACAGAGGGGCTGAATCAGCGGGGCTGAAACAGAGGGCGAGAAACAGAGGGGCTGAAACAGAGGGCGAGAAACAGAGGGGCGGAAACAGAGGGCGAATAACAGAGGGGCTGAAACAGAGGGGCTGAAACAGAGGGCGAGAAAGAGAGGGGCTGAAACAGAGGGCGAGAAACAGAGGGGCTGAAACAGAGCGGCTGAAAGAGTGGGGCTGAAACAGCGGGGCTGAAACAGAGGGCGAGAAACAGAGGGGCTGAAACAGAGGGCGAGAAACAGAGTGGCTGAAACAGAGGGCGAGAAACAGAGGGGCTGAAACAGAGGGGCTGAAACAGAGGGCGAGAAACAGAGTGGCTGAAACAGAGGGCGAGAAACAGAGGGGCTGAAACAGAGGGGCTCAAACAGAGGGCAAGAAACAAAGGGGCTGAAACAGAGGGGCGGGAAACAGAGGGGCCGATACAGAGGGGCTGAATCAGAGGGGCTGAAACAGAGGGCGAGAAACAGAGGGGCTGAAACAGAGGGCGAGACACAGAGGGGCTGAAACAGAGGGCGAGAAACAGAGGGGCTGAAACAGAGGAGCTGAAACAGAGGGGCTGAAACAGAGGGGCTGAAATAGTGGGCGAGAAACAGAGGGGCTGAAACAGAGGGCGAGAAACAGAAGGGCTGAAACAGAGTGCGAGAAACAGAGGGCGAGAATCAGAGGGGCTGAAACAGAGGGCGAGAATCAGAGGGGCTGAAACAGAGGGCGAGAAACAGAGGGGCTGAAACAAAGGGCGAGAATCAGAGGGGCTAAAACAGAGGGCGAGAAACAGGGGGGCTGAATCAGAGGGGCTGAAACAGAGGGTGAGAAACAGAGGGGCTGAAACAGAGGGCGAGAAACAGAGGGGCTGAAACAGAGGGCGAGAAACAGAGGGGCTGAAACAGAGGGGCTGAAACAGAGGGCGAGAAACAGAGGGGCGGAAACAGAGGGCGAATAACAGAGGGGCTGAAACAGAGGGGCTGAAACAGAGGGCGAGAAAGAGAGGTGCTGAAACAGAGGGCGAGAAACAGAGGGGCTGAAACAGAGGGCGAGAAACAGAGTGGCTGAAACAGAGGGCGAGAAACAGAGGGGCTGAAACAGAGGGGCTGAAACAGAGGGCGAGAAACAGAGGGGCTGAAACAGAGGGCGAGAAACAGAGGGGCTGAAACAGAGGGCGAGAAACAGAGGGGCTGAAACAGAGGGGCTGAAACAGAGGGGCGGAAACAGAGGGGCGGAAACAGAGGGGCGGAAACAGAGGGCGAGAGACAGAGGGGCTGAATCAGAGGGGCTGAATCAGAGGGGCTGAAACAGAGGGCGAGAAACAGAGGGGCTGAAACAGAGGGCGAGAAACAGAGGGGCTGAAACAGAGGTGCTTAAACAGAGTGGCTGAAACAGAGGGGATGAAACAGAGGGGCTGGAACAGAGGGGCTGAATCAGAAGGGCTGAAACAGAGGGCGAGAAACAGAGGGGCTGGAACTGAGGTCGAGACACAGAGGGGCTGAAACAGAGAGCGAGAAACAGAGGGTCTGAAACAGAGGGGCTGAAACAGAGCGGCTGAAACAGAGGGGCTGAAACAGAGGGCGAGAAACAGAGGGGCTGAAACAGAGGGCGAGAAACAGAGGGGCTGAAACAGAGTGGCGGGAAACAGAGGGGCTGAATCAGAGGGGCTGTATCAGAGGGGCTGAATCAGAGGGGCTGGATCAGACGGTCTGAAACAGAGGGGCTGAAACAGAGGGGCTGGAACAGAGGGCGAAAAACAGAGGGGCTGAAACAGAGGGCGAGAAACAGAGGGGCTGAAACAGAGGGCGAGAAACAGAGGGGCTGAAACAGAGGGGCTGACACAGGGGTGCTGAAACAGAGGGCGAGAAGCAGAGGGGCTGAAACAGAGGGCGAGAAACAGAGGGGCTGAAACAGAGGAGCTGAAACAGAGGGGCTGAAAAAGAGGGGCTGAAACAGGGCGAGAAACAGAGGGGCTGAATCAGAGGGGCTGATTCAGAGGGGCTGAAACAGAGGGGCTGAATCAGAGGGGCTGAAACAGAGGGCGAAATACAGAGGGACTGAAACAGAGGGCAAGAAACAGAGGGGCTGAAACAGAGGGCGAGAAACAGAGGGGCTAAAACAGAGGGCGAGAAACAGGGGGGCTGAATCAGAGGGTCTGAAACAGAGGGTGAGAAACAGAGGGGCTGGAACAGAGGGGGAGAAACAGAGGGGCCGAAACAGAGGGGCTGAATCAGAGGGGCTGAAATAGAGGGGCTGAAACAGAGGACGAGAAACACAGAGGCTGAAACAGAGGGGCTGAAACAGAGTTCGAGAAACAGAGGGGCTGAAACAGAGGGCGAGACACAGAGGGGCTGAAACAGAGGGCGAGAAACAGAGGGGCTGAAACAGAGGAGCTGAAACAGAGGGGCTGAAACAGAGGGGCTGAAACAGTGGGCGAGAAACAGAGGGGCTGAAACAGAGGGCGAGAAACAGAGGGGCTGAAACAGAGGGCGAGAAACAGAGGGGCTGAAACAGAGGGCGAGAAACAGAGGGGCTGAAACAGACGCCGAGAAACAGAGGGGCTCAAACAGAGGGGCTCAAACAGAGGGCGAGAAACAGAGGGGCTGAAACAGAGGGGCGGGAAACAGAGGGGCTGAATCAGAGGGGCTGAATCAGAGGGGCTGAATCAGAGGGGCTGAAACAGAGGGGCTGAATCAGAGGGGCTGAAACAGAGGGCGAGAAACAGAGGGGCTGAAACAGAGGGCGAGAAACAGAGGGGCTGAAACAGAGGGCGAGAAACAGAGGGGCGGAAACAGAGGGCGAATAACAGAGGGGCTGAAACAGAGGGGCTGAATCAGCGGGGCTGAAACAGAGGGGCTGAATCAGCGGGGCTGAAACAGAGGGCGAGAAACAGAGGGGCTGAAACAGAGGGCGAGAAACAGAGGGGCGGAAACAGAGGGCGAATAACAGAGGGGCTGAAACAGAGGGGCTGAAACAGAGGGCGAGAAAGAGAGGGGCGGAAACAGAGGGCGAGAAACAGAGGGGCTGAAACAGAGCGGCTGAAAGAGTGGGGCTGAAACAGCGGGGCTGAAACAGAGGGCGAGAAACAGAGGGGCTGAAACAGAGGGCGAGAAACAGAGTGGCTGAAACAGAGGGCGAGAAACAGAGGGGCTGAAACAGAGGGGCTGAAACAGAGGGCGAGAAACAGAGGGGCTGAAACAGAGGGCGAGAAACAGAGGGCCTGAAACAGAGGGGCTCAAACAGAGGGCAAGAAACAAAGGGGCTGAAACAGAGGGGCGGGAAACAGAGGGGCCGAAACAGAGGGGCTGAATCAGAGGGGCTGAAACAGAGGGCGAGAAACAGAGGGGCTGAAACAGAGGGCGAGACACAGAGGGGCTGAAACAGAGGGCGAGAAACAGAGGGGCTGAAACAGAGGAGCTGAAACAGAGGGGCTGAAACAGAGGGGCTGAAATAGTGGGCGAGAAACAGAGGGGCTGAAACAGAGGGCGAGAAACAGAAGGGCTGAAACAGAGTGCGAGAATCAGAGGGGCTAAAACAGAGGGCGAGAAACAGGGGGGCTGAAACAGAGGGTGAGAAACAGAGGGGCTGGAACAGAGGGGGAGAAACAGAGGGGCCGAAACAGAGGGGCTGAAACAGAGGGCGAGAAACAGAGGGGCTGAAACAGAGAGCGAGACACAGAGGGGCTGAAACAGAGGGCGAGAAACAGAGGGGCTGAAACAGAGGAGCTGAAACAGAGGGGCTGAAACAGAGGGGCTGAAATAGTGGGCGAGAAACAGAGGGGCTGAAACAGAGGGTGAGAAACAGAGGGGCTGAAACAGAGGGCGAGAAACAGAGGGGCTGAAACAGAGGGCGAGAAACAGAGGGGCTGAAACAGAGGGGCTGAAACAGAGGGCGAGAAACAGAGGGGCGGAAACAGAGGGCGAATAACAGAGGGGCTGAAACAGAGGGGCTGAAACAGAGGGCGAGAAAGAGAGGTGCTGAAACAGAGGGCGAGAAACAGAGGGGCTGAAACAGAGGGCGAGAAACAGAGTGGCTGAAACAGAGGGCGAGAAACAGAGGGGCTGAAACAGAGGGGCTGAAACAGAGGGCGAGAAACAGAGGGGCTGAAACAGAGGGCGAGAAACAGAGGGGCTGAAACAGAGGGCGAGAAACAGAGGGGCTGAAACAGAGGGGCTGAAACAGAGGGGCGGAAACAGAGGGGCGGAAACAGAGGGGCTGAAACAGAGGGCGAGAGACAGAGGGGCTGAATCAGAGGGGCTGAATCAGAGGGGCTGAAACAGAGGGCGAGAAACAGAGGGGCTGAAACAGAGGGCGAGAAACAGAGGGGCTGAAACAGAGGTGCTTAAACAGAGTGGCTGAAACAGAGGGGATGAAACAGAGGGGCTGGAACAGAGGGGCTGAATCAGAAGGGCTGAAACAGAGGGCGAGAAACAGAGGGGCTGAAACTGAGGTCGAGACACAGAGGGGCTGAAACAGAGAGCGAGAAACAGAGGGTCTGAAACAGAGGGGCTGAAACAGAGCGGCTGAAACAGAGGGGCTGAAACAGAGGGCGAGAAACAGAGGGGCTGAAACAGAGGGCGAGAAACAGAGGGGCTGAAACAGAGTGGCGGGAAACAGAGGGGCTGAATCAGAGGGGCTGTATCAGAGGGGCTGAATCAGAGGGGCTGGATCAGACGGTCTGAAACAGAGGGGCTGAAACAGAGGGGCTGAAACAGAGGGCGAAAAACAGAGGGGCTGAAACAGAGGGCGAGAAACAGAGGGGCTGAAACAGAGGGCGAGAAACAGAGGGGCTGAAACAGAGGGGCTGACACAGGGGTGCTGAAACAGAGGGCGAGAAGCAGAGGGGCTGAAACAGAGGGCGAGAAACAGAGGGGCTGAAACAGAGGAGCTGAAACAGAGGGGCTGAAAAAGAGGGGCTGAAACAGAGGGCGAGAAACAGAGGGGCTGAATCAGAGGGGCTGATTCAGAGGGGCTGAAACAGAGGGGCTGAATCAGAGGGGCTGAAACAGAGGGCGAAATACAGAGGGACTGAAACAGAGGGCAAGAAACAGAGGGGCTGAAACAGAGGGCGAGAAACAGAGGGGCTAAAACAGAGGGCGAGAAACAGGGGGGCTGAATCAGAGGGTCTGAAACAGAGGGTGAGAAACAGAGGGGCTGGAACAGAGGGGGAGAAACAGAAGGGCCGAAACAGAGGGTCTGAATCAGAGGGGCTGAAATAGAGGGGCTGAAACAGAGGACGAGAAACACAGAGGCTGAAACAGAGGGGCTGAAACAGAGTTCGAGAAACAGAGGGGCTGAAACAGAGGGCGAGACACAGAGGGGCTGAAACAGAGGGCGAGAAACAGAGGGGCTGAAACAGAGGAGCTGAAACAGAGGGGCTGAAACAGAGGGGCTGAAACAGTGGGCGAGAAACAGAGGGGCTGAAACAGAGGGCGAGAAACAGAGGGGCTGAAACAGAGGGCGAGAAACAGAGGGGCTGAAACAGAGGGCGAGAAACAGAGGGGCTGAAACAGACGCCGAGAAACAGAGGGGCTGAAACAGAGGGGCTCAAACAGAGGGCGAGAAACAGAGGGGCTGAAACAGAGGGGCGGGAAACAGAGGGGCTGAATCAGAGGGGCTGAATCAGAGGGGCTGAATCAGAGGGGCTGAAACAGAGGGGCTGAATCAGAGGGGCTGAAACAGAGGGCGAGAAACAGAGGGGCTGAAACAGAGGGCGAGAAACAGAGGGGCTGAAACAGAGGGCGAGAAACAGAGGGGCGGAAACAGAGGGCGAATAACAGAGGGGCTGAAACAGAGGGGCTGAATCAGCGGGGCTGAAACAGAGGGGCTGAATCAGCGGGGCTGAAACAGAGGGCGAGAAACAGAGGGGCTGAAACAGAGGGCGAGAAACAGAGGGGCGGAAACAGAGGGCGAATAACAGAGGGGCTGAAACAGAGGGGCTGAAACAGAGGGCGAGAAAGAGAGGGGCGGAAACAGAGGGCGAGAAACAGAGGGGCTGAAACAGAGCGGCTGAAAGAGTGGGGCTGAAACAGCGGGGCTGAAACAGAGGGCGAGAAACAGAGGGGCTGAAACAGAGGGCGAGAAACAGAGTGGCTGAAACAGAGGGCGAGAAACAGAGGGGCTGAAACAGAGGGGCTGAAACAGAGGGCGAGAAACAGAGGGGCTGAAACAGAGGGCGAGAAACAGAGGGGCTGAAACAGAGGGGCTCAAACAGAGGGCAAGAAACAAAGGGGCTGAAACAGAGGGGCGGGAAACAGAGGGGCCGAAACAGAGGGGCTGAATCAGAGGGGCTGAAACAGAGGGCGAGAAACAGAGGGGCTGAAACAGAGGGCGAGACACAGAGGGGCTGAAACAGAGGGCGAGAAACAGAGGGGCTGAAACAGAGGAGCTGAAACAGAGGGGCTGAAACAGAGGGGCTGAAATAGTGGGCGAGAAACAGAGGGGCTGAAACAGAGGGCGAGAAACAGAAGGGCTGAAACAGAGTGCGAGAAACAGAGGGCGAGAATCAGAGGGGCTGAAACAGAGGGCGAGAATCAGAGGGGCTGAAACAGAGGGCGAGAAACAGAGGGGCTGAAACAAAGGGCGAGAATCAGAGGGGCTAAAACAGAGGGCGAGAAACAGGGGGGCTGAATCAGAGGGGCTGAAACAGAGGGTGAGAAACAGAGGGGCTGGAACAGAGGGGGAGAAACAGAGGGGCCGAAACAGAGGGGCTGAAACAGAGGGCGAGAAACAGAGGGGCTGAAACAGAGGGCGAGACACAGAGGGGCTGAAACAGAGGGCGAGAAACAGAGGGGCTGAAACAGAGGAGCTGAAACAGAGGGGCTGAAACAGAGGGGCTGAAACAGAGGGCGAGAAACAGAAGGGCTGAAACAGAGGGCGAGAAACAGAGTGCGAGAATCAGAGGGGCTAAAACAGAGGGCGAGAAACAGGGGGGCTGAATCAGAGGGGCTGAAACAGAGGGTGAGAAACAGAGGGGCTGGAACAGAGGGGGAGAAACAGAGGGGCCGAAACAGAGGGGCTGAAACAGAGGGCGAGAAACAGAGGGGCTGAAACAGAGGGCGAGACACAGAGGGGCTTAAACAGAGGGCGAGAAACAGAGGGGCTGAAACAGAGGAGCTGAAACAGAGGGGCTGAAACAGAGGGGCTGAAATAGTGGGCGAGAAACAGAGGGGCTGAAACAGAGGGCGAGAAACAGAGGGCGAGAAACAGAGGGGCTGAAACAGAGGGCGAGAAACAGAGGGGCCGAAACAGAGGGGCTGAATCAGAGGGGCTGAAACAGAGGGCGAGAAACAGAGGGGCTGAAACAGAGGGCGAGACACAGAGGGGCTGAAACAGAGGGCGAGAAACAGAGGGGCTGAAACAGAGGAGCTGAAACAGAGGGGCTGAAACAGAGGGGCTGAAATAGTGGGCGAGAAACAGAGGGGCTGAAACAGAGGGCGAGAAACAGAGGGGCTGAAACAGAGGGGCTAAAACAGAGGGGCTGAAACAGAGGGGCTGAATCAGAGGGGCTGATTCAGAGGGGCTGAAACAGAGGGCGAAAAACAGAGGGGCTGAAACAGAGGGCGAGAAACAGAGGGGCTGAAACAGAGGGCGAGAAACAGAGGGGCTGAAACAGAGGTGCTGAAACAGAGGGGCTGAAACAGAGGGGCTGAAACAGAGGGCGAGAAGCATAGGGGCTGAAACAGAGGGCGAGAAACAGAGGGGCTGAAACAGAGGAGCTGAATCAGAGGGGCTGAAACAGAGGGGCTGAAACAGAGGGCGAGAAACAGAGGGGCTGAATCAGAGGGGCTGATTCAGAGGGGCTGAAACAGAGGGCTAGAAACAGAGGGGCTGAAACAGAGGGGCTGAAACAGAGGGGCTGAAACAGAGGGGCTGAAACAGTGCGGCTGAAACAGAGGGCGAGAAACAGAAAGGCTGAAACAGAGGGTGAGAAACAGAGGGGCTGAAACAGAGGGCGAGAATCAGAGGGGCTAAAACAGAGGGCGAGAAACAGGGGGGCTGAATCAGAGGGGCTGAAACAGAGGGTGAGAAACAGAGGGGCTGGAACAGAGGGGGAGAAACAGAGGGGCCGAAACAGAGGGGCTGAATCAGAGGGGCTGAAACAGAGGGCGAGAAACAGAGGGGCTGAAACAGAGGGCGAGTCACAGAGGGGCTGAAACAGAGGGTGAGAAACAGAGGGGCTGAAACAGAGGAGCTGAAACAGAGGGGCTGAAACAGAGGGGCTGAAATAGTGGGCGAGAAACAGAGGGGCTGAAACAGAGGGCGAGAAACAGAGGGGCTGAAACAGAGGGCGAGAAACAGAGGGCGAGAAACAGAGGGACTGAAACAGAGGGGCTGAAACAGAGGGGCTGAAACAGAGGGCGAGAAACAGAGGGCCTGAAACAGAGGGCGAGAAACAGAGGGGCTGAAACAGAGGGGCTGAAACAGAGGGGCTGAAACAGAGGGCGAGAAACAGAGGGGCTGAAACAGAGGGCGAGAAACAGAGGGGCTGAAACAGAGGGGCGGGAAACAGAGGGGCTGAATCCGAGGGGCTGAATCAGAGGGGCTGAATCAGAGGGGCTGAATCAGACGGTCTGAAACAGAGGGGCTGAAACAGAGGGGCTGAAACAGAGGGCGAAAAACAGAGGGGCTGAAACAGAGGGCGAGAAACAGAGGGGCTGAAACAGAGGGGCTGAAACAGAGGGCGAGAAACAGAGGGGCGGAAACAGAGGGCGAATAACAGAGGGGCTGAAACAGAGGGCGAGAAACAGAGGGGCTGAAACAGAGCGGCTGAAAGAGATAGGCTGAAACAGAGGGGCTGAAACAGAGGGCGAGAAACAGAGGGGCTGAAACAGAGGGCGAGAAACAGAGTGGCTGAAACAGAGGGCGAGAAACAGAGGGGCTGAAACAGAGGGGCTGAAACAGAGGGGCTGAAACAGAGGGGCTGAAACAGAGGGGCGGGAAACAGAGGGGCTGAATCAGAGGGGCTGAAATCAGAGGGGCTGAATCAGAGGGGCTGAATCAGACGGTCTGAAACAGAGGGCGAGAGACAGAGGGGCTGAATCAGAGGGGCTGAATCAGAGGGGCTGAAACAGAGGGCGAGAAACAGAGGGGCTGAAACAGAGGGCGAGAAACAGAGGGGCTGAAACAGAGGTGCTTAAACAGAGTGGCTGAAAAAGAGGGGCTGAAACAGAGGGGCTGGAACAGAGGGCGAGAAACAGAGGGGCTGAAACAGAGGTCGAGACACAGAGGGGCTGAAACAGAGAGCGAGAAACAGAGGGGCTGAAACAGAGGTCGAGACACAGAGGGGCTGAAACAGAGGGGCTGAAACAGAGGGCGAGAAACAGAGGGGCTGAAACAGAGGGCGAGAAACAGAGGGGCTGAAACAGAGGGGCGGGAAACAGAGGGGCTGAATCAGAGGGGCTGAATCAGAGGGGCTGAATCAGAGGGGCTGAATCAGACGGTCTGAAACAGAGGGGCTGAAACACAGGGGCTGAAACAGAGGGCGAAAAACAGAGGGGCTGAAACAGAGGGCGAGAAACAGAGGGGCTGAAACAGAGGGCGAGAAACAGAGGGGCTGAAACAGAGGGGCTGACACAGAGGTGCTGAAACAGAGGGCGAGAAGCAGTGGGGCTGAAACAGAGGGCGAGAAACAGAGGGGCTGAAACAGAGGAGCTGAAACAGAGGGGCTGAAAAAGAGGGGCTGAAACAGAGGGCGAGAAACAGAGGGGCTGAATCAGATGGGCTGATTCAGAGGGGCTGAAACAGAGGGGCTGAATCAGAGGGGCTGAAACAGAGGGCGAAATACAGAGGGACTGAAACAGAGGGCAAGAAACAGAGGGGCTGAAACAGAGGGCGAGAAACAGAGGGGCTGAAACAGAGGGCGAGAAACAGGGGGGCTGAATCAGAGGGTCTGAAACAGAGGGTGAGAAACAGAGGGGCTGGAACAGAGGGGCTGAATCAGAGGGGCTGAAATAGAGGGGCTGAAACAGAGGACGAGAAACACAGAGGCTGAAACAGAGGGGCTGAAACAGAGTGCGAGAAACAGAGGGCGAGACACAGAGGGGCTGAAACAGAGGGCGAGAAACAGAGGGGCTGAAACAGAGGAGCTGAAACAGAGGGGCTGAAACAGAGGGGCTGAAACAGTGGGCGAGAAACAGAGGGGCTGAAACAGAGGGCGAGAAACAGAGGGGCTGAAACAGAGGGCGAGAAACAGAGGGCGAGAAACAGAGGGGCTGAAACAGAGGGCGAGAAACAGAGGGGCTGAAACAGACGCCGAGAAACAGAGGGGCTGAAACAGAGGGCGAGAAACAGAGGGGCTGAAACAGAGGGGCGGGAAACAGAGGGGCTGAATCAGAGGGGCTGAATCAGAGGGGCTGAATCAGAGGGGCTTAAACAGAGGGGCAGAATCAGAGGGGCTGAAACAGAGGGCGAGAAACAGAGGGGCTGAAACAGAGGGCGAGAAACAGAGGGGCGGAAACAGAGGGCGAATAACAGAGGGGCTGAAACAGAGGGGCTGAAACAGAGGGCGAGAAAGAGAGGGGCTGAAACAGAGGGCGAGAAACAGAGGGGCTGAAACAGAGCGGCTGAAAGAGAGGGGCTGAAACAGAGGGGCTGAAACAGAGGGGGAGAAACCGAGGGGCTGAAACAGAGGGCGAGAAACAGAGTGGCTGAAACAGAGGGCGAGAAACAGAGGGGCTGAAACAGAGGGGCTGAAACAGAGGGCGAGAAACAGAGGGGCTGAAACAGAGGGCGAGAAACAGAGGGGCTGAATCAGCGGGGCTGAAACAGAGGGGCTGAAACAGAGGGGCTGAAACAGAGGGCGAGAAACAGAGGGGCTGAAACAGAGGGCGAGAAACAGAGGGGCGGAAACAGAGGGCGAATAACAGAGGGGCTGAAACAGAGGGGCTGAAACAGAGGGCGAGAAAGAGAGGGGCTGAAACAGAGGGCGAGAAACAGAGGGGCTGAAACAGAGCGGCTGAAAGAGTGGGGCTGAAACAGAGGGGCTGAAACAGAGGGCGAGAAACAGAGGGGCTGAAACAGAGGGCGAGAAACAGAGTGGCTGAAACAGAGGGCGAGAAACAGAGGGGCTGAAACAGAGGGGCTGAAACAGAGGGCGAGAAACAGAGGGGCTTAAACAGAGGGCGAGAAACAGAGGGGCTGAAACAGAGGGGCTCAAACAGAGGGCAAGAAACAAAGGGGCTGAAACAGAGGGGCGGGAAACAGAGGGGCTGAAACAGTGCGGCTGAAACAGAGGGCGAGAAACAGAAGGGCTGAAACAGAGGGCGAGAAACAGAGGGGCTGAAACAGAGGGCGAGAATCAGAGGGGCTAAAACAGAGGGCGAGAAACAGGGTGGCTGAATCAGAGGGGCTGAAACAGAGGGTGAGAAACAGAGGGGCTGGAACAGAGGGGGAGAAACAGAGGGGCCGAAACAGAGGGGCTGAATCAGAGGGGCTGAAACAGAGGGCGAAAAACAGAGGGGCTGAAACAGAGGGCGAGAAACAGAGGGGCTGAAACAGAGGGCGAGAAACAGAGGGGCTGAAACAGAGGTGCTGAAACAGAGGTGCTGAAACAGAGGGGCTGAAACAGAGGGCGAGAAGCAGAGGGGCTGAAACAGAGGGCGAGAAACAGAGGGGCTGAAACAGAGGAGCTGAAACAGAGGGCGAGAAACAGAGGGGCTGAATCAGAGGGGCTGATTCAGAAGGGCTGAAACAGAGGGCTAGAAACAGAGGTGCTGAAACAGAGGGGCTGAATCAGAGGGGCTGAAACAGAGGGGCTGAAACAGTGCGGCTGAAACAGAGGGCGAGAAACAGAAGGGCTGAAACAGAGGGCGAGAAACAGAGGGGCTGAAACAGAGGGCGAGAATCAGAGGGGCTAAAACAGAGGGCGAGAAACAGGGGGGCTGAATGAGAGGGGCTGAAACAGAGGGTGAGAAACAGAGGGGCTGGAACAGAGTGGGAGAAACAGAGGGGCCGAAACAGAGGGGCTGAATCAGAGGGGCTGAAACAGAGGGCGAGAAACAGAGGGGCTGAAACAGAGGGCGAGACACAGAGGGGCTGAAACAGAGGGCGAGAAACAGAGGGGCTGAAACAGAGGAGCTGAAACAAGGGGCTGAAACAGAGGGGCTGAAATAGTGGGCGAGAAACAGAGGGGCTGAAACAGACGGCGAGAAACAGAAGGGCTGAAACAGAGGGCGAGAAACAGAGGGCGAGAAACAGAGGGACTGAAATAGAGGGGCTGAAACAGAGGGGCTGAAACAGAGGGCGAGAAACAGAGGGGCTGAAACAGAGGGCGAGAAACAGAGGGGCTGAAACAGAGGGGCAGGAAACAGAGGGGCTGAATCAGAGGGGCTGAATCAGAGGGGCTGAATCAGAGGGGCTGAATCAGACGGTCTGAAACAGAGGGGCTGAAACAGAGGGGCTGAAACAGAGGGCGTAAAACAGAGGGGCTGAAACAGAGGGCGAGAAACAGAGGGGCTGAAACAGAGGGCGAGAAACAAAGGGGCTGAAACAGAGGGGCTGAAACAGAGGGCGAGAAACAGAGGGGCAGAAACAGAGGGCGAATAACAGAGGGGCTGAAACAGAGGGCGAGAAAGAGAGGGGCTGAAACAGAGGGCGAGAAACAGAGTGGCTGAAACAGAGGGCGAGAAACAGAGGGGCTGAAACAGAGGGTCTGAAACAGAGGGCGAGAAACAGAGGGGCTGAAACAGAGGGCGAGAAACAGAGGGGCTGAAACAGAGGGCGAGAAACAGAGGGGCTGAAACAGAGGGGCTGAAACAGAGGGGCGGAAACAGAGGGGCTGAAACAGAGGGCGAGAGACAGAGGGGCTGAATCAGAGGGGCTGAATCAGAGGGGCTGAAACAGAGGGCGAGAAACAGAGGGGATGAAACAGAGGGCGAGAAACAGAGGGGCTGAAACAGATGTGCTTAAACAGAGTGGCTGAAACAGAGGGGCTGAAACAGAGGGGCTGGAACAGTGGGGGGAAACAGAGGTGCTGAAACTGAGTGGCTGAATCAGAAGGGCTGAAACAGAGGGCGAGAAAAAGAGAGGCTGAAACAGAGGTCGAGACACAGAGGGGCTGAAACAGAGAGCGAGAAACAGAGGGGCTGAAACAGAGGGGCTGAAACAGAGGGGCTGAAACAGAGGGCGAGAAACAGAGGGGCTGAAACAGAGGGCGAGAAACAGAGTGGCTGAAACAGAGGGGCAGGAAACAGAGGGACTGAATCAGAGGGGCTGAATCAGAGGGGCTGAATCAGAGGGGCTGAATCAGACGGTCTGAAACAGAGGGGCTGAAACAGAGGGGCTGAAACAGTGGGCGAAAAACAGAGGGGCTGAAACAGAGGGCGAGAAACAGAGGGGCTGAAACAGAGGGCGAGAAACAGAGGGGCTGAAACAGAGGGGCTGAAACAGAGGGGCTGACACAGAGGTGCTGAAACAGAGGGTGAGAAGCAGAGGGGCTGAAACAGAGGGCGACAAACAGAGGGGCTGAAACAGAGGAGCTGAAACAGAGGGGCTGAAAAAGAGGGGCTGAAACAGAGGGCGAGAAACAGAGGGGCTGAATCAGAGGGGCTGATTCAGAGGGGCTGAAACAGAGGGGCTGAATCAGAGGGGCTGAAACAGAGGGCGAAATACAGAGGGACTGAAACAGAGGGCAAGAAACAGAGGGGCTGAAACAGAGGGCAAGAAACAGAGGGGCTGAATCAGAGGGTCTGAAACAGAGGGTGAGAAACAGAGGGGCTGGAACAGAGGGGGAGAAACAGAGGGGCCGAAACAGAGGGGCTGAATCAGAGGGGCTGAAATAGAGGGGCTGAAACAGAGGACGAGAAACACAGAGGCTGAAACAGAGGGGCTAAAACAGAGTGCGAGAAACAGAGGGGCTGAAACAGAGGGCGAGACACAGAGGGGCTGAAACAGAGGGCGAGAAACAGAGGGGCTGAAACAGAGGAGCTGAAACAGAGGGGCTGAAACAGAGGGGCTGAAACAGAGGGCGAGAAACAGAGGGGCTGAAACAGAGGGCGAGAAACAGAGGGGCTGAAACAGAGGGGCTGAAACAGTGGGCGAGAAACAGAGGGGCTGAAACAGAGGGCGAGAAACAGAGGGGCTGAAACAGAGGTCGAGAAACAGAGGGCGAGAAACAGAGGGGCTGAAACAGAGGGCGAGAAACAGAGGGGCTGAAACAGACGCCGAGAAACAGAGGGGCTCAAACAGAGGGCGAGAAACAGAGGGGCTGAAACAGAGGGGCGGGAAACAGAGGGGCTGAATCAGAGGGGCTGAATCAGAGGGGCTGAATCAGAGGGGCTGAAACAGAGGGCGAGAAACAGAGGGGCTGAATCAGAGTGGCTGAATCAGAGGGGCTGAATCAGAGGGGCTGAAACAGAGGGGCTGAATCAGAGGGGCTGAAACAGAGGGCGAGAAACAGAGGGGCTGAAACAGAGGGCGAGAAAAAGAGGGGCTGAAACAGAGGGCGAGAAACAGAGTGGCGGAAACAGAGGGCGAATAACAGAGGGGCTGAAACAGAGGGGCTGAAACAGAGGGCGAGAAAGAGAAGGGCTGAAACAGAGGGCGAGAAACAGAGGGCGAGAAACAGAAGGGCTGAAACAGAGGGCGAGAAACAGAGGGCGAGAAACAGAGGGACTGAAACAGAGGGGCTGAAACAGAGGGGCTGAAACAGAGGGCGAGAAACAGAGGGGCTGAAACAGAGGGCGAGAAACAGAGGGGCTGAAACAGAGGGACAGGAAACAGAAGGGCTGAATCAGAGGGGCTGAATCAGAGGGGCTGAATCAGAGGGGCTGAATCAGACGGTCTGAAACAGAGGGGCTGAAACAGAGGGGCTGAAACAGAGGGCGTAAAACAGAGGGGCTGAAACAGAGGGCGAGAAACAGAGGGGCTGAAACAGAGGGCGAGAAACAAAGGGGCTGAAACAGAGGGGCTGAAACAGAGGGCGAGAAACAGAGGGGCAGAAACAGAGGGCGAATAACAGAGGGGCTGAAACAGAGGGCGAGAAAGAGAGGGGCTGAAACAGAGGGCGAGAAACAGAGTGGCTGAAACAGAGGGCGAGAAACAGAGGGGCTGAAACAGAGGGTCTGAAACAGAGGGCGAGAAACAGAGGGGCTGAAACAGAGGGCGAGAAACAGAGGGGCTGAAACAGAGGGCGAGAAACAGAGGGGCTGAAACAGAGGGGCGGAAACAGAGGGGCTGAAACAGAGGGCGAGAAACAGAGGGGATGAAACAGAGGGCGAGAAACAGAGGGGCTGAAACAGATGTGCTTAAACAGAGTGGCTGAAACAGAGGGGCTGAAACAGAGGGGCTGGAACAGTGGGGGGAAACAGAGGTGCTGAAACTGAGTGGCTGAATCAGAAGGGCTGAAACAGAGGGCGAGAAAATGAGGGGCTGAAACAGAGGTCGAGACACAGAGGGGCTGAAACAGAGAGCGAGAAACAGAGGGGCTGAAACAGAGGGGCTGAAACAGAGGGCGAGAAACAGAGGGGCTGAAACAGAGGGCGAGAAACAGAGTGGCTGAAACAGAGGGGCAGGAAACAGAGGGACTGAATCAGAGGGGCTGAATCAGAGGGGCTGAATCAGAGGGGCTGAATCAGACGGTCTGAAACAGAGGGGCTGAAACAGAGGGGCTGAAACAGAGGGCGAAAAACAGAGGGGCTGAAACAGAGGGCGAGAAACAGAGGGGCTGAAACAGAGGGCGAGAAACAGAGGGGCTGAAACAGAGGGGCTGAAACAGAGGGGCTGACACAGAGGTGCTGAAACAGAGGGTGAGAAGCAGAGGGGCTGAAACAGAGGGCGAGAAACAGAGGGGCTGAAACAGAGGAGCTGAAACAGAGGGGCTGAAAAAGAGGGGCTGAAACAGAGGGCGAGAAACAGAGGGGCTGAATCAGAGGGGCTGATTCAGAGGGGCTGAAACAGAGGGCGAAATACAGAGGGACTGAAACAGAGGGCAAGAAACAGAGGGGCTGAAACAGAGGGCAAGAAACAGAGGGGCTGAATCAGAGGGTCTGAAACAGAGGGTGAGAAACAGAGGGGCTGGAACAGAGGGGGAGAAACAGAGGGGCCGAAACAGAGGGGCTGAATCAGAGGGGCTGAAATAGAGGGGCTGAAACAGAGGACGAGAAACACAGAGGCTGAAACAGAGGGGCTAAAACAGAGTGCGAGAAACAGAGGGGCTGAAACAGAGGGCGAGACACAGAGGGGCTGAAACAGAGGGCGAGAAACAGAGGGGCTGAAACAGAGGAGCTGAAACAGAGGGGCTGAAACAGAGGGGCTGAAACAGAGGGCGAGAAACAGAGGGGCTGAAACAGAGGGCGAGAAACAGAGGGGCTGAAACAGAGGGGCTGAAACAGTGGGCGAGAAACAGAGGGGCTGAAACAGAGGGCGAGAAACAGAGGGGCTGAAACAGAGGTCGAGAAACAGAGGGCGAGAAACAGAGGGGCTGAAACAGAGGGCGAGAAACAGAGGGGCTGAAACAGACGCCGAGAAACAGAGGGGCTCAAACAGAGGGCGAGAAACAGAGGGGCTGAAATAGAGGGGCGGGAAACAGAGGGGCTGAATCAGAGGGGCTGAATCAGAGGGGCTGAATCAGAGGGGCTGAAACAGAGGGCGAGAAACAGAGGGGCTGAATCAGAGTGGCTGAATCAGAGGGGCTGAATCAGAGGGGCTGAAACAGAGGGGCTGAATCAGAGGGGCTGAAACAGAGGGCGAGAAACAGAGGGGCTGAAACAGAGGGCGAGAAAAAGAGGGGCTGAAACAGAGGGCGAGAAACAGAGTGGCGGAAACAGAGGGCGAATAACAGAGGGGCTGAAACAGAGGGGCTGAAACAGAGGGCGAGAAAGAGAGGGGCTGAAACAGAGGGCGAGAAACAGAGGGGCTGAAACAGAACGGCTGAAAGAGAGGGGCTGAAACAGAGGGGCTGAATCAGAGGGCGAGAAACAGAGGGGCTGAAACAGAGGGCGAGAAACAGAGTGGCTGAAACAGAGGGCGAGAAACAGAGGGGCTGAAACAGAGGGGCTGAAACAGAGGGCGAGAAACAGAGGGGCTGAAACAGAGGGCGAGAAACAGAGGGGCTGAATCAGAGGGGCTGAAACAGAGGGGCTGAATCAGAGGGGCTGAAACAGAAGGGCTGAATCAGCGGGGCTGAAACAGAGGACGAGAAACAGAGGGGCTGAAACAGATGGCGAGAAACAGAGGGGCGGAAACAGAGGGCGAATAACAGAGGGGCTGAAACAGAGGGGCTGAAACAGAGGGCGAGAAAGAGAGGGGCTGAAACAGAGGGGCTGAAACAGAGCGGCTGAAAGAGAAGGGCTGAAAGAGAGGGGCTGAAACAGAGGGCGAGAAACAGATGGCGAGAAACAGAGTGGCTGAAACAGAGGGTGAGTAACAGAGGGGCTGAAACAGAGGGGCTGAAACAGAGGGCGAGAAACAGAGGGGCTGAAACAGAGGGCGAGAAACAGAGTGGCTGAAACAGAGGGGCTCAAACAGAGAGCAAGAAACAAAGGGGCTGAAACAGAGTGGCGGGAAACAGAGGGGCTGAAACAGAGGGGCTGAAACAGAGGGCGAGAAACAGAGGGGCTGAAACAGAGAGCGAGAAACAGAGGGGCTGAAACAGAGGGCGAGAAACAGAGGGGCTGAAGCAGAGGGGCTGAAACAGTGGGGCGGAAACAGAGGGGCTGAAACAGAGGGCGAGAAACAGACGGGCTGAATCAGAGGGGCTGAATCAGAGGGGCTGAAACAGAGGGCGAGAAACAGAGGGGCTGAAACAGAGGGTGAGAAACAGAGGGGCTGAAACAGAGGGCGAGAAACAGAGGGGCTGAAACAGAGGGCGAGAAACAGAAGGGCTGAAACAGAGGGCGAGAAACAGAGGGGCTGAAACAGAGGGCGAGAATCAGAGGGGCTAAAACAGAGGGCCAGAAACAGGGTGGCTGAATCAGAGGGGCTGAAACAGAGGGTGAGAAACAGAGGGGCTGGAACAGAGGGGGAGAAACAGAGGGGCCGAAACAGAGGGGCTGCATCACAGGGGCTGAAATTGAGGGCGAGAAACAGAGGGGCTGAAACAGAGGGCGAGAAACAGAGGGGCTGAAACAGAGGGGCTGAAACAGACGGGCTGAAACCGAGGGGCTGAAACAGAATGCGAGAAACAGAGTGGCTGAAACAAAGGGCGAGAAACAGAGGGGCTGAAACAGAGGGGCGGGAAACAGAAGGGCTGAATCAGAGGGGCTGTATCAGAGGGGCAGAATCAGAGGGGCTGAATCAGAGGGGCTGAAACAGAGGGTGCGAAACAGAGGGGCTGAAACAGAGGGGCTGAAACAGAGGGGCTGAAACAGAGGGCGAGAAACAGAGGGGCTGAATCAGAGTGGCTGAATCAGAGGGGCTGAATCAGAGGGGCTGAATCAGAGGGACTGAATCAGAGGGGCTGAAACAGAGGGCGAGAAACAGAGGGGCTGAAACAGAGGGGCTAAAACAGTGGGGCTGAAACAGAGGGGCTGAATCAGAGGGGCTGAATCAGAGGGGCTGAAACAGAGGGGCTGAATCAGCGGGGCTTAAACAGAGGGCGAGAAACAGAGGGGCTGAAACAGAGGGCGAGAAACAGAGGGGCGGAAACAGAGGGCGAATAACAGAGGGGCTGAAACAGAGGGGCTGAAACAGAGGGCGAGAAAGAGAGGGGCTGAAACAGAGGGCGAGAAACAGAGGGGCTGAGAAAGAGCGGCTGAAAGAGATCGGCTGAAACAGAGGGGCTGAAACAGAGGGCGAGAAACAGAGGGGCTGAAACAGAGGGCGAGAAACAGAGTGGCTGAAACAGAGGGCGAGAAACAGAGGGCCTGAAACAGAGGGGCTGAAACAGAGGGCGAGAAACAGAGGGGCTGAAACAGAGAGCGAGAAACAGAGGGGCTGAAACAGAGGGCGAGAAACAGA
The DNA here is from genome assembly GCF_047496795.1 of Chiloscyllium punctatum. Classification (NCBI taxonomy): domain Eukaryota; kingdom Metazoa; phylum Chordata; class Chondrichthyes; order Orectolobiformes; family Hemiscylliidae; genus Chiloscyllium; species Chiloscyllium punctatum. The sequence goes on from NW_027309791.1 coordinate 820,550, forward strand.
GGGGCTGAAGCAGAGGGGCTGAAACAGTGGGGCGGAAACAGAGGGGCTGAAACAGAGGGCGAGAAACAGAGGGGCTGAATCAGAGGGGCTGAATCAGAGGGGCTGAAACAGAGGGCGAGAAACAGAGGGGCTGAAACAGAGGGCGAGAAACAGAGGGGCTGAAACAGAGGACGAGAAACACAGAGGCTGAAACAGAGGGCGAGAAACAGAGGGGCTGAATCCGACGGTCTGAAACAGAGGGGCTGAAACAGTGGGCGAGAAACAGAGGGGCTGAAACAGAGGGCGAGAAACAGAGGGGCTGAAACAGAGGTCGAGAAACAGAGGGCGAGAAACAGAGGGGCTGAAACAGAGGGCGAGAAACAGAGGGGCTGAAACAGAGGGGCTGAAACAGTGGGCGAGAAACAGAGGGGCTGAAACAGAGGGCGAGAAACAGAGGGGCTGAAACAGAGGTCGAGAAACAGAGGGCGAGAAACAGAGGATCTGAAACAGAGGGCGAGAAACAGAGGGGCTGAAACAGACGCCGAGAAACAGAGGGGCTGAAACAGAGGGGCTCAAACAGAGGGCGAGAAACAGAGGGGCTGAAACAGAGGGGCGGGAAACAGAGGGGCTGAATCAGAGGTGCTGAATCAGAGGGGCTGAATCAGAGGGGCTGAAACAGAGGGCGAGAAACAGAGGGTCTGAATCAGAGTGGCTGAATCAGAGGGGCTGAATCAGAGGGGCTGAAACAGAGGGGCTGAATCAGAGGGGCTGAAACAGAGGGCGAGAAACAGAGGGGCTGAAACAGAGGGCGACAAACAGAGGGGCTGAAACAGAGGGCGAGAAACAGAGGGGCTGAAACAGAGGGCGAGAAACAGAGGGGCTGAATCAGAGGGGCTGAATCAGAGGGGCTGAAACAGAGGGCGAGAAACAGAGGGGCTGAAACAGAGGGCGAGAAACAGAGGGGCTGAAACAGAGGTGCTTAAACAGAGTGGCTGAAACAGAGGGGCTGAAACTGAGGGGCTGGAACAGTGGGGCGAAACAGAGGTGCTGAAACAGAGGGGCTGAATCAGAAGGGCTGAAACAGAGGGCGAGAAACAGAGGGGCTGAAACAGAGGGCGAGAAACAGAGGGGCTGAAACAGAGGGCGAGAAACAGAGGGGCTGAAACAGAGCGGCTGAAAGAGAGGGGCTGAAACAGAGGGGCTGAATCAGAGGGCGAGAAACAGAGGGGCTGAAACAGAGGGCGAGAAACAGAGTGGCTGAAACAGAGGGCGAGAAACAGAGGGGCTGAAACAGAGGGGCTGAAACAGAGGTCGAGAAACAGAGGGGCTGAAACAGAGGGCGAGAAACAGAGGGGCTGAATCAGAGGGGCTGAAACAGAGGGGCTGAATCAGAGGGGCTGAAACAGAGGGGCTGAATCAGCGGGGCTGAAAAAGAGGGCGAGAAACAGAGGGGCTGAAACAGAGGGCGAGAAACAGAGGGGCGGAAACAGAGGGCGAATAACAGAAGGGCTGAAACAGAGGGGCTGAAACAGAGGGCGAGAAAGAGAGGGGATGAAACAGAGGGCGAGAAACAGAGGGGCTGAAACAGAGCGGCTGAAAGAGAAGGGCTGAAACAGAGGGGCTGAAACAGAGGGCGAGAAACAGAGGGGCTGAAACAGAGGGCGAGAAACAGAGTGGCTGAAACAGAGGGCGAGTAACAGAGGGGCTGAAACAGAGGGGCTGAAACAGAGGGCGAGAAACAGAGGGGCTGAAACAGAGGGCGAGAAACAGAGGGGCTGAAACAGAGGGGCTCAAACAGAGAGCAAGAAATAAAGGGGCTGAAACAGAGGGGCGGGAAACAGAGGGGCTGAAACAGTGGGGCTGAAACAGAGGGCGAGAAACAGAAGGGCTGAAACAGAGGGCGAGAAACAGAGGTGCTGAAACAGAGGGCGAGAATCAGAGGGGCTAAAACAGAGGGCCAGAAACAGGGTGGCTGAATCAGAGGGTCTGAAACAGAGGGTGAGAAACAGAGGGGCTGGAACAGAGGGGGAGAAACAGAGGGGCCGAAACAGAGAGGCTGCATCAGAGGGGCTGAAACAGTGGGGCGGAAACAGAGGGGCTGAAACAGAGGGCGAGAAACAGAGGGGCTGAAACAGAGCGGCTGAAAGAGATAGGCTGAAACAGAGGGGCTGAAACAGAGGGCGAGAAACAGAGGGGCTGAAACAGAGGGCGAGAAACAGAGTGGCTGAAACAGAGGGCGAGAAACAGAGGGGCTGAAACAGAGGGGCTGAAACAGAGGGCGAGAAACAGAGGGGCTGAAACAGAGGGCGAGAAACAGAGGGGCTGAAACAGAGGGCGAGAAACAGAGGGGCTGAAACAGAGGGGCTGAAACAGTGGGGCGGAAACAGAGGGGCTGAAACAGAGGGCGAGAAACAGAGGGGCTGAATCAGAGGGGCTGAATCAGAGGGGCTGAAACAGAGGGCGAGAAACAGAGGGGCTGAAACAGAGGGCGAGAAACAGAGGGGCTGAAACAGAGGTGCTTAAACAGAGTGGCTGAAACAGAGGGGCTGAAACTGAGGGGCTGGAACAGTGGGGGGAAACAGAGGTGCTGAAACAGAGGGGCTGAATCAGAAGGGCTGAAACAGAGGGCGAGAAACAGAGGGGCTGAAACAGAGGGCGAGAAACAGAGGGGCTGAAACAGAGGGCGAGAAACAGAGGGGCTGAAACAGAGGGGCTGAAACAGAGGGGCTGAAACCGAGGGGCTGAAACAGAATGCGAGAAACAGAGGGGCTGAAACAGAGGGCGAGAAACAGAGGGGCTGAAACAGAGGGGCGGGAAACAGAGGGGCTGAATCAGAGGGGCTGAATCAAAGGGGCTGAATCAGAGGGCGAAAAACAGAGGGGCTGAAAAAGAGGGCGAGAAACAGAGGGGCTGAAACAGAGGGCGAGAAACAGAGGGGCTGAAACAGAGGGGCTGAAACAGAGGGCGCGAAACAGTGGGGCGGAAACAGAGGGCGAATAACAGAGGGGCTGAAAAAGAGGGCGAGAAACAGAGGGGCTGAAACAGAGGGCGAGAAACAGAGGGGCTGAAACAGAGGGGCTGAAACAGAGGGCGCGAAACAGAGGGGCGGAAACAGAGGGCGAATAACAGAGGGGCTGAAACAGAGGGGCTGAAACAGAGGGCGAGAAAGAAAGGGGCTGAAACAGAGGGCGAGAAACAGAGGGGCTGAAACAGAGCGGCTGAAAGAGATAGGCTGAATCAGAGGGGCTGAAACAGAGGGCGAGAAACAGAGGGGCTGAAACAGAGGGGCTGAAACAGAGGGCGAAAAACAGAGGGGCTGAAAAAGAGTGCGAGAAACAGAGGGGCTGAAACAGAGGGCGAGAAACAGAGGGGCTGAAACAGAGGGGCTGAAACAGAGGGCGCGAAACAGAGGGGCGGAAACAGAGGGCGAATAACAGAGGGGCTGAAACAGAGGGGATGAAACAGAGGGCGAGAAAGAAAAGGGCTGAAACAGAGGGCGAGAAACAGAGGGGCTGAAACAGAGCGGCTGAAAGAGATAGGCTGAAACAGAGGGGCTGAAACAGAGGGCGAGAAACAGAGGGGCTGAAACAGAGGGCGAGAAACAGAGTGGCTGAAACAGAGGGCGAGAAACAGAGGGGCTGAAACAGAGGGGCTGAAACAGAGGGCGAGAAACAGAGGGGCTGAAACAGAGGGCGAGAAACAGAGGGGCTGAAACAGAGGGCGAGAAACAGAGGGGCTGAAACAGAGGGGCTGAAACAGAGGGGCGGAAACAGAGGTGCTGAAACAGAGGGCGAGAAACAGAGGGGCTGAATCAGAGGGGCTGAATCAGAGGGGCTGAAACAGAGGGCGAGAAACAGAGGGGCTGATACAGAGGGCGAGAAACAGAGGGGCTGAAACAGAGGTGCTTAAACAGAGTGGCTGAAACAGAGGGGCTGAAACAGAGGGGCTGGAACAGTGGGGGGAAACAGAGGTGCTGAAACAGAGGGGCTGAATCAGAAGGGCTGAAACAGAGGGCGAGAAACAGAGGGGCTGAAACAGAGGGCGAGAAACAGAGCGGCGGAAACAGAGGGCAAATAACAGAGGGGCTGAAACAGAGGGGCTGAAACAGAGGGCGAGAAAGAGAGGGGCTGAAACAGAGGGCGAGAAACAGAGGGGCTGAAACAGAGCGGCTGAAAGAGATAGGCTGAAACAGAGGGCGAGAAACAGAGGGGCTGAAACAGAGGGGCTGAAACAGTGGGGCGGAAACAGAGGCGCTGAAACAGAGGGCGAGAAACAGAGGGGCTGAATCAGAGGGGCTGAATCAGAGGGGCTGATACAGAGGGCGAGAAACAGATGGGCTGAAACAGAGGGCGAGAAACAGAGGGGCTGAAACAGAGGTGCTTAAACAGAGTGGCTGAAACAGAGGGGCTGAAACTGAGGGGCTGGAACAGTGGGGGGAAACAGAGGTGCTGAAACAGAGGGGCTGAATCAGAAGGGCTGAAACAGAGGGCGAGAAACAGAGGGGCTGAAACAGAGGGCGAGACACAGAGGGGCTGAAACAGAGGGCGAGAAACAGAGGGGCTGAAACAGAGGGGCTGAAACAGAGGGGCTGAAACAGAGGGGCTGAAACAGAGGGCGAGAACCAGAGGGGCTGAAACAGAGGGCGAGAAACAGAGGGGCTGAAACAGAGGGGCGGGAAACAGAGGGGCTGAATCAGAGGGGCTGAATCAGAGGGGCTGAATCAGAGGGGCTGAATCAGACGGTCTGAAACAGAGGGGCTGAAACAGAGGGGCTGAAACAGAGGGCGAAAAACAGAGGGGCTGAAACAGAGGGCGAGAAACAGAGGGGCTGAAACAGAGGGCGAGAAACAGAGGGGCTGAAACAGAGGGGCTGAAACAGAGGGCGAGAAACAGAGGGGTGGAAACAGAGGGCGAATAACAGAGGGGCTGAAACAGAGGGCGAGAAAGAAAGGGGCTGAAACAGAGGGCGAGAAACAGAGGGGCTGAAACAGAGCGGCTGAAAGAGATAGGCTGAAACAGAGGGGCTGAAACAGAGGGCGAGAAACAGAGGGGCTGAAACAGAGGGCGAGAAACAGAGGGGCTGAAACAGAGGGGCTGAAACAGAGGGGCTGAAACCGAGGGGCTGAAACAGAATGCGAGAAACAGAGGGGCTGAAACAGAGGGCGAGAAACAGAGGGGCTGAAACAGAGGGGCGGGAAACAGAGGGGCTGAATCAGAGGGGCTGAATCAGAGGGGCTGAATCAGAGGTGCTGAATCAGACGGTCTGAAACAGAGGGGCTGAAACAGAGGGGCTGAAACAGAGGGCGAAAAACAGAGGGGCTGAAACAGAGGGCGAGTAACAGAGGGGCTGAAACAGAGGGCGAGAAACAGAGGGGCTGAAACAGAGGGGCTGAAACAGAGGGCGCGAAACAGAGGGGCGGAAACAGAGGGCGAATAACAAAGGGGCTGAAACAGAGGGGCTGAAACAGAGGGCGAGAAAGAAAGGGGCTGAAACAGAGGGCGAGAAACAGAGGGGCTGAAACAGAGCGGCTGAAAGAGATAGGCTGAAACAGAGGGGCTGAAACAGAGGGCGAGAAACAGAGGGTCTGAAACAGAGGGCGAGAAACAGAGTGGCTGAAACAGAGGGCGAGAAACAGAGGGGCTGAAACAGAGGGGCTGAAACAGAGGGCGAGAAACAGAGGGGCTGAAACAGAGGGCGAGAAACAGAGGGGCTGAAACAGAGGGCGAGAAACAGAGGGGCTGAAACAGAGGGGCTGAAACAGAGGGGCGGAAACAGAGGGGCTGAAACAGAGGGCGAGAAACAGTGGGGCTGAATCAGAGGGGCTGAATCAGAGGGGCTGAAACAGAGGGCGAGAAACAGAGGGGCTGAAACAGAGGGCGAGAAACAGAGGGGCGGAAACAGAGGTGCTTAAACAGAGTGGCTGAAACAGAGGGGCTGAAACAGAGGGGCTGGAACAGTGGGGGGAAACAGAGGTGCTGAAACAGAGGGGCTGAATCAGACGGTCTGAAACAGAGGGCGAGAAAGAGAGGGGCTGAAACAGAGGGCGAGAAACAGAGGGGCTGAAACAGAGCGGCTGAAAGAGATAGGCTGAAACAGAGGGGCTTAAACAGAGGGCGAGAAACAGAAGGGCTGGAACAGTGGGGGGAAACAGAGGTGCTGAAACAGAGGGGCTGAATCAGAAGGGCTGAAACAGAGGGCGAGAAACAGAGGGGCTGAAACAGAGGGCGAGACACAGAGGGGCTGAAACAGAGGGCGAGAAACAGAGGGGCTGAAACAGAGGGGCTGAAACAGAGGGGCTGAAACAGAGGGGCTGAAACAGAGGGCGAGAAACAGAGGGGCTGAAACAGAGGGCGAGAAACAGAAGGGCTGAAACAGAGGGGCGGGAAACAGAGGGGCTGAATCAGAGGGGCTGAATCAGAGGGGCTGAATCAGAGGTGCTGAATCAGACGGTCTGAAACAGAGGGGCTGAAACAGAGGGGCTGAAACAGAGGGCGAAAAACAGAGGGGCTGAAACAGAGGGCGAGAAACAGAGGGGCTGAAACAGAGGGCGAGAAACAGAGGGGCTGAAACAGAGGGGCTGAAACAGAGGGCGAGAAACAGAGGGGCGGAAACAGAGGGCGAATAACAGAGGGGCTGAAACAGAGGGGCTGAAACAGAGGGCGAGAAAGAAAGGGGCTGAAACAGAGGGCGAGAAACAGAGGGGCTGAAACAGAGGTGCTTAAACACAGTGGCTGAAACAGAGGGGCTGAAACAGAGCGGCTGAAAGAGATAGGCTGAAACAGAGGGGCTGAAACAGAGGGCGAGAAACACAGTGGCTGAAACAGAGGGGCTGAAACAGAGCGGCTGAAAGAGATAGGCTGAAACAGAGGGGCTGAAACAGAGGGGCGGGAAACAGAGGGGCTGAATCAGAGGGGCTGAATCAGAGGGGCTGAATCAGAGGTGCTGAATCAGACGGTCTGAAACAGAGGGGCTGAAACAGAGGGGCTGAAACAGAGGGCGAAAAACAGAGGGGCTGAAACAGAGGGCGAGTAACAGAGGGGCTGAAACAGAGGGCGAGAAACAGAGGGGCTGAAACAGAGGGGCTGAAACAGAGGGCGCGAAACAGAGGGGCGGAAACAGAGGGCGAATAACAAAGGGGCTGAAACAGAGGGGCTGAAACAGAGGGCGAGAAAGAAAGGGGCTGAAACAGAGGGCGAGAAACAGAGGGGCTGAAACAGAGCGGCTGAAAGAGATAGGCTGAAACAGAGGGGCTGAAACAGAGGGCGAGAAACAGAGGGTCTGAAACAGAGGGCGAGAAACAGAGTGGCTGAAACAGAGGGCGAGAAACAGAGGGGCTGAAACAGAGGGGCTGAAACAGAGGGCGAGAAACAGAGGGGCTGAAACAGAGGGCGAGAAACAGAGGGGCTGAAACAGAGGGCGAGAAACAGAGGGGCTGAAACAGAGGGGCTGAAACAGAGGGCGAGAAACAGAGGGGCTGAAACAGAGGGGCTGAAACAGAGGGCGAGAAACAGAGGGGCTGAAACAGAGGGCGAGAAACAGAGGGGCTGAAACAGAGGGCGAGAAACAGAGGGGCTAAAACAGAGGGGCTGAAACAGAGGGGCGGAAACAGAGGGGCTGAAACAGAGGGCGAGAAACAGAGGGGCTGAATCAGAGGGGCTGAATCAGAGGGGCTGAAACAGAGGGCGAGAAACAGAGGGGCTGAAACAGAGGGCGAGAAACAGAGGGGCTGAAACAGAGGTGCTTAAACAGAGTGGCTGAAACAGAGGGGCTGAAACAGAGGGGCTGGAACAGTGGGAGGAAACAGAGGTGCTGAAACAAGAGGGGCTGAATCAGAAGGGCTGAAACAGAGGGCGAGAAACAGAGGGGCTGAAACAGAGGGCGAAAAACAGAGGGGCTGAAACAGAGGGCGAGAAACAGAGGGGCTGAAACAGAGGGCGAGAAACAGAGGGGCTGAAACAGAGGGGCTGAAACAGAGGGCGAGAAACAGAGGGGCGGAAACAGAGGGCGAATAACAGAGGGGCTGAAACAGAGGGGCTGAAACAGAGGGCGAGAAAGAAAGGGGCTGAAACAGAGGGCGAGAAACAGAGGGGCTGAAACAGAGCGGCTGAAAGAGATAGGCTGAAACAGAGGGGCTGAAACAGAATGCGAGAAACAGAGGGGCTGAAACAGAGGGCGAGAAACAGAGTGGCTGAAACAGAGGGCGAGAAACAGAGGGGCTGAAACAGAGGGGCTGAAACAGAGGGCGAGAAACAGAGGGCCTGAAACAGAGGGCGAGAAACAGAGGGGCTGAAACAGAGGGCGAGAAACAGAGGGGCTGAAACAGAGGGGCTGAAACAGAGGGGCGGAAACAGAGGGGCTGAAACAGAGGGCGAGAAACAGAGGGGCTGAATCAGAGGGGCTGAATCAGAGGGGCTGAAACAGAGGGCGAGAAACAGAGGGGCTGAAACAGAGGGCGAGAAACAGAGGGGCTGAAACAGAGGTGCTTAAACAGAGTGGCTGAAACAGAGGGGCTGAAACAGAGGGGCTGGAACAGTGGGGGGAAACAGAAGTGCTGAAACAGAGGGGCTGAATCAGAAGGGCTGAAACAGAGGGCGAGAAACAGAGGGGCTGAAACAGAGGGCGAGAAACAGAGGGGCTGAAACAGAGGTGCTTAAACAGAGGGGCTGAAACAGAGGGGCGGAAACAGAGGGGCTGAATCAGAAGGGCTGAATCAGAGGGGCTGAATCAGAGGGGCTGAAACAGAGGGCGAGAATCAGAGGGGCTGAAACAACGGGCGAGAATCAGAGGGGCTAAAACAGAGGGCGAGAAACAGAGGGGCTGAAACAGAGGGGCTGAAACAGAGGGCGAGAAACAGAGGGGCGGAAACAGAGGGCGAATAACAGAGGGGCTGAAACAGAGGGGCTGAAACGGAGGGCGAGAAAGAGAGGGGCTGAAACAGAGGGCGAGAAACAGAGGGGCTGAAACAGAGCGGCTGAAAGAGATAGGCTGAAACAGAGGGGCTGAAACAGAGGGCGAGAAACAGAGGGGCTGAAACAGAGGGCAAGAAACACAGGGGTTGAATCAGAGGGGCTGAATCAGAGGGGCTGAAACAGAGGGCGAGAAACAGAGGGGCTGAAACAGAGGGCGAGAAACAGAGGGGCTGTAACAGAGGTGCTTATACAGAGTGGCTGAAACAGAGGGGCTGAAACAGAGGGGCTGGAACAGTGGGGGGAAACAGAGGTGCTGAAACAGAGGGGCTGAATCAGAAGGGCTGAAACAGAGGGCGAGAAACAGAGGGGCTGAAACAGAGGGCAAGAAACAGAGGGGCGGAAACAGAAGGCGAATAACAGAGGGGCTGAAACAGAGGGGCTGAAACAGAGGGCGAGAAAGAGAGGGGCTGAAACAGAGGGGCTGAAACAGAGGGGCGGAAACAGAGGGGCTGAAACAGAGGGCGAGAAACAGAGGGGCTGAATCAGAGGGGCTGAATCAGAGGGGCTGAAACAGAGGGCGAGAAACAGAGGGGCTGAAACAGAGGGCGAGAAACAGAGGGGCTGAAACAGAGGTGCTTAAACAGAGTGGCTGAAACAGAGGGGCTGAAACAGAGGGGCTGGAACAGTGGGGGAAACAGAGGTGCTGAAACAGAGGGGCTGAATCAGAAGGGCTGAAACAGAGGGCGAGAAACAGAGGGGCTGAAACAGAGGGCGAGAAACAGAGGGGCTGAAACAGAGGTGCTTAAACAGAGGGGCTGAAACAGAGGGGCGGAAACAGAGGGGCTGAATCAGAAGGGCTGAATCAGAGGGGCTGAATCAGAGGGGCTGAAACAGAGGGCGAGAATCAGAGGGGCTGAAACAGCGGGCGAGAATCAGAGGGGCTAAAACAGAGGGCGAGAAACAGAGGGGCTGAAACAGAGGGGCTGAAACAGAGGGCGAGAAACAGAGGGGCGGAAACAGAGGGCGAATAACAGAGGGGCTGAAACAGAGGGGCTGAAACGGAGGGCGAGAAAGAAAGGGGCTGAAACAGAGGGCGAGAAACAGAGGGGCTGAAACAGAGCGGCTGAAAGAGATAGGCTGAAACAGAGGGGCTGAAACAGAGGGCGAGAAACAGAGGGGCTGAAACAGAGGGCGAGAAACAGAGGGGCTGAATCAGAGGGGCTGAATCAGTGGGGCTGAAACAGAGGGCGAGAAACAGAGGGGCTGAAACAGAGGGCGAGAAACAGAGGGGCTGTAACAGAGGGGCTGGAACAGTGGGGGGAAACAGAGGTTCTGAAACAGAGGGGCTGAATCAGAAGGGCTGAAACAGAGGGCGAGAAACAGAGGGGCTGAAACAGAGGGCGAGAAACAGAGGGGCGGAAACAGAAGGCGAATAACAGAGGGGCTGAAACAGAGGGGCTGAAACAGAGGGCGAGAAAGAGAGGGGCTGAAACAGAGGGCGAGAAACAGAGGGGCTGAAACAGAGCGGCTGAAAGAGATAGGCTGAAACAGAGGGGCTGAAACAGAGGGCGAGAAAGAGAGGGGCTGAAACAGAGGGCGAGAAACAGAGGGGCTGAAACAGAGGGGCTGAAACAGAGGGGCGGAAACAGAGGGGCTGAAACAGAGGGCGAGAAACAGAGGGGCTGAATCAGAGGGGCTGAATCAGACGGGCTGAAACAGAGGGCGAGAAACAGAGGGGCTGAAACAGAGGGCGAGAAACAGAGGGGCTGAAACAGAGGTGCTTAAACAGAGTGGCTGAAACAGAGGGGCTGAAACAGAGGGGCTGGAACAGTGGGGGGAAACAGAGGTGCTGAAACAGAGGGGCTGAATCAGAAGGGCTGAAACAGAGGGCGAGAAACAGAGGGGCTGAAACAGAGGGCGAGAAACAGAGGGGCTGAAACAGAGGTGCTTAAACAGAGGGGCTGAAACAGAGGGGCGGAAAGAGAGGGGCTGAATCAGAAGGGCTGAATCAGAGGGGCTGAATCAGAGGGGCTGAAACAGAGGGCGAGAATCAGAGGGGCTGAAACAGCGGGCGAGAATCAGAGGGGCTAAAACAGAGGGTGAGAAACAGAGGGGCTGAAACAGAGGGGCTGAAACAGAGGGCGAGAAACAGAGGGGCGGAAACAGAGGGCGAATAACAGAGGGGCTGAAACAGAGGGGCTGAAACGGAGGGCGAGAAAGAGAGGGGCTGAAACAGAGGGCGAGAAACAGAGGGGCTGAAACAGAGCGGCTGAAAGAGATAGGCTGAAACAGAGGGGCTGAAACAGAGGGCGAGAAACAGAGGGGCTGAAACAGAGGGCGAGAAACAGAGGGGCTGAATCAGAGGGGCTGAATCAGAGGGGCTGAAACAGAGTGCGAGAAACAGAGGGGCTGAAAGAGAGCGCGAGAAACAGAGGGGCTGTAACAGAGGTGCTTAAACAGAGTGGCTGAAACAGAGGGGCTGAAACAGAGGGGCTGGAACAGTGGGGGGAAACAGAGGTGCTGAAACAGAGGGGCTGAATCAGAAGGGCTGAAACAGAGGGCGAGAAACAGAGGGGCTGAAACAGAGGGCGAGAAACAGAGGGGCGGAAACAGAAGGCGAATAACAGAGGGGCTGAAACAGAGGGGCTGAAACAGAGGGCGAGAAAGAGAGGGGCTGAAACAGAGGGCGAGAAACAGAGGGGCTGAAACAGAGCAGCTGAAAGAGATAGGCTGAAACAGAGGGGCTGAAACAGAGGGCGAGAAACAGAGGGGCTGAAACAGAGGGCGAGAAACAGAGTGGCTGAAACAGAGGGCGAGAAACAGAGGGGCTGAAACAGAGGGGCTGAAACAGAGGGCGAGAAACAGAGGGGCTGAAACAGAGGGCGAGAAACAGAGGGGCTGAAACAGAGGGCGAGAAACAGAGGGGCTGAAACAGAGGGGCTGAAACAGTGGGACGGAAACAGAGGGGCTGAAACAGAGGGCGAGAAACAGAGGGGCTGAATCAGAGGGGCTGAATCAGAGGGGCTGAAACAGAGGGCGAGAAACAGAGGGGCTGAAACAGAGGGCGAGAAACAGAGGGGCTGAAACAGAGGTGCTTCAACAGAGTGGCTGAAACAGAGGGGCTGAAACTGAGGGGCTGGAACAGTGGGGGGAAACAGAGGTGCTGAAACAGAGGGGCTGAATCAGAAGGGCTGAAACAAAGGGCGAGAAACAGAGGGGCTGAAACAGAGGGCGAGAAACAGAGGGGCTGAAACAGAGGGGCTGAAAACAGAGGGGCTGAAACAGAGGGGCTGAAACAGAGGGCGAAAAACAGGGGGGCTGAAACAGAGGGCGAGAAACAGAGGGGCTGAAACAGAGGGCGAGAAACAGAGGGGCTGAAACAGAGGGCGAGAAACAGAGGGGCTGAAACAGAGGGCGAGAAACAGAGGGGCTGAAACAGACGGCGAGAAACAGATGGGCTGAAACAGAGGGCGAGAAACAGAGGGGATGAAACAGAGGGGCTGAAACAGAGGGGCTGAAACAGAGGGGCTGAATCAGAGGGGCTGATTCAGAGGGGCTGAAACAGAGGGCGAGAAGCAGAGGGGCAGAAACAGAGGGTGAGAAACAGAGGGGCTGAAACAGAGGGGCTGAAACAGAGGGCAAGAAACAGAGGGGCTGAAACAGAGGGCTAGAAACAGAGGGGCTGAAACAGAGGGGCTGAAACAGAGGGGCTGAAACAGAGGGGCTGAAACAGTGGGGCTGAAACAGAGGGCGAGAAACAGAAGGGCTGAAACAGAGGGCGAGAAACAGAGGGGCTGAAACAGAGGGCGAGAATCAGAGGGGCTAAAACAGAGGGCGAGAAACAGGGGGGCTGAATCAGAGGGGCTGAAACAGAGGGTGAGAAACAGAGGGGCTGGAACAGAGGGGGATGAACAGAGGGGCCGAAACAGAGGGGCTGAATCAGAGGGGCTGAAATTGAGGGCGAGAAACAGAGGAGCTGCAACAGAGGGCGAGAAACAGAGGGGCTGAAACAGAGGGCGAGAAACAGAGGGGCTGAAACAGAGGGGCTGAAACAGAGGGGCTGAAACCGAGGGGCTGAAACAGAATGCGAGAAACAGAGGGGCTGAAACAGAGGGCGAGAAACAGAGGGGCTTAAATAGAGGGGCGGGAAACAGAGGGGCTGAATCAGAGGGGCTGAATCAGAGGGGCTGAATCAGGGGGGCTGAATCAGAGGGGCTGAAACAGAGGGCGAGAAACAGAGGGGCGGAAAGAGCGGGCGAGAAACAGAGGGGCGGAAACAGAGGGGCTGAAACAGAGGGGCTGAATCAGCGGGGCTGAAACAGAGGGCGAGAAACTGAGGGGCTGAAACAGAGGGCGAGAAACATAGGGGCAGAAACAGAGGGCGAGAAACAGAGGGGCTGAAACAGAGGGGCTGAAACAGAGGGCGAGAAACAGAGGGGCTGAATCAGAGGGGCTGAATTAGTTGGGCTGAATCAGAGCGTCTGAATCAGGGGGGCTGAAACAGAGGGTGAGAAACAGAGGGGCTGAAACAGAGGGGCTGAAACAGAGGGGCTGAAACAGAGGGCGAGAAACAGAGGGGCTGAATCAGAGGGGCTAAATCAGAGGGGCTGAATCAGAGGGGCTGAAACAGAGGGGCTGAATCAGAGGGGCTGAAACAGAGGACGAGAAACAGAGGGGCTGAAACAGACGGCGAGAAACAGAGGGGCTGAATCAGCGGGGCTGAAACAGAGGGCTAGAAACTGAGGGGCTGAAACAGAGGGCGAGAAACAGAGGGGCAGAAACAGAGGGCGAGAAACAGAGGGGCTGAAACAGAGGGGCTGAAATAGAGGGGCTGAAACAGAGGGGCTGAAACCGAGGGGCTGAAACAGAATGCGAGAAACAGAGGGGCTGAAACAGAGGGCAAGAAACAGAGGGGCTGAAACAGAGGGCTAGAAACAGAGGGGCTGAAACAGAGCGGCTGAAACAGAGGGGCTGAAACAGAGGGGCTGAAACAGTGGGGCTGAAACAGAGGGCGAGAAACAGAAGGGCTGAAACAGAGGGCGAGAAACAGAAGGGCAGAAACAGAGGGCGAGAAACAGGGGGGCTGAATCAGAGGGGCTGAAACAGAGGGTGAGAAACAGCGGGGCTGGAACAGAGGGGGATGAACAGAGGGGCTGAAACAGAGGGCGAGAAACAGAGGGGCTGAAACAGAGGGGCTGAAACAGAGGGGCTGAAACCGAGGGGCTGAAACAGAATGCGAGAAACAGAGGGGCTGAAGCAGAGGGCGAGTAACAGAGGGGCTGAAACAGAGGGGCGGGAAACAGAGGGGCTGAATCAGAGGGGCTGAATCAGAGGGGCTGAATCAGAGGGGCTGAAACAGAGGGCGAGAAACAGAGGGGCGGAAACAGAGGGGGAGAATCAGAGGGGCGGAAACAGAGGGGCTGAAACAGAGGGGCTGTATCAGCGGGGCTGAAACAGAGGGCGAGAAACTGAGGGGCTGAAACAGAGGGCGAGAAACATAGGTGCAGAAACAGAGGGCGAGAAACAGAGGGGCTGAAACAGAGGGGCTGAAACAGAGGGCGAGAAACGGAGGGGCTGAATCAGAGGGCTAGAAACAGAGGGGCTGAAATAGAGGGGCTGAAACAGAGGGGCTGAAACAGAGGGGCTGTAACATTGGGGCTGAAACAGAGGTCGAGAAACAGAGGGGCTGAAACAGAGGGCGAGAAACAGAGGGGCGGAAACAGAGGGCGAGAAACAGAGGGGCTCAAACAGAGGGCAAGAAACAGTGGGGCTGAAACAGAGGGCGAGAAACAGAGGGGCTGAATCAGAGGGGCTAAATCAGAGGGGCTGAATCAGAGGGGCTGAAACAGAGGGGCTTAATCAGAGGGGCTGAAACAGAGGGCGAGAAACAGAGGGGCTGAAACAGACGGCGAGAAACAGATGGGCTGTAACAGAGGGCGAGAAACAGAGGGGATGAAACAGAGGGGCTGAAACAGAGGGGCTGAAACAGAGGGGCTGAATCAGAGGGGCTGATTCAGAGGGGCTGAAACAGAGGGGCTGAATCAGCGGGGATGAAACAGAGGGCGAAAAACAGAGGGGCTGAAACAGAGGGCGAGAAACAGAGGGGCTGAAACAGAAGGCGAGAAACAGAGGGGCTGAAACAGAGGTGCTGAAACAGAGGGGCTGAAACAGAGGGGCTGAAACAGTGGGCGAGAAGCAGAGGGGCTGAAACAGAGGGCGAGAAACAGAGGGGCTGAAACAGAGGAGCTGAAACAGAGGGGCTGAAACAGAGGGGCTGAAACAGAGGGCGAGAAACAGAGGGGCTGAATCAGAGGGGCTGATTCAGAGGGGCTGAAACAGAGGGCTAGAAACAGAGGGGCAGAAACAGAGGGGCTGAAACAGAGGGGCTGAAACAGAGGGGCTGAAACAGTGCGGCTGAAACAGAGGGCGAGAAACAGAGGGGCTGAAACAGAGGGCGAGAAACAGAGGGGCTGAAACAGAGGGGCTGAAACAGAGGGCGAGAAACAGAGGGGCGGAAACAGAGGGCGAATAACAGAGGGGTTGAAACAGAGGGGCTGAAACAGAGGGCGAGAAAGAAAGGGGCTGAAACAGAGGGCGAGAAACAGAGGGGCTGAAACAGAGCGGCTGAAAGAGATAGGCTGAAACAGAGGGGCTGAAACAGAATGCGAGAAACAGAGGGGCTGAAACAGAGGGCGAGAAACAGAGTGGCTGAAACAGAGGGCGAGAAACAGAGGGGCTGAAACAGAGGGGCTGAAACAGAGGGCGAGAAACAGAGGGGCTGAAACAGAGGGCGAGAAACAGAGGGGCTGAAACAGAGGGCGAGAAACAGAGGGGCTGAAACAGAGGGGCTGAAACAGAGGGGCGGAAACACAGGGGCTGAAACAGAGGGCGAGAAACAGAGGGGCTGAATCAGAGGGGCTGAATCAGAGGGGCTGAAACAGAGGGCGAGAAACAGAGGGGCTGAAACAGAGGGCGAGAAACTGAGGGGCTGAAACAGAGGTGCTTAAACAGAGTGGCTGAAACAGAGGGGCTGAAACAGAGGAGCTGGAACAGTGGGGGGAAACAGAAGTGCTGAAACAGAGGGGCTGAATCAGAAGGACTGAAACAGAGGGCGAGAAACAGAGGGGCTGAAACAGAGGGCGAGAAACAGAGGCGCTGAAACAGAGGTGCTTAAACAGAGGGGCTGAAACAGAGGGGCGGAAACAGAGGGGCTGAATCAGAAGGGCTGAATCAGAGGGGCTGAATCAGAGGGGCTGAAACAGAGGGCGAGAATCAGAGGGGCTGAAACAACGGGCGAGAATCAGAGGGGCTAAAACAGAGGGCGAGAAACAGAGGGGCTGAAACAGAGGGGCTGAAACAGAGGGCGAGAAACAGAGGGGCGGAAACAGAGGGCGAATAACAGAGGGGCTGAAACAGAGGGGCTGAAACGGAGGGCGAGAAAGAGAGTGGCTGAAACAGAGGGCGAGAAACAGAGGGGCTGAAACAGAGCGGCTGAAAGAGATAGGCTGAAACAGAGGGGCTGAAACAGAGGGCGAGAAACAGAGGGGCTGAAACAGAGGGCGAGAAACAGAGGGGCTGAATCAGAGGGGCTGAATCAGAGGGGCTGAAACAGAGGGCGAGAAACAGAGGGGCTGAAACAGAGGGCGAGAAACAGAGGGGCTGTAACAGAGGTGCTTAAACAGAGTGGCTGAAACAGAGGGGCTGAAACAGAGTGGCTGGAACAGTGGGGGGAAACAGAGGTGCTGAAACAGAGGGGCTGAATCAGAAGGGCTGAAACAGAGGGCGAGAAACAGAGGGGCTGAAACAGAGGGCGAGAAACAGAGGGGCGGAAACAGAAGGCGAATAACAGAGGGGCTGAAACAGAGGGGCTGAAACAGAGGGCGAGAAACAGAGGGGCTGAAACAGAGGGGCTGAAACAGAGGGGCGGAAACAGCGGGGCTGAAACAGAGGGCGAGAAACAGAGGGGCTGAATCAGAGGGGCTGAATCAGAGGGGCTGAAACAGAGTTCGAGAAACAGAGGGGCTGAATCAGAGGGCGAGAAACAGAGGGGCTGAAACAGAGGTGCTTAAACAGAGTGGCTGAAACAGAGGGGCTGAAACAGAGGGGCTGGAACAGTGGGGGGAAACAGAGGTGCTGAAACAGAGGGGCTGAATCAGAAGGGCTGAAACAGAGGGCGAGAAACAGAGGGGCTGAAACAGAGGGCGAGAAACAGAGGGGCTGAAACAGAGGTGCTTAAACAGAGGGGCTGAAACAGAGGGGCGGAAACAGAGGGGCTGAATCAGAAGGGCTGAATCAGAGGGGCTGAATCAGAGGGGCTGAAACAGAGGGCGAGAATCAGAGGGGCTGAAACAGCGGGCGAGAATCAGAGGGGCTAAAACAGAGGGCGAGAAACGGAGGGGCTGAAACAGAGGGGCTGAAACAGAGGGCGAGAAACAGAGGGGCGGAAACAGAGGGCGAATAACAGAGGGGCTGAAACAGAGGGGCTGAAACGGAGGGCGAGAAACAGAGGGGCTGAAACAGAGGGCGAGAAACAGAGGGGCTGAAACAGAGCGGCTGAAAGAGATAGGCTGAAACAGAGGGGCTGAAACAGAGGGCGAGAAACAGAGGGGCTGAAACAGAGGGCGAGAAACAGAGGGGCTGAATCAGAGGGGCTGAATCAGAGGGGCTGAAACAGAGGGCGAGAAACAGAGGGGCTGAAACAGAGGGTGAGAAACAGAGGGGCTGTAACAGAGGTGCTTAAACAGAGTGGCTGAAACAGAGGGGCTGAAACAGAGGGGCTGGAACAGTGGGGGGAAACAGAGGTGCTGAAACAGAGGGGCTGAATCAGAAGGGCTGAAACAGAGGGTGAGAAACAGAGGGGCTGAAACAGAGGGCGAGAAACAGAGGGGCGGAAACAGAAGGCGAATAACAGAGGGGCTGAAACAGTGGGGCTGAAACAGAGGGCGAGAAAGAGAGGGGCTGAAACAGAGGGCGAGAAACAGAGGGGCTGAAACAGAGGGGCTGAAAGAGATAGGCTGAAACAGAGGGGCTGAAACAGAGGGCGAGAAACAGAGGGGCTGAAACAGAGGGCGAGAAACAGAGGGGCTGAAACAGAGGGGCTGAAACAGAGGGGCGGAAACAGAGGGGCTGAAACAGAGGGCGAGAAACAGAGGGGCTGAATCAGAGGGGCTGAATCAGAGGGGCTGAAACAGAGGGCGAGAAACAGAGGGGCTGAAACAGAGGGCGAGTAACAGAGGGGCTGAAACAGAGGTGCTTAAACAGAGTGGCTGAAACAGAGGGGCTGAAACAGAGGGGCTGGAACAGTGGGGGGAAACAGAGGTGCTGAAACAGAGGGGCTGAATCAGAAGGGCTGAAACAGAGGGCGAGAAACAGAGGGGCTGAAACAGAGGGCGAGAAACAGAGGGGCTGAAACAGAGGTGCTTAAACAGAGGGGCTGAAACAGAGGGGCGGAAACAGAGGGGCTGAATCAGAAGGGCTGAATCAGAGGGGCTGAATCAGAGGGGCTGAAACAGAGGGCAAGAATCAGAGGGGCTGAAACAGCGGGCGAGAATCAGAGGGGCTAAAACAGAGGGCGAGAAACAGAGGGGCTGAAATAGAGGGGCTGAAACAGAGGGCGAGAAACAGAGGGGCGGAAACAGAGGGCGAATAACAGAGGGGCTGAAACAGAGGGGCTGAAACGGAGGGCGAGAAAGAGAGGGGCTGAAACAGAGGGCGAGAAACAGAGGGGCTGAAACAGAGCGGCTGAAAGAGATAGGCTGAAACAGAGGGGCTGAAACAGAGGGCGAGAAACAGAGGGGCTGAAACAGAGGGCGAGAAACACAGGGGCTGAATCAGAGGGGCTGAATCAGAGGGGCTGAAACAGAGGGCGAGAAACAGAGGGGCTGAAACAGAGGGCGAGAAACAGAGGGGCTGTAACAGAGGTGCTTATACAGAGTGGCTGAAACAGAGGGGCTGAAACAGAGGGGCTGGAACAGTGGGGGGAAACAGAGGTGCTGAAACAGAGGGGCTGAATCAGAAGGGCTGAAACAGAGGGCGAGAAACAGAGGGGCTGAAACAGAGGGCGAGAAACAGAGGGGCGGAAACAGAAGGCGAATAACAGAGGGGCTGAAACAGAGGGGCTGAAACAGAGGGCGAGAAAGAGAGGGGCTGAAACAGAGGGGCTGAAACAGAGGGGCGGAAACAGAGGGGCTGAAACAGAGGGCGAGAAACAGAGGGGCTGAATCAGAGGGGCTGAATCAGAGGGGCTGAAACAGAGGGCGAGAAACAGAGGGGCTGAAACAGAGGGCGAGAAACAGAGGGGCTGAAACAGAGGTGCTTAAACAGAGTGGCTGAAACAGAGGGGCTGAAACAGAGGGGCTGGAACAGTGGGGCGAAACAGAGGTGCTGAAACAGAGGGGCTGAATCAGAAGGGCTGAAACAGAGGGCGAGAAACAGAGGGGCTGAAACAGAGGGCGAGAAACAGAGGGGCTGAAACAGAGGTGCTTAAACAGAGGGGCTGAAACAGAGGGGCGGAAACAGAGGGGCTGAATCAGAAGGGCTGAATCAGAGGGGCTGAATCAGAGGGGCTGAAACAGAGGGCGAGAATCAGAGGGGCTGAAACAGCGGGCGAGAATCAGAGGGGCTAAAACAGAGGGCGAGAAACAGAGGGGCTGAAACAGAGGGGCTGAAACAGAGGGCGAGAAACAGAGGGGCGGAAACAGAGGGCGAATAACAGAGGGGCTGAAACAGAGGGGCTGAAACGGAGGGCGAGAAAGAGAGGGGCTGAAACAGAGGGCGAGAAACAGAGGGGCTGAAACAGAGCGGCTGAAAGAGATAGGCTGAAACAGAGGGGCTGAAACAGAGGGCGAGAAACAGAGGGGCTGAAACAGAGGGCGAGAAACAGAGGGGCTGAATCAGAGGGGCTGAATCAGAGGGGCTGAAACAGAGGGCGAGAAACAGAGGGGCTGAAACAGAGGGTGAGAAACAGAGGGGCTGAAACAGAGGGGCTGAAACAGAGGGGCTGAAACAGAGGGCGAGAAACAGAGGGGCTGAATCAGAGGGGCTAAATCAGAGGGGCTGAATCAGAGGGGCTGAAACAGAGGGGCTGAATCAGAGGGGCTGAAACAGAGGACGAGAAACAGAGGGGCTGAAACAGACGGCGAGAAACAGAGGGGCTGAATCAGCGGGGCTGAAACAGAGGGCTAGAAACTGAGGGGCTGAAACAGAGGGCGAGAAACAGAGGGGCAGAAACAGAGGGCGAGAAACAGAGGGGCTGAAACAGAGGGGCTGAAATAGAGGGGCTGAAACAGAGGGGCTGAAACCGAGGGGCTGAAACAGAATGCGAGAAACAGAGGGGCTGAAACAGAGGGCAAGAAACAGAGGGGCTGAAACAGAGGGCTAGAAACAGAGGGGCTGAAACAGAGGGGCTGAAACAGAGGGGCTGAAACAGAGGGTCTGAAACAGTGGGGCTGAAACAGAGGGCGAGAAACAGAAGGGCTGAAACAGAGGGCGAGAAACAGAAGGGCAGAAACAGAGGGCGAGAAACAGGGGGGCTGAATCAGAGGGGCTGAAACAGAGGGTGAGAAACAGCGGGGCTGGAACAGAGGGGGATGAACAGAGGGGCTGAAACAGAGGGCGAGAAACAGAGGGGCTGAAACAGAGGGGCTGAAACAGAGGGGCTGAAACCGAGGGGCTGAAACAGAATGCGAGAAACAGAGGGGCTGAAGCAGAGGGCGAGTAACAGAGGGGCTGAAACAGAGGGGCGGGAAACAGAGGGGCTGAATCAGAGGGGCTGAATCAGAGGGGCTGAATCAGAGGGGCTGAAACAGAGGGCGAGAAACAGAGGGGCGGAAACAGAGGGCGAGAAACAGAGGGGCGGAAACAGAGGGGCTGAAACAGAGGGGCTGTATCAGCGGGGCTGAAACAGAGGGCGAGAAACTGAGGGGCTGAAACAGAGGGCGAGAAACATAGGTGCAGAAACAGAGGGCGAGAAACAGAGGGGCTGAAACAGAGGGGCTGAAACAGAGGGCGAGAAATGGAGGGGCTGAATCAGAGGGCTAGAAACAGAGGGGCTGAAATAGAGGGGCTGAAACAGAGGGGCTGAAACAGAGGGGCTGTAACATTGGGGCTGAAACAGAGGTCGAGAAACAGAGGGGCTGAAACAGAGGGCGAGAAACAGAGGGGCGGAAACAGAGGGCGAGAAACAGAGGGGCTCAAACAGAGGGCAAGAAACAGTGGGGCTGAAACAGAGGGCGAGAAACAGAGGGGCTGAATCAGAGGGGCTAAATCAGAGGGGCTGAATCAGAGGGGCTGAAACAGAGGGGCTTAATCAGAGGGGCTGAAACAGAGGGCGAGAAACAGAGGGGCTGAAACAGACGGCGAGAAACAGATGGGCTGTAACAGAGGGCGAGAAACAGAGGGGATGAAACAGAGGGGCTGAAACAGAGGGGCTGAAACAGAGGGGCTGAATCAGAGGGGCTGATTCAGAGGGGCTGAAACAGAGGGGCTGAATCAGCGGGGATGAAACAGAGGGCGAAAAACAGAGGGGCTGAAACAGAGGGCGAGAAACAGAGGGGCTGAAACAGAAGGCGAGAAACAGAGGGGCTGAAACAGAGGTGCTGAAACAGAGGGGCTGAAACAGAGGGGCTGAAACAGTGGGCGAGAAGCAGAGGGGCTGAAACAGAGGGCGAGAAACAGAGGGGCTGAAACAGAGGAGCTGAAACAGAGGGGCTGAAACAGAGGGGCTGAAACAGAGGGCGAGAAACAGAGGGGCTGAATCAGAGGGGCTGATTCAGAGGGGCTGAAACAGAGGGCTAGAAACAGAGGGGCAGAAACAGAGGGGCTGAAACAGAGGGGCTGAAACAGAGGGGCTGAAACAGTGCGGCTGAAACAGAGGGCGAGAAACAGAGGGGCTGAAACAGAGGGCGAGAAACAGAGGGGCTGAAACAGAGGGGCTGAAACAGAGGGCGAGAAACAGAGGGGCGGAAACAGAGGGCGAATAACAGAGGGGCTGAAACAGAGGGGCTGAAACAGAGGGCGAGAAAGAAAGGGGCTGAAACAGAGGGCGAGAAACAGAGGGGCTGAAACAGAGCGGCTGAAAGAGATAGGCTGAAACAGAGGGGCTGAAACAGAATGCGAGAAACAGAGGGGCTGAAACAGAGGGCGAGAAACAGAGTGGCTGAAACAGAGGGCGAGAAACAGAGGGGCTGAAACAGAGGGGCTGAAACAGAGGGCGAGAAACAGAGGGGCTGAAACAGAGGGCGAGAAACAGAGGGGCTGAAACAGAGGGCGAGAAACAGAGGGGCTGAAACAGAGGGGCTGAAACAGAGGGGCGGAAACAGAGGGGCTGAAACAGAGGGCGAGAAACAGAGGGGCTGAATCAGAGGGGCTGAATCAGAGGGGCTGAAACAGAGGGCGAGAAACAGAGGGGCTGAAACAGAGGGCGAGAAACTGAGGGGCTGAAACAGAGGTGCTTAAACAGAGTGGCTGAAACAGAGGGGCTGAAACAGAGGAGCTGGAACAGTGGGGGGAAACAGAAGTGCTGAAACAGAGGGGCTGAATCAGAAGGACTGAAACAGAGGGCGAGAAACAGAGGGGCTGAAACAGAGGGCGAGAAACAGAGGGGCTGAAACAGAGGTGCTTAAACAGAGGGGCTGAAACAGAGGGGCGGAAACAGAGGGGCTGAATCAGAAGGGCTGAATCAGAGGGGCTGAATCAGAGGGGCTGAAACAGAGGGCGAGAATCAGAGGGGCTGAAACAACGGGCGAGAATCAGAGGGGCTAAAACAGAGGGCGAGAAACAGAGGGGCTGAAACAGAGGGGCTGAAACAGAGGGCGA
This sequence comes from Chiloscyllium punctatum, assembly GCF_047496795.1. Lineage (NCBI taxonomy): Eukaryota > Metazoa > Chordata > Chondrichthyes > Orectolobiformes > Hemiscylliidae > Chiloscyllium > Chiloscyllium punctatum. The sequence continues at coordinate 843,253 of NW_027309791.1, forward strand.
GAAACAGAGGGGCGGAAACAGAGGGCGAATAACAGAGGGGCTGAAACAGAGGGGCTGAAACGGAGGGCGAGAAAGAGAGTGGCTGAAACAGAGGGCGAGAAACAGAGGGGCTGAAACAGAGCGGCTGAAAGAGATAGGCTGAAACAGAGGGGCTGAAACAGAGGGCGAGAAACAGAGGGGCTGAAACAGAGGGCGAGAAACAGAGGGGCTGAATCAGAGGGGCTGAATCAGAGGGGCTGAAACAGAGGGCGAGAAACAGAGGGGCTGAAACAGAGGGCGAGAAACAGAGGGGCTGTAACAGAGGTGCTTAAACAGAGTGGCTGAAACAGAGGGGCTGAAACAGAGTGGCTGGAACAGTGGGGGGAAACAGAGGTGCTGAAACAGAGGGGCTGAATCAGAAGGGCTGAAACAGAGGGCGAGAAACAGAGGGGCTGAAACAGAGGGCGAGAAACAGAGGGGCGGAAACAGAAGGCGAATAACAGAGGGGCTGAAACAGAGGGGCTGAAACAGAGGGCGAGAAACAGAGGGGCTGAAACAGAGGGGCTGAAACAGAGGGGCGGAAACAGCGGGGCTGAAACAGAGGGCGAGAAACAGAGGGGCTGAATCAGAGGGGCTGAATCAGAGGGGCTGAAACAGAGTTCGAGAAACAGAGGGGCTGAATCAGAGGGCGAGAAACAGAGGGGCTGAAACAGAGGTGCTTAAACAGAGTGGCTGAAACAGAGGGGCTGAAACAGAGGGGCTGGAACAGTGGGGGGAAACAGAGGTGCTGAAACAGAGGGGCTGAATCAGAAGGGCTGAAACAGAGGGCGAGAAACAGAGGGGCTGAAACAGAGGGCGAGAAACAGAGGGGCTGAAACAGAGGTGCTTAAACAGAGGGGCTGAAACAGAGGGGCGGAAACAGAGGGGCTGAATCAGAAGGGCTGAATCAGAGGGGCTGAATCAGAGGGGCTGAAACAGAGGGCGAGAATCAGAGGGGCTGAAACAGCGGGCGAGAATCAGAGGGGCTAAAACAGAGGGCGAGAAACGGAGGGGCTGAAACAGAGGGGCTGAAACAGAGGGCGAGAAACAGAGGGGCGGAAACAGAGGGCGAATAACAGAGGGGCTGAAACAGAGGGGCTGAAACGGAGGGCGAGAAACAGAGGGGCTGAAACAGAGGGCGAGAAACAGAGGGGCTGAAACAGAGCGGCTGAAAGAGATAGGCTGAAACAGAGGGGCTGAAACAGAGGGCGAGAAACAGAGGGGCTGAAACAGAGGGCGAGAAACAGAGGGGCTGAATCAGAGGGGCTGAATCAGAGGGGCTGAAACAGAGGGCGAGAAACAGAGGGGCTGAAACAGAGGGCGAGAAACAGAGGGGTTGTAACAGAGGTGCTTAAACAGAGTGGCTGAAACAGAGGGGCTGAAACAGAGGGGCTGGAACAGTGGGGGGAAACAGAGGTGCTGAAACAGAGGGGCTGAATCAGAAGGGCTGAAACAGAGGGTGAGAAACAGAGGGGCTGAAACAGAGGGCGAGAAACAGAGGGGCGGAAACAGAAGGCGAATAACAGAGGGGCTGAAACAGTGGGGCTGAAACAGAGGGCGAGAAAGAGAGGGGCTGAAACAGAGGGCGAGAAACAGAGGGGCTGAAACAGAGGGGCTGAAAGAGATAGGCTGAAACAGAGGGGCTGAAACAGAGGGCGAGAAACAGAGGGGCTGAAACAGAGGGCGAGAAACAGAGGGGCTGAAACAGAGGGGCTGAAACAGAGGGGCGGAAACAGAGGGGCTGAAACAGAGGGCGAGAAACAGAGGGGCTGAATCAGAGGGGCTGAATCAGAGGGGCTGAAACAGAGGGCGAGAAACAGAGGGGCTGAAACAGAGGGCGAGTAACAGAGGGGCTGAAACAGAGGTGCTTAAACAGAGTGGCTGAAACAGAGGGGCTGAAACAGAGGGGCTGGAACAGTGGGGGGAAACAGAGGTGCTGAAACAGAGGGGCTGAATCAGAAGGGCTGAAACAGAGGGCGAGAAACAGAGGGGCTGAAACAGAGGGCGAGAAACAGAGGGGCTGAAACAGAGGTGCTTAAACAGAGGGGCTGAAACAGAGGGGCGGAAACAGAGGGGCTGAATCAGAAGGGCTGAATCAGAGGGGCTGAATCAGAGGGGCTGAAACAGAGGGCGAGAATCAGAGGGGCTGAAACAGCGGGCGAGAATCAGAGGGGCTAAAACAGAGGGCGAGAAACAGAGGGGCTGAAATAGAGGGGCTGAAACAGAGGGCGAGAAACAGAGGGGCGGAAACAGAGGGCGAATAACAGAGGGGCTGAAACAGAGGGGCTGAAACGGAGGGCGAGAAACAGAGGGGCTGAAACAGAGGGCGAGAAACAGAGGGGCTGAAACAGAGCGGCTGAAAGAGATAGGCTGAAACAGAGGGGCTGAAACAGAGGGCGAGAAACAGAGGGGCTGAAACAGAGGGCGAGAAACACAGGGGCTGAATCAGAGGGGCTGAATCAGAGGGGCTGAAACAGAGGGCGAGAAACAGAGGGGCTGAAACAGAGGGCGAGAAACAGAGGGGCTGTAACAGAGGTGCTTATACAGAGTGGCTGAAACAGAGGGGCTGAAACAGAGGGGCTGGAACAGTGGGGGGAAACAGAGGTGCTGAAACAGAGGGGCTGAATCAGAAGGGCTGAAACAGAGGGCGAGAAACAGAGGGGCTGAAACAGAGGGCGAGAAACAGAGGGGCGGAAACAGAAGGCGAATAACAGAGGGGCTGAAACAGAGGGGCTGAAACAGAGGGCGAGAAAGAGAGGGGCTGAAACAGAGGGCGAGAAACAGAGGGGCTGAAACAGAGCGGCTGAAAGAGATAGGCTGAAACAGAGGGGCTGAAACAGAGGGCGAGAAAGAGAGGGGCTGAAACAGAGGGCGAGAAACAGAGGGGCTGAAACAGAGGGGCTGAAACAGAGGGGCGGAAACAGAGGGGCTGAAACAGAGGGCGAGAAACAGAGGGGCTGAATCAGAGGGGCTGAATCAGAGGGGCTGAAACAGAGGGCGAGAAACAGAGGGGCTGAAACAGAGGGCGAGAAACAGAGGGGCTGAAACAGGGGTGCTTAAACAGAGTGGCTGAAACAGAGGGGCTGAAACAGAGGGGCTGGAACAGTGGGGGGAAACAGAGGTGCTGAAACAGAGGGGCTGAATCAGAAGGGCTGAAACAGAGGGCGAGAAACAGAGGGGCTGAAACAGAGGGCGAGAAACAGAGGGGCTGAAACAGAGGTGCTTAAACAGAGGGGCTGAAACAGAGGGGCGCAAACAGAGGGGCTGAATCAGAAGGGCTGAATCAGAGGGGCTGAATCAGAGGGGCTGAAACAGAGGGCGAGAATCAGAGGGGCTGAAACAGCGGGCGAGAATCAGAGGGGCTAAAACAGAGGGCGAGAAACAGAGGGGCTGAAACAGAGGGTCTGAAACAGAGGGCGAGAAACAGAGGGGCGGAAACAGAGGGCGAATAACAGAGGGGCTGAAACAGAGGGGCTGAAACGGAGGGCGAGAAAGAGAGGGGCTGAAACAGAGGGCGAGAAACAGAGGGGCTGAAACAGAGCGGCTGAAAGAGATAGGCTGAAACAGAGGGGCTGAAACAGAGGGCGAGAAACAGAGGGGCTGAAACAGAGGGCGAGAAACAGAGGGGCTGAATCAGAGGGGCTGAATCAGAGGGGCTGAAACAGAGGGCGAGAAACAGAGGGGCTGAAACAGAGGGCGAGAAACAGAGGGGCTGTAACAGAGGTGCTTAAACAGAGTGGCTGAAACAGAGGGGCTGAAACAGAGGGGCTGGAACAGTGGGGGGAAACAGAGGTGCTGAAACAGAGGGGCTGAATCAGAAGGGCTGAAACAGAGGGCGAGAAACAGAGGGGCTGAAACAGAGGGCGAGAAACAGAGGGGCGGAAACAGAAGGCGAATAACAGAGGGGCTGAAACAGAGGGGCTGAAACAGAGGGCGAGAAAGAGAGGGGCTGAAACAGAGGGCGAGAAACAGAGGGGCTGAAACAGAGCGGCTGAAAGAGATAGGCTGAAACAGAGGGGCTGAAACAGAGGGCGAGAAACAGAGGGGCTGAAACAGAGGGCGAGAAACAGTGTGGCTGAAACAGAGGGCGAGAAACAGAGGGGCTGAAACAGAGGGTCTGAAACAGAGGGCGAGAAACAGAGGGGCTGAAACAGAGGGCGAGAAACAGAGGGGCTGAAACAGAGGGCGAGAAACAGAGGGGCTGAAACAGAGGGGCTGAAACAGTGGGACGGAAACAGAGGGGCTGAAACAGAGGGCGAGAAACAGAGGGGCTGAATCAGAGGGGCTGAATCAGAGGGGCTGAAACAGAGGGCGAGAAACAGAGGGGCTGAAACAGAGGGCGAGAAACAGAGGGGCTGAAACAGAGGTGCTTCAACAGAGTGGCTGAAACAGAGGGGCTGAAACTGAGGGGCTGGAACAGTGGGGGGAAACAGAGGTGCTGAAACAGAGGGGCTGAATCAGAAGGGCTGAAACAAAGGGCGAGAAACAGAGGGGCTGAAACAGAGGGCGAGACACAGAGGGGCTGAAACAGAGGGCGAGAAACAGAGGGGCTGAAACAGAGGGGCTGAAACAGAGGGGCTGAAACAGAGGGGCTGAAACAGAGGGGCTGAATCAGAGGGGCTGAATCAGACGGTCTGAAACAGAGGGGCTGAAACAGAGGGGCTGAAACAGAGGGCGAAAAACAGAGGGGCTGAAACAGAGGGCGAGAAACAGAGGGGCTGAAACAGAGGGCGAGAAACAGAGGGGCTGAAACAGAGGGCGAGAAACAGAGGGGTTGAAACAGAGGGCGAGAAACAGAGGGGCTGAAACAGATGGCGAGAAACAGATGGGCTGAAACAGAGGGCGAGAAACAGAGGGGATGAAACAGAGGGGCTGAAACAGAGGGGCTGAAACAGAGGGGCTGAATCAGAGGGGCTGATTCAGAGGGGCTGAAACAGAGGGCGAGAAGCAGAGGGGCAGAAACAGAGGGTGAGAAACAGAGGGGCTGAAACAGAGGGGCTGAAACAGAGGGCAAGAAACAGAGGGGCTGAAACAGAGGGCTAGAAACAGAGGGGCTGAAACAGAGGGGCTGAAACAGAGGGGCTGAAACAGAGGGGCTGAAACAGTGGGGCTGAAACAGAGGGCGAGAAACAGAAGGGCTGAAACAGAGGGCGAGAAACAGAGGGGCTGAAACAGAGGGCGAGAATCAGAGGGGCTAAAACAGAGGGCGAGAAACAGGGGGGCTGAATCAGAGGGGCTGAAACAGAGGGTGAGAAACAGAGGGGCTGGAACAGAGGGGGATGAACAGAGGGGCCGAAACAGAGGGGCTGAATCAGAGGGGCTGAAATTGAGGGCGAGAAACAGAGGAGCTGCAACAGAGGGCGAGAAACAGAGGGGCTGAAACAGAGGGCGAGAAACAGAGGGGCTGAAACAGAGGGGCTGAAACAGAGGGGCTGAAACCGAGGGGCTGAAACAGAATGCGAGAAACAGAGGTGCTGAAACAGAGGGCGAGAAACAGAGGGGCTTAAATAGAGGGGCGGGAAACAGAGGGGCTGAATCAGAGGGGCTGAATCAGAGGGGCTGAATCAGAGGGGCTGAATCAGAGGGGCTGAAACAGAGGGCGAGAAACAGAGGGGCGGAAAGAGCGGGAGAGAAACAGAGGGGCGGAAACAGAGGGGCTGAAACAGAGGGGCTGAATCAGCGGGGCTGAAACAGAGGGCGAGAAACTGAGGGGCTGAAACAGAGGGCGAGAAACATAGGGGCAGAAACAGAGGGCGAGAAACAGAGGGGCTGAAACAGAGGGGCTGAAACAGAGGGCGAGAAACAGAGGGGCTGAATCAGAGGGGCTGAATTAGTTGGGCTGAATCAGAGCGGCTGAATCAGGGGGGCTGAAACAGAGGGTGAGAAACAGAGGGGCTGAAACAGAGGGGCTGAAACAGAGGGGCTGAAACAGAGGGCGAGAAACAGAGGGGCTGAATCAGAGGGGCTAAATCAGAGGGGCTGAATCAGAGGGGCTGCAACAGAGGGGTTGAATCAGAGGGGCTGAAACAGAGGGGCTAAAACAGAGGGGCTGAAACAGAGGGGCTGAATCAGAGGGGCTGAATCAGAGGGGCTGAAACTGAGGGGCTGAATCAGCAGGGCTGAAACAGAGGGCGAGAAACAGAGGGGCTGAAACAGAGGGCGAGAAACAGAGGGGCGGAAACAGAGGGCGAATAACAGAGGGGCTGAAACAGAGGGGCTGAAACAGAGGGATAGAAAGAGAGGGGCTGAAACAGAGGGCGAGAAACAGAGGGGCTGAAACAGAGCGGCTGAAAGAGAGGGGCTGAAACAGAGGGGCTGAAACAGAAGGCGAGAAACAGAGGGGCTGAAACAGAGGGCGAGAAACAGAGTGGCTGAAACAGAGGGCGAGAAACAGAGGGGCTGAAACAGAGGGGCTGAAACAGAGGGCGAGAAACAGAGGGGCTGAAACAGAGGGCGAGAAACAGAGGGGCTGAAACAGAGGGGCTGAAACAGAGGGGCGGAAACAGAGGGGCAGAAACAGAGGGCGAGAAACAGAGGGGCTGAATCAGTGGGGCTGAATCAGAGGGGCTGAATCAGAGGGGCTGAAACAGAGGGCGAGAAACAGAGGGGCTGAAACAGAGGGCGAGAAACAGAGGGGCTGAAACGGAGGTGCTTAAACAGAGTGGCAGAAACAGAGGGGCTGAAACAGAGGAGCTGGAACAGTGGGGGGAAACAGAGGTGCTGAAACAGAGGGGCTGAATCAGAAGGGCTGAAACAGAGGGCGAGAAACAGAGGGGCTGAAACATAAGGCGCGAAACAGAGGGGCTGAAACAGACGGTGAGAAACAGAGGGGCTGAAACAGAGGGCGAGAAACAGAGGGGCTGAATCAGAGGGGCTGAAACAGAGGGCGAGAAACAGAGGGGCTGAAACAGAGGGCGAGAAACAGAGGGGCTGAAACAGTGGGGCTGAATCAGAGGGGCTGAATCAGAGGGGCTGAAACAGAGGGCGAGAAACAGAGGGGCTGAAACAGAGGGCGAGAAACAGAGGGGCTGAAACAGAGGTGCTTAAACAGAGTGGCTGAAACAGAGGGGCTGAAACAGAGGGGCTGGAACAGTGGGGGGAAACAGAGGTGCTGAAACAGAGTTTCTGAATCAGAAGGGCTGAAACAGAGGGCGAGAAACAGAGGGGCTGAAACAGAGGTCGAGACACAGAGGGGCTGAAACAGAGGGCGAGAAACAGAGGGGCTGAAACAGAGGGGCTGAAACAGAGGGGCTGAAACAGAGGGGCTGAAACAGAGGGCGAGAAACAGAGGGGCTGAAACAGAGGGCGAGAAACAGAGGGGCTGAAACAGAGGGGCGGGAAACAGAGGGGCTGAATCAGAGGGGCTGAATCAGACGGTCTGAAACAGAGGGGCTGAATCAGAGGGGCTGAATCAGAGAGGCTGAATCAGAGGGGCTGAATCAGACGGTCTGAAACAGAGGGGCTGAAACAGAGGGGCTGAAACAGAGTGCGAAAAACAGAGGGGCTGAAACAGAGGGCGAGAAACAGAGGGGCTGAAACAGAGGGCGAGAAACAGAGGGGCTGAAACAGAGGGCGAGAAACGGAGGGGCTGAATCAGAGGGCTAGAAACAAAGGGGCTGAAATAGAGGGGCTGAAACAGAGGGGCTGAAACAGAGGTCGAGAAACAGAGGGGCTGAAACAGAGGGCGAGAAATAGAGGGGCGGAAACAGAGGGCGAGAAACAGAGGGGCTCAAACAGAGGGCAAGAAACAGTGGGGCTGAAACAGAGGGCGAGAAACAGAGGGGCTGAATCAGAGGGGCTAAATCAGAGGGGCTGAATCAGAGGGGCTGAAACAGAGGGGCTGAATCAGAGGGGCTGAAACAGAGGGCGAGAAACAGAGGGGCTGAAACAGACGGCGAGAAACAGATGGGCTGTAACAAAGGGCGAGAAGCAGAGGGGATGAAACAGAGGGGCTGAAACAGAGGGGCTGAAACAGAGGGGCTGAATCAGAGGGGCTGATTCAGAGGGGCTGAAACAGAGGGGCTGAATCAGCGGGGATGAAACAGAGGGCTAGAAACTGAGGGGCTGAAACAGAGGGCGAGAAACAGAGGGGCAGAAACAGAGGGCGAGAAACAGAGGGGCTGAAACAGAGGGGCTGAAACAGAGGGCAAGAAACAGAGGGGCTGAAACAGAGGGCTAGAAACAGAGGGGCTGAAACAGAGGGGCTGAAACAGAGGGGCTGAAACAGAGGGGCTGAAACAGTGGGGCTGAAACAGAGGGCGAGAAACAGAAGGGCTGAAACAGAGGGCGAGAAACAGAGGGGATGAAACAGAGGGCGAGAATCAGAGGGGCTAAAACAGAGGGCGAGAAACAGGGGGGCTGAATCAGAGGGGCTGAAACAGAGGGTGAGAAACAGAGGGGCTGGAACAGAGGGGGAGAGACAGAGGGGCCGAAACAGAGGGGCTGAATCAGAGGGGCTGAAATTGAGGGCGAGAAACAGTGGGGCTGAAACAGAGAGCGAGAAACAGAGGGGCTGAAACAGAGGGCGAGAAACAGAGGGGCTGAAACAGAGGGGCAGGAAATAGAGGGGCTGAATCAGAGGGGCTGAATCAGAGGGGCTGAATCAGAGGGTGCGAAACAGAGGGGCTGAAACAGAGGGGCTGAAACAGAAGGGCTGAAACAGAGGGCGAGAAACAGAGGGGCTGAATCAGAGTGGCTGAATCAGAGGGGCTGAATCAGAGGGGCTGAAACAGAGGGGCTGAATCAGAGGGGCTGAAACAGAGGGCGAGAAACAGAGGGGCAGAAACAGAGGGGCAGAAACAGAGGGGCTAAAACAGAGGGGCTGAAACAGAGGGGCTGAATCAGAGGGGCTGAATCAGAGGGGCTGAAACTGAGGGGCTGAATCAGCAGGGCTGAAACAGAGGGCGAGAAACAGAGGGGCTGAAACAGAGGGCGAGAAACAGAGGGGCGGAAACAGAGGGCGAATAACAGAGGGGCTGAAACAGAGGGGCTGAAACAGAGGGATAGAAAGAGAGGGGCTGAAACAGAGGGCGAGAAACAGAGGGGCTGAAACAGAGCGGCTGAAAGAGAGGGGCTGAAACAGAGGGGCTGAAACAGAGGGCGAGAAACAGAGTGGCTGAAACAGAGGGGCGAGAAACAGAGGGGCTGAAACAGAGGGGCTGAAACAGAGGGCGAGAAACAGAGGGGCTGAAACAGAGGGCGAGAAACAGAGGGGCTGAAACAGAGGGGCTGAAACAGAGGGGCGGAAACAGAGGGGCTGAAACAGAGGGCGAGAAACAGAGGGGCTGAATCAGTGGGGCTGAATCAGAGGGGCTGAATCAGAGGGGCTGAAACAGAGGGCGAGAAACAGAGGGGCTGAAACAGAGGGCGAGAAACAGAGGGGCTGAAACAGAGGTGCTTAAACAGAGTGGCTGAAACAGAGGGGCTGAAACAGAGGGCGAGAAACAGAGGGGCTGAAACATAAGGCGCGAAACAGAGGGGCTGAAACAGACGGTGAGAAACAGAGGGGCTGAAACAGAGGGGCTGAATCAGAAGAGCTGAAACAGAGGGCGAGAAACAGAGGGGCTGAAACATAAGGCGAAAAACAGAGGGGCTGAAACAGACGGTGAGAAACAGAGGGGCTGAAACAGAGGGGCTGAAACAGAGGGGCGGAAACAGAGGGGCTGAAACAGAGGGCGAGAAACAGAGGGGCTGAATCAGTGGGGCTGAATCAGAGGGGCTGAATCAGAGGGGCTGAAACAGAGGGCGAGAAACAGAGGGGCTGAAACAGAGGGCGAGAAACAGAGGGGCTGAAACAGAGGTGCTTAAACAGAGTGGCTGAAACAGAGGGGCTGAAACAGAGGGGCTGGAACAGTGGGGGGAAACAGAGGTGCTGAAACAGAGTTTCTGAATCAGAAGGGCTGAAACAGAGGGCGAGAAACAGAGGGGCTGAAACAGAGGTCGAGACACAGAGGGGCTGAAACAGAGGGCGAGAAACAGAGGGGCTGAAACAGAGGGGCTGAAACAGAGGGGCTGAAACAGAGGGGCTGAAACAGAGGGCGAGAAACAGAGGGGCTGAAACAGAGGGCGAGAAACAGAGGGGCTGAAACAGAGGTGCTTAAACAGAGTGGCTGAAACAGAGGGGCTGAAACAGAGGGGCTGGAACAGTGGGGGGAAACAGAGGTGCTGAAACAGAGGGGCTGAATCAGAAGGGCTGAAACAGAGGGCGAGAAACAGAGGGGCTGAAACATAAGGCGCGAAACAGAGGGGCTGAAACAGACGGTGAGAAACAGAGGGGCTGAAACAGAGGGGCTGAAACAGAGGGGCGGAAACAGAGGGGCTGAAACAGAGGGCGAGAAACAGAGGGGCTGAATCAGTTGGGCTGAATCAGAGGGGCTGAATCAGAGGGGCTGAAACAGAGGGCGAGAAACAGGGGCTGAAACAGAGGGCGAGAAACAGAGGGGCTGAAACAGAGGTGCTTAAACAGAGTGGCTGAAACAGAGGGGCTGAAACAGAGGGGCTGGAACAGTGGGGGGAAACAGAGGTGCTGAAACAGAGTTTCTGAATCAGAAGGGCTGAAACAGAGGGCGAGAAACAGAGGGGCTGAAACAGAGGTCGAGACACAGAGGGGCTGAAACAGAGGGCGAGAAACAGAGGGGCTGAAACAGAGGGGCTGAAACAGAGGGGCTGAAACAGAGGGGCTGAAACAGAGGGCGAGAAACAGAGGGGCTGAAACAGAGGGCGAGAAACAGAGGGGCTGAAACAGAGGGGCGGGAAACAGAGGGGCTGAATCAGAGGGGCTGAATCAGACGGTCTGAAACAGAGGGGCTGAATCAGAGGGGCTGAATCAGAGAGGCTGAATCAGAGGGGCTGAATCAGACGGTCTGAAACAGATGGGCTGAAACAGAGGGGCTGAAACAGAGGGCGAAAAACAGAGGGGCTGAAACAGAGGGCGAGAAACAGAGGGTCTGAAACAGAGGGGCTGAAACAGAGGGGCTGACACAGAGGTGCTGAAACAGAGGGCGAGAAGCAGAGGGGCTGAAACAGAGGGCGAGAAACAGAGGGGCTGAAACAGAGGAGCTGAAAGAGAGGGGCTGAAACAGAGGGGCTGAAACAGAGGGCGAGAAACAGAGGGGCTGAATCAGAGGGGCTGATTCAGAGGGGCTGAAACAGAGGTGCTGAATCAGAGGGGCTGAAACAGAGGGCGAAAAACAGAGGGACTGAAACAGAGGGCAAGAAACAGAGGGGCTGAAACAGAGGGCGAGAAACAGAGGGGCTAAAACAGAGTGCGAGAAACAGGGGGGCTGAATCAGAGGGTCTGAAACAGAGGGTGAGAAACAGAGGGGCTGAAAGAGAGGGGGAGAAACAGAGGGGCCGAAACAGAGGGGCTGAATCAGAGAGGCTGAAATAGAGGGGCTGAAACAGAGGACGAGAAACACAGAGGCTGAAACAGAGGGGCTGAAACAGAGGGGCTGAAACAGAGGGCGAAAAACAGAGGGGCTGAAACAGAGGGGCTGAAACAGAGGGGCTGACACAGAGGTGCTGAAACAGAGGGCGAGAAACTGAGGGGCTGAAACAGAGGGCAAGAAACAGAGGGGCTGAAACAGACGAGCTGAAACAGAGGGGCTGAAACAGAGGGGCTGAAACAGAGGGCGAGAAACAGAGGGGCTGAATCAGAGGGGCTGATTCAGAGGGGCTGAAACAGAGGTGCTGAATCAGAGGGGCTGAAACAGAGGGCGAAAAACAGAGGGACTGAAACAGAGGGCAAGAAACAGAGGGGCTGAAACAGAGGGCGAGAAACAGTGGGGCTAAAACAGAGGGCGAGAAACAGGGGGGCTGAATCAGAGGGTCTGAAACAGAGGGTGAGAAACAGAGGGGCTGAAACAGAGGGCGAGACACCGAGGGGCTGAAACAGAGGGCGAGAAACAGAGGGGCTGAAACAGAGGAGCTGAAACAGAGGGGCTGAAACAGAGGGGCTGAAACAGAGGGCGAGAAACAGAGGGGCTGAAACAGAGAGCGAGAAACAGAGGGGCTGAAACAGAGGGCGAGAAACAGAGGGCGAGAAACAGAGGGACTGAAACAGAGGGGCTGAAACAGAGCGGCTCAAACAGAGGGCTAGAAACAGAGGGGCTGAAACAGAGGGGCAAAAACAGAGGGGCTGAAACAGAGGGGCTGAATCAGAGGGTCTGATTCAGAGGGGCTGAAACAGAGGGGCTGAATCAGAGGGCGAGAAACAGAGGGGCTGAAACAGAAGGCGAGAAACAGAGGGGCTGAAACAGAGGTGCTGAAACAGAGGGGCTGAAACAGAGGGGCTGAAACAGAGGGCGAGACGCAGAGGGGCTGAAACAGAGGGCGAGAAACAGAGGGGCTGAAACAGAGGAGCTGAAACAGAGGGGCTGAAACAGAGGGGCTGAAACAGAGGGCGAGAAACAGAGGGGCTGAATCAGAGGGGCTGATTCAGAGGGGCTGAAACAGAGGGCTAGAAACAGAGGGGCTGAAACAGAGGGGCTGAAACAGAGGGGCTGAAACAGTGCGGCTGAAACAGAGGGCGAGAAACAGAAGGGCTGAAACAGAGGGCGAGAAACAGAGGGGCTGAAACAGAGGGCGAGAATCAGAGGGGCTAAAACAGAGGGCGAGAAACAGGGGGGCTGAATCAGAGGGGCTGAAACAGAGGGTGAGAAACAGAGGGGCTGGAACAGAGGGGGAGAAACAGAGGGGCCGAAACAGAGGGGCTGAATCAGAGGGGCTGAAATTGAGGGCGAGAAACAGAGGGGCTGAAACAGAGGGCGAGAAACAGAGGGGCTGAAACAGAGGGCGAGAAACAGAGGGGCTGAAACAGAGGGGCTGAAACAGAGGGGCTGAAACCGAGGGGCTGAAACAGAATGCGAGAAACAGAGGGGCTGAAACAGAGGGCGAGAAACAGAGGGGCTGAAACAGAGGGGCAAGAAACAGAGGGGCTGAATCAGAGGGGCTGAATCAGAGGGGCTGAATCAGAGGGGCTGAAACCGAGGGTGCGAAACAGAGAGGCGGAAACCGAGGGGCTGAAACAGAGGGGCTGAATCAGCGGGGCTGAAACAGAGGGCGAGAAACTGAGGGGCTGAAACAAAGGGCGAGAAACATGGGGGCAGAAACAGAGGGCGAGAAACAGAGGGGCTGAAACAGAGGGACTGAAACAGAGGGCGAGAAACAGGGGCTGCATCAGAGGGCTAGAAACAGAGGGGCTGAAATAGAGGGGCTGAAACAGAGGGGCTGAAACAGAGGGGTTGTAACAGTGGGGCTGAAACAGAGGACGAGAAACAGATGGGCTGAAACAGAGGGCGAGTAACAGAGGGGCGGAAACAGAGGGCGAGAAACAGAGGGGCTCAAACAGAGGGCAAGAAACAAAGGGGCTGAAACAGAGGGGCGGGAAACAGAGTGGCTGAATCAGAGGGGCTGAATTAGTTGGGCTGAATCAGAGCGGCTGAATCAGAGGGGCTGAAACAGAGGGTGAGAAACAGAGGGGCTGAAACAGAGGGGCTGAAACAGAGGGCGAGAAACAGAGGGGCTGAATCAGAGGGGCTAAATCAGAGGGGCTGAATCAGAGGGGCTGAAACAGAGGGGCTGAATCAGAGGGGCTGAAACAGAGGGCGAAAAACAGAGGGACTGAAACAGAGGGCAAGAAACAGAGGGGCTGAAACAGAGGGCGCGAAACAGAGGGGCTAAAACAGAGGGCGAGAAACAGGGGGGCTGAATCAGAGGGTCTGAAACAGAGGGTGAGAAACAGAGGGGCTGAAAGAGAGGGGGAGAAACAGAGGGGCCGAAACAGAGGGGCTGAATCAGAGAGGCTGAAATAGAGAGGCTGAAACAGAGGACGAGAAACACAGGCTGAAACAGAGGGGCTGAAACAGAGGGGCTGAAACAGAGGGGCAAGAAACAGAGGGGCTGAATCAGAGGGGCTGAATCAGAGGGGCTGAATCAGAGGGGCTGAAACAGAGGGTGCGAAACAGAGAGGCGGAAACCGAGGGGCTGAAACAGAGGGGCTGAATCAGCGGGGCTGAAACAGAGGGCGAGAAACTGAGGGGCTGAAACAGAGGGCGAGAAACATGGGGGCAGAAACAGAGGGCGAGAAACAGAGGGGCTGAAACAGAGGGGCTGAAACAGAGGGCGAGAAACAGGGGCTGCATCAGAGGGCTAGAAACAGAGGGGCTGAAATAGAGGGGCTGAAACAGAGGGGCTGAAACAGAGGGGTTGTAACAGTGGGGCTGAAACAGAGGACGAGAAACAGATGGGCTGAAACAGAGGGCGAGAAACAGAGGGGCGGAAACAGAGGGCGAGAAACAGAGGGGCTCAAACAGAGGGCAAGAAACAAAGGGGCTGAAACAGAGGGGCGGGAAACAGAGTGGCTGAATCAGAGGGGCTGAATTAGTTGGGCTGAATCAGAGCGGCTGAATCAGAGGGGCTGAAACAGAGGGTGAGAAACAGAGGGGCTGAAACAGAGGGGCTGAAACAGAGGGCGAGAAACAGAGGGGCTGAATCGGAGGGGCTAAATCAGAGGGGCTGAATCAGAGGGGCTGAAACAGAGGGGCTGAATCAGAGGGGCTGAAACAGAGGGCGAAAAACAGAGGGACTGAAACAGAGGGCAAGAAACAGAGGGGCTGAAACAGAGGGCGCGAAACAGAGGGGCTAAAACAGAGGGCGAGAAACAGGGGGGCTGAATCAGAGGGTCTGAAACAGAGGGTGAGAAACAGAGGGGCTGAAAGAGAGGGGGAGAAACAGAGGGGCCGAAACAGAGGGGCTGAATCAGAGAGGCTGAAATAGAGAGGCTGAAACAGAGGACGAGAAACACAGAGGCTGAAACAGAGGGGCTGAAACAGAGGGGCTGAAACAGAGGGGCTGAAACAGAGGGGCTGAAACAGAGTGCGAGAAACAGAGGGGCTGAAACAGAGGGCGAGAAACAGAGGGGCTGAAACAGAGGGGCTGAAACAGAGGGGCTGACACAGAGGTGCTGAAACAGAGGGCGAGAAGCTGAGGGGCTGAAACAGAGGGCAAGAAACAGAGGGGCTGAAACAGAGGAGCTGAAACAGAGGGACTGAAACAGAGGGGCTGAAACAGAGGGGCTGAAACAGAGGGCGAGAAACAGAGGGGCTGAAACAGAGGGCGAGAAACAGAGGGGCTGAAACAGAGGTGCTTAAACAGAGTGGCTGAAACAGAGGGGCTGAAACAGAGGGGCTGGAACAGTGGGGGGAAACAGAGGTGCTGAAACAGAGGGGCTGAATCAGAAGGGCTGAAACAGAGGGCGAGAAACAGAGGGGCTGAAACATAAGGCGCGAAACAGAGGGGCTGAAACAGACGGTGAGAAACAGAGGGGCTGAAACAGAGGGGCTGAAACAGAGGGGCGGAAACAGAGGGGCTGAAACAGAGGGCGAGAAACAGAGGGGCTGAATCAGTTGGGCTGAATCAGAGGGGCTGAATCAGAGGGGCTGAAACAGAGGGCGAGAAACAGGGGCTGAAACAGAGGGCGAGAAACAGAGGGGCTGAAACAGAGGTGCTTAAACAGAGTGGCTGAAACAGAGGGGCTGAAACAGAGGGGCTGGAACAGTGGGGGGAAACAGAGGTGCTGAAACAGAGTTTCTGAATCAGAAGGGCTGAAACAGAGGGCGAGAAACAGAGGGGCTGAAACAGAGGTCGAGACACAGAGGGGCTGAAACAGAGGGCGAGAAACAGAGGGGCTGAAACAGAGGGGCTGAAACAGAGGGGCTGAAACAGAGGGGCTGAAACAGAGGGCGAGAAACAGAGGGGCTGAAACAGAGGGCGAGAAACAGAGGGGCTGAAACAGAGGGGCGGGAAACAGAGGGGCTGAATCAGAGGGGCTGAATCAGACGGTCTGAAACAGAGGGGCTGAATCAGAGGGGCTGAATCAGAGAGGCTGAATCAGAGGGGCTGAATCAGACGGTCTGAAACAGATGGGCTGAAACAGAGGGGCTGAAACAGAGGGCGAAAAACAGAGGGGCTGAAACAGAGGGCGAGAAACAGAGGGTCTGAAACAGAGGGGCTGAAACAGAGGGGCTGACACAGAGGTGCTGAAACAGAGGGCGAGAAGCAGAGGGGCTGAAACAGAGGGCGAGAAACAGAGGGGCTGAAACAGAGGAGCTGAAAGAGAGGGGCTGAAACAGAGGGGCTGAAACAGAGGGCGAGAAACAGAGGGGCTGAATCAGAGGGGCTGATTCAGAGGGGCTGAAACAGAGGTGCTGAATCAGAGGGGCTGAAACAGAGGGCGAAAAACAGAGGGACTGAAACAGAGGGCAAGAAACAGAGGGGCTGAAACAGAGGGCGAGAAACAGAGGGGCTAAAACAGAGTGCGAGAAACAGGGGGGCTGAATCAGAGGGTCTGAAACAGAGGGTGAGAAACAGAGGGGCTGAAAGAGAGGGGGAGAAACAGAGGGGCCGAAACAGAGGGGCTGAATCAGAGAGGCTGAAATAGAGGGGCTGAAACAGAGGACGAGAAACACAGAGGCTGAAACAGAGGGGCTGAAACAGAGGGGCTGAAACAGAGGGCGAAAAACAGAGGGGCTGAAACAGAGGGGCTGAAACAGAGGGGCTGACACAGAGGTGCTGAAACAGAGGGCGAGAAACTGAGGGGCTGAAACAGAGGGCAAGAAACAGAGGGGCTGAAACAGACGAGCTGAAACAGAGGGGCTGAAACAGAGGGGCTGAAACAGAGGGCGAGAAACAGAGGGGCTGAATCAGAGGGGCTGATTCAGAGGGGCTGAAACAGAGGTGCTGAATCAGAGGGGCTGAAACAGAGGGCGAAAAACAGAGGGACTGAAACAGAGGGCAAGAAACAGAGGGGCTGAAACAGAGGGCGAGAAACAGTGGGGCTAAAACAGAGGGCGAGAAACAGGGGGGCTGAATCAGAGGGTCTGAAACAGAGGGTGAGAAACAGAGGGGCTGAAACAGAGGGCGAGACACCGAGGGGCTGAAACAGAGGGCGAGAAACAGAGGGGCTGAAACAGAGGAGCTGAAACAGAGGGGCTGAAACAGAGGGGCTGAAACAGAGGGCGAGAAACAGAGGGGCTGAAACAGAGAGCGAGAAACAGAGGGGCTGAAACAGAGGGCGAGAAACAGAGGGCGAGAAACAGAGGGACTGAAACAGAGGGGCTGAAACAGAGCGGCTCAAACAGAGGGCTAGAAACAGAGGGGCTGAAACAGAGGGGCAAAAACAGAGGGGCTGAAACAGAGGGGCTGAATCAGAGGGTCTGATTCAGAGGGGCTGAAACAGAGGGGCTGAATCAGAGGGCGAGAAACAGAGGGGCTGAAACAGAAGGCGAGAAACAGAGGGGCTGAAACAGAGGTGCTGAAACAGAGGGGCTGAAACAGAGGGGCTGAAACAGAGGGCGAGACGCAGAGGGGCTGAAACAGAGGGCGAGAAACAGAGGGGCTGAAACAGAGGAGCTGAAACAGAGGGGCTGAAACAGAGGGGCTGAAACAGAGGGCGAGAAACAGAGGGGCTGAATCAGAGGGGCTGATTCAGAGGGGCTGAAACAGAGGGCTAGAAACAGAGGGGCTGAAACAGAGGGGCTGAAACAGAGGGGCTGAAACAGTGCGGCTGAAACAGAGGGCGAGAAACAGAAGGGCTGAAACAGAGGGCGAGAAACAGAGGGGCTGAAACAGAGGGCGAGAATCAGAGGGGCTAAAACAGAGGGCGAGAAACAGGGGGGCTGAATCAGAGGGGCTGAAACAGAGGGTGAGAAACAGAGGGGCTGGAACAGAGGGGGAGAAACAGAGGGGCCGAAACAGAGGGGCTGAATCAGAGGGGCTGAAATTGAGGGCGAGAAACAGAGGGGCTGAAACAGAGGGCGAGAAACAGAGGGGCTGAAACAGAGGGCGAGAAACAGAGGGGCTGAAACAGAGGGGCTGAAACAGAGGGGCTGAAACCGAGGGGCTGAAACAGAATGCGAGAAACAGAGGGGCTGAAACAGAGGGCGAGAAACAGAGGGGCTGAAACAGAGGGGCAAGAAACAGAGGGGCTGAATCAGAGGGGCTGAATCAGAGGGGCTGAATCAGAGGGGCTGAAACCGAGGGTGCGAAACAGAGAGGCGGAAACCGAGGGGCTGAAACAGAGGGGCTGAATCAGCGGGGCTGAAACAGAGGGCGAGAAACTGAGGGGCTGAAACAAAGGGCGAGAAACATGGGGGCAGAAACAGAGGGCGAGAAACAGAGGGGCTGAAACAGAGGGACTGAAACAGAGGGCGAGAAACAGGGGCTGCATCAGAGGGCTAGAAACAGAGGGGCTGAAATAGAGGGGCTGAAACAGAGGGGCTGAAACAGAGGGGTTGTAACAGTGGGGCTGAAACAGAGGACGAGAAACAGATGGGCTGAAACAGAGGGCGAGTAACAGAGGGGCGGAAACAGAGGGCGAGAAACAGAGGGGCTCAAACAGAGGGCAAGAAACAAAGGGGCTGAAACAGAGGGGCGGGAAACAGAGTGGCTGAATCAGAGGGGCTGAATTAGTTGGGCTGAATCAGAGCGGCTGAATCAGAGGGGCTGAAACAGAGGGTGAGAAACAGAGGGGCTGAAACAGAGGGGCTGAAACAGAGGGCGAGAAACAGAGGGGCTGAATCAGAGGGGCTAAATCAGAGGGGCTGAATCAGAGGGGCTGAAACAGAGGGGCTGAATCAGAGGGGCTGAAACAGAGGGCGAAAAACAGAGGGACTGAAACAGAGGGCAAGAAACAGAGGGGCTGAAACAGAGGGCGCGAAACAGAGGGGCTAAAACAGAGGGCGAGAAACAGGGGGGCTGAATCAGAGGGTCTGAAACAGAGGGTGAGAAACAGAGGGGCTGAAAGAGAGGGGGAGAAACAGAGGGGCCGAAACAGAGGGGCTGAATCAGAGAGGCTGAAATAGAGAGGCTGAAACAGAGGACGAGAAACACAGGCTGAAACAGAGGGGCTGAAACAGAGGGGCTGAAACAGAGGGGCAAGAAACAGAGGGGCTGAATCAGAGGGGCTGAATCAGAGGGGCTGAATCAGAGGGGCTGAAACAGAGGGTGCGAAACAGAGAGGCGGAAACCGAGGGGCTGAAACAGAGGGGCTGAATCAGCGGGGCTGAAACAGAGGGCGAGAAACTGAGGGGCTGAAACAGAGGGCGAGAAACATGGGGGCAGAAACAGAGGGCGAGAAACAGAGGGGCTGAAACAGAGGGGCTGAAACAGAGGGCGAGAAACAGGGGCTGCATCAGAGGGCTAGAAACAGAGGGGCTGAAATAGAGGGGCTGAAACAGAGGGGCTGAAACAGAGGGGTTGTAACAGTGGGGCTGAAACAGAGGACGAGAAACAGATGGGCTGAAACAGAGGGCGAGAAACAGAGGGGCGGAAACAGAGGGCGAGAAACAGAGGGGCTCAAACAGAGGGCAAGAAACAAAGGGGCTGAAACAGAGGGGCGGGAAACAGAGTGGCTGAATCAGAGGGGCTGAATTAGTTGGGCTGAATCAGAGCGGCTGAATCAGAGGGGCTGAAACAGAGGGTGAGAAACAGAGGGGCTGAAACAGAGGGGCTGAAACAGAGGGCGAGAAACAGAGGGGCTGAATCGGAGGGGCTAAATCAGAGGGGCTGAATCAGAGGGGCTGAAACAGAGGGGCTGAATCAGAGGGGCTGAAACAGAGGGCGAAAAACAGAGGGACTGAAACAGAGGGCAAGAAACAGAGGGGCTGAAACAGAGGGCGCGAAACAGAGGGGCTAAAACAGAGGGCGAGAAACAGGGGGGCTGAATCAGAGGGTCTGAAACAGAGGGTGAGAAACAGAGGGGCTGAAAGAGAGGGGGAGAAACAGAGGGGCCGAAACAGAGGGGCTGAATCAGAGAGGCTGAAATAGAGAGGCTGAAACAGAGGACGAGAAACACAGAGGCTGAAACAGAGGGGCTGAAACAGAGGGGCTGAAACAGAGGGGCTGAAACAGAGGGGCTGAAACAGAGTGCGAGAAACAGAGGGGCTGAAACAGAGGGCGAGAAACAGAGGGGCTGAAACAGAGGGGCTGAAACAGAGGGGCTGACACAGAGGTGCTGAAACAGAGGGCGAGAAGCTGAGGGGCTGAAACAGAGGGCAAGAAACAGAGGGGCTGAAACAGAGGAGCTGAAACAGAGGGACTGAAACAGAGGGGCTGAAACAGAGGGCGAGAAACAGAGGGGCTGAATCAGAGGGGCTGATTCAGAGGGGCTGAAACAGAGGTGCTGAATCAGAGGGGCTGAAACAGAGGGCGAAAAACAGAGGGACTGAAACAGAGGGCAAGAAACAGAGGGGCTGAAACAGAGGGCGAGAAACAGTGGGGCTAAAACAGAGGGCGAGAAACAGGGGGGCTGAATCAGAGGGTCTGAAACAGAGGGTGAGAAACAGAGGGGCTGAAACAGAGGGCGAGACACAGCGGGGCTGAAACAGAGGGCGAGAAACAGAGGGGCTGAAACAGAGGAGCTGAAACCGAGGGGCTGAAACAGAGGGGCTGAAACAGAGGGCGAGAAACAGTGGGGCTGAAACAGAGGGCGAGAAACAGAGGGGCTGAAACAGAGGGCGAGAAACAGAGGGCGAGAAACAGAGGGACTGAAACAGAGGGGCTGAAACAGAGGGTCTGATTTAGAGGGGCTGAAACAGAGGGCGAGAAACAGAGGGGCTGAAACAGAGGGCGAGAAACAGAGGGGCTAAAACAGAGGGGCTGAAACAGAGGGGCTGAATCAGAGGGTCTGATTCAGAGGGGCTGAAACAGAGGGCGAAAAACAGAGGGGCTGAAACAGAGGGCGAGAAACAGAGGGGCTGAAACAGAAGGCGAGAAACAGAGGGGCTGAAACAGAGGTGCTGAAACAGAGGGGCTGAAACAGAGGGGCTGAAACAGTGGGCGAGAAGCAGAGGGGCTGAAACAGAGGGCGAGAAACAGAGGGGCTGAAACAGAGGAGCTGAAACAGAGGGGCTGAAACAGAGGGGCTGAAACAGAGGGCGAGAAACAGAGGGGCTGAATCAGAGGGGCTGATTCAGAGGGGCTGAAACAGAGGGCTAGAAACAGAGGGGCAGAAACAGAGGGGCTGAAGCAGAGGGGCTGAAATAGAGGGGCTGAAACAGTGCGGCTGAAACAGAGGGTGCGAAACAGAGGGGCGGAAACCGAGGGGCTGAAACAGAGGGGCTGAATCAGCGGGGCTGAAACAGAGGGCGAGAAACTGAGGGGCTGAAACAGAGGGCGAGAAACATGGGGGCAGAAACAGAGGGCGAGAAACAGAGGGGCTGAAACAGAGGGGCTGAAACAGAGGGCGAGAAACAGGGGCTGAATCAGAGGGCGAGAAACAGAGGGGCTGAAATAGAGGGGCTGAAACAGAGGGGCTGAAACAGAGGGGCTGTAACAGTGGGGCTGAAACAGGACGAGAAGCAGAGGGGCTGAAACAGAGGGCGAGAAACAGAGGGGCGGAAACAGAGGGCGAGAAACAGAGGGGCTCAAACAGAGGGCAAGAAACAAAGGGGCTGAAACAGAGGGGCGGGAAACAGAGGGGCTGAATCAGAGGGGCTGAATTAGTTGGGCTGAATCTGAGCGGCTGAATCAGAGGGGCTGAAACAGAGGGTGAGAAACAGAGGGGCTGAAACAGAGGGGCTGAAACAGAGGGCGAGAAACAGAGGGGCTGAATCAGAGGGGCTAAATCAGAGGGGCTGAATCAGAGGGGCTGAAACAGAGGGGCTGAATCAGAGGGGCTGAAACAGAGGGCGAAAAACAGAGGGGCTGAAACAGAGGGCAAGAAACAGAGGGGCTGAAACAGAGGGCGAGAAACAGAGGGGCTGAAACAGAGGGGCTGAAACAGAGGGGCTGAAACAGAGGGGCTGAAACAGAGGGCGAGAAACAGAGGGGCTGAAACAGAGGGCGAGAAACAGAGGGGCTGAAACAGAGGTGCTTAAACAGAGTGGCTGAAACAGAGGGGCTGAAACAGAGGGGCTGGAACAGTGGGGGGAAACAGAGGTGCTGAAACAGAGGGGCTGAATCAGAAGGGCTGAAACAGAGGGCGAGAAACAGAGGGGCTGAAACATAAGGCGCGAAACAGAGGGGCTGAAACAGACGGTGAGAAACAGAGGGGCTGAAACAGAGGGGCTGAAACAGAGGGGCGGAAACAGAGGGGCTGAAACAGAGGGCGAGAAACAGAGGGGCTGAATCAGTTGGGCTGAATCTGAGGGGCTGAATCAGAGGGGCTGAAACAGAGGGCGAGAAACAGGGGCTGAAACAGAGGGCGAGAAACAGAGGGGCTGAAACAGAGGTGCTTAAACAGAGTGGCTGAAACAGAGGGGCTGAAACAGAGGGGCTGGAACAGTGGGGGGAAACAGAGGTGCTGAAACAGAGTTTCTGAATCAGAAGGGCTGAAACAGAGGGCGAGAAACAGAGGGGCTGAAACAGAGGTCGAGACACAGAGGGGCTGAAACAGAGGGCGAGAAACAGAGGGGCTGAAACAGAGGGGCTGAAACAGAGGGGCTGAAACAGAGGGGCTGAAACAGAGGGCGAGAAACAGAGGGGCTGAAACAGAGGGCGAGAAACAGAGGGGCTGAAACAGAGGGGCGGGAAACAGAGGGGCTGAATCAGAGGGGCTGAATCAGACGGTCTGAAACAGAGGGGCTGAATCAGAGGGGCTGAATCAGAGAGGCTGAATCAGAGGGGCTGAATCAGACGGTCTGAAACAGAGGGGCTGAAACAGAGGGGCTGAAACAGAGGGCGAAAAACAGAGGGGCTGAAACAGAGGGCGAGAAACAGAGGGTCTGAAACAGAGGGGCTGAAACAGAGGGGCTGACACAGAGGTGCTGAAACAGAGGGCGAGAAGCAGAGGGGCTGAAACAGAGGGCGAGAAACAGAGGGGCTGAAACAGAGGAGCTGAAAGAGAGGGGCTGAAACAGAGGGGCTGAAACAGAGGGCGAGAAACAGAGGGGCTGAATCAGAGGGGCTGATTCAGAGGGGCTGAAACAGAGGTGCTGAATCAGAGGGGCTGAAACAGAGGGCGAAAAACAGAGGGACTGAAACAGAGGGCAAGAAACAGAGGGGCTGAAACAGAGGGCGAGAAACAGAGGGGCTAAAACAGAGTGCGAGAAACAGGGGGGCTGAATCAGAGGGTCTGAAACAGAGGGTGAGAAACAGAGGGGCTGAAAGAGAGGGGGAGAAACAGAGGGGCCGAAACAGAGGGGCTGAATCAGAGAGGCTGAAATAGAGGGGCTGAAACAGAGGACGAGAAACACAGAGGCTGAAACAGAGGGGCTGAAACAGAGGGGCTGAAACAGAGGGCGAAAAACAGAGGGGCTGAAACAGAGGGGCTGAAACAGAGGGGCTGACACAGAGGTGCTGAAACAGAGGGCGAGAAACTGAGGGGCTGAAACAGAGGGCAAGAAACAGAGGGGCTGAAACAGAGGAGCTGAAACAGAGGGGCTGAAACAGAGGGGCTGAAACAGAGGGCGAGAAACAGAGGGGCTGAATCAGAGGGGCTGATTCAGAGGGGCTGAAACAGAGGTGCTGAATCAGAGGGGCTGAAACAGAGGGCGAAAAACAGAGGGACTGAAACAGAGGGCAAGAAACAGAGGGGCTGAAACAGAGGGCGAGAAACAGTGGGGCTAAAACAGAGGGCGAGAAACAGGGGGGCTGAATCAGAGGGTCTGAAACAGAGGGTGAGAAACAGAGGGGCTGAAACAGAGGGCGAGACACCGAGGGGCTGAAACAGAGGGCGAGAAACAGAGGGGCTGAAACAGAGGAGCTGAAACAGAGGGGCTGAAACAGAGGGGCTGAAACAGAGGGCGAGAAACAGAGGGGCTGAAACAGAGAGCGAGAAACAGAGGGGCTGAAACAGAGGGCGAGAAACAGAGGGCGAGAAACAGAGGGACTGAAACAGAGGGGCTGAAACAGAGCGGCTCAAACAGAGGGCTAGAAACAGAGGGGCTGAAACAGAGGGGCAAAAACAGAGGGGCTGAAACAGAGGGGCTGAATCAGAGGGTCTGATTCAGAGGGGCTGAAACAGAGGGGCTGAATCAGAGGGCGAGAAACAGAGGGGCTGAAACAGAAGGCGAGAAACAGAGGGGCTGAAACAGAGGTGCTGAAACAGAGGGGCTGAAACAGAGGGGCTGAAACAGAGGGCGAGACGCAGAGGGGCTGAAACAGAGGGCGAGAAACAGAGGGGCTGAAACAGAGGAGCTGAAACAGAGGGGCTGAAACAGAGGGGCTGAAACAGAGGGCGAGAAACAGAGGGGCTGAATCAGAGGGGCTGATTCAGAGGGGCTGAAACAGAGGGCTAGAAACAGAGGGGCTGAAACAGAGGGGCTGAAACAGAGGGGCTGAAACAGTGCGGCTGAAACAGAGGGCGAGAAACAGAAGGGCTGAAACAGAGGGCGAGAAACAGAGGGGCTGAAACAGAGGGCGAGAATCAGAGGGGCTAAAACAGAGGGCGAGAAACAGGGGGGCTGAATCAGAGGGGCTGAAACAGAGGGTGAGAAACAGAGGGGCTGGAACAGAGGGGGAGAAACAGAGGGGCCGAAACAGAGGGGCTGAATCAGAGGGGCTGAAATTGAGGGCGAGAAACAGAGGGGCTGAAACAGAGGGCGAGAAACAGAGGGGCTGAAACAGAGGGCGAGAAACAGAGGGGCTGAAACAGAGGGGCTGAAACAGAGGGGCTGAAACCGAGGGGCTGAAACAGAATGCGAGAAACAGAGGGGCTGAAACAGAGGGCGAGAAACAGAGGTGCTGAAACAGAGGGGCAAGAAACAGAGGGGCTGAATCAGAGGGGCTGAATCAGAGGGGCTGAATCAGAGGGGCTGAAACCGAGGGTGCGAAACAGAGAGGCGGAAACCGAGGGGCTGAAACAGAGGGGCTGAATCAGCGGGGCTGAAACAGAGGGCGAGAAACTGAGGGGCTGAAACAAAGGGCGAGAAACATGGGGGCAGAAACAGAGGGCGAGAAACAGAGGGGCTGAAACAGAGGGACTGAAACAGAGGGCGAGAAACAGGGGCTGCATCAGAGGGCTAGAAACAGAGGGGCTGAAATAGAGGGGCTGAAACAGAGGGGCTGAAACAGAGGGGTTGTAACAGTGGGGCTGAAACAGAGGACGAGAAACAGATGGGCTGAAACAGAGGGCGAGTAACAGAGGGGCGGAAACAGAGGGCGAGAAACAGAGGGGCTCAAACAGAGGGCAAGAAACAAAGGGGCTGAAACAGAGGGGCGGGAAACAGAGTGGCTGAATCAGAGGGGCTGAATTAGTTGGGCTGAATCAGAGCGGCTGAATCAGAGGGGCTGAAACAGAGGGTGAGAAACAGAGGGGCTGAAACAGAGGGGCTGAAACAGAGGGCGAGAAACAGAGGGGCTGAATCAGAGGGGCTAAATCAGAGGGGCTGAATCAGAGGGGCTGAAACAGAGGGGCTGAATCAGAGGGGCTGAAACAGAGGGCGAAAAACAGAGGGACTGAAACAGAGGGCAAGAAACAGAGGGGCTGAAACAGAGGGCGCGAAACAGAGGGGCTAAAACAGAGGGCGAGAAACAGGGGGGCTGAATCAGAGGGTCTGAAACAGAGGGTGAGAAACAGAGGGGCTGAAAGAGAGGGGGAGAAACAGAGGGGCCGAAACAGAGGGGCTGAATCAGAGAGGCTGAAATAGAGAGGCTGAAACAGAGGACGAGAAACACAGGCTGAAACAGAGGGGCTGAAACAGAGGGGCTGAAACAGAGGGGCAAGAAACAGAGGGGCTGAATCAGAGGGGCTGAATCAGAGGGGCTGAATCAGAGGGGCTGAAACAGAGGGTGCGAAACAGAGAGGCGGAAACCGAGGGGCTGAAACAGAGGGGCTGAATCAGCGGGGCTGAAACAGAGGGCGAGAAACTGAGGGGCTGAAACAGAGGGCGAGAAACATGGGGGCAGAAACAGAGGGCGAGAAACAGAGGGGCTGAAACAGAGGGGCTGAAACAGAGGGCGAGAAACAGGGGCTGCATCAGAGGGCTAGAAACAGAGGGGCTGAAATAGAGGGGCTGAAACAGAGGGGCTGAAACAGAGGGGTTGTAACAGTGGGGCTGAAACAGAGGACGAGAAACAGATGGGCTGAAACAGAGGGCGAGAAACAGAGGGGCGGAAACAGAGGGCGAGAAACAGAGGGGCTCAAACAGAGGGCAAGAAACAAAGGGGCTGAAACAGAGGGGCGGGAAACAGAGTGGCTGAATCAGAGGGGCTGAATTAGTTGGGCTGAATCAGAGCGGCTGAATCAGAGGGGCTGAAACAGAGGGTGAGAAACAGAGGGGCTGAAACAGAGGGGCTGAAACAGAGGGCGAGAAACAGAGGGGCTGAATCGGAGGGGCTAAATCAGAGGGGCTGAATCAGAGGGGCTGAAACAGAGGGGCTGAATCAGAGGGGCTGAAACAGAGGGCGAAAAACAGAGGGACTGAAACAGAGGGCAAGAAACAGAGGGGCTGAAACAGAGGGCGCGAAACAGAGGGGCTAAAACAGAGGGCGAGAAACAGGGGGGCTGAATCAGAGGGTCTGAAACAGAGGGTGAGAAACAGAGGGGCTGAAAGAGAGGGGGAGAAACAGAGGGGCCGAAACAGAGGGGCTGAATCAGAGAGGCTGAAATAGAGAGGCTGAAACAGAGGACGAGAAACACAGAGGCTGAAACAGAGGGGCTGAAACAGAGGGGCTGAAACAGAGGGGCTGAAACAGAGGGGCTGAAACAGAGTGCGAGAAACAGAGGGGCTGAAACAGAGGGCGAGAAACAGAGGGGCTGAAACAGAGGGGCTGAAACAGAGGGGCTGACACAGAGGTGCTGAAACAGAGGGCGAGAAGCTGAGGGGCTGAAACAGAGGGCAAGAAACAGAGGGGCTGAAACAGAGGAGCTGAAACAGAGGGACTGAAACAGAGGGGCTGAAACAGAGGGCGAGAAACAGAGGGGCTGAATCAGAGGGGCTGATTCAGAGGGGCTGAAACAGAGGTGCTGAATCAGAGGGGCTGAAACAGAGGGCGAAAAACAGAGGGACTGAAACAGAGGGCAAGAAACAGAGGGGCTGAAACAGAGGGCGAGAAACAGTGGGGCTAAAACAGAGGGCGAGAAACAGGGGGGCTGAATCAGAGGGTCTGAAACAGAGGGTGAGAAACAGAGGGGCTGAAACAGAGGGCGAGACACAGCGGGGCTGAAACAGAGGGCGAGAAACAGAGGGGCTGAAACAGAGGAGCTGAAACCGAGGGGCTGAAACAGAGGGGCTGAAACAGAGGGCGAGAAACAGTGGGGCTGAAACAGAGGGCGAGAAACAGAGGGGCTGAAACAGAGGGCGAGAAACAGAGGGCGAGAAACAGAGGGACTGAAACAGAGGGGCTGAAACAGAGGGTCTGATTTAGAGGGGCTGAAACAGAGGGCGAGAAACAGAGGGGCTGAAACAGAGGGCGAGAAACAGAGGGGCTAAAACAGAGGGGCTGAAACAGAGGGGCTGAATCAGAGGGTCTGATTCAGAGGGGCTGAAACAGAGGGCGAAAAACAGAGGGGCTGAAACAGAGGGCGAGAAACAGAGGGGCTGAAACAGAAGGCGAGAAACAGAGGGGCTGAAACAGAGGTGCTGAAACAGAGGGGCTGAAACAGAGGGGCTGAAACAGTGGGCGAGAAGCAGAGGGGCTGAAACAGAGGGCGAGAAACAGAGGGGCTGAAACAGAGGAGCTGAAACAGAGGGGCTGAAACAGAGGGGCTGAAACAGAGGGCGAGAAACAGAGGGGCTGAATCAGAGGGGCTGATTCAGAGGGGCTGAAACAGAGGGCTAGAAACAGAGGGGCAGAAACAGAGGGGCTGAAGCAGAGGGGCTGAAATAGAGGGGCTGAAACAGTGCGGCTGAAACAGAGGGTGCGAAACAGAGGGGCGGAAACCGAGGGGCTGAAACAGAGGGGCTGAATCAGCGGGGCTGAAACAGAGGGCGAGAAACTGAGGGGCTGAAACAGAGGGCGAGAAACATGGGGGCAGAAACAGAGGGCGAGAAACAGAGGGGCTGAAACAGAGGGGCTGAAACAGAGGGCGAGAAACAGGGGCTGAATCAGAGGGCGAGAAACAGAGGGGCTGAAATAGAGGGGCTGAAACAGAGGGGCTGAAACAGAGGGGCTGTAACAGTGGGGCTGAAACAGGACGAGAAGCAGAGGGGCTGAAACAGAGGGCGAGAAACAGAGGGGCGGAAACAGAGGGCGAGAAACAGAGGGGCTCAAACAGAGGGCAAGAAACAAAGGGGCTGAAACAGAGGGGCGGGAAACAGAGGGGCTGAATCAGAGGGGCTGAATTAGTTGGGCTGAATCTGAGCGGCTGAATCAGAGGGGCTGAAACAGAGGGTGAGAAACAGAGGGGCTGAAACAGAGGGGCTGAAACAGAGGGCGAGAAACAGAGGGGCTGAATCAGAGGGGCTAAATCAGAGGGGCTGAATCAGAGGGGCTGAAACAGAGGGGCTGAATCAGAGGGGCTGAAACAGAGGGCGAAAAACAGAGGGGCTGAAACAGAGGGCAAGAAACAGAGGGGCTGAAACAGAGGGCGAGAAACAGAGGGGCTGAAACACAGGGGCTGAAACAGAGGGGCTGAAACAGAGGGGCTGAAACAGAGGGCGAGAAACAGAGGGGCTGAAACAGAGGGCGAGAAACAGAGGGGCTGAAACAGAGGTGCTTAAACAGAGTGGCTGAAACAGAGGGGCTGAAACAGAGGGGCTGGAACAGTGGGGGGAAACAGAGGTGCTGAAACAGAGGGGCTGAATCAGAAGGGCTGAAACAGAGGGCGAGAAACAGAGGGGCTGAAACATAAGGCGCGAAACAGAGGGGCTGAAACAGACGGTGAGAAACAGAGGGGCTGAAACAGAGGGGCTGAAACAGAGGGGCGGAAACAGAGGGGCTGAAACAGAGGGCGAGAAACAGAGGGGCTGAATCAGTTGGGCTGAATCAGAGGGGCTGAATCAGAGGGGCTGAAACAGAGGGCGAGAAACAGGGGCTGAAACAGAGGGCGAGAAACAGAGGGGCTGAAACAGAGGTGCTTAAACAGAGTGGCTGAAACAGAGGGGCTGAAACAGAGGGGCTGGAACAGTGGGGGGAAACAGAGGTGCTGAAACAGAGTTTCTGAATCAGAAGGGCTGAAACAGAGGGCGAGAAACAGAGGGGCTGAAACAGAGGTCGAGACACAGAGGGGCTGAAACAGAGGGCGAGAAACAGAGGGGCTGAAACAGAGGGGCTGAAACAGAGGGGCTGAAACAGAGGGGCTGAAACAGAGGGCGAGAAACAGAGGGGCTGAAACAGAGGGCGAGAAACAGAGGGGCTGAAACAGAGGGGCGGGAAACAGAGGGGCTGAATCAGAGGGGCTGAATCAGACGGTCTGAAACAGAGGGGCTGAATCAGAGGGGCTGAATCAGAGAGGCTGAATCAGAGGGGCTGAATCAGACGGTCTGAAACAGAGGGGCTGAAACAGAGGGGCTGAAACAGAGGGCGAAAAACAGAGGGGCTGAAACAGAGGGCGAGAAACAGAGGGTCTGAAACAGAGGGGCTGAAACAGAGGGGCTGACACAGAGGTGCTGAAACAGAGGGCGAGAAGCAGAGGGGCTGAAACAGAGGGCGAGAAACAGAGGGGCTGAAACAGAGGAGCTGAAAGAGAGGGGCTGAAACAGAGGGGCTGAAACAGAGGGCGAGAAACAGAGGGGCTGAATCAGAGGGGCTGATTCAGAGGGGCTGAAACAGAGGTGCTGAATCAGAGGGGCTGAAACAGAGGGCGAAAAACAGAGGGACTGAAACAGAGGGCAAGAAACAGAGGGGCTGAAACAGAGGGCGAGAAACAGAGGGGCTAAAACAGAGTGCGAGAAACAGGGGGGCTGAATCAGAGGGTCTGAAACAGAGGGTGAGAAACAGAGGGGCTGAAAGAGAGGGGGAGAAACAGAGGGGCCGAAACAGAGGGGCTGAATCAGAGAGGCTGAAATAGAGGGGCTGAAACAGAGGACGAGAAACACAGAGGCTGAAACAGAGGGGCTGAAACAGAGGGGCTGAAACAGAGGGCGAAAAACAGAGGGGCTGAAACAGAGGGGCTGAAACAGAGGGGCTGACACAGAGGTGCTGAAACAGAGGGCGAGAAACTGAGGGGCTGAAACAGAGGGCAAGAAACAGAGGGGCTGAAACAGAGGAGCTGAAACAGAGGGGCTGAAACAGAGGGGCTGAAACAGAGGGCGAGAAACAGAGGGGCTGAATCAGAGGGGCTGATTCAGAGGGGCTGAAACAGAGGTGCTGAATCAGAGGGGCTGAAACAGAGGGCGAAAAACAGAGGGACTGAAACAGAGGGCAAGAAACAGAGGGGCTGAAACAGAGGGCGAGAAACAGTGGGGCTAAAACAGAGGGCGAGAAACAGGGGGGCTGAATCAGAGGGTCTGAAACAGAGGGTGAGAAACAGAGGGGCTGAAACAGAGGGCGAGACACCGAGGGGCTGAAACAGAGGGCGAGAAACAGAGGGGCTGAAACAGAGGAGCTGAAACAGAGGGGCTGAAACAGAGGGGCTGAAACAGAGGGCGAGAAACAGAGGGGCTGAAACAGAGAGCGAGAAACAGAGGGGCTGAAACAGAGGGCGAGAAACAGAGGGCGAGAAACAGAGGGACTGAAACAGAGGGGCTGAAACAGAGCGGCTCAAACAGAGGGCTAGAAACAGAGGGGCTGAAACAGAGGGGCAAAAACAGAGGGGCTGAAACAGAGGTCGAGACACAGAGGGGCTGAAACAGAGGGCGAGAAACAGAGGGGCTGAAACAGAGGGGCTGAAACAGAGGGGCTGAAACAGAGGGGCTGAAACAGAGGGCGAGAAACAGAGGGGCTGAAACAGAGGGCGAGAAACAGAGGGGCTGAAACAGAGGGGCGGGAAACAGAGGGGCTGAATCAGAGGGGCTGAATCAGACGGTCTGAAACAGAGGGGCTGAATCAGAGGGGCTGAATCAGAGAGGCTGAATCAGAGGGGCTGAATCAGACGGTCTGAAACAGAGGGGCTGAAACAGAGGGGCTGAAACAGAGGGCGAAAAACAGAGGGGCTGAAACAGAGGGCGAGAAACAGAGGGTCTGAAACAGAGGGGCTGAAACAGAGGGGCTGACACAGAGGTGCTGAAACAGAGGGCGAGAAGCAGAGGGGCTGAAACAGAGGGCGAGAAACAGAGGGGCTGAAACAGAGGAGCTGAAAGAGAGGGGCTGAAACAGAGGGGCTGAAACAGAGGGCGAGAAACAGAGGGGCTGAATCAGAGGGGCTGATTCAGAGGGGCTGAAACAGAGGTGCTGAATCAGAGGGGCTGAAACAGAGGGCGAAAAACAGAGGGACTGAAACAGAGGGCAAGAAACAGAGGGGCTGAAACAGAGGGCGAGAAACAGAGGGGCTAAAACAGAGTGCGAGAAACAGGGGGGCTGAATCAGAGGGTCTGAAACAGAGGGTGAGAAACAGAGGGGCTGAAAGAGAGGGGGAGAAACAGAGGGGCCGAAACAGAGGGGCTGAATCAGAGAGGCTGAAATAGAGGGGCTGAAACAGAGGACGAGAAACACAGAGGCTGAAACAGAGGGGCTGAAACAGAGGGGCTGAAACAGAGGGCGAAAAACAGAGGGGCTGAAACAGAGGGGCTGAAACAGAGGGGCTGACACAGAGGTGCTGAAACAGAGGGCGAGAAACTGAGGGGCTGAAACAGAGGGCAAGAAACAGAGGGGCTGAAACAGAGGAGCTGAAACAGAGGGGCTGAAACAGAGGGGCTGAAACAGAGGGCGAGAAACAGAGGGGCTGAATCAGAGGGGCTGATTCAGAGGGGCTGAAACAGAGGTGCTGAATCAGAGGGGCTGAAACAGAGGGCGAAAAACAGAGGGACTGAAACAGAGGGCAAGAAACAGAGGGGCTGAAACAGAGGGCGAGAAACAGTGGGGCTAAAACAGAGGGCGAGAAACAGGGGGGCTGAATCAGAGGGTCTGAAACAGAGGGTGAGAAACAGAGGGGCTGAAACAGAGGGCGAGACACCGAGGGGCTGAAACAGAGGGCGAGAAACAGAGGGGCTGAAACAGAGGAGCTGAAACAGAGGGGCTGAAACAGAGGGGCTGAAACAGAGGGCGAGAAACAGAGGGGCTGAAACAGAGAGCGAGAAACAGAGGGGCTGAAACAGAGGGCGAGAAACAGAGGGCGAGAAACAGAGGGACTGAAACAGAGGGGCTGAAACAGAGCGGCTCAAACAGAGGGCTAGAAACAGAGGGGCTGAAACAGAGGGGCAAAAACAGAGGGGCTGAAACAGAGGGGCTGAATCAGAGGGTCTGATTCAGAGGGGCTGAAACAGAGGGGCTGAATCAGAGGGCGAGAAACAGAGGGGCTGAAACAGAAGGCGAGAAACAGAGGGGCTGAAACAGAGGTGCTGAAACAGAGGGGCTGAAACAGAGGGGCTGAAACAGAGGGCGAGACGCAGAGGGGCTGAAACAGAGGGCGAGAAACAGAGGGGCTGAAACAGAGGAGCTGAAACAGAGGGGCTGAAACAGAGGGGCTGAAACAGAGGGCGAGAAACAGAGGGGCTGAATCAGAGGGGCTGATTCAGAGGGGCTGAAACAGAGGGCTAGAAACAGAGGGGCTGAAACAGAGGGGCTGAAACAGAGGGGCTGAAACAGTGCGGCTGAAACAGAGGGCGAGAAACAGAAGGGCTGAAACAGAGGGCGAGAAACAGAGGGGCTGAAACAGAGGGCGAGAATCAGAGGGGCTAAAACAGAGGGCGAGAAACAGGGGGGCTGAATCAGAGGGGCTGAAACAGAGGGTGAGAAACAGAGGGGCTGGAACAGAGGGGGAGAAACAGAGGGGCCGAAACAGAGGGGCTGAATCAGAGGGGCTGAAATTGAGGGCGAGAAACAGAGGGGCTGAAACAGAGGGCGAGAAACAGAGGGGCTGAAACAGAGGGCGAGAAACAGAGGGGCTGAAACAGAGGGGCTGAAACAGAGGGGCTGAAACCGAGGGGCTGAAACAGAATGCGAGAAACAGAGGGGCTGAAACAGAGGGCGAGAAACAGAGGGGCTGAAACAGAGGGGCAAGAAACAGAGGGGCTGAATCAGAGGGGCTGAATCAGAGGGGCTGAATCAGAGGGGCTGAAACCGAGGGTGCGAAACAGAGAGGCGGAAACCGAGGGGCTGAAACAGAGGGGCTGAATCAGCGGGGCTGAAACAGAGGGCGAGAAACTGAGGGGCTGAAACAAAGGGCGAGAAACATGGGGGCAGAAACAGAGGGCGAGAAACAGAGGGGCTGAAACAGAGGGACTGAAACAGAGGGCGAGAAACAGGGGCTGCATCAGAG
Organism: Chiloscyllium punctatum; assembly: GCF_047496795.1. Taxonomy (NCBI): domain Eukaryota; kingdom Metazoa; phylum Chordata; class Chondrichthyes; order Orectolobiformes; family Hemiscylliidae; genus Chiloscyllium; species Chiloscyllium punctatum. The sequence goes on from NW_027309791.1 coordinate 876,509, forward strand.
GGCTAGAAACAGAGGGGCTGAAATAGAGGGGCTGAAACAGAGGGGCTGAAACAGAGGGGTTGTAACAGTGGGGCTGAAACAGAGGACGAGAAACAGATGGGCTGAAACAGAGGGCGAGTAACAGAGGGGCGGAAACAGAGGGCGAGAAACAGAGGGGCTCAAACAGAGGGCAAGAAACAAAGGGGCTGAAACAGAGGGGCGGGAAACAGAGTGGCTGAATCAGAGGGGCTGAATTAGTTGGGCTGAATCAGAGCGGCTGAATCAGAGGGGCTGAAACAGAGGGTGAGAAACAGAGGGGCTGAAACAGAGGGGCTGAAACAGAGGGCGAGAAACAGAGGGGCTGAATCAGAGGGGCTAAATCAGAGGGGCTGAATCAGAGGGGCTGAAACAGAGGGGCTGAATCAGAGGGGCTGAAACAGAGGGCGAAAAACAGAGGGACTGAAACAGAGGGCAAGAAACAGAGGGGCTGAAACAGAGGGCGCGAAACAGAGGGGCTAAAACAGAGGGCGAGAAACAGGGGGGCTGAATCAGAGGGTCTGAAACAGAGGGTGAGAAACAGAGGGGCTGAAAGAGAGGGGGAGAAACAGAGGGGCCGAAACAGAGGGGCTGAATCAGAGAGGCTGAAATAGAGAGGCTGAAACAGAGGACGAGAAACACAGGCTGAAACAGAGGGGCTGAAACAGAGGGGCTGAAACAGAGGGGCAAGAAACAGAGGGGCTGAATCAGAGGGGCTGAATCAGAGGGGCTGAATCAGAGGGGCTGAAACAGAGGGTGCGAAACAGAGAGGCGGAAACCGAGGGGCTGAAACAGAGGGGCTGAATCAGCGGGGCTGAAACAGAGGGCGAGAAACTGAGGGGCTGAAACAGAGGGCGAGAAACATGGGGGCAGAAACAGAGGGCGAGAAACAGAGGGGCTGAAACAGAGGGCGAGAAACAGGGGCTGCATCAGAGGGCTAGAAACAGAGGGGCTGAAATAGAGGGGCTGAAACAGAGGGGCTGAAACAGAGGGGTTGTAACAGTGGGGCTGAAACAGAGGACGAGAAACAGATGGGCTGAAACAGAGGGCGAGAAACAGAGGGGCGGAAACAGAGGGCGAGAAACAGAGGGGCTCAAACAGAGGGCAAGAAACAAAGGGGCTGAAACAGAGGGGCGGGAAACAGAGTGGCTGAATCAGAGGGGCTGAATTAGTTGGGCTGAATCAGAGCGGCTGAATCAGAGGGGCTGAAACAGAGGGTGAGAAACAGAGGGGCTGAAACAGAGGGGCTGAAACAGAGGGCGAGAAACAGAGGGGCTGAATCGGAGGGGCTAAATCAGAGGGGCTGAATCAGAGGGGCTGAAACAGAGGGGCTGAATCAGAGGGGCTGAAACAGAGGGCGAAAAACAGAGGGACTGAAACAGAGGGCAAGAAACAGAGGGGCTGAAACAGAGGGCGCGAAACAGAGGGGCTAAAACAGAGGGCGAGAAACAGGGGGGCTGAATCAGAGGGTCTGAAACAGAGGGTGAGAAACAGAGGGGCTGAAAGAGAGGGGGAGAAACAGAGGGGCTGAAACAGAGGGGCTGAATCAGAGAGGCTGAAATAGAGAGGCTGAAACAGAGGACGAGAAACACAGAGGCTGAAACAGAGGGGCTGAAACAGAGGGGCTGAAACAGAGGGGCTGAAACAGAGGGGCTGAAACAGAGTGCGAGAAACAGAGGGGCTGAAACAGAGGGCGAGAAACAGAGGGGCTGAAACAGAGGGGCTGAAACAGAGGGGCTGACACAGAGGTGCTGAAACAGAGGGCGAGAAGCTGAGGGGCTGAAACAGAGGGCAAGAAACAGAGGGGCTGAAACAGAGGAGCTGAAACAGAGGGACTGAAACAGAGGGGCTGAAACAGAGGGCGAGAAACAGAGGGGCTGAATCAGAGGGGCTGATTCAGAGGGGCTGAAACAGAGGTGCTGAATCAGAGGGGCTGAAACAGAGGGCGAAAAACAGAGGGACTGAAACAGAGGGCAAGAAACAGAGGGGCTGAAACAGAGGGCGAGAAACAGTGGGGCTAAAACAGAGGGCGAGAAACAGGGGGGCTGAATCAGAGGGTCTGAAACAGAGGGTGAGAAACAGAGGGGCTGAAACAGAGGGCGAGACACAGCGGGGCTGAAACAGAGGGCGAGAAACAGAGGGGCTGAAACAGAGGAGCTGAAACCGAGGGGCTGAAACAGAGGGGCTGAAACAGAGGGCGAGAAACAGTGGGGCTGAAACAGAGGGCGAGAAACAGAGGGGCTGAAACAGAGGGCGAGAAACAGAGGGCGAGAAACAGAGGGACTGAAACAGAGGGGCTGAAACAGAGGGTCTGATTTAGAGGGGCTGAAACAGAGGGCGAGAAACAGAGGGGCTGAAACAGAGGGCGAGAAACAGAGGGGCTAAAACAGAGGGGCTGAAACAGAGGGGCTGAATCAGAGGGTCTGATTCAGAGGGGCTGAAACAGAGGGCGAAAAACAGAGGGGCTGAAACAGAGGGCGAGAAACAGAGGGGCTGAAACAGAAGGCGAGAAACAGAGGGGCTGAAACAGAGGTGCTGAAACAGAGGGGCTGAAACAGAGGGGCTGAAACAGTGGGCGAGAAGCAGAGGGGCTGAAACAGAGGGCGAGAAACAGAGGGGCTGAAACAGAGGAGCTGAAACAGAGGGGCTGAAACAGAGGGGCTGAAACAGAGGGCGAGAAACAGAGGGGCTGAATCAGAGGGGCTGATTCAGAGGGGCTGAAACAGAGGGCTAGAAACAGAGGGGCAGAAACAGAGGGGCTGAAGCAGAGGGGCTGAAATAGAGGGGCTGAAACAGTGCGGCTGAAGCAGAGGGTGCGAAACAGAGGGGCGGAAACCGAGGGGCTGAAACAGAGGGGCTGAATCAGCGGGGCTGAAACAGAGGGCGAGAAACTGAGGGGCTGAAACAGAGGGCGAGAAACATGGGGGCAGAAACAGAGGGCGAGAAACAGAGGGGCTGAAACAGAGGGGCTGAAACAGAGGGCGAGAAACAGGGGCTGAATCAGAGGGCGAGAAACAGAGGGGCTGAAATAGAGGGGCTGAAACAGAGGGGCTGAAACAGAGGGGCTGTAACAGTGGGGCTGAAACAGGACGAGAAGCAGAGGGGCTGAAACAGAGGGCGAGAAACAGAGGGGCGGAAACAGAGGGCGAGAAACAGAGGGGCTCAAACAGAGGGCAAGAAACAAAGGGGCTGAAACAGAGGGGCGGGAAACAGAGGGGCTGAATCAGAGGGGCTGAATTAGTTGGGCTGAATCTGAGCGGCAAAATCAGAGGGGCTGAAACAGAGGGTGAGAAACAGAGGGGCTGAAACAGAGGGGCTGAAACAGAGGGCGAGAAACAGAGGGGCTGAATCAGAGGGGCTAAATCAGAGGGGCTGAATCAGAGGGGCTGAAACAGAGGGGCTGAATCAGAGGGGCTGAAACAGAGGGCGAAAAACAGAGGGACTGAAACAGAGGGCAAGAAACAGAGGGGCTGAAACAGAGGGCGAGAAACAGAGGGGCTAAAACAGAGTGCGAGAAACAGGGGGGCTGAATCAGAGGGTCTGAAACAGAGGGTGAGAAATAGAGGGGCTGAAAGAGAGGGGGAGAAACAGAGGGGCCGAAACAGAGGGGCTGAATCAGAGAGGCTGAAATAGAGGGGCTGAAACAGAGGACGAGAAACACAGAGGCTGAAACAGAGGGGCTGAAACAGAGGGGCTGAAACAGAGGGGCTGAAACAGAGGGGCTGAAACAGAGGGCGAGAAACAGAGGGGCTGAAACAGAGGGCGAGAAACAGAGGGGCTGAAACAGAGGGGCTGAAACAGAGGGGCTGAAACAGAGGGTCTGATTCAGAGGGGCTGAAACAGAGGGCGACAAACAGAGGGGCTGAAACAGAGGGCGAGAAACAGAGGGGCTGAAACAGAAGGCGAGAAACAGAGGGGCTGAAACAGAGGTGCTGAAACAGAGGGGCTGAAACAGAGGGGCTGAAACAGTGGGCGAGAAGCAGAGGGGCTGAAACAGAGGGCGAGAAACAGAGGGGCTGAAACAGAGGAGCTGAAACAGAGGGGCTGAAACAAAGGGGCTGAAACAGAGGGCGAGAAACAGAGGGGCTGAATCAGAGGGGCTGATTCAGAGGGGCTGAAACAGTGGGCTAGAAACAGAGGGGCAGAAACAGAGGGGCTGAAACAGAGGGGCTGAAACAGAGGGGCTGAAACAGTGCGGCTGAAACAGAGGGCGAGAAACAGAGGGGCTGAAACAGAGGGCGAGAAACAGAGGGGCTAAAACAGAGGGGCTGAAACAGAGGGGCTGAATCAGCGGGGCTGAAACAGAGGGCGAGAAACTGAGGGGCTGAAACAGAGGGGCTGAAACAGAGGGGCTGAAACAGAGGGGCTGAAACAGAGGGCGAGAAACAGAGGGGCTGAAACAGAGGGCGAGAAACAGAGGGGCTAAAACAGAGGGGCTGAAACAGAGGGGCTGAATCAGAGGGTCTGAAACAGTGCGTCTGAAACAGAGGGTGCGAAACAGAGTGGCTGAAACAGAGGGGCTGAAACAGAGGGCGAGAAACAGAGGGCTGAAACAGAGGGCGAGAAACAGAGGGGCTAAAACAGAGGGGCTGAAACAGAGGGGCTGAAACAGAGGGGCTGAAACAGTGCGGCTGAAACAGAGGGTGCGAAACAGAGGGGCGGAAACCGAGGGGCTGAAACAGAGGGGCTGAATCAGCGGGGCTGAAACAGAGGGCGAGAAACTGAGGGGCTGAAACAGAGGGGCTGAAACAGAGGGGCTGAAACAGAGGGGCTGAAACAGAGGGCGAGAAACAGAGGGGCTGAAACAGAGGGCGAGAAACAGAGGGGCTAAAACAGAGGGGCTGAAACAGAGGGGCTGAATCAGAGGGTCTGATTCAGAGGGGCTGAAACAGAGGGCGAAAAACAGAGGGGCTGAAACAGAGGGCGAGAAACAGAGGGGCTGAAACAGAAGGCGAGAAACAGAGGGGCTGAAACAGAGGTGCTGAAACAGAGGGGCTGAAACAGAGGGGCTGAAACAGTGGGCGAGAAGCAGAGGGGCTGAAACAGAGGGCGAGAAACAGAGGGGCTGAAACAGAGGAGCTGAAACAGAGGGGCTGAAACAGAGGGGCTGAAACAGAGGTCGAGAAACAGAGGGGCTGAATCAGAGGGGCTGATTCAGAGGTGCTGAAACAGAGGGCTAGAAACAGAGGGGCAGAAACAGAGGGGCTGAAACAGAGGGGCTGAAACAGAGGGGCTGAAACAGTGCGGCTGAAACAGAGGGCGAGAAACAGAAGGGCTGAAACAGAGGGCGAGAAACAGAGGGGCTGAAACAGAGGGCGAGAATCAGAGGGTCTAAAACAGAGGGCGAGAAACAGGGGGGCTGAATCAGAGGGGCTGAAACAGAGGGTGAGAAACAGAGGGGCTGGAACAGAGGGGGAGAAACAGAGGGGCCGAAACAGAGGGCGAGAAACAGAGGGGCTGAAACAGAGGGCGAGAAACAGAGGGCGAGAAACAGAGGGACTGAAACAGAGGGGCTGAAACAGAGGGTCTGATTCAGAGGGGCTGAAACAGAGGGCGAGAAACAGAGGGGCTGAAACAGAGGGCGAGAAACAGAGGGGCTAAAACAGAGGGGCTGAAACAGAGGGGCTGAATCAGAGGGTCTGATTCAGAGGGGCTGAAACAGAGGGCGAAAAACAGAGGTGCTGAAACAGAGGGCGAGAAACAGAGGGGCTGAAACAGAAGGCGAGAAACAGAGGGGCTGAAACAGAGGTGCTGAAACAGAGGATCTGAAACAGAGGGGCTGAAACAGTGGGCGAGAAGCAGAGGGGCTGAAACAGAGGGCGAGAAACAGAGGGACTGAAACAGAGGAGCTGAAACAGAGGGGCTGAAACAGAGGGGCTGAAACAGAGGGCGAGAAACAGAGGGGCTGAATCAGAGGGGCTGATTCAGAGGGGCTGAAACAGAGGGCTAGAAACAGAGGGGCAGAAACAGAGGGGCTGAAACAGAGGGGCTGAAACAGAGGGGCTGAAACAGTGCGGCTGAAACAGAGGGTGCGAAACAGAGGGGCGGAAACCGAGGGGCTGAAACAGAGGGGCTGAATCAGCGGGGCTGAAACAGAGGGCGAGAAACTGAGGGGCTGAAACAGAGGGCTAGAAACAGAGGGGCTGAAACAGAGGGGCTGAAACAGAGGGCGAGAAACAGGGGCTGAATCAGAGGGCTAGAAACAGAGGGGCTGAAATAGAGGGGCTGAAACAGAGGGGCTGAAACAGAGGGGCTGTAACAGTGGGGCTGAAACAGGACGAGAAACAGAGGGGCTGAAACAGAGGGCGAGAAACAGAGGGGCGGAAACAGAGGGCGAGAAACAGAGGGGCTCAAACAGAGGGCAAGAAACAAAGGGGCTGAAACAGAGGGGCGGGAAACAGAGGGGCTGAATCAGAGGGGCTGAATTAGTTGGGCTGAATCAGAGCGGCTGAATCAGAGGGGCTGAAACAGAGGGTGAGAAACAGAGGGGCTGAAACAGAGGGGCTGAAACAGAGGGGCTGAAACAGAGGGCGAGAAACAGAGGGGCTGAATCAGAGGGGCTAAATCAGAGGGGCTGAATCAGAGGGGCTGAAACAGAGGGGCTGAATCAGAGGGGCTGAAACAGAGGGCGAAAAACAGAGGGACTGAAACAGAGGCCAAGAAACAGAGGGGCTGAAACAGAGGGCGAGAAACAGAGGGGCTAAAACAGAGGGCGAGAAGCAGGGGGGCTGAATCAGAGGGTCTGAAACAGAGGGTGAGAAATAGAGGGGCTGAAAGAGAGGGGGAGAAACAGAGGGGCCGAAACAGAGGGGCTGAATCAGAGAGGCTGAAATAGAGGGGCTGAAACAGAGGACGAGAAACACAGAGGCTGAAACAGAGGGGCTGAAACAGAGGGGCTGAAACAGAGGGGCTGAAACAGAGGGGCTGAAACAGAGGGCGAGAAACAGAGGGGCTGAAACAGAGGGCGAGAAACAGAGGGGCTGAAACAGAGGGGCTGAAAAAGAGGGGCTGAATCAGAGGGTCTGATTCAGAGGGGCTGAAACAGAGGGCGAAAAACAGAGGGGCTGAAACAGAGGGCGAGAAACAGAGGGGCTGAAACAGAAGGCGAGAAACAGAGGGGCTGAAACAGAGGTGCTGAAACAGAGGGGCTGAAACAGAGGGGCTGAAACAGTGGGCGAGAAGCAGAGGGGCTGAAACAGAGGGCGAGAAACAGAGGCGCTGAAACAGAGGAGCTGAAACAGAGGGGCTGAAACAGAGGGGCTGAAACAGAGGGCGAGAAACAGAGGGGCTGAATCAGAGGGGCTGATTCAGAGGGGCTGAAACAGAGGGCTAGAAACAGAGGGGCAGAAACAGAGGGGCTGAAACAGAGGGGCTGAAACAGAGGGGCTGAAACAGTGCGGCTGAAACAGAGGGTGCGAAACAGAGGGGCGGAAACCGAGGGGCTGAAACAGAGGGGCTGAATCAGCGGGGCTGAAACAGAGGGCGAGAAACAGAGGGACTGAAACAGAGGGGCTGAAACAGAGGGGCTGAAACAGAGGGGGAGAAACAGAGGGGCTGAAACAGAGGGCGAGAAACAGAGGGGCTAAAACAGAGGGGCTGAAACAGAGGGGCTGAATCAGAGGGTCTGAAACAGTGCGGCTGAAACAGAGGGTGCGAAACAGAGGGGCTGAAACAGAGGGGCTGAAACAGAGGGCGAGAAACAGAGGGGCTGAAACAGAGTGCGAGAAACAGAGGGGCTAAAACAGAGGGGCTGAAACAGAGGGGCTGAAACAGAGGGGCTGAAACAGTGCGGCTGAAACAGAGGGTGCGAAACAGAGGGGCGGAAACCGAGGGGCTGAAACAGAGGGGCTGAATCAGCGGGGCTGAAACAGAGGGCGAGAAACTGAGGGGCTGAAACAGAGGGGCTGAAACAGAGGGGCTGAAACAGAGGGGCTGAAACAGAGGGCGAGAAACAGAGGGGCTGAAACAGAGGGCGAGAAACAGAGGGGCTAAAACAGAGGGGCTGAAACAGAGGGGCTGAATCAGAGGGTCTGAAACAGTGCGGCTGAAACAGAGGGTGCGAAACAGAGGGGCTGAAACAGAGGGGCTGAAACAGAGGGCGAGAAACAGAGGGCTGAAACAGAGGGCGAGAAACAGAGGGGCTAAAACAGAGGGGCTGAAACAGAGGGGCTGAAACAGAGGGGCTGAAACAGTGCGGCTGAAACAGAGGGTGCGAAACAGAGGGGCGGAAACCGAGAGGCTGAAACAGAGGGGCTGAATCAGCGGGGCTGAAACAGAGGGCGAGAAACTGAGGGGCTGAAACAGAGGGGCTGAAACAGAGGGGCTGAAACAGAGGGGCTGAAACAGAGGGCGAGAAACAGAGGGGCTGAAACAAAGGGCGAGAAACAGAGGGGCTAAAACAGAGGGGCTGAAACAGAGGGGCTGAATCAGAGGGTCTGATTCAGAGGGGCTGAAACAGAGGGCGAAAAACAGAGGGGCTGAAACAGAGGGCGAGAAACAGAGGGGCTGAAACAGAAGGCGAGAAACAGAGGGGCTGAAACAGAGGTGCTGAAACAGAGGGGCTGAAACAGAGGGGCTGAAACAGTGGGCGAGAAGCAGAGGGGCTGAAACAGAGGGCGAGAAACAGAGGGGCTGAAACAGAGGAGCTGAAACAGAGGGGCTGAAACAGAGGGGCTGAAACAGAGGTCGAGAAACAGAGGGGCTGAATCAGAGGGGCTGATTCAGAGGGGCTGAAACAGAGGGCTAGAAACAGAGGGGCAGAAACAGAGGGGCTGAAACAGAGGGGCTGAAACAGAGGGGCTGAAACAGTGCGGCTGAAACAGAGGGCGAGAAACAGAAGGGCTGAAACAGAGGGCGAGAAACAGAGGGGCTGAAACAGAGGGCGAGAATCAGAGGGTCTAAAACAGAGGGCGAGAAACAGGGGGGCTGAATCAGAGGGGCTGAAACAGAGGGTGAGAAACAGAGGGGCTGGAACAGAGGGGGAGAAACAGAGGGGCCGAAACAGAGGGCGAGAAACAGAGGGGCTGAAACAGAGGGCGAGAAACAGAGGGCGAGAAACAGAGGGACTGAAACAGAGGGGCTGAAACAGAGGGTCTGATTCAGAGGGGCTGAAACAGAGGGCGAGAAACAGAGGGGCTGAAACAGAGGGCGAGAAACAGAGGGGCTAAAACAGAGGGGCTGAAACAGAGGGGCTGAATCAGAGGGTCTGATTCAGAGGGGCTGAAACAGAGGGCGAAAAACAGAGGGGCTGAAACAGAGGGCGAGAAACAGAGGGGCTGAAACAGAAGGCGAGAAACAGAGGGGCTGAAACAGAGGTGCTGAAACAGAGGGGCTGAAACAGAGGGGCTGAAACAGTGGGCGAGAAGCAGAGGGGCTGAAACAGAGGGCGAGAAACAGAGGGGCTGAAACAGAGGAGCTGAAACAGAGGGGCTGAAACAGAGGGGCTGAAACAGAGGGCGAGAAACAGAGGGGCTGAATCAGAGGGGCTGATTCAGAGGGGCTGAAACAGAGGGCTAGAAACAGAGGGGCAGAAACAGAGGGGCTGAAACAGAGGGGCTGAAACAGAGGGGCTGAAACAGTGCGGCTGAAACAGAGGGTGCGAAACAGAGGGGCGGAAACCGAGGGGCTGAAACAGAGGGGCTGAATCAGCGGGGCTGAAACAGAGGGCGAGAAACTGAGGGGCTGAAACAGAGGGCTAGAAACATGGGGGCAGAAACAGAGGGCGAGAAACAGAGGGGCTGAAACAGAGGGGCTGAAACAGAGGGCGAGAAACAGGGGCTGAATCAGAGGGCTAGAAACAGAGGGGCTGAAATAGAGGGGCTGAAACAGAGGGGCTGAAACAGAGGGGCTGTAACAGTGGGGCTGAAACAGGACGAGAAACAGAGGGGCTGAAACAGAGGGCGAGAAACAGAGGGGCGGAAACAGAGGGCGAGAAACAGAGGGGCTCAAACAGAGGGCAAGAAACAAAGGGGCTGAAACAGAGGGGCGGGAAACAGAGGGGCTGAATCAGAGGGGCTGAATTAGTTGGGCTGAATCAGAGCGGCTGAATCAGAGGGGCTGAAACAGAGGGTGAGAAACAGAGGGGCTGAAACAGAGGGGCTGAAACAGAGGTGCTGAAACAGAGGGCGAGAAACAGAGGGGCTGAATCAGAGGGGCTAAATCAGAGGGGCTGAATCAGAGGGGCTGAAACAGAGGGGCTGAATCAGAGGGGCTGAAACAGAGGGCGAAAAACAGAGGGACTGAAACAGAGGGCAAGAAACAGAGGGGCTGAAACAGAGGGCGAGAAACAGAGGGGCTAAAACAGAGGGCGAGAAGCAGGGGGGCTGAATCAGAGGGTCTGAAACAGAGGGTGAGAAATAGAGGGGCTGAAAGAGAGGGGGAGAAACAGAGGGGCCGAAACAGAGGGGCTGAATCAGAGAGGCTGAAATAGAGGGGCTGAAACAGAGGACGAGAAACACAGAGGCTGAAACAGAGGGGCTGAAACAGAGGGGCTGAAACAGAGGGGCTGAAACAGAGGGCGAGAAACAGAGGGGCTGAAACAGAGTGCGAGAAACAGAGGGGCTGAAACAGAGGGGCTGAAACAGAGGGGCTGAATCAGAGGGTCTGATTCAGAGGGGCTGAAACAGAGGGCGAAAAACAGAGGGGCTGAAACAGAGGGCGAGAAACAGAGGGGCTGAAACAGAAGGCGAGAAACAGAGGGGCTGAAACAGAGGTGCTGAAACAGAGGGGCTGAAACAGAGGGGCTGAAACAGTGGGCGAGAAGCAGAGGGGCTGAAACAGAGGGCGAGAAACAGAGGGGCTGAAACAGAGGAGCTGAAACAGAGGGGCTGAAACAGAGGGGCTGAAACAGAGGTCGAGAAACAGAGGGGCTGAATCAGAGGGGCTGATTCAGAGGGGCTGAAACAGAGGGCTAGAAACAGAGGGGCAGAAACAGAGGGGCTGAAACAGAGGGGCTGAAACAGAGGGGCTGAAACAGTGCGGCTGAAACAGAGGGTGCGAAACAGAGGGGCGGAAACCGAGGGGCTGAAACAGAGGGGCTGAATCAGCGGGGCTGAAACAGAGGGCGAGAAACTGAGGGGCTGAAACAGAGGGGCTGAAACAGAGGGGCTGAAACAGAGGGGCTGAAACAGAGGGCGAGAAACAGAGGGGCTGAAACAGAGGGCGAGAAACAGAGGGGCTAAAACAGAGGGGCTGAAACAGAGGGGCTGAATCAGAGGGTCTGAAACAGTGCGGCTGAAACAGAGGGTGCGAAACAGAGGGGCTGAAACAGAGGGGCTGAAACAGAGGGCGAGAAACAGAGGGGCTGAAACAGAGTGCGAGAAACAGAGGGGCTAAAACAGAGGGGCTGAAACAGAGGGGCTGAAACAGAGGGGCTGAAACAGTGCGGCTGAAACAGAGGGTGCGAAACAGAGGGGCGGAAACCGAGGGGCTGAAACAGAGGGGCTGAATCAGCGGGGCTGAAACAGAGGGCGAGAAACTGAGGGGCTGAAACAGAGGGGCTGAAACAGAGGGGCTGAAACAGAGGGGCTGAAACAGAGGGCGAGAAACAGAGGGGCTGAAACAGAGGGCGAGAAACAGAGGGGCTAAAACAGAGGGGCTGAAACAGAGGGGCTGAATCAGAGGGTCTGATTCAGAGGGGCTGAAACAGAGGGCGAAAAACAGAGGGGCTGAAACAGAGGGCGAGAAACAGAGGGGCTGAAACAGAAGGTGAGAAACAGAGGGGCTGAAACAGAGGTGCTGAAACAGAGGGGCTGAAACAGAGGGGCTGAAACAGTGGGCGAGAAGCAGAGGGGCTGAAACAGAGGGCGAGAAACAGAGGGGCTGAAACAGAGGAGCTGAAACAGAGGGGCTGAAACAGAGGGGCTGAAACAGAGGGCGAGAAACAGAGGGGCTGAATCAGAGCGGCTGATTCAGAGGGGCTGAAACAGAGGGCTAGAAACAGAGGGGCAGAAACAGAGGGGCTGAAACAGAGGGGCTGAAACAGAGGGGCTGAAACAGTGCGGCTGAAACAGAGGGCGAGAAACAGAAGGGCTGAAACAGAGGGCGAGAAACAGAGGGGCTGAAACAGAGGGCGAGAATCAGAGGGGCTAAAACAGAGGGCGAGAAACAGGGGGGCTGAAACAGAGGACGAGAAACAGAGGGGCTGAAACAGAGGGCGAGAAACAGAGGGGCGGAAACAGAGGGCGAGAAACAGAGGGGCTGAATCAGAGGGGCTGATTCAGAGGGGCTGAAACAGAGGTGCTGAATCAGAGGGGCTGAAACAGAGGGCGAAAAACAGAGGGACTGAAACAGAGGGCAAGAAACAGAGGGGCTGAAACAGAGGGCGAGAAACAGAGGGGCTAAAACAGAGTGCGAGAAACAGGGGGGCTGAATCAGAGGGTCTGAAACAGAGGGTGAGAAACAGAGGGGCTGAAAGAGAGGGGGAGAAACAGAGGGGCCGAAACAGAGGGGCTGAATCAGAGAGGCTGAAATAGAGGGGCTGAAACAGAGGACGAGAAACACAGAGGCTGAAACAGAGGGGCTGAAACAGAGGGGCTGAAACAGAGGGCGAAAAACAGAGGGGCTGAAACAGAGGGGCTGAAACAGAGGGGCTGACACAGAGGTGCTGAAACAGAGGGCGAGAAACTGAGGGGCTGAAACAGAGGGCAAGAAACAGAGGGGCTGAAACAGAGGAGCTGAAACAGAGGGGCTGAAACAGAGGGGCTGAAACAGAGGGCGAGAAACAGAGGGGCTGAATCAGAGGGGCTGATTCAGAGGGGCTGAAACAGAGGTGCTGAATCAGAGGGGCTGAAACAGAGGGCGAAAAACAGAGGGACTGAAACAGAGGGCAAGAAACAGAGGGGCTGAAACAGAGGGCGAGAAACAGTGGGGCTAAAACAGAGGGCGAGAAACAGGGGGGCTGAATCAGAGGGTCTGAAACAGAGGGTGAGAAACAGAGGGGCTGAAACAGAGGGCGAGACACCGAGGGGCTGAAACAGAGGGCGAGAAACAGAGGGGCTGAAACAGAGGAGCTGAAACAGAGGGGCTGAAACAGAGGGGCTGAAACAGAGGGCGAGAAACAGAGGGGCTGAAACAGAGAGCGAGAAACAGAGGGGCTGAAACAGAGGGCGAGAAACAGAGGGCGAGAAACAGAGGGACTGAAACAGAGGGGCTGAAACAGAGCGGCTCAAACAGAGGGCTAGAAACAGAGGGGCTGAAACAGAGGGGCTAAAACAGAGGGGCTGAAACAGAGGGGCTGAATCAGAGGGTCTGATTCAGAGGGGCTGAAACAGAGGGGCTGAATCAGAGGGCGAGAAACAGAGGGGCTGAAACAGAAGGCGAGAAACAGAGGGGCTGAAACAGAGGTGCTGAAACAGAGGGGCTGAAACAGAGGGGCTGAAACAGAGGGCGAGACGCAGAGGGGCTGAAACAGAGGGCGAGAAACAGAGGGGCTGAAACAGAGGAGCTGAAACAGAGGGGCTGAAACAGAGGGGCTGAAACAGAGGGCGAGAAACAGAGGGGCTGAATCAGAGGGGCTGATTCAGAGGGGCTGAAACAGAGGGCTAGAAACAGAGGGGCTGAAACAGAGGGGCTGAAACAGAGGGGCTGAAACAGTGCGGCTGAAACAGAGGGCGAGAAACAGAAGGGCTGAAACAGAGGGCGAGAAACAGAGGGGCTGAAACAGAGGGCGAGAATCAGAGGGGCTAAAACAGAGGGCGAGAAACAGGGGGGCTGAATCAGAGGGGCTGAAACAGAGGGTGAGAAACAGAGGGGCTGGAACAGAGGGGGAGAAACAGAGGGGCCGAAACAGAGGGGCTGAATCAGAGGGGCTGAAATTGAGGGCGAGAAACAGAGGGGCTGAAACAGAGGGCGAGAAACAGAGGGGCTGAAACAGAGGGCGAGAAACAGAGGGGCTGAAACAGAGGGGCTGAAACAGAGGGGCTGAAACCGAGGGGCTGAAACAGAATGCGAGAAACAGAGGGGCTGAAACAGAGGGCGAGAAACAGAGGGGCTGAAACAGAGGGGCAAGAAACAGAGGGGCTGAATCAGAGGGGCTGAATCAGAGGGGCTGAATCAGAGGGGCTGAAACCGAGGGTGCGAAACAGAGAGGCGGAAACCGAGGGGCTGAAACAGAGGGGCTGAATCAGCGGGGCTGAAACAGAGGGCGAGAAACTGAGGGGCTGAAACAAAGGGCGAGAAACATGGGGGCAGAAACAGAGGGCGAGAAACAGAGGGGCTGAAACAGAGGGACTGAAACAGAGGGCGAGAAACAGGGGCTGCATCAGAGGGCTAGAAACAGAGGGGCTGAAATAGAGGGGCTGAAACAGAGGGGCTGAAACAGAGGGGTTGTAACAGTGGGGCTGAAACAGAGGACGAGAAACAGATGGGCTGAAACAGAGGGCGAGTAACAGAGGGGCGGAAACAGAGGGCGAGAAACAGAGGGGCTCAAACAGAGGGCAAGAAACAAAGGGGCTGAAACAGAGGGGCGGGAAACAGAGGGGCTGAATCAGAGGGGCTGAATTAGTTGGGCTGAATCAGAGCGGCTGAATCAGAGGGGCTGAAACAGAGGGTGAGAAACAGAGGGGCTGAAACAGAGGGGCTGAAACAGAGGGCGAGAAACAGAGGGGCTGAATCAGAGGGGCTAAATCAGAGGGGCTGAATCAGAGGGGCTGAAACAGAGGGGCTGAATCAGAGGGGCTGAAACAGAGGGCGAAAAACAGAGGGACTGAAACAGAGGGCAAGAAACAGAGGGGCTGAAACAGAGGGCGCGAAACAGAGGGGCTAAAACAGAGGGCGAGAAACAGGGGGGCTGAATCAGAGGGTCTGAAACAGAGGGTGAGAAACAGAGGGGCTGAAAGAGAGGGGGAGAAACAGAGGGGCCGAAACAGAGGGGCTGAATCAGAGAGGCTGAAATAGAGAGGCTGAAACAGAGGACGAGAAACACAGGCTGAAACAGAGGGGCTGAAACAGAGGGGCTGAAACAGAGGGGCAAGAAACAGAGGGGCTGAATCAGAGGGGCTGAATCAGAGGGGCTGAATCAGAGGGGCTGAAACAGAGGGTGCGAAACAGAGAGGCGGAAACCGAGGGGCTGAAACAGAGGGGCTGAATCAGCGGGGCTGAAACAGAGGGCGAGAAACTGAGGGGCTGAAACAGAGGGGTTGTAACAGTGGGGCTGAAACAGAGGACGAGAAACAGATGGGCTGAAACAGAGGGCGAGAAACAGAGGGGCGGAAACAGAGGGCGAGAAACAGAGGGGCTCAAACAGAGGGCAAGAAACAAAGGGGCTGAAACAGAGGGGCGGGAAACAGAGTGGCTGAATCAGAGGGGCTGAATTAGTTGGGCTGAATCAGAGCGGCTGAATCAGAGGGGCTGAAACAGAGGGTGAGAAACAGAGGGGCTGAAACAGAGGGGCTGAAACAGAGGGCGAGAAACAGAGGGGCTGAATCGGAGGGGCTAAATCAGAGGGGCTGAATCAGAGGGGCTGAAACAGAGGGGCTGAATCAGAGGGGCTGAAACAGAGGGCGAAAAACAGAGGGACTGAAACAGAGGGCAAGAAACAGAGGGGCTGAAACAGAGGGCGCGAAACAGAGGGGCTAAAACAGAGGGCGAGAAACAGGGGGGCTGAATCAGAGGGTCTGAAACAGAGGGTGAGAAACAGAGGGGCTGAAAGAGAGGGGGAGAAACAGAGGGGCCGAAACAGAGGGGCTGAATCAGAGAGGCTGAAATAGAGAGGCTGAAACAGAGGACGAGAAACACAGAGGCTGAAACAGAGGGGCTGAAACAGAGGGGCTGAAACAGAGGGGCTGAAACAGAGGGGCTGAAACAGAGTGCGAGAAACAGAGGGGCTGAAACAGAGGGCGAGAAACAGAGGGGCTGAAACAGAGGGGCTGAAACAGAGGGGCTGACACAGAGGTGCTGAAACAGAGGGCGAGAAGCTGAGGGGCTGAAACAGAGGGCAAGAAACAGAGGGGCTGAAACAGAGGAGCTGAAACAGAGGGACTGAAACAGAGGGGCTGAAACAGAGGGCGAGAAACAGAGGGGCTGAATCAGAGGGGCTGATTCAGAGGGGCTGAAACAGAGGTGCTGAATCAGAGGGGCTGAAACAGAGGGCGAAAAACAGAGGGACTGAAACAGAGGGCAAGAAACAGAGGGGCTGAAACAGAGGGCGAGAAACAGTGGGGCTAAAACAGAGGGCGAGAAACAGGGGGGCTGAATCAGAGGGTCTGAAACAGAGGGTGAGAAACAGAGGGGCTGAAACAGAGGGCGAGACACAGCGGGGCTGAAACAGAGGGCGAGAAACAGAGGGGCTGAAACAGAGGAGCTGAAACCGAGGGGCTGAAACAGAGGGGCTGAAACAGAGGGCGAGAAACAGTGGGGCTGAAACAGAGGGCGAGAAACAGAGGGGCTGAAACAGAGGGCGAGAAACAGAGGGCGAGAAACAGAGGGACTGAAACAGAGGGGCTGAAACAGAGGGTCTGATTTAGAGGGGCTGAAACAGAGGGCGAGAAACAGAGGGGCTGAAACAGAGGGCGAGAAACAGAGGGGCTAAAACAGAGGGGCTGAAACAGAGGGGCTGAATCAGAGGGTCTGATTCAGAGGGGCTGAAACAGAGGGCGAAAAACAGAGGGGCTGAAACAGAGGGCGAGAAACAGAGGGGCTGAAACAGAAGGCGAGAAACAGAGGGGCTGAAACAGAGGTGCTGAAACAGAGGGGCTGAAACAGAGGGGCTGAAACAGTGGGCGAGAAGCAGAGGGGCTGAAACAGAGGGCGAGAAACAGAGGGGCTGAAACAGAGGAGCTGAAACAGAGGGGCTGAAACAGAGGGGCTGAAACAGAGGGCGAGAAACAGAGGGGCTGAATCAGAGGGGCTGATTCAGAGGGGCTGAAACAGAGGGCTAGAAACAGAGGGGCAGAAACAGAGGGGCTGAAGCAGAGGGGCTGAAATAGAGGGGCTGAAACAGTGCGGCTGAAACAGAGGGTGCGAAACAGAGGGGCGGAAACCGAGGGGCTGAAACAGAGGGGCTGAATCAGCGGGGCTGAAACAGAGGGCGAGAAACTGAGGGGCTGAAACAGAGGGCGAGAAACATGGGGGCAGAAACAGAGGGCGAGAAACAGAGGGGCTGAAACAGAGGGGCTGAAACAGAGGGCGAGAAACAGGGGCTGAATCAGAGGGCGAGAAACAGAGGGGCTGAAATAGAGGGGCTGAAACAGAGGGGCTGAAACAGAGGGGCTGTAACAGTGGGGCTGAAACAGGACGAGAAGCAGAGGGGCTGAAACAGAGGGCGAGAAACAGAGGGGCGGAAACAGAGGGCGAGAAACAGAGGGGCTCAAACAGAGGGCAAGAAACAAAGGGGCTGAAACAGAGGGGCGGGAAACAGAGGGGCTGAATCAGAGGGGCTGAATTAGTTGGGCTGAATCAGAGCGGCTGAATCAGAGGGGCTGAAACAGAGGGTGAGAAACAGAGGGGCTGAAACAGAGGGGCTGAAACAGAGGGCGAGAAACAGAGGGGCTGAATCAGAGGGGCTAAATCAGAGGGGCTGAATCAGAGGGGCTGAAACAGAGGGGCTGAATCAGAGGGGCTGAAACAGAGGGCGAAAAACAGAGGGACTGAAACAGAGGGCAAGAAACAGAGGGGCTGAAACAGAGGGCGAGAAACAGAGGGGCTAAAACAGAGTGCGAGAAACAGGGGGGCTGAATCAGAGGGTCTGAAACAGAGGGTGAGAAATAGAGGGGCTGAAAGAGAGGGGGAGAAACAGAGGGGCCGAAACAGAGGGGCTGAATCAGAGAGGCTGAAATAGAGGGGCTGAAACAGAGGACGAGAAACACAGAGGCTGAAACAGAGGGGCTGAAACAGAGGGGCTGAAACAGAGGGGCTGAAACAGAGGGGCTGAAACAGAGGGCGAGAAACAGAGGGGCTGAAACAGAGGGCGAGAAACAGAGGGGCTGAAACAGAGGGGCTGAAACAGAGGGGCTGAATCAGAGGGTCTGATTCAGAGGGGCTGAAACAGAGGGCGACAAACAGAGGGGCTGAAACAGAGGGCGAGAAACAGAGGGGCTGAAACAGAAGGCGAGAAACAGAGGGGCTGAAACAGAGGTGCTGAAACAGAGGGGCTGAAACAGAGGGGCTGAAACAGTGGGCGAGAAGCAGAGGGGCTGAAACAGAGGGCGAGAAACAGAGGGGCTGAAACAGAGGAGCTGAAACAGAGGGGCTGAAACAGAGGGGCTGAAACAGAGGGCGAGAAACAGAGGGGCTGAATCAGAGGGGCTGATTCAGAGGGGCTGAAACAGAGGGCTAGAAACAGAGGGGCAGAAACAGAGGGGCTG
Organism: Chiloscyllium punctatum; assembly: GCF_047496795.1. NCBI lineage: Eukaryota > Metazoa > Chordata > Chondrichthyes > Orectolobiformes > Hemiscylliidae > Chiloscyllium > Chiloscyllium punctatum. The sequence goes on from NW_027309791.1 coordinate 894,826, forward strand.
AAACAGAGGGGCTGAAACAGAGGGGCTGAAACAGTGCGGCTGAAACAGAGGGCGAGAAACAGAGGGGCTGAAACAGAGGGCGAGAAACAGAGGGGCTAAAACAGAGGGGCTGAAACAGAGGGGCTGAATCAGCGGGGCTGAAACAGAGGGCGAGAAACTGAGGGGCTGAAACAGAGGGGCTGAAACAGAGGGGCTGAAACAGAGGGGCTGAAACAGAGGGCGAGAAACAGAGGGGCTGAAACAGAGGGCGAGAAACAGAGGGGCTAAAACAGAGGGGCTGAAACAGAGGGGCTGAATCAGAGGGTCTGAAACAGTGCGTCTGAAACAGAGGGTGCCAAACAGAGGGGCTGAAACAGAGGGGCTGAAACAGAGGGCGAGAAACTGAGGGGCTGAAACAGAGGGCGAGAAACATGGGGGCAGAAACAGAGGGCGAGAAACAGAGGGGCTGAAACAGAGGGGCTGAAACAGAGGGCGAGAAACAGGGGCTGAATCAGAGGGCGAGAAACAGAGGGGCTGAAATAGAGGGGCTGAAACAGAGGGGCTGAAACAGAGGGGCTGTAACAGTGGGGCTGAAACAGGACGAGAAGCAGAGGGGCTGAAACAGAGGGCGAGAAACAGAGGGGCGGAAACAGAGGGCGAGAAACAGAGGGGCTCAAACAGAGGGCAAGAAACAAAGGGGCTGAAACAGAGGGGCGGGAAACAGAGGGGCTGAATCAGAGGGGCTGAATTAGTTGGGCTGAATCAGAGCGGCTGAATCAGAGGGGCTGAAACAGAGGGTGAGAAACAGAGGGGCTGAAACAGAGGGGCTGAAACAGAGGGCGAGAAACAGAGGGGCTGAATCAGAGGGGCTAAATCAGAGGGGCTGAATCAGAGGGGCTGAAACAGAGGGGCTGAATCAGAGGGGCTGAAACAGAGGGCGAAAAACAGAGGGACTGAAACAGAGGGCAAGAAACAGAGGGGCTGAAACAGAGGGCGAGAAACAGAGGGGCTAAAACAGAGTGCGAGAAACAGGGGGGCTGAATCAGAGGGTCTGAAACAGAGGGTGAGAAATAGAGGGGCTGAAAGAGAGGGGGAGAAACAGAGGGGCCGAAACAGAGGGGCTGAATCAGAGAGGCTGAAATAGAGGGGCTGAAACAGAGGACGAGAAACACAGAGGCTGAAACAGAGGGGCTGAAACAGAGGGGCTGAAACAGAGGGGCTGAAACAGAGGGGCTGAAACAGAGGGCGAGAAACAGAGGGGCTGAAACAGAGGGCGAGAAACAGAGGGGCTGAAACAGAGGGGCTGAAACAGAGGGGCTGAATCAGAGGGTCTGATTCAGAGGGGCTGAAACAGAGGGCGACAAACAGAGGGGCTGAAACAGAGGGCGAGAAACAGAGGGGCTGAAACAGAAGGCGAGAAACAGAGGGGCTGAAACAGAGGTGCTGAAACAGAGGGGCTGAAACAGAGGGGCTGAAACAGTGGGCGAGAAGCAGAGGGGCTGAAACAGAGGGCGAGAAACAGAGGGGCTGAAACAGAGGAGCTGAAACAGAGGGGCTGAAACAGAGGGGCTGAAACAGAGGGCGAGAAACAGAGGGGCTGAATCAGAGGGGCTGATTCAGAGGGGCTGAAACAGAGGGCTAGAAACAGAGGGGCAGAAACAGAGGGGCTGAAACAGAGGGGCTGAAACAGAGGGGCTGAAACAGTGCGGCTGAAACAGAGGGCGAGAAACAGAGGGGCTGAAACAGAGGGCGAGAAACAGAGGGGCTAAAACAGAGGGGCTGAAACAGAGGGGCTGAATCAGCGGGGCTGAAACAGAGGGCGAGAAACTGAGGGGCTGAAACAGAGGGGCTGAAACAGAGGGGCTGAAACAGAGGGGCTGAAACAGAGGGCGAGAAACAGAGGGGCTGAAACAGAGGGCGAGAAACAGAGGGGCTAAAACAGAGGGGCTGAAACAGAGGGGCTGAATCAGAGGGTCTGAAACAGTGCGTCTGAAACAGAGGGTGCCAAACAGAGGGGCTGAAACAGAGGGGCTGAAACAGAGGGCGAGAAACTGAGGGGCTGAAACAGAGGGCGAGAAACATGGGGGCAGAAACAGAGGGCGAGAAACAGAGGGGCTGAAACAGAGGGGCTGAAACAGAGGGCGAGAAACAGGGGCTGAATCAGAGGGCGAGAAACAGAGGGGCTGAAATAGAGGGGCTGAAACAGAGGGGCTGAAACAGAGGGGCTGTAACAGTGGGGCTGAAACAGGACGAGAAGCAGAGGGGCTGAAACAGAGGGCGAGAAACAGAGGGGCGGAAACAGAGGGCGAGAAACAGAGGGGCTCAAACAGAGGGCAAGAAACAGAGGGGCTGAAACAGAGGGCGAGAAACAGAGGGGCTAAAACAGAGGGGCTGAAACAGAGGGGCTGAATCAGCGGGGCTGAAACAGAGGGCGAGAAACTGAGGGGCTGAAACAGAGGGGCTGAAACAGAGGGGCTGAAACAGAGGGGCTGAAACAGAGGGCGAGAAACAGAGGGGCTGAAACAGAGGGCGAGAAACAGAGGGGCTAAAACAGAGGGGCTGAAACAGAGGGGCTGAATCAGAGGGTCTGAAACAGTGCGTCTGAAACAGAGGGTGCCAAACAGAGGGGCTGAAACAGAGGGGCTGAAACAGAGGGCGAGAAACAGAGGGCTGAAACAGAGGGCGAGAAACAGAGGGGCTAAAACAGAGGGGCTGAAACAGAGGGGCTGAAACAGAGGGGCTGAAACAGTGCGGCTGAAACAGGGGGGCTCAAACAGAGGGGCGGAAACCGAGGGGCTGAAACAGAGGGGCTGAATCAGCGGGGCTGAAACAGAGGGCGAGAAACTGAGGGGCTGAAACAGAGGGGCTGAAACAGAGGTGCTGAAACAGACGGGCTGAAACAGAGGGCGAGAAACAGAGGGGCTGAAACAGAGGGCGAGAAACAGAGGGGCTAAAACAGAGGGGCTGAAACAGAGGGGCTGAATCAGAGGGTCTGATTCAGAGGGGCTGAAACAGAGGGCGAAAAACAGAGGGGCTGAAACAGAGGGCGAGAAACAGAGGGGCTGAAACAGAAGGCGAGAAACAGAGGGGCTGAAACAGAGGTGCTGAAACAGAGGGGCTGAAACAGAGGGGCTGAAACAGTGGGCGAGAAGCAGAGGGGCTGAAACAGAGGGCGAGAAACAGAGGGGCTGAAACAGAGGAGCTGAAACAGAGGGGCTGAAACAGAGGGGCTGAAACAGAGGTCGAGAAACAGAGGGGCTGAATCAGAGGGGCTGATTCAGAGGTGCTGAAACAGAGGGCTAGAAACAGAGGGGCAGAAACAGAGGGGCTGAAACAGAGGGGCTGAAACAGAGGGGCTGAAACAGTGCGGCTGAAACAGAGGGCGAGAAACAGAAGGGCTGAAACAGAGGGCGAGAAACAGAGGGGCTGAAACAGAGGGCGAGAATCAGAGGGTCTAAAACAGAGGGCGAGAAACAGGGGGGCTGAATCAGAGGGGCTGAAACAGAGGGTGAGAAACAGAGGGGCTGGAACAGAGGGGGAGAAACAGAGGGGCCGAAACAGAGGGCGAGAAACAGAGGGGCTGAAACAGAGGGCGAGAAACAGAGGGCGAGAAACAGAGGGACTGAAACAGAGGGGCTGAAACAGAGGGTCTGATTCAGAGGGGCTGAAACAGAGGGCGAGAAACAGAGGGGCTGAAACAGAGGGCGAGAAACAGAGGGGCTAAAACAGAGGGGCTGAAACAGAGGGGCTGAATCAGAGGGTCTGATTCAGAGGGGCTGAAACAGAGGGCGAAAAACAGAGGTGCTGAAACAGAGGGCGAGAAACAGAGGGGCTGAAACAGAAGGCGAGAAACAGAGGGGCTGAAACAGAGGTGCTGAAACAGAGGATCTGAAACAGAGGGGCTGAAACAGTGGGCGAGAAGCAGAGGGGCTGAAACAGAGGGCGAGAAACAGAGGGGCTGAAACAGAGGAGCTGAAACAGAGGGGCTGAAACAGAGGGGCTGAAACAGAGGGCGAGAAACAGAGGGGCTGAATCAGAGGGGCTGATTCAGAGGGGCTGAAACAGAGGGCTAGAAACAGAGGGGCAGAAACAGAGGGGCTGAAACAGAGGGGCTGAAACAGAGGGGCTGAAACAGTGCGGCTGAAACAGAGGGTGCGAAACAGAGGGGCGGAAACCGAGGGGCTGAAACAGAGGGGCTGAATCAGCGGGGCTGAAACAGAGGGCGAGAAACTGAGGGGCTGAAACAGAGGGCTAGAAACAGAGGGGCTGAAACAGAGGGGCTGAAACAGAGGGCGAGAAACAGGGGCTGAATCAGAGGGCTAGAAACAGAGGGGCTGAAATAGAGGGGCTGAAACAGAGGGGCTGAAACAGAGGGGCTGTAACAGTGGGGCTGAAACAGGACGAGAAACAGAGGGGCTGAAACAGAGGGCGCGAAACAGAGGGGCGGAAACAGAGGGCGAGAAACAGAGGGGCTCAAACAGAGGGCAAGAAACAAAGGGGCTGAAACAGAGGGGCGGGAAACAGAGGGGCTGAATCAGAGGGGCTGAATTAGTTGGGCTGAATCAGAGCGGCTGAATCAGAGGGGCTGAAACAGAGGGTGAGAAACAGAGGGGCTGAAACAGAGGGGCTGAAACAGAGGGGCTGAAACAGAGGGCGAGAAACAGAGGGGCTGAATCAGAGGGGCTAAATCAGAGGGGCTGAATCAGAGGGGCTGAAACAGAGGGGCTGAATCAGAGGGGCTGAAACAGAGGGCGAAAAACAGAGGGACTGAAACAGAGGCCAAGAAACAGAGGGGCTGAAACAGAGGGCGAGAAACAGAGGGGCTAAAACAGAAGGCGAGAAGCAGGGGGGCTGAATCAGAGGGTCTGAAACAGAGGGTGAGAAATAGAGGGGCTGAAAGAGAGGGGGAGAAACAGAGGGGCCGAAACAGAGGGGCTGAATCAGAGAGGCTGAAATAGAGGGGCTGAAACAGAGGACGAGAAACACAGAGGCTGAAACAGAGGGGCTGAAACAGAGGGGCTGAAACAGAGGGGCTGAAACAGAGGGGCTGAAACAGAGGGCGAGAAACAGAGGGGCTGAAACAGAGGGCGAGAAACAGAGGGGCTGAAACAGAGGGGCTGAAAAAGAGGGGCTGAATCAGAGGGTCTGATTCAGAGGGGCTGAAACAGAGGGCGAAAAACAGAGGGGCTGAAACAGAGGGCGAGAAACAGAGGGGCTGAAACAGAAGGCGAGAAACAGAGGGGCTGAAACAGAGGTGCTGAAACAGAGGGGCTGAAACAGAGGGGCTGAAACAGTGGGCGAGAAGCAGAGGGGCTGAAACAGAGGGCGAGAAACAGAGGCGCTGAAACAGAGGAGCTGAAACAGAGGGGCTGAAACAGAGGGGCTGAAACAGAGGGCGAGAAACAGAGGGGCTGAATCAGAGGGGCTGATTCAGAGGGGCTGAAACAGAGGGCTAGAAACAGAGGGGCAGAAACAGAGGGGCTGAAACAGAGGGGCTGAAACAGAGGGGCTGAAACAGTGCGGCTGAAACAGAGGGTGCGAAACAGAGGGGCGGAAACCGAGGGGCTGAAACAGAGGGGCTGAATCAGCGGGGCTGAAACAGAGGGCGAGAAACAGAGGGACTGAAACAGAGGGGCTGAAACAGAGGGGCTGAAACAGAGGGGCTGAAACAGAGGGGGAGAAACAGAGGGGCTGAAACAGAGGGCGAGAAACAGAGGGGCTAAAACAGAGGGGCTGAAACAGAGGGGCTGAATCAGAGGGTCTGAAACAGTGCGGCTGAAACAGAGGGTGCGAAACAGAGGGGCTGAAACAGAGGGGCTGAAACAGAGGGCGAGAAACAGAGGGGCTGAAACAGAGTGCGAGAAACAGAGGGGCTAAAACAGAGGGGCTGAAACAGAGGGGCTGAAACAGAGGGGCTGAAACAGTGCGGCTGAAACAGAGGGTGCGAAACAGAGGGGCGGAAACCGAGGGGCTGAAACAGAGGGGCTGAATCAGCGGGGCTGAAACAGAGGGCGAGAAACTGAGGGGCTGAAACAGAGGGGCTGAAACAGAGGGGCTGAAACAGAGGGCGAGAAACAGAGGGGCTGAAACAGAGGGCGAGAAACAGAGGGGCTAAAACAGAGGGGCTGAAACAGAGGGGCTGAATCAGAGGGTCTGAAACAGTGCGGCTGAAACAGAGGGTGCGAAACAGAGGGGCTGAAACAGAGGGGCTGAAACAGAGGGCGAGAAACAGAGGGCTGAAACAGAGGGCGAGAAACAGAGGGGCTAAAACAGAGGGGCTGAAACAGAGGGGCTGAAACAGAGGGGCTGAAACAGTGCGGCTGAAACAGAGGGTGCGAAACAGAGGGGCGGAAACCGAGAGGCTGAAACAGAGGGGCTGAATCAGCGGGGCTGAAACAGAGGGCGAGAAACTGAGGGGCTGAAACAGAGGGGCTGAAACAGAGGGGCTGAAACAGAGGGGCTGAAACAGAGGGCGAGAAACAGAGGGGCTGAAACAGAGGGCGAGAAACAGAGGGGCTAAAACAGAGGGGCTGAAACAGAGGGGCTGAATCAGAGGGTCTGATTCAGAGGGGCTGAAACAGAGGGCGAAAAACAGAGGGGCTGAAACAGAGGGCGAGAAACAGAGGGGCTGAAACAGAAGGCGAGAAACAGAGGGGCTGAAACAGAGGTGCTGAAACAGAGGGGCTGAAACAGAGGGGCTGAAACAGTGGGCGAGAAGCAGAGGGGCTGAAACAGAGGGCGAGAAACAGAGGGGCTGAAACAGAGGAGCTGAAACAGAGGGGCTGAAACAGAGGGGCTGAAACAGAGGTCGAGAAACAGAGGGGCTGAATCAGAGGGGCTGATTCAGAGGGGCTGAAACAGAGGGCTAGAAACAGAGGGGCAGAAACAGAGGGGCTGAAACAGAGGGGCTGAAACAGAGGGGCTGAAACAGTGCGGCTGAAACAGAGGGCGAGAAACAGAAGGGCTGAAACAGAGGGCGAGAAACAGAGGGGCTGAAACAGAGGGCGAGAATCAGAGGGTCTAAAACAGAGGGCGAGAAACAGGGGGGCTGAATCAGAGGGGCTGAAACAGAGGGTGAGAAACAGAGGGGCTGGAACAGAGGGGGAGAAACAGAGGGGCCGAAACAGAGGGCGAGAAACAGAGGGCGAGAAACAGAGGGACTGAAACAGAGGGGCTGAAACAGAGGGTCTGATTCAGAGGGGCTGAAACAGAGGGCGAGAAACAGAGGGGCTGAAACAGAGGGCGAGAAACAGAGGGGCTAAAACAGAGGGGCTGAAACAGAGGGGCTGAATCAGAGGGTCTGATTCAGAGGGGCTGAAACAGAGGGCGAAAAACAGAGGGGCTGAAACAGAGGGCGAGAAACAGAGGGGCTGAAACAGAGGTGCTGAAACAGAGGGGCTGAAACAGAGGGGCTGAAACAGTGGGCGAGAAGCAGAGGGGCTGAAACAGAGGGCGAGAAACAGAGGGGCTGAAACAGAGGAGCTGAAACAGAGGGGCTGAAACAGAGGGGCTGAAACAGAGGGCGAGAAACAGAGGGGCTGAATCAGAGGGGCTGATTCAGAGGGGCTGAAACAGAGGGCTAGAAACAGAGGGGCAGAAACAGAGGGGCTGAAACAGAGGGGCTGAAACAGAGGGGCTGAAACAGTGCGGCTGAAACAGAGGGTGCGAAACAGAGGGGCGGAAACCGAGGGGCTGAAACAGAGGGGCTGAATCAGCGGGGCTGAAACAGAGGGCGAGAAACTGAGGGGCTGAAACAGAGGGCTAGAAACATGGGGGCAGAAACAGAGGGCGAGAAACAGAGGGGCTGAAACAGAGGGGCTGAAACAGAGGGCGAGAAACAGGGGCTGAATCAGAGGGCTAGAAACAGAGGGGCTGAAATAGAGGGGCTGAAACAGAGGGGCTGAAACAGAGGGGCTGTAACAGTGGGGCTGAAACAGGACGAGAAACAGAGGGGCTGAAACAGAGGGCGAGAAACAGAGGGGCGGAAACAGAGGGCGAGAAACAGAGGGGCTCAAACAGAGGGCAAGAAACAAAGGGGCTGAAACAGAGGGGCGGGAAACAGAGGGGCTGAATCAGAGGGGCTGAATTAGTTGGGCTGAATCAGAGCGGCTGAATCAGAGGGGCTGAAACAGAGGGTGAGAAACAGAGGGGCTGAAACAGAGGGGCTGAAACAGAGGTGCTGAAACAGAGGGCGAGAAACAGAGGGGCTGAATCAGAGGGGCTAAATCAGAGGGGCTGAATCAGAGGGGCTGAAACAGAGGGGCTGAATCAGAGGGGCTGAAACAGAGGGCGAAAAACAGAGGGACTGAAACAGAGGGCAAGAAACAGAGGGGCTGAAACAGAGGGCGAGAAACAGAGGGGCTAAAACAGAGGGCGAGAAGCAGGGGGGCTGAATCAGAGGGTCTGAAACAGAGGGTGAGAAATAGAGGGGCTGAAAGAGAGGGGGAGAAACAGAGGGGCCGAAACAGAGGGGCTGAATCAGAGAGGCTGAAATAGAGGGGCTGAAACAGAGGACGAGAAACACAGAGGCTGAAACAGAGGGGCTGAAACAGAGGGGCTGAAACAGAGGGGCTGAAACAGAGGGGCTGAAACAGAGGGCGAGAAACAGAGGGGCTGAAACAGAGTGCGAGAAACAGAGGGGCTGAAACAGAGGGGCTGAAACAGAGGGGCTGAATCAGAGGGTCTGATTCAGAGGGGCTGAAACAGAGGGCGAAAAACAGAGGGGCTGAAACAGAGGGCGAGAAACAGAGGGGCTGAAACAGAAGGCGAGAAACAGAGGGGCTGAAACAGAGGTGCTGAAACAGAGGGGCTGAAACAGAGGGGCTGAAACAGTGGGCGAGAAGCAGAGGGGCTGAAACAGAGGGCGAGAAACAGAGGGGCTGAAACAGAGGAGCTGAAACAGAGGGGCTGAAACAGAGGGGCTGAAACAGAGGTCGAGAAACAGAGGGGCTGAATCAGAGGGGCTGATTCAGAGGGGCTGAAACAGAGGGCTAGAAACAGAGGGGCAGAAACAGAGGGGCTGAAACAGAGGGGCTGAAACAGAGGGGCTGAAACAGTGCGGCTGAAACAGAGGGTGCGAAACAGAGGGGCGGAAACCGAGGGGCTGAAACAGAGGGGCTGAATCAGCGGGGCTGAAACAGAGGGCGAGAAACTGAGGGGCTGAAACAGAGGGGCTGAAACAGAGGGGCTGAAACAGAGGGGCTGAAACAGAGGGCGAGAAACAGAGGGGCTGAAACAGAGGGCGAGAAACAGAGGGGCTAAAACAGAGGGGCTGAAACAGAGGGGCTGAATCAGAGGGTCTGAAACAGTGCGGCTGAAACAGAGGGTGCGAAACAGAGGGGCTGAAACAGAGGGGCTGAAACAGAGGGCGAGAAACAGAGGGGCTGAAACAGAGTGCGAGAAACAGAGGGGCTAAAACAGAGGGGCTGAAACAGAGGGGCTGAAACAGAGGGGCTGAAACAGTGCGGCTGAAACAGAGGGTGCGAAACAGAGGGGCGGAAACCGAGGGGCTGAAACAGAGGGGCTGAATCAGCGGGGCTGAAACAGAGGGCGAGAAACTGAGGGGCTGAAACAGAGGGGCTGAAACAGAGGGGCTGAAACAGAGGGGCTGAAACAGAGGGCGAGAAACAGAGGGGCTGAAACAGAGGGCGAGAAACAGAGGGGCTAAAACAGAGGGGCTGAAACAGAGGGGCTGAATCAGAGGGTCTGATTCAGAGGGGCTGAAACAGAGGGCGAAAAACAGAGGGGCTGAAACAGAGGGCGAGAAACAGAGGGGCTGAAACAGAAGGTGAGAAACAGAGGGGCTGAAACAGAGGTGCTGAAACAGAGGGGCTGAAACAGAGGGGCTGAAACAGTGGGCGAGAAGCAGAGGGGCTGAAACAGAGGGCGAGAAACAGAGGGGCTGAAACAGAGGAGCTGAAACAGAGGGGCTGAAACAGAGGGGCTGAAACAGAGGGCGAGAAACAGAGGGGCTGAATCAGAGCGGCTGATTCAGAGGGGCTGAAACAGAGGGCTAGAAACAGAGGGGCAGAAACAGAGGGGCTGAAACAGAGGGGCTGAAACAGAGGGGCTGAAACAGTGCGGCTGAAACAGAGGGCGAGAAACAGAAGGGCTGAAACAGAGGGCGAGAAACAGAGGGGCTGAAACAGAGGGCGAGAATCAGAGGGGCTAAAACAGAGGGCGAGAAACAGGGGGGCTGAAACAGAGGACGAGAAACAGAGGGGCTGAAACAGAGGGCGAGAAACAGAGGGGCGGAAACAGAGGGCGAGAAACAGAGGGGCTCAAACAGAGGGCAAGAAACAAAGGGGCTGAAACAGAGGGGCGGGAAACAGAGGGGCTGAATCAGAGGGGCTGAATTAGTTGGGCTGAATCAGAGCGGCTGAATCAGAGGGGCTGAAACAGAGGGTGAGAAACAGAGGGGCTGAAACAGAGGGGCTGAAACAGAGGGGCTGAAACAGAGGGCGAGAAACAGAGGGGCTGAATCAGAGGGGCTAAATCAGAGGGGCTGAATCAGAGGGGCTGAAACAGAGGGGCTGAATCAGAGGGGCTGAAACAGAGGGCGAGAAACAGAGGGGCTGAAACAGACGGCGAGAAACAGATGGGCTGAAACAGAGGGCAAGAAACAGAGGGGATGAAACAGAGGGGCTGAAACAGAAGGGCTGAAACAGAGGGGCTGAATCAGAGGGGCTGAATCAGAGGGGCTGAAAGAGAGGGCGAGAAACAGAGGGGCTGAAACAGACGGCGAGAAACAGAGGAGCTGACACAGAGGGGCTGAAACAGAGGGGCTGAAACAGAGGGCGAGAAACAGAGGGGCTGAATCAGAGGGGCTGATTCAGAGGGGCTGAAACAGAGGTGCTGAATCAGAGGGGCTGAAACAGAGGGCGAAAAACAGAGGGACTGAAACAGAGGACAAGAAACAGAGGGGCTGAAACAGAGGGCGAGAAACAGAGGGGCTAAAACAGAGGGCGAGAAACAGGGGTCTGAATCAGAGGGTCTGAAACAGAGGGTGAGAAACAGAGGGGCTGAAAGAGAGGGGGAGAAACAGAGGGGCCGAAACAGAGGGGCTGAATCAGAGAGGCTGAAATAGAGGGGCTGAAACAGAGGACGAGAAACACAGAGGCTGAAACAGAGGGGCTGAAACAGAGGGGCTGAAACAGAGGGCGAAAAACAGAGGGGCTGAAACAGAGTGCGAGAAACAGAGGGGCTGAAACAGAGGGCGAGAAACAGAGGGGCTGAAACAGAGGGGCTGAAACAGAGGGGCTGACACAGAGGTGCTGAAACAGAGGGCGAGAAGCTGAGGGGCTGAAACAGAGGGCAAGAAACAGAGGGGCTGAAACAGAGGGGCTGAAACAGAGGGCGAGAAACAGAGGGGCTGAATCAGAGGGGCTGATTCAGAGGGGCTGAAACAGAGGTGCTGAATCAGAGGGGCTGAAACAGAGGGCGAAAAACAGAGGGACTGAAACAGAGGGCAAGAAACAGAGGGGCTGAAACAGAGGGCGAGAAACAGTGGGGCTAAAACAGAGGGCGAGAAACAGGGGGGCTGAATCAGAGGGTCTGAAACAGAGGGTGAGAAACAGAGGGGCTGAAACAGAGGGCGAGACACAGAGGGGCTGAAACAGAGGGTGCGAAACAGAGGGGCGGAAACCGAGGGGCTGAAACAGAGGGGCTGAATCAGCGGGGCTGAAACAGAGGGCGAGAAACTGAGGGGCTGAAACAGAGGGCGAGAAACATAGGGGCAGAAACAGAGGGCGAGAAACAGAGGGGCTGAAACAGAGGGGCTGAAACAGAGGGCGAGAAACAGAGGGGCTGAATCAGAGGGCGAGAAACAGAGGGGCGGAAACAGAGGGCGAGAAACAGAGGGGCTCAAACAGAGGGCAAGAAACAAAGGGGCTGAAACAGAGGGGCGGGAAACAGAGGGGCTGAATCAGAGGGGCTGAATTAGTTGGGCTGAATCAGAGCGGCTGAATCAGAGGGGCTGAAACAGAGGGTGAGAAACAGAGGGGCTGAAACAGAGGGGCTGAAACAGAGGGGCTGAAACAGAGGGCGAGAAACAGAGGGGCTGAATCAGAGGGGCTAAATCAGAGGGGCTGAATCAGAGGGGCTGAAACAGAGGGGCTGAATCAGAGGGGCTGAAACAGAGGGCGAAAAACAGAGGGACTGAAACAGAGGGCAAGAAACAGAGGGGCTGAAACAGAGGGCGAGAAACAGAGGGGCTAAAACAGAGGGCGAAAAACAGGGGGGCTGAATCAGAGGGTCTGAAACAGAGGGTGAGAAACAGAGGGGCTGAAAGAGAGGGGGAGAAACAGAGGGGCCGAAACAGAGGGGCTGAATCAGAGAGGCTGAAATAGAGGGGCTGAAACAGAGGACGAGAAACACAGAGGCTGAAACAGAGGGGCTGAAACAGAGGGGCTGAAACAGAGGGGCTGAAACAGAGGGCGAGAAACAGAGGGGCTGAAACAGAGGGGCTGAAACAGAGGGGCTGACACAGAGGTGCTGAAACAGAGGGCGAGAAGCTGAGGGGCTGAAACAGAGGGCAAGAAACAGAGGGGCTGAAACAGAGGAGCTGAAACAGAGGGGCTGAAACAGAGGGGCTGAAACAGAGGGCGAGAAACAGAGGTGCTGAATCAGAGGGGCTGATTCAGAGGGGCTGAAACAGAGGTGCTGAATCAGAGGGGCTGAAACAGAGGGCGAAAAACAGAGGGACTGAAACAGAGGGCAAGAAACAGAGGGGCTGAAACAGAGGGCGAGAAACAGAGGGGCTAAAACAGAGGGCGAGAAACAGAGGGGCTGAAACAGAGGGCGAAAAACAGAGGGACTGAAACAGAGGGCAAGAAACAGAGGGGCTGAAAAAGAGGGCGAGAAACAGAGGGGCTAAAACAGAGGGTGAGAAACAGAGGGGCTGAAACAGAGGGCGAGACACAGAGGGGCTGAAACAGAGGGCGAGAAACAGAGGGGCTGAAACAGAGGAGCTGAAACAGAGGGGCTGAAACAGAGGGGCTGAAACAGAGGGCGAGAAACAGAGGGGCTGAAACAGAGGTCGAGAAACAGAGGGGCTGAAACAGAGGGCGAGAAACAGAGGGCGAGAAACAGAGGGACTAAAACAGAGGGGCTGAAACAGAGGGTCTGATTCAGAGGGGCTGAAACAGAGGGCGAGAAACAGAGGGGCTGAAACAGAGGGCGAGAAACAGAGGGGCTAAAACAGAGGGGCTGAAACAGAGGGGCTGAATCAGAGGGTCTGATTCAGAGGGGCTGAAACAGAGGGCGAAAAACAGAGGGGCTGAAACAGAGGGCGAGAAACAGAGGGGCTGAAACAGAAGGCGAGAAACAGAGGGGCTGAAACAGAGGTGCTGAAACAGAGGGGCTGAAACAGAGGGGCTGAAACAGAGGGCGAGAAGCAGAGGGGCTGAAACAGAGGGCGAGAAACAGAGGGGCTGAAACAGAGGAGCTGAAACAGAGGGGCTGAAACAGAGGTGCTGAAACAGAGGGCGAGAAACAGAGGGGCTGAATCAGAGGGGCTGATTCAGAGGGGCTGAAACAGAGGGCTAGAAACAGAGGGGCAGAAACAGAGGGGCTGAAACAGAGGGGCTGAAACAGAGGGGCTGAAACAGTGCGGCTGAAACAGAGGGCGAGAAACAGAAGGGCTGAAACAGAGGGCGAGAATCAGAGGGGCTGAAACAGAGGGCGAGAATCAGAGGGGCTAAAACAGAGGGCGAGAAACAGGGGGGCTGAATCAGAGGGGCTGAAACAGAGGGTGAGAAACAAGGGGCTGGAATAGAGGGGGAGAAACAGAGGGGCCGAAACAGAGGGGCTGAATCAGAGCGGCTGAAATTGAGGGCGAGAAACAGAGGGGCTGAAACAGAGGGCGAGAAACAGAGGGGCTGAAACAGAGGGCGAGAAACAGAGGGGCTGAAACAGAGGGGCTGAAACAGAGGGGCTGAAACCAAGGGGCTGAAACAGAATGCGAGAAACAGAGGGGCTGAAACAGAGGGCGAGAAACAGAGGGGCTGAAACAGAGGGGCAAGAAACAGAGGGGCTGAATCAGAGGGGCTGAATCAGAGGGGCTGAATCAGAGGGGCTGAAACAGAGGGTGCGATACAGAGGGGCGGAAACCGAGTGGCTGAAACAGAGGGGCTGAATCAGCGGAGCTGAAACAGAGGGCGAGAAACTGAGGGGCTGAAACAGAGGGCGAGAAACATAGGGGCAGAAACAGAGGGCGAGAAACAGAGGGGCTGAAACAGAGGGGCTGAAACAGAGGGCGAGAAACAGAGGGGCTGAATCAGAGGGATAGAAACAGAGGGGCTGAAATAGAGGAGCTGAAACAGAGGGGCTGAAACAGAGGGGCTGTAACAGTGGGGCTGAAACAGAGGACGAGAAACAGAGGGGCTGAAACAGAGGGCGAGAAACAGAGGGGCGGAAACAGAGGGCGAGAAACAGAGGGGCTGAAACAGAGGGCGAGAAACAGAGGGGCTGAAACAGAGGGCGAGAAACAGAGGGCGAGAAACAGAGGGGCTGAAACAGAGGGCGAGAAACAGAGGGGCTGAAACAGAGGGGCTGAAACAGTGGGGCTGAAACAGAGGGCGAGAAACAGAGGGGCTGAAACAGAGGGGCTGAAACAGAGGAGCGGAAACAGAGGGCGAGTAACAGAGAGGCTGAAACAGAGGGCGAGAAACAGAGTGGCTGAAACAGAGGGCAAGAAACAGAGGGGCTGAAACAGAGGGCGAGAAACAGAGGGGCTGAAACAGAGGGGCTGAAACAGAGGGGCTGAAACAGAGGCGCTGAAACAGAGGGGCTGAACCAGAAGGGCTGAAACAGAGGGCGAGAAACAGAGGGGCTGAAACAGAGGGCCAGAAACAGAGGGCGAGAAACAGAGGGACTGAAACTGAGGGGCTGAAACAGAGGGGCTGAAACAGAGGGCGATAAACAGAGCGGCTGAAACAGAGGGCGAGAAACAGATGGGCTGAAACAAAGGGGCTGAAACAGTGGGGCTGAAACAGAGGGGCTGAAACAGAGGGCGAGAAATAGAGGGGCTGAAACAGAGGGCGAGAAACATAGGGGCTGAAACAGAGGGCGAGAAACAGAGGGGCTGAAACAGAGGGGCAGAAACAGAGGGGCTGAAACAGAGGGCGAGAAACAGGGGCTGAAACAGAGGGCGAGAAACAGAGGGGCTGAATCAGAGGGGCTGAAACAGAGGGCGAGAAACAGAGGGGCTGAAACAGAGGGCGAGAAACAGAGGGGCTGAAACAGAGGGCGAGAAACAGAGGGTGAGAAACAGAGGGGCTGAAACAGAGGGCGGGAAACAGAGGGGCTGAAACAGAGGGGCTGAAACAGAGGGGCTGAATCAGAGGGGCTGAAACAGAGGGGCTGAATCAGACGGGCTGAAACAGAGGGCGAGAAACAGAGGGGCTGAAACAGAGGGCGAGAGACAGAGCGGCAGAAAAAGAGGGCGAGAAACAGAGGGGCTGAAACAGAGGGGCTGAAACAGAGAGTGTGAATCAGAGGGGCTGAAACAGAGGGCGAGAAACAGAGGGGCTGAAACAGAGGGGCTGAATCGGAGGGGCTGAAACAGAGGGGCTGAAACAGAGGGGCTGAAACAGAGGGCGAGAAACAGAGGGGCTGAATCAGAGGGGCCGAAACAGAGGGGCTGAAACAGTGGGCGAGAAACTAAGGGACAGAAACAGCGGGCGAGAAACAGAGTGCGAGAAACAGAGGGGCTGAAACAGAGGGGCTGAAACAGATGGTCTGAAACAGAGAGCCTGAAACAGAGGGGCTGAAACAGAGGGTGAGAAACAGATGGGCTGAAACAGAGGGCTGAAACAGAGGGGCTGAAAAAGAGGGCGAAAAACAGAGGGGCTGAAACAGAGGGCGAGAAACAGAGGGGGTGAAACAGAGGGGCTGAAACAGAGGGGCTGAAACAGAGGGGCTGAAACAGGGTGGCTGAAACAGAGGGGCTGAAACAGAGGTGCTGAAACAGAGGGGCTGAAACAGAGGGCGAGAAACAGAGGGGCTGAAACAGAGGGCGAGAAACAGAGGGGATGAAACAGAGGGGCTGAAACAGAGGGCGAGAAACAGAGGGGCTGAAACAGAGGGCGAGAAACAGAGGGGCTGAAATAGAGGGCGAGAAACAGAGGGGCTGAAACAGAGGGGCTGAAACAGAGGGCGAGAAACAGAGAGGCTGAATCAGAGGGGCTGAATCAGAGGGGCTGAAACAGAGGGGCTGAAACAGAGGGCGAGAAACAAAGGGGCTGAAACAGCGGGCGAGAAACAGAGGGCCCGAAACAGAGGGGCTGAAACAGAGGGGCTGAAACAGACGGGCTGAAACAGAGAGCCTGAAACAGAGGGCGAGAAACAGAGGGGCTGAAACAGAGGGCGAGAAACAGAGGGGCTGAAACAGAGGGCGAGAAACAGAGGGGCTGAAACAGAGGGGCTGAAACAGAGTGGCTGAAACAGAGGGCGAGAAACAGAGAGGTTGAAACAGAGGGCGAGAAACAGAGGGGCTGAAACAGAGGGCGAGAAACAGGGGCTGAAACAGAGGGCGAGAAACAGAGGGGCTGAAACAGAGGGGCTGAAACAGACGGGCTGAAACAGAGGGCAAAAAACAGAGGGGCTGAAACAGAGGGCGAGAAACAGGGGGTGAGAAACAGAGTGCGAGAAACAGAGGGGCTGAAACAGAGGGCAAAAAACAGAGGGGCTGAAACAGAGGGCGAGAAACAGAGGGTGAGAAACAGAGGGCGAGAAACAAATGGGATGAAACAGAGGGGCTGAAACAGAGGGGCTGAAATAGAGGGGCTGAAACAGAGGGGCTGAATCAGAGGGGCTGCAACAGAGGGCGAGAGACAGAGGGGCAGAAAAAGAGGGCGAGAAACAGAGGGGCTGAAACAGAGGGGCTGAAACAGAGAGTGTGAATCAGAGGGGCTGAAACAGAGGGCGAGAAACAGAGGGGCTGAAACAGAGGGGCTGAATCGGAGGGGCTGAAACAGAGGGGCTGAAACAGAGGGGCTGAAACAGAGGGCGAGAAACAGAGGGGCTGAATCAGAGGGGCTGAATCAGAGGGGCCGAAACAGAGGGGCTGAAACAGTGGTCGAGAAACTAAGGGACAGAAACAGCGAGCGAGAAACAGAGTGCGAGAAACAGAGGGGCTGAAACAGAGGGGCTGAAACAGATGGTCTGAAACAGAGAGCCTGAAACAGAGGGGCTGAAACAGAGGGTGAGAAACAGATGCGCTGAAACAGAGGGCTGAAACAGAGGGGCTGAAAAAGAGGGCGAAAAACAGAGGGGCTGTAACAGAGGGCGAGAAACAGAGGGGGTGAAACAGAGGGGCTGAAACAGAGGGGCTGAAACAGAGGGGCTGAAACAGGGTGGCTGAAACAGAGGGGCTGAAACAGAGGTGCTGAAACAGAGGGGCTGAAACAGAGGGCGAGAAACAGAGGGGCTGAAACAGAGGGCGAGAAACAGAGGGGCTGAAACAGAGGGGCTGAAACAGAGGGCGAGAAACAGAGGGGCTGAAACAGAGGGCGAGAAACAGAGGGGCTGAAATAGAGGGCGAGAAACAGAGGGGCTGAAACAGAGGGGCTGAAACAGAGGGCGAGAAACAGAGAGGCTGAATCAGAGGGGCTGAATCAGAGGGGCTGAAACAGAGGGGCTGAAACAGAGGGCGAGAAACAAAGGGGCTGAAACAGCGGGCGAGAAACAGAGGGCCAGAAACAGAGGGGCTGAAACAGAGGGGCTGAAACAGACGGGCTGAAACAGAGAGCCTGAAACAGAGGGCGAGAAACAGAGGGGCTGAAACTGAGGGCGAGAAACAGAGGGGCTGAAACAGAGGGCGAGAAACAGAGGGGTTGAAACAGAGGGGCTGAAACAGAGTGGCTGAAACAGAGGGCGAGAAACAGAGAGGTTGAAACAGAGGGCGAGAAACAGAGGGGCTGAAACAGAGGGCGAGAAACAGGGGCTGAAACAGAGGGCGAGAAACAGAGGGGCTGAAACAGAGGGGCTGAAACAGACGGGCTGAAACAGAGGGCAAAAAACAGAGGGGCTGAAACAGAGGGCGAGAAACAGGGGGTGAGAAACAGAGGGCGAGAAACAGAGGGGCTGAAACAGAGGGCAAAAAACAGAGGGGCTGAAACAGAGGGCGAGAAACAGAGGGTGAGAAACAGAGGGCGAGAAACAGTTGGGATGAAACAGAGGGGCTGAAACAGAGGGGCTGAAATAGAGGGGCTGAAACAGAGGGGCTGAATCAGAGGGGCTGCAACAGAGGGGCTGAATCAGAGGGGCTGACACAGAGTGCGAGAAAGAGAGGGGCTGAAACAGAGGGCGAGAAACAGATGGGCTGAAACAGAGGGCGAGAAACAGAGGGGCTGAAACAGAGGGCGCGAAACAGAGGGGCTGAAACAGAGGGGCTGAAACAGAGGGGCTGAAACAGAGGGCGAGAAACTGAGGGGCTGAAACAGAGGGCGAGAATCAGAGGGGCTGAAACAGAGGGGCTAAATCAGAGGGGCTGAAACAGAGGGCGAGAAACAGAAAGGCTGAAACAGAGGGCGAGAAACAGAGGGGCTGAAACAGAGGGGCTGAAACAGATGGTGAGAAACAGAGGGGATTAGACAGAGGGCGAGAAACAGAGGGGCTGAAACAGAGGGGCTGATACAGAGGGGCTGAATCAGAGGGGCTGAAACAGAGATCGCGAAAGAGAGCGACTGAAACAGAGGGGCTGAAACAGAGGGCGCGAAACAGAGGGACTGAAACAGAGGGCGAGAACCAGACGGGCAGAAACAGAGGGCGAGAAACAGAGGGGCTGAAACAGAGGGGCTGAAACAGAGAGCGCGAAACAGAGGGACTGAAACAGAGGGCGAGAAACAGAGGGGCTGAAACAGACGGCGAGAAACAGAGGGGCTGAAACAGAGGGCGAGAAACAGAGGGGCTGAAACAGAGGGCAAGAAACAGAGGGGCTGAAACTGAGTGGCTGAAACAGAAGGGCTGAAACAGAGGGGCTGAAACAGAGGGCGAGAAACAGAGGGGCTGAAACAGAGGGGCTGAAACAGAGGGGCTGAATCAGAGGGGCTGATTCACAGGGGCTGAAACAGAGGGGCTGAATCAGAGGGGCTGAAACAGAGGGCGCGAAACAGAGGGACTGAAACAGAGGGCGAGAACCAGACGGGCAGAAACAGTGGGTGAGAAACAGAGGGGCTGAAACAGAGGGGCTGAAACAGAGAGCGCGAAACAGAGGGACTGAAACAGAGGGCGAGAAACAGAGGGGCTGGAACAGAGGGGCTGAAATAGAGGTGCTGAAACAGAGGGGCTGAAACAGAGGGCGAGAAACAGAGGGGCTGATACAGAGGGCGAGAAACAGAGGGCGAGAAACAGAGAGGCTGAAACAGAGGGGCTGAAACAGAGGGCGCGAAACAGAGGGGCTGAAACAGAGGGGCTGAAACAGAGGGGCTGAAACAGAGGGCGAGAAACTGAGGGGCTGAAACAGAGGGCGAGAATCAGAGGGGCTGAAACAGAGGGGCTAAATCAGAGGGGCTGAAACAGAGGGCGAGAAACAGAAAGGCTGAAACAGAGGGCGAGAAACAGAGGGGCTGAAACAGAGGGGCTGAAACAGATGGTGAGAAACAGAGGGGATTAGACAGAGGGCGAGAAACAGAGGGGCTGAAACAGAGGGGCTGATACAGAGGGGCTGAATCAGAGGGGCTGAAACAGAGATCGCGAAAGAGAGCGACTGAAACAGAGGGGCTGAAACAGAGGGCGCGAAACAGAGGGACTGAAACAGAGGGCGAGAACCAGACGGGCAGAAACAGAGGGCGAGAAACAGAGGGGCTGAAACAGAGGGGCTGAAACAGAGAGCGCGAAACAGAGGGACTGAAACAGAGGGCGAGAAACAGAGGGGCTGAAACAGACGGCGAGAAACAGAGGGGCTGAAACAGAGGGCGAGAAACAGAGGGGCTGAAACAGAGGGCAAGAAACAGAGGGGCTGAAACTGAGTGGCTGAAACAGAAGGGCTGAAACAGAGGGGCTGAAACAGAGGGCGAGAAACAGAGGGGCTGAAACAGAGGGGCTGAAACAGAGGGGCTGAATCAGAGGGGCTGATTCACAGGGGCTGAAACAGAGGGGCTGAATCAGAGGGGCTGAAACAGAGGGCGCGAAACAGAGGGACTGAAACAGAGGGCGAGAACCAGATGGGCAGAAACAGTGGGTGAGAAACAGAGGGGCTGAAACAGAGGGGCTGAAACAGAGAGCGCGAAACAGAGGGACTGAAACAGAGGGCGAGAAACAGAGGGGCTGGAACAGAGGGGCTGAAATAGAGGTGCTGAAACAGAGGGGCTGAAACAGAGGGCGAGAAACAGAGGGGCTGATACAGAGGGCGAGAAACAGAGGGCGAGAAACAGAGAGGCTGAAACAGAGGGGCTGAAACAGAGGGCGCGAAACAGAGGGGCTGAAACAGAGGGGCTGAAATAGAGGGGCTGAAACAGAGGGCGAGAAACTGAGGGGCTGAAACAGAGGGCGAGAATCAGAGTGGCTGAAACAGAGGGGCTAAATCAGAGGGGCTGAAACAGAGGGCGAGAAACAGAGTCGCTGAAACATGGCGAGAAACAGAGGGGCTGAAACAGAGGGGCTGAAACAGAGGGGCTGAAACAGTGGGGCTGAAACAGAGGGGCTGAAACAGAGGGCAAGAAACAGAGGGGCTGAAACAGAGGGCGAGAAACAGAGGGGCTGAAACAGAGGGCGAGAAACAGAGGGGCTGAAACAGAGGGGCTGAAACAGAGGGCGAGAAACAGAGAGGCTGAAACAGAGGGCAAGAAACAGAGGGGCTGAAACAGAGGGCGAGAAACAGAGGGGCTGAAACAGAGGGCGAGAAACAGAGGGGCAGAAACAGAGGGCGAGAAACGGAGGGGCTGAAACAGAGGGGCTGAAAGAGAGGGGCTGAAACAGAGTGCGAGAAACAGAGGGGCTGAAACAGAGGGCGAGAAACAGAAGGGCTGAAACAGAGGGCGAGAAACAGAGGGCGAGAAACAGGGGGGCTGAAACAGAGGGCGAGAACCAGAGGGGCTGAAACAGAGGGGCTGAAACAGAGGGGCTGAAACGGAGGGCGAGAAACAGAGGGGCTGAAACAGAGGGGCTGAAACAGTGGAGCTGAAACAGATGGGCTGAAACAGAGGGCGAGAAACAGAGGGGCTGAAACAGAGGGGCTGAAACAGAGGAGCTGAAACAGAGGGCGAGAAACAGAGAGCCTGAAACAGAGGGCGAGAAACAGAGGGGCTGAAACAGAGGGCGAGAAACAGAGGGGCTGAAACAGAGCGCGAGAAACAGAGGGGCTGAAACAGAGGGCGCGAAACAGAGGGGCTGAAACAGAGGGGCTGAAACAGAGGGGCTGAAACAGAGGGCTAGAAACTGAGGGGCTGAAACAGAGGGCGAGAATCAGAGGGGCTGAAACAGAGTGCGAGAAACAGAGGGGCTGAATCAGAGGGGCTGAAACAGAGGGCGAGAAACAGAAAGACTGAAACAGAGGGCGAGAAACAGAGGGGCTGAAACAGAGGGGCTGAAACAGATGGTGAGAAACAGAGGGGATTAAACAGAGGGCGAGAAACAGAGGGGCTGAAACAGAGGGCGAGAAACAGAGTGGCTGAAACAGAGGGGCTGAAACAGTGGGGCTGAAACAGAGGGGCTGAAACAGAGGGCGAGAAATAGAGGGGCTGAAACAGAGGGCGAGAAACAGAGGGGCTGAAACAGAGGGCGAGAAACAGAGGGGCTGAAAGAGAGGGGCTGAAACAGTGGGGCTGAAACAGAGGGGCTGAAACAGAGGGCGAGAATTAGAGGGCCTGAAACAGAGGGCGAGAAACAGAGGGGCTGAAACAGAGCGCGAGAAACAGGGGCTGAAACAGAGGGCGAGAAACAGAGGGGCTGAAACAGAGGGGCTGAAACAGACGGGCTGAAACAGAGGGCAAAAAACAGAGGGGCTGAAACAGAGGGCGAGAAACAGGGGGTGAGAAACAGAGGGCGAGAAACAGAGGGGCTGAAACAGAGGGCAAAAAACAGAGGGGCTGAAACAGAGGGCGAGAAACAGAGGGTGAGAAACAGAGGGCGAGAAACTAATGGGATGAAACAGAGGGGCTGAAACAGAGGGGCTGAAATAGAGGGGCTCAAACAGAGGGGCTGAATCAGAGGGGCTGCAACAGAGGGCGAGAGACAGAGGGGCAGAAAAAGAGGGCGAGAAACAGAGGGGCTGAAACAGAGGGGCTGAAACAGAGAGTGTGAATCAGAGGGGCTGAAACAGAGGGCGAGAAACAGAGGGGCTGAAACAGAGGGGCTGAATCGGAGGGGCTGAAACAGAGGGGCTGAAACAGAGGGGCTGAAACAGAGGTCGAGAAACAGAGGGGCTGAATCAGAGGGGCTGAATCAGAGGGGCCGAAACAGAGGGGCTGAAACAGTGGTCGAGAAACTAAGGGACAGAAACAGCGGGCGAGAAACAGAGTGCGAGAAACAGAGGGGCTGAAACAGAGGGGCTGAAACAGATGGTCTGAAACAGAGAGCCTGAAACAGAGGGGCTGAAACAGAGGGTGAGAAACAGATGGGCTGAAACAGAGGGCTGAAACAGAGGGGCTGAAAAAGAGGGCGAAAAACAGAGGGGCTGAAACAGAGGGCGAGAAACAGAGGGGGTGAAACAGAGGGGCTGAAACAGAGGGGCTGAAACAGAGGAGCTGAAACAGGGTGGCTGAAACAGAGGGGCTGAAACAGAGGTGCTGAAACAGAGGGGCTGAAACAGAGGGCGAGAAACAGAGGGGCTGAAACAGAGGGCGAGAAACAGAGGGGCTGAAACAGAGGGGCTGAAACAGAGGGCGAGAAACAGAGGGGCTGAAACAGAGGGCGAGAAACAGAGGGGCTGAAATAGAGGGCGAGAAACAGAGGGGCTGAAACAGAGGGGCTGAAACAGAGGGCGAGAAACAGAGAGGCTGAATCAGAGGGGCTGAATCAGAGGGGCTGAAACAGAGGGGCTGAAACAGAGGGCGAGAAACAAAGGGGCTGAAACAGCGGGCGAGAAACAGAGGGGCAGAAACAGAGGGGCTGAAACAGAGGGGCTGAAACAGACGCGCTGAAACAGAGAGCCTGAAACAGAGGGCGAGAAACAGAGGGGCTGAAACAGAGGGCGAGAAACAGAGGGGCTGAAACAGAGGGCGAGAAACAGAGGGGCTGAAACAGAGGGGCTGAAACAGAGTGGCTGAAACAGAGGGCGAGAAACAGAGAGGTTGAAACAGAGGGCGAGAAACAGTGGGGCTGAAACAGAGGGCGAGAAACAGGGGCTGAAACAGAGGGCGAGAAACAGAGGGGCTGAAACAGAGGGGCTGAAACAGACGGGCTGAAACAGAGGGCAAAAAACAGAGGGGCTGAAACAGAGGGCGAGAAACAGGGGGTGAGAAACAGAGGGCGAGAAACAGAGGGGCTGAAACAGAGGGCAAAAAACAGAGGGGCTGAAACAGAGGGCGAGAAACAGAGGGGCTGAAACAGAGGGCAAGAAACAGAGGGGCTGAAACAGAGGGGCTGAAACAGAGGGGCTGAATCAGAGGGGCTGATTCACAGGGGCTGAAACAGAGGGGCTGAATCAGAGGGGCTGAAACAGAGGGCGCGAAACAGAGGGACTGAAACAGAGGGCGAGAACCAGACGGGCAGAAACAGTGGGTGAGAAACAGAGGGGCTGAAACAGAGGGGCTGAAACAGAGAGCGCGAAACAGAGGGACTGAAACAGAGGGCGAGAAACAGAGGGGCTGGAACAGAGGGGCTGAAATAGAGGTGCTGAAACAGAGGGGCTGAAACAGAGGGCACGAAACAGAGGGGCTGAAACAGAGGGGCTGAAACAGAGGGCGAGAAACTGAGGGGCTGAAACAGAGGGCGAGAATCAGAGGGGCTGAAACAGAGGGGCTAAATCAGAGGGGCTGAAACAGAGGGCGAGAAACAGAAAGGCTGAAACAGAGGGCGAGAAACAGAGGGGCTGAAACAGAGGGGCTGAAACAGATGGTGAGAAACAGAGGGGATTAGACAGAGGGCGAGAAACAGAGGGGCTGAAACAGAGGGGCTGATACAGAGGGGCTGAATCAGAGGGGCTGAAACAGAGATCGCGAAAGAGAGCGACTGAAACAGAGGGGCTGAAACAGAGGGCGCGAAACAGAGGGACTGAAACAGAGGGCGAGAACCAGACGGGCAGAAACAGAGGGCGAGAAACAGAGGGGCTGAAACAGAGGGGCTGAAACAGAGAGCGTGAAACAGAGGGACTGAAACAGAGGGCGAGAAACAGAGGGGCTGAAACAGACGGCGAGAAACAGAGGGGCTGAAACAGAGGGCGAGAAACAGAGGGGCTGAAACAGAGGGCAAGAAACAGAGGGGCTGAAACTGAGTGGCTGAAACAGAAGGGCTGAAACAGAGGGGCTGAAACAGAGGGCGAGAAACAGAGGGGCTGAAACAGAGGGGCTGAAACAGAGGGGCTGAATCAGAGGGGCTGATTCACAGGGGCTGAAACAGAGGGGCTGAATCAGAGGGGCTGAAACAGAGGGCGCGAAACAGAGGGACTGAAACAGAGGGCGAGAACCAGACGGGCAGAAACAGTGGGTGAGAAACAGAGGGGCTGAAACAGAGGGGCTGAAACAGAGAGCGCGAAACAGAGGGACTGAAACAGAGGGCGAGAAACAGAGGGGCTGGAACAGAGGGGCTGAAATAGAGGTGCTGAAACAGAGGGGCTGAAACAGAGGGCGAGAAACAGAGGGGCTGATACAGAGGGCGAGAAACAGAGGGCGAGAAACAGAGAGGCTGAAACAGAGGGGCTGAAACAGAGGGGCTGAAACAAAGCGGCTGATACAGAGGGTGAGAAACAGAGGGGCTGAAACAGAGGGCGAGAAACAGAGTCGCTGAAACATGGCGAGAAACAGAGGGGCTAAAACAGAGGGGCTGAAACAGAGGGGCTGAAACAGTGGGGCTGAAACAGAGGGGCTGAAACAGAGGGCAAGAAACAGAGGGGCTGAAACAGAGGGCGAGAAACAGAGGGGCTGAAACAGAGGGCGAGAAACAGAGGGGCTGAAACAGAGGGGCTGAAACAGAGGGGCTGAAACAGAGGGGCTGAAACAGAGGGCGAGAAACAGAGAGGCTGAAACAGAGGGCAAGAAACAGAGGGGCTGAAACAGAGGGCGAGAAACAGAGGGGCTGAAACAGAGGGCGAGAAACAGAGGGGCAGAAACAGAGGGCGAGAAACGGAGGGGCTGAAACAGAGGGGCTGAAAGAGAGGGGCTGAAACAGAGTGCGAGAAACAGAGGGGCTGAAACAGAGGGCGAGAAACAGAAGGGCTGAAACAGAGGGCGAGAAACAGAGGGCGAGAAACAGAGGGGCTGAAACAGAGGGCGAGAACCAGAGGGGCTGAAACAGAGGGGCTGAAACAGAGGGGCTGAAACGGAGGGCGAGAAACAGAGGGGCTGAAACAGAGGGGCTGAAACAGTGGAGCTGAAACAGATGGGCTGAAACAGAGGGCGAGAAACAGAGGGGCTGAAACAGAGGGGCTGAAACAGAGGAGCTGAAACAGAGGGCGAGAAACAGAGAGCCTGAAACAGAGGGCGAGAAACAGAGGGGCTGAAACAGAGGGCGAGAAACAGAGGGGCTGAAACAGAGGGGCTGAAACAGAGGGGCTGAAACAGAGGGCGAGAAACAGAGGGGCTGAAACAGAGGGGCTGAAACAGAGGGCGAGAAACAGAGGGGCTGAAACAGAGGGCGAGAAACAGAGTGGCTGAAACAGAGGGGCTGAAACAGTGGGGCTGAAACAGAGGGGCTGAAACAGAGGGCGAGAAATAGAGGGGCTGAAACAGAGGGCGAGAAACAGAGGGGCTGAAACAGAGGGCGAGAAACAGAGGGGCTGAAAGAGAGGGTCTGAAACAGTGGGGCTGAAACAGAGGGGCTGAAACAGAGGGCGAGAATTAGAGGGGCTGAAACAGAGGGCGAGAAACAGAGGGGCTGAAACAGAGCGCGAGAAACAGAGGGGCTGAAACAGAGGGCGCGAAACAGAGGGGCTTAAACAGAGGGGCTGAAACAGAGGGGCTGAAACAGAGGGCAAGAAACTGAGGGGCTGAAACAGAGGGCGAGAATCAGAGGGGCTGAAACAGAGTGCGAGAAACAGAGGGGCTGAATCAGAGGGGCTGAAACAGAGGGAGAGAAACAGAAAGACTGAAACAGAGGGCGAGAAACAGAGGGGCTGAAACAGAGGGGCTGAAACAGTTGGTGAGAAACAGAGGGGATTAAACAGAGGGCGAGAAACAGAGGGGCTGAAACAGAGGGTCTGAAACAGAGGGGCTGAATCAGAGGGGCTGATTCAGAGGGGCTGAAACAGAGGGGCTGAATCAGAGGGGCTGAAACAGAGGGCGAGAAACAGAGTGGCTGAAACAGAGGGCGAGAAACAGACGGGCAGAAACAGAGGGCGAGAAACAGAGGGGCTGAAACAGAGGGGCTGAAACAGAGAGCGCGAAACAGAGGGACTGAAACAGAGGGCGAGAAACAGAGGGGCTGAAACAGAGGGCGAGAAATAGAGGGGCTGAAACAGAGGGCGAGAAACAGAGGGGCTGAAACAGAGGGCGAGAAACAGAGGGGCAGAAACAGAGGGCGCGAAACAGAGGGGCTGAAACAGAGGGGCTGAAACAGAGGGCAAGAAACTGAGGGGCTGAAACAGAGGGCGAGAATCAGAGGGGCTGAAACAGAGTGCGAGAAACAGAGGGGCTGAATCAGAGGGGCTGAAACAGAGGGCGAGAAAAAGAAAGACTGAAACAGAGGGCGAGAAACAGAGGGGCTGAAACAGAGGGGATGAATCAGAGGGGCTGATTCACAGGGGCTGAAACAGAGGGGCTGAATCAGAGGGGCTGAAACAGAGGGCGCGAAACAGAGGGACTGAAACAGAGGGCGAGAACCAGACGGGCAGAAACAGTGGGTGAGAAACAGAGGGGCTGAAACAGAGGGGCTGAAACAGAGAGCGCGAAACAGAGGGACTGAAACAGAGGGCGAGAAACAGAGGGGCTGGAACAGAGGGGCTGAAATAGAGGTGCTGAAACAGAGGGGCTGAAACAGAGGGCGCGAAACAGAGGGGCTGAAACAGAGGGGCTGAAACAGAGGGCGAGAAACTGAGGGGCTGAAACAGAGGGCGAGAATCAGAGGGGCTGAAACAGAGGGGCTAAATCAGAGGGGCTGAAACAGAGGGCGAGAAACAGAAAGGCTGAAACAGAGGGCGAGAAACAGAGGGGCTGAAACAGAGGGGCTGAAACAGATGGTGAGAAACAGAGGGGATTAGACAGAGGGCGAGAAACAGAGGGGCTGAAAGAGAGGGGCTGATACAGAGGGGCTGAATCAGAGGGGCTGAAACAGAGATCGCGAAAGAGAGCGACTGAAACAGAGGGGCTGAAACAGAGGGCGCGAAACAGAGGGACTGAAACAGAGGGCGAGAACCAGACGGGCAGAAACAGAGGGCGAGAAACAGAGGGGCTGAAACAGAGGGGCTGAAACAGAGAGCGTGAAACAGAGGGACTGAAACAGAGGGCGAGAAACAGAGGGGCTGAAACAGACGGCGAGAAACAGAGGGGCTGAAACAGAGGGCGAGAAACAGAGGGGCTGAAACAGAGGGCAAGAAACAGAGGGGCTGAAACTGAGTGGCTGAAACAGAAGGGCTGAAACAGAGGGGCTGAAACAGAGGGCGAGAAACAGAGGGGCTGAAACAGAGGGGCTGAAACAGAGGGGCTGAATCAGAGGGGCTGATTCACAGGGGCTGAAACAGAGGGGCTGAATCAGAGGGGCTGAAACAGAGGGCGCGAAACAGAGGGACTGAAACAGAGGGCGAGAACCAGACGGGCAGAAACAGTGGGTGAGAAACAGAGGGGCTGAAACAGAGGGGCTGAAACAGAGAGCGCGAAACAGAGGGACTGAAACAGAGGGCGAGAAACAGAGGGGCTGGAACAGAGGGGCTGAAATAGAGGTGCTGAAACAGAGGGGCTGAAACAGAGGGCGAGAAACAGAGGGGCTGATACAGAGGGCGAGAAACAGAGGGCGAGAAACAGAGAGGCTGAAACAGAGGGGCTGAAACAGAGGGGCTGAAACAAAGCGGCTGATACAGAGGGTGAGAAACAGAGGGGCTGAAACAGAGGGCGAGAAACAGAGTCGCTGAAACATGGCGAGAAACAGAGGGGCTGAAACAGAGGGGCTGAAACAGAGGGGCTGAAACAGTGGGGCTGAAACAGAGGGGCTGAAACAGAGGGCAAGAAACAGAGGGGCTGAAACAGAGGGCGAGAAACAGAGGGGCTGAAACAGAGGGCGAGAAACAGAGGGGCTGAAACAGAGGGCGAGAAACAGAGGGGCTGAAACAGAGGGGCTGAAACAGAGGGCGAGAAACAGAGAGGCTGAAACAGAGGGCAAGAAACAGAGGGGCTGAAACAGAGGGCGAGAAACAGAGGGGCTGAAACAGAGGGCGAGAAACAGAGGGGCAGAAACAGAGGGCGAGAAACGGAGGGGCTGAAACAGAGGGGCTGAAAGAGAGGGGCTGAAACAGAGTGCGAGAAACAGAGGGGCTGAAACAGAGGGCGAGAAACAGAAGGGCTGAAACAGAGGGCGAGAAACAGAGGGCGAGAAACAGAGGGGCTGAAACAGAGGGCGAGAACCAGAGGGGCTGAAACAGAGGGGCTGAAACAGAGGGGCTGAAACGGAGGGCGAGAAACAGAGGGGCTGAAACAGAGGGGCTGAAACAGTGGAGCTGAAACAGATGGGCTGAAACAGAGGGCGAGAAACAGAGGGGCTGAAACAGAGGGGCTGAAACAGAGGAGCTGAAACAGAGGGCGAGAAACAGAGAGCCTGAAACAGAGGGCGAGAAACAGAGGGGCTGAAACAGAGGACGAGAAACAGAGCGGCTGAAACAGAGGGGCTGAAACAGAGGGGCTGAAACAGAGGGCGAGAAACAGAGGGGCTGAAACAGAGGGGCTGAAACAGAGGGCGAGAAACAGAGGGGCTGAAACAGAGGGCGAGAAACAGAGTGGCTGAAACAGAGGGGCTGAAACAGTGGGGCTGAAACAGAGGGGCTGAAACAGAGGGCGAGAAATAGAGGGGCTGAAACAGAGGGCGAGAAACAGAGGGGCTGAAACAGAGGGCGAGAAACAGAGGGGCTGAAAGAGAGGGGCTGAAACAGTGGGGCTGAAACAGAGGGGCTGAAACAGAGGGCGAGAATTAGAGGGGCTGAAACAGAGGGCGAGAAACAGAGGGGCTGAAAGAGAGCGCGAGAAACAGAGGGGCTGAAACAGAGGGCGCGAAACAGAGGGGCTTAAACAGAGGGGCTGAAACAGAGGGGCTGAAACAGAGGGCAAGAAACTGAGGGGCTGAAACAGAGGGCGAGAATCAGAGGGGCTGAAACAGAGTGCGAGAAACAGAGGGGCTGAATCAGAGGGGCTGAAACAGAGGGAGAGAAACAGAAAGACTGAAACAGAGGGCGAGAAACAGAGGGGCTGAAACAGAGGGGCTGAAACAGTTGGTGAGAAACAGAGGGGATTAAACAGAGGGCGAGAAACAGAGGGGCTGAAACAGAGGGGCTGAAACAGAGGGGCTGAATCAGAGGGGCTGATTCAGAGGGGCTGAAACAGAGGGGCTGAATCAGAGGGGCTGAAACAGAGGGCGAGAAACAGAGTGGCTGAAACAGAGGGCGAGAAACAGAGGGGCTGAAACAGAGGGGCTGAAACAGAGAGCGCGAAACAGAGGGACTGAAACAGAGGGCGAGAAACAGAGGGGCTGAAACAGAGGGCGAGAAATAGAGGGGCTGAAACAGAGGGCGAGAAACAGAGGGGCTGAAACAGAGCGCGAGAAACAGAGGGGCAGAAACAGAGGGCGCGAAACAAAGGGGCTGAAACAGAGGGGCTGAAACAGAGGGCAAGAAACTGAGGGGCTGAAACAGAGGGCGAGAATCAGAGGGGCTGAAACAGAGTGCGAGAAACAGAGGGGCTGAATCAGAGGGGCTGAAACAGAGGGCGAGAAAAAGAAAGACTGAAACAGAGGGCGAGAAACAGAGGGGCTGAAACAGAGGGCAAGAAACAGAGGGGCTGAAACAGAGGGGCTGAAACAGAGGGGCTGAATCAGAGGGGCTGATTCACAGGGGCTGAAACAGAGGGGCTGAATCAGAGGGGCTGAAACAGAGGGCGCGAAACAGAGGGACTGAAACAGAGGGCGAGAACCAGACGGGCAGAAACAGTGGGTGAGAAACAGAGGGGCTGAAACAGAGGGGCTGAAACAGAGAGCGCGAAACAGAGGGACTGAAACAGAGGGCGAGAAACAGAGGGGCTGGAACAGAGGGGCTGAAATAGAGGTGCTGAAACAGAGGGGCTGAAACAGAGGGCACGAAACAGAGGGGCTGAAACAGAGGGGCTGAAACAGAGGGCGAGAAACTGAGGGGCTGAAACAGAGGGCGAGAATCAGAGGGGCTGAAACAGAGGGGCTAAATCAGAGGGGCTGAAACAGAGGGCGAGAAACAGAAAGGCTGAAACAGAGGGCGAGAAACAGAGGGGCTGAAACAGAGGGGCTGAAACAGATGGTGAGAAACAGAGGGGATTAGACAGAGGGCGAGAAACAGAGGGGCTGAAAGAGAGGGGCTGATACAGAGGGGCTGAATCAGAGGGGCTGAAACAGAGATCGCGAAAGAGAGCGACTGAAACAGAGGGGCTGAAACAGAGGGCGCGAAACAGAGGGACTGAAACAGAGGGCGAGAACCAGACGGGCAGAAACAGAGGGCGAGAAACAGAGGGGCTGAAACAGAGGGGCTGAAACAGAGAGCGTGAAACAGAGGGACTGAAACAGAGGGCGAGAAACAGAGGGGCTGAAACAGACGGCGAGAAACAGAGGGGCTGAAACAGAGGGCGAGAAACAGAGGGGCTGAAACAGAGGGCAAGAAACAGAGGGGCTGAAACTGAGTGGCTGAAACAGAAGGGCTGAAACAGAGGGGCTGAAACAGAGGGCGAGAAACAGAGGGGCTGAAACAGAGGGGCTGAAACAGAGGAGCTGAATCAGAGGGGCTGATTCACAGGGGCTGAAACAGAGGGGCTGAATCAGAGGGGCTGAAACAGAGGGCGCGAAACAGAGGGACTGAAACAGAGGGCGAGAACCAGACGGGCAGAAACAGTGGGTGAGAAACAGAGGGGCTGAAACAGAGGGGCTGAAACAGAGAGCGCGAAACAGAGGGACTGAAACAGAGGGCGAGAAACAGAGGGGCTGGAACAGAGGGGCTGAAATAGAGGTGCTGAAACAGAGGGGCTGAAACAGAGGGCGAGAAACAGAGGGGCTGATACAGAGGGCGAGAAACAGAGGGCGAGAAACAGAGAGGCTGAAACAGAGGGGCTGAAACAGAGGGGCTGAAACAAAGCGGCTGATACAGAGGGTGAGAAACAGAGGGGCTGAAACAGAGGGCGAGAAACAGAGTCGCTGAAACATGGCGAGAAACAGAGGGGCTAAAACAGAGGGGCTGAAACAGAGGGGCTGAAACAGTGGGGCTGAAACAGAGGGGCTGAAACAGAGGGCAAGAAACAGAGGGGCTGAAACAGAGGGCGAGAAACAGAGGGGCTGAAACAGAGGGCGAGAAACAGAGGGGCTGAAACAGAGGGGCTGAAACAGAGGGGCTGAAACAGAGGGGCTGAAACAGAGGGCGAGAAACAGAGAGGCTGAAACAGAGGGCAAGAAACAGAGGGGCTGAAACAGAGGGCGAGAAACAGAGGGGCTGAAACAGAGGGCGAGAAACAGAGGGGCAGAAACAGAGGGCGAGAAACGGAGGGGCTGAAACAGAGGGGCTGAAAGAGAGGGGCTGAAACAGAGTGCGAGAAACAGAGGGGCTGAAACAGAGGGCGAGAAACAGAAGGGCTGAAACAGAGGGCGAGAAACAGAGGGCGAGAAACAGAGGGGCTGAAACAGAGGGCGAGAACCAGAGGGGCTGAAACAGAGGGGCTGAAACAGAGGGGCTGAAACGGAGGGCGAGAAACAGAGGGGCTGAAACAGAGGGGCTGAAACAGTGGAGCTGAAACAGATGGGCTGAAACAGAGGGCGAGAAACAGAGGGGCTGAAACAGAGGGGCTGAAACAGAGGAGCTGAAACAGAGGGCGAGAAACAGAGAGCCTGAAACAGAGGGCGAGAAACAGAGGGGCTGAAACAGAGGGCGAGAAACAGAGGGGCTGAAACAGAGGGGCTGAAACAGAGGGGCTGAAACAGAGGGCGAGAAACAGAGGGGCTGAAACAGAGGGGCTGAAACAGAGGGCGAGAAACAGAGGGGCTGAAACAGAGGGCGAGAAACAGAGTGGCTGAAACAGAGGGG
Organism: Chiloscyllium punctatum; assembly: GCF_047496795.1. NCBI lineage: Eukaryota > Metazoa > Chordata > Chondrichthyes > Orectolobiformes > Hemiscylliidae > Chiloscyllium > Chiloscyllium punctatum. The sequence continues at coordinate 927,128 of NW_027309791.1, forward strand.
CTGAAACAGTGGGGCTGAAACAGAGGGGCTGAAACAGAGGGCGAGAAATAGAGGGGCTGAAACAGAGGGCGAGAAACAGAGGGGCTGAAACAGAGGGCGAGAAACAGAGGGGCTGAAAGAGAGGGTCTGAAACAGTGGGGCTGAAACAGAGGGGCTGAAACAGAGGGCGAGAATTAGAGGGGCTGAAACAGAGGGCGAGAAACAGAGGGGCTGAAACAGAGCGCGAGAAACAGAGGGGCTGAAACAGAGGGCGCGAAACAGAGGGGCTTAAACAGAGGGGCTGAAACAGAGGGGCTGAAACAGAGGGCAAGAAACTGAGGGGCTGAAACAGAGGGCGAGAATCAGAGGGGCTGAAACAGAGTGCGAGAAACAGAGGGGCTGAATCAGAGGGGCTGAAACAGAGGGAGAGAAACAGAAAGACTGAAACAGAGGGCGAGAAACAGAGGGGCTGCAACAGAGGGGCTGAAACAGTTGGTGAGAAACAGAGGGGATTAAACAGAGGGCGAGAAACAGAGGGGCTGAAACAGAGGGTCTGAAACAGAGGGGCTGAATCAGAGGGGCTGATTCAGAGGGGCTGAAACAGAGGGGCTGAATCAGAGGGGCTGAAACAGAGGGCGAGAAACAGAGTGGCTGAAACAGAGGGCGAGAAACAGACGGGCAGAAACAGAGGGCGAGAAACAGAGGGGCTGAAACAGAGGGGCTGAAACAGAGAGCGCGAAACAGAGGGACTGAAACAGAGGGCGAGAAACAGAGGGGCTGAAACAGAGGGCGAGAAATAGAGGGGCTGAAACAGAGGGCGAGAAACAGAGGGGCTGAAACAGAGGGCGAGAAACAGAGGGGCAGAAACAGAGGGCGCGAAACAGAGGGGCTGAAACAGAGGGGCTGAAACAGAGGGCAAGAAACTGAGGGGCTGAAACAGAGGGCGAGAATCAGAGGGGCTGAAACAGAGTGCGAGAAACAGAGGGGCTGAATCAGAGGGGCTGAAACAGAGGGCGAGAAAAAGAAAGACTGAAACAGAGGGCGAGAAACAGAGGGGCTGAAACAGAGGGGATGAATCAGAGGGGCTGATTCACAGGGGCTGAAACAGAGGGGCTGAATCAGAGGGGCTGAAACAGAGGGCGCGAAACAGAGGGACTGAAACAGAGGGCGAGAACCAGACGGGCAGAAACAGTGGGTGAGAAACAGAGGGGCTGAAACAGAGGGGCTGAAACAGAGAGCGCGAAACAGAGGGACTGAAACAGAGGGCGAGAAACAGAGGGGCTGGAACAGAGGGGCTGAAATAGAGGTGCTGAAACAGAGGGGCTGAAACAGAGGGCGCGAAACAGAGGGGCTGAAACAGAGGGGCTGAAACAGAGGGCGAGAAACTGAGGGGCTGAAACAGAGGGCGAGAATCAGAGGGGCTGAAACAGAGGGGCTAAATCAGAGGGGCTGAAACAGAGGGCGAGAAACAGAAAGGCTGAAACAGAGGGCGAGAAACAGAGGGGCTGAAACAGAGGGGCTGAAACAGATGGTGAGAAACAGAGGGGATTAGACAGAGGGCGAGAAACAGAGGGGCTGAAAGAGAGGGGCTGATACAGAGGGGCTGAATCAGAGGGGCTGAAACAGAGATCGCGAAAGAGAGCGACTGAAACAGAGGGGCTGAAACAGAGGGCGCGAAACAGAGGGACTGAAACAGAGGGCGAGAACCAGACGGGCAGAAACAGAGGGCGAGAAACAGAGGGGCTGAAACAGAGGGGCTGAAACAGAGAGCGTGAAACAGAGGGACTGAAACAGAGGGCGAGAAACAGAGGGGCTGAAACAGACGGCGAGAAACAGAGGGGCTGAAACAGAGGGCGAGAAACAGAGGGGCTGAAACAGAGGGCAAGAAACAGAGGGGCTGAAACTGAGTGGCTGAAACAGAAGGGCTGAAACAGAGGGGCTGAAACAGAGGGCGAGAAACAGAGGGGCTGAAACAGAGGGGCTGAAACAGAGGGGCTGAATCAGAGGGGCTGATTCACAGGGGCTGAAACAGAGGGGCTGAATCAGAGGGGCTGAAACAGAGGGCGCGAAACAGAGGGACTGAAACAGAGGGCGAGAACCAGACGGGCAGAAACAGTGGGTGAGAAACAGAGGGGCTGAAACAGAGGGGCTGAAACAGAGAGCGCGAAACAGAGGGACTGAAACAGAGGGCGAGAAACAGAGGGGCTGGAACAGAGGGGCTGAAATAGAGGTGCTGAAACAGAGGGGCTGAAACAGAGGGCGAGAAACAGAGGGGCTGATACAGAGGGCGAGAAACAGAGGGCGAGAAACAGAGAGGCTGAAACAGAGGGGCTGAAACAGAGGGGCTGAAACAAAGCGGCTGATACAGAGGGTGAGAAACAGAGGGGCTGAAACAGAGGGCGAGAAACAGAGTCGCTGAAACATGGCGAGAAACAGAGGGGCTGAAACAGAGGGGCTGAAACAGAGGGGCTGAAACAGTGGGGCTGAAACAGAGGGGCTGAAACAGAGGGCAAGAAACAGAGGGGCTGAAACAGAGGGCGAGAAACAGAGGGGCTGAAACAGAGGGCGAGAAACAGAGGGGCTGAAACAGAGGGCGAGAAACAGAGGGGCTGAAACAGAGGGGCTGAAACAGAGGGCGAGAAACAGAGAGGCTGAAACAGAGGGCAAGAAACAGAGGGGCTGAAACAGAGGGCGAGAAACAGAGGGGCTGAAACAGAGGGCGAGAAACAGAGGGGCAGAAACAGAGGGCGAGAAACGGAGGGGCTGAAACAGAGGGGCTGAAAGAGAGGGGCTGAAACAGAGTGCGAGAAACAGAGGGGCTGAAACAGAGGGCGAGAAACAGAAGGGCTGAAACAGAGGGCGAGAAACAGAGGGCGAGAAACAGAGGGGCTGAAACAGAGGGCGAGAACCAGAGGGGCTGAAACAGAGGGGCTGAAACAGAGGGGCTGAAACGGAGGGCGAGAAACAGAGGGGCTGAAACAGAGGGGCTGAAACAGTGGAGCTGAAACAGATGGGCTGAAACAGAGGGCGAGAAACAGAGGGGCTGAAACAGAGGGGCTGAAACAGAGGAGCTGAAACAGAGGGCGAGAAACAGAGAGCCTGAAACAGAGGGCGAGAAACAGAGGGGCTGAAACAGAGGGCGAGAAACAGAGGGGCTGAAACAGAGGGGCTGAAACAGAGGGGCTGAAACAGAGGGCGAGAAACAGAGGGGCTGAAACAGAGGGGCTGAAACAGAGGGCGAGAAACAGAGGGGCTGAAACAGAGGGCGAGAAACAGAGTGGCTGAAACAGAGGGGCTGAAACAGTGGGGCTGAAACAGAGGGGCTGAAACAGAGGGCGAGAAATAGAGGGGCTGAAACAGAGGGCGAGAAACAGAGGGGCTGAAACAGAGGGCGAGAAACAGAGGGGCTGAAAGAGAGGGGCTGAAACAGTGGGGCTGAAACAGAGGGGCTGAAACAGAGGGCGAGAATTAGAGGGGCTGAAACAGAGGGCGAGAAACAGAGGGGCTGAAACAGAGCGCGAGAAACAGAGGGGCTGAAACAGAGGGCGCGAAACAGAGGGGCTTAAACAGAGGGGCTGAAACAGAGGGGCTGAAACAGAGGGCAAGAAACTGAGGGGCTGAAACAGAGGGCGAGAATCAGAGGGGCTGAAACAGAGTGCGAGAAACAGAGGGGCTGAATCAGAGGGGCTGAAACAGAGGGAGAGAAACAGAAAGACTGAAACAGAGGGCGAGAAACAGAGGGGCTGAAACAGAGGGGCTGAAACAGTTGGTGAGAAACAGAGGGGATTAAACAGAGGGCGAGAAACAGAGGGGCTGAAACAGAGGGGCTGAAACAGAGGGGCTGAATCAGAGGGGCTGATTCAGAGGGGCTGAAACAGAGGGGCTGAATCAGAGGGGCTGAAACAGAGGGCGAGAAACAGAGTGGCTGAAACAGAGGGCGAGAAACAGACGGGCAGAAACAGAGGGCGAGAAACAGAGGGGCTGAAACAGAGGGGCTGAAACAGAGAGCGCGAAACAGAGGGACTGAAACAGAGGGCGAGAAACAGAGGGGCTGAAACAGAGGGCGAGAAATAGAGGGGCTGAAACAGAGGGCGAGAAACAGAGGGGCTGAAACAGAGCGCGAGAAACAGAGGGGCAGAAACAGAGGGCGCGAAACAGAGGGGCTGAAACAGAGGGGCTGAAACAGAGGGCAAGAAACTGAGGGGCTGAAACAGAGGGCGAGAATCAGAGGGGCTGAAACAGAGTGCGAGAAACAGAGGGGCTGAATCAGAGGGGCTGAAACAGAGGGCGAGAAAAAGAAAGACTGAAACAGAGGGCGAGAAACAGAGGGGCTGAAACAGAGGGGCTGAAACAGATGGTGAGAAACAGAGGGGATTAAAAAGAGGGCGAGAAACAGAGGGGCTGAAACAGAGGGCGAGAAACATAGTGGCTGAAACAGAGGGGCTGAAACAGTGGGGCTGAAACAGAGGGGCTGAAACAAAGGGCGAGAAATAGAGGGGCTGAAACAGAGGGCGAGAAACAGAGGGGCTGAAACAGAGGGCGAGAAACAGAGGGGCTGAAAGAGAGGGGCTGAAACAGTGGGGCTGAAACAGAGGGGCTGAAACAGCGGGCGAGAATTAGAGGGGCTGAAACAGAGGGCGAGAAACAGAGGGGCTGAAACAGAGCGCGAGAAACAGGGGCTGAAACAGAGGGCGAGAAACAGAGGGGCTGAAACAGAGGGGCTGAAACAGACGGGCTGAAACAGAGGGCAAAAAACAGAGGGGCTGAAACAGAGGGCGAGAAACAGGGGGTGAGAAACAGAGGGCGAGAAACAGAGGGGCTGAAACAGAGGGCAAAAAACAGAGGGGCTGAAACAGAGGGCGAGAAACAGAGGGTGAGAAACAGAGGGCGAGAAACTAATGGGATGAAACAGAGGGGCTGAAACAGAGGGGCTGAAATAGAGGGGCTGAAACAGAGGGGCTGAATCAGAGGGGCTGCAACAGAGGGCGAGAGACAGAGGGGCAGAAAAAGAGGGCGAGAAACAGAGGGGCTGAAACAGAGGGGCTGAAACAGAGAGTGTGAATCAGAGGGGCTGAAACAGAGGGCGAGAAACAGAGGGGCTGAAACAGAGGGGCTGAATCGGAGGGGCTGAAACAGAGGGGCTGAAACAGAGGGGCTGAAACAGAGGGCGAGAAACAGAGGGGCTGAATCAGAGGGGCTGAATCAGAGGGGCCGAAACAGAGGGGCTGAAACAGTGGTCGAGAAACTAAGGGACAGAAACAGCGGGCGAGAAACAGAGTGCGAGAAACAGAGGGGCTGAAACAGAGGGGCTGAAACAGATGGTCTGAAACAGAGAGCCTGAAACAGAGGGGCTGAAACAGAGGGTGAGAAACAGATGGGCTGAAACAGAGGGCTGAAACAGAGGGGCTGAAAAAGAGGGCGAAAAACAGAGGGGCTGAAACAGAGGGCGAGAAACAGAGGGGGTGAAACAGAGGGGCTGAAACAGAGGGGCTGAAACAGAGGGGCTGAAACAGGGTGGCTGAAACAGAGGGGCTGAAACAGAGGTGCTGAAACAGAGGGGCTGAAACAGAGGGCGAGAAACAGAGGGGCTGAAACAGAGGGCGAGAAACAGAGGGGCTGAAACAGAGGGGCTGAAACAGAGGGCGAGAAACAGAGGGGCTGAAACAGAGGGCGAGAAACAGAGGGGCTGAAATAGAGGGCGAGAAACAGAGGGGCTGAAACAGAGGGGCTGAAACAGAGGGCGAGAAACAGAGGCTGAATCAGAGGGGCTGAATCAGAGGGGCTGAAACAGAGGGGCTGAAACAGAGGGCGAGAAACAAAGGGGCTGAAACAGCGGGCGAGAAACAGAGGGCCAGAAACAGAGGGGCTGAAACAGAGGGGCTGAAACAGACGGGCTGAAACAGAGAGCCTGAAACAGAGGGCGAGAAACAGAGGGGCTGAAACAGAGGGCGAGAAACAGAGGGGCTGAAACAGAGGGCGAGAAACAGAGGGGCTGAAACAGAGGGGCTGAAACAGAGTGGCTGAAACAGAGGGCGAGAAACAGAGAGGTTGAAACAGAGGGCGAGAAACAGAGGGGCTGAAACAGAGGGCGAGAAACAGTGGCTGAAACAGAGGGCGAGAAACAGAGGGGCTGAAACAGAGGGGCTGAAACAGACGGGCTGAAACAGAGGGCAAAAAACAGAGGGGCTGAAACAGAGGGCGAGAAACAGGGGGTGAGAAACAGAGGGCGAGAAACAGAGGGGCTGAAACAGAGGGCAAAAAACAGAGGGGCTGAAACAGAGGGCGAGAAACAGAGGGTGAGAAACAGAGGGCGAGAAACAGATGGGATGAAACAGAGGGGCTGAAACAGAGGGGCTGAAATAGAGGGGCTGAAACAGAGGGGCTGAATCAGAGGGGCTGCAACAGAGGGGCTGAATCAGAGGGGCTGACACAGAGTGCGAGAAAGAGAGGGGCTGAAACAGAGGGCGAGAAACAGATGGGCTGAAACAGAGGGCGAGAAACAGAGGGGCTGAAACAGAGGGCGCTAAACAGAGGGGCTGAAACAGAGGGGCTGAAACAGAGGGTCTGAAACAGAGGGCGAGAAACTGAGGGGCTGAAACAGAGGGCGAGAATCAGAGGGGCTGAAACAGAGGGGCTAAATCAGAGGGGCTGAAACAGAGGGCGAGAAACAGAAAGGCTGAAACAGAGGGCGAGAAACAGAGGGGCTGAAACAGAGGGGCTGAAACAGATGGTGAGAAACAGAGGGGATTAGACAGAGGGCGAGAAACAGAGGGGCTGAAACAGAGGGGATGATACAGAGGGGCTGAATCAGAGGGGCTGAAACAGAGATCGCGAAAGAGAGCGACTGAAACAGAGGGGCTGAAACAGAGGGCGCGAAACAGAGGGACTGAAACAGAGGGCGAGAACCAGACGGGCAGAAACAGAGGGCGAGAAACAGAGGGGCTGAAACAGAGGGGCTGAAACAGAGAGCGCGAAACAGAGGGACTGAAACAGAGGGCGAGAAACAGAGGGGCTGAAACAGACGGCGAGAAACAGAGGGGCTGAAACAGAGGGCGAGAAACAGAGGGGCTGAAACAGAGGGCAAGAAACAGAGGGGCTGAAACTGAGTGGCTGAAACAGAAGGGCTGAAACAGAGGGGCTGAAACAGAGGGCGAGAAACAGAGGGGCTGAAACAGAGGGGCTGAAACAGAGGGGCTGAAACAGAGGGCGAGAAACAGAGGGGCTGAAACAGAAGGGCTGAAACAGAGGGACTGAAACAGAGTGCGAGAACCAGACGGGCAGAAACAGTGGGCGAGAAACAGAGGGGCTGAAACAGAGGGGCTGAAACAGAGAGCGCGAAACAGAGGGACTGAAACAGAGGGCGAGAAACAGAGGGGCTGGAACAGAGGGGCTGAAATAGAGGTGCTGAAACAGAGGGGCTGAAACAGAGGGCGAGAAACAGAGGGGCTGATACAGAGGGCGAGAAACAGAGGGCGAGAAACAGAGAGGCTGAAACAGAGGGGCTGAAACAGAGGGGCTGAAACAAAGCGGCTGATACAGGGGGTGAGAAACAGAGGGCGAGAAACAGAGTCGCTGAAACATGGCGAGAAACAGAGGGGCTGAAACAGAGGGGCTGAAACAGAGGGGCTGAAACAGTGGGGCTGAAACAGAGGGGCTGAAACAGAGGGCAAGAAACAGAGGGGCTGAAAGAGAGGGCGAGAAACAGAGGGGCTGAAACAGAGGGCGAGAAACAGAGGGGCTGAAACAGAGGGCGAGAAACAGAGGGGCTGAAACAGAGGGGCTGAAACAGAGGGCGAGAAACAGAGAGGCTGAAACAGAGGGCGAGAAACAGAGTGGCTGAAACAGAGGGCAAGAAACAGAGGGGCTGAAACAGAGGGCGAGTAACAGAGGGGCTGAAACAGAGGGCGAGAAACAGAGGGGCAGAAACAGAGGGCGAGAAACGGAGGGGCTGAAACAGAGGGGCTGAAAGAGAGGGGCTGAAACAGAGTGCGAGAAACAGAGGGGCTGAAACAGAGGGCGAGAAACAGAGGGGCTGAAACAGAGGGCGAGAACCAGAGGGGCTGAAACAGAGGGGCTGAAACAGAGGGGCTGAAACGGAGGGCGAGAAACAGAGGGGCTGAAACAGAGGGGCTGAAACAGTGGAGCTGAAACAGATGTGCTGAAACAGAGGGCGAGAAACAGAGGGGCTGAAACAGAGGGGCTGAAACAGAGGAGCTGAAACAGAGGGCGAGAAACAGAGAGCCTGAAACAGAGGGCGAGAAACAGAGGGGCTGAAACAGAGGGCGAGAAACAGAGGGGCTGAAACAGAGGGGCTGAAACAGAGGGCGAGAAACAAAGGGGCTGAAACAGAGGGGCTGAAACAGAGGGCGAGAAACAGAGGGGCTGAAACAGAGGGCGAGAAACAGTGTGGCTGAAACAGAGGGGCTGAAACAGTGGGGCTGAAACAGAGGGGCTGAAACAGAGGGCGAGAATTAGAGGGGCTGAAACAGAGGGCGAGAAACAGAGGGGCTGAAACAGAGCGCGAGAAACAGAGGGGCTGAAACAGAGGGCGCGAAACAGAGGGGCTTAAACAGAGGGGCTGAAACAGAGGGGCTGAAACAGAGGGCAAGAAACTGAGGGGCTGAAACAGAGGGCGAGAATCAGAGGGGCTGAAACAGAGTGCGAGAAACAGAGGGGCTGAATCAGAGGGGCTGAAACAGAGGGCGAGAAACAGAAAGACTGAAACAGAGGGCGAGAAACAGAGGGGCTGAAACAGAGGGGCTGAAACAGATGGTGAGAAACAGAGGGGATTAAACAGAGGGCGAGAAACAGAGGGGCTGAAACAGAGGGGCTGAAACAGAGGGGCTGAATCAGAGGGGCTGATTCAGAGGTGCTGAAACAGAGGGTCTGAATCAGAGGGGCTGAAACAGAGGGCGAGAAACAGAGTGGCTGAAACAGAGGGCGAGAAACAGACGGGCAGAAACAGAGGGCGAGAAACAGAGGGGCTGAAACAGAGGGGCTGAAACAGAGAGCGCGAAACAGAGGGACTGAAACAGAGGGCGAGAAACAGAGGGGCTGAAACAGAGGGCGAGAAATAGAGGGGCTGAAACAGAGGGCGAGAAACAGAGGGGCTGAAACAGAGCGCGAGAAACAGAGGGGCTGAAACAGAGGGCGCGAAACAGAGGGGCTGAAACAGAGGGGCTGAAACAGAGGGGCTGAAACAGAGGGCGCGAAACAGAGGGGCTGAAACAGAGGGGCTGAAACAGAGGGGCTGAAACAGAGGGCGAGAATCAGAGGGGCTGAAACAGAGTGCGAGAAACAGAGGGGCTGAATCAGAGGGGCTGAAACAGAGGGCGCGAAACAGAGGGGCTGAAACAGAGGGGCTGAAACAGAGGGGCTGAAACAGATGGTGAGAAACAGAGTGGCTGAAACAGAGGGGCTGAAACAGTGGGGCTGAAACAGAGGGGCTGAAACAGAGGGCGAGAAATAGAGGGGCTGAAACAGAGGGCGAGAAACAGAGGGGCTGAAACAGAGGGCGAGAAACAGAGGGGCTGAAAGAGAGGGGCTGAAACAGTGGGGCTGAAACAGAGGGGCTGAAACAGAGGGCGAGAATTAGAGGGGCTGAAACAGAGGGCGAGAAACAGAGGGGCTGAAACAGAGCGCGAGAAACAGAGGGGCTGAAACAGAGGGCGCGAAACAGAGGGGCTTAAACAGAGGGGCTGAAACAGAGGGGCTGAAACAGAGGGCAAGAAACTGAGGGGCTGAAACAGAGGGCGAGAATCAGAGGGGCTGAAACAGAGTGCGAGAAACAGAGAGGCTGAATCAGAGGGGCTGAAACAGAGGGCGAGAAACAGAAAGACTGAAACAGAGGGCGAGAAACAGAGGGGCTGAAACAGAGGGGCTGAAACAGATGGTGAGAAACAGAGGGGATTAAACAGAGGGCGAGAAACAGAGGGGCTGAAACAGAGGGGCTGAAACAGAGGGGCTGAATCAGAGGGGCTGATTCAGAGGTGCTGAAACAGAGGGTCTGAATCAGAGGGGCTGAAACAGAGGGCGAGAAACAGAGTGGCTGAAACAGAGGGCGAGAAACAGACGGGCAGAAACAGAGGGCGAGAAACAGAGGGGCTGAAACAGAGGGGCTGAAACAGAGAGCGCGAAACAGAGGGACTGAAACAGAGGGCGAGAAACAGAGGGGCTGAAACAGAGGGCGAGAAACAGAGGGCGAGAAACAGAGGGGCTGAAACAGAGGGCGAGAACCAGAGGGGCTGAAACAGAGGGGCTGAAACAGAGGGGCTGAAACGGAGGGCGAGAAACAGAGGGGCTGAAAGAGAGGGGCTGAAACAGTGGAGCTGAAACAGAGGGGCTGAAACAGAGGGCGAGAAACAGAGGGGCTGAAACAGAGGGGCTGAAACAGAGGAGCTGAAACAGAGGGCGAGAAACAGAGAGGCTGAAACAGAGGGCGAGAAACAGAGGGGCAGAAACAGAGGGCGAGAAACAGAGGGGCTGAAACAGAGGGGCTGAAACAGAGGGGCTGAAACAGAGGGCGAGAAACAGAGGGGCTGAAACAGAGGGGCTGAAACAGAGGGCGAGAAACAGAGGGGCTGAAACAGAGGGCGAGAAACAGAGTGGCTGAAACAGAGGGGCTGAAACAGTGGGGCTGAAACAGAGGGGCTGAAACAGAGGGCGAGAAATAGAGGGGCTGAAACAGAGGGCGAGAAACTGAGGGGCTGAAACAGAGGGCGAGAAACAGAGGGGCTGAAACAGAGGGGCTGAAACAGTGGGGCTGAAACAGAGGGGCTGAAACAGAGGGCGAGAAATAGAGGGGCTGAAACAGAGGGCGAGAAACAGAGGGGCTGAAACAGAGCGCGAGAAACAGAGGGGCTGAAACAGAGGGCGCGAAACAGAGGGGCTGAAAAAGAGGGGCTGAAACAGAGGGGCTGAAACAGAGGGCAAGAACCTGAGGGGCTGAAACAGAGGGCGAGAATCAGAGGGGCTGAAACAGAGTGCGAGAAACAGAGGGGCTGAATCAGAGGGGCTGAAACAGAGGGCGAGAAACAGAAAGACTGAAACAGAGGGCGAGAAACAGAGGTGCTGAAACAGAGGGGCTGAAACAGATGGTGAGAAACAGAGGGGATTGAACAGAGGGCGAGAAACAGAGGGGCTGAAACAGAGGGGCTGAAACAGAGGGGCTGAATCAGAGGGGCTGATTCAGAGGGGCTGAAACAGAGGGGCTGAATCAGAGGGGCTGAAACAGAGGGCGAGAAACAGAGTGGCTGAAACAGAGGGCGAGAAACAGACGGGCAGAAACAGAGGGCGAGAAACAGAGGGGCTGAAACAGAGAGCGCGAAACAGAGGGACTGAAACAGAGGGCGAGAAACAGAGGGGCTGAAACAGACAGCGAGAAACAGAGGGGCTGAAACAGAGGGCGAGAAACAGAGGGGCTGAAACAGAGGGCAAGAAACAGAGGGGCTGAAACTGAGTGGCTGAAACAGAAGTGCTGAAACAGAGGGGCTGAAACAGAGGGCGAGAAACAGAGGGGCTGAATCAGAGGGGCTGAATCAGAGGAGCTGCAACAGAGGGGCTGAAACAGAGGGCGAGAAACAGAGGGGCTGAAACAGAGGGCGAGAAACAGACGGCGAGAAACAGAGAGGTTGAAACAGAGGGGCTGAAACAGAGGGGCTGAAACAAAGCGTCTGATACAGAGGGTGAGAAACAGAGGGGCTGAAACAGAGGGCGAGAAACAGAGTCGCTGAAACATGGCGAGAAACAGAGGGGCTGAAACAGAGGGGCTGAAACAGAGGGGCTGAAACAGAGGGGCTGAAACAGAGGGCAAGAAACAGAGGGGCTGAAACAGAGGGGCTGAAACAGAGGGCGAGAAACAGAGGGGCTGAAACAGAGGGCGAGAAACAGAGGGGCTGAAACAGAGGGCGAGAAACAGAGGGGCTGAAACAGAGGGGCTGAAACAGTGGGGCTGAAACAGAGGGGCTGAAACAGAGGGCGAGAAATAGAAGGGCTGAAACAGAGGGCGAGAAACAGAGGGACTGAAACAGAGGGCGAGAAACAGAGGGGCTGAAACAGAGGGCGAGAAACAGAGGGCGAGAAACAGAGGGGCTGAAACAGAGGGCGAGAACCAGAGGGGCTGAAACAGAGGGGCTGAAACAGAGGGGCTGAAACGGAGGGCGAGAAACAGAGGGGCTGAAACAGAGGGGCTGAAACAGTGGAGCTGAAACAGAGGGGCTGAAACAGAGGGCGAGAAACAGAGGGGCTGAAACAGAGGGGCTGAAACAGAGGTGCTGAAACAGAGGGCGAGAAACAGAGAGGCTGAAACAGAGGGCGAGAAACAGAGGGGCTGAAACAGAGGGCGAGAAACAGAGGGGCTGAAACAGAGGGGCTGAAACAGAGGGGCTGAAACAGAGGGCGAGAAACAGAGGGGCTGAAACAGAGGGGCTGAAACAGAGGGCGAGAAACAGAGGGGCTGAAACAGAGGGGCTGAAACAGTGGGGCTGAAACAGAGGGGCTGAAACAGAGGGCGAGAAATAGAGGGGCTGAAACAGAGGGCGAGAAACAGAGGGGCTGAAACAGAGGGCGAGAAACAGAGGGCCTGAAACAGAGGGGCTGAAACAGTGGGGCTGAAACAGAGGGGTGAAACAGAGGGCGAGAAATAGAGGGGCTGAAACAGAGGGCGAGAAACAGAGGGGCTGAAACAGAGCGCGAGAAACAGAGGGGCTGAAACAGAGGGCGCGAAACAGAGGGGCTGAAACAGAGGGGCTGAAACAGAGGGGCTGAAACAGAGGGCAAGAACCTGAGGGGCTGAAACAGAGTGCGAGAAACAGAGGGGCTGAATCAGAGGGGCTGAAACAGATGGTGAGAAACAGAGGGGATTAAAAAGAGGGCGAGAAACAGAGGGGCTGAAACAGAGGGGCTGAAACAGAGGGGCTGAATCAGAGGGGCTGATTCAGAGGGGCTGAAACAGAGGGGCTGAATCAGAGGGGCTGAAACAGAGGGCGAGAAACAGAGTGGCTGAAACAGAGGGCGAGAAACAGACGGGCAGAAACAGAGGGCGAGAAACAGAGGGGCTGAAACAGAGAGCGCGAAACAGAGGGACTGAAACAGAGGGCGAGAAACAGAGGGGCTGAAACAGACAGCGAGAAACAGAGGGGCTGAAACAGAGGGCGAGAAACAGAGGGGCTGAAACAGAGGGCAAAAAACAGAGGGGCTGAAACTGAGTGGCTGAAACAGAAGGGCTGAAACAGAGGGGCTGAAACAGAGGGCGAGAAACAGAGGGGCTGAATCAGAGGGGCTGAATCAGAGGAGCTGCAACAGAGGGGCTGAAACAGAGGGCGAGAAACAGAGGGGCAGAAACAGAGGGCGAGAAACAGAGGGCGAGAAACAGAGAGGTTGAAACAGAGGGGCTGAAACAGAGGGGCTGAAACAAAGCGTCTGATACAGAGGGTGAGAAACAGAGGGGCTGAAACAGAGGGCGAGAAACAGAGTCGCTGAAACATGGCGAGAAACAGAGGGGCTGAAACAGAGGGGCTGAAACAGAGGGGCTGAAACAGAGGGGCTGAAACAGAGGGCAAGAAACAGAGGGGCTGAAACAGAGGGGCTGAAACAGAGGGCGAGAAACAGAGGGGCTGAAACAGAGGGCGAGAAACAGAGGGGCTGAAACAGAGGGCGAGAAACAGAGGGGCTGAAACAGAGGGGCTGAAACAGTGGGGCTGAAACAGAGGGGCTGAAACAGAGGGCGAGAAATAGAAGGGCTGAAACAGAGGGCGAGAAACAGAGGGGCTGAAACAGAGCACGAGAAACAGAGGGGCTGAAACAGAGGGCGCGAAACAGAGGGGCTGAAACAGAGGGGCTGAAACAGAGGGGCTGAAACAGAGGGCAAGAAAGTGAGGGGCTGAAACAGAGGGCGAGAATCAGAGTGGCTGAAACAGAGTGCGAGAAACAGAGGGGCTGAAACAGAGGGCGAGAAACAGAGGGGCTGAAACAGAGGGGCTGAAACAGAGGGCAAGAAACTGAGGGGCTGAAACAGAGGGCGAGAATCAGAGGGGCTGAAACAGAGTGCGAGAAACAGAGGGGCTGAAACAGAGGGCGAGAAACAGAGGGGCTGATACAGAGGGGCTGAAACAGAGGGGCTGAAACAGAGGGCAAGAAACAGAGGGGCTGAAACAGAGGGGCTGAAACAGAGGGCGAGAAACAGAGGGGCTGAAACAGAGGGCGAGAAACAGAGGGGCTGAAACAGAGGGCGAGAAACAGAGGGGCTGAAACAGAGGGCGAGAAACAGAGGGGCTGAAACAGAGGGGCTGAAACAGTGGGGCTGAAACAGAGGGGCTGAAACAGAGGGCGAGAAATAGCGGGGCTGAAACAGAGGGCGAGAAACAGAGGGGCTGAAACAGAGCGCGAGAAACAGAGGGGCTGAAACAGAGGGGCTGAAACAGAGGGCGAAAAAAAGAAAGACTGAAACAGAGGGCGAGAAACAGAGGGGCTGAAACAGAGGGGCTGAAACAGATGGTGAGAAACAGAGGGGAATAAACAGAGGGCGAGAAACAGAGGGGCTGAAACAGAGGGGCTGAAACAGAGGGGCTGAATCAGAGGGGCTGATTCAGAGGGGCTGAAACAGAGGGGCTGAATCAGAGGGGCTGAAACAGAGGGCGAGAAACAGAGGGGCTGAAACAGAGGGCGAGAAACAGAGGGGCTGAAACAGAGGGCGAGACACAGAGGGGCTGAAACAGAGGGGCTGAAACAGTGGGGCTGAAACAGAGGGGCTGAAACAGAGGGCGAGAAATAGAAGGGCTGAAACAGAGGGCGAGAAACAGAGGGACTGAAACAGAGGGCGAGAAACAGAGGGGCTGAACCAGAGGGCGAGAAACAGAGGGCGAGAAACAGAGGGGCTGAAACAGAGGGCGAGAACCAGAGGGGCTGAAACAGAGGGGCTGAAACAGAGGGGCTGAAACGGAGGGCGAGAAACAGAAGGGCTGAAACAGAGGGGCTGAAACGGTGGAGCTGAAACAGAGGGGCTGAAACAGAGGGCGAGAAACAGAGGGGCTGAAACAGAGGGGCTGAAACAGAGGAGCTGAAACAGAGGGCGAGAAACAGAGAGGCTGAAACAGAGGGCGAGAAACAGAAGGGCTGAAACTGAGTGGCTGAAACAGAAGGGCTGAAACAGAGGGGCTGAAACAGAGGGCGAGAAACAGAGGGGCTGAATCAGAGGGGCTGAATCAGAGGAGCTGCAACAGAGGGGCTGAAACAGAGGGCGAGAAACAGAGGGGCTGAAACAGAGGGCGAGAAACAGAGGGCGAGAAACAGAGAGGTTGAAACAGAGGGGCTGAAACAGAGGGGCTGAAACAAAGCGTCTGATACAGAGGGTGAGAAACAGAGGGGCTGAAACAGAGGGCGAGAAACAGAGTCGCTGAAACATGGCGAGAAACAGAGGGGCTGAAACAGAGGGGCTGAAACAGACAGCGAGAAACAGAGGGGCTGAAACAGAGGGCGAGAAACAGAGGGGCTGAAACAGAGGGCAAGAAACAGAGGGGCTGAAACTGAGTGGCTGAAACAGAAGGGCTGAAACAGAGGGGCTGAAACAGAGGGCGAGAAACAGAGGGGCTGAATCAGAGGGGCTGAATCAGAGGAGCTGCAACAGAGGGGCTGAAACAGAGGGCGAGAAACAGAGGGGCAGAAACAGAGGGCGAGAAACAGAGGGCGAGAAACAGAGAGGTTGAAACAGAGGGGCTGAAACAGAGGGGCTGAAACAAAGCGTCTGATACAGAGGGTGAGAAACAGAGGGGCTGAAACAGAGGGCGAGAAACAGAGTCGCTGAAACATGGCGAGAAACAGAGGGGCTGAAACAGAGGGGCTGAAACAGAGGGGCTGAAACAGAGGGGCTGAAACAGAGGGGCTGAAACAGAGGGCAAGAAACAGAGGGGCTGAAACAGAGGGGCTGAAACAGAGGGCGAGAAACAGAGGGGCTGAAACAGAGGGCGAGAAACAGAGGGGCTGAAACAGAGGGCGAGAAACAGAGGGGCTGAAACAGAGGGGCTGAAACAGTGGGGCTGAAACAGAGGGGCTGAAACAGAGGGCGAGAAATAGAAGGGCTGAAACAGAGGGCGAGAAACAGAGGGGCTGAAACAGAGCGCGAGAAACAGAGGGGCTGAAACAGAGGGCGCGAAACAGAGGGGCTGAAACAGAGGGGCTGAAACAGAGGGGCTGAAACAGAGGGCAAGAAACTGAGGGGCTGAAACAGAGGGCGAGAATCAGAGGGGCTGAAACAGAGTGCGAGAAACAGAGGGGCTGAAACAGAGGGCGAGAAACAGAGGGGCTGAAACAGAGGGGCTGAAACAGAGGGCAAGAAACTGAGGGGCTGAAACAGAGGGCGAGAATCAGAGGGGCTGAAACAGAGTGCGAGAAACAGAGGGGCTGAAACAGAGGGCGAGAAACAGAGGGGCTGATACAGAGGGGCTGAAACAGAGGGGCTGAAACAGAGGGCAAGAAACAGAGGGACTGAAACAGAGGGGCTGAAACAGAGGGCGAGAAACAGAGGGGCTGAAACAGAGGGCGAGAAACAGAGGGGCTGAAACAGAGGGCGAGAAACAGAGGGGCTGAAACAGAGGGGCTGAAACAGAGGGGCTGAAACAGAGGGCGAGAAACAGAGGGGCTGAAACAGAGGGCGAGAAACAGCGGGGCTGAAACAGAGGGCGAGAAACAGAGGGGCTGAAACAGAGGGCGAGAAACAGAGGGCGAGAAACAGAGGGACTGAAACAGAGGGGCTGAAACAGAGGGGCTGAAACAGAGGGCGAGAAACAGCGGGGCTGAAACAGAGGGCAAGAAACTGAGGGGCTGAAACAGAGGGCGAGAATCAGAGGGGCTGAAACAGAGTGCGAGAAACAGAGGGGCTGAAACAGAGGGCGAGAAACAGAGGGGCTGAAACAGAGGGGCTGAAACAGAGGGCAAGAAACTGAGGGGCTGAAACAGAGGGCGAGAATCAGAGGGGCTGAAACAGAGTGCGAGAAACAGAGGGGCTGAAACAGAGGGCGAGAAACAGAGGGGCTGATACAGAGGGGCTGAAACAGAGGGGCTGAAACAGAGGGCAAGAAACAGAGGGACTGAAACAGAGGGGCTGAAACAGAGGGCGAGAAACAGAGGGGCTGAAACAGAGGGCGAGAAACAGAGGGGCTGAAACAGAGGGCGAGAAACAGAGGGGCTGAAACAGAGGGGCTGAAACAGAGGGGCTGAATCAGAGGGGCTGATTCAGAGGGGCTGAAACAGAGGGGCTGAATCAGAGGGGCTGAAACAGAGGGCGAGAAACAGAGTGGCTGAAACAGAGGGCGAGAAACAGACGGGCAGAAACAGAGGGCGAGAAACAGAGGGGCTGAAACAGAGAGCGCGAAACAGAGGGACTGAAACAGAGGGCGAGAAACAGAGGGGCTGAAACAGACAGCGAGAAACAGAGGGGCTGAAACAGAGGGCGAGAAACAGAGGGGCTGAAACAGAGGGCAAGAAACAGAGGGGCTGAAACTGAGTGGCTGAAACAGAAGTGCTGAAACAGAGGGGCTGAAACAGAGGGCGAGAAACAGAGGGGCTGAATCAGAGGGGCTGAATCAGAGGAGCTGCAACAGAGGGGCTGAAACAGAGGGCGAGAAACAGAGGGGCTGAAACAGAGGGCGAGAAACAGAGGGGCTGAAACAGAGGGCGAGAAACAGAGGGGCTGAAACAGAGGGGCTGAAACAGTGGGGCTGAAACAGAGGGGCTGAAACAGAGGGCGAGAAATAGAAGGGCTGAAACAGAGGGCGAGAAACAGACGGGCAGAAACAGAGGGCGAGAAACAGAGGGGCTGAAACAGAGGGCGAGAAACAGACGGCGAGAAACAGAGAGGTTGAAACAGAGGGGCTGAAACAGAGGGGCTGAAACAAAGCGTCTGATACAGAGGGTGAGAAACAGAGGGGCTGAAACAGAGGGCGAGAAACAGAGTCGCTGAAACATGGCGAGAAACAGAGGGGCTGAAACAGAGGGGCTGAAACAGAGGGGCTGAAACAGAGGGGCTGAAACAGAGGGCAAGAAACAGAGGGGCTGAAACAGAGGGGCTGAAACAGAGGGCGAGAAACAGAGGGGCTGAAACAGAGGGCGAGAAACAGAGGGGCTGAAACAGAGGGCGAGAAGCAGAGGGGCTGAAACAGAGGGGCTGAAACAGTGGGGCTGAAACAGAGGGGCTGAAACAGAGGGCGAGAAATAGAAGGGCTGAAACAGAGGGCGAGAAACAGAGGGACTGAAACAGAGGGCGAGAAACAGAGGGGCTGAAACAGAGGGCGAGAAACAGAGGGCGAGAAACAGAGGGGCTGAAACAGAGGGCGAGAACCAGAGGGGCTGAAACAGAGGGGCTGAAACAGAGGGGCTGAAACGGAGGGCGAGAAACAGAGGGGCTGAAACAGTGGGGCTGAAACAGTGGAGCTGAAACAGAGGGGCTGAAACAGAGGGCGAGAAACAGAGGGGCTGAAACAGAGGGGCTGAAACAGAGGTGCTGAAACAGAGGGCGAGAAACAGAGAGGCTGAAACAGAGGGCGAGAAACAGAGGGGCTGAAACAGAGGGCGAGAAACAGAGGGGCTGAAACAGAGGGGCTGAAACAGAGGGGCTGAAACAGAGGGCGAGAAACAGAGGGGCTGAAACAGAGGGGCTGAAACAGAGGGCGAGAAACAGAGGGGCTGAAACAGAGGGGCTGAAACAGTGGGGCTGAAACAGAGGGGCTGAAACAGAGGGCGAGAAATAGAGGGGCTGAAACAGAGGGCGAGAAACAGAGGGGCTGAAACAGAGGGCGAGAAACAGAGGGCCTGAAACAGAGGGGCTGAAACAGTGGGGCTGAAACAGAGGGGTGAAACAGAGGGCGAGAAATAGAGGGGCTGAAACAGAGGGCGAGAAACAGAGGGGCTGAAACAGAGCGCGAGAAACAGAGGGGCTGAAACAGAGGGCGCGAAACAGAGGGGCTGAAACAGAGGGGCTGAAACAGAGGGGCTGAAACAGAGGGCAAGAACCTGAGGGGCTGAAACAGAGTGCGAGAAACAGAGGGGCTGAATCAGAGGGGCTGAAACAGATGGTGAGAAACAGAGGGGATTAAAAAGAGGGCGAGAAACAGAGGGGCTGAAACAGAGGGGCTGAAACAGAGGGGATGAATCAGAGGGGCTGATTCAGAGGGGCTGAAACAGAGGGGCTGAATCAGAGGGGCTGAAACAGAGGGCGAGAAACAGAGTGGCTGAAACAGAGGGCGAGAAACAGACGGGCAGAAACAGAGGGCGAGAAACAGAGGGGCTGAAACAGAGAGCGCGAAACAGAGGGACTGAAACAGAGGGCGAGAAACAGAGGGGCTGAAACAGACAGCGAGAAACAGAGGGGCTGAAACAGAGGGCGAGAAACAGAGGGGCTGAAACAGAGGGCAAAAAACAGAGGGGCTGAAACTGAGTGGCTGAAACAGAAGGGCTGAAACAGAGGGGCTGAAACAGAGGGCGAGAAACAGAGGGGCTGAATCAGACGGGCTGAATCAGAGGAGCTGCAACAGAGGGGCTGAAACAGAGGGCGAGAAACAGAGGGGCAGAAACAGAGGGCGAGAAACAGAGGGCGAGAAACAGAGAGGTTGAAACAGAGGGGCTGAAACAGAGGGGCTGAAACAAAGCGTCTGATACAGAGGGTGAGAAACAGAGGGGCTGAAACAGAGGGCGAGAAACAGAGTCGCTGAAACATGGCGAGAAACAGAGGGGCTGAAACAGAGGGGCTGAAACAGAGGGGCTGAAACAGAGGGGCTGAAACAGAGGGCAAGAAACAGAGGGGCTGAAACAGAGGGGCTGAAACAGAGGGCGAGAAACAGAGGGGCTGAAACAGAGGGCGAGAAACAGAGGGGCTGAAACAGAGGGCGAGAAACAGAGGGGCTGAAACAGAGGGGCTGAAACAGTGGGGCTGAAACAGAGGGGCTGAAACAGAGGGCGAGAAATAGAAGGGCTGAAACAGAGGGCGAGAAACAGAGGGGCTGAAACAGAGCACGAGAAACAGAGGGGCTGAAACAGAGGGCGCGAAACCGAGGGGCTGAAACAGAGGGGCTGAAACAGAGGGGCTGAAACAGAGGGCAAGAAAGTGAGGGGCTGAAACAGAGGGCGAGAATCAGAGGGGCTGAAACAGAGTGCGAGAAACAGAGGGGCTGAAACAGAGGGCGAGAAACAGAGGGGCTGAAACAGAGGGGCTGAAACAGAGGGCAAGAAACTGAGGGGCTGAAACAGAGGGCGAGAATCAGAGGGGCTGAAACAGAGTGCGAGAAACAGAGGGGCTGAAACAGAGGGCGAGAAACAGAGGGGCTGATACAGAGGGGCTGAAACAGAGGGGCTGAAACAGAGGGCAAGAAACAGAGGGGCTGAAACAGAGGGGCTGAAACAGAGGGCGAGAAACAGAGGGGCTGAAACAGAGGGCGAGAAACAGAGGGGCTGAAACAGAGGGCGAGAAACAGAGGGGCTGAAACAGAGGGGCTGAAACAGTGGGGCTGAAACAGAGGGGCTGAAACAGAGGGCGAGAAATAGCGGGGCTGAAACAGAGGGCGAGAAACAGAGGGGCTGAAACAGAGCGCGAGAAACAGAGGGGCTGAAACAGAGGGGCTGAAACAGAGGGCGAAAAAAAGAAAGACTGAAACAGAGGGCGAGAAACAGAGGGGCTGAAACAGAGGGGCTGAAACAGATGGTGAGAAACAGAGGGGAATAAACAGAGGGCGAGAAACAGAGGGGCTGAAACAGAGGGGCTGAAACAGAGGGGCTGAATCAGAGGGGCTGATTCAGAGGGGCTGAAACAGAGGGGCTGAATCAGAGGGGCTGAAACAGAGGGCGAGAAACAGAGGGGCTGAAACAGAGGGCGAGAAACAGAGGGGCTGAAACAGAGGGCGAGACACAGAGGGGCTGAAACAGAGGGGCTGAAACAGTGGGGCTGAAACAGAGGGGCTGAAACAGAGGGCGAGAAATAGAAGGGCTGAAACAGAGGGCGAGAAACAGAGGGACTGAAACAGAGGGCGAGAAACAGAGGGGCTGAACCAGAGGGCGAGAAACAGAGGGCGAGAAACAGAGGGGCTGAAACAGAGGGCGAGAACCAGAGGGGCTGAAACAGAGGGGCTGAAACAGAGGGGCTGAAACGGAGGGCGAGAAACAGAAGGGCTGAAACAGAGGGGCTGAAACGGTGGAGCTGAAACAGAGGGGCTGAAACAGAGGGCGAGAAACAGAGGGGCTGAAACAGAGGGGCTGAAACAGAGGAGCTGAAACAGAGGGCGAGAAACAGAGAGGCTGAAACAGAGGGCGAGAAACAGAAGGGCTGAAACTGAGTGGCTGAAACAGAAGGGCTGAAACAGAGGGGCTGAAACAGAGGGCGAGAAACAGAGGGGCTGAATCAGAGGGGCTGAATCAGAGGAGCTGCAACAGAGGGGCTGAAACAGAGGGCGAGAAACAGAGGGGCTGAAACAGAGGGCGAGAAACAGAGGGCGAGAAACAGAGAGGTTGAAACAGAGGGGCTGAAACAGAGGGGCTGAAACAAAGCGTCTGATACAGAGGGTGAGAAACAGAGGGGCTGAAACAGAGGGCGAGAAACAGAGTCGCTGAAACATGGCGAGAAACAGAGGGGCTGAAACAGAGGGGCTGAAACAGACAGCGAGAAACAGAGGGGCTGAAACAGAGGGCGAGAAACAGAGGGGCTTAAACAGAGGGCAAGAAACAGAGGGGCTGAAACTGAGTGGCTGAAACAGAAGGGCTGAAACAGAGGGGCTGAAACAGAGGGCGAGAAACAGAGGGGCTGAATCAGAGGGGCTGAATCAGAGGAGCTGCAACAGAGGGGCTGAAACAGAGGGCGAGAAACAGAGGGGCAGAAACAGAGGGCGAGAAACAGAGGGCGAGAAACAGAGAGGTTGAAACAGAGGGGCTGAAACAGAGGGGCTGAAACAAAGCGTCTGATACAGAGGGTGAGAAACAGAGGGGCTGAAACAGAGGGCGAGAAACAGAGTCGCTGAAACATGGCGAGAAACAGAGGGGCTGAAACAGAGGGGCTGAAACAGAGGGGCTGAAACAGAGGGGCTGAAACAGAGGGGCTGAAACAGAGGGCAAGAAACAGAGGGGCTGAAACAGAGGGGCTGAAACAGAGGGCGAGAAACAGAGGGGCTGAAACAGAGGGCGAGAAACAGAGGGGCTGAAACAGAGGGCGAGAAACAGAGGGGCTGAAACAGAGGGGCTGAAACAGTGGGGCTGAAACAGAGGGGCTGAAACAGAGGGCGAGAAATAGAAGGGCTGAAACAGAGGGCGAGAAACAGAGGGGCTGAAACAGAGCGCGAGAAACAGAGGGGCTGAAACAGAGGGCGCGAAACAGAGGGGCTGAAACAGAGGGGCTGAAACAGAGGGGCTGAAACAGAGGGCAAGAAACTGAGGGGCTGAAACAGAGGGCGAGAATCAGAGGGGCTGAAACAGAGTGCGAGAAACAGAGGGGCTGAAACAGAGGGCGAGAAACAGAGGGGCTGAAACAGAGGGGCTGAAACAGAGGGCAAGAAACTGAGGGGCTGAAACAGAGGGCGAGAATCAGAGGGGCTGAAACAGAGTGCGAGAAACAGAGGGGCTGAAACAGAGGGCGAGAAACAGAGGGGCTGATACAGAGGGGCTGAAACAGAGGGGCTGAAACAGAGGGCAAGAAACAGAGGGACTGAAACAGAGGGGCTGAAACAGAGGGCGAGAAACAGAGGGGCTGAAACAGAGGGCGAGAAACAGAGGGGCTGAAACAGAGGGCGAGAAACAGAGGGGCTGAAACAGAGGGCGAGAAACAGAGGGGCTGAAACAGAGGGGCTGAAACAGTGGGGCTGAAACAGAGGGGCTGAAACAGAGGGCGAGAAATAGCGGGGCTGAAACAGAGGGCGAGAAACAGAGGGGCTGAAACAGAGCGCGAGAAACAGAGGGGCTGAAACAGAGGGGCTGAAACAGAGGGCGAAAAAAAGAAAGACTGAAACAGAGGGCGAGAAACAGAGGGGCTGAAACAGAGGGGCTGAAACAGATGGTGAGAAACAGAGGGGAATAAACAGAGGGCGAGAAACAGAGGGGCTGAAACAGAGGGGCTGAAACAGAGGGGCTGAATCAGAGGGGCTGATTCAGAGGGGCTGAAACAGAGGGGCTGAATCAGAGGGGCTGAAACAGAGGGCGAGAAACAGAGTGGCTGAAACATAGGGCGAGAAACAGACGGGCAGAAACAGAGGGCGAGAAACAGAGGGGCTGAAACAGAGGGGCTGAAACAGAGAGCGCGAAACAGGGGGACTGAAACAGAGGGCGAGAAACAGAGGGGCTGAAACAGAGGGCGAGAAACAGAGGGCGAGAAACAGAGGGGCTGAAACAGAGGGCGAGAACCAGAGGGGCTGAAACAGAGGGGCTGAAACAGAGGGGCTGAAACAGAGGGCGAGAAACAGAGGGGCTGAAACAGAGGGGCTGAAACAGAGGGGCTGAAACAGAGGGGCTGAAACAGAGGGGCTGAAACAGAGGGCAAGAAACAGAGGGGCTGAAACAGAGGGGCTGAAACAGAGGGCGAGAAACAGAGGGGCTGAAACAGAGGGCGAGAAACAGAGGGGCTGAAACAGAGGGCGAGACACAGAGGGGCTGAAACAGAGGGGCTGAAACAGTGGGGCTGAAACAGAGGGGCTGAAACAGAGGGCGAGAAATAGAAGGGCTGAAACAGAGGGCGAGAAACAGAGGGGCTGAAACAGAGGGGCTGAAACAGAGGGCGAAAAAAAGAAAGACTGAAACAGAGGGCGAGAAACAGAGGGGCTGAAACAGAGGGGCTGAAACAGATGGTGAGAAACAGAGGGGAATAAACAGAGGGCGAGAAACAGAGGGGCTGAAACAGATGGTGAGAAACAGAGGGGAATAAACAGAGGGCGAGAAACAGAGGGGCTGAAACAGAGGGGCTGAAACAGAGGGGCTGAATCAGAGGGGCTGATTCAGAGGGGCTGAAACAGAGGGGCTGAATCAGAGGGGCTGAAACAGAGGGCGAGAAACAGAGGGGCTGAAACAGAGGGCGAGAAACAGAGGGGCTGAAACAGAGGGCGAGACACAGAGGGGCTGAAACAGAGGGGCTGAAACAGTGGGGCTGAAACAGAGGGGCTGAAACAGAGGGCGAGAAATAGAAGGGCTGAAACAGAGGGCGAGAAACAGAGGGACTGAAACAGAGGGCGAGAAACAGAGGGGCTGAACCAGAGGGCGAGAAACAGAGGGCGAGAAACAGAGGGGCTGAAACAGAGGGCGAGAACCAGAGGGGCTGAAACAGAGGGGCTGAAACAGAGGGGCTGAAACGGAGGGCGAGAAACAGAAGGGCTGAAACAGAGGGGCTGAAACGGTGGAGCTGAAACAGAGGGGCTGAAACAGAGGGCGAGAAACAGAGGGGCTGAAACAGAGGGGCTGAAACAGAGGAGCTGAAACAGAGGGCGAGAAACAGAGAGGCTGAAACAGAGGGCGAGAAACAGAAGGGCTGAAACTGAGTGGCTGAAACAGAAGGGCTGAAACAGAGGGGCTGAAACAGAGGGCGAGAAACAGAGGGGCTGAATCAGAGGGGCTGAATCAGAGGAGCTGCAACAGAGGGGCTGAAACAGAGGGCGAGAAACAGAGGGGCTGAAACAGAGGGCGAGAAACAGAGGGCGAGAAACAGAGAGGTTGAAACAGAGGGGCTGAAACAGAGGGGCTGAAACAAAGCGTCTGATACAGAGGGTGAGAAACAGAGGGGCTGAAACAGAGGGCGAGAAACAGAGTCGCTGAAACATGGCGAGAAACAGAGGGGCTGAAACAGAGGGGCTGAAACAGACAGCGAGAAACAGAGGGGCTGAAACAGAGGGCGAGAAACAGAGGGGCTTAAACAGAGGGCAAGAAACAGAGGGGCTGAAACTGAGTGGCTGAAACAGAAGGGCTGAAACAGAGGGGCTGAAACAGAGGGCGAGAAACAGAGGGGCTGAATCAGAGGGGCTGAATCAGAGGAGCTGCAACAGAGGGGCTGAAACAGAGGGCGAGAAACAGAGGGGCAGAAACAGAGGGCGAGAAACAGAGGGCGAGAAACAGAGAGGTTGAAACAGAGGGGCTGAAACAGAGGGGCTGAAACAAAGCGTCTGATACAGAGGGTGAGAAACAGAGGGGCTGAAACAGAGGGCGAGAAACAGAGTCGCTGAAACATGGCGAGAAACAGAGGGGCTGAAACAGAGGGGCTGAAACAGAGGGGCTGAAACAGAGGGGCTGAAACAGAGGGGCTGAAACAGAGGGCAAGAAACAGAGGGGCTGAAACAGAGGGGCTGAAACAGAGGGCGAGAAACAGAGGGGCTGAAACAGAGGGCGAGAAACAGAGGGGCTGAAACAGAGGGCGAGAAACAGAGGGGCTGAAACAGAGGGGCTGAAACAGTGGGGCTGAAACAGAGGGGCTGAAACAGAGGGCGAGAAATAGAAGGGCTGAAACAGAGGGCGAGAAACAGAGGGGCTGAAACAGAGCGCGAGAAACAGAGGGGCTGAAACAGAGGGCGCGAAACAGAGGGGCTGAAACAGAGGGGCTGAAACAGAGGGGCTGAAACAGAGGGCAAGAAACTGAGGGGCTGAAACAGAGGGCGAGAATCAGAGGGGCTGAAACAGAGTGCGAGAAACAGAGGGGCTGAAACAGAGGGCGAGAAACAGAGGGGCTGAAACAGAGGGGCTGAAACAGAGGGCAAGAAACTGAGGGGCTGAAACAGAGGGCGAGAATCAGAGGGGCTGAAACAGAGTGCGAGAAACAGAGGGGCTGAAACAGAGGGCGAGAAACAGAGGGGCTGATACAGAGGGGCTGAAACAGAGGGGCTGAAACAGAGGGCAAGAAACAGAGGGACTGAAACAGAGGGGCTGAAACAGAGGGCGAGAAACAGAGGGGCTGAAACAGAGGGCGAGAAACAGAGGGGCTGAAACAGAGGGCGAGAAACAGAGGGGCTGAAACAGAGGGCGAGAAACAGAGGGGCTGAAACAGAGGGGCTGAAACAGTGGGGCTGAAACAGAGGGGCTGAAACAGAGGGCGAGAAATAGCGGGGCTGAAACAGAGGGCGAGAAACAGAGGGGCTGAAACAGAGCGCGAGAAACAGAGGGGCTGAAACAGAGGGGCTGAAACAGAGGGCGAAAAAAAGAAAGACTGAAACAGAGGGCGAGAAACAGAGGGGCTGAAACAGAGGGGCTGAAACAGATGGTGAGAAACAGAGGGGAATAAACAGAGGGCGAGAAACAGAGGGGCTGAAACAGAGGGGCTGAAACAGAGGGGCTGAATCAGAGGGGCTGATTCAGAGGGGCTGAAACAGAGGGGCTGAATCAGAGGGGCTGAAACAGAGGGCGAGAAACAGAGTGGCTGAAACATAGGGCGAGAAACAGACGGGCAGAAACAGAGGGCGAGAAACAGAGGGGCTGAAACAGAGGGGCTGAAACAGAGAGCGCGAAACAGGGGGACTGAAACAGAGGGCGAGAAACAGAGGGGCTGAAACAGAGGGCGAGAAACAGAGGGCGAGAAACAGAGGGGCTGAAACAGAGGGCGAGAACCAGAGGGGCTGAAACAGAGGGGCTGAAACAGAGGGGCTGAAACAGAGGGCGAGAAACAGAGGGGCTGAAACAGAGGGGCTGAAACAGAGGGGCTGAAACAGAGGGGCTGAAACAGAGGGGCTGAAACAGAGGGCAAGAAACAGAGGGGCTGAAACAGAGGGGCTGAAACAGAGGGCGAGAAACAGAGGGGCTGAAACAGAGGGCGAGAAACAGAGGGGCTGAAACAGAGGGCGAGACACAGAGGGGCTGAAACAGAGGGGCTGAAACAGTGGGGCTGAAACAGAGGGGCTGAAACAGAGGGCGAGAAATAGAAGGGCTGAAACAGAGGGCGAGAAACAGAGGGGCTGAAACAGAGGGGCTGAAACAGAGGGCGAAAAAAAGAAAGACTGAAACAGAGGGCGAGAAACAGAGGGGCTGAAACAGAGGGGCTGAAACAGATGGTGAGAAACAGAGGGGAATAAACAGAGGGCGAGAAACAGAGGGGCTGAAACAGAGGGGCTGAAACAGAGGGGCTGAATCAGAGGGGCTGATTCAGAGGGGCTGAAACAGAGGGGCTGAATCAGAGGGGCTGAAACAGAGGGCGAGAAACAGAGGGGCTGAAACAGAGGGCGAGAAACAGAGGGGCTGAAACAGAGGGCGAGACACAGAGGGGCTGAAACAGAGGGGCTGAAACAGTGGGGCTGAAACAGAGGGGCTGAAACAGAGGGCGAGAAATAGAAGGGCTGAAACAGAGGGCGAGAAACAGAGGGACTGAAACAGAGGGCGAGAAACAGAGGGGCTGAACCAGAGGGCGAGAAACAGAGGGCGAGAAACAGAGGGGCTGAAACAGAGGGCGAGAACCAGAGGGGCTGAAACAGAGGGGCTGAAACAGAGGGGCTGAAACGGAGGGCGAGAAACAGAAGGGCTGAAACAGAGGGGCTGAAACGGTGGAGCTGAAACAGAGGGGCTGAAACAGAGGGCGAGAAACAGAGGGGCTGAAACAGAGGGGCTGAAACAGAGGAGCTGAAACAGAGGGCGAGAAACAGAGAGGCTGAAACAGAGGGCGAGAAACAGAAGGGCTGAAACTGAGTGGCTGAAACAGAAGGGCTGAAACAGAGGGGCTGAAACAGAGGGCGAGAAACAGAGGGGCTGAATCAGAGGGGCTGAATCAGAGGAGCTGCAACAGAGGGGCTGAAACAGAGGGCGAGAAACAGAGGGGCTGAAACAGAGGGCGAGAAACAGAGGGCGAGAAACAGAGAGGTTGAAACAGAGGGGCTGAAACAGAGGGGCTGAAACAAAGCGTCTGATACAGAGGGTGAGAAACAGAGGGGCTGAAACAGAGGGCGAGAAACAGAGTCGCTGAAACATGGCGAGAAACAGAGGGGCTGAAACAGAGGGGCTGAAACAGACAGCGAGAAACAGAGGGGCTGAAACAGAGGGCGAGAAACAGAGGGGCTTAAACAGAGGGCAAGAAACAGAGGGGCTGAAACTGAGTGGCTGAAACAGAAGGGCTGAAACAGAGGGGCTGAAACAGAGGGCGAGAAACAGAGGGGCTGAATCAGAGGGGCTGAATCAGAGGAGCTGCAACAGAGGGGCTGAAACAGAGGGCGAGAAACAGAGGGGCAGAAACAGAGGGCGAGAAACAGAGGGCGAGAAACAGAGAGGTTGAAACAGAGGGGCTGAAACAGAGGGGCTGAAACAAAGCGTCTGATACAGAGGGTGAGAAACAGAGGGGCTGAAACAGAGGGCGAGAAACAGAGTCGCTGAAACATGGCGAGAAACAGAGGGGCTGAAACAGAGGGGCTCAAACAGAGGGGCTGAAACAGAGGGGCTGAAACAGAGGGGCTGAAACAGAGGGCAAGAAACAGAGGGGCTGAAACAGAGAGGCTGAAACAGAGGGCGAGAAACAGAGGGGCTGAAACAGAGGGCGAGAAACAGAGGGGCTGAAACAGAGGGCGAGAAACAGAGGGGCTGAAACAGAGGGGCTGAAACAGTGGGGCTGAAACAGAGGGGCTGAAACAGAGGGCGAGAAATAGAAGGGCTGAAACAGAGGGCGAGAAACAGAGGGGCTGAAACAGAGCGCGAGAAACAGAGGGGCTGAAACAGAGGGCGCGAAACAGAGGGGCTGAAACAGAGGGGCTGAAACAGAGGGGCTGAAACAGAGGGCAAGAAACTGAGGGGCTGAAACAGAGGGCGAGAATCAGAGGGGCTGAAACAGAGTGCGAGAAACAGAGGGGCTGAAACAGAGGGCGAGAAACAGAGGGGCTGAAACAGAGGGGCTGAAACAGAGGGCAAGAAACTGAGGGGCTGAAACAGAGGGCGAGAATCAGAGGGGCTGAAACAGAGTGCGAGAAACAGAGGGGCTGAAACAGAGGGCGAGAAACAGAGGGGCTGATACAGAGGGGCTGAAACAGAGGGGCTGAAACAGAGGGCAAGAAACAGAGGGACTGAAACAGAGGGGCTGAAACAGAGGGCGAGAAACAGAGGGGCTGAAACAGAGGGCGAGAAACAGAGGGGCTGAAACAGAGGGCGAGAAACAGAGGGGCTGAAACAGAGGGCGAGAAACAGAGGGGCTGAAACAGAGGGGCTGAAACAGTGGGGCTGAAACAGAGGGGCTGAAACAGAGGGCGAGAAATAGCGGGGCTGAAACAGAGGGCGAGAAACAGAGGGGCTGAAACAGAGCGCGAGAAACAGAGGGGCTGAAACAGAGGGGCTGAAACAGAGGGCGAAAAAAAGAAAGACTGAAACAGAGGGCGAGAAACAGAGGGGCTGAAAAAGAGGGGCTGAAACAGATGGTGAGAAACAGAGGGGAATAAACAGAGGGCGAGAAACAGAGGGGCTGAAACAGAGGGGCTGAAACAGAGGGGCTGAATCAGAGGGGCTGATTCAGAGGGGCTGAAACAGAGGGGCTGAATCAGAGGGGCTGAAACAGAGGGCGAGAAACAGAGTGGCTGAAACATAGGGCGAGAAACAGACGGGCAGAAACAGAGGGCGAGAAACAGAGGGGCTGAAACAGAGGGGCTGAAACAGAGAGCGCGAAACAGGGGGACTGAAACAGAGGGCGAGAAACAGAGGGGCTGAAACAGAGGGCGAGAAACAGAGGGCGAGAAACAGAGGGGCTGAAACAGAGGGCGAGAACCAGAGGGGCTGAAACAGAGGGGCTGAAACAGAGGGGCTGAAACAGAGGGCGAGAAACAGAGGGGCTGAAACAGAGGGGCTGAAACAGAGGGGCTGAAACAGAGGGGCTGAAACAGAGGGGCTGAAACAGAGGGCAAGAAACAGAGGGGCTGAAACAGAGGGGCTGAAACAGAGGGCGAGAAACAGAGGGGCTGAAACAGAGGGCGAGAAACAGAGGGGCTGAAACAGAGGGCGAGACACAGAGGGGCTGAAACAGAGGGGCTGAAACAGTGGGGCTGAAACAGAGGGGCTGAAACAGAGGGCGAGAAATAGAAGGGCTGAAACAGAGGGCGAGAAACAGAGGGGCTGAAACAGAGTGCGAGAAACAGAGGGGCTGAAACAGAGGGGCTGAAACAGAGGGCGAAAAAAAGAAAGACTGAAACAGAGGGCGAGAAACAGAGGGGCTGAAACAGAGGGGCTGAAACAGATGGTGAGAAACAGAGGGGAATAAACAGAGGGCGAGAAACAGAGGGGCTGAAACAGAGGGGCTGAAACAGAGGGGCTGAATCAGAGGGGCTGATTCAGAGGGGCTGAAACAGAGGGGCTGAATCAGAGGGGCTGAAACAGAGGGCGAGAAACAGAGTGGCTGAAACATAGGGCGAGAAACAGACGGGCAGAAACAGAGGGCGAGAAACAGAGGGGCTGAAACAGAGGGGCTGAAACAGAGAGCGCGAAACAGAGGGACTGAAACAGAGGGCGAGAAACAGAGGGGCTGAAACAGAGGGCGAGAAACAGAGGGCGAGAAACAGAGGGGCTGAAACAGAGGGCGAGAACCAGAGGGGCTGAAACAGAGGGGCTGAAACAGAGGGGCTGAAACGGAGGGCGAGAAACAGAGGGGCTGAAAGAGAGGGGCTGAAACAGTGGAGCTGAAACAGAGGGGCTGAAACAGAGGGCGAGAAACAGAGGGGCTGAAACAGAGGGGCTGAAACAGAGGGGCTGAAACAGAGGGGCTGAAACAGAGGGGCTGAAACAGAGGGGCTGAAACAGAGGGCAAGAAACAGAGGGGCTGAAACAGAGGGGCTGAAACAGAGGGCGAGAAACAGAGGGGCTGAAACAGAGGGCGAGAAACAGAGGGGCTGAAACAGAGGGCGAGACACAGAGGGGCTGAAACAGAGGGGCTGAAACAGTGGGGCTGAAACAGAGGGGCTGAAACAGAGGGCGAGAAATAGAAGGGCTGAAACAGAGGGCGAGAAACAGAGGGACTGAAACAGAGGGCGAGAAACAGAGGGGCTGAACCAGAGGGCGAGAAACAGAGGGCGAGAAACAGAGGGGCTGAAACAGAGGGCGAGAACCAGAGGGGCTGAAACAGAGGGGCTGAAACAGAGGGGCTGAAACGGAGGGCGAGAAACAGAAGGGCTGAAACAGAGGGGCTGAAACGGTGGAGCTGAAACAGAGGGGCTGAAACAGAGGGCGAGAAACAGAGGGGCTGAAACAGAGGGGCTGAAACAGAGGAGCTGAAACAGAGGGCGAGAAACAGAGAGGCTGAAACAGAGGGCGAGAAACAGAAGGGCTGAAACTGAGTGGCTGAAACAGAAGGGCTGAAACAGAGGGGCTGAAACAGAGGGCGAGAAACAGAGGGGCTGAATCAGAGGGGCTGAATCAGAGGAGCTGCAACAGAGGGGCTGAAACAGAGGGCGAGAAACAGAGGGGCTGAAACAGAGGGCGCGAAACAGAGGGCGAGAAACAGAGAGGTTGAAACAGAGGGGCTGAAACAGAGGGGCTGAAACAAAGCGTCTGATACAGAGGGTGAGAAACAGAGGGGCTGAAACAGAGGGCGAGAAACAGAGTCGCTGAAACATGGCGAGAAACAGAGGGGCTGAAACAGAGGGGCTGAAACAGAGGGGCTGAAACAGAGGGGCTGAAACAGAGGGGCTGAAACAGAGGGCAAGAAACAGAGGGGCTGAAACAGAGGGGCTGAAACAGAGGGCGAGAAACAGAGGGGCTGAAACAGAGGGCGAGAAACAGAGGGGCTGAAACAGAGGGCGAGAAACAGAGGGGCTGAAACAGAGGGGCTGAAACAGTGGGGCTGAAACAGAGGGGCTGAAACAGAGGGCGAGAAATAGAAGGGCTGAAACAGAGGGCGAGAAACAGAGGGGCTGAAACAGAGCGCGAGAAACAGAGGGGCTGAAACAGAGGGCGCGAAACAGAGGGGCTGAAACAGAGGGGCTGAAACAGAGGGGCTGAAACAGAGGGCAAGAAACTGAGGGGCTGAAACAGAGGGCGAGAATCAGAGGGGCTGAAACAGAGTGCGAGAAACAGAGGGGCTGAAACAGAGGGCGAGAAACAGAGGGGCTGAAACAGAGGGGCTGATACAGAGGGCAAGAAACTGAGGGGCTGAAACAGAGGGCGAGAATCAGAGGGGCTGAAACAGAGTGCGAGAAACAGAGGGGCTGAAACAGAGGGCGAGAAACAGAGGGGCTGATACAGAGGGGCTGAAACAGAGGGGCTGAAACAGAGGGCAAGAAACAGAGGGGCTGAAACAGAGGGGCTGAAACAGAGGGCGAGAAACAGAGGGGCTGAAACAGAGGGCGAGAAACAGAGGGGCTGAAACAGAGGGCGAGAAACAGAGGGGCTGAAACAGAGGGCGAGAAACAGAGGGGCTGAAACAGAGGGGCTGAAACAGTGGGGCTGAAACAGAGGGGCTGAAACAGAGGGCGAGAAATAGCGGGGCTGAAACAGAGGGCGAGAAACAGAGGGGCTGAAACAGAGCGCGAGAAACAGAGGGGCTGAAACAGAGGGGCTGAAACAGAGGGCGAGAAACAGAGGGGCTGAAACAGAGGGCGAGAAACAGAGGGGCTGAAACAGAGGGCGAGAAACAGAGGGGCTGAAACAGAGGGCGAGAAACAGAGGGGCTGAAACAGAGGGGCTGAAACAGTGGGGCTGAAACAGAGGGGCTGAAACAGAGGGCGAGAAATAGCGGGGCTGAAACAGAGGGCGAGAAACAGAGGGGCTGAAACAGAGCGCGAGAAACAGAGGGGCTGAAACAGAGGGGCTGAAACAGAGGGCGAAAAAAAGAAAGACTGAAACAGAGGGCGAGAAACAGAGGGGCTGAAACAGAGGGGCTGAAACAGATGGTGAGAAACAGAGGGGAATAAACAGAGGGCGAGAAACAGAGGGGCTGAAACAGAGGGGCTGAAACAGAGGGGCTGAATCAGAGGGGCTGATTCAGAGGGGCTGAAACAGAGGGGCTGAATCAGAGGGGCTGAAACAGAGGGCGAGAAACAGAGTGGCTGAAACATAGGGCGAGAAACAGACGGGCAGAAACAGAGGGCGAGAAACAGAGGGGCTGAAACAGAGGGGCTGAAACAGAGAGCGCGAAACAGGGGGACTGAAACAGAGGGCGAGAAACAGAGGGGCTGAAACAGAGGGCGAGAAACAGAGGGCGAGAAACAGAGGGGCTGAAACAGAGGGCGAGAACCAGAGGGGCTGAAACAGAGGGGCTGAAACAGAGGGGCTGAAACAGAGGGCGAGAAACAGAGGGGCTGAAACAGAGGGGCTGAAACAGAGGGGCTGAAACAGAGGGGCTGAAACAGAGGGGCTGAAACAGAGGGCAAGAAACAGAGGGGCTGAAACAGAGGGGCTGAAACAGAGGGCGAGAAACAGAGGGGCTGAAACAGAGGGCGAGAAACAGAGGGGCTGAAACAGAGGGCGAGACACAGAGGGGCTGAAACAGAGGGGCTGAAACAGTGGGGCTGAAACAGAGGGGCTGAAACAGAGGGCGAGAAATAGAAGGGCTGAAACAGAGGGCGAGAAACAGAGGGGCTGAAACAGAGTGCGAGAAACAGAGGGGCTGAAACAGAGGGGCTGAAACAGAGGGCGAAAAAAAGAAAGACTGAAACAGAGGGCGAGAAACAGAGGGGCTGAAACAGAGGGGCTGAAACAGATGGTGAGAAACAGAGGGGAATAAACAGAGGGCGAGAAACAGAGGGGCTGAAACAGAGGGGCTGAAACAGAGGGGCTGAATCAGAGGGGCTGATTCAGAGGGGCTGAAACAGAGGGGCTGAATCAGAGGGGCTGAAACAGAGGGCGAGAAACAGAGTGGCTGAAACATAGGGCGAGAAACAGACGGGCAGAAACAGAGGGCGAGAAACAGAGGGGCTGAAACAGAGGGGCTGAAACAGAGAGCGCGAAACAGAGGGACTGAAACAGAGGGCGAGAAACAGAGGGGCTGAAACAGAGGGCGAGAAACAGAGGGCGAGAAACAGAGGGGCTGAAACAGAGGGCGAGAACCAGAGGGGCTGAAACAGAGGGGCTGAAACAGAGGGGCTGAAACGGAGGGCGAGAAACAGAGGGGCTGAAAGAGAGGGGCTGAAACAGTGGAGCTGAAACAGAGGGGCTGAAACAGAGGGCGAGAAACAGAGGGGCTGAAACAGAGGGGCTGAAACAGAGGGGCTGAAACAGAGGGGCTGAAACAGAGGGGCTGAAACAGAGGGCAAGAAACAGAGGGGCTGAAACAGAGGGGCTGAAACAGAGGGCGAGAAACAGAGGGGCTGAAACAGAGGGCGAGAAACAGAGGGGCTGAAACAGAGGGCGAGACACAGAGGGGCTGAAACAGAGGGGCTGAAACAGTGGGGCTGAAACAGAGGGGCTGAAACAGAGGGCGAGAAATAGAAGGGCTGAAACAGAGGGCGAGAAACAGAGGGACTGAAACAGAGGGCGAGAAACAGAGGGGCTGAACCAGAGGGCGAGAAACAGAGGGCGAGAAACAGAGGGGCTGAAACAGAGGGCGAGAACCAGAGGGGCTGAAACAGAGGGGCTGAAACAGAGGGGCTGAAACGGAGGGCGAGAAACAGAAGGGCTGAAACAGAGGGGCTGAAACGGTGGAGCTGAAACAGAGGGGCTGAAACAGAGGGCGAGAAACAGAGGGGCTGAAACAGAGGGGCTGAAACAGAGGAGCTGAAACAGAGGGCGAGAAACAGAGAGGCTGAAACAGAGGGCGAGAAACAGAAGGGCTGAAACTGAGTGGCTGAAACAGAAGGGCTGAAACAGAGGGGCTGAAACAGAGGGCGAGAAACAGAGGGGCTGAATCAGAGGGGCTGAATCAGAGGAGCTGCAACAGAGGGGCTGAAACAGAGGGCGAGAAACAGAGGGGCTGAAACAGAGGGCGCGAAACAGAGGGCGAGAAACAGAGAGGTTGAAACAGAGGGGCTGAAACAGAGGGGCTGAAACAAAGCGTCTGATACAGAGGGTGAGAAACAGAGGGGCTGAAACAGAGGGCGAGAAACAGAGTCGCTGAAACATGGCGAGAAACAGAGGGGCTGAAACAGAGGGGCTGAAACAGAGGGGCTGAAACAGAGGGGCTGAAACAGAGGGGCTGAAACAGAGGGCAAGAAACAGAGGGGCTGAAACAGAGGGGCTGAAACAGAGGGCGAGAAACAGAGGGGCTGAAACAGAGGGCGAGAAACAGAGGGGCTGAAACAGAGGGCGAGAAACAGAGGGGCTGAAACAGAGGGGCTGAAACAGTGGGGCTGAAACAGAGGGGCTGAAACAGAGGGCGAGAAATAGAAGGGCTGAAACAGAGGGCGAGAAACAGAGGGGCTGAAACAGAGGGGCTGAAACAGAGGGGCTGAAACAGAGGGCGCGAAACAGAGGGGCTGAAACAGAGGGGCTGAAACAGAGGGGCTGAAACAGAGGGCAAGAAACTGAGGGGCTGAAACAGAGGGCGAGAATCAGAGGGGCTGAAACAGAGTGCGAGAAACAGAGGGGCTGAAACAGAGGGCGAGAAACAGAGGGGCTGAAACAGAGGGGCTGATACAGAGGGCAAGAAACTGAGGGGCTGAAACAGAGGGCGAGAATCAGAGGGGCTGAAACAGAGTGCGAGAAACAGAGGGGCTGAAACAGAGGGCGAGAAACAGAGGGGCTGATACAGAGGGGCTGAAACAGAGGGGCTGAAACAGAGGGCAAGAAACAGAGGGGCTGAAACAGAGGGGCTGAAACAGAGGGCGAGAAACAGAGGGGCTGAAACAGAGGGCGAGAAACAGAGGGGCTGAAACAGAGGGCGAGAAACAGAGGGGCTGAAACAGAGGGCGAGAAACAGAGGGGCTGAAACAGAGGGGCTGAAACAGTGGGGCTGAAACAGAGGGGCTGAAACAGAGGGCGAGAAATAGCGGGGCTGAAACAGAGGGCGAGAAACAGAGGGGCTGAAACAGAGCGCGAGAAACAGAGGGGCTGAAACAGAGGGGCTGAAACAGAGGGCGAAAAAAAGAAAGACTGAAACAGAGGGCGAGAAACAGAGGGGCTGAAACAGAGGGGCTGAAACAGATGGTGAGAAACAGAGGGGAATAAACAGAGGGCGAGAAACAGAGGGGCTGAAACAGAGGGGCTGAAACAGAGGGGCTGAATCAGAGGGGCTGATTCAGAGGGGCTGAAACAGAGGGGCTGAATCAGAGGGGCTGAAACAGAGGGCGAGAAACAGAGTGGCTGAAACATAGGGCGAGAAACAGACGGGCAGAAACAGAGGGCGAGAAACAGAGGGGCTGAAACAGAGGGGCTGAAACAGAGAGCGCGAAACAGAGGGACTGAAACAGAGGGCGAGAAACAGAGGGGCTGAAACAGAGGGCGAGAAACAGAGGGCGAGAAACAGAGGGGCTGAAACAGAGGGCGAGAACCAGAGGGGCTGAAACAGAGGGGCTGAAACAGAGGGGCTGAAACGGAGGGCGAGAAACAGAGGGGCTGAAAGAGAGGGGCTGAAACAGTGGAGCTGAAACAGAGGGGCTGAAACAGAGGGCGAGAAACAGAGGGGCTGAAACAGAGGGGCTGAAACAGAGGAGCTGAAACAGAGGGCGAGAAACAGAGAGGCTGAAACAGAGGGCGAGAAACAGAGGGGCTGAAACAGAGGGCGAGAAACAGAGGGGCTGAAACAGAGGGGCTGAAACAGAGGGGCTGAAACAGAGGGCGAGAAACAGAGGGGCTGAAACAGAGGGGCTGAAACAGAGGGCGAGAAACAGAGGGGCTGAAACAGAGGGCGAGAAACAGAGTGGCTGAAACAGAGGGGCTGAAACAGTGGGGCTGAAACAGAGGGGCTGAAACAGAGGGCGAGAAATAGAGGGGCTGAAACAGAGGGCGAGAAACAGAGGGGCTGAAACAGAGGGCGAGAAACAGAGGGGCTGAAACAGACGGGCTGAAACAGTGGGGCTGAAACAGAGGGGCTGAAACAGAGGGCGAGAAATAGAGGGGCTGAAACAGAGGGCGAGAAACAGAGGGGCTGAAACAGAGCGCGAGAAACAGAGGGGCTGAAACAGAGGGCGCGAAACAGAGGGGCTGAAACAGAGGGGCTGAAACAGAGGGGCTGAAACAGAGGGCAAGAAACTGAGGGGCTGAAACAGAGGGCGAGAATCAGAGGGGCTGAAACAGAGTGCGAGAAACAGAGGGGCTGAATCAGAGGGGCTGAAACAGAGGGCGAGAAACAGAAAGACTGAAACAGAGGGCGAGAAACAGAGGGCTGAAACAGAGGGGCTGAAACAGATGGTGAGAAACAGAGGGGATTAAACAGAGGGCGAGAAACAGAGTGGCTGAAACAGAGGGCGAGAAACAGACGGGCAGAAACAGAGGGCGAGAAACAGAGGGGCTGAAACAGAGGGGCTGAAACAGAGAGCGCGAAACAGAGGGACTGAAACAGAGGGCGAGAAACAGAGGGGCTGAAACAGACGGCGAGAAACAGAGGGGCTGAAACAGAGGGCGAGAAACAGAGGGGCTGAAACAGAGGGCAAGAAACAGAGGGGCTGAAACTTAGTGGCTGAAACAGAAGGGCTGAAACAGAGGGGCTGAAACAGAGGGCGAGAAACAGAGGGGCTGAATCAGAGGGGCTGAATCAGAGGAGCTGCAACAGAGGGGCTGAAACAGAGGGCGAGAAACAGAGGGGCTGAAACAGAGAGCGAGAAACAGAGGGCGAGAAACAGAGAGGCTGAAACAGAGGGGCTGAAACAGAGGGGCTGAAACAAAGCGGCTGATACAGAGGGTGAGAAACAGAGGGGCTGAAACAGAGGGCGAGAAACAGAGTCGCTGAAACATGGCGAGAAACAGAGGCGCTGAAACAGAGGGGCTGAAACAGAGGGGCTGAAACAGAGGGGCTGAAACAGAGGGCAAGAAACAGAGGGGCTGAAACAGAGGGGCTGAAACAGAGGGCGAGAAACAGAGGGGCTGAAACAGAGGGCGAGAAACAGAGGGGCTGAAACAGAGGGCGAGAAACAGAGGGGCTGAAACAGAGGGGCTGAAACAGTGGGGCTGAAACAGAGGGGCTGAAACAGAGGGCGAGAAATAGAAGGGCTGAAACAGAGGGCGAGAAACAGAGGGGCTGAAACAGAGCGCGAGAAACAGAGGGGCTGAAACAGAGGGCGCGAAACAGAGGGGCTGAAACAGAGGGGCTGAAACAGAGGGGCTGAAACAGAGGGCAAGAAAGTGAGGGGCTGAAACAGAGGGCGAGAATCAGAGGGGCTGAAACAGAGTGCGAGAAACAGAGGGGCTGAAACAGAGGGCGAGAAACAGAGGGGCTGAAACAGAGGGCGGGAAACAGAGGGGCTGAAACAGAGGGCGAGAAACAGAGGGGCTGAAACAGAGGGCGAGAAACAGAGGGGCTGAAACAGAGGGGCTGAAACAGTGGGGCTGAAACAGAGGGGCTGAAACACAGGGCGAGAAATCGAGGGGCTGAAACAGAGGGCGAGAAACAGAGGGGCTGAAACAGAGCGCGAGAAACAGAGAGGCTGAAAGAGAGGGCGCGAAACAGAGGGGCTGAAACAGAGGGGCTGAAACAGAGGGCAAGAAACTGAGGGGCTGAAACAGAGGGCGAGATTCAGAGGGGCTGAAACAGAGTGCGAGAAACAGAGGGGCTGAATCAGAGGGGCTGAAACAGAGGGCGAGAAACAGAAAGACTGAAACAGAGGGCGAGAAACAGAGGGGCTGAAACAGAGGGGCTGAAACAGATGGTGAGAAACAGAGGGGATTAAACAGAGGGCGAGAAACAGAGGGGCTGAAACAGAGGGGCTGAAACAGAGGGGCTGAATCAGAGGGACTGATTCAGAGGGGCTGAAACAGAGGGGCTGAATCAGAGGGGCTGAAACAGAGGGCAAGAAACAGAGTGGCTGAAACAGAGGGCGAGAAACAGACGGGCAGAAACAGAGGGCGAGAAACAGAGGGGCTGAAACAGAGGGGCTGAAACAGAGAGCGCGAAACAGAGGGACTGAAACAGTGGGCGAGAAACAGAGGGGCTGAAACAGAGGGCAAGAAACAGAGGGGCTGAAACTGAGTGGCTGAAACAGAAGGGCTGAAACAGAGGGGCTGAAACAGAGGGCGAGAAACAGAGGGGCTGAATCAGAGGGGCTGAATCAGAGGAGCTGTCTCAGTGGGGCTGAAACAGAGGGCGAGAAACAGAGGGGCTGAAACAGAGGGCGAGAAACAAAGGGCGAGAAACAGAGAGGCTGAAACAGAGGGGCTGAAACAGAGGGGCTGAAACAAAGCGGCTGATACAGAGGGTGAGAAACAGAGGGGCTGAAACAGAGGGCGAGAAACAGAGTCGCTGAAACATGGCGAGAAACAGAGGGGCTGAAACAGAGGGGCTGAAACAGAGGGGCTGAAACAGAGGGGCTGAAACAGAGGGGCTGAAACAGAGGGCAAGAAACAGAGGGGCTGAAACAGAGGGCGAGAAACAGAGGGGCTGAAACAGAGGGGCTGAAACAGAGGGGCTGAAACAGAGGGCAAGAAACAGAGGGGCTGAAACAGAGGGCGAGAAACAGAGGGGCTGAAACAGAGGGCGAGAAACAGAGGGGCTGAAACAGAGGGCGAGAAACAGAGGGGCTGAAACAGAGGGGCTGAAACAGAGGGGCTGAAACAGAGGGCGAGAAACAGGGAGGCTGAAACAGAGGGCGAGAAACAGAGGAGCTGAAACAGAGGGGCTGAAACAGAGGGGCTGAATCAGAGGGGCTGATTCAGAGGGGCTGAAACAGAGAGCGCGAAACAGAGGGGCTGAAACAGAGGGCGAGAAACAGAGGGGCTGAAACAGAGGGCGAGAAACAGAGGGCGAGAAACAGAGAGGCTGAAACAGAGGGGCTGAAACAGAGGGGCTGAAACAAAGCGGCTGAAACATGGCGAGAAACAGAGAGGCTGAAACAGAGGGGCTGAAACAGAGGGGCTGAAACAGAGGGCAAGAAACAGAGGGGCTGAAACAGAGGGCGAGAAACAGAGGGGCTGAAACAGAGGGCGAGAAACAGAGGGGCTGAAACAGTGGGGCTGAAACAGAGGGGCTGAAACAGAGGGCGAGAAACAGAGAGGCTGAAACAGAGGGCGAGAAACAGAGTGGCTGAAACAGAGGGCAAGAAACAGAGGGGCTGAAACAGAGGGCGAGAAACAGAGGGGCTGAAACAGAGGGCGAGAAACAGAGGGGCGGAAACAGAGGGCGAGAAACGGAGGGGCTGATACAGAGGGGCTGAAACAGAGGGGCTGAAACAGAGGGCGAGAAACACAGGGGCTGAAACAGAGGGCGAGAAACAGAGGGGCTGAAACAGAGGGCGAGAAACAGAGGGCGAGAAACAGAGGGGCTGAAACAGAGGGCGAGAAACAGAGGGGCTGAAACAGAGGGGCTGAAACAGAGGGGCTGAAACAGAGGGCGAGAAACAGAGGGGCTGAATCAGAGGGGCTGAAACAGAGGAGCTGAAACAGAGGGGATGAAACAGAGGGCGAGAAACAGCGGGGCTGAAACAGAGGGGCTGAAACAGAGGAGCTGAAACAGAGGGCAAGAAACAGAGGGGCTGAAACAGAGGGCGAGAAACAAAGGGGCTGAAACAGAGGGCGAGAAACAGAGGGGCTGAAACAGAGGGCGAGAAACAGAGGGGCTGAAACAGAGGGGTTGAAACAGAGGGCGAGAAACAGAGAGGCTGAAACAGAGGGGCTGAAACAGAGGGGCTGAAACAGAGGGGCTGAAACAGAGGGGCTGAACCAGAAGGGCTGAAACAGAGGGGGAGAAACAGAGGGTCTGAAACAGAGGGGCTGAATCAGAGGGACTGATTCAGAGGGGCTGAAACAGAGGGGCTGAATCAGAGGGGCTGAAACAGAGGGCAAGAAACAGAGTGGCTGAAACAGAGGGCGAGAAACAGACGGGCAGAAACAGAGGGCGAGAAACAGAGGGGCTGAAACAGAGGGGCTGAAACAGAGAGCGCGAAACAGAGGGACTGAAACAGTGGGCGAGAAACAGAGGGGCTGAAACAGAGGGCAAGAAACAGAGGGGCTGAAACTGAGTGGCTGAAACAGAAGGGCTGAAACAGAGGGGCTGAAACAGAGGGCGAGAAACAGAGGGGCTGAATCAGAGGGGCTGAATCAGAGGAGCTGTCTCAGTGGGGCTGAAACAGAGGGCGAGAAACAGAGGGGCTGAAACAGAGGGCGAGAAACAAAGGGCGAGAAACAGAGAGGCTGAAACAGAGGGGCTGAAACAGAGGGGCTGAAACAAAGCGGCTGATACAGAGGGTGAGAAACAGAGGGGCTGAAACAGAGGGCGAGAAACAGAGTCGCTGAAACATGGCGAGAAACAGAGGGGCTGAAACAGAGGGGCTGAAACAGAGGGGCTGAAACAGAGGGGCTGAAACAGAGGGGCTGAAACAGAGGGCAAGAAACAGAGGGGCTGAAACAGAGGGCGAGAAACAGAGGGGCTGAAACAGAGGGCGAGAAACAGAGGGGCTGAAACAGAGGGCGAGAAACAGAGGGGCTGAAACAGAGGGGCTGAAACAGAGGGGCTGAAACAGAGGGCGAGAAACAGGGAGGCTGAAACAGAGGGCGAGAAACAGAGGAGCTGAAACAGAGGGGCTGAAACAGAGGGGCTGAATCAGAGGGGCTGATTCAGAGGGGCTGAAACAGAGAGCGCGAAACAGAGGGGCTGAAACAGAGGGCGAGAAACAGAGGGGCTGAAACAGAGGGCGAGAAACAGAGGGCGAGAAACAGAGAGGCTGAAACAGAGAGGCTGAAACAGAGGGGCTGAAACAAAGCGGCTGAAACATGGCGAGAAACAGAGAGGCTGAAACAGAGGGGCTGAAACAGAGGGGCTGAAACAGAGGGCAAGAAACAGAGGGGCTGAAACAGAGGGCGAGAAACAGAGGGGCTGAAACAGAGGGCGAGAAACAGAGGGGCTGAAACAGTGGGGCTGAAACAGAGGGGCTGAAACAGAGGGCGAGAAACAGAGAGGCTGAAACAGAGGGCGAGAAACAGAGTGGCTGAAACAGAGGGCAAGAAACAGAGGGGCTGAAACAGAGGGCGAGAAACAGAGGGGCTGAAACAGAGGGCGAGAAACAGAGGGGCGGAAACAGAGGGCGAGAAACGGAGGGGCTGATACAGAGGGGCTGAAACAGAGGGGCTGAAACAGAGGGCGAGAAACACAGGGGCTGAAACAGAGGGCGAGAAACAGAGGGGCTGAAACAGAGGGCGAGAAACAGAGGGGCTGAAACAGAGGGGCTGAAACAGAGGGGCTGAAACAGAGGGCGAGAAACAGAGGGGCTGAATCAGAGGGGCTGAAACAGAGGAGCTGAAACAGAGGGGATGAAACAGAGGGCGAGAAACAGCGGGGCTGAAACAGAGGGGCTGAAACAGAGGAGCTGAAACAGAGGGCAAGAAACAGAGGGGCTGAAACAGAGGGCGAGAAACAAAGGGGCTGAAACAGAGGGCGAGAAACAGAGGGGCTGAAACAGAGGGCGAGAAACAGAGGGGCTGAAACAGAGGGGCTGAAACAGAGGGCGAGAAACAGAGAGGCTGAAACAGAGGGGCTGAAACAGAGGGGCTGAAACAGAGGGGCTGAAACAGAGGGGCTGAACCAGAAGGGCTGAAACAGAGGGGGAGAAACAGAGGGTCTGAAACAGAGGGCCAGAAACAGAGGGCGAGAAACAGAGGGACTAAAACAGAGGGGCTGAAACAGAGGGGCTGAAACAGAGGGCGAGAAACAGAGCAGCTGAAACAGAGGGCGAGAAACAGAGTCGCTGAAACATGGCGAGAAACAGAGGGGCTGAAACAGAGGGGCTGAAACAGAGGGGCTGAAACAGAGGGCAAGAAACAGAGGGGCTGAAACAGAGGGCGAGAAACAAAGGGGCTGAAACAGAGGGCGAGAAACAGAGGGGCTGAAACAGAGGGCGAGAAACAGAGGGGCTGAAACAGAGGGGCTGAAACAGAGGGCGAGAAACAGAGGGGCTGAAACAGAGGGGCTGAAACAGAGGGCGAGAAACAGAGCGGCTGAAACAGAGGGCGAGAAACAGAGTCGCTGAAACATGGCGAGAAACAGAGGGGCTGAAACAGAGGGGCTGAAACAGAGGGGCTGAAACAGAGGGCAAGAAACAGAGGGGCTGAAACAGAGGGCGAGAAACAAAGGGGCTGAAACAGAGGGCGAGAAACAGAGGGGCTGAAACAGAGGGCGAGAAACAGAGGGGCTGAAACAGAGGGGCTGAAACAGAGGGCGAGAAACAGAGAGGCTGAAACAGAGGGGCTGAAACAGAGGGGCTGAAACAGAGGGGCTGAACCAGAAGGGCTGAAACAGAGGGGGAGAAACAGAGGGTCTGAAACAGAGGGCCAGAAACAGAGGGCGAGAAACAGAGGGACTAAAACAGAGGGGCTGAAACAGAGGGGCTGAAACAGAGGGCGAGAAACAGAGCGGCTGAAACAGAGGGCGAGAAACAGAGGGGCTGAAACAGAGTGCGAGAAACAGAGGGGCTGAAACAGAGGGCGAGAAACAGAAGGGCTGAAACAGAGGGCGAGAAACAGAGGGCGAGAAACAAAGGGGCTGAAACAGAGGGCGAGAACCAGAGGGCGAGAAACAGAGGGGCTGAAACAGAGGGGCTGAAACGGAGGGCGAGAAACAGAGGGGCTGAAACAGAGGGGCTGAAACAGTGGAGCTGAAACAGAGGGACTGAAACAGAGGGCCAGAAACAGAGGGGCTGGAACAGAGGGGCTGAAACAGAGGGGCTGAAACAGAGGGG
Organism: Chiloscyllium punctatum; assembly: GCF_047496795.1. Lineage (NCBI taxonomy): Eukaryota > Metazoa > Chordata > Chondrichthyes > Orectolobiformes > Hemiscylliidae > Chiloscyllium > Chiloscyllium punctatum. Next base: position 970,738 of record NW_027309791.1, read on the forward strand.
CTGAAACAGGGGGCGAGAAACAGAGGGGCTGAAACAGAGGGCGAGAAACAGAGGGCGAGAAACAGAGAGGCTGAAACAGAGGGGCTGAAACAGAGGGGCTGAAACAAAGCGGCTGATACAGAGTGTGAGAAACAGAGGGCGAGAAACAGAGTCGCTGAAACATGGCGAGAAACAGAGGGGCTGAAACAGAGGGGCTGAAACAGAGGGGCTGAAACAGAGGGCAAGAAACAGAGGGGCTGAAACAGAGGTCGAGAAACAAAGGGGCTGAAACAGAGGGCGAGAAACAGAGGGGCTGAAACAGAGGGCGAGAAACAGAGGGGCTGAAACAGAGGGGCTGAAACAGAGGGCGAGAAACAGAGAGGCTGAAACAGAGGGGCTGAAACAGAGGGGCTGAAACAGAGGGCCAGAAACAGAGGGCGAGAAACAGAGGGACTAAAACAGAGTGGCTGAAACAGAGGGGCTGAAACAGAGGGCGAGAAACAGAGCGGCTGAAACAGAGGGCGAGAAACAGAGGGGCTGAAACAGAGTGCGAGAAACAGAGGGGCTGAAACAGAGTGCGAGAAACAGAGAGGCTGAAACAGAGGGGCTGAAACAGAGGGGCTGAAACAAAGCGGCTGATACAGAGAGTGAGAAACAGAGGGGCTGAAACAGAGGGCGAGAAACAGAGTCGCTGAAACATGGCGAGAAACAGAGGGGCTGAAACAGAGGGGCTGAAACAGAGGGGCTGAAACAGAGGGGCTGAAACAGAGGGCAAGAAACAGAGGGGCTGAAACAGAGGGCGAGAAACAGAGGGGCTGAAACAGAGGGCGAGAAACAGAGGGGCTGAAACAGAGGGCGAGAAACAGAGGGGCTGAAACAGAGGGGCTGAAACAGAGGGGCTGAAACAGAGGGCGAGAAACAGAGAGGCTGAAACAGAGGGCGAGAAACAGAGGGGCTGAAACAGAGGGGCTGAAACAGAGGGGCTGAATCAGAGGGGCTGATTCAGAGGGGCTGAAACAGAGAGCGCGAAACAGAGGGGCTGAAACAGAGGGCGAGAAACAGAGGGGCTGAAACAGAGGGCGAGAAACAGAGGGCGAGAAACAGAGAGGCTGAAACAGAGGGGCTGAAACAGAGGGGCTGAAACAAAGCGGCTGAAACATGGCGAGAAACAGAGAGGCTGAAACAGAGGGGCTGAAACAGAGGGGCTGAAACAGAGGGCAAGAAACAGAGGGGCTGAAACAGAGGGCGAGAAACAGAGGGGCTGAAACAGAGGGCGAGAAACAGAGGGGCTGAAACAGTGGGGCTGAATCAGAGGGGCTGAAACAGAGGGCAAGAAACAGAGGGGCTGAAACAGAGGTCGAGAAACAAAGGGGCTGAAACAGAGGGCGAGAAACAGAGGGGCTGAAACAGAGGGCGAGAAACAGAGGGGCTGAAACAGAGGGGCTGAAACAGAGGGCGAGAAACAGAGAGGCTGAAACAGAGGGGCTGAAACAGAGGGGCTGAAACAGAGGGGCTGAAACAGAGGGGCTGAACCAGAAGGGCTGAAACAATGGGGGAGAAACAGAGGGGCTGAAACAGAGGGCCAGAAACAGAGGGCGAGAAACAGAGGGACTAAAACAGAGTGGCTGAAACAGAGGGGCTGAAACAGAGGGCGAGAAACAGAGCGGCTGAAACAGAGGGCGAGAAACAGAGGGGCTGAAACAGAGTGCGAGAAACAGAGAGGCTGAAACAGAGGGCGAGAAACAGAGGGGCTGAAACAGAGGGGCTGAAACAGAGGGGCTGAATCAGAGGGCGAGAAACAGAGAGGCTGAAACAGAGGGGCTGAAACAGAGGGGCTGAAACAGAGGGGCTGAACCAGAAGGGCTGAAACAGAGGGGGAGAAACAGAGGGTCTGAAACAGAGGGCCAGAAACAGAGGGCGAGAAACAGAGGGACTAAAACAGAGGGGCTGAAACAGAGGGGCTGAAACAGAGGGCGAGAAACAGAGCGGCTGAAACAGAGGGCGAGAAACAGAGGGGCTGAAACAGAGTGCGAGAAACAGAGGGGCTGAAACAGAGGGCGAGAAACAGAAGGGCTGAAACAGAGGGCGAGAAACAGAGGGCGAGAAACAAAGGGGCTGAAACAGAGGGCGAGAACCAGAGGGCGAGAAACAGAGGGGCTGAAACAGAGGGGCTGAAACGGAGGGCGAGAAACAGAGGGGCTGAAACAGAGGGGCTGAAACAGTGGAGCTGAAACAGAGGGACTGAAACAGAGGGCCAGAAACAGAGGGGCTGGAACAGAGGGGCTGAAACAGAGGGGCTGAAACAGAGGGGCTGAAACAGGGGGCGAGAAACAGAGGGGCTGAAACAGAGGGCGAGAAACAGAGGGCGAGAAACAGAGAGGCTGAAACAGAGGGGCTGAAACAGAGGGGCTGAAACAAAGCGGCTGATACAGAGTGTGAGAAACAGAGGGCGAGAAACAGAGTCGCTGAAACATGGCGAGAAACAGAGGGGCTGAAACAGAGGGACTGAAACAGAGGGGCTGAAACAGAGGGCAAGAAACAGAGGGGCTGAAACAGAGGTCGAGAAACAAAGGGGCTGAAACAGAGGGCGAGAAACAGAGGGGCTGAAACAGAGGGCGAGAAACAGAGGGGCTGAAACAGAGGGGCTGAAACAGAGGGCGAGAAACAGAGAGGCTGAAACAGAGGGGCTGAAACAGAGGGGCTGAAACAGAGGGCCAGAAACAGAGGGCGAGAAACAGAGGGACTAAAACAGAGTGGCTGAAACAGAGGGGCTGAAACAGAGGGCGAGAAACAGAGCGGCTGAAACAGAGGGCGAGAAACAGAGGGGCTGAAACAGAGTGCGAGAAACAGAGGGGCTGAAACAGAGTGCGAGAAACAGAGAGGCTGAAACAGAGGGGCTGAAACAGAGGGGCTGAAACAAAGCGGCTGATACAGAGAGTGAGAAACAGAGGGGCTGAAACAGAGGGCGAGAAACAGAGTCGCTGAAACATGGCGAGAAACAGAGGGGCTGAAACAGAGGGGCTGAAACAGAGGGGCTGAAACAGAGGGGCTGAAACAGAGGGGCTGAAACAGAGGGCAAGAAACAGAGGGGCTGAAACAGAGGGCGAGAAACAGAGGGGCTGAAACAGAGGGCGAGAAACAGAGGGGCTGAAACAGAGGGCGAGAAACAGAGGGGCTGAAACAGAGGGGCTGAAACAGAGGGGCTGAAACAGAGGGCGAGAAACAGAGAGGCTGAAACAGAGGGCGAGAAACAGAGGGGCTGAAACAGAGGGGCTGAAACAGAGGGGCTGAATCAGAGGGGCTGATTCAGAGGGGCTGAAACAGAGAGCGCGAAACAGAGGGGCTGAAACAGAGGGCGAGAAACAGAGGGGCTGAAACAGAGGGCGAGAAACAGAGGGCGAGAAACAGAGAGGCTGAAACAGAGGGGCTGAAACAGAGGGGCTGAAACAAAGCGGCTGAAACATGGCGAGAAACAGAGAGGCTGAAACAGAGGGGCTGAAACAGAGGGGCTGAAACAGAGGGCAAGAAACAGAGGGGCTGAAACAGAGGGCGAGAAACAGAGGGGCTGAAACAGAGGGCGAGAAACAGAGGGGCTGAAACAGTGGGGCTGAATCAGAGGGGCTGAAACAGAGGGCAAGAAACAGAGGGGCTGAAACAGAGGTCGAGAAACAAAGGGGCTGAAACAGAGGGCGAGAAACAGAGGGGCTGAAACAGAGGGCGAGAAACAGAGGGGCTGAAACAGAGGGGCTGAAACAGAGGGCGAGAAACAGAGAGGCTGAAACAGAGGGGCTGAAACAGAGGGGCTGAAACAGAGGGGCTGAAACAGAGGGGCTGAACCAGAAGGGCTGAAACAATGGGGGAGAAACAGAGGGGCTGAAACAGAGGGCCAGAAACAGAGGGCGAGAAACAGAGGGACTAAAACAGAGTGGCTGAAACAGAGGGGCTGAAACAGAGGGCGAGAAACAGAGCGGCTGAAACAGAGGGCGAGAAACAGAGGGGCTGAAACAGAGTGCGAGAAACAGAGGGGCTGAAACAGAGTGCGAGAAACAGAGAGGCTGAAACAGAGGGGCTGAAACAGAGGGGCTGAAACAAAGCGGCTGATACAGAGGGTGAGAAACAGAGGGGCTGAAACAGAGGGCGAGAAACAGAGTCGCTGAAACATGGCGAGAAACAGAGGGGCTGAAACAGAGGGGCTGAAACAGAGGGGCTGAAACAGAGGGGCTGAAACAGAGGGGCTGAAACAGAGGGCAAGAAACAGAGGGGCTGAAACAGAGGGCGAGAAACAGAGGGGCTGAAACAGAGGGCGAGAAACAGAGGGGCTGAAACAGAGGGCGAGAAACAGAGGGGCTGAAACAGAGGGGCTGAAACAGAGGGGCTGAAACAGAGGGCGAGAAACAGAGAGGCTGAAACAGAGGGCGAGAAACAGAGGGGCTGAAACAGAGGGGCTGAAACAGAGGGGCTGAATCAGAGGGGCTGATTCAGAGGGGCTGAAACAGAGAGCGCGAAACAGAGGGGCTGAAACAGAGGGCGAGAAACAGAGGGGCTGAAACAGAGGGCGAGAAACAGAGGGCGAGAAACAGAGAGGCTGAAACAGAGGGGCTGAAACAGAGGGGCTGAAACAAAGCGGCTGAAACATGGCGAGAAACAGAGAGGCTGAAACAGAGGGGCTGAAACAGAGGGGCTGAAACAGAGGGCAAGAAACAGAGGGGCTGAAACAGAGGGCGAGAAACAGAGGGGCTGAAACAGAGGGCGAGAAACAGAGGGGCTGAAACAGTGGGGCTGAAACAGAGGGGCTGAAACAGAGGGCGAGAAACAGAGAGGCTGAAACAGAGGGCGAGAAACAGAGTGGCTGAAACAGAGGGCAAGAAACAGAGGGGCTGAAACAGAGGGCGAGAAACAGAGGGGCTGAAACAGAGGGCGAGAAACAGAGGGGCGGAAACAGAGGGCGAGAAACGGAGGGGCTGATACAGAGGGGCTGAAACAGAGGGGCTGAAACAGAGGGCGAGAAACACAGGGGCTGAAACAGAGGGCGAGAAACAGAGGGGCTGAAACAGAGGGCGAGAAACAGAGGGCGAGAAACAGAGGGGCTGAAACAGAGGGCGAGAAACAGAGGGGCTGAAACAGAGGGGCTGAAACAGAGGGGCTGAAACAGAGGGCGAGAAACAGAGGGGCTGAATCAGAGGGGCTGAAACAGAGGAGCTGAAACAGAGGGGATGAAACAGAGGTCGAGAAACAGCGGGGCTGAAACAGAGGGGCTGAAACAGAGGAGCTGAAACAGAGGGCAAGAAACAGAGGGGCTGAAACAGAGGGCGAGAAACAAAGGGGCTGAAACAGAGGGCGAGAAACAGAGGGGCTGAAACAGAGGGCGAGAAACAGAGGGGCTGAAACAGAGGGGCTGAAACAGAGGGCGAGAAACAGAGAGGCTGAAACAGAGGGGCTGAAACAGAGGGGCTGAAACAGAGGGGCTGAAACAGAGGGGCTGAACCAGAAGGGCTGAAACAGAGGGGGAGAAACAGAGGGTCTGAAACAGAGGGCCAGAAACAGAGGGCGAGAAACAGAGGGACTAAAACAGAGGGGCTGAAACAGAGGGGCTGAAACAGAGGGCGAGAAACAGAGCGGCTGAAACAGAGGGCGAGAAACAGAGTCGCTGAAACATGGCGAGAAACAGAGGGGCTGAAACTGAGGGGCTGAAACAGAGGGGCTGAAACAGAGGGGAAGAAACAGAGGGGCTGAAACAGAGGGCGAGAAACAAAGGGGCTGAAACAGAGGGCGAGAAACAGAGGGGCTGAAACAGAGGGCGAGAAACAGAGGGGCTGAAACAGAGGGGCTGAAACAGAGGGCGAGAAACAGAGAGGCTGAAACAGAGGGGCTGAAACAGAGGGGCTGAAACAGAGGGGCTGAAACAGAGGGGCTGAACCAGAAGGGCTGAAACAGAGGGGGAGAAACAGAGGGTCTGAAACAGAGGGCCAGAAACAGAGGGCGAGAAACAGAGGGACTAAAACAGAGGGGCTGAAACAGAGGGGCTGAAACAGAGGGCGAGAAACAGAGCGGCTGAAACAGAGGGCGAGAAACAGAGGGGCTGAAACAGAGTGCGAGAAACAGAGGGGCTGAAACAGAGGGCGAGAAACAGAAGGGCTGAAACAGAGGGCGAGAAACAGAGGGCGAGAAACAAAGGGGCTGAAACAGAGGGCGAGAACCAGAGGGCGAGAAACAGAGGGGCTGAAACAGAGGGGCTGAAACAGAGGGGCTGAAACAGTGGAGCTGAAACAGAGGGACTGAAACAGAGGGCCAGAAACAGAGGGGCTGGAACAGAGGGGCTGAAACAGAGGGGCTGAAACAGAGGGGCTGAAACAGAGGGCGAGAAACAGAGGGGCTGAAACTTAGTGGCTGAAACAGAAGGGCTGAAACAGAGGGGCTGAAACAGAGGGTTAGAAACAGAGGGGCTGAATCAGAGGGGCTGAATCAGAGGAGCTGCAACAGAGGGGCTGAAACAGAGGGCGAGAAACAGAGGGGCTGAAACAGAGAGCGAGAAACAGAGGGCGAGAAACAGAGAGGCTGAAACAGAGGGGCTGAAACAGAGGGGCTGAAACAAAGCGGCTGATACAGAGGGTGAGAAAAAGAGGGGCTGAAACAGAGGGCGAGAAACAGAGTCGCTGAAACATGGCGAGAAACAGAGGCGCTGAAACAGAGGGGCTGAAACAGAGTGCGAGAAACAGAGGGGCTGAAACAGAGGGCGAGAAACAGAGGGGCTGATACAGAGGGGCTGAAACAGAGGGGCTGAAACAGAGGGCAAGAAACAGAGGGGCTGAAACAGAGGGGCTGAAACAGAGGGCGAGAAACAGAGGGGCTGAAACAGAGGGCGAGAAACAGAGGGGCTGAAACAGAGGGCGAGAAACAGAGGGGCTGAAACAGAGGGCGAGAAACAGAGGGGCTGAAACAGAGGGGCTGAAACAGTGGGGCTGAAACAGAGGGGCTGAAACAGAGGGCGAGAAATAGCGGGGCTGAAACAGAGGTCGAGAAACAGATGGGCTGAAACAGAGCGCGAGAAACAGAGGGGCTGAAACAGAGGGGCTGAAACAGAGGGCGAAAAAAAGAAAGACTGAAACAGAGGGCGAGAAACAGAGGGGCTGAAACAGAGGGGCTGAAACAGATGGTGAGAAACAGAGGGGAATAAACAGAGGGCGAGAAACAGAGGGGCTGAAACAGAGGGGCTGAAACAGAGGGGCTGAATCAGAGGGGCTGATTCAGAGGGGCTGAAACAGAGGGGCTGAATCAGAGGGGCTGAAACAGAGGGCGAGAAACAGAGTGGCTGAAACATAGGGCGAGAAACAGACGGGCAGAAACAGAGGGCGAGAAACAGAGGGGCTGAAACAGAGGGGCTGAAACAGAGAGCGCGAAACAGAGGGACTGAAACAGAGGGCGAGAAACAGAGGGGCTGAAACAGAGGGCGAGAAACAGAGGGCGAGAAACAGAGGGGCTGAAACAGAGGGCGAGAACCAGAGGGGCTGAAACAGAGGGGCTGAAACAGAGGGGCTGAAACGGAGGGCGAGAAACAGAGGGGCTGAAAGAGAGGGGCTGAAACAGTGGAGCTGAAACAGAGGGGCTGAAACAGAGGGCGAGAAACAGAGGGGCTGAAACAGAGGGGCTGAAACAGAGGAGCTGAAACAGAGGGCGAGAAACAGAGAGGCTGAAACAGAGGGCGAGAAACAGAGGGGCTGAAACAGAGGGCGAGAAACAGAGGGGCTGAAACAGAGGGGCTGAAACAGAGGGGCTGAAACAGAGGGCGAGAAACAGAGGGGCTGAAACAGAGGGGCTGAAACAGAGGGCGAGAAACAGAGGGGCTGAAACAGAGGGCGAGAAACAGAGTGGCTGAAACAGAGGGGCTGAAACAGTGGGGCTGAATTTAGGGGCTGAAACAGAGGGCGAGAAATAGAGGGGCTGAAACAGAGGGCGAGAAACAGAGGGGCTGAAACAGAGGGCGAGAAACAGAGGGGCTGAAACAGACGGGCTGAAACAGTGGGGCTGAAACAGAGGGGCTGAAACAGAGGGCGAGAAATAGAGGGGCTGAAACAGAGGGCGAGAAACAGAGGGGCTGAAACAGAGCGCGAGAAACAGAGGGGCTGAAACAGAGGGCGCGAAACAGAGGGGCTGAAACAGAGGGGCTGAAACAGAGGGGCTGAAACAGAGGGCAAGAAACTGAGGGGCTGAAACAGAGGGCGAGAATCAGAGGGGCTGAAACAGAGTGCGAGAAACAGAGGGGCTGAATCAGAGGGGCTGAAACAGAGGGCGAGAAACAGAAAGACTGAAACAGAGGGCGAGAAACAGAGGGCTGAAACAGAGGGGCTGAAACAGATGGTGAGAAACAGAGGGGATTAAACAGAGGGCGAGAAACAGAGTGGCTGAAACAGAGGGCGAGAAACAGACGGGCAGAAACAGAGGGCGAGAAACAGAGGGGCTGAAACAGAGGGGCTGAAACAGAGAGCGCGAAACAGAGGGACTGAAACAGAGGGCGAGAAACAGAGGGGCTGAAACAGACGGCGAGAAACAGAGGGGCTGAAACAGAGGGCGAGAAACAGAGGGGCTGAAACAGAGGGCAAGAAACAGAGGGGCTGAAACTTAGTGGCTGAAACAGAAGGGCTGAAACAGAGGGGCTGAAACAGAGGGCGAGAAACAGAGGGGCTGAATCAGAGGGGCTGAATCAGAGGAGCTGCAACAGAGGGGCTGAAACAGAGGGCGAGAAACAGAGGGGCTGAAACAGAGAGCGAGAAACAGAGGGCGAGAAACAGAGAGGCTGAAACAGAGGGGCTGAAACAGAGGGGCTGAAACAAAGCGGCTGATACAGAGGGTGAGAAACAGAGGGGCTGAAACAGAGGGCGAGAAACAGAGTCGCTGAAACATGGCGAGAAACAGAGGCGCTGAAACAGAGGGGCTGAAACAGAGGGGCTGAAACAGAGGGGCTGAAACAGAGGGCAAGAAACAGAGGGGCTGAAACAGAGGGGCTGAAACAGAGGGCGAGAAACAGAGGGGCTGAAACAGAGGGCGAGAAACAGAGGGGCTGAAACAGAGGGCGAGAAACAGAGGGGCTGAAACAGAGGGGCTGAAACAGTGGGGCTGAAACAGAGGGGCTGAAACAGAGGGCGAGAAATAGAAGGGCTGAAACAGAGGGCGAGAAACAGAGGGGCTGAAACAGAGCGCGAGAAACAGAGGGGCTGAAACTGAGGGCGCGAAACAGAGGGGCTGAAACAGAGGGGCTGAAACAGAGGGGCTGAAACAGAGGGCAAGAAAGTGAGGGGCTGAAACAGAGGGCGAGAATCAGAGGGGCTGAAACAGAGTGCGAGAAACAGAGGGGCTGAAACAGAGGGCGAGAAACAGAGGGGCTGAAACAGAGGGCGTGAAACAGAGGGGCTGAAACAGAGGGCGAGAAACAGAGGGGCTGAAACAGAGGGCGAGAAACAGAGGGGCTGAAACAGAGGGGCTGAAACAGTGGGGCTGAAACAGAGGGGCTGAAACACAGGGCGAGAAATCGAGGGGCTGAAACAGAGGGCGAGAAACAGAGGGGCTGAAACAGAGCGCGAGAAACAGAGGGGCTGAAAGAGAGGGCGCGAAACAGAGGGGCTGAAACAGAGGGGCTGAAACAGAGGGCAAGAAACTGAGGGGCTGAAACAGAGGGCGAGATTCAGAGGGGCTGAAACAGAGTGCGAGAAACAGAGGGGCTGAATCAGAGGGGTTGAAACAGAGGGCGAGAAACAGAAAGACTGAAACAGAGGGCGAGAAACAGAGGGGCTGAAACAGAGGGGCTGAAACAGATGGTGAGAAACAGAGGGGATTAAACAGAGGGCGAGAAACAGAGGGGCTGAAACAGAGGGGCTGAAACAGAGGGGCTGAATCAGAGGGACTGATTCAGAGGGGCTGAAACAGAGGGGCTGAATCAGAGGGGCTGAAACAGAGGGCAAGAAACAGAGTGGCTGAAACAGAGGGCGAGAAACAGACGGGCAGAAACAGAGGGCGAGAAACAGAGGGGCTGAAACAGAGGGGCTGAAACAGAGAGCGCGAAACAGAGGGACTGAAACAGTGGGCGAGAAACAGAGGGGCTGAAACAGAGGGCAAGAAACAGAGGGGCTGAAACTGAGTGGCTGAAACAGAAGGGCTGAAACAGAGGGGCTGAAACAGAGGGCGAGAAACAGAGGGGCTGAATCAGAGGGGCTGAATCAGAGGAGCTGTCTCAGTGGGGCTGAAACAGAGGGCGAGAAACAGAGGGGCTGAAACAGAGGGCGAGAAACAAAGGGCGAGAAACAGAGAGGCTGAAACAGAGGGGCTGAAACAGAGGGGCTGAAACAAAGCGGCTGATACAGAGGGTGAGAAACAGAGGGGCTGAAACAGAGGGCGAGAAACAGAGTCGCTGAAACATGGCGAGAAACAGAGGCGCTGAAACAGAGGGGCTGAAACAGAGGGGCTGAAACAGAGGGGCTGAAACAGAGGGGCTGAAACAGAGGGCAAGAAACAGAGGGGCTGAAACAGAGGGCGAGAAACAGAGGGGCTGAAACAGAGGGCGAGAAACAGAGGGGCTGAAACAGAGGGCGAGAAACAGAGGGGCTGAAACAGAGGGGCTGAAACAGAGGGGCTGAAACAGAGGGCGAGAAACAGGGAGGCTGAAACAGAGGGCGAGAAACAGAGGAGCTGAAACAGAGGGGCTGAAACAGAGGGGCTGAATCAGAGGGGCTGATTCAGAGGGGCTGAAACAGAGAGCGCGAAACAGAGGGGCTGAAACAGAGGGCGAGAAACAGAGGGGCTGAAACAGAGGGCGAGAAACAGAGGGCGAGAAACAGAGAGGCTGAAACAGAGGGGCTGAAACAGAGGGGCTGAAACAAAGCGGCTGAAACATGGCGAGAAACAGAGAGGCTGAAACAGAGGGGCTGAAACAGAGGGGCTGAAACAGAGGGCAAGAAACAGAGGGGCTGAAACAGAGGGCGAGAAACAGAGGGGCTGAAACAGAGGGCGAGAAACAGAGGGGCTGAAACAGTGGGGCTGAAACAGAGGGGCTGAAACAGAGGGCGAGAAACAGAGAGGCTGAAACAGAGGGCGAGAAACAGAGTGGCTGAAACAGAGGGCAAGAAACAGAGGGGCTGAAACAGAGGGCGAGAAACAGAGGGGCTGAAACAGAGGGCGAGAAACAGAGGGGCGGAAACAGAGGGCGAGAAACGGAGGGGCTGATACAGAGGGGCTGAAACAGAGGGGCTGAAACAGAGGGCGAGAAACACAGGGGCTGAAACAGAGGGCGAGAAACAGAGGGGCTGAAACAGAGGGCGAGAAACAGAGGGCGAGAAACAGAGGGGCTGAAACAGAGGGCGAGAAACAGAGGGGCTGAAACAGAGGGGCTGAAACAGAGGGGCTGAAACAGAGGGCGAGAAACAGAGGGGCTGTATCAGAGGGGCTGAAAAAGAGGAGCTGAAACAGAGGGGATGAAACAGAGGGCGAGAAACAGCGGGGCTGAAACAGAGGGGCTGAAACAGAGGAGCTGAAACAGAGGGCAAGAAACAGAGGGGCTGAAACAGAGGGCGAGAAACAAAGGGGCTGAAACAGAGGGCGAGAAACAGAGGGGCTGAAACAGAGGGCGAGAAACAGAGGGGCTGAAACAGAGGGGCTGAAACAGAGGGCGAGAAACAGAGAGGCTGAAACAGAGGGGCTGAAACAGAGGGGCTGAAACAGAGGGGCTGAAACAGAGGGGCTGAACCAGAAGGGCTGAAACAGAGGGGGAGAAACAGAGGGTCTGAAACAGAGGGCCAGAAACAGAGGGCGAGAAACAGAGGGACTAAAACAGAGGGGCTGAAACAGAGGGGCTGAAACAGAGGGCGAGAAACAGAGCGGCTGAAACAGAGGGCGAGAAACAGAGTCGCTGAAACATGGCGAGAAACAGAGGGGCTGAAACAGAGGGGCTGAAACAGAGGGGCTGAAACAGAGGGCAAGAAACAGAGGGGCTGAAACAGAGGGCGAGAAACAAAGGGGCTGAAACAGAGGGCGAGAAACAGAGGGGCTGAAACAGAGGGCGAGAAACAGAGGGGCTGAAACAGAGGGGCTGAAACAGAGGGCGAGAAACAGAGGGGCTGAAACAGAGGGCGAGAAACAGAGGGGCTGAAACAGAGGGGCTGAAACAGAGGGCGAGAAACAGAGAGGCTGAAACAGAGGGGCTGAAACAGAGGGCGAGAAACAGAGGGGCTGAAACAGAGGGCGAGAAACAGAGTCGCTGAAACATGGCGAGAAACAGAGGGGCTGAAACAGAGGGGCTGAAACAGAGGGGCTGAAACAGAGGGCAAGAAACAGAGGGGCTGAAACAGAGGGCGAGAAACAAAGGGGCTGAAACAGAGGGCGAGAAACAGAGGGGCTGAAACAGAGGGCGAGAAACAGAGGGGCTGAAACAGAGGGGCTGAAACAGAGGGCGAGAAACAGAGAGGCTGAAACAGAGGGGCTGAAACAGAGGGGCTGAAACAGAGGGGCTGAAACAGAGGGGCTGAACCAGAAGGGCTGAAACAGAGGGGGAGAAACAGAGGGTCTGAAACAGAGGGCCAGAAACAGAGGGCGAGAAACAGAGGGACTAAAACAGAGGGGCTGAAACAGAGGGGCTGAAACAGAGGGCGAGAAACAGAGCGGCTGAAACAGAGGGCGAGAAACAGAGGGGCTGAAACAGAGTGCGAGAAACAGAGGGGCTGAAACAGAGGGCGAGAAACAGAAGGGCTGAAACAGAGGGCGAGAAACAGAGGGCGAGAAACAAAGGGGCTGAAACAGAGGGCGAGAACCAGAGGGCGAGAAAAAGAGGGGCTGAAACAGAGGGGCTGAAACGGAGGGCGAGAAACAGAGGGGCTGAAACAGAGGGGCTGAAACAGTGGAGCTGAAACAGAGGGACTGAAACAGAGGGCCAGAAACAGAGGGGCTGGAACAGAGGGGCTGAAACAGAGGGGCTGAAACAGAGGGGCTGAAACAGGGGGCGAGAAACAGAGGGGCTGAAACAGAGGGCGAGAAACAGAGGGCGAGAAACAGAGAGGCTGAAACAGAGGGGCTGAAACAGAGGGGCTGAAACAAAGCGGCTGATACAGAGTGTGAGAAACAGAGGGCGAGAAACAGAGTCGCTGAAACATGGCGAGAAACAGAGGGGCTGAAACAGAGGGGCTGAAACAGAGGGCAAGAAACAGAGGGGCTGAAACAGAGGTCGAGAAACAAAGGGGCTGAAACAGAGGGCGAGAAACAGAGGGGCTGAAACAGAGGGCGAGAAACAGAGGGGCTGAAACAGAGGGGCTGAAACAGAGGGCGAGAAACAGAGAGGCTGAAACAGAGGGGCTGAAACAGAGGGGCTGAAACAGAGGGGCTGAAACAGAGGGGCTGAACCAGAAGGGCTGAAACAATGGGGGAGAAACAGAGGGGCTGAAACAGAGGGCCAGAAACAGAGGGCGAGAAACAGAGGGACTAAAACAGAGTGGCTGAAACAGAGGGGCTGAAACAGAGGGCGAGAAACAGAGCGGCTGAAACAGAGGGCGAGAAACAGAGGGGCTGAAACAGAGTGCGAGAAACAGAGGGGCTGAAACAGAGTGCGAGAAACAGAGAGGCTGAAACAGAGGGGCTGAAACAGAGGGGCTGAAACAAAGCGGCTGATACAGAGGGTGAGAAACAGAGGGGCTGAAACAGAGGGCGAGAAACAGAGTCGCTGAAACATGGCGAGAAACAGAGGGGCTGAAACAGAGGGGCTGAAACAGAGGGGCTGAAACAGAGGGGCTGAAACAGAGGGGCTGAAACAGAGGGCAAGAAACAGAGGGGCTGAAACAGAGGGCGAGAAACAGAGGGGCTGAAACAGAGGGCGAGAAACAGGGGGGCTGAAACAGAGGGCGAGAAACAGAGGGGCTGAAACAGAGGGGCTGAAACAGAGGGGCTGAAACAGAGGGCGAGAAACAGAGAGGCTGAAACAGAGGGCGAGAAACAGAGGGGCTGAAACAGAGGGGCTGAAACAGAGGGGCTGAATCAGAGGGGCTGAATCAGAGGGGCTGATTCAGAGGGGCTGAAACAGAGAGCGCGAAACAGAGGGGCTGAAACAGAGGGCGAGAAACAGAGGGGCTGAAACAGAGGGCGAGAAACAGAGGGCGAGAAACAGAGAGGCTGAAACAGAGGGGCTGAAACAGAGGGGCTGAAACAAAGCGGCTGAAACATGGCGAGAAACAGAGAGGCTGAAACAGAGGGGCTGAAACAGAGGGCGAGAAACAGAGGGACTAAAACAGAGTGGCTGAAACAGAGGGGCTGAAACAGAGGGCGAGAAACAGAGCGGCTGAAACAGAGGGCGAGAAACAGAGGGGCTGAAACAGAGTGCGAGAAACAGAGGGGCTGAAACAGAGTGCGAGAAACAGAGAGGCTGAAACAGAGGGGCTGAAACAGAGGGGCTGAAACAAAGCGGCTGATACAGAGGGTGAGAAACAGAGGGGCTGAAACAGAGGGCGAGAAACAGAGTCGCTGAAACATGGCGAGAAACAGAGGGGCTGAAACAGAGGGGCTGAAACAGAGGGGCTGAAACAGAGGGGCTGAAACAGAGGGGCTGAAACAGAGGGCAAGAAACAGAGGGGCTGAAACAGAGGGCGAGAAACAGAGGGGCTGAAACAGAGGGCGAGAAACAGAGGGGCTGAAACAGAGGGCGAGAAACAGAGGGGCTGAAACAGAGGGGCTGAAACAGAGGGGCTGAAACAGAGGGCGAGAAACAGAGAGGCTGAAACAGAGGGCGAGAAACAGAGGGGCTGAAACAGAGGGGCTGAAACAGAGGGGCTGAATCAGAGGGGCTGAATCAGAGGGGCTGATTCAGAGGGGCTGAAACAGAGAGCGCGAAACAGAGGGGCTGAAACAGAGGGCGAGAAACAGAGGGGCTGAAACAGAGGGCGAGAAACAGAGGGCGAGAAACAGAGAGGCTGAAACAGAGGGGCTGAAACAGAGGGGCTGAAACAAAGCGGCTGAAACATGGCGAGAAACAGAGAGGCTGAAACAGAGGGGCTGAAACAGAGGGGCTGAAACAGAGGGCAAGAAACAGAGGGGCTGAAACAGAGGGCGAGAAACAGAGGGGCTGAAACAGAGGGCGAGAAACAGAGGGGCTGAAACAGTGGGGCTGAAACAGAGGGGCTGAAACAGAGGGCAAGAAACAGAGGGGCTGAAACAGAGGTCGAGAAACAAAGGGGCTGAAACAGAGGGCGAGAAACAGAGGGGCTGAAACAGAGGGCGAGAAACAGAGGGGCTGAAACAGAGGGGCTGAAACAGAGGGCGAGAAACAGAGAGGCTGAAACAGAGGGGCTGAAACAGAGGGGCTGAAACAGAGGGGCTGAAACAAAGGGGCTGAACCAGAAGGGCTGAAACAATGGGGGAGAAACAGAGGGGCTGAAACAGAGGGCCAGAAACAGAGGGCGAGAAACAGAGGGACTAAAACAGAGTGGCTGAAACAGAGGGGCTGAAACAGAGGGCGAGAAACAGAGCGGCTGAAACAGAGGGCGAGAAACAGAGGGGCTGAAACAGAGTGCGAGAAACAGAGGGGCTGAAACAGAGTGCGAGAAACAGAGAGGCTGAAACAGAGGGGCTGAAACAGAGGGGCTGAAACAAAGCGGCTGATACAGAGGGTGAGAAACAGAGGGGCTGAAACAGAGGGCGAGAAACAGAGTCGCTGAAACATGGCGAGAAACAGAGGGGCTGAAACAGAGGGGCTGAAACAGAGGGGCTGAAACAGAGGGGCTGAAACAGAGGGGCTGAAACAGAGGGCAAGAAACAGAGGGGCTGAAACAGAGGGCGAGAAACAGAGGGGCTGAAACAGAGGGCGAGAAACAGAGGGGCTGAAACAGAGGGGCTGAAACAGAGGGGCTGAAACAGAGGGCGAGAAACAGAGAGGCTGAAACAGAGGGCGAGAAACAGAGGGGCTGAAACAGAGGGGCTGAAACAGAGGGGCTGAATCAGAGGGGCTGATTCAGAGGGGCTGAAACAGAGAGCGCGAAACAGAGGGGCTGAAACAGAGGGCGAGAAACAGAGGGGCTGAAACAGAGGGCGAGAAACAGAGGGCGAGAAACAGAGAGGCTGAAACAGAGGGGCTGAAACAGAGGGGCTGAAACAAAGCGGCTGAAACATGGCGAGAAACAGAGAGGCTGAAACAGAGGGGCTGAAACAGAGGGGCTGAAACAGAGGGCAAGAAACAGAGGGGCTGAAACAGAGGGCGAGAAACAGAGGGGCTGAAACAGAGGGCGAGAAACAGAGGGGCTGAAACAGTGGGGCTGAAACAGAGGGGCTGAAACAGAGGGCGAGAAACAGAGAGGCTGAAACAGAGGGCGAGAAACAGAGTGGCTGAAACAGAGGGCAAGAAACAGAGGGGCTGAAACAGAGGGCGAGAAACAGAGGGGCTGAAACAGAGGGCGAGAAACAGAGGGGCGGAAACAGAGGGCGAGAAACGGAGGGGCTGATACAGAGGGGCTGAAATAGAGGGGCTGAAACAGAGGGCGAGAAACACAGGGGCTGAAACAGAGGGCGAGAAACAGAGGGGCTGAAACAGAGGGCGAGAAACAGAGGGCGAGAAACAGAGGGGCTGAAACAGAGGGCGAGAAACAGAGGGGCTGAAACAGAGGGGCTGAAACAGAGGGGCTGAAACAGAGGGCGAGAAACAGAGGGGCTGAATCAGAGGGGCTGAAACAGAGGAGCTGAAACAGAGGGGATGAAACAGAGGGCGAGAAACAGCGGGGCTGAAACAGAGGGGCTGAAACAGAGGAGCTGAAACAGAGGGCAAGAAACAGAGGGGCTGAAACAGAGGGCGAGAAACAAAGGGGCTGAAACAGAGGGCGAGAAACAGAGGGGCTGAAACAGAGGGCGAGAAACAGAGGGGCTGAAACAGAGGGGCTGAAACAGAGGGCGAGAAACAGAGAGGCTGAAACAGAGGGGCTGAAACAGAGGGGCTGAAACAGAGGGGCTGAAACAGAGGGGCTGAAGCAGAAGGGCTGAAACAGAGGGGGAGAAACAGAGGGTCTGAAACAGAGGGCCAGAAACAGAGGGCGAGAAACAGAGGGACTAAAACAGAGGGGCTGAAACAGAGGGGCTGAAACAGAGGGCGAGAAACAGAGCGGCTGAAACAGAGGGCGAGAAACAGAGTCGCTGAAACATGGCGAGAAACAGAGGGGCTGAAACAGAGGGGCTGAAACAGAGGGGCTGAAACAGAGGGCAAGAAACAGAGGGGCTGAAACAGAGGGCGAGAAACAAAGGGGCTGAAACAGAGGGCGAGAAACAGAGGGGCTGAAACAGAGGGCGAGAAACAGAGGGGCTGAAACAGAGGGGCTGAAACAGAGGGCGAGAAACAGAGAGGCTGAAACAGAGGGGCTGAAACAGAGGGGCTGAAACAGAGGGGCTGAAACAGAGGGGCTGAACCAGAAGGGCTGAAACAGAGGGGGAGAAACAGAGGGTCTGAAACAGAGGGCCAGAAACAGAGGGCGAGAAACAGAGGGACTAAAACAGAGGGGCTGAAACAGAGGGGCTGAAACAGAGGGCGAGAAACAGAGCGGCTGAAACAGAGGGCGAGAAACAGAGGGGCTGAAACAGAGTGCGAGAAACAGAGGGGCTGAAACAGAGGGCGAGAAACAGAAGGGCTGAAACAGAGGGCGAGAAACAGAGGGCGAGAAACAAAGGGGCTGAAACAGAGGGCGAGAACCAGAGGGCGAGAAACAGAGGGGCTGAAACAGAGGGGCTGAAACAGAGGGGCTGAAACAGTGGAGCTGAAACAGAGGGACTGAAACAGAGGGCCAGAAACAGAGGGGCTGGAACAGAGGGGCTGAAACAGAGGGGCTGAAACAGAGGGGCTGAAACAGGGGGCGAGAAACAGAGGGGCTGAAACAGAGGGCGAGAAACAGAGGGCGAGAAACAGAGAGGCTGAAACAGAGGGGCTGAAACAGAGGGGCTGAAACAAAGCGGCTGATACAGAGTGTGAGAAACAGAGGGCGAGAAACAGAGTCGCTGAAACATGGCGAGAAACAGAGGGGCTGAAACAGAGGGGCTGAAACAGAGGGGCTGAAACAGAGGGCAAGAAACAGAGGGGCTGAAACAGAGGTCGAGAAACAAAGGGGCTGAAACAGAGGGCGAGAAACAGAGGGGCTGAAACAGAGGGCGAGAAACAGAGGGGCTGAAACAGAGGGGCTGAAACAGAGGGCGAGAAACAGAGAGGCTGAAACAGAGGGGCTGAAACAGAGGGGCTGAAACAAAGCGGCTGATACAGAGGGTGAGAAACAGAGGGGCTGAAACAGAGGGCGAGAAACAGAGTCGCTGAAACATGGCGAGAAACAGAGGGGCTGAAACAGAGGGGCTGAAACAGAGGGGCTGAAACAGAGGGGCTGAAACAGAGGGGCTGAAACAGAGGGGCTGAAACAGAGGGCAAGAAACAGAGGGGCTGAAACAGAGGGCGAGAAACAGAGGGGCTGAAACAGAGGGCGAGAAACAGAGGGGCTGAAACAGAGGGCGAGAAACAGAGGGGCTGAAACAGAGGGGCTGAAACAGAGGGCGAGAAACAGGGAGGCTGAAACAGAGGGCGAGAAACAGAGGAGCTAAAACAGAGGGGCTGAAACAGAGGGGCTGAATCAGAGGGGCTGATTCAGAGGGGCTGAAACAGAGAGCGCGAAACAGAGGGGCTGAAACAGAGGGCGAGAAACAGAGGGGCTGAAACAGAGGGCGAGAAACAGAGGGCGAGAAACAGAGAGGCTGAAACAGAGGGGCTGAAACAGAGGGGCTGAAACAAAGCGGCTGAAACATGGCGAGAAACAGAGAGGCTGAAACAGAGGGGCTGAAACAGAGGGGCTGAAACAGAGGGCAAGAAACAGAGGGGCTGAAACAGAGGGCGAGAAACAGAGGGGCTGAAACAGAGGGCGAGAAACAGAGGGGCTGAAACAGTGGGGCTGAAACAGAGGGGCTGAAACAGAGGGCGAGAAACAGAGAGGCTGAAACAGAGGGCGAGAAACAGAGTGGCTGAAACAGAGGGCAAGAAACAGAGGGGCTGAAACAGAGGGCGAGAAACAGAGGGGCTGAAACAGAGGGCGAGAAACAGAGGGGCGGAAACAGAGGGCGAGAAACGGAGGGGCTGATACAGAGGGGCTGAAACAGAGGGGCTGAAACAGAGGGCGAGAAACACAGGGGCTGAAACAGAGGGCGAGAAACAGAGGGGCTGAAACAGAGGGCGAGAAACAGAGGGCGAGAAACAGAGGGGCTGAAACAGAGGGCGAGAAACAGAGGGGCTGAAACAGAGGGGCTGAAACAGAGGGGCTGAAACAGAGGGCGAGAAACAGAGGGGCTGAATCAGAGGGGCTGAAACAGAGGAGCTGAAACAGAGGGGATGAAACAGAGGGCGAGAAACAGCGGGGCTGAAACAGAGGGGCTGAAACAGAGGAGCTGAAACAGAGGGCAAGAAACAGAGGGGCTGAAACAGAGGGCGAGAAACAAAGGGGCTGAAACAGAGGGCGAGAAACAGAGGGGCTGAAACAGAGGGCGAGAAACAGAGGGGCTGAAACAGAGGGGCTGAAACAGAGGGCGAGAAACAGAGAGGCTGAAACAGAGGGACTGAAACAGAGGGGCTGAAACAGAGGGGCTGAAACAGAGGGGCTGAACCAGAAGGGCTGAAACAGAGGGGGAGAAACAGAGGGTCTGAAACAGAGGGCCAGAAACAGAGGGCGAGAAACAGAGGGACTAAAACAGAGGGGCTCAAACAGAGGGGCTGAAACAGAGGGCGAGAAACAGAGCGGCTGAAACAGAGGGCGAGAAACAGAGTCGCTGAAACATGGCGAGAAACAGAGGGGCTGAAACAGAGGGGCTGAAACAGAGGGGCTGAAACAGAGGGCAAGAAACAGAGGGGCTGAAACAGAGGGCGAGAAACAAAGGGGCTGAAACAGAGGGCGAGAAACAGAGGGGCTGAAACAGAGGGCTAGAAACAGAGGGGCTGAAACAGAGGGGCTGAAACAGAGGGCGAGAAACAGAGGGGCTGAAACAGAGGGCGAGAAACAGAGGGGCTGAAACAGAGGGGCTGAAACAGAGGGCGAGAAACAGAGAGGCTGAAACAGAGGGGCTGAAACAGAGGGGCTGAAACAGAGGGGCTGAAACAGAGGGGCTGAACCAGAAGGGCTGAAACAGAGGGGGAGAAACAGAGGGTCTGAAACAGAGGGCCAGAAACAGAGGGCGAGAAACAGAGGGACTAAAACAGAGGGGCTGAAACAGAGGGGCTGAAACAGAGGGCGAGAAACAGAGCGGCTGAAACAGAGGGCGAGAAACAGAGGGGCTGAAACAGAGTGCGAGAAACAGAGGGGCTGAAACAGAGGGCGAGAAACAGAAGGGCTGAAACAGAGGGCGAGAAACAGAGGGCGAGAAACAAAGGGGCTGAAACAGAGGGCGAGAACCAGAGGGCGAGAAACAGAGGGGCTGAAACAGAGGGGCTGAAACGGAGGGCGAGAAACAGAGGGGCTGAAACAGAGGGGCTGAAACAGTGGAGCTGAAACAGAGGGACTGAAACAGAGGGCCAGAAACAGAGGGGCTGGAACAGAGGGGCTGAAACAGAGGGGCTGAAACAGAGGGGCTGAAACAGGGGGCGAGAAACAGAGGGGCTGAAACAGAGGGCGAGAAACAGAGGGCGAGAAACAGAGAGGCTGAAACAGAGGGGCTGAAACAGAGGGGCTGAAACAAAGCGGCTGATACAGAGTGTGAGAAACAGAGGGCGAGAAACAGAGTCGCTGAAACATGGCGAGAAACAGAGGGGCTGAAACAGAGGGGCTGAAACAGAGGGGCTGAAACAGAGGGCAAGAAACAGAGGGGCTGAAACAGAGGTCGAGAAACAAAGGGGCTGAAACAGAGGGCGAGAAACAGAGGGGCTGAAACAGAGGGCGAGAAACAGAGGGGCTGAAACAGAGGGGCTGAAACAGAGGGCGAGAAACAGAGAGGCTGAAACAGAGGGGCTGAAACAGAGGGGCTGAAACAGAGGGGCTGAAACAGAGGGGCTGAACCAGAAGGGCTGAAACAATGGGGGAGAAACAGAGGGGCTGAAACAGAGGGCCAGAAACAGAGGGCGAGAAACAGAGGGACTAAAACAGAGTGGCTGAAACAGAGGGGCTGAAACAGAGGGCGAGAAACAGAGCGGCTGAAACAGAGGGCGAGAAACAGAGGGGCTGAAACAGAGTGCGAGAAACAGAGGGGCTGAAACAGAGTGCGAGAAACAGAGAGGCTGAAACAGAGGGGCTGAAACAGAGGGGCTGAAACAAAGCGGCTGATACAGAGGGTGAGAAACAGAGGGGCTGAAACAGAGGGCGAGAAACAGAGTCGCTGAAACATGGCGAGAAACAGAGGGGCTGAAACAGAGGGGCTGAAACAGAGGGGCTGAAACAGAGGGGCTGAAACAGAGGGCAAGAAACAGAGGGGCTGAAACAGAGGGCGAGAAACAGAGGGGCTGAAACAGAGGGCGAGAAACAGAGGGGCTGAAACAGAGGGGCTGAAACAGAGGGGCTGAAACAGAGGGCGAGAAACAGAGAGGCTGAAACAGAGGGCGAGAAACAGAGGGGCTGAAACAGAGGGGCTGAAACAGAGGGGCTGAATCAGAGGGGCTGATTCAGAGGGGCTGAAACAGAGAGCACGAAACAGAGGGGCTGAAACAGAGGGCGAGAAACAGAGGGGCTGAAACAGAGGGCGAGAAACAGAGGGCGAGAAACAGAGAGGCTGAAACAGAGGGGCTGAAACAGAGGGGCTGAAACAAAGCGGCTGAAACATGGCGAGAAACAGAGAGGCTGAAACAGAGGGGCTGAAACAGAGGGGCTGAAACAGAGGGCAAGAAACAGAGGGGCTGAAACAGAGGGCGAGAAACAGAGGGGCTGAAACAGAGGGCGAGAAACAGAGGGGCTGAAACAGTGGGGCTGAAACAGAGGGGCTGAAACAGAGGGCAAGAAACAGAGGGGCTGAAACAGAGGTCGAGAAACAAAGGGGCTGAAACAGAGGGCGAGAAACAGAGGGGCTGAAACAGAGGGCGAGAAACAGAGGGGCTGAAACAGAGGGGCTGAAACAGAGGGCGAGAAACAGAGAGGCTGAAACAGAGGGGCTGAAACAGAGGGGCTGAAACAGAGGGGCTGAAACAGAGGGGCTGAACCAGAAGGGCTGAAACAATGGGGGAGAAACAGAGGGGCTGAAACAGAGGGCCAGAAACAGAGGGCGAGAAACAGAGGGACTAAAACAGAGTGGCTGAAACAGAGGGGCTGAAACAGAGGGCGAGAAACAGAGCGGCTGAAACAGAGGGCGAGAAACGGAGGGGCTGAAACAGAGTGCGAGAAACAGAGGGGCTGAAACAGAGTGCGAGAAACAGAGAGGCTGAAACAGAGGGGCTGAAACAGAGGGGCTGAAACAAAGCGGCTGATACAGAGGGTGAGAAACAGAGGGGCTGAAACAGAGGGCGAGAAACAGAGTCGCTGAAACATGGCGAGAAACAGAGGGGCTGAAACAGAGGGGCTGAAACAGAGGGGCTGAAACAGAGGGGCTGAAACAGAGGGCAAGAAACAGAGGGGCTGAAACAGAGGGCGAGAAACAGAGGGGCTGAAACAGAGGGCGAGAAACAGAGGGGCTGAAACAGAGGGCGAGAAACAGAGGGGCTGAAACAGAGGGGCTGAAACAGAGGGGCTGAAACAGAGGGCGAGAAACAGAGAGGCTGAAACAGAGGGCGAGAAACAGAGGGGCTGAAACAGAGGGGCTGAAACAGAGGGGCTGAATCAGAGGGGCTGATTCAGAGGGGCTGAAACAGAGAGCGCGAAACAGAGGGGCTGAAACAGAGGGCGAGAAACAGAGGGGCTGAAACAGAGGGCGAGAAACAGAGGGCGAGAAACAGAGAGGCTGAAACAGAGGGGCTGAAACAGAGGGGCTGAAACAAAGCGGCTGAAACATGGCGAGAAACAGAGAGGCTGAAACAGAGGGGCTGAAACAGAGGGGCTGAAACAGAGGGCAAGAAACAGAGGGGCTGAAACTGAGGGCGAGAAACAGAGGGGCTGAAACAGAGGGCGAGAAACAGAGGGGCTGAAACAGTGGGGCTGAAACAGAGGGGCTGAAACAGAGGGCGAGAAACAGAGAGGCTGAAACAGAGGGCGAGAAACAGAGTGGCTGAAACAGAGGGCAAGAAACAGAGGGGCTGAAACAGAGGGCGAGAAACAGAGGGGCTGAAACAGAGGGCGAGAAACAGAGGGGCGGAAACAGAGGGCGAGAAACGGAGGGGCTGATACAGAGGGGCTGAAATAGAGGGGCTGAAACAGAGGGCGAGAAACACAGGGGCTGAAACAGAGGGCGAGAAACAGAGGGGCTGAAACAGAGGGCGAGAAACAGAGGGCGAGAAACAGAGGGGCTGAAACAGAGGGCGAGAAACAGAGGGGCTGAAACAGAGGGGCTGAAACAGAGGGGCTGAAACAGAGGGCGAGAAACAGAGGGGCTGAATCAGAGGGGCTGAAACAGAGGAGCTGAAACAGAGGGGATGAAACAGAGGGCGAGAAACAGCGGGGCTGAAACAGAGGGGCTGAAACAGAGGAGCTGAAACAGAGGGCAAGAAACAGAGGGGCTGAAACAGAGGGCGAGAAACAAAGGGGCTGAAACAGAGGGCGAGAAACAGAGGGGCTGAAACAGAGGGCGAGAAACAGAGGGGCTGAAACAGAGGGGCTGAAACAGAGGGCGAGAAACAGAGAGGCTGAAACAGAGGGGCTGAAACAGAGGGGCTGAAACAGAGGGGCTGAAACAGAGGGGCTGAACCAGAAGGGCTGAAACAGAGGGGGAGAAACAGAGGGTCTGAATCAGAGGGCCAGAAACAGAGGGCGAGAAACAGAGGGACTAAAACAGAGGGGCTGAAACAGAGGGGCTGAAACAGAGGGCGAGAAACAGAGCGGCTGAAACAGAGGGCGAGAAACAGAGTCGCTGAAACATGGCGAGAAACAGAGGGGCTGAAACAGAGGGGCTGAAACAGAGGGGCTGAAACAGAGGGCAAGAAACAGAGGGGCTGAAACAGAGGGCGAGAAACAAAGGGGCTGAAACAGAGGGCGAGAAACAGAGGGGCTGAAACAGAGGGCGAGAAACAGAGGGGCTGAAACAGAGGGGCTGAAACAGAGGGCGAGAAACAGAGAGGCTGAAACAGAGGGGCTGAAACAGAGGGGCTGAAACAGAGGGGCTGAAACAGAGGGGCTGAACCAGAAGGGCTGAAACAGAGGGGGAGAAACAGAGGGTCTGAAACAGAGGGCCAGAAACAGAGGGCGAGAAACAGAGGGACTAAAACAGAGGGGCTGAAACAGAGGGGCTGAAACAGAGGGCGAGAAACAGAGCGGCTGAAACAGAGGGCGAGAAACAGAGGGGCTGAAACAGAGTGCGAGAAACAGAGGGGCTGAAACAGAGGGCGAGAAACAGAAGGGCTGAAACAGAGGGCGAGAAACAGAGGGCGAGAAACAAAGGGGCTGAAACAGAGGGCGAGAACCAGAGGGCGAGAAACAGAGGGGCTGAAACAGAGGGGCTGAAACAGAGGGGCTGAAACAGTGGAGCTGAAACAGAGGGACTGAAACAGAGGGCCAGAAACAGAGGGGCTGGAACAGAGGGGCTGAAACAGAGGGGCTGAAACAGAGGGGCTGAAACAGGGGGCGAGAAACAGAGGGGCTGAAACAGAGGGCGAGAAACAGAGGGCGAGAAACAGAGAGGCTGAAACAGAGGGGCTGAAACAGAGGGGCTGAAACAAAGCGGCTGATACAGAGTGTGAGAAACAGAGGGCGAGAAACAGAGTCGCTGAAACATGGCGAGAAACAGAGGGGCTGAAACAGAGGGGCTGAAACAGAGGGGCTGAAACAGAGGGCAAGAAACAGAGGGGCTGAAACAGAGGTCGAGAAACAAAGGGGCTGAAACAGAGGGCGAGAAACAGAGGGGCTGAAACAGAGGGCGAGAAACAGAGGGGCTGAAACAGAGGGGCTGAAACAGAGGGCGAGAAACAGAGAGGCTGAAACAGAGGGGCTGAAACAGAGGGGCTGAAACAGAGGGGCTGAAACAGAGGGGCTGAACCAGAAGGGCTGAAACAATGGGGGAGAAACAGAGGGGCTGAAACAGAGGGCCAGAAACAGAGGGCGAGAAACAGAGGGACTAAAACAGAGTGGCTGAAACAGAGGGGCTGAAACAGAGGGCGAGAAACAGAGCGGCTGAAACAGAGGGCGAGAAACAGAGGGGCTGAAACAGAGTGCGAGAAACAGAGGGGCTGAAACAGAGGGCGAGAAACAGAAGGGCTGAAACAGAGGGCGAGAAACAGAGGGCGAGAAACAAAGGGGCTGAAACAGAGGGCGAGAACCAGAGGGCGAGAAACAGAGGGGCTGAAACAGAGGGGCTGAAACGGAGGGCGAGAAACAGAGGGGCTGAAACAGATGGGCTGAAACAGTGGAGCTGAAACAGAGGGGCTGAAACAGAGGGCGAGAAACAGAGAGGCTGAAACAGAGGGGCTGAAACAGAGGAGCTGAAACAGAGGGCGAGAAACAGAGAGGCTGAAACAGAGTGCGAGAAACAGAGGGGCTGAAACAGAGGGCGAGAAACAGAGGGGCTGAAACAGAGGGGCTGAAACAGAGGGGCTGAAACAGAGGGCGAGAAACAGAGGGGCTGAAACAGAGGGGCTGAAACAGAGGGGCTGAAACAGAGGGCGAGAATCAGAGGGGCTGAAACAGAGTGCGAGAAACAGAGGGGCTGAATCAGAGGGGCTGAAACAGAGGGCGAGAAACAGAAAGGCTGAAACAGAGAGCGAGAATCAGAGGGGCTGGAACAGAGGGGCTGAAACAGATGGTGAGAAACAGAGGGGATTAAACAGAGGGCGAGAAACAGAGGGGCTGAAACAGAGGGGCTGATACAGAGGGGCTGAATCAGAGGGGCTGAAACAGAGAGCGCGAAACAGAGGGACTGAAACAGAGGGGCTGAAACAGAGGGTGCGAAACAGAGGGACTGAAACAGAGGGCGAGAACCAGACGGGCAGAAACAGAGGGCGAGAAACAGAGAGGCTGAAACAGAGGGGCTTAAACAGAGAGCGCGAAACAGAGGGGCTGTAACAGAGGGCGAGAAACAGAGGGGCTGAAACAGATGGCGAGAAACAGAGAGGCTGAAACAGAGGGCGAGAAACAGAGGGGCTGAAACTGAGTGGCTGAAACAGAAGGGCTGAAACAGAGGGGCTGAAACAGAGGGCGAGAAACAGAGGGGCTTAAACAGAGGGGCTGAAACAGAGGGGCTGAATCAGAGGGGCTGATTCACAGGGGCTGAAACAGAGGGGCTGAATCAGAGGGGCTGAAACAGAGGGCGCGAAACAGAGGGACTGAGACAGAGGGCGAGAACCAGACGGGCAGAAACAGAGGGCGAGAAACAGAGGGGCTGAAACAGAGAGCGCGAAACAGAGGGACTGAAACAGAGGGCGAGAAACAGAGGGGCTGGAACAGAGGGGCTGAAATAGAGGGGCTGAAACAGAGGGGCTGAAACAGGGGGCGAGAAACAGAGGGGCTGAAACAGAGGGCGAGAAACAGAGGGCGAGAAACAGAGAGGCTGAAACAGAGGGGCTGAAACAGATGGGCTGAAACAAAGCGGCTGATACAGAGTGTGAGAAACAGAGGGCGAGAAACAGAGGGGCTGAAACATGGCGAGAAACAGAGGGGCTGAAACAGAGGGGCTGAAACAGAGGGTCTGAAACAGAGGGCAAGAAAAAGAGGGGCTGAAACAGAGGGCGAGAAACAAAGGGGCTGAAACAGAGGGCGAGAAACAGAGGGGCTGAAACAGAGGGCGAGAAACAGAGGGGCTGAAACAGAGGGGCTGAAACAGAGGGCGAGAAACAGAGAGGCTGAAACAGAGGGGCTGAAACAGAGGGGCTGAACCAGAAGGGCTGAAACAGAGGGGCTGAAACAAAGCGGCTGATACAGAGTGTGAGAAACAGAGGGCGAGAAACAGAGTCGCTGAAACATGGCGAGAAACAGAGGGGCTGAAACAGAGGGGCTGAAACAGAGGGGCTGAAACAGAGGGCAAGAAACAGAGGGGCTGAAACAGAGGTCGAGAAACAAAGGGGCTGAAACAGAGAGCGAGAAACAGAGGGGCTGAAACAGAGGGCGAGAAACAGAGGGGCTGAAACAGAGGGGCTGAAACAGAGGGCGAGAAACAGAGAGGCTGAAACAGAGGGGCTGAAACAGAGGGGCTGAAACAGAGGGGCTGAAACAGAGGGGCTGAACCAGAAGGGCTGAAACAATGGGGGAGAAACAGAGGGGCTGAAACAGAGGGCCAGAAACAGAGGGCCAGAAAAAGAGGGACTAAAACAGAGTGGCTGAAACAGAGGGGCTGAAACAGAGGGCGAGAAACAGAGCGGCTGAAACAGAGGGCGAGAAACAGAGGGGCTGAAACAGAGTGCGAGAAACAGAGGGGCTGAAACAGAGGGCGAGAAACAGAAGGGCTGAAACAGAGGGCGAGAAACAGAGGGCGAGAAACAAAGGGGCTGAAACAGAGGGCGAGAACCAGAGGGCGAGAAACAGAGGGGCTGAAACAGAGGGGCTGAAACGGAGGGCGAGAAACAGAGGGGCTGAAACAGATGGGCTGAAACAGTGGAGCTGAAACAGAGGGGCTGAAACAGAGGGCGAGAAACAGAGAGGCTGAAACAGAGGGGCTGAAACAGAGGAGCTGAAACAGAGGGCGAGAAACAGAGAGGCTGAAACAGAGTGCGAGAAACAGAGGGGCTGAAACAGAGGGCGAGAAACAGAGGGGCTGAAACAGAGGGGCTGAAACAGAGGGGCTGAAACAGAGGGCGAGAAACAGAGGGGCTGAAACAGAGGGGCTGAAACAGAGGGGCTGAAACAGAGGGCGAGAATCAGAGGGGCTGAAACAGAGTGCGAGAAACAGAGGGGCTGAATCAGAGGGGCTGAAACAGAGGGCGAGAAACAGAAAGGCTGAAACAGAGGGCGAGAATCAGAGGGGCTGGAACAGAGGGGCTGAAACAGATGGTGAGAAACAGAGGGGATTAAACAGAGGGCGAGAAACAGAGGGGCTGAAACAGAGGGGCTGATACAGAGGGGCTGAATCAGAGGGGCTGAAACAGAGAGCGCGAAACAGAGGGACTGAAACAGAGGGGCTGAAACAGAGGGTGCGAAACAGAGGGACTGAAACAGAGGGCGAGAACCAGACGGGCAGAAACAGAGGGCGAGAAACAGAGAGGCTGAAACAGAGGGGCTTAAACAGAGAGCGCGAAACAGAGGGGCTGTAACAGAGGGCGAGAAACAGAGGGGCTGAAACAGATGGCGAGAAACAGAGAGGCTGAAACAGAGGGCGAGAAACAGAGGGGCTGAAACTGAGTGGCTGAAACAGAAGGGCTGAAACAGAGGGGCTGAAACAGAGGGCGAGAAACAGAGGGGCTTAAACAGAGGGGCTGAAACAGAGGGGCTGAATCAGAGGGGCTGATTCACAGGGGCTGAAACAGAGGGGCTGAATCAGAGGGGCTGAAACAGAGGGCGCGAAACAGAGGGACTGAGACAGAGGGCGAGAACCAGACGGGCAGAAACAGAGGGCGAGAAACAGAGGGGCTGAAACAGAGAGCGCGAAACAGAGGGACTGAAACAGAGGGCGAGAAACAGAGGGGCTGGAACAGAGGGGCTGAAATAGAGGGGCTGAAACAGAGGGGCTGAAACAGGGGGCGAGAAACAGAGGGGCTGAAACAGAGGGCGAGAAACAGAGGGCGAGAAACAGAGAGGCTGAAACAGAGGGGCTGAAACAGATGGGCTGAAACAAAGCGGCTGATACAGAGTGTGAGAAACAGAGGGCGAGAAACAGAGGGGCTGAAACATGGCGAGAAACAGAGGGGCTGAAACAGAGGGGCTGAAACAGAGGGGCTGAAACAGAGGGCAAGAAACAGAGGGGCTGAAACAGAGGGCGAGAAACAAAGGGGCTGAAACAGAGGGCGAGAAACAGAGGGGCTGAAACAGAGGGCGAGAAACAGAGGGGCTGAAACAGAGGGGCTGAAATAGAGGGCGAGAAACAGAGAGGCTGAAACAGAGGGGCTGAAACAGAGGGGCTGAACCAGAAGGGCTGAAACAGAGGGGGAGAAACAGAGGGTCTGAAACAGAGGGCCAGAAACAGAGGGCGAGAAACAGAGGGACTAAAACAGAGGGGCTGAAACAGAGGGGCTGAAACAGAGGGCGAGAAACAGAGCGGCTGAAACAGAGGGCGAGAAACAGAGGGGCTGAAACAGAGTGCGAGAAACAGAGGGGCTGAAACAGAGGGCGAGAAACAGAAGGGCTGAAACAGAGGGCGAGAAACAGAGGGCGAGAAACAAAGGGGCTGAAACAGAGGGCGAGAACCATGAGGGCGAGAAACAGAGGGGCTGAAACAGAGGGGCTGAAACGGAGGGCGAGAAACAGAGGGGCTGAAACAGAGGGGCTGAAACAGTGGAGCTGAAACAGAGGGACTGAAACAGAGGGCCAGAAACAGAGGGGCTGGAACAGAGGGTCTGAAATAGAGGGGCTGAAACAGAGGGGCTGAAACAGGGGGCGAGAAACAGAGGGGCTGAAACAGAGGGCGAGAAACAGAGGGCGAGAAACAGAGAGGCTGAAACAGAGGGGCTGAAACAGAGGGGCTGAAACAAAGCGGCTGATACAGAGTGTGAGAAACAGAGGGCGAGAAACAGAGTCGCTGAAACATGGCGAGAAACAGAGGGGCTGAAACAGAGGGGCTGAAACAGAGGGGCTGAAACAGAGGGCAAGAAACAGAGGGGCTGAAACAGAGGTCGAGAAACAAAGGGGCTGAAACAGAGGGCGAGAAACAGAGGGGCTGAAACAGAGGGCGAGAAACAGAGGGGCTGAAACAGAGGGGCTGAAACAGAGGGCGAGAAACAGAGAGGCTGAAACAGAGGGGCTGAAACAGAGGGGCTGAAACAGAGGGGCTGAAACAGAGGGGCTGAACCAGAAGGGCTGAAACAGAGGGGGAGAAACAGAGGGGCTGAAACAGAGGGCCAGAAACAGAGTGCGAGAAACAGAGGGACTAAAACAGAGGGGCTGAAACAGAGGGGCTGAAACAGAGGGCGAGAAACAGAGCGGCTGAAACAGAGGGCGAGAAACAGAGGGGCTGAAACAGAGTGCGAGAAACAGAGGGGCTGAAACAGAGGGCGAGAAACAGAAGGGCTGAAACAGAGGGCGAGAAACAGAGGGCGAGAAACAAAGGGGCTGAAACAAAGGGCGAGAACCAGAGGGCGAGAAACAGAGGGGCTGAAACAGAGGGGCTGAAACGGAGGGCGAGAAACAGAGGGGCTGAAACAGAGGGGCTGAAACAGTGGGGCTGAAACAGAGGGGCTGAAACAGAGGGCGAGAAACAGAGAGGCTGAAACAGAGGGGCTGAAACAGAGGAGCTGAAACAGAGGGCGAGAAACAGAGAGGCTGAAACAGAGGGCGAGAAACAGAGGGGCTGAAACAGAGGCCGAGAAACAGAGGGGCTGAAACAGAGGGGCTGAAACAGAGGGGCTGAAACAGAGGGCGAGAAACAGAGGGGCTGAAACAGAGGGGCTGAAACAGAGGGGCTGAAACAGAGGGCGAGAAACAGAGAGGCTGAAACAGAGGGCGAGAAACAGAGTGGCTGAAACAGAGGGCAAGAAACAGAGGGGCTGACACAGAGGGCGAGAAACAGAGGGGCTGAAACAGAGGGGCTGAAACAGAGGGGCTGAAACAGAGGGGCTGAAACAGAGGGGCTGAACCAGAAGGGCTGAAACAGAGGGGGAGAAACAGAGGGGCTGAAACAGAGGGCCAGAAACAGAGGGCGAGAAACAGAGGGACTGAAACAGAGGGGCTGAAACAGAGGGGCTGAAACAGAGGGCGAGAAACAGAGCGGCTGAAACAGAGGGCGAGAAACAGAGGGGCTGAAACAAAGGGGCTGAAACAGTGGGGCTGAAACAGAGGGGCTGAAACAGAGGGCGAGAAATAGAGGGGCTGAAACAGAGGGCGAGAAACAGAGGGGCTGAAACGGAGGGCGAGAAACAGAGGGGCTGAAACAGAGGGGCTGAAACAGAGGGGCTGAAACAGAGGGCGAGAAACAGAGGGGCTGAAACAGAGGGCGAGAAACAGAGGGGCTGAGACAGAGGGCGAGAAACAGAGGGGCTGAATCAGAGGGGCTGAAACAGAGGGCGAGAAACAGAGGGGCTGAAACAGAGGGCGAGAAACAGAGGGGCTGAAACAGAGGGGCTGAAACAGAGTGGCTGAAACAGAGGGCGAGAAACAGAGAGGTTGAAACAGAGGGCGAGAAACAGAGGGGCTGAAACAGAGGGCGAGAAACAGAGGGGCTGAAACAGAGGGCGAGAAACAGAGGGGCTGAAACAGACGGGCTGAAACAGACGGGCTGAAACAGAGGGCAAAAAACAGAGGGGCTGAAACAGAGGGTGAGAAACAGAGGGCGAGAAACAGAGGGGCTGAAACAGAGGGCAAAAAACAGAGGGGCTGAAACAGAGGGTGAGAAACAGAGGGTGAAAAACAGAGGGCGAGAAACAGATGGGATGAAGCAGAGGGGCTGAAACAGAGGGGCTGAAATAGAGGGGCTGAAACAGAGGGGCTGAATCAGAGGGGCTGCAACAAAGGGGCTGAATCAGAGGGGCTGAAACAGAGGGGCTGAATCAGAGGGGCTGAAACAGAGGGCGAGAAACAGATGGGCTGAAACAGAGGGCGAGAAACAGAGGGGCTGAAACAGAGGGCGCGAAACAGAGGGGCTGAAACAGAGGGGCTGAAACAGAGGGGCTGAAACAGAGGGCGAGAAACTGAGGGGCTGAAACAGAGGGCGAGAATCAGAGGGGCTGAAACAGAGGGCGAGAAACAGAGGGGCTGAATCAGAGGGGCTGAAACAGAGGGCTAGAAACAGAAAGGCTGAAACAGAGGGCGAGAATCAGAGGGGCTGAAACAGAGGGGCTGAAACAGATGGTGAGAAACAGAGGGGATTAAACAGAGGGCGAGAAACAGAGGGGCTGAAACAGAGGGGCTGATACAGAGGGGCTGAATCAGAGGGGCTGAAACAGAGAGCGCGAAACAGAGGGACTGAAACAGAGGGGCTGAAACAGAGGGTGCGAAACAGAGGGACTGAAACAGAGGGCGAGAACCAGACGGGCAGAAACAGAGGGCGAGAAACAGAGGGGCTGGAACAGAGGGTCTGAAATAGAGGGGCTGAAACAGAGGGGCTGAAACAGGGGGCGAGAAACAGAGGGGCTGAAACAGAGGGCGAGAAACAGAGGGCGAGAAACAGAGAGGCTGAAACAGAGGGGCTGAAACAGAGGGGCTGAAACAAAGCGGCTGATACAGAGTGTGAGAAACAGAGGGCGAGAAACAGAGTCGCTGAAACATGGCGAGAAACAGAGGGGCTGAAACAGAGGGGCTGAAACAGAGGGGCTGAAACAGAGGGCAAGAAACAGAGGGGCTGAAACAGAGGTCGAGAAACAAAGGGGCTGAAACAGAGGGCGAGAAACAGAGGGGCTGAAACAGAGGGCGAGAAACAGAGGGGCTGAAACAGAGGGGCTGAAACAGAGGGCGAGAAACAGAGAGGCTGAAACAGAGGGGCTGAAACAGAGGGGCTGAAACAGAGGGGCTGAAACAGAGGGGCTGAACCAGAAGGGCTGAAACAGAGGGGGAGAAACAGAGGGGCTGAAACAGAGGGCCAGAAACAGAGTGCGAGAAACAGAGGGACTAAAACAGAGGGGCTGAAACAGAGGGGCTGAAACAGAGGGCGAGAAACAGAGCGGCTGAAACAGAGGGCGAGAAACAGAGGGGCTGAAACAGAGTGCGAGAAACAGAGGGGCTGAAACAGAGGGCGAGAAACAGAAGGGCTGAAACAGAGGGCGAGAAACAGAGGGCGAGAAACAAAGGGGCTGAAACAAAGGGCGAGAACCAGAGGGCGAGAAACAGAGGGGCTGAAACAGAGGGGCTGAAACGGAGGGCGAGAAACAGAGGGGCTGAAACAGAGGGGCTGAAACAGTGGGGCTGAAACAGAGGGGCTGAAACAGAGGGCGAGAAACAGAGAGGCTGAAACAGAGGGGCTGAAACAGAGGAGCTGAAACAGAGGGCGAGAAACAGAGAGGCTGAAACAGAGGGCGAGAAACAGAGGGGCTGAAACAGAGGCCGAGAAACAGAGGGGCTGAAACAGAGGGGCTGAAACAGAGGGGCTGAAACAGAGGGCGAGAAACAGAGGGGCTGAAACAGAGGGGCTGAAACAGAGGGGCTGAAACAGAGGGCGAGAAACAGAGAGGCTGAAACAGAGGGCGAGAAACAGAGTGGCTGAAACAGAGGGCAAGAAACAGAGGGGCTGACACAGAGGGCGAGAAACAGAGGGGCTGAAACAGAGGGGCTGAAACAGAGGGGCTGAAACAGAGGGGCTGAAACAGAGGGGCTGAACCAGAAGGGCTGAAACAGAGGGGGAGAAACAGAGGGGCTGAAACAGAGGGCCAGAAACAGAGGGCGAGAAACAGAGGGACTGAAACAGAGGGGCTGAAACAGAGGGGCTGAAACAGAGGGCGAGAAACAGAGCGGCTGAAACAGAGGGCGAGAAACAGAGGGGCTGAAACAAAGGGGCTGAAACAGTGGGGCTGAAACAGAGGGGCTGAAACAGAGGGCGAGAAATAGAGGGGCTGAAACAGAGGGCGAGAAACAGAGGGGCTGAAACGGAGGGCGAGAAACAGAGGGGCTGAAACAGAGGGGCTGAAACAGAGGGGCTGAAACAGAGGGCGAGAAACAGAGGGGCTGAAACAGAGGGCGAGAAACAGAGGGGCTGAGACAGAGGGCGAGAAACAGAGGGGCTGAATCAGAGGGGCTGAAACAGAGGGCGAGAAACAGAGGGGCTGAAACAGAGGGCGAGAAACAGAGGGGCTGAAACAGAGGGGCTGAAACAGAGTGGCTGAAACAGAGGGCGAGAAACAGAGAGGTTGAAACAGAGGGCGAGAAACAGAGGGGCTGAAACAGAGGGCGAGAAACAGAGGGGCTGAAACAGAGGGCGAGAAACAGAGGGGCTGAAACAGACGGGCTGAAACAGACGGGCTGAAACAGAGGGCAAAAAACAGAGGGGCTGAAACAGAGGGTGAGAAACAGAGGGCGAGAAACAGAGGGGCTGAAACAGAGGGCAAAAAACAGAGGGGCTGAAACAGAGGGTGAGAAACAGAGGGTGAAAAACAGAGGGCGAGAAACAGATGGGATGAAGCAGAGGGGCTGAAACAGAGGGGCTGAAATAGAGGGGCTGAAACAGAGGGGCTGAATCAGAGGGGCTGCAACAAAGGGGCTGAATCAGAGGGGCTGAAACAGAGGGGCTGAATCAGAGGGGCTGAAACAGAGGGCGAGAAACAGATGGGCTGAAACAGAGGGCGAGAAACAGAGGGGCTGAAACAGAGGGCGCGAAACAGAGGGGCTGAAACAGAGGGGCTGAAACAGAGGGGCTGAAACAGAGGGCGAGAAACTGAGGGGCTGAAACAGAGGGCGAGAATCAGAGGGGCTGAAACAGAGGGCGAGAAACAGAGGGGCTGAATCAGAGGGGCTGAAACAGAGGGCTAGAAACAGAAAGGCTGAAACAGAGGGCGAGAATCAGAGGGGCTGAAACAGAGGGGCTGAAACAGATGGTGAGAAACAGAGGGGATTAAACAGAGGGCGAGAAACAGAGGGGCTGAAACAGAGGGGCTGATACAGAGGGGCTGAATCAGAGGGGCTGAAACAGAGAGCGCGAAACAGAGGGACTGAAACAGAGGGGCTGAAACAGAGGGTGCGAAACAGAGGGACTGAAACAGAGGGCGAGAACCAGACGGGCAGAAACAGAGGGCGAGAAACAGAGGGGCTGAAACAGAGGGGCTTAAACAGAGAGCGCGAAACAGAGGGGCTGAAACAGAGGGCGAGAAACAAAGGGGCTGAAACAGATGGCGAGAAACAGAGGGGCTGAAACAGAGGGGCTGAAACAGATGGCGAGAAACAGAGAGGCTGAAACAGAGGGCGAGAAACAGAGGGGCTGAAACAGAGGGCAAGAAACAGAGGGGTTGAAACTGAGTGGCTGAAACAGAAGGGCTGAAACAGAGGGGCTGAAACAGAGGGCGAGAAACAGTGGGGCTTAAACAGAGGGGCTGAAACAGAGGGGCTGAATCAGAGGGGCTGATTCACAGGGGCTGAAACAGAGGGGCTGAATCAGAGGGGCTGAAACAGAGGGCGCGAAACAGAGGGACTGAGACAGAGGGCGAGAACCAGACAGGCAGAAACAGAGGGCGAGAAACAGAGGGGCTGAAACAGAGGGGCTGAAACAGAGAGCGCGAAACAGAGGGACTGAAACAGAGGGCGAGAAACAGAGGGGCTGGAACAGAGGGGCTGAAATAGAGGGGCTGAAACAGAGGGGCTGAAACAGGGGGCGAGAAACAGAGGGGCTGAAAAAGAAGGTGAGAAACAGAGGGCGAGAAACAGAGAGGCTGAAACAGAGGGGCTGAAACAGAGGGGCTGAAACAAAGCGGCTGATACAGAGTGTGAGAAACAGAGGGCGAGAAACAGAGTCGCTGAAACATGGCGAGAAACAGAGGGGCTGAAACAGAGGGGCTGAAACAGAGGGGCTGAAACAGAGGGCAAGAAACAGAGGGGCTGAAACAGAGGGCGAGAAACAAAGGGGCTGAAACAGAGGGCGAGAAACAGAGGGGCTGAAACAGAGGGCGAGAAACAGAGGGGCTGAAACAGAGGGGCTGAAACAGAGGGCGAGAAACAGAGAGGCTGAAACAGAGGGGCTGAAACAGAGGGGCTGAAACAGAGGGGCTGAAACAGAGGGGCTGAACCAGAAGGGCTGAAACAGAGGGGGAGAAACAGAGGGGCTGAAACAGAGGGCCAGAAACAGAGGGCGAGAAACAGAGGGACTAAAACAGAGGGGCTGAAACAGAGGGGCTGAAACAGAGGGCGAGAAACAGAGCGGCTGAAACAGAGGGCGAGAAACAGAGGGGCTGAAACAGAGTGCGAGAAACAGAGGGGCTGAAACAGAGGGCGAGAAACAGAAGGGCTGAAACAGAGGGCGAGAAACAGAGGGCGAGAAACAAAGGGGCTGAAACAGAGGGCGAGAACCAGAGGGCGAGAAACAGAGGGGCTGAAACAGAGGGGCTGAAACGGAGGGCGAGAAACAGAGGGGCTGAAACAGAGGGGCTGAAACAGTGGAGCTGAAACAGAGGGGCTGAAACAGAGGGCGAGAAACAGAGAGGCTGAAACAGAGGGGCTGAAACAGAGGAGCTGAAACAGAGGGCGAGAAACAGAGAGGCTGAAACAGAGGGGCTGAAACAGAGGGGCTGAAACAGAGGGCAAGAAACAGAGGGGCTGAAACAGAGGGCGAGAAACAAAGGGGCTGAAACAGAGGGCGAGAAACAGAGGGGCTGAAACAGAGGGCGAGAAACAGAGGGGCTGAAACAGAGGGGCTAAAACAGAGGGCGAGAAACAGAGAGGCTGAAACAGAGGGGCTGAAACAGAGGGGCTGAAACAGAGGGGCTGAAACAGAGGGGCTGAACCAGAAGGGCTGAAACAGAGGGGGAGAAACAGAGGGGCTGAAACAGAGGGCCAGAAACAGAGGGCGAGAAACAGAGGGACTAAAACAGAGGGGCTGAAACAGAGGGGCTGAAACAGAGGGCGAGAAACAGAGCGGCTGAAACAGAGGGCGAGAAACAGAGGGGCTGAAACAGAGTGCGAGAAACAGAGGGGCTGAAACAGAGGGCGAGAAACAGAAGGGCTGAAACAGAGGGCGAGAAACAGAGGGCGAGAAACAAAGGGGCTGAAACAGAGGGCGAGAACCAGAGGGCGAGAAACAGAGGGGCTGAAACAGAGGGGCTGAAACGGAGGGCGAGAAACAGAGGGGCTGAAACAGGGGCTGAAACAGTGGAGCTGAAACAGAGGAGCTGAAACAGAGGGCGAGAAACAGAGGGCGAGAAACAGAGGCGCTGAAACAGAGGGCGAGAAACAGAGGGGCTGAAACAGAGGGGCTGAAACAGAGGGGCTGAAACAGAGGGCGAGAAACAGAGGGGCTGAAACAGAGGGGCTGAAACAGAGGGGCTGAAACAGAGGGCGAGAAACAGAGAGGCTGAAACAGAGGGCGAGAAACAGAGTGGCTGAAACAGAGGGCAAGAAACAGAGGGGCTGACACAGAGGGCGAGAAACAGAGGGGCTGAAACAGAGGGGCTGAAACAGAGGGGCTGAAACAGAGGGGCTGAACCAGAAGGGCTGAAACAGAGGGGGAGAAACAGAGGGGCTGAAACAGAGGGCGCGAAACAGAGGGGCTGAACCAGAGGGGCTGAAACAGAGGGGCTGAAACAGAGGGCGAGAAACTGAGGGGCTGAAACAGAGTGCGAGAAACAGAGGGCCTGAAACAGAGGGCGAGAAACAGAAGGGCTGAAACAGAGGGCGAGAAACAGAGGGCGAGAAACAAAGGGGCTGAAACAGAGGGCGAGAACCAGAGGGCGAGAAACAGAGGGGCTGAAACAGAGGGGCTGAAACGGAGGGCGAGAAACAGAGGGGCTGAAACAGAGGGGCTGAAACAGTGGAGCTGAAACAGAGGGACTGAAACAGAGGGCCAGAAACAGAGGGGCTGGAACAGAGGGGCTGAAATAGAGGGGCTGAAACAGAGGGGCTGAAACAGGGGGCGAGAAACAGAGTGGCTGAAACAGAGGGCGAGAAACAGAGGGCGAGAAACAGAGAGGCTGAAACAGAGGGGCTGAAACAGAGGGGCTGAAACAAAGCGGCTGATACAGAGTGTGAGAAACAGAGGGCGAGAAACAGAGTCGCTGAAACATGGCGAGAAACAGAGGGGCTGAAACAGAGGGGCTGAAACAGAGGGGCTGAAACAGAGGGCAAGAAACAGAGGGGCTGAAACAGAGGGCGAGAAACAAAGGGGCTGAAACAGAGGGCGAGAAACAGAGGGGCTGAAACAGAGGGCGAGAAACAGAGGGGCTGAAACAGAGGGGCTGAAACAGAGGGCGAGAAACAGAGAGGCTGAAACAGAGGGGCTGAAACAGAGGGGCTGAACCAGAAGGGCTGAAACAGAGGGGGAGAAACAGAGGGTCTGAAACAGAGGGCCAGAAACAGAGGGCGAGAAACAGAGGGACTAAAACAGAGGGGCTGCAACAGAGGGGCTGAAACAGAGGGCGAGAAACAGAGCGGCTGAAACAGAGGGCGAGAAACAGAGGGGCTGAAACAGAGTGCGAGAAACAGAGGGGCTGAAACAGAGGGCGAGAAACAGAAGGGCTGAAACAGAGGGCGAGAAACAGAGGGCGAGAAACAAAGGGGCTGAAACAGAGGGCGAGAACCAGAGGGCGAGAAACAGAGGGGCTGAAACAGAGGGGCTGAAACGGAGGGCGAGAAACAGAGGGGCTGAAACAGAGGGGCTGAAACAGTAGAGCTGAAACAGAGGTGCTGAAACAGAGGGCGAGAAACAGAGAGGCTGAAACAGAGGGGCTGAAACAGAGGGGCTGAAACAGAGGGGCTGAACCAGAAGGGCTGAAACAGAGGGGGAGAAACAGAGGGGCTGAAACAGAGGGCGAGAAACAGAGGGGCTGAAACAGAGGGGCTGAAACAGAGGGGCTGAAACAGAGGGCGAGAAACAGAGGGGCTGAAACAGAGGGCGAGAAACAGAGGGGCTGAAACAGAGGGGCTGAAACAGAGGGGCTGAAACAGAGGGCGAGAAACAGAGGGGCTGAAACAGAGGGGCTGAAACAGAGGGGCTGAAACAGAGGGCGAGAAACAGAGAGGCTGAAACAGAGGGCGAGAAACAGAGTGGCTGAAACAGAGGGCAAGAAACAGAGGGGCTGACACAGAGGGCGAGAAACAGAGGGGCTGAAACAGAGGGGCTGAAACAGAGGGGCTGAAACAGAGGGGCTGAAACAGAGGGGCTGAACCAGAAGGGCTGAAACAGAGGGGGAGAAACAGAGGGGCTGAAACAGAGGGCCAGAAACAGAGGGCGAGAAACAGAGGGACTGAAACAGAGGGGCTGAAACAGAGGGGCTGAAACATAGGGCGAGAAACAGAGCGGCTGAAACAGAGGGCGAGAAACAGAGGGGCTGAAACAAAGGGGCTGAAACAGTGGGGCTGAAACAGAGGGGCTGAAACAGAGGGCGAGAAATAGAGGGGCTGAAACAGAGGGCGAGAAACAGAGGGGCTGAAACAGAGGGCGAGAAACAGAGGGGCTGAAACAGAGGGGCTGAAACAGAGGGGCTGAAACAGAGGGCGAGAAACAGAGGGCCTGAAACAGAGGGCGAGAAACAGAGGGGCTGAAACAGAGGGCGAGAAACAGAGGGGCTGAATCAGAGGGGCTGAAACAGAGGGCGAGAAACAGAGGGGCTGAAACAGAGGGCGAGAAACAGAGGGGCTGAAACAGAGGGGCTGAAACAGAGAGCGCGAAACAGAGAGGTTGAAACAGAGGGCGAGAAACAGAGGGGCTGAAACAGAGGGCGAGAAACAGAGAGGTTGAAACAGAGGGCGAGAAACAGAGGGGCTGAAACAGAGGGCGAGAAACAGAGGGGCTGAAACAGAGGGCGAGAAACAGAGGGGCTGAAACAGACGGGCTGAAACAGACGGGCTGAAACAGAGGGCAAAAAACAGAGGGGCTGAAACAGAGGGTGAGAAACAGAGGGCGAGAAACAGAGGGGCTGAAACAGAGGGCAAAAAACAGAGGGGCTGAAACAGAGGGTGAGAAACAGAGGGTGAAAAACAGAGGGCGAGAAACAGATGGGATGAAGCAGAGGGGCTGAAACAGAGGGGCTGAAATAGAGGGGCTGAATCAGAGGGGCTGAAACAGAGGGGCTGAATCAGAGGGGCTGCAACAGAGGGGCTGAATCAGAGGGGCTGAAACAGAGGGGCTGAATCAGAGGGGCTGAAACAGAGGGCGAGAAACAGATGGGCTGAAACAGAGGGCGAGAAACAGAGGGGCTGAAACAGAGGGCGCGAAACAGAGGGGCTGAAACAGAGGGGCTGAAACAGAGGGGCTGAAACAGAGGGCGAGAAACTGAGGGGCTGAAACAGAGGGCGAGAATCAGAGGGGCTGAAACAGAGGGCGAGAAACAGAGGGGCTGAAACAGAGGGGCTGAAACAGAGGGGCTGAAACAGAGGGCAAGAAACAGAGGGGCTGAAACAGAGGGCGAGAAACAAAGGGGCTGAAACAGAGGGCGAGAAACAGAGGGGCTGAAACAGAGGGCGAGAAACAGAGGGGCTGAAACAGAGGGGCTGAAACAGAGGGCGAGAAACAGAGAGGCTGAAACAGAGGGGCTGAAACAGAGGGGCTGAACCAGAAGGGCTGAAACAGAGGGGGAGAAACAGAGGGTCTGAAACAGAGGGCCAGAAACAGAGGGCGAGAAACAGAGGGACTAAAACAGAGGGGCTGCAACAGAGGGGCTGAAACAGAGGGCGAGAAACAGAGCGGCTGAAACAGAGGGCGAGAAACAGAGGGGCTGAAACAGAGTGCGAGAAACAGAGGGGCTGAAACAGAGGGCGAGAAACAGAAGGGCTGAAACAGAGGGCGAGAAACAGAGGGCGAGAAACAAAGGGGCTGAAACAGAGGGCGAGAACCAGAGGGCGAGAAACAGAGGGGCTGAAACAGAGGGGCTGAAACGGAGGGCGAGAAACAGAGGGGCTGAAACAGAGGGGCTGAAACAGTAGAGCTGAAACAGAGGTGCTGAAACAGAGGGCGAGAAACAGAGAGGCTGAAACAGAGGGGCTGAAACAGAGGAGCTGAAACAGAGGGCGAGAAACAGAGAGGCTGAAACAGAGGGCGAGAAACAGAGGGGCTGAAACAGAGGGCGAGAAACAGAGGGGCTGAAACAGAGGGGCTGAAACAGAGGGGCTGAAACAGAGGGCGAGAAACAGAGGGGCTGAAACAGAGGGGCTGAAACAGAGGGGCTGAAACAGAGGGCGAGAAACAGAGTGGCTGAAACAGAGGGCAAGAAACAGAGGGGCTGACACAGAGGGCGAGAAACAGAGGGGCTGAAACAGAGGGGCTGAAACAGAGGGGCTGAAACAGAGGGGCTGAAACAGAGGGGCTGAACCAGAAGGGCTGAAACAGAGGGGGAGAAACAGAGGGGCTGAAACAGAGGGCCAGAAACAGAGGGCGAGAAACAGAGGGACTGAAACAGAGGGGCTGAAACAGAGGGGCTGAAACATAGGGCGAGAAACAGAGCGGCTGAAACAGAGGGCGAGAAACAGAGGGGCTGAAACAAAGGGGCTGAAACAGTGGGGCTGAAACAGAGGGGCTGAAACAGAGGGCGAGAAATAGAGGGGCTGAAACAGAGGGCGAGAAACAGAGGGGCTGAAACAGAGGGCGAGAAACAGAGGGGCTGAAACAGAGGGGCTGAAACAGAGGGGCTGAAACAGAGGGCGAGAAACAGAGGGCCTGAAACAGAGGGCGAGAAACAGAGGGGCTGAAACAGAGGGCGAGAAACAGAGGGGCTGAATCAGAGGGGCTGAAACAGAGGGCGAGAAACAGAGGGGCTGAAACAGAGGGCGAGAAACAGAGGGGCTGAAACAGAGGGGCTGAAACAGAGAGCGCGAAACAGAGAGGTTGAAACAGAGGGCGAGAAACAGAGGGGCTGAAACAGAGGGCGAGAAACAGAGAGGTTGAAACAGAGGGCGAGAAACAGAGGGGCTGAAACAGAGGGCGAGAAACAGAGGGGCTGAAACAGAGGGCGAGAAACAGAGGGGCTGAAACAGACGGGCTGAAACAGACGGGCTGAAACAGAGGGCAAAAAACAGAGGGGCTGAAACAGAGGGTGAGAAACAGAGGGCGAGAAACAGAGGGGCTGAAACAGAGGGCAAAAAACAGAGGGGCTGAAACAGAGGGTGAGAAACAGAGGGTGAAAAACAGAGGGCGAGAAACAGATGGGATGAAGCAGAGGGGCTGAAACAGAGGGGCTGAAATAGAGGGGCTGAAACAGAGGGGCTGAATCAGAGGGGCTGCAACAGAGGGGCTGAATCAGAGGGGCTGAAACAGAGGGGCTGAATCAGAGGGGCTGAAACAGAGGGCGAGAAACAGATGGGCTGAAACAGAGGGCGAGAAACAGAGGGGCTGAAACAGAGGGCGCGAAACAGAGGGTCTGAAACAGAGGGGCTGAAACAGAGGGGCTGAAACAGAGGGCGAGAAACTGAGGGGCTGAAACAGAGGGCGAGAATCAGAGGGGCTGAAACAGAGGGCGAGAAACAGAGGGGCTGAATCAGAGGGGCTGAAACAGAGGGCTAGAAACAGAAAGGCTGAAACAGAGGGCGAGAATCAGAGGGGCTGAAACAGAGGGGCTGAAACAGATGGTGAGAAACAGAGGGGATTAAATAGAGGGCGAGAAACAGAGGGGCTGAAACAGAGGGGCTGATACAGAGGGGCTGAATCAGAGGGGCTGAAACAGAGAGCGCGAAACAGAGGGACTGAAACAGAGGGGCTGAAACAGAGGGTGCGAAACAGAGGGACTGAAACAGAGGGCGAGAACCAGACGGGCAGAAACAGAGGGCGAGAAACAGAGGGGCTGAAACAGAGGGGCTTAAACAGAGAGCGCGAAACAGAGGGGCTGAAACAGAGGGCGAGAAACAGAGGGGCTGAAACAGATGGCGAGAAACAGAGAGGCTGAAACAGAGGGCGAGAAACAGAGGGCAAGAAACAGAGGGGCTGAAACTGAGTGGTTGAAACAGAAGGGCTGAAACAGAGGGGCTGAAACAGAGGGCGAGAAACAGAGGGGCTTAAACAGAGGGGCTGAAACAGAGGGGCTGAATCAGAGGGGCTGATTCACAGGGGCTGAAACAGAGGGGCTGAATCAGAGGGGCTGAAACAGAGGGCGCGAAACAGAGGGACTGAGACAGAGGGCGAGAACCAGACGGGCAGAAACAGAGGGCGAGAAACAGAGGGGTTGAAACAGAGGGGCTGAAACAGAGAGCGCGAAACAGAGGGACTGAAACAGAGGGCGAGAAACAGAGGGGCTGGAACAGAGGGGCTGAAATAGAGGGGCTGAAACAGGGGGCGAGAAACAGAGGGGCTGAAACAGAGGGCGAGAAACAGAGGGCGAGAAACAGAGAGGCTGAAACAGAGGGGCTGAAACAGAGGGGCTGAAGCAAAGCGGCTGATACAGAGTGTGAGAAACAGAGGGCGAGAAACAGAGTCGCTGAAACATGGCGAGAAACAGAGGGGCTGAAACAGAGGGGCTGAAACAGAGGGGCTGAAACAGAGGGCAAGAAACAGAGGGGCTGAAACAGAGGGCGAGAAACAAAGGGGCTGAAACAGAGGGCGAGAAACAGAGGGGCTGAAACAGAGGGCGAGAAACAGAGGGGCTGAAACAGAGGGGCTGAAACAGAGGGCGAGAAACAGAGAGGCTGAAACAGAGGGGCTGAAACAGAGGGGCTGAAACAGAGGGGCTGAAACAGAGGGGCTGAACCAGAAGGGCTGAAACAGAGGGGGAGAAACAGAGGGGCTGAAACAGAGGGCCAGAAACAGAGGGCGAGAAACAGAGGGACTAAAACAGAGGGGCTGAAACAGAGGGGCTGAAACAGAGGGCGAGAAACAGAGCGGCTGAAACAGAGGGCGAGAAACAGAGGGGCTGAAACAGAGTGTGAGAAACAGAGGGGCTGAAACAGAGGGCGAGAAACAGAAGGGCTGAAACAGAGGGCGAGAAACAGAGGGCGAGAAACAAAGGGGCTGAAACAGAGGGCGAGAACCAGAGGGCGAGAAACAGAGGGGCTGAAACAGAGGGGCTGAAACGGAGGGCGAGAAACAGAGGGGCTGAAACAGTGGGGCTGAAACAGTGGAGCTGAAACAGAGGGGCTGAAACAGAGGGCGAGAAACAGAGAGGCTGAAACAGAGGGGCTGAAACAGAGGAGCTGAAACAGAGGGCGAGAAACAGAGAGGCTGAAACAGAGGGCGAGAAACAGAGGGGCTGAAACAGAGGGCGAGAAACAGAGGGTCTGAAACAGAGGGGCTGAAACAGAGGGGCTGAAACAGAGGGCGAGAAACAGAGGGGCTGAAACAGAGGGGCTGAAACAGAGGGGCTGAAACAGAGGGCGAGAAACAGAGAGGCTGAAACAGAGGGCGAGAAACAGAGTGGCTGAAACAGAGGGGCTGAAACAGGGGCTGACACAGAGGGCGAGAAACAGAGGGGCTGAAACAGAGGGGCTGAAACAGAGGGGCTGAAACAGAGGGGCTGAAACAGAGGGGCTGAACCAGAAGGGCTGAAACAGAGGGGGAGAAACAGAGGGGCTGAAACAGAGGGCCAGAAACAGAGGGCGAGAAACAGAGGGACTGAAACAGAGGGGCTGAAACAGAGGGGCTGAAACAGAGGGCGAGAAACAGAGCGGCTGAAACAGAGGGCGAGAAACAGAGGGGCTGAAACAAAGGGGCTGAAACAGTGGGGCTGAAACAGAGGGCGAGAAATAGAGGGGCTGAAACAGAGGGCGAGAAACAGAGGGGCTGAAACAAAGGGGCTGAAACAGTGGGGCTGAAACAGAGTGGCTGAAACAGAGGGCGAGAAACAGAGGGGCTGAAACAGAGGGCGAGAAACAGAGGGGCTGAAACAGAGGGCCTGAAACAGAGGGGCTGAAACAGAGGGCCAGAAACAGAGGGGCTGAAACAGAGGGCGAGAAACAGAGGGGC
Organism: Chiloscyllium punctatum; assembly: GCF_047496795.1. Taxonomy (NCBI): domain Eukaryota; kingdom Metazoa; phylum Chordata; class Chondrichthyes; order Orectolobiformes; family Hemiscylliidae; genus Chiloscyllium; species Chiloscyllium punctatum. The sequence goes on from NW_027309791.1 coordinate 1,015,324, forward strand.
TGAAACAGAGGGAGAGAAACAGAGGGGCTGAATCAGAGGGGCTGAAACAGAGTGGCTGAAACAGAGGGCGAGAAACAGAGAGGTTGAAACAGAGGGCGAGAAACAGAGGGGCTGAAACAGAGGGCGAGAAACAGAGGGGCTGAAACAGAGGGCGAGAAACAGAGGGGCTGAAACAGACGGGCTGAAACAGACGGGCTGAAACAGAGGGCAAAAAACAGAGGGGCTGAAACAGAGGGCGAGAAACAGAGGGTGAGAAACAGAGGGCGAGAAACAGAGGGGCTGAAACAGAGGGCAAAAAACAGAGGGGCTGAAACAGAGGGTGAGAAACAGAGGGTGAAAAACAGAGGGCGAGAAACAGATGGGATGAAGCAGAGGGACTGAAACAGAGGGGCTGAAATAGAGGGGCTGAAACAGAGGGGCTGAATAAGAGGGGCTGCAACAGAGGGGCTGAATCAGAGGGGCTGAAACAGAGGGGCTGAATCAGAGGGGCTGAAACAGAGGGCGAGAAACAGATGGGCTGAAACAGAGGGCGAGAAACAGAGGGGCTGAAACAGAGGGCGCGAAACAGAGGGGCTGAAACAGAGGGGCTGAAACAGAGGGGCTGAAACAGAGGGCGAGAAACTGAGGGGCTGAAACAGAGGGCGAGAATCAGAGGGGCTGAAACAGAGGGCGAGAAACAGAGTGGCTGAATCAGAGGGGCTGAAACAGAGGGCGAGAAACAGAAAGGCTGAAACAGAGGGCGAGAATCAGAGGGGCTGAAACAGAGGGGCTGAAACAGATGGTGAGAAACAGAGGGGATTAAACAGAGGGCGAGAAACAGAGGGGCTGAAACAGAGGGGCTGATACAGTGGGGCTGAATCAGAGGGGCTGAAACAGAGAGCGCGAAACAGAGGGACTGAAACAGAGGGGCTGAAACAGAGGGTGCGAAACAGAGGGACTGAAACAGAGGGCGAGAACCAGACGGGCAGAAACAGAGGGCGAGAAACAGAGGGGCTGAAACAGAGGGGCTTAAACAGAGAGCGCGAAACAGAGGGGCTGAAACAGAGGGCGAGAAACAGAGGGGCTGAAACAGATGGCGAGAAACAGAGAGGCTGAAACAGAGGGCGAGAAACAGAGGGGCTGAAGCTGAGTGGCTGAAACAGAAGGGCTGAAACAGAGGGGCTGAAACAGAGGGCGAGAAACAGAGGGGCTTAAACAGAGGGGCTGAAACAGAGGGGCTGAATCAGAGGGGCTGATTCACAGGGGCTGAAACAGAGGGGCTGAATCAGAGGGGCTGAAACAGAGGGCGCGAAACAGAGGGACTGAGACAGAGGGCGAGAACCAGACGGGCAGAAACAGAGGGCGAGAAACAGAGGGGCTGAAACAGAGGGGCTGAAACAGAGAGCGCGAAACAGAGGGACTGAAACAGAGGGCGAGAAACAGAGGGGCTGGAACAGAGGGGCTGAAATAGAGGGGCTGAAACAGAGGGGCTGAAACAGGGGGCGAGAAACAGAGGGGCTGAAACAGAGGGCGAGAAACAGAGGGCGAGAAACAGAGAGGCTGAAACAGAGGGGCTGAAACAGAGGGGCTGAAACAAAGCGGCTGAAACAGAGGGCGAGAAACAGAGAGGCTGAAACAGAGGGGCTGAAACAGAGGGGCTGAAACAGAGGGGCTGAAACAGAGGGCGAGAAACAGAGGGGCTGAAACAGAGGGCGAGAAACAGAGGGGCTGAAACAGAGGGGCTGAAACAGAGGGCGAGAAACAGAGAGGCTGAAACAGAGGGGCTGAAACAGAGGGGCTGAAACAGAGGGGCTGAAACAGAGGGGCTGAACCAGAAGGGCTGAAACAGAGGGGGAGAAACAGAGGGGCTGAAACAGAGGGCCAGAAACAGAGGGCGAGAAACAGAGGGACTAAAACAGAGGGGCTGAAACAGAGGGGCTGAAACAGAGGGCGAGAAACAGAGCGGCTGAAACAGAGTGCGAGAAACAGAGGGGCTGAAACAGATGGCGAGAAACAGAAGGGTAGAAACAGAGGGCGAGAAACAGAGGGCGAGAAACAAAGGGGCTGAAACAGAGGGCGAGAACCAGAGGGCGAGAAACAGAGGGGCTGAAACAGAGGGGCTGAAACGGAGGGCGAGAAACAGAGGGGCTGAAACAGAGGGGCTGAAACAGTGGAGCTGAAACAGAGGGGCTGAAACAGAGGGCGAGAAACAGAGAGGCTGAAACAGAGGGGCTGAAACAGAGGAGCTGAAACAGAGGGCGAGAAACAGAGAGGCTGAAACAGAGGGGCTGAAACAGAGGGCGAGAAACAGAGGGGCTGAAACAGAGGGGCTGAAACAGAGGGGCTGAAACAGAGGGCGAGAAACAGAGGGGCTGAAACAGAGGGGCTGAAACAGAGGGGCTGAAACAGAGGGCGAAAAACAGAGAGGCTGAAACAGAGGGCGAGAAACAGAGTGGCTGAAACAGAGGGCAAGAAACAGAGGGGCTGACACAGAGGGCGAGAAACAGAGGGGCTGAAACAGAGGGGCTGAAACAGAGGGGCTGAAACAGAGGGGCTGAAACAGAGGGGCTGAACCAGAAGGGCTGAAACAGAGGGGGAGAAACAGAGGGGCTGAAACAGAGGGCCAGAAACAGAGGGCGAGAAACAGAGGGACTGAAACAGAGGGGCTGAAACAGAGGGGCTGAAACAGAGGGCGAGAAACAGAGCGGCTGAAACAGAGGGCGAGAAACAGAGGGGCTGAAACAAAGGGGCTGAAACAGTGGGGCTGAAACAGAGGGGCTGAAACAGAGGGCGAGAAATAGAGGGGCTGAAACAGAGGGCGAGAAACACAGGGGCTGAAACAGAGAGCGAGAAACAGAGGGGCTGAAACAGAGGGGCTGAAACAGAGGGGCTGAAACAGAGGGCGAGAAACAGAGGGGCTGAAACAGAGGGCGAGAAACAGAGGGGCTGAATCAGAGGGGCTGAAACAGAGGGCGAGAAACAGAGGGGCTGAAACAGAGGGCGAGAAAAAGAGGGGATGAAACAGAGGGGCTGAAACAGAGGGTGAGAAACAGAGGGGCTGAAACAGAGGGCGAGAAACAGACGGGCTGAAACAGAGGGGCTGAAACAGAGGGGCTGAATCAGAGGGGCTGAAACAGAGGGGCTGAATCAGACGGGCTGAAACAGAGGGCGAGAAACAGAGGGGCTGAAACAGAAGGCGCGAGACAGAGGGGCAGAAACAGAGGGCGAGAAACAGAGGGGCTGAAACAGAGGGGCTGAAACAGAGAGTGTGAATCAGAGGGGCTGAAACAGAGGGCGAGAAACAGAGGGGCTGAAACAGAGGGGATGAATCGGAGGGGCTGAAACAGAGGGGCTGAAACAGAGGGGCTGAAACAGAGGGCGAGAAACAGAGGGGCTGAATCAGAGGGGCTGAATCAGAGGGGCTGAAACAGAGGGGCTGAAACAGTGGGCGAGAAACTAAGGGACTGAAACAGCGGGCGAGAAACAGAGTGCGAGAAACAGACGGGCTGAAACAGAGAGCCTGAAACAGAGGAGCTGAATCAGAGGGGCTGAAACAGAGGGGCTGAAATAGAGGGGCTGAAACAGAGGGGATGAATCAGAGGGGCTGAAACAGAGGGGCTAAATCAGCGGGGCTGAAACAGAGGGCGAGAAACTGAGGGGCTGAAACAGAGGGGCAGAAACAGCGGGCGAGAAACAGAGTGGCTGAAACAGAGGGGCTGAAACAGAGGGAAAGAAACAGAGTGGCTGAAACAGAGGGCTAGAAACAGAGGGGCTGAAACAGAGGGGTTGAAACAGAGGGTCTGAAACAGAGGGGCTGAAACAGTGGGGCTGAAACAGAGGGCGAGAAACAGAGGGGCTGAAACAGAGGGCGCGAAACAGAGGGGCTGAAACAGAGGGCGAGAAACAGAGGGGCTGAATCAGAGGGGCTGAAACAGAAGGTGAGAAACAGAGGGGCTGAAACAGAGGGCTGAAACAGAGGGGCTGAAAAAGAGGGCGAAAAACAGAGGGGCTGAAACAGAGGGCGAGAAACAGAGGGGGTGAAACAGAGGGGCTGAAACAGAGGGGCTGAAACAGAGGGCGAGAAACAGGGTGGCTGAAACAGAGGGGCTGAAACAGAGGTGCTGAAACAGAGGGGCTGAAACAGAGGGCGAGAAACAGAGGGGCTGAAACAGAGGGCGAGAAACAGAGGGGCTGAAACAGAGGGGCTGAAACAGAGGGCGAGAAACAGAGGGGCTGAAACGGAGGGCGAGAAACAGAGGGGCTGAAATAGAGGGCGAGAAACAGAGGGGCTGAAACAGAGGGGCTGAAACAGAGGGGCTGAAACAGAGGGCGAGAAACAGAGGGGCTGAATCAGAGGGGCTGAATCAGAGAGGCTGAAACAGAGGGGCTGAAACAGAGGGCGAGAAACAAATGGGCTGAAACAGCGGGCGAGAAACAGAGGGCCGGAAACAGAGGGGCTGTAACAGAGGGGCTGAAACAGACGGGCTGAAACAGAGAGCCTGAAACAGAGGGCGAGAAACAGAGGGCTGAAACAGAGGGCGAAAAACAGAGGGGCTGAAACAGAGGGAGAGAAACAGAGGGGATGAAACAGAGGGGCTGAAACAGAGGGGCTGAAACAGAGGGGCTGAATCAGAGGGGCTGAAACAGAGGGGCTGAATCAGAGGGGCTGAAACAGAGGGCGAGAAACAGAGGGGCTGAAACAGAGGGCGAGAAACAGAGGGGCTGAAACAGAGGGCGAGAAACAGAGGGGCTGAAACAGAGGGGCTGAAACAGACGGGCTGAAACAGACGGCAAAAAACAGAGGGGCTGAAACAGAGGGCGAGAAACAGAGGGTGAGAAACAGAGGGCGAGAAACAGAGGGGCTGAAACAGAGGGCAAAAAACAGAGGGGCAGAAACAGAGGGCGAGAGACAGAGGGTGAGAAACAGAGGGCGAGAAACAGATGGGATGAAACAGAGTGGCTGAAACAGAGGGGATGAAATAGAGGGGCTGAAACAGAGGGGCTGAAACAGAGGGCGAGAAACAGAGGGGCTGAAACAGAGGGCGAGAAACAGAGGGGCTGAAACAGAGGGGCTGAAACAGAGGGCGAGAAACAGAGGGCGAGAAACAGAGGGACTGAAACAGAGGGGCTGAAACAGAGGGCGAGAAACAGAGGGGCTGAAACAGAGGGCGAGAAACAGAGGGGCTGAAACAGAGGGTGAGAAACAGAGGGGCTGAAACAGAGGGGCTGAAACAGTGGGGCTGAAACAGAGGGGCTGAAACAGAGGGCGAGAAATAGAGTGGCTGAAACAGAGGGCGAGAAACAGAGGGGCTGAAACAGAGCGCGAGAAACAGAGGGGCTGAAACAGAGGGCGCGAAACAGAGGGGCTGAAACAGAGGGGCTGAAACAGAGGGGCTGAAACGGAGGGCGAGAAACAGAGGGGCTGAAACAGAGGGTAAGAAACAGAGGGGATAAAACAGAGGGCGAGAAACAGAGGGGCTGAAACAGAGGGGCTGAAACAGAGGGGCTGAAACAAAGGGCGAGAAACAGTAGGGCTGAAACAGAGGGCGAGAAACAGAGGGCGAGAAACAAAGGGGCTGAAACAGAGGGCGAGAACCAGAGGGCGAGAAACAGAGGGGCTGAAACAGAGGGGCTGAAACGGAGGGCGAGAAACAGAGGGGCTGAAACAGAGGGGCTGAAACAGTGGAGCTGAAACAGAGGGGCTGAAACAGAGGGCGAGAAACAGAGAGGCTGAAACAGAGGGGCTGAAACAGAGGAGCTGAAACAGAGGGCGAGAAACAGAGAGGCTGAAACAGAGGGCGAGAAACAGAGGGGCTGAAACAGAGGGCGAGAAACAGAGGGGCTGAAACAGAGGGGCTGAAACAGAGGAGCTGAAACAGAGGGCGAGAAACAGAGGGGCTGAAACAGAGGGCGAGAAACAGAGGGGCTGAAACAGAGGGCGAGAAATAGAGGGGCTGAAACGGAGGGCGAGAAACAGAGGGCGAGAAACAGAGGGACTGAAACAGAGGGGCTGAAACAGAGGGCGAGAAACAGAGGGGCTGAAACAGAGGGCGAGAAACAGAGGGGCTGAAACAGAGGGTGAGAAACAGAGGGGCTGAAACAGAGGGGCTGAAACAGTGGGGCTGAAACAGAGGGGCTGAAACAGAGGGCGAGAAATAGAGTGGCTGAAACAGAGGGCGAGAAACAGAGGGGCTGAAACAGAGCGCGAGAAACAGAGGGGCTGAAACAGAGGGCGCGAAACAGAGGGGCTGAATCAGAGGGGCTGAAACAGAGGGGCTGAAACGGAGGGCGAGAAACAGAGGGGCTGAAACAGAGGGCAAGAAACAGAGGGGATAAAACAGAGGGCGAGAAACAGAGGGGCTGAAACAGAGGGGCTGAAACAGAGGGGCTGAAACAGAGGGCGAGAAACAGAAGGGCTGAAACAGAGGGCGAGAAACAGAGGGCGAGAAACAAAGGGGCTGAAACAGAGGGCGAGAACCAGAGGGCGAGAAACAGAGGGGCTGAAACAGAGGGGCTGAAACGGAGGGCGAGAAACAGAGGGGCTGAAACAGAGGGGCTGAAACAGTGGAGCTGAAACAGAGGGGCTGAAACAGAGGGCGAGAAACAGAGAGGCTGAAACAGAGGGGCTGAAACAGAGGGCGAGAAACAGAGAGGCTGAAACAGAGGGCGAGAAACAGAGGGGCTGAAACAGAGGGCGAGAAACAGAGGGGCTGAAACAGAGGGGCTGAAACAGAGGGGCTGAAACAGAGGGCGAGAAACAGAGGGGCTGAAACAGAGGGGCTGAAACAGAGGGGCTGAAACAGAGGGCGAGAAACAGAGAGGCTGAAACAGAGGGTGAGAAACAGAGTGGCTGAAACAGAGGGCAAGAAACAGAGGGGCTGACACAGAGGGCGAGAAACAGAGGGGCTGAAACAGAGGGGCTGAAACAGAGGGGCTGAAACAGAGGGGCTGAAACAGAGGGGCTGAACCAGAAGGGCTGAAACAGAGGGGGAGAAACAGAGGGGCTGAAACAGAGGGGCTGAAGCAGAGGGCGAGAAACAGAGCGGCTGAAACAGAGGGCGAGAAACAGAGGCGCTGAAACAAAGGGGCTGAAACAGTGGGGCTGAAACAGAGGGGCTGAAACAGAGGGCGAGAAATAGAGGGGTGGAAACAGAGGGCGAGAAACAGAGGGGCTGATACAGAGGGCGAGAAACAGAGGGGCTGAAACAGAGGGGCTGAAACAGAGGGGCTGAAACAGTGGGCGAGAAACAGAGGGGCTGAAACAGAGGGCGAGAAACAGAGGGGCTGAATCAGAGGGGCTGAAACAGAGGGCGAGAAACAGAGGGGCTGAAATAGAGCGCGAGAAAAAGAGGGGATGAAACAGAGGGGCTGAAACAGAGGGTGAGAAACAGAGGGGCTGAAACAGAGGGCGAGAAACAGACGGGCTGAAACAGAGGGGCTGAAACAGAGGGGCTGAATCAGAGGGGCTGAAACAGAGGGGCTGAATCAGATGGGCTGAAACAGAGGGCGAGAAACAGAGGGGCTGAAACAGAAGGCGAGAGACAGAGGGGCAGAAACAGAGGGCGAGAAACAGAGGGTCTGAAACAGAGGGGCTGAAACAGAGAGTGTGAATCAGAGGGGCTGAAACAGAGGGCGAGAAACAGAGGGGCTGAAACAGAGGGGATGAATCGGAGGGGCTGAAACAGAGGGGCTGAAACAGAGGGGCTGAAACAGAGGGCGAGAAACAGAGGGGCTGAATCAGAGGGGCTGAATCAGAGGGGCTGAAACAGAGGGGCTGAAACAGTGGGCGAGAAACTAAGGGACTGAAACAGCGGGCGAGAAACAGAGTGCGAGAAACAGAGGGGCTGAAACAGAGGGGCTGAAACAGACGGGCTGAAACAGAGAGCCTGAAACAGAGGAGCTGAATCAGAGGGGCTGAAACAGAGGGGCTGAAATAGAGGGGCTGAAACAGAGGGGATGAATCAGAGGGGCTGAAACAGAGGGGCTGAATCAGCGGGGCTGAAACAGAGGGCGAGAAACTGAGGGGCTGAAACAGAGGGGCAGAAACACCGGGCGAGAAACAGAGGGGCTGAAACAGAGGGGCTGAAACAGAGGGAAAGAAACAGAGTGGCTGAAACAGAGGGCTAGAAACAGAGGGGCTGAAACAGAGGGGTTGAAACAGAGGGTCTGAAACAGAGGGGCTGAAACAGTGGGGCTGAAACAGAGGGCGAGAAACAGAGGGCGCGAAACAGAGGGGCTGAATCAGAGGGGCTGAAACAGAGGGTGAGAAACAGAGGGGCTGAAACAGAGGGCTGAAACAGAGGGGCTGAAAAAGAGGGCGAAAAACAGAGGGGCTGAAACAGAGGTCGAGAAACAGAGGGGGTGAAACAGAGGGGCTGAAACAGAGGGGCTGAAACAGAGGGGCTGAAACAGGGTGGCTGAAACAGAGGGGCTGAAACAGAGGTGCTGAAACAGAGGGGCTGAAACAGAGGGCGAGAAACAGAGGGGCTGAAACAGAGGGCGAGAAACAGAGGGGCTGAAACAGAGGGGCTGAAACAGAGGGCGAGAAACAGAGGGGCTGAAACAGAGGGCGAGAAACAGAGGGGCTGAAATAGAGGGCGAGAAACAGAGGGGCTGAAACAGAGGGTGAGAAACAGAGGGGCTGAAACAGAGGGGCTGAAACAGTGGGGCTGAAACAGAGGGGCTGAAACAGAGGGCGAGAAATAGAGTGGCTGAAACAGAGGGCGAGAAACAGAGGGGCTGAAACAGAGCGCGAGAAACAGAGGGGCTGAAACAGAGGGCGCGAAACAGAGGGGCTGAATCAGAGGGGCTGAAACAGAGGGGCTGAAACGGAGGGCGAGAAACAGAGGGGCTGAAACAGAGGGCAAGAAACAGAGGGGATAAAACAGAGGGCGAGAAACAGAGGGGCTGAAACAGAGGGGCTGAAACAGAGGGCGAGAAACAGAAGGGCTGAAACAGAGGGCGAGAAACAGAGGGCGAGAAACAAAGGGGCTGAAACAGAGGGCGAGAACCAGAGGGCGAGAAACAGAGGGGCTGAAACAGAGGGGCTGAAACGGAGGGCGAGAAACAGAGGGGCTGAAACAGAGGGGCTGAAACAGTGGAGCTGAAACAGAGGGGCTGAAACAGAGGGCGAGAAACAGAGAGGCTGAAACAGAGGGGCTGAAACAGAGGGCGAGAAACAGAGAGGCTGAAACAGAGGGCGAGAAACAGAGGGGCTGAAACAGAGGGCGAGAAACAGAGGGGCTGAAACAGAGGGGCTGAAACAGAGGGGCTGAAACAGAGGGCGAGAAACAGAGGGGCTGAAACAGAGGGGCTGAAACAGAGGGGCTGAAACAGAGGGCGAGAAACAGAGAGGCTGAAACAGAGGGTGAGAAACAGAGTGGCTGAAACAGAGGGCAAGAAACAGAGGGGCTGACACAGAGGGCGAGAAACAGAGGGGCTGAAACAGAGGGGCTGAAACAGAGGGGCTGAAACAGAGGGGCTGAAACAGAGGGGCTGAACCAGAAGGGCTGAAACAGAGGGGGAGAAACAGAGGGGCTGAAACAGAGGGGCTGAAGCAGAGGGCGAGAAACAGAGCGGCTGAAACAGAGGGCGAGAAACAGAGGCGCTGAAACAAAGGGGCTGAAACAGTGGGGCTGAAACAGAGGGGCTGAAACAGAGGGCGAGAAATAGAGGGGTGGAAACAGAGGGCGAGAAACAGAGGGGCTGATACAGAGGGCGAGAAACAGAGGGGCTGAAACAGAGGGGCTGAAACAGAGGGGCTGAAACAGTGGGCGAGAAACAGAGGGGCTGAAACAGAGGGCGAGAAACAGAGGGGCTGAATCAGAGGGGCTGAAACAGAGGGCGAGAAACAGAGGGGCTGAAACAGAGCGCGAGAAAAAGAGGGGATGAAACAGAGGGGCTGAAACAGAGGGTGAGAAACAGAGGGGCTGAAACAGAGGGCGAGAAACAGACGGGCTGAAACAGAGGGGCTGAAACAGAGGGGCTGAATCAGAGGGGCTGAAACAGAGGGGCTGAATCAGATGGGCTGAAACAGAGGGCGAGAAACAGAGGGGCTGAAACAGAAGGCGAGAGACAGAGGGGCAGAAACAGAGGGCGAGAAACAGAGGGTCTGAAACAGAGGGGCTGAAACAGAGAGTGTGAATCAGAGGGGCTGAAACAGAGGGCGAGAAACAGAGGGGCTGAAACAGAGGGGATGAATCGGAGGGGCTGAAACAGAGGGGCTGAAACAGAGGGGCTGAAACAGAGGGCGAGAAACAGAGGGGCTGAATCAGAGGGGCTGAATCAGAGGGGCTGAAACAGAGGGGCTGAAACAGTGGGCGAGAAACTAAGGGACTGAAACAGCGGGCGAGAAACAGAGTGCGAGAAACAGAGGGGCTGAAACAGAGGGGCTGAAACAGACGGGCTGAAACAGAGAGCCTGAAACAGAGGAGCTGAATCAGAGGGGCTGAAACAGAGGGGCTGAAATAGAGGGGCTGAAACAGAGGGGATGAATCAGAGGGGCTGAAACAGAGGGGCTGAATCAGCGGGGCTGAAACAGAGGGCGAGAAACTGAGGGGCTGAAACAGAGGGGCAGAAACACCGGGCGAGAAACAGAGGGGCTGAAACAGAGGGGCTGAAACAGAGGGAAAGAAACAGAGTGGCTGAAACAGAGGGCTAGAAACAGAGGGGCTGAAACAGAGGGGTTGAAACAGAGGGTCTGAAACAGAGGGGCTGAAACAGTGGGGCTGAAACAGAGGGCGAGAAACAGAGGGCGCGAAAGAGAGGGGCTGAATCAGAGGGGCTGAAACAGAGGGTGAGAAACAGAGGGGCTGAAACAGAGGGCTGAAACAGAGGGGCTGAAAAAGAGGGCGAAAAACAGAGGGGCTGAAACAGAGGTCGAGAAACAGAGGGGGTGAAACAGAGGGGCTGAAACAGAGGGGCTGAAACAGAGGGGCTGAAACAGGGTGGCTGAAACAGAGGGGCTGAAACAGAGGTGCTGAAACAGAGGGGCTGAAACAGAGGGCGAGAAACAGAGGGGCTGAAACAGAGGGCGAGAAACAGAGGGGCTGAAACAGAGGGGCTGAAACAGAGGGCGAGAAACAGAGGGGCTGAAACAGAGGGCGAGAAACAGAGGGGCTGAAATAGAGGGCGAGAAACAGAGGGGCTGAAGCAGAGGGGCTGAAACAGAGGGGCTGAAACTGAGGGCGAGAAACAGAGGGGCTGAATCAGAGGGGCTGAATCAGAGTGGCTGAAACAGAGGGGCTGAAACAGAGGGCGAGAAACAAAGGGGCTGAAACAGCGGGCGAGAAACAGAGGGCCAGAAACAGAGGGGCTGTAACAGAGGGGCTGAAACAGACGTGCTGAAACAGAGAGCCTGAAACAGAGGGCGAGAAACAGAGGGCTGAAACAGAGGGCGAAAAACAGAGGGGCTGAAACAGAGGGCGAGAAACAGAGGGGATGAAACAGAGGGGCTGAAACAGAGGGGCTGAAACAGAGGGGCTGAATCAGAGGGGCTGAAACAGAGGGGCTGAATCAGAGGGGCTGAAACAGAGGGCGAGAAACAGTGGGGCTGAAACAGAGGGCAAGAAACAGAGGGGCTGAAACAGAGGGCGAGAAACAGAGGGGCTGAAACAGAGGGGCTGAAACAGACGGGCTGAAACAGACGGCAAAAAACAGAGGGGCTGAAACAGAGGGCGAGAAACAGAGGGTGAGAAACAGAGGGCGAGAAACAGAGGGGCTGAAACAGAGGGCAAAAAACAGAGGAGCTGAAACAGAGGGCGAGAAACAGAGGGTGAGAAACAGAGGGCGAGAAACAGATGGGATGAAACAGAGTGGCTGAAACAGAGGGGATGAAATAGAGGGGCTGAAACAGAGGGGCTGAAACAGAGGGCGAGAAACAGAGGGGCTGAAACAGAGGGCGAGAAACAGAGGGGCTGAAACAGAGGGCGAGAAACAGAGAGGCTGAAACAGAGGGCGAGAAACAGAGGGGCTGAAACAGAGGGCAAGAAACAGAGGGGCTGAATCAGAGATGCGAGAAACAGAGGGGCTGAAACAGAAAGGCTGAAACAGAGGAGCTGAAACAGAGGGCGAGAAACAGAGGGGCTGAAACAGAGGGCGAGAAACAGAGGGGGAGAAACAGAGGGACTGAAACAGAGGGGCTGAAACAGAGGGCGAGAAACAGAGGGGCTGAAACAGAGGGCGAGAAACAGAGGGGCTGAAACAGAGGGTGAGAAACAGAGGGGCTGAAACAGAGGGGCTGAAACAGTGGGGCTGAAACAGAGGGGCTGAAACAGAGGGCGAGAAATAGAGTGGCTGAAACAGAGGGCGAGAAACAGAGGGGCTGAAACAGAGCGCGAGAAACAGAGGGGCTGAAACAGAGGGCGCGAAACAGAGGGGCTGAAACAGAGGGGCTGAAACAGAGGGGCTGAAACGGAGGGCGAGAAACAGAGGGGCTGAAACAGACGGGCTGAAACAGAGGGGCTGAAACAGAGGGCGAGAAACAGAGAGGCTGCAACAGCGCGCGAGAAACAGAGGGGCTGAAACAGAGGGCAAGAATCAGAGGGGCTGAATCAGAGATGCGAGAAACAGAGGGGCTGAAACAGAGAGGCTGAAACAGAGGGGCTGAAACAGAGGGCGAGAAACAGAGGGGCTGAAACAGAGGGTGAGAAACAGAGGGGCTGAAACAGAGGGGCTGAAACAGTGGGGCTGAAACAGAGGGGCTGAAACAGAGGGCGAGAAATAGAGTGGCTGAAACAGAGGGCGAGAAACAGAGGGGCTGAAACAGAGCGCGAGAAACAGAGGGGCTGAAACAGAGGGCGCGAAACAGAGGGGCTGAATCAGAGGGGCTGAAACAGAGGGGCTGAAACAGAGGGGCTGAATCAGAGGGTCTGAAACAGAGGGCGAGAAACAGAGGGGCTGAAACAGAGGGCGAGAAACAGAGGGGCTGAAACAGAGGGCGAGAAAAAGAACGGGCAGAAACAGAGGGCGAGAAACAGAGGGACTGAAACAGAGGGGCTGAAACAGAGAGCGCGAAACAGAGGGACTGAAACAGAGGGCGAGAAACAGAGGGGCTGAAACAGCGGGCGAGAAACAGAGTGGCTGAAACAGAGGGCGAGAAACGGAGGGGCTGAAACAGAGGGGCTGAAACAGAGGGGCTGAAACAGAGGGCGAGAAACAGAGGGGCTGAAACAGAGGGCGAGAAACAGAGGGGCTGAAACAGAGGGCGAGAAACAGAGGGCCAGAAACAGAGGGACTGAAACAGAGGGGCTGAAACAGAGATGCTGAAACAGAGGGAGAGAAACAGAGGGGCTGAAACAGAGGGCCAGAAACAGAGGGGCTGAAACAGAGGGCGAGAAACAGAGGGTCTGAAACAGTGGGGCTGACACAGTGGGGCTGAAACAGAGGGGCTGAAACAGAGGGCGAGAAACAGGGGATGAAACAGAGGGCGAGAAACAGAGGGCGAGAAACAGAGGGCAAGAAACAGAGGGGCTGAAACAGAGGGCGAGAAACAGAGGGGCTGAAACAGAGGGGCTGAAACAGAGGGTCTGAAACAGAGGGCGAGAAACAGAGGGGCTGAAACAGAGGGCGAGAAACAGAGGGCTAGAAACAGAGGGACTGAAACAGAGGGGCTGAAACAGAGGGCGAGAAACAGAGGGCGAGAAACAGAGGGGCTGAAACTGAGGGCGAGAAACAGAGGGGCTGAAACAGAGGGGCTGAAACAGAGGGGCTGAAACAGAGGGCAGGAAACAGAGGGGCTGAAAAAGAGGGCGAGAAACAGAGGGCGAGAAACAGAGGGGCTGAATCAGAGGGGTTGAAACAGAGGGCGAGAAACAGAGGGGCTGAAACAGAGGGCGAGAAACAGAGGGGCTGAAACAGAGGGGCTGAAACAGAGGGTGAGAAACAGAGGGGCTGAAACAGAGGGCGAGAAACAGATGGGCTGAAACAGAGGGCGAGAAACAGAGGGGCTGAAAACGACGGCGAGAAACAGAGGGCGAGAAACAGAGGGGCTGAATCAGAGGGGCTGAAACAGAGGGCGAGAAACAGAGGGGCTGAAACAGAGGGCGAGAAACAGAGGGGCTGAAACAGAGCGCGAGAAACAGAGGGGCTGAAACAGAGCGCGAGAAACAGAGGGTCTGAAACAGAGGGGCTGACACAGTGGGGCTGGAACAGAGGGGCTGAAACAGAGGGCGAGAAATAGAGGGGCTGAAACAGAGGGCGAGAAACTGAGGGACTGAAACAGAGGGGCTGAAACAGAGGGCGAGAAACAAAGGGCGAGAAACAGAGGGACTGAAACAGAGGGGCTGAAACAGAGGGCGAGAAACAGAGGGGCTGAAACAGAGAGGCTGAAACAGAGGGGCTGAAACAGAGGGGCTGAAACAGAGAGGCTGAAACAGAGGGCGAGAAACAGAGGGGCTGAAACAGAGGGCAAGAAACAGAGGGGCTGAAACAGAGGGCGAGAAACAGAGGGGCTGAAACAGAGGGGCTGAAACAGAGGAGCTGAAACAGAGGGGCTGAAACAGAGGGCGAGATACAGAGGGGCTGAAACAGTGGGCGAGAAACAGAGGGGCTGAAACAGAGGGCGAGAAACAGAGGGCGAGAAACAGAGGGACTGTAACAGAGGGGCTGAAACAGAGGGGCTGAAACAGAGGGCGAGAAACAGAGGGGCTGAAACATAGGGCGAGAAACAGAGGGGCTGAAACAGAGGGGCTGACACAGTGGGGCTGAAACAGAGGGGCTGAAACAGAGGGGCTGAATCAGACGGGCTGAAACAGAGGGCGAGAAACAGAGGGGCTGAAACAGAAGGCGAGAGACAGAGGGGCAGAAACAGAGGGCGAGAAACAGAGGGGCTGAAACAGAGGGGCTGAAACAGAGAGTGTGAATCAGAGGGGCTGAAACAGAGGGCGAGAAACAGAGGGGCTGAAACAGAGGGGATGAATTGGAGGGGCTGAAACAGAGGGGCTGAAACAGAGGGGCTGAAACAGAGGGCGAGAAACAGAGGGGCTGAATCAGAGGGGCTGAATCAGAGGGGCTGAAACAGAGGGGCTGAAACAGTTGGCGAGAAACTAAGGGACTGAAACAGCGGGCGAGAAACAGAGTGCGAGAAACAGAGGGGCTGAAACAGAGGGGCTGAAACAGACGGGCTGAAACAGAGAGCCTGAAACAGAGGAGCTGAATCAGAGGGGCTGAAACAGAGGGGCTGAAATAGAGGGGCTGAAACAGAGGGGATGAATCAGAGGGGCTGAAACAGAGGGGCTGAATCAGCGGGGCTGAAACAGAGGGCGAGAAACTGAGGGGCTGAAACAGAGGGGCAGAAACAGCGGGCGAGAAACAGAGGGGCTGAAACAGAGGGGCTGAAACAGAGGGCAAGAAACAGAGTGGCTGAAACAGAGGGCTAGAAACAGAGGGGCTGAAACAGAGGGGTTGAAACAGAGGGTCTGAAACAGAGGGGCTGAAAAAGTGGGGCTGAAACAGAGGGCCAGAAACAGAGGGGCTGAAACAGAGGGAGCGAAACAGAGGGGCTGAAACAGAGGGCGAGAAACAGAGGGGCTGAATCAGAGGGGCTGAAACAGAGGGTGAGAAACAGAGGGGCTGAAACAGAGGGCTGAAACAGAGGGGCTGAAAAAGAGGGCGAAAAACAGAGGGGCTGAAACAGAGGGCGAGAAACAGAGGGGATGAAACAGAGGGGCTGAAACAGAGGGGCTGAAACAGAGGGGCTGAAACAGGGTGGCTGAAACAGAGGGGCTGAAACAGAGGTGCTGAAACAGAGGGGCTGAAACAGAGGGCGAGAAACAGAGGGGCTGTAACAGAGGGCGAGAAACAGAGGGGCTGAAACAGAGGGGCTGAAACAGAGGGCGAGAAACAGAGGGGCTGAAACAGAGGGGCTGAAACAGAGGGCGAGAAACAGAGGGGCTGAAACAGAGGGCGAGAAACAAAGGGGCTGAAACAGCGGGCGAGAAACAGAGGGCCAGAAACAGAGGGGCTGTAACAGAGGGGCTGAAACAGACGGGCTGAAACAGAGAGCCTGAAACAGAGGGCGAGAAACAGAGGGCTGAAACAGAGGGCGAAAAACAGAGGGGCTGAAACAGAGGGCGAGAAACAGAGGGGATGAAACAGAGGGGCTGAAACAGAGGGGCTGAAACAGAGGGGCTGAATCAGAGGGGCTGAAACAGTGGGCGAGAAACAGAGGGGCTGAAACAGAGGGCGAGAAACAGAGGGGCTGAAACAGAGGGCGAGAAACAGAGGGGCTGAAACAGAGGGGCTGAAACAGACGGGCTGAAACAGACGGCAAAAAACAGAGGGGCTGAAACAGAGGGCGAGAAACAGAGGGTGAGAAACAGAGGGCGAGAAACAGAGGGGCTGAAACAGAGGGCTAAAAACAGAGGGGCTGAAACAGAGGGCGAGAAACAGAGGGTGAGAAACAGAGGGCGAGAAACAGATGGGATGAAACAGAGTGGCTGAAACAGAGGGGCTGAAATAGAGGGGCTGAAACAGAGGGGCTGAATCAGAGGGGCTGCAACAGAGGGGCTGAATCAGAGGGGCTGACACAGAGTGCGAGAAACAGAGGGGCTGAAATAGAGGGCGAGAAACAGAGGGGCTGAAACAGAGGGCGAGAAACAGAGGGGCTGAAACAGAGGGGCTGAAACAGAGGGCGAGAAACAGAGAGGCTGAAACAGAGGGCGAGAAACAGAGGGGCTGAAACAGAGGGCAAGAAACAGAGGGGCTAAATCAGAGATGCGAGAAACAGAGGGGCTGAAACAGAGAGGCTGCAACAGAGGGGCTGAATCAGAGGGGCTGACACAGAGGGGATGAAATAGAGGGGCTGAAACAGAGGGGATGAAATAGAGGGGCTGAAACAGAGGGGCTGAATCAGAGGGGCTGCAACAGAGGGGCTGAATCAGAGGGGCTGACACAGAGTGCGAGAAACAGAGGGGCTGAAACAGAGGGCGAGAAACAGAGGGGCTGAAACAGAGGGCGAGAAACAGAGGGGCTGAAACAGAGGGCCTGAAACAGAGGGCGAGAAACAGAGAGGCTGAAACAGAGGGCGAGAAACAGAGGGGCTGAAACAGAGGGCAAGAAACAGAGGGGCTGAATCAGAGATGCGAGAAACAGAGGGGCTGAAACAGAGAGGCTGAAACAGAGGAGCTGAAACAGAGGGCGAGAAACAGAGGGGCTGAAACAGAGGGCGAGAAACAGAGGGGCTGAAACGGAGGGCGAGAAACAGAGGGCGAGAAACAGAGGGACTGAAACAGAGGGGCTGAAACAGAGGGCGAGAAACAGAGGGGCTGAAACAGAGGGCGAGAAACAGAGGGGCTGAAACAGAGGGCGAGAAACAGAGGGGCTGAAACAGAGGGGCTGAAACAGTGGGGCTGAAACAGAGGGGCTGAAACAGAGGGCGAGAAACAGAGTGGCCGAAACAGAGGGCGAGAAACAGAGGGGCTGAAACAGAGCGCGAGAAACAGAGGGGCTGAAACAGAGGGCGCGAAACAGAGGGGCTGAAACAGAGGGGCTGAAACGGAGGGCGAGAAACAGAGGGGCTGAAACAGAGGGGCTGAAACAGAGGGGCTGAAACAGAGGGGCTGAAACAGAGGGCAAGAAACAGAGGGGCTGAAACAGAGGGCGAGAAACAGAGGGGCTGAAACAGAGGGCGAGAAACAGAGGGCGAGAAACAGAGGGACTGAAACAGAGGGGCTGAAACAGAGGGGCTGAAACAGAGGGCGAGAAACAGAGGGGCTGAAACAGAGGGCGAGAAACAGAGGGGCTGAAACAGAGGGCGAGAAACAGAGGGTCTGAAACAGTGGGGCTGACACAGTGGGGCTGAAACAGAGGGGCTGAAACAGAGGGCGAGAAACAGAGGGGCTGAAACAGAGGGGCTGACACAGTGGGACTGAAACAGAGGGGCTGAAACAGAGGGCGAGAAATAGAGGGGCTGAAACAGAGGGCGAGAAACAGAGGGACTGAAACAGAGGGCGAGAAACAGAGGGGCTGAAACAGAGGGCGAGAAACAGAGGGCGAGAAACAGAGGGACTGAAACAGAGGGGCTGAAACAGAGGGGCTGAAACAGAGGGCGAGAAACAGAGAGGCTGAAACAGAGGGCGAGAAACAGAGGGGCTGAAACAGAGGGGCTGAAACAGAGAGGCTGAAACAGAGGGCGAGAAACAGAGGGGCTGAAACAGCGGGCAAGAAACAGAGGGGCTGAAACAGAGGGCGAGAAACAGAGGGGCTGAAACAGAGGGTCTGAAACAGAGGGGCTGAAACAGAGGGGCTGAAACAGAGGGCGAGAAACAGAGGGGCTGAAACAGAGGGCGAGAAACAGAGGGGCTGAAACAGTGGGCGAGAAACAGAGGGCGAGAAACAGAGGAACTGAAACAGAGGGACTGAAACAGAGGGGCTGAAACAGAGGGCGAGAAACAGAGGGGCTGAAACAGAGGGGCTGACACAGTGGGGCTGAAACAGAGGGGCTGAAACAGAGGGCGAGAAATAGAGGGGCTGAAACAGAGGGGCTGACACAGTGGGGCTGAAACAGAGGGGCTGAAACAGAGGGGCTGAAACAGGGTGGCTGAAACAGAGGGGCTGAAACAGAGGTGCTGAAACAGAGGGGCTGAAACAGAGGGCGAGAAACAGAGGGGCTGCAACAGAGGGCGAGAAACAGAGGGGCTGAAACAGAGGGGCTGAAACAGAGGGCGAGAAACAGAGGGGCTGAATCAGAGGGGCTGAATCAGAGGGGCTGAAACAGAGGGGCTGAAACAGAGGGCGAGAAACAAAGGGGCTGAAACAGCGGGCGAGAAACAGAGGGCCAGAAACAGAGGGGCTGTAACAGAGGGGCTGAAACAGACGGGCTGAAACAGAGAGCCTGAAACAGAGGGCGAGAAACAGAGGGCTGAAACAGAGGGCGAAAAACAGAGGGGCTGAAACAGAGGGCGAGAAACAGAGGGGATGAAACAGAGGGGCTGAAACAGAGGGACTGAAACAGAGGGGCTGAATCAGAGGGGCTGAAACAGAGGGGCTGAATCAGAGGGGCTGAAACAGAGGGCGAGAAACAGAGGGGCTGAAACAGAGGGCGAGAAACAGAGGGGCTGAAACAGAGGGCGAGAAACAGAGGGGCTGAAACAGAGGGGCTGAAACAGACGGGCTGAAACAGAGGGCAAAAAACAGAGGGGCTGAAACAGAGGGCGAGAAACAGAGGGTGAGAAACGGAGGGCGAGAAACAGAGGGGCTGAAACAGAGGGCAAAAAACAGAGGGGCTGAAACAGAGGGCGAGAAACAGAGGGTGAGAAACAGAGGGCGAGAAACAGATGGGATGAAACAGAGTGGCTGAAACAGAGGGGCTGAAATAGAGGGGCTGAAACAGAGGGGCTGAATCAGAGGGGCTGCAACAGAGGGGCTGAATCAGAGGGGCTGACACAGAGTGCGAGAAACAGAGGGGCTGAAACAGAGGGCGAGAAACAGAGGGGCTGAAACAGAGGGCGAGAAACAGAGGGGCTGAAACAGAGGGGCTGAAACAGAGGGCGAGAAACAGAGAGGCTGAAACAGAGGGCGAGAAACAGAGGGGCTGAAACAGAGGGCAAGAAACAGAGGGGCTGAATCAGAGATGCGAGAAACAGTGGGGCTGAAACAGAGAGGCTGCAACAGAGGGGCTGAATCAGAGGGGCTGACACAGAGGGGATGAAATAGAGGGGCTGAAACAGAGGGGATGAAATAGAGGGGCTGAAACAGAGGGGCTGAATCAGAGGGGCTGCAACAGAGGGGCTGAATCAGAGGGGCTGACCCAGAGTGCGAGAAACAGAGGGGCTGAAACAGAGGGCGAGAAACAGAGGGGCTGAAACAGAGGGCGAGAAACAGAGGGGCTGAAACAGAGGGCCTGAAACAGAGGGCGAGAAACAGAGAGGCTGAAACAGAGGGCGAGAAACAGAGGGGCTGAAACAGAGGGCAAGAAACAGAGGGGCTGAATCAGAGATGCGAGAAACAGAGGGGCTGAAACAGAGAGGCTGAAACAGAGGAGCTGAAACAGAGGGCGAGAAACAGAGGGGCTGAAACAGAGGGCGAGAAACAGATGGGCTGAAACGGAGGGCGAGAAACAGAGGGCGAGAAACAGAGGGACTGAAACAGAGGGGCTGAAACAGAGGGCGAGAAACAGAGGGGCTGAAACAGAGGGCGAGAAACAGAGGGGCTGAAACAGAGGGCGAGAAACAGAGGGGCTGAAACAGAGGGGCTGAAACAGTGGGGCTGAAACAGAGGGGCTGAAACAGAGGGCGAGAAATAGAGTGGCTGAAACAGAGGGCGAGAAACAGAGGGGCTGAAACAGAGCGCGAGAAACAGAGGGGCTGAAACAGAGGGGCTGAAACAGAGGAGCTGAAACAGAGGGGCTGAAACAGAGGGCGAGAAACAGAGGGGCTGAAACAGAGGGCGAGAAACAGAGGGGCTGAAACAGAGGGCGAGAAACAGAGGGCGAGAAACAGAGGGACTGAAACAGAGGGGCTGAAACAGAGGGGCTGAAACAGAAGGCGAGAAACAGAGGGGCTGAAACATAGGGCGAGAAACAGAGGGGCTGAAACAGAGGGGCTGACACAGTGGGGCTGAAACAGAGGGGCTGAAACAGAGGGGCTGAATCAGACGGGCTGAAACAGAGGGCGAGAAACAGAGGGGCTGAAACAGAAGGCGAGAGACAGAGGGGCAGAAACAGAGGGCGAGAAACAGAGGGGCTGAAACAGAGGGGCTGAAACAGAGAGTGTGAATCAGAGGGGCTGAAACAGAGGGCGAGAAACAGAGGGGCTGAAACAGAGGGCGAGAAACAGAGGGGCTGAAACAGAGGGCGAGAAACAGAGGGGCTGAAACAGAGGGGCTGAAACAGTGGGGCTGAAACAGAGGGGCTGAAACAGAGGGCGAGAAACAGAGTGGCCGAAACAGAGGGCGAGAAACAGAGGGGCTGAAACAGAGCGCGAGAAACAGAGGGGCTGAAACAGAAGGCGCGAAACAGAGGGGCTGAAACAGAGGGGCTGAAACGGAGGGCGAGAAACAGAGGGGCTGAAACAGAGGGGCTGAAACAGAGGGGCTGAAACAGAGGGGCTGAAACAGAGGGCAAGAAACAGAGGGGCTGAAACAGAGGGCGAGAAACAGAGGGGCTGAAACAGAGGGCGAGAAACAGAGGGCGAGAAACAGAGGGACTGAAACAGAGGGGCTGAAACAGAGGGGCTGAAACAGAGGGCGAGAAACAGAGGGGCTGAAACAGTGGGCGAGAAACAGAGGGCGAGAAACAGAGGAACTGAAACAGAGGGACTGAAACAGAGGGGCTGAAACAGAGGGCGAGAAACAGAGGGGCTGAAACAGAGGGGCTGACACAGTGGGGCTGAAACAGAGGGGCTGAAACAGAGGGCGAGAAATAGAGGGGCTGAAACAGAGGGGCTGACACAGTGGGGCTGAAACAGAGGGGCTGAAACAGAGGGGCTGAAACAGGGTGGCTGAAACAGAGGGGCTGAAACAGAGGTGCTGAAACAGAGGGGCTGAAACAGAGGGCGAGAAACAGAGGGGCTGCAACAGAGGGCGAGAAACAGAGGGGCTGAAACAGAGGGGCTGAAACAGAGGGCGAGAAACAGAGGGGCTGAATCAGAGGGGCTGAATCAGAGGGGCTGAAACAGAGGGGCTGAAACAGAGGGCGAGAAACAAAGGGGCTGAAACAGCGGGCGAGAAACAGAGGGCCAGAAACAGAGGGGCTGTAACAGAGGGGCTGAAACAGACGGGCTGAAACAGAGAGCCTGAAACAGAGGGCGAGAAACAGAGGGCTGAAACAGAGGGCGAAAAACAGAGGGGCTGAAACAGAGGGCGAGAAACAGAGGGGATGAAACAGAGGGGCTGAAACAGAGGGACTGAAACAGAGGGGCTGAATCAGAGGGGCTGAAACAGAGGGGCTGAATCAGAGGGGCTGAAACAGAGGGCGAGAAACAGAGGGGCTGAAACAGAGGGCGAGAAACAGAGGGGCTGAAACAGAGGGCGAGAAACAGAGGGGCTGAAACAGAGGGGCTGAAACAGACGGGCTGAAACAGAGGGCAAAAAACAGAGGGGCTGAAACAGAGGGCGAGAAACAGAGGGTGAGAAACGGAGGGCGAGAAACAGAGGGGCTGAAACAGAGGGCAAAAAACAGAGGGGCTGAAACAGAGGGCGAGAAACAGAGGGTGAGAAACAGAGGGCGAGAAACAGATGGGATGAAACAGAGTGGCTGAAACAGAGGGGCTGAAATAGAGGGGCTGAAACAGAGGGGCTGAATCAGAGGGGCTGCAACAGAGGGGCTGAATCAGAGGGGCTGACACAGAGTGCGAGAAACAGAGGGGCTGAAACAGAGGGCGAGAAACAGAGGGGCTGAAACAGAGGGCGAGAAACAGAGGGGCTGAAACAGAGGGGCTGAAACAGAGGGCGAGAAACAGAGAGGCTGAAACAGAGGGCGAGAAACAGAGGGGCTGAAACAGAGGGCAAGAAACAGAGGGGCTGAATCAGAGATGCGAGAAACAGTGGGGCTGAAACAGAGAGGCTGCAACAGAGGGGCTGAATCAGAGGGGCTGACACAGAGGGGATGAAATAGAGGGGCTGAAACAGAGGGGATGAAATAGAGGGGCTGAAACAGAGGGGCTGAATCAGAGGGGCTGCAACAGAGGGGCTGAATCAGAGGGGCTGACCCAGAGTGCGAGAAACAGAGGGGCTGAAACAGAGGGCGAGAAACAGAGGGGCTGAAACAGAGGGCGAGAAACAGAGGGGCTGAAACAGAGGGCCTGAAACAGAGGGCGAGAAACAGAGAGGCTGAAACAGAGGGCGAGAAACAGAGGGGCTGAAACAGAGGGCAAGAAACAGAGGGGCTGAATCAGAGATGCGAGAAACAGAGGGGCTGAAACAGAGAGGCTGAAACAGAGGAGCTGAAACAGAGGGCGAGAAACAGAGGGGCTGAAACAGAGGGCGAGAAACAGATGGGCTGAAACGGAGGGCGAGAAACAGAGGGCGAGAAACAGAGGGACTGAAACAGAGGGGCTGAAACAGAGGGCGAGAAACAGAGGGGCTGAAACAGAGGGCGAGAAACAGAGGGGCTGAAACAGAGGGCGAGAAACAGAGGGGCTGAAACAGAGGGGCTGAAACAGTGGGGCTGAAACAGAGGGGCTGAAACAGAGGGCGAGAAATAGAGTGGCTGAAACAGAGGGCGAGAAACAGAGGGGCTGAAACAGAGCGCGAGAAACAGAGGGGCTGAAACAGAGGGGCTGAAACAGAGGAGCTGAAACAGAGGGGCTGAAACAGAGGGCGAGAAACAGAGGGGCTGAAACAGAGGGCGAGAAACAGAGGGGCTGAAACAGAGGGCGAGAAACAGAGGGCGAGAAACAGAGGGACTGAAACAGAGGGGCTGAAACAGAGGGGCTGAAACAGAAGGCGAGAAACAGAGGGGCTGAAACATAGGGCGAGAAACAGAGGGGCTGAAACAGAGGGGCTGACACAGTGGGGCTGAAACAGAGGGGCTGAAACAGAGGGGCTGAATCAGACGGGCTGAAACAGAGGGCGAGAAACAGAGGGGCTGAAACAGAAGGCGAGAGACAGAGGGGCAGAAACAGAGGGCGAGAAACAGAGGGGCTGAAACAGAGGGGCTGAAACAGAGAGTGTGAATCAGAGGGGCTGAAACAGAGGGCGAGAAACAGAGGGGCTGAAACAGAGGGGATGAATCGGAGGGGCTGAAACAGAGGGGCTGAAACAGAGGGGCTGAAACAGAGGGCGAGAAACAGAGGGGCTGAATCAGAGGGGCTGAATCAGAGGGGCTGAAACAGAGGGGCTGAAACAGTTGGCGAGAAACTAAGGGACTGAAACAGCGGGCGAGAAACAGAGTGCGAGAAACAGAGGGGCTGAAACAGAGGGGCTGAAACAGACGGGCTGAAACAGAGAGCCTGAAACAGAGGGGCTGAATCAGAGGGGCTGAAACAGAGGGGCTGAAATAGAGGGGCTGAAACAGAGGGGATGAATCAGAGGGGCTGAAACAGAGGGGCTGAATCAGCGGGGCTGAAACAGAGGGCGAGAAACTGAGGGGCTGAAACAGAGGGGCAGAAACAGCGGGCGAGAAACAGAGGGGCTGAAACAGAGGGGCTGAAACAGAGGGAAAGAAACAGAGTGGCTGAAACAGAGGGCTAGAAACAGAGGGGCTGAAACAGAGGGGTTGAAACAGAGGGTCTGAAACAGAGGGGCTGAAACAGTGGGGCTGAAACAGAGGACGAGAAACAGAGGGGCTGAAACAGAGGGAGCGAAACAGAGGGGCTGAAACAGAGGGCGAGAAACAGAGGGGCTGAATCAGAGGGGCTGAAACAGAGGGTGAGAAACAGTGGGGCTGAAACAGAGGGCTGAAACAGAGGGGCTGAAAAAGAGGGCGAAAAACAGAGGGGCTGAAACAGAGGGCGAGAAACAGAGGGGATGAAACAGAGGGGCTGAAACAGAGGGGCTGAAACAGAGGGGCTGAAACAGGGTGGCTGAAACAGAGGGGCTGAAACAGAGGTGCTGAAACAGAGGGGCTGAAACAGAGGGCGAGAAACAGAGGGGCTGTAACAGAGGGCGAGAAACAGAGGGGCTGAAACAGAGGGGCTGAAACAGAGGGCGAGAAACAGAGGGGCTGAAACAGAGGGGCTGAAACAGAGGGCGAGAAACAGAGGGGCTGAATCAGAGGGGCTGAATCAGAGGGGCTGAAACAGAGGGGCTGAAACAGAGGGCGAGAAACAAAGGGGCTGAAACAGCGGGCGAGAAACAGAGGGCCAGAAACAGAGGGGCTGTAACAGAGGGGCTGAAACAGACGGGCTGAAACAGAGAGCCTGAAACAGAGGGCGAGAAACAGAGGGCTGAAACAGAGGGCGAAAAACAGAGGGGCTGAAACAGAGGGCGAGAAACAGAGGGGATGAAACAGAGGGGCTGAAACAGAGGGGCTGAAACAGAGGGGCTGAATCAGAGGGGCTGAAACAGAGGGCGAGAAACAGAGGGGCTGAAACAGAGGGCGAGAAACAGAGGGGCTGAAACAGAGGGGCTGAAACAGACGGGCTGAAACAGACGGCAAAAAACAGAGGGGCTGAAACAGAGGGCGAGAAACAGAGGGTGAGAAACAGAGGGCGAGAAACAGAGGGGCTGAAACAGAGGGCTAAAAACAGAGGGGCTGAAACAGAGGGCGAGAAACAGAGGGTGAGAAACAGAGGGCGAGAAACAGATGGGATGAAACAGAGTGGCTGAAACAGAGGGGCTGAAATAGAGGGGCTGAAACAGAGGGGCTGAATCAGAGGGGCTGACACAGAGTGCGAGAAACAGAGGGGCTGAAATAGAGGGCGAGAAACAGAGGGGCTGAAACAGAGGGCGAGAAACAGAGGGGCTGAAACAGAGGGGCTGAAACAGAGGGCGAGAAACAGAGAGGCTGAAACAGAGGGCGAGAAACAGAGGGGCTGAAACAGAGGGCAAGAAACAGAGGGGCTGAATCAGAGATGCGAGAAACAGAGGGGCTGAAACAGAGAGGCTGCAACAGAGGGGCTGAATCAGAGGGGCTGACACAGAGGGGATGAAATAGAGGGGCTGAAACAGAGGGGATGAAATAGAGGGGCTGAAACAGAGGGGCTGAATCAGAGGGGCTGCAACAGAGGGACTGAATCAGAGGGGCTGACACAGAGTGCGAGAAACAGAGGGGCTGAAACAGAGGGCGAGAAACAGAGGGGCTGAAACAGAGGGCGAGAAACAGAGGGGCTGAAACAGAGGGCCTGAAACAGAGGGCGAGAAACAGAGAGGCTGAAACAGAGGGCGAGAAACAGAGGGGCTGAAACAGAGGGCAAGAAACAGAGGGGCTGAAACAGAGGGCGAGAAACAGAGGGGCTGAAACGGAGGGCGAGAAACAGAGGGCGAGAAACAGAGGGACTGAAACAGAGGGGCTGAAACAGAGGGCGAGAAACAGAGGGGCTGAAACAGAGGGTGAGAAACAGAGGGGCTGAAACAGAGGGCGAGAAACAGAGGGCGAGAAACAGAGGGGCTGAAACAGTGGGGCTGAAACAGAGGGGCTGAAACAGAGGGCGAGAAACAGAGGGGCTGAAACAGAGCGCGAGAAACAGAGGGGCTGAAACAGAGGGCGCGAAACAGAGGGGCTGAAACAGACGGGCTGAAACAGAGGGGCTGAAACGGAGGGCGAGAAACAGAGGGGCTGAAACAGAGGGGCTGAAACAGAGGGGCTGAAACAGAGGGGCTGAAACAGAGGGCAAGAAACAGAGGGGCTGAAACAGAGGGCGAGAAACAGAGGGGCTGAAACAGAGGGCGAGAAACAGAGGGCGAGAAACAGAGGGACTGAAACAGAGGGGCTGAAACAGAGGGGCTGAAACAGAGGGCGAGAAACAGAGGGGCTGAAACAGAGGGCGAGAAACAGAGGGGCTGAAACAGAGGGCGAGAAACAGAGGGTCTGAAACAGAGGGGCTGACACAGTGGGGCTGAAACAGAGGGGCTGAAACAGAGGGCGAGAAACAGAGGGGCTGAAACAGAGGGGCTGACACAGTGGGGCTGAAACAGAGGGGCTGAAACAGAGGGCGAGAAATAGAGGGGCTGAAACAGAGGGCGAGAAACAGAGGGACTGAAACAGAGGGCGAGAAACAGAGGGGCTGAAACAGAGGGCGAGAAACAGAGGGCGAGAAACAGAGGGACTGAAACAGAGGGGCTGAAACAGAGGGGCTGAAACAGAGGGCGAGAAACAGAGAGGCTGAAACAGAGGGCGAGAAACAGAGGGGCTGAAACAGAGGGGCTGAAACAGAGAGGCTGAAACAGAGGGCGAGAAACAGAGGGGCTGAAACAGCGGGCAAGAAACAGAGGGGCTGAAACAGAGGGCGAGAAACAGAGGGGCTGAAACAGAGGGTCTGAAACAGAGGGGCTGAAACAGAGGGGCTGAAACAGAGGGCGAGAAACAGAGGGGCTGAAACAGAGGGCGAGAAACAGAGGGGCTGAAACAGTGGGCGAGAAACAGAGGGCGAGAAACAGAGGAACTGAAACAGAGGGACTGAAACAGAGGGGCTGAAACAGAGGGCGAGAAACAGAGGGGCTGAAACAGAGGGGCTGACACAGTGGGGCTGAAACAGAGGGGCTGAAACAGAGGGCGAGAAATAGAGGGGCTGAAACAGAGGGGCTGACACAGTGGGGCTGAAACAGAGGGGCTGAAACAGAGGGGCTGAAACAGGGTGGCTGAAACAGAGGGGCTGAAACAGAGGTGCTGAAACAGAGGGGCTGAAACAGAGTGCGAGAAACAGAGGGGCTGTAACAGAGGGCGAGAAACAGAGGGGCTGAAACAGAGGGGCTGAAACAGAGGGCGAGAAACAGAGGGGCTGAATCAGAGGGGCTGAATCAGAGGGGCTGGAACAGAGGGGCTGAAACAGAGGGCGAGAAACAAAGGGGCTGAAACAGCGGGCGAGAAACAGAGGGCCAGAAACAGAGGGGCTGTAACACAGGGGCTGAAACAGACGGGCTGAAACAGAGAGCCTGAAACAGAGGGCGAGAAACAGAGGGCTGAAACAGAGGGCGAAAAACAGAGGGGCTGAAACAGAGGGCGAGAAACAGAGGGGATGAAACAGAGGGGCTGAAACAGAGGGGCTGAAACAGAGGGGCTGAATCAGAGGGGCTGAAACAGAGGGGCTGAATCAGAGGGGCTGAAACAGAGGGCGAGAAACAGAGGGGCTGAAACAGAGGGCGAGAAACAGAGGGGCTGAAACAGAGGGCGAGAAACAGAGGGGCTGAAACAGTGGGGCTGAAACAGAGGGGCTGAAACAGAGGGCGAGAAATAGAGGGGCTGAAACAGAGGGGCTGACACAGTGGGGCTGAAACAGAGGGGCTGAAACAGAGGGGCTGAAACAGGGTGGCTGAAACAGAGGGGCTGAAACAGAGGTGCTGAAACAGAGGGGCTGAAACAGAGGGCGAGAAACAGAGGGGCTGTAACAGAGGGCGAGAAACAGAGGGGCTGAAACAGAGGGGCTGAAACAGAGGGCGAGAAACAGAGGGGCTGAATCAGAGGGGCTGAATCAGAGGGGCTGAAACAGAGGGGCTGAAACAGAGGGCGAGAAACAAAGGGGCTGAAACAGCGGGCGAGAAACAGAGGGCCAGAAACAGAGGGGCTGTAACAGAGGGGCTGAAACAGACGGGCTGAAACAGAGAGCCTGAAACAGAGGGCGAGAAACAGAGGGCTGAAACAGAGGGCGAAAAACAGAGGGGCTGAAACAGAGGGCGAGAAACAGAGGGGATGAAACAGAGGGGCTGAAACAGAGGGGCTGAAACAGAGGGGCTGAATCAGAGGGGCTGAAACAGAGGGGCTGAATCAGAGGGGCTGAAACAGAGGGCGAGCTACAGAGGGGCTGAAACAGAGGGCGAGAAACACAGGGGCTGAAACAGAGGGCGAGAAACAGAGGGGCTGAAACAGAGGGGCTGAAACAGACGGGCTGAAACAGAGGGCAAAAAACAGAGGGGCTGAAACAGAGGGCGAGAAACAGAGGGTGAGAAACGGAGGGCGAGAAACAGAGGGGCTGAAACAGAGGGCAAAAAACAGAGGGGCTGAAACAGAGGGCGAGAAACAGAGGGTGAGAAACAGAGGGCGAGAAACAGATGGGATGAAACAGAGTGGCTGAAACAGAGGGGCTGAAATAGAGGGGCTGAAACAGAGGGGCTGAATCAGAGGGGCTGCAACAGAGGGGCTGAATCAGAGGGGCTGACACAGAGTGCGAGAAACAGAGGGGCTGAAACAGAGGGCGAGAAACAGAGGGGCTGAAACAGAGGGCGAGAAACAGAGGGGCTGAAACAGAGGGGCTGAAACAGAGGGCGAGAAACAGAGAGGCTGAAACAGAGGGCGAGAAACAGAGGGGCTGAAACAGAGGGCAAGAAACAGAGGGGCTGAATCAGAGATGCGAGAAACAGAGGGGCTGAAACAGAGAGGCTGCAACAGAGGGGCTGAATCAGAGGGGCTGACACAGAGGGGATGAAATAGAGGGGCTGAAACAGAGGGGATGAAATAGAGGGGCTGAAACAGAGGGGCTGAATCAGAGGGGCTGCAACAGAGGGGCTGAATCAGAGGGGCTGACCCAGAGTGCGAGAAACAGAGGGGCTGAAACAGAGGGAGAGAAACAGAGGGGCTGAAACAGAGGGCGAGAAACAGAGGGGCTGAAACAGAGGGCCTGAAACAGAGGGCGAGAAACAGAGAGGCTGAAACAGAGGGCGAGAAACAGAGGGGCTGAAACAGAGGGCAAGAAACAGAGGGGCTGAATCAGAGATGCGAGAAACAGAGGGGCTGAAACAGAGAGGCTGAAACAGAGGAGCTGAAACAGAGGGCGAGAAACAGAGGGGCTGAAACAGAGGGCGAGAAACAGAGGGGCTGAAACGGAGGGCGAGAAACAGAGGGCGAGAAACAGAGGGACTGAAACAGAGGGGCTGAAACAGAGGGCGACAAACAGAGGGGCTGAAACAGAGGGCGAGAAACAGAGGGGCTGAAACAGAGGGCGAGAAACAGAGGGGCTGAAACAGAGGGGCTGAAACAGTGGGGCTGAAACAGAGGGGCTGAAACAGAGGGCGAGAAATAGAGTGGCTGAAACAGAGGGCGAGAAACAGAGGGGCTGAAACAGAGTGCGAGAAACAGAGGGTCTGAAACAGAGGGCGCGAAACAGAGGGGCTGAAACAGAGGGGCTGAAACAGAGGGGCTGAAACGGAGGGCGAGAAACAGAGGGGCTGAAACAGAGGGGCTGAAACAGAGGGGCTGAAACAGAGGGGCTGAAACAGAGGGCAAGAAACAGAGGGGCTGAAACAGAGGGCGAGAAACAGAGGGGCTGAAACAGAGGGCGAGAAACAGAGGGCGAGAAACAGAGGGACTGAAACAGAGGGGCTGAAACAGAGGGGCTGAAACAGAGGGCGAGAAACAGAGGAGCTGAAACAGAGGGCGAGAAACAGAGGGGCTGAAACAGAGGGCGAGAAACAGAGGGTCTGAAACAGAGGGGCTGACACAGTGGGGCTGAAACAGAGGGGCTGAAACAGAGGGCGAGAAACAGAGGGGCTGAAACAGAGGGGCTGACACAGTGGGGCTGAAACAGAGGGGCTGAAACAGAGGGCGAGAAATAGAGGGGCTGAAACAGAGGGTGAGAAACAGAGGGACTGAAACACAGGGCGAGAAACAGAGGGGCTGAAACAGAGGGCGAGAAACAGAGGGCGAGAAACAGACGGACTGAAACAGAGGGGCTGAAACAGAGGGGCTGAAACAGAGGGCGAGAAACAGAGAGGCTGAAACAGAGGGCGAGAAACAGAGGGGCTGAAACAGAGGGGCTGAAACAGAGAGGCTGAAACAGAGGGCGAGAAACAGAGGGGCTGAAACAGCGGGCAAGAATCAGAGGGGCTGAAACAGAGGGCGAGAAACAGAGGGGCTGAAACAGAGGGTCTGAAACAGAGGGGCTGAAACAGAGGGGCTGAAACAGAGGGCGAGAAACAGAGGGGCTGAAACAGAGGGCGAGAAACAGAGGGGCTGAAACAGTGGGCGAGAAACAGAGGAACTGAAACAGAGGGACTGAAACAGAGGGGCTGAAACAGAGGGCGAGAAACAGAGGGGCTGAAACAGAGGGGCTGACACAGTGGGGCTGAAACAGAGGGGCTGAAACGGAGGGCGAGAAACAGAGGGGCTGAAACAGAGGGGCTGAAACAGAGGGGCTGAATCAGAGGGGCTGATTCAGAGGGGCTGAAACAGAGGGGCTGAATCAGAGGGTCTGAAACAGAGGGCGAGAAACAGAGGGGCTGAAACAGAGGGCGAGAAACAGATGGGCTGAAACAGAGGGCGAGAAACAGACGGGCAGAAACAGAGGGCGAGAAACAGAGGGACTGAAACAGAGGGGCTGATACAGAGATCGCGAAACAGAGGGACTGAAACAGAGGGCGAGAAACAGAGGGGCTGAAACAGACGGCGAGAAACAGAGTGGCTGAAACAGAGGGCGAGAAACGGAGGGGCTGAAACAGAGGGGCTGAAACAGAGGGCGAGAAACAGAGGGGCTGAAACAGAGGGCGAGAAACAGAGGGGCTGAAACAGAGGGCGAGAAACAGAGGGTCTGAAACAGTGGGGCTGACACAGTGGTGCTGAAACAGAGGGGCTGAAACAGAGGGCGAGAAACAGGGCCTGAAACAGAGGGCGAGAAACAGAGGGCGAGAAACAGAGGGACTGAAACAGAGGGGCTGAAACAGAGGGCGAGAAACAGAGGGGCTGAAACAGAGGGCAAGAAACAGAGGGGCTGAAACAGAGGGCGAGAAACAGAGGGGCTGAAACAGAGGGGCTGAAACAGAGGGGCTGAAACAGAGGGTCTGAAACAGAGGGCGAGAAACAGAGGGGCTGAAACAGAGGGCGAGAAACAGAGGGCTGGAAACAGAGGGACTGAAACAGAGGGGCTGAAACAGACGGCGAGAAACAGAGGGCGAGAAACAGAGGGGCTGAAACAGAGGGCGAGAAACAGAGGGGCTGAAACAGAGGGGCTGAAACAGAGGGGCTGAAACAGAGGGGCTGAAACAGAGGGCAAGAAACAGAGGGGCTGAAAAAGAGGGCGAGAAACAGAGGGCGAGAAACAGAGGGGCTGAATCAGAGGGGCTGAAACAGAGGGCGAGAAACAGAGGGGCTGAAACAGAGGGCGAGAAACAGAGGGGCTGAAACAGAGCGCGAGAAACAGAGGGTCTGAAACAGAGGGGCTGACACAGTGGGGCTGGAACAGAGGGGCTGACACAAATGGCGAGAAATAGAGGGGCTGAAACAGAGGGCGAGAAACAGAGGGACTGAAACAGAGGGCGAGAAACAGAGGGGCTGAAACAGAGGGCGAGAAACAGAGGGCGAGAAACAGAGGGACTGAAACAGAGGGGCTGAAACAGAGTGGCTGAAACAGAGGGCGACAAACAGAGGGGCTGAAACAGAGGGCGAGAAACAGAGGGCGAGAAACAGAGGGGCTGAAACAGAGGGGCTAAAACAGAGGAGCTGAAACAGAGGGGCTGAAACAGAGGGAGAGAAACAGAGGGGCTGAAACAGAGGGCGAGAAACAGAGGGGCTGAAACAGAGGGCGAGAAACAGAGGGCGAGAAACAGCGGGACTGAAACAGAGGGGCTGAAACAGAGGGCGAGAAACAGAGGGGCTGAAACAGAGGGCGAGAAACAGAGGGGCTGAAACAGAGGGCGAGAAACAGAGGGGCTGAAACAGAGGGCGAGAAACAGAGGGGCTGAAACAGAGGGGCTGACACAGTGGGGCTGAAACAGAGGGGCTGAAACAGAGTGGCTGAATCAGACGGGCTGAAACAGAGGGCGAGAAACAGAGGGGCTGAAACAGAAGGCGAGAGACAGAGGGGCAGAAACAGAGGGCGAGAAACAGAGGGGCTCAAACAGAGGGGCTGAAACAGAGAGTGTGAATCAGAGGGGCTGAAACAGAGGGCGAGAAACAGAGGGGCTGAAACAGAGGGGATGAATCGGAGGGGCTGAAACAGAGGGGCTGAAACAGAGGGGCAGTAACAGAGGGCGAGAAACAGAGGGGCTGAATCAGAGGGGCTGAATCAGAGGGGCTGAAACAGAGGGGCTGAAACAGTGGGCGAGAAACTAAGGGACTGAAACAGCGGGCGAGAAACAGAGTGCGAGAAACAGAGGGGCAGAAACAGAGGGGCTGAAACAGACGGGCTGAAACAGAGAGCCTGAAACAGAGGAGCTGAATCAGAGGGGCTGAAACAGAGGGGCTGAAATAGAGGGGCTGAAACAGAGGGGATGAATCAGAGGGGCTGAAACAGAGGGGCTGAATCAGCGGGGCTGAAACAGAGGGCGAGAAACTGAGGGGCTGAAACAGAGGGGCAGAAACAGCGGGCGAGAAACAGAGGGGCTGAAACAGAGGGGCTGAAACAGAGGGCAAGAAACAGAGTGGCTGAAACAGAGGGCTAGAAACAGAGGGGCTGAAACAGAGGGGTTGAAACAGAGGGTCTGAAACAGAGGGGCTGACACAGTGGGGCTGAAACAGAGGACGAGAAACAGAGGGGCTGAAACAGAGGGCGCGAAACAGAGGGGCTGAAACAGAGGGCGAGAAACAGAGGGGCTGAATCAGAGGGGCTGAAACAGAGGGTGAGAAACAGAGGGGCTGAAACAGAGGGCTGAAACAGAGGGGCTGAAAAAGAGGGCGAAAAACAGAGGGGCTGAAACAGAGGGCGAGAAACAGAGGGGGTGAAACAGAGGGGCTGAAACAGAGGGGCTGCAACAGGGTGGCTGAAACAGAGGGGCTGAAACAGAGGTGCTGAAACAGAGGGGCTGAAACAGAGGGCGAGAAACAGAGGGGCTGTAACAGAGGGCGAGAAACAGAGGGGCTGAAACAGAGGGGCTGAAACAGAGGGCTAGAAACCGAGGGGCTGAAACAGAGGGCGAGAAACAGAGGGGCTGAAATACAGGGCGAGAAACAGAGGGGCTGAAACAGAGGGGCTGAAACAGAGGGCGAGAAACAGAGGGGCTGAATCAGAGGGGCTGAATCAGAGGGGCTGAAACAGAGGGGCTGAAACAGAGGGCGAGAAACAAAGGGGCTGAAACAGCGGGCGAGAAACAGAGGGCCAGAAACAGAGGGGCTGTAACAGAGGGGCTGAAACAGACGGGCTGAAACAGAGAGCCTGAAACAGAGGGCGAGAAACAGAGGGCTGAAACAGAGGGGCTGAAACAGAGGGGCTGAAACAGAGGGGCTGAATCAGAGGGGCTGAAACAGTGGGGCTGAATCAGAGGGGCTGAAACAGAGGGCGAGAAACAGAGGGGCTGAAACAGAGGGCGAGAAACAGAGGGGCTGAAACAGAGGGGATGAAACAGAGGGCGAGAAACAGAGAGGCTGAAACAGAGGGCGAGAAACAGAGGGGCTGTAACAGAGGGCAAGAAACAGAGGGGCTGAATCAGAGATGCGAGAAACAGAGGGGCTGAAACAGAGAGGCTGAAACAGAGGAGCTGAAACAGAGGGCGAGAAACAGAGGGGCTGAAACAGAGGGCGAGAAACAGAGGGGCTGAAACGGAGGGCGAGAAACAGAGGGCGAGAAACAGTGGGACTGAAACAGAGGGGCTGAAACAGAGGGGCTGAAACAGAGGGCGAGAAACAGAGTGGCTGAAACAGAGGGCGAGAAACAGAGGGGCTGAAACAGAGGGCGAGAAACAGAGGGGCTGAAACAGAGGGCAAAAAACAGAGGGGCTGAAACAGAGGGCGAGAAACAGAGGGTGAGAAACAGAGGGCGAGAAACAGATGGGATGAAACAGAGTGGCTGAAACAGAGGGGCTGAATTAGAGGGGCTGAAACAGAGGGGCTGAATCAGAGGGGCTGCAACAGAGGGGCTGAATCAGAGGGGCTGACACAGAGTGCGAGAAACATAGGGGCTGAAACAGAGGGCGAGAAACAGAGGGGCTGAAACAGAGGGCGAGAAACAGAGGGGCTGAAACAGAGGGGCTGAAACAGAGGGCGAGAAACAGAGAGGCTGAAACAGAGGGGCTGAAACATAGGGCAAGAAAGAGAGGGGCTGAATCAGAGATGCGAGAAACAGAGGGGCTGAAACAGAGAGGCTGAAACAGAGGAGCTGAAACAGAGGGCGAGAAACAGAGGGGCTGAAACAGAGGGCGAGAAACAGAGGGGCTGAAACGGAGGGCGAGAAACAGAGGGGGAGAAACAGAGGGACTGAAACAGAGGGGCTGAAACAGAGGGGCTGAAACAGAGGGGGAGAAACAGAGGGGCTGAAACAGAGGGCGAGAAACAGAGGGGCTGAAACAGAGGGGATGAAACAGAGGGGCTGAAACAGAGGGGCTGAAACAAAGGGCGAGAAACAGAGGGCTGAAACAGAGGGCGAAAAACAGAGGGGCTGAAACAGAGGGCGAGAAACAGAGGGGATGAAACAGAGGGGCTGAAACAGAGGGGCTGAAACAGAGGGGCTGAATCAGAGGGGCTGAAACAGAGGGGCTGAATCAGAGGGGCTGAAACAGAGGGCGAGAAACAGAGGGGCTGAAACAGAGGGCGAGAAACAGAGGGGCTGAAACAGAGGGCGAGAAACAGAGGGGCTGAAACAGAGGGGCTGAAACAGACGGGCTGAAACAGAGGGCAAAAAACAGAGGGGCTGAAACAGAGGGCGAGAAACAGAGGGTGAGAAACAGAGGGCGAGAAACAGAGGGGCTGAAACAGAGGGCAAAAAACAGAGGGGCTGAAACAGAGGGCGAGAAACAGAGGGTGAGAAACAGAGGGCGAGAAACAGATGGGATGAAACAGAGTGGCTGAAACAGAGGGGCTGAAATAGAGGGGCTGAAACAGAGGGGCTGAATCAGAGGGGCTGCAACAGAGGGGCTGAATCAGAGGGGCTGACACAGAGTGCGAGAAACAGAGGGGCTGAAACAGAGGGCGAGAAACAGAGGGGCTGAAACAGAGGGCGAGAAACAGAGGGGCTGAAACAGAGGGGATGAAACAGAGGGCGAGAAACAGAGAGGCTGAAACAGAGGGCGAGAAACAGAGGGTCTGAAAAGGAGGGCAAGAAACAGAGGGGCTGAATCAGTGATGCGAGAAACAGAGGGGCTGAAACAGAGAGGCTGAAACAGAGGAGCTGAAACAGAGGGCGAGAAACAGAGGGGCTGAAACAGAGGGCGAGAAACAGAGGGGCTGAAACGGAGGGCGAGAAACAGAGGGCGAGAAACAGTGGGACTGAAACAGAGGGGCTGAAACAGAGGGGCTGAAACAGAGGGCGAGAAACAGAGGGGCTGAAACAGAGGGCGAGAAACAGAGGGGCTGAAACAGAGGGCGAGAAACAGAGGGGCTGAAACAGAGGGCAAAAAACAGAGGGGCTGAAACAGAGGGCGAGAAACAGAGGGTGAGAAACAGAGGGCGAGAAACAGAGGGGCTGAAACAGAGGGCAAAAAACAGAGTGGCTGAAACAGAGGGCGAGAAACAGAGGGTGAGAAACAGAGGGCGAGAAACAGATGGGATGAAACAGAGTGGCTGAAACAGAGGGGCTGAAATAGAGGGGCTGAAACAGAGGGGCTGAATCAGAGGGGCTGCAACAGAGGGGCTGAATCAGAGGGGCTGACACAGAGTGCGAGAAACAGAGGGGCTGAAACAGAGGGCGAGAAACAGAGGGGCTGAAACAGAGGGCGAGAAACAGAGGGGCTGAAACAGAGGGGCTGAAACAGAGGGCGAGAAACAGAGAGGCTGAAACAGAGGGGCTGAAACATAGGGCAAGAAAGAGAGGGGCTGAATCAGAGATGCGAGAAACAGAGGGGCTGAAACAGAGAGGCTGAAACAGAGGAGCTGAAACAGAGGGCGAGAAACAGAGGGGCTGAAACAGAGGGCGAGAAACAGAGGGGCTGAAACGGAGGGCGAGAAACAGAGGGGGAGAAACAGAGGGACTGAAACAGAGGGGCTGAAACAGAGGGGCTGAAACAGAGGGGGAGAAACAGAGGGGCTGAAACAGAGGGCGAGAAACAGAGGGGCTGAAACAGAGGGCGAGAAACAGAGGGGCTGAAACAGAGGGGCTGAAACAGTGGGGCTGAAACAGAGGGGCTGAAACAGAGGGCGAGAAATAGAGGGGCTGAAACAGAGGGCGAGAAACAGAGGGGCTGAAACAGAGGGCGCGAAACAGAGGGGCTGAAACAGAGGGGCTGAAACAGAGGGGCTGAAACGGATGGCGAGAAACAGAGGGGCTGAAACAGAGGGCAAGAAACAGAGGGGATAAAACAGAGGGGCTGAAACAGAGGTCAAGAAACAGAGAGGCTGAAACAGAGGGCGAAAAACAGAGGGGCTGAAACAGAGGGCGAGAAACAGAGGGCGAGAAACAGAGGGACTGAAACAGAGGGGCTGAAACAGAGGGGCTGAAACAGCGGGCGAGAAACAGAGGGGCTGAAACAGAGGGCGAGAAACAGAGGGTCTGAAACAGAGGGGCTGACGCAGTGGGGCTGAAACAGAGGGGCTGAAACAGAGGGCGAAAAATAGAGGGGCTGAAACAGAGGGCGAGAAACAGAGGGACTGAAACAGAGGGCGAGAAACAGAGGGGCTGAAACAGAGGGCGAGAAACAGAGGGACTGAAACAGAGGGACTGAAACAGAGGGGCTGAAACAGAGGGCGAGAAACAGAGGGGCTGAAACAGAGGGCGAGAAACAGAGGGGCTGAAACAGAGGGGCTGACACAGTGGGGCTGAAACAGAGGGGCCGAAACAGACGGCGAGAAATAGAGGGGCTGAAACAGAGGGGCTGACACAGTGGGGCTGAAACAGAGGGGCAGAAACAGAGGGCGAGAAACAGAGGGGCTGAAACAGAGGGGCTGAAACAGAGGGACTGAAACAGAGGGGCTGAAACAGAGGGGCTGAAACTGAGGACGAGAAACAGAGGGGCTGAAACAGAGGGCGAGAAACAGAGGGGCTGAAACAGAGGGCGAGAAACAGAGGGTCTGAAACAGAGTGGCTGACACAGTGGGGCTGAAACAGAGGGGCTGAAACAGAGGGCGAGAAATAGAGGGGCTGAAACAGAGGGCGAGAAACAGAGGGACTGAAACACAGGGCGAGAAACAGAGGGGCTGAAACAGAGGGTGAGAAACAGAGGGCGAGAAACAGAGGGACTGAAACAGAGGGGCTGAAACAGAGGGGCTGAAACAGAGGGCGAGAAACAGAGGCGCTGAAACAGAGGGCGAGAAACAGAGGGTCTGAAACAGAGGGGCTGACGCAGTGGGGCTGAAACAGAGGGGCTGAAACAGAGGGCGAGAAATAGAGGGGCTGAAACAGAGGGCGAGAAACAGAGGGACTGAAACAGAGGGCGAGAAACAGAGGGGCTGAAACAAGGGCGAGAAACAGAGGGACTGAAACAGAGGGGCTGAAACAGAGGGGCTGAAACAGAGGGTGAGAAACAGAGGGGCTGAAACAGAGGGGCTGAAACAGAGAGGCTGAAACAGAGGGCGAGAAACAGAGGGGCTGAAACAGCGGGCAAGAAACAGGGGGGCTGAAACAGAGGGCGAGAAACAGAGGGGCTGAAACAGAGGGCGAGAAACAGAGGGGCTGAAACAGAGGGCGAGAAACAGAGGGCCAGAAACAGAGGGACTGAAACAGAGGGGCTGAAACAGAGGGGCTGAAACAGAGGGTGAGAAACAGAGGGGCTGAAACAGAGGGCGAGAAACAGAGTGGCTGAAACAGAGGGCGAGATACAGAGGGGCTGAAACAGAGGGGCTGACACAGTGGGGCTGAAACAGAGGGGCTGAAACAGAAGGCGAGAAATAGAGGGGCTGAAACAGAGGGCGAGAAAGAGAGGGCGAGAAACAGAGGGACTGAAACAGAGGGGCTGAAACAGAGGACGAGAAACAGAGGGGCTGAAACAGAGGGCGAGAAACAGAGGGGCTGAAACAGAGGGCGAGAAACAGAGGGTCTGAAACAGAGGGGCTGACACAGTGGGGCTGAAACAGAGGGGCTAAAACAGAGGGCGAGAAATAGAGGGGCTGAAAGAGAGGGCGAGAAACAGAGGGACTGAAACACAGGGCGAAAAACAGAGGGGCTGAAACAGAGGGTGAGAAACAGAGGGCGAGAAACAGAGGGACTGAAACAGAGGGGCTGAAACAGAGGGGCTGAATCAGAGGGCGAGAAACAGAGGGGCTGAAACAGACAGGCTGAAACAGAGGGCGAGAAACAGAGGGGCTGAAACAGAGGGGCTGAAACATTGGGGCTGAAACAGAGGGCGAGAAACAGAGGGGCTGAAACAGAGGGGCTGAAAAAGAGGGGCTGAAACAGAGGGGCTGAAACAGAGGGCGAGAAACCGAGGGGCTGAAACAGAGGGCGAGAAACAGAGGGGCTGAAACAGAGGGGCTGACACAGTGGGGCTGAAACAGAGGGCAAGAAACAGAGGGGCTGAAAAAGAGGGCGAGAAACAGAGGGCGAGAAACAGAGGGGCTGAATCAGAGGGGCTGAAACAGAGGGCGAGAAACAGAGGGGCTGAAACAGAGGGCGAGAAACAGAGGGGCTGAAACAGAGCGCGAGAAACAGAGGGTCTGAAACAGAGGGGCTGACACAGTGGGGCTGAAACAGAGGGGCTGAAACAGAGGGCGTGAAATAGAGGGGCTGAAACAGAGGGCGAGAAACAGAGGGACTGAAACAGAGGGCGAGAAACAGAGGGGCTGAAACAGAGGGCGAGAATCAGAGGGCGAGAAACAGAGGGACTGAAACAGAGGGGCTGAAACAGAGGGGCTGAAACAGAGTGCGAGAAACAGAGGGGCTGAAACAGAGGGCGAGAAGCAGAAGGGCTGAAACAGAGGGCGAGAAACAGAGGGCGAGAAACAAAGGGGCTGAAACAGAGGGCGAGAACCAGAGGGCGAGAAACAGAGGGGCTGAAACAGAGGGGCTGAAACGGAGGGCGAGAAACAGAGGGGCTGAAACAGAGGGGCTGAAACAGTGGAGCTGAAACAGAGGGGCTGAAATAGAGGGCGAGAAACAGAGGAGCTGAAACAGAGGAGCTGAAACAGAGGGCGAGAAACAGAGAGGCTGAAACAGAGTGCGAGAAACAGAGGGGCTGAAACAGAGAGGCTGAAACAGAGGGGCTGAAACAGAGGAGCTGAAACAGAGGGCGAGAAACAGAGAGGCTGAAACAGAGGGCGAGAAACAGAGGGGCTGAAACAGAGGGCGAGAAACAGAGGGGCTGAAACAGAGGGGCTGAAACAGAGGGGCTGAAACAGAGGGCGAGAAACAAAGGGGCTGAAACAGAGGGGCTGAAACAGAGGGGCTGAAACAGAGGGCGAGAAACAGAGAGGCTGAAACAGAGGGCGAGAAACAGAGTGGCTGAAACAGAGGGCAAGAAACAGAGGGGCTGACACAGAGGGCGAGAAACAGAGGGTCTGAAACAGAGGGGCTGAAACAGAGGGGCTGAAACAGAGGGGCTGAACCAGAAGGGCTGAAACAGAGGGGGAGAAACAGAGGGGCTTAAACAGAGGGCGCGAAACAGAGGGGCTGAAACAGAGGGGCTGAAACAGAGGGGCTGAAACAGAGGGCGAGAAACTGAGGGGCTGAAACAGAGTGCGAGAAACAGAGGGGCTGAAACAGAGGGCGAGAAACAGAAGGGCTGAAACAGAGGGCGAGAAACAGAGGGCGAGAAACAAAGGGGCTGAAACAGAGGGCGAGAACCAGAGGGCGAGAAACAGAGGGGCTGAAACAGAGGGGCTGAAACGGAGGGCGAGAAACAGAGGGGCTGAAACAGAGGGGCTGAAACAGTGGAGCTGAAACAGAGGGACTGAAACAGAGGGCCAGAAACAGAGGGGCTGGAACAGAGGGGCTGAAATAGAGGGGCTGAAACAGAGGGGCTGAATTAGGGGGCGAGAAACAGAGGGGCTGAAACAGAGGGCGAGAAACAGAGGGCGAGAAACAGAGAGGCTGAAACAGAGGGGCTGAAACAGAGGGGCTGAAACAAAGCGGCTGATACAGAGTGTGAGAAACAGAGGGCGAGAAACAGAGTCGCTGAAACATGGCGAGAAACAGAGCGGCTGAAACAGAGGGGCTGAAACAGAGGGGCTGAAACAGAGGGCAAGAAACAGAGGGGCTGAATCAGAGGGCGAGAAACAAAGGGGCTGAAACAGAGGGCGAGAAACAGAGGGGCTGAAACAGAGGGCGAGAAACAGAGGGGCTGAAACAGAGGGGCTGAAACAGAGGGCGAGAAACAGAGAGGCTGAAAGAGAGGGGCTGAAACAGAGGGGCTGAACCAGAAGGGCTGAAACAGAGGGGGAGAAACAGAGGGGCTGAAACAGAGGGCCAGAAACAGAGGGCGAGAAACAGAGGGACTAATACAGAGGGGCTGAAACAGAGGGGCTGAAACAGAGGGCGAGAAACAGAGCGGCTGAAACAGAGGGCGAGAAACAGAGGGGCTGAAACAGAGTGCGAGAAACAGAGGGGCTGAAACAGAGGGCGAGAAACAGAAGGGCTGAAACAGAGGGCGAGAAACAAAGGGGATGAAACAGAGGGCGAGAACCAGAGGGCGAGAAACAGAGGGGCTGAAACAGAGGGGCTGAAACGGAGGGCGAGAAACAGAGGGGCTGAAACAGAGGGGCGGAAACAGTGGAGCTGAAACAGAGGGGCTGAAACAGAGGGCGAGAAACAGAGAGGCTGAAACAGAGGGGCTGAAACAGAGGAGCTGAAACAGAGGGCGAGAAACAGAGATGCTGAAACAGAGGGCGAGAAACAGAGGGGCTGAAACAGAGGGCGAGAAACAGAGGGGCTGAAACAGAGGGGCTGAAACAGAGGGGCTGAAACAGAGGGCGAGAAACAGAGGGGCTGAA
This sequence comes from Chiloscyllium punctatum, assembly GCF_047496795.1. Taxonomy (NCBI): domain Eukaryota; kingdom Metazoa; phylum Chordata; class Chondrichthyes; order Orectolobiformes; family Hemiscylliidae; genus Chiloscyllium; species Chiloscyllium punctatum. The sequence goes on from NW_027309791.1 coordinate 1,056,551, forward strand.
ACAGAGGGGCTGAAACAGAGGGGCTGAAACAGAGGGCGAGAAACAGAGAGGCTGAAACAGAGGGCGAGAAACAGAGTGGCTGAAACAGAGGGCAAGAAACAGAGGGGCTGACACAGAGGGCGAGAAACAGAGGGGCTGAAACAGAGGGGCTGAAACAGAGGGGCTGAAACAGAGGGGCTGAACCAGAAGGGCTGAAACAGAGGGGGAGAAACAGAGGGGCTGAAACAGAGGGCCAGAAACAGAGGGCGAGAAACAGAGGGACTGAAACAGAGGGGCTGAAACAGAGGGGCTGAAACATAGGGCGAGAAACAGAGCGGCTGAAACAGAGGGCGAGAAACAGAGGGGCTGAAACAAAGGGGCTGAAACAGTGGGGCTGAAACAGAGGGGCTGAAACAGAGGGCGAGAAATAGAGGGGCTGAAACAGAGGGCGAGAAACAGAGGGGCTGAAACAGAGGGCGAGAAACAGAGGGGCTGAAACAGAGGGGCTGAAACAGAGGGTCTGAAACAGAGGGCGAGAAACAGAGGGGCTGAAACAGAGGGCGAGAAACAGAGGGGCTGAAACAGAGGGCGAGAAACAGAGGGGCTGAATCAGAGGGGCTGAAACAGAGGGCGAGAAACAGAGGGGCTGAAACAGAGGGCGAGAAACAGAGGGGCTGAAACAGAGGGGCTGAAACAGAGTGTCTGAAACAGAGGGCGAGAAACAGAGAGGTTGAAACAGAGGGCGAGAAACAGAGGGGCTGAAACAGAGGGCGAGAAACAGAGCGGCTGAAACAGAGGGCGAGAAACAGAGGGGCTGAAACAGACGGGCTGAAACAGACGGGCTGAAACAGAGGGCAAAAAACAGAGGGGCTGAAACAGAGGGTGAGAAACAGAGGGCGAGAAACAGAGGGGCTGAAACAGAGGGCAAAAAACAGAGGGTCTGAAACAGAGGGTGAGAAACAGAGGGTGAAAAACAGAGGGCGAGAATCAGATGGGATGAAGCAGAGGGGCTGAAACAGAGGGGCTGAAATAGAGGGGCTGAAACAGAGGGGCTGAATCAGAGGGGCTGCAACAGAGGGGCTGAATCAGAGGGGCTGAAACAGAGGGGCTGAATCAGAGGGGCTGAAACAGAGGGCGAGAAACAGATGGGCTGAAACAGAGGGCGAGAAACAGAGGGGCTGAAACAGAGGGCGCGAAACAGAGGGGCTGAAACAGAGGGGCTGAAACAGAGGGGCTGAAACAGAGGGCGAGAAACTGAGGGGCTGAAACAGAGGGCGAGAATCAGAGGGGCTGAAACAGAGGGCGAGAAACAGAGGGGCTGAATCAGAGGGGCTGAAACAGAGGGCTAGAAACAGAAAGGCTGAAACAGAGGGCGAGAATCAGAGGGGCTGAAACAGAGGGGCTGAAACAGATGGTGAGAAACAGAGGGGATTAAACAGAGGGCGAGAAACAGAGGGGCTGAAACAGAGGGGCTGATACAGAGGGGCTGAATCAGAGGGGCTGAAACAGAGAGCGCGAAGCAGAGGGACTGAAACAGAGGGGCTGAAACAGAGGGTGCGAAACAGAGGGACTGAAACAGAGGGCGAGAACCAGACGGGCAGAAACAGAGGGTGAGAAACAGAGGGGCTGAAACAGAGGGGCTTAAACAGAGAGCGCGAAACAGAGGGGCTGAAACAGAGGGCGAGAAACAGAGGGGCTGAATCAGATGGCGAGAAACAGAGAGGCTGAAACAGAGGGCGAGAAACAGAGGGGCTGAAACAGAGGGCAAGAAACAGAGGGGCTGAAACTGAGTGGCTGAAACAGAAGGGCTGAAACAGAGGGGCTGAAACAGAGGGCGAGAAACAGAGGGGCTTAAACAGAGGGGCTGAAACAGTGGGGCTGAATCAGAGGGGCTGATTCACAGGGGCTGAAACAGAGGGGCTGAATCAGAGGGGCTGAAACAGAGGGCGCGAAACAGAGGGACTGAGACAGAGGGCGAGAACCAGACGGGCAGAAACAGAGGGCGAGAAACAGAGGGGCTGAAACAGAGGGGCTGAAACAGAGAGCGCAAAATAGAGGGACTGAAACAGAGGGCGAGAAACAGAGGGGCTGGAACAGAGGGGCGGAAATAGAGGGGCTGAAACAGAGGGGCTGAAACAGGGGGCGAGAAACAGAGGGGCTGAAACAGAGGGCGAGAAACAGAGGGCGAGAAACAGAGAGGCTGAAACAGAGGGGCTGAAACAGAGGGGCTGAAACAAAGCGGCTGATACAGAGTGTGAGAAACAGAGGGCGAGAAACAGAGTCGCTGAAACATGGCGAGAAACAGAGGGGCTGAAACAGAGGGGCTGAAACAGAGGGGCTGAAACAGAGGGCAAGAAACAGAGGGGCTGAATCAGAGGGCGAGAAACAAAGGGGCTGAAACAGAGGGCGAGAAACAGAGGGGCTGAAACAGAGGGCGAGAAACAGAGGGGCTGAAACAGAGGGGCTGAAACAGAGGGCGAGAAACAGAGAGGCTGAAACAGAGGGGCTGAAACAGAGGGGCTGAAACAGAGGGGCTGAACCAGAAGGGCTGAAACAGAGGGGGAGAAACAGAGGGGCTGAAACAGAGGGCCAGAAACAGAGGGCGAGAAACAGAGGGACTAAAACAGAGGGGCTGAAACAGAGGGGCTGAAACAGAGGGCGAGAAACAGAGCGGCTGAAACAGAGGGAGAGAAACAGAGGGGCTGAAACAGAGTGCGAGAAACAGAGGGGCTGAAACAGAGGGCGAGAAACAGAAGTGCTGAAACAGAGGGCGAGAAACAAAGGGGCTGAAACAGAGGGCGAGAACCAGAGGGCGAGAAACAGAGGGGCTGAAACAGAGGGTTGAAACGGAGGGCGAGAAACAGAGGGGCTGAAACAGAGGGGCTGAAACAGTGGAGCTGAAACAGACGGGCTGAAATAGAGGGCGAGAAACAGAGAGGCTGAAACAGAGGGGCTGAAACAGAGGAGCTGAAACAGAGGGCGAGAAACAGAGAGGCTGAAACAGAGGGGCTGAAACAGAGGGGCTGAAACAGAGGGCAAGAAACAGAGGGGCTGAAACAGAGGGCGAGAAACAAAGGGGCTGAAACAGAGGGCGAGAAACAGAGGGGCTGAAACAGAGGGCGAGAAACAGAGGGGCTGAAACAGAGGGGCTGAAACAGAGGGCGAGATACAGAGAGGCTGAAACAGAGGGGCTGAAACAGAGGGGCTGAAACAGAGGGGCTGAAACAGAGGGGCTGAACCAGAACAGCTGAAACAGAGGGGGAGAAACAGAGGGGCTGAAACAGAGGGCCAGTAACAGAGGGCGAGAAACAGAGGGACTAAAACAGAGGGGCTGAAACAGAGGGGCTGAAACAGAGGGCGATAAACAGAGCGGCTGAAACAGAGGGCGAGAAACAGAGGGGCTGAAACAGAGTGCGAAAAACAGAGGGGCTGAAACAGAGGGCGAGAAACAGAAGGGCTGAAACAGAGGGCGAGAAACAGAGGGCGAGAAACAAAGGGGCTGAAACAGAGGGCGAGAACCAGAGTGCGAGAAACAGAGGGGCTGAAACAGAGGGGCTGAAACGGAGGGCGAGAAACAGAGGGGCTGAAACAGAGGGGCTGAAACAGAGGGGCTGAAACAGAGGGGCTGAACCAGAAGGGCTGAAACAGAGGGGGAGAAACAGAGGGGCTGAAACAGAGGGCCAGTAACAGAGGGCGAGAAACAGAGGGACTAAAACAGAGGGGCTGAAACAGAGGGGCTGAAACAGAGGGCGAGAAACAGAGCGGCTGAAACAGAGGGCGAGAAACAGAGGGGCTGAAACAGAGTGCGAGAAACAGAGGGGCTGAAACAGAGGGCGAGAAACAGAAGGGCTGAAACAGAGGGCGAGAAACAGAGGGCGAGAAACAAAGGGGCTGAAACAGAGGGCGAGAACCAGAGGGCGAGAAACAGAGGGCGAGAAACAGAGGGACTGAAACAGAGGGGCTGAAACAGTGGAGCTGAAACAGAGGGGCTGAAACAGAGGGCGAGAAACAGAGAGGCTGAAACAGAGGGGCTGAAACAGAGGAGCTGAAACAGAGGGCAAGAAACAGAGAGGCTGAAACAGAGGGCGAGAAACAGAGGGGCTGAAACAGAGGGCGAGAAACAGAGGGGCTGAAACAGAGGGGCTGAAACAGAGGGGCTGAAACAGAGGGCGAGAAACAGAGGGGCTGAAACAGAGGGGCTGAAACAGAGGGGCTGAAACAGAGGGCGAGAAACAGAGAGGCTGAAACAGAGGGCGAGAAACAGAGTGGCTGAAACAGAGGGCAAGAAACAGAGGGGCTGACACAGAGGGCGAGAAACAGAGGGGCTGAAACAGAGGGGCTGAAACAGAGGGGCTGAAACAGAGGGGCTGAAACAGAGGGGCTGAACCAGAAGGGCTGAAACAGAGGGGGAGAAACAGAGGGGCTGAAACAGAGGGCCAGAAACAGAGGGCGAGAAACAGAGGGACTGAAACAGAGGGGCTGAAACAGAGGGCGAGAAACAGAGCGGCTGAAACAGAGGGCGAGAAACAGAGGGGCTGAAACAAAGGGGCTGAAACAGTGGGGCTGAAACAGAGGGGCTGAAACAGAGGGCGAGAAATAGACGGGCTGAAACAGAGGGCGAGAAACAGAGGGGCTGAAACAGAGGGCGAGAAACAGAGGGGCTGAAACAGAGGGGCTGAAACAGAGGGGCTGAAACAGAGGGCGAGAAACAGAGGGGCTGAAACAGAGGGCGAGAAACAGAGGGGCTGAAACAGAGGGAGAGAAACAGAGGGGCTGAATCCGAGGGGTTGAAACAGAGGGCGAGAAACAGAGGGGCTGAAACAGAGGGCGAGAAACAGAGGGGCTGAAACAGAGGGGCTGAAACAGAGTGGCTGAAACAGAGGGCGAGAAACAGAGAGGTTGAAACAGAGGGCGAGAAACAGAGGGGCTGAAACAGAGGGCGAGAAACAGAGCGGCTGAAACAGAGGGCGAGAAACAGAGGGGCTGAAACAGACGGGCTGGAACAGACGGGCTGAAACAGAGGGCAAAAAACAGAGGGGCTGAAACAGAGGGCGAGAAACAGAGGGTGAGAAACAGAGGGCGAGAAACAGAGGGGCTGAAACAGAGGGCAAAAAACAGAGGGGCTGAAACAGAGGGTGAGAAACAGAGGGTGAAAAACTAGAGGGCGAGAAACAGATGGGATGAAGCAGAGGGGCTGAAACAGAGGGGATGAAATAGAGGGGCTGAAACAGAGGGGCTGAATCAGAGGGGCTGCAACAGAGGGGCTGAATCAGAGGGGCTGAAACAGAGGGGCTGAATCAGAGGGGCTGAAACAGAGGGCGAGAAACAGATGGGCTGAAACAGAGGGCGAGAAACAGAGGGGCTGAAACAGAGGGCGCGAAACAGAGGGGCTGAAACAGAGGGGCTGAAACAGAGGGGCTGAAACAGAGGGCGAGAAACGGAGGGGCTGAAACAGAGGGCGAGAATCAGAGGGGCTGAAACGGAGGGCGAGAAACAGAGGGGCTGAATCAGAGGGGCTGAAACAGAGGGCGAGAAACAGAAAGGCTGAAACAGAGGGGCTGAAACAGAGGGGCTGAAACAGATGGTGAGAAACAGAGGGGATTAAACAGAGGGCGAGAAATAGAGGGTCTGAAACAGAGGGGCTGATACAGAGGGGCTGAATCAGAGGGGCTGAAACAGAGAGCGCGAAACAGAGGGACTGAAACAGAGGGGCTGAAACAGAGGGTGCGAAACAGAGGGACTGAAACAGAGGGCGAGAACCAGATGGGCAGAAACAGAGGGCGAGAAACAGAGGGGCTGAAACAGAGGGGCTTAAACAGAGAGCGCGAAACAGAGGGGCTGAAACAGAGGGCGAGAAACAGAGGGGCTGAAACAGATGGCGAGAAACAGAGAGGCTGAAACAGAGGGCGAGAAACAGAGGGGCTGAAACAGAGGGCAAGAAACAGAGGGGCTGAAACTGAGTGGCTGAAACAGAAGGGCTGAAACAGAGGGGCTGAAACAGAGGGCGAGAAACAGAGGGGCTTAAACAGAGGGGCTGAAACAGAGGGGCTGAATCAGAGGGGCTGATTCACAGGGGCTGAAACAGAGGGGCTGAATCAGAGGGGCTGAAACAGAGGGCGCGAAACAGAGGGACTGAGACAGAGGGCGAGAACCAGACGGGCAGAAACAGAGGGCGAGAAACAGAGGGGCTGAAACAGAGGGGCTGAAACAGAGAGCGCGAAACAGAGGGACTGAAACAGAGGGCGAGAAACAGAGGGGCTGGAACAGAGGGGCTGAAATAGAGGGGCTGAAACAGAGGGGCTGAAACAGGGGGCGAGAAACAGAGGGGCTGAAACAGAGGGCGAGAAACAGAGGGCGAGAAACAGAGAGGCTGAAACAGAGGGGCTGAAACAGAGGGGCTGAAACAAAGCGGCTGATACAGAGTGTGAGAAACAGAGGGCGAGAAACAGAGTCGCTGAAACATGGCGAGAAACAGAGGGGCTGAAACAGAGGGGCTGAAACAGAGGGGCTGAAACAGAGGGCAAGAAACAGAGGGGCTGAAACAGAGGGCGTGAAACAAAGAGGCTGAAACAGAGGGCGAGAAACAGAGGGGCTGAAACAGAGGGCGAGAAACAGAGGGTCTGAAACAGAGGGGCTGAAACAGAGGGCGAGAAACAGAGAGGCTGAAACAGAGGGGCTGAAACAGAGGGGCTGAAACAGAGGGGCTGAAACAGAGGGGCTGAACCAGAAGGGCTGAAACAGAGGGGGAGAAACAGAGGGGCTGAAACAGAGGGCCAGAAACAGAGGGCGAGAAACAGAGGGACTAAAACAGAGGGGCAGAAACAGAGGGGCTGAAACAGAGGGCGAGAAACAGAGCGGCTGAAACAGAGGGCGAGAAACAGAGGGGCTGAAACAGAGTGCGAGAAACAGAGGGGCTGAAACAGATGGCGAGAAACAGAAGGGTAGAAACAGAGGGCGAGAAACAGAGGGCGAGAAACAAAGGGGCTGAAACAGAGGGCGAGAACCAGAGGGCGAGAAACAGAGGGGCTGAAACAGAGGGGCTGAAACGGAGGGCGAGAAACAGAGGGGCTGAAACAGAGGGGCTGAAACAGTGGAGCTGAAACAGAGGGGCTGAAACAGAGGGCGAGAAACAGAGAGGCTGAAACAGAGGGGCTGAAACAGAGGAGCTGAAACAGAGGGCGAGAAACAGAGAGGCTGAAACAGAGGGGCTGAAACAGAGGGCGAGAAACAGAGGGGCTGAAACAGAGGGGCTGAAACAGAGGGGCTGAAACAGAGGGCGAGAAACAGAGGGGCTGAAACAGAGGGGCTGAAACAGAGGGGCTGAAACAGAGGGCGAGAAACAGAGAGGCTGAAACAGAGGGCGAGAAACAGAGTGGCTGAAACAGAGGGCAAGAAACAGAGGGGCTGACACAGAGGGCGAGAAACAGAGGGGCTGAAACAGAGGGGCTGAAACAGAGGGGCTGAAACAGAGGGGCTGAAACAGAGGGGCTGAACCAGAAGGGCTGAAACAGAGGGGGAGAAACAGAGGGGCTGAAACAGAGGGCCAGAAACAGAGGGCGAGAAACAGAGGGACTGAAACAGAGGGGCTGAAACAGAGGGGCTGAAACAGAGGGCGAGAAACAGAGCGGCTGAAACAGAGGGCGAGAAACAGAGGGGCTGAAACAAAGGGGCTGAAACAGTGGGGCTGAAACAGAGGGGCTGAAACAGAGGGCGAGAAACAGAGGGGCTGAAACAGAGGGCGAGAAACAGAGGGGCTGAAACAGAGGGCGAGAAACAGAGGGGCTGAAACAGAGGGGCTGAAACAGAGGGGCTGAAACAGAGGGCGAGAAACAGAGGGGCTGAAACAGAGGGCGAGAAACAGAGGGGCTGAAACAGAGGGCGAGAAACAGAGCGACTGAATCAGAGGGGCTGAAACAGAGGGCGAGAAACAGAGGGGCTGAAACAGAGGGCGAGAAAAAGAGGGGATGAAACAGAGGGGCTGAAACAGAGGGTGAGAAACAGAGGGGCTGAAACAGAGGGCGAGAAACAGACGTGCTGAAACAGAGGGGCTGAAACAGAGGGGCTGAATCAGAGGGGCTGAAACAGAGGGGCTGAATCAGACGGGCTGAAACAGAGGGCGAGAAACAGAGGGGCTGAAACAGAAGGCGCGAGACAGAGGGGCAGAAACAGAGGGCGAGAAACAGAGGGGCTGAAACAGAGGGGCTGAAACAGAGAGTGTGAATCAGAGGGGCTGAAACAGAGGGCGAGAAACAGAGGGGCTGAAACAGAGGGGATGAATCGGAGGGGCTGAAACAGAGGGGCTGAAACAGAGGGGCTGAAACAGAGGGCGAGAAACAGAGGGGCTGAATCAGAGGGGCTGAATCAGAGGGGCTGAAACAGAGGGGCTGAAACAGTGGGCGAGAAACTAAGGGACTGAAACAGCGGGCGAGAAACAGAGTGCGAGAAACAGAGGGGCTGAAACAGAGGGGCTGAAACAGACGGGCTGAAACAGAGAGCCTGAAACAGAGGAGCTGAATCAGAGGGGCTGAAACAGAGGGGCTGAAATAGAGGGGCTGAAACAGAGGGGATGAATCAGAGGGGCTGAAACAGAGGGGCTGAATCAGCGGGGCTGAAACAGAGGGCGAGAAACTGAGGGGCTGAAACAGAGGGGCAGAAACAGCGGGCGAGAAACAGAGGGGCTGAAACAGAGGGGCTGAAACAGAGGGAAAGAAACAGAGTGGCTGAAACAGAGGGCTAGAAACAGAGGGGCTGAAACAGAGGGGTTGAAACAGAGGGTCTGAAACAGAGGGGCTGAAACAGTGGGGCTGAAACAGAGGGCGAGAAACAGAGGGGCTGAAACAGAGGGCGCGAAACAGAGGGGCTGAAACAGAGGGCGAGAAACAGAGGGGCTGAATCAGAGGGGCTGAAACAGAGGGTGAGAAACAGAGGGGCTGAAACAGAGGGCTGAAACAGAGGGGCTGAAACAGAGGGCGAGAAACAAATGGGCTGAAACAGCGGGCGAGAAACAGAGGGCCAGAAACAGAGGGGCTGTAACAGAGGGGCTGAAACAGACGGGCTGAAACAGAGAGCCTGAAACAGAGGGCGAGAAACAGAGGGCTGAAACAGAGGGCGAAAAACAGAGGGGCTGAAACAGAGGGCGAGAAACAGAGGGGATGAAACAGAGGGGCTGAAACAGAGGGGCTGAAACAGAGGGGCTGAATCAGAGGGGCTGAAACAGAGGGGCTGAATCAGAGGGGCTGAAACAGAGGGCGAGAAACAGAGGGGCTGAAACAGAGGGCGAGAAACAGAGGGGCTGAAACAGAGGGCGAGAAACAGAGGGGCTGAAACAGAGGGGCTGAAACAGACGGGCTGAAACAGAGGGCAAAAAACAGAGGGGCTGAAACAGAGCGCGAGAAACAGAGGGTGAGAAACAGAGGGCGAGAAACAGAGGGGTTGAAACAGAGGGCAAAAAACAGAGGGGCTGAAACAGAGGGCGAGAAACAGAGGGTGAGAAACAGAGGGCGAGAAACAGATGGGATGAAACAGAGTGGCTGAAACAGAGGGGATGAAATAGAGGGGCTGAAACAGAGGGGCTGAAACAGAGGGCGAGAAACAGAGGGGCTGAAACAGAGGGCGAGAAACAGAGGGGCTGAAACAGAGGGGCTGAAACAGAGGGCGAGAAACAGAGGGCGAGAAACAGAGGGACTGAAACAGAGGGGCTGAAACAGAGGGCGAGAAACAGAGGGGCTGAAACAGAGGGCGAGAAACAGAGGGGCTGAAACAGAGGGTGAGAAACAGAGGGGCTGAAACAGAGGGGCTGAAACAGTGGGGCTGAAACAGAGGGGCTGAAACAGAGGGCGAGAAATAGAGTGGCTGAAACAGAGGGCGAGAAACAGAGGGGCTGAAACAGAGCGCGAGAAACAGAGGGGCTGAAACAGAGGGCGCGAAACAGAGGGGCTGAAACAGAGGGGCTGAAACAGAGGGGCTGAAACGGAGGGCGAGAAACAGAGGGGCTGAAACAGAGGGTAAGAAACAGAGGGGATAAAACAGAGGGCGAGAAACAGAGGGGCTGAAACAGAGGGGCTGAAACAGAGGGGCTGAAACAAAGGGCGAGAAACAGTAGGGCTGAAACAGAGGGCGAGAAACAGAGGGCGAGAAACAAAGGGGCTGAAACAGAGGGCGAGAACCAGAGGGCGAGAAACAGAGGGGCTGAAACAGAGGGGCTGAAACGGAGGGCGAGAAACAGAGTGGCTGAAACAGAGGGGCTGAAACAGTGGAGCTGAAACAGAGGGGCTGAAACAGAGGGCGAGAAACAGAGAGGCTGAAACAGAGGGGCTGAAACAAAGGAGCTGAAACAGAGGGCGAGAAACAGAGAGGCTGAAACAGAGGGCGAGAAACAGAGGGGCTGAAACAGAGGGCGAGAAACAGAGGGGCTGAAACAGAGGGGCTGAAACAGAGGGGCTGAATCAGAGATGCGAGAAACAGAGGGGCTGAAACGGAGAGGCTGAAACAGAGGAGCTGAAACAGAGGGCGAGAAACAGAGGGGCTGAAACAGAGGGCGAGAAACAGAGGGGCTGAAACAGAGGGCGAGAAATAGAGGGGCTGAAACGGAGGGCGAGAAACAGAGGGACTGAAACAGAGGGGCTGAAACAGAGGGCGAGAAACAGAGGGGCTGAAACAGAGGGCGAGAAACAGAGGGGCTGAAACAGAGGGTGAGAAACAGAGGGGCTGAAACAGAGGGGCTGAAACAGTGGGGCTGAAACAGAGGGGCTGAAACAGAGGGCGAGAAATAGAGTGGCTGAAACAGAGGGCGAGAAACAGAGGGGCTGAAACAGAGCGCGAGAAACAGAGGGGCTGAAACAGAGGGCGCGAAACAGAGGGGCTGAATCAGAGGGGCTGAAACAGAGGGGCTGAAACGGAGGGCGAGAAACAGAGGGGCTGAAACAGAGGGCAAGAAACAGAGGGGATAAAACAGAGGGCGAGAAACAGAGGGGCTGAAACAGAGGGGCTGAAACAGAGGGGCTGAAACAGAGGGCGAGAAACAGAAGGGCTGAAACAGAGGGCGAGAAACAGAGGGCGAGAAACAAAGGGGCTGAAACAGAGGGCGAGAACCAGAGGGCGAGAAACAGAGGGGCTGAAACAGAGGGGCTGAAACGGAGGGCGAGAAACAGAGGGGCTGAAACAGAGGGGCTGAAACAGTGGAGCTGAAACAGAGGGGCTGAAACAGAGGGCGAGAAACAGAGAGGCTGAAACAGAGGGGCTGAAACAGAGGGCGAGAAACAGAGAGGCTGAAACAGAGGGCGAGAAACAGAGGGGCTGAAACAGAGGGCGAGAAACAGAGGGGCTGAAACAGAGGGGCTGAAACAGAGGGGCTGAAACAGAGGGCGAGAAACAGAGGGGCTGAAACAGAGGGGCTGAAACAGAGGGGCTGAAACAGAGGGCGAGAAACAGAGAGGCTGAAACAGAGGGCGAGAAACAGAGTGGCTGAAACAGAGGGCAAGAAACAGAGGGGCTGACACAGAGGGCGAGAAACAGAGGGGCTGAAACAGAGGGGCTGAAACAGAGGGGCTGAAACAGAGGGGCTGAAACAGAGGGGCTGAACCAGAAGGGCTGAAACAGAGGGGGAGAAACAGAGGGGCTGAAACAGAGGGGCTGAAACAGAGGGCGAGAAACAGAGCGGCTGAAACAGAGGGCGAGAAACAGAGGCGCTGAAACAAAGGGGCTGAAACAGTGGGGCTGAAACAGAGGGGCTGAAACAGAGGGCGAGAAATAGAGGGGCTGAAACAGAGGGCGAGAAACAGAGGGGCTGAAACAGAGGGCGAGAAACAGAGGGGCTGAAACAGAGGGGCTGAAACAGAGGGGCTGAAACAGAGGGCGAGAAACAGAGGGGCTGAAACAGAGGGCGAGAAACAGAGGGGCTGAATCAGAGGGGCTGAAACAGAGGGCGAGAAACAGAGGGGCTGAAACAGAGGGCGAGAAACAGAGGGGCTGAAACAGAGGGCGAGAAACAGAGGGGCTGAAACAGAGGGGCTGAAACAGACGGGCTGAAACAGACGGCAAAAAACAGAGGGGCTGAAACAGAGGGCGAGAAACAGAGGGTGAGAAACAGAGGGCGAGAAACAGAGGGGCTGAAACAGAGGGCAAAAAACAGAGGGGCTGAAACAGAGGGCGAGAAACAGAGGGTGAGAAACAGAGGGCGAGAAACAGATGGGATGAAACAGAGTGGCTGAAACAGAGGGGATGAAATAGAGGGGCTGAAACAGAGGGGCTGAAACAGAGGGCGAGAAACAGAGGGGCTGAAACAGAGGGGCTGAAACAGTGGGGCTGAAACAGAGGGGCTGAAACAGAGGGCGAGAAATAGAGTGGCTGAAACAGAGGGACTGAAACAGAGGGGCTGAAAGAGAGGGCGAGAAACAGAGGGGCTGAAACAGAGGGCGAGAAACAGAGGGGCTGAAACAGAGGGTGAGAAACAGAGGGGCTGAAACAGAGGGGCTGAAACAGTGGGGCTGAAACAGAGGGGCTGAAACAGAGGGCGAGAAATAGAGTGGCTGAAACAGAGGGCGAGAAACAGAGGGGCTGAAACAGAGCGCGAGAAACAGAGGGGCTGAAACAGAGGGCGCGAAACAGAGGGGCTGAAACAGAGGGGCTGAAACGGAGGGCGAGAAACAGAGGGGCTGAAACAGAGGGTAAGAAACAGAGGGGATAAAACAGAGGGCGAGAAACAGAGGGGCTGAAACAGAGGGGCTGAAACAGAGGGGCTGAAACAAAGGGCGAGAAACAGTAGGGCTGAAACAGAGGGCGAGAAACAGAGGGCGAGAAACAAAGGGGCTGAAATAGAGGGCGAGAACCAGAGGGCGAGAAACAGAGGGGCTGAAACAGAGGGGCTGAAACGGAGGGCGAGAAACAGAGGGGCTGAAACAGAGGGGCTGAAACAGTGGAGCTGAAACAGAGGGGCTGAAACAGAGGGCGAGAAACAGAGAGGCTGAAACAGAGGGGCTGAAACAAAGGAGCTGAAACAGAGAGCGAGAAACAGAGAGGCTGAAACAGAGGGCGAGAAACAGAGGGGCTGAAACAGAGGGCGAGAAACAGAGGGGCTGAAACAGAGAGGCTGAAACAGAGGAGCTGAAACAGAGGGCGAGAAACAGAGGGGCTGAAACAGAGGGCGAGAAACAGAGGGGCTGAAACAGAGGGCGAGAAATAGAGGGGCTGAAACGGAGGGCGAGAAACAGAGGGCGAGAAACAGAGGGACTGAAACAGAGGGGCTGAAACAGAGGGCGAGAAACAGAGGGGCTGAAACAGAGGGCGAGAAACAGAGGGGCTGAAACAGAGGGTGAGAAACAGAGGGGCTGAAACAGAGGGGCTGAAACAGTGGGGCTGAAACAGAGGGGCTGAAACAGAGGGCGAGAAATAGAGTGGCTGAAACAGAGGGCGAGAAACAGAGGGGCTGAAACAGAGCGCGAGAAACAGAGGGGCTGAAACAGAGGGCGCGAAACAGAGGGGCTGAATCAGAGGGGCTGAAACAGAGGGGCTGAAACGGAGGGCGAGAAACAGAGGGGCTGAAACAGAGGGCAAGAAACAGAGGGGATAAAACAGAGGGCGAGAAACAGAGGGGCTGAAACAGAGGGGCTGAAACAGAGGGGCTGAAACAGAGGGCGAGAAACAGAAGGGCTGAAACAGAGGGCGAGAAACAGAGGGCGAGAAACAAAGGGGCTGAAACAGAGGGCGAGAACCAGAGGGCGAGAAACAGAGGGGCTGAAACAGAGGGGCTGAAACGGAGGGCGAGAAACAGAGGGGCTGAAACAGAGGGGCTGAAACAGTGGAGCTGAAACAGAGGGGCTGAAACGGAGGGCGAGAAACAGAGAGGCTGAAACAGAGGGGCTGAAACAGAGGGCGAGAAACAGAGAGGCTGAAACAGAGGGCGAGAAACAGAGGGGCTGAAACAGAGGGCGAGAAACAGAGGGGCTGAAACAGAGGGCGAGAAACAGAGGGGCTGAAACAGAGGGCGAGAAACAGAGGGGCTGAAACAGAGGGGCTGAAACAGAGGGGCTGAAACAGAGGGCGAGATACAGAGAGGCTGAAACAGAGGGCGAGAAACAGAGTGGCTGAAACAGAGGGCAAGAAACAGAGGGGCTGACACAGAGGGCGAGAAACAGAGGGGCTGAAACAGAGGGGCTGAAACAGAGGGGCTGAAACAGAGGGGCTGAAACAGAGGGGCTGAACCAGAAGGGCTGAAACAGAGGGGGAGAAACAGAGGGGCTGAAACAGAGGGGCTGAAACAGAGGGCGAGAAACAGAGCGGCTGAAACAGAGGGCGAGAAACAGAGGCGCTGAAACAAAGGGGCTGAAACAGTGGGGCTGAAACAGAGGGGCTGAAACAGAGGGCGAGAAATAGAGGGGCTGAAACAGAGGGCGAGAAACAGAGGGGCTGAAACAGAGGGCGAGAAACAGAGGGGCTGAAACAGAGGGGCTGAAACAGAGGGGCTGAAACAGAGGGCGAGAAACAGAGGGGCTGAAACAGAGGGCGAGAAACATAGGGGCTGAATCAGAGGGGCTGAAACAGAGGGCGAGAAACAGAGGGGCTGAAACAGAGCGCGAGAAAAAGAGGGGATGAAACAGAGGGGCTGAAACAGTGGGTGAGAAACAGAGGGGCTGAAACAGAGGGCGAGAAACAGACGGGCTGAAACAGAGGGGCTGAAACAGAGGGGCTGAATCAGAGGGGCTGAAACAGAGGGGCTGAATCAGATGGGCTGAAACAGAGGGCGAGAAACAGAGGGGCTGAAACAGAAGGCGAGAGACAGAGGGGCAGAAACAGAGGGCGAGAAACAGAGGGTCTGAAACAGAGGGGCTGAAACAGAGAGTGTGAATCAGAGGGGCTGAAACAGAGGGCGAGAAACAGAGGGGCTGAAACAGAGGGGATGAATCGGAGGGGCTGAAACAGAGGGGCTGAAACAGAGGGGCTGAAACAGAGGGCGAGAAACAGAGGGGCTGAATCAGAGGGGCTGAATCAGAGGGGCTGAAACAGAGGGGCTGAAACAGTGGGCGAGAAACTAAGGGACTGAAACAGCGGGCGAGAAACAGAGTGCGAGAAACAGAGGGGCTGAAACAGAGGGGCTGAAACAGACGGGCTGAAACAGAGAGCCTGAAACAGAGGAGCTGAATCAGAGGGGCTGAAACAGAGGGGCTGAAATAGAGGGGCTGAAACAGAGGGGATGAATCAGAGGGGCTGAAACAGAGGGGCTGAATCAGCGGGGCTGAAACAGAGGGCGAGAAACTGAGGGGCTGAAACAGAGGGGCAGAAACAGCGGGCGAGAAACAGAGGGGCTGAAACAGAGGGGCTGAAACAGAGGGAAAGAAACAGAGTGGCTGAAACAGAGGGCTAGAAACAGAGGGGCTGAAACAGAGGGGTTGAAACAGAGGGTCTGAAACAGAGGGGCTGAAACAGTGGGGCTGAAACAGAGGGCGAGAAACAGAGGGGCTGAAACAGAGGGCGCGAAACAGAGGGGCTGAAACAGAGGGCGAGAAACAGAGGGGCTGAATCAGAGGGGCTGAAACAGAGGGTGACAAAAAGAGGGGCTGAAACAGAGGGCTGAAACAGAGGGGCTGAAAAAGAGGGCGAAAAACAGAGGGGCTGAAACAGAGGGCGAGAAACAGAGGGGCTGAAACAGGGTGGCTGAAACAGAGGGGCTGAAACAGAGGTGCTGAAACAGAGGGGCTGAAACAGAGGGCGAGAAACAGAGGGGCTGAAACAGAGGGCGAGAAACAGAGGGGCTGAAACAGAGGGGCTGAAACAGAGGGCGAGAAACAGAGGGGCTGAAACAGAGGGCGAGAAACAGAGGGGCTGAAATAGAGGGCGAGAAACAGAGGGGCTGAAACAGAGGGGCTGAAACAGAGGGGCTGAAACAGAGGGCGAGAAACAGAGGGGCTGAATCAGAGGGGCTGAATAAGAGGGGCTGAAACAGAGGGGCTGAAACAGAGGGCGAGAAACAAAGGGGCTGAAACAGCGGGCGAGAAACAGAGGGCCAGAAACAGAGGGGCTGTAACAGAGGGGCTGAAACAGACGTGCTGAAACAGAGAGCCTGAAACAGAGGGCGAGAAACAGAGGGCTGAAACAGAGGGCGAAAAACAGAGGGGCTGAAACAGAGGGCGAGAAACAGAGGGGATGAAACAGAGGGGCTGAAACAGAGGGGCTGAAACAGAGGGGCTGAATCAGAGGGGCTGAAACAGAGGGGCTGAATCAGAGGGGCTGAAACAGAGGGCGAGAAACAGAGGGGCTGAAACAGAGGGCGAGAAACAGAGGGGCTGAAACAGAGGGCGAGAAACAGAGGGGCTGAAACAGAGGGGCTGAAACAGACGGGCTGAAACAGACGGCAAAAAACAGAGGGTCTGAAACAGATGGCGAGAAACAGAGGGTGAGAAACAGAGGGCGAGAAACAGAGGGGCTGAAACAGAGGGCAAAAAACAGAGGGGCTGAAACAGAGGGCGAGAAACAGAGGGTGAGAAACAGAGGGCGAGAAACAGATGGGATGAAACAGAGTGGCTGAAACAGAGGGGATGAAATAGAGGGGCTGAAACAGAGGGGCTGAAACAGAGGGCGAGAAACAGAGGGGCTGAAACAGAGGGCGAGAAACAGAGGGGCTGAAACAGAGGGCGAGAAACAGAGAGGCTGAAACAGAGGGCGAGAAACAGAGGGGCTGAAACAGAGGGCAAGAAACAGAGGGGCTGAATCAGAGATGCGAGAAACAGAGGGGCTGAAACAGAAAGGCTGAAACAGAGGAGCTGAAACAGAGGGCGAGAAATAGAGGGGCTGAAACAGAGGGCGAGAAACAGAGGGGGAGAAACAGAGGGACTGAAACAGAGGGGCTGAAACAGAGGGCGAGAAACAGAGGGGCTGAAACAGAGGGCGAGAAACAGAGGGGCTGAAACAGAGGGCGGGAAACAGAGGGGCTGAAACAGAGGGGCTGAAACAGACGGGCTGAAACAGACGGCAAGAAACAGAGGGGCTGAAACAGAGGGCGAGAAACAGAGGGTGAGAAACAGAGGGCGAGAAACAGAGGGGCTGAAACAGAGGACAAAAAAGAGAGGGGCTGAAACAGAGGGCGAGAAACAGAGGGTGAGAAACAGAGGGCGAGAAACAGATGGGATGAAACAGAGTGGCTGAAACAGAGGGGATGAAATAGAGGGGCTGAAACAGAGGGGCTGAAACGGAGGGCGAGAAACAGAGGGGCTGAAACAGAGGGCGAGAAACAGAGGGGCTGAAACAGAGGGCGAGAAACAGAGAGGCTGAAACAGAGGGCGAGAAACAGAGGGGCTGAAACAGAGGGCAAGAAACAGAGGGGCTGAATCAGAGATGCGAGAAACAGAGGGGCTGAAACAGAAAGGCTGAAACAGAGGAGCTGAAACAGAGGGCGAGAAACAGAGGGGCTGAAACAGAGGGCGAGATACAGAGGGCGAGAAACAGAGGGACTGAAATAGAGGGGCTGAAACAGAGGGAGAGAAACAGAGGGGCTGAAACAGAGGGCCAGAAACAGAGGGGCTGAAACAGAGGGCGAGAAACAGAGGGTCTGAAACAGTGGGGCTGACACAGTGGGGCTGAAACAGAGGGGCTGAAACAGAGGGCGAGAAACAGGGGCTGAAACAGAGGGCGAGAAACAGAGGGCGAGAAACAGAGGGACTGAAACAGAGGGGCTGAAACAGAGGGCGAGAAACAGAGGGGCTGAAACAGAGGGGCTGAAACAGAGGGTCTGAAACAGAGGGCGAGAAACAGAGGGGCTGAAACAGAGGGCGAGAAACAGAGGGCTAGAAACAGAGGGACTGAAACAGAGGGGCTGAAACAGAGGGCGAGAAACAGAGGGCGAGAAACAGAGGGGCTGAAACAGAGGGTGAGAAACAGAGGGGCTGAAACAGAGGGGCTGAAACAGAGGGGCTGAAACAGAGGGCAGGAAACAGAGGGGCTGAAAAAGAGGGCGAGAAACAGAGGGCGAGAAACAGAGGGGCTGAATCAGAGGGGCTGAAACAGAGGGCGAGAAACAGAGGGGCTGAAACAGAGGGCGAGAAACAGAGGGGCTGAAACAGAGGGGCTGAAACAGAGGGTGAGAAACAGAGGGGCTGAAACAGAGGGTGAGAAACAGAGGGGCTGAAACAGAGGGCGAGAAACAGAGGGGCTGAAAAAGAGGGCGAGAAACAGAGGGCGAGAAACAGAGGGGCTGAATCAGAGGGGCTGAAACAGAGGGCGAGAAACAGAGGGGCTGAGACAGAGGGCGAGAAACAGAGGGGCTGAAACAGAGCGCGAGAAACAGAGGGTCTGAAACAGAGTGGCTGACACAGTGGGGCTGGAACAGAGGGGCTGAAACAGAGGGCGAGAAATAGAGGGGCTGAAACAGAGGGCGAGAAACAGAGGGACTGAAACAGAGGGCGAGAAACAGAGGGGCTGAAACAGAGGGCGAGAAACAGAGGGCGAGAAACAGAGGGTCTGAAACAGAGGGGCTGAAACAGAGGGCGAGAAACAGAGGGGCTGAAACAGAGAGGCTGAAACAGAGGGGCTGAAACAGAGGGGCTGAAACAGAGAGGCTGAAACAGAGGGCGAGAAACAGAGGGGCTGAAACAGAGGGCAAGAAACAGAGGGGCTGAAACAGAGGGCGAGAAACAGAGGGGCTGAAACAGAGGGGCTGAAACAGAGGAGCTGAAACAGAGGGGCTGAAACAGAGGGCGAGAAACAGAGGGGCTGAAACAGAGGGCGAGAAACAGAGGGGCTGAAACAGAGGGCGAGAAACAGAGGGCGAGAAACAGAGGGACTGAAACAGAGGGGCTGAAACAGAGGGGCTGAAACAGAGGGCGAGAAACAGAGGGGCTGAAACATAGGGCGAGAAACAGAGGGGCTGAAACAGAGGGGCTGACACAGTGGGGCTGAAACAGAGGGGCTGAAACAGAGGGGCTGAATCAGACGGGCTGAAACAGAGGGCGAGAAACAGAGGGGCTGAAACAGAAGGCGAGAGACAGAGGGGCAGAAACAGAGGGCGAGAAACAGAGGGGCTGAAACAGAGGGGCTGAAACAGAGAGTGTGAATCAGAGGGGCTGAAACAGAGGGCGAGAAACAGAGGGGCTGAATCAGAGGGGCTGAAACAGAGGGTGAGAAACAGAGGGGCTGAAACAGAGGGCTGAAACAGAGGGGCTGAAAAAGAGGGCGAAAAACAGAGGGGCTGAAACAGAGGGCGAGAAACAGAGGGGGTGAAACAGAGGGGCTGAAACAG
This sequence comes from Chiloscyllium punctatum, assembly GCF_047496795.1. Taxonomy (NCBI): domain Eukaryota; kingdom Metazoa; phylum Chordata; class Chondrichthyes; order Orectolobiformes; family Hemiscylliidae; genus Chiloscyllium; species Chiloscyllium punctatum. The sequence continues at coordinate 1,075,755 of NW_027309791.1, forward strand.
AGGGGCTGAAACAGAGGGGCTGAAACAGGGTGGTTGAAACAGAGGGGCTGAAACAGAGGTGCTGAAACAGAGGGGCTGAAACAGAGGGCGAGAAACAGAGGGGCTGAAACAGAGGGCGAGAAACAGAGGGGCTGAAACAGAGGGGCTGAAACAGAGGGCGAGAAACAGAGGGGCTGAAACAGAGGGCGAGAAACAGAGGGGCTGAAATAGAGGGCGAGAAACAGAGGGGCTGAAACAGAGGGGCTGAAACAGAGGGGCTGAAACAGAGGGCGAGAAACAGAGGGGCTGAATCAGAGGGGCTGAATCAGAGGGGCTGAAACAGAGGGGCTGAAACAGAGGGCGAGAAACAAATGGGCTGAAACAGCGGGCGAGAAACAGAGGGCCAGAAACAGAGGGGCTGTAACAGAGGGGCTGAAACAGACGGGCTGAAACAGAGAGCCTGAAACAGAGGGCGAGAAACAGAGGGCTGAAACAGAGGGCGAAAAACAGAGGGGCTGAAACAGAGGGCGAGAAACAGAGGGGATGAAACAGAGGGGCTGAAACAGAGGGGCTGAAACAGAGGGGCTGAATCAGAGGGGCTGAAACAGAGGGGCTGAATCAGAGGGGCTGAAACAGAGGGCGAGAAACAGAGGGGCTGAAACAGAGGGCGAGAAACAGAGGGGCTGAAACAGAGGGCGAGAAACAGAGGGGCTGAAACAGAGGGGCTGAAACAGACGGGCTGAAACAGACGGCAAAAAACAGAGGGGCTGAAACAGAGGGCGAGAAACAGAGGGTGAGAAACAGAGGGCGAGAAACAGAGGGGCTGAAACAGAGGGCAAAAAACAGAGGGGCTGAAACAGAGGGCGAGAAACAGAGGGTGAGAAACAGAGGGCGAGAAACAGATGGGATGAAACAGAGTGGCTGAAACAGAGGGGATGAAATAGAGGGGCTGAAACAGAGGGGCTGAAACAGAGGGCGAGAAACAGAGGGGCTGAAACAGAGGGCGAGAAACAGAGGGGCTGAAACAGAGGGGCTGAAACAGAGGGCGAGAAACAGAGGGCGAGAAACAGAGGGACTGAAACAGAGGGGCTGAAAGAGAGGGCGAGAAACAGAGGGGCTGAAACAGAGGGCGAGAAACAGAGGGGCTGAAACAGAGGGTGAGAAACAGAGGGGCTGAAACAGAGGGGCTGAAACAGTGGGGCTGAAACAGAGGGGCTGAAACAGAGGGCGAGAAATAGAGTGGCTGAAACAGAGGGCGAGAAACAGAGGGGCTGAAACAGAGCGCGAGAAACAGAGGGGCTGAAACAGAGGGCGCGAAACAGAGGGGCTGAAACAGAGGGGCTGAAACGGAGGGCGAGAAACAGAGGGGCTGAAACAGAGGGTAAGAAACAGAGGGGATAAAACAGAGGGCGAGAAACAGAGGGGCTGAAACAGAGGGGCTGAAACAGAGGGGCTGAAACAAAGGGCGAGAAACAGTAGGGCTTTAACAGAGGGCGAGAAACAGAGGGCGAGAAACAAAGGGGCTGAAATAGAGGGCGAGAACCAGAGGGCGAGAAACAGAGGGGCTGAAACAGAGGGGCTGAAACGGAGGGCGAGAAACAGAGGGGCTGAAACAGAGGGGCTGAAACAGTGGAGCTGAAACAGAGGGGCTGAAACAGAGGGCGAGAAACAGAGAGGCTGAAACAGAGGGGCTGAAACAAAGGAGCTGAAACAGAGAGCGAGAAACAGAGAGGCTGAAACAGAGGGCGAGAAACAGAGGGGCTGAAACAGAGGGCGAGAAACAGAGGGGCTGAAACAGAGAGGCTGAAACAGAGGAGCTGAAACAGAGGGCGAGAAACAGAGGGGCTGAAACAGAGGGCGAGAAACAGAGGGGCTGAAACAGAGGGCGAGAAATAGAGGGGCTGAAACGGAGGGCGAGAAACAGAGTGGCTGAAACAGAGGGCAAGAAACAGAGGGGCTGACACAGAGGGCGAGAAACAGAGGGGCTGAAACAGAGGGGCTGAAACAGAGGGGCTGAAACAGAGGGGCTGAAACAGAGGGGCTGAACCAGAAAGGCTGAAACAGAGGGGGAGAAACAGAGGGGCTGAAACAGAGGGGCTGAAACAGAGGGCGAGAAACAGAGCGGCTGAAACAGAGGGCGAGAAACAGAGGCGCTGAAACAAAGGGGCTGAAACAGTGGGGCTGAAACAGAGGGGCTGAAACAGAGGGCGAGAAATAGAGGGGCTGAAACAGAGGGCGAGAAACAGAGGGGCTGAAACAGAGGGCGAGAAACAGAGGGGCTGAAACAGAGGGGCTGAAACAGAGGGGCTGAAACAGAGGGCGAGAAACAGAGGGGCTGAAACAGAGGGCGAGAAACATAGGGGCTGAATCAGAGGGGCTGAAACAGAGGGCGAGAAACAGAGGGGCTGAAACAGAGCGCGAGAAAAAGAGGGGATGAAACAGAGGGGCTGAAACAGTGGGTGAGAAACAGAGGGGCTGAAACAGAGGGCGAGAAACAGACGGGCTGAAACAGAGGGGCTGAAACAGAGGGGCTGAATCAGAGGGGCTGAAAGAGAGGGGCTGAATCAGATGGGCTGAAACAGAGGGCGAGAAACAGAGGGGCTGAAACAGAAGGCGAGAGACAGAGGGGCAGAAACAGAGGGCGAGAAACAGAGGGTCTGAAACAGAGGGGCTGAAACAGAGAGTGTGAATCAGAGGGGCTGAAACAGAGGGCGAGAAACAGAGGGGCTGAAACAGAGGGGATGAATCGGAGGGGCTGAAACAGAGGGGCTGAAACAGAGGGGCTGAAACAGAGGGGCTGAAACAGAGGGGCTGAATCAGAGGGGCTCAATCAGAGGGGCTGAAACAGAGGGGCTGAAACAGTGGGCGAGAAACTAAGGGACTGAAACAGCGGGCGAGAAACAGAGTGCGAGAAACAGAGGGGCTGAAACAGAGGGGCTGAAACAGACGGGCTGAAACAGAGAGCCTGAAACAGAGGAGCTGAATCAGAGGGGCTGAAACAGAGGGGCTGAAATAGAGGGGCTGAAACAGAGGGGATGAATCAGAGGGGCTGAAACAGAGGGGCTGAATCAGCGGGGCTGAAACAGAGGGCGAGAAACTGAGGGGCTGAAACAGAGGGGCAGAAACAGCGGGCGAGAAACAGAGGGGCTGAAACAGAGGGGCTGAAACAGAGGGAAAGAAACAGAGTGGCTGAAACAGAGGGCTAGAAACAGAGGGGCTGAAACAGAGGGGTTGAAACAGAGGGTCTGAAACAGAGGGGCTGAAACAGTGGGGCTGAAACAGAGGGCGAGAAACAGAGGGGCTGAAACAGAGGGCGCGAAACAGAGGGGCTGAAACAGAGGGCGAGAAACAGAGGGGCTGAATCAGAGGGGCTGAAACAGAGGGTGACAAAAAGAGGGGCTGAAACAGAGGGCTGAAACAGAGGGGCTGAAAAAGAGGGCGAAAAACAGAGGGGCTGAAACAGAGGGCGAGAAACAGAGGGGCTGAAACAGGGTGGCTGAAACAGAGGGGCTGAAACAGAGGTGCTGAAACAGAGGGGCTGAAACAGAGGGCGAGAAACAGAGGGGCTGAAACAGAGGGCGAGAAACAGAGGGGCTGAAACAGAGGGGCTGAAACAGAGGGCGAGAAACAGAGGGGCTGAAACAGAGGGCGAGAAACAGAGGGGCTGAAATAGAGGGCGAGAAACAGAGGGGCTGAAACAGAGGGGCTGAAACAGAGGGGCTGAAACAGAGGGCGAGAAACAGAGGGGCTGAATCAGAGGGGCTGAATAAGAGGGGCTGAAACAGAGGGGCTGAAACAGAGGGCGAGAAACAAAGGGGCTGAAACAGCGGGCGAGAAACAGAGGGCCAGAAACAGAGGGGCTGTAACAGAGGGGCTGAAACAGACGTGCTGAAACAGAGAGCCTGAAACAGAGGGCGAGAAACAGAGGGCTGAAACAGAGGGCGAAAAACAGAGGGGCTGAAACAGAGGGCGAGAAACAGAGGGGATGAAACAGAGGGGCTGAAACAGAGGGGCTGAAACAGAGGGGCTGAATCAGAGGGGCTGAAACAGAGGGGCTGAATCAGAGGGGCTGAAACAGAGGGCGAGAAACAGAGGGGCTGAAACAGAGGGCGAGAAACAGAGGGGCTGAAACAGAGGGCGAGAAACAGAGGGGCTGAAACAGAGGGGCTGAAACAGACGGGCTGAAACAGACGGCAAAAAACAGAGGGTCTGAAACAGATGGCGAGAAACAGAGGGTGAGAAACAGAGGGCGAGAAACAGAGGGGCTGAAACAGAGGGCAAAAAACAGAGGGGCTGAAACAGAGGGCGAGAAACAGAGGGTGAGAAACAGAGGGCGAGAAACAGATGGGATGAAACAGAGTGGCTGAAACAGAGGGGATGAAATAGAGGGGCTGAAACAGAGGGGCTGAAACAGAGGGCGAGAAACAGAGGGGCTGAAACAGAGGGCGAGAAACAGAGGGGCTGAAACAGAGGGCGAGAAACAGAGAGGCTGAAACAGAGGGCGAGAAACAGAGGGGCTGAAACAGAGGGCAAGAAACAGAGGGGCTGAATCAGAGATGCGAGAAACAGAGGGGCTGAAACAGAAAGGCTGAAACAGAGGAGCTGAAACAGAGGGCGAGAAATAGAGGGGCTGAAACAGAGGGCGAGAAACAGAGGGGGAGAAACAGAGGGACTGAAACAGAGGGGCTGAAACAGAGGGCGAGAAACAGAGGGGCTGAAACAGAGGGCGAGAAACAGAGGGGCTGAAACAGAGGGCGGGAAACAGAGGGGCTGAAACAGAGGGGCTGAAACAGACGGGCTGAAACAGACGGCAAGAAACAGAGGGGCTGAAACAGAGGGCGAGAAACAGAGGGTGAGAAACAGAGGGCGAGAAACAGAGGGGCTGAAACAGAGGACAAAAAAGAGAGGGGCTGAAACAGAGGGCGAGAAACAGAGGGTGAGAAACAGAGGGCGAGAAACAGATGGGATGAAACAGAGTGGCTGAAACAGAGGGGATGAAATAGAGGGGCTGAAACAGAGGGGCTGAAACGGAGGGCGAGAAACAGAGGGGCTGAAACAGAGGGCGAGAAACAGAGGGGCTGAAACAGAGGGCGAGAAACAGAGAGGCTGAAACAGAGGGCGAGAAACAGAGGGGCTGAAACAGAGGGCAAGAAACAGAGGGGCTGAATCAGAGATGCGAGAAACAGAGGGGCTGAAACAGAAAGGCTGAAACAGAGGAGCTGAAACAGAGGGCGAGAAACAGAGGGGCTGAAACAGAGGGCGAGATACAGAGGGCGAGAAACAGAGGGACTGAAACAGAGGGGCTGAAACAGAGGGCGAGAAACAGAGGGGCTGAAACAGAGGGCGAGAAACAGAGGGGCTGAAACAGAGGGTGAGAAACAGAGGGGCTGAAACGGAGGGGCTGAAACAGTGGGGCTGAAACAGAGGGGCTGAAACAGAGGGCGAGAAATAGAGTGGCTGAAACAGAGGGCGAGAAACAGAGGGGCTGAAACAGAGCGCGAGAAACAGAGGGGCTGAAACAGAGGGCGCGAAACAGAGGGGCTGAAACAGAGGGGCTGAAACAGAGGGGCTGAAACGGAGGGCGAGAAACAGAGGGGCTGAAACAGAGGGGCTGAAACAGAGGGGCTGAAACAGAGGGCGAGAAACAGAGAGGCTGCAACAGCGGGCGAGAAACAGAGGGGCTGAAACAGAGGGCAAGAATCAGAGGGGCTGAATCAGAGATGCGAGAAACAGAGGGGCTGAAACAGAGAGGCTGAAACAGAGGGGCTGAAACAGAGGGCGAGAAACAGAGGGGCTGAAACAGAGGGTGAGAAACAGAGGGGCTGAAACAGAGGGGCTGAAACAGTGGGGCTGAAACAGAGGGGCTGAAACAGAGGGCGAGAAATAGAGTGGCTGAAACAGAGGGCGAGAAACAGAGGGGCTGAAACAGAGCGCGAGAAACAGAGGGGCTGAAACAGAGGGCGCGAAACAGAGAGGCTGAATCAGAGGGGCTGAAACAGAGGGGCTGAAACAGAGGGGCTGAATCAGAGGGTCTGAAACAGAGGGCGAGAAACAGAGGGGCTGAAACAGAGGGCGAGAAACAGAGGGGCTGAAACAGAGGGCGAGAAACAGACGGGCAGAAACAGAGGGCGAGAAACAGAGGGACTGAAACAGAGGGGCTGAAACAGAGAGCGCGAAACAGAGGGACTGAAACAGAGGGCGAGAAACAGAGGGGCTGAAACAGCGGGCGAGAAACAGAGTGGCTGAAACAGAGGGCGAGAAACGGAGGGGCTGAAACAGAGGGTCTGAAACAGAGGGGCTGAAACAGAGTGCGAGAAACAGAGGGGCTGAAACAGAGGGCGAGAAACAGAGGGGCTGAAACAGAGGGCGAGAAACAGAGGGCCAGAAACAGAGGGACTGAAACAGAGGGGCTGAAACAGAGATGCTGAAACAGAGGGAGAGAAACAGAGGGGCTGAAACAGAGGGCCAGAAACAGAGGGGCTGAAACAGAGGGCGAGAAACAGAGGGTCTGAAACAGTGGGGCTGACACAGTGGGGCTGAAACAGAGGGGCTGAAACAGAGGGCGAGAAACAGGGGCTGAAACAGAGGGCGAGAAACAGAGGGCGAGAAACAGAGGGACTGAAACAGAGGGGCTGAAACAGAGGGCGAGAAACAGAGGGGCTGAAACAGAGGGGCTGAAACAGAGGGTCTGAAACAGAGGGCGAGAAACAGAGGGGCTGAAACAGAGGGCGAGAAACAGAGGGCTAGAAACAGAGGGACTGAAACAGAGGGGCTGAAACAGAGGGCGAGAAACAGAGGGCGAGAAACAGAGGGGCTGAAACAGAGGGTGAGAAACAGAGGGGCTGAAACAGAGGGGCTGAAACAGAGGGGCTGAAACAGAGGGCAGGAAACAGAGGGGCTGAAAAAGAGGGCGAGAAACAGAGGGCGAGAAACAGAGGGGCTGAATCAGAGGGGCTGAAACAGAGGGCGAGAAACAGAGGGGCTGAAACAGAGGGCGAGAAACAGAGGGGCTGAAACAGAGGGGCTGAAACAGAGGGTGAGAAACAGAGGGGCTGAAACAGAGGGTGAGAAACAGAGGGGCTGAAACAGAGGGCGAGAAACAGAGGGGCTGAAAAAGAGGGCGAGAAACAGAGGGCGAGAAACAGAGGGGCTGAATCAGAGGGGCTGAAACAGAGGGCGAGAAACAGAGGGGCTGAGACAGAGGGCGAGAAACAGAGGGGCTGAAACAGAGCGCGAGAAACAGAGGGTCTGAAACAGAGTGGCTGACACAGTGGGGCTGGAACAGAGGGGCTGAAACAGAGGGCGAGAAATAGAGGGGCTGAAACAGAGGGCGAGAAACAGAGGGACTGAAACAGAGGGCGAGAAACAGAGGGGCTGAAACAGAGGGCGAGAAACAGAGGGCGAGAAACAGAGGGTCTGAAACAGAGGGGCTGAAACAGAGGGCGAGAAACAGAGGGGCTGAAACAGAGAGGCTGAAACAGAGGGGCTGAAACAGAGGGGCTGAAACAGAGAGGCTGAAACAGAGGGCGAGAAACAGAGGGGCTGAAACAGAGGGCAAGAAACAGAGGGGCTGAAACAGAGGGCGAGAAACAGAGGGGCTGAAACAGAGGGGCTGAAACAGAGGAGCTGAAACAGAGGGGCTGAAACAGAGGGCGAGAAACAGAGGGGCTGAAACAGAGGGCGAGAAACAGAGGGGCTGAAACAGAGGGCGAGAAACAGAGGGCGAGAAACAGAGGGACTGAAACAGAGGGGCTGAAACAGAGGGGCTGAAACAGAGGGCGAGAAACAGAGGGGCTGAAACATAGGGCGAGAAACAGAGGGGCTGAAACAGAGGGGCTGACACAGTGGGGCTGAAACAGAGGGGCTGAAACAGAGGGGCTGAATCAGACGGGCTGAAACAGAGGGCGAGAAACAGAGGGGCTGAAACAGAAGGCGAGAGACAGAGGGGCAGAAACAGAGGGCGAGAAACAGAGGGGCTGAAACAGAGGGGCTGAAACAGAGAGTGTGAATCAGAGGGGCTGAAACAGAGGGCGAGAAACAGAGGGGCTGAATCAGAGGGGCTGAAACAGAGGGTGAGAAACAGAGGGGCTGAAACAGAGGGCTGAAACAGAGGGGCTGAAAAAGAGGGCGAAAAACAGAGGGGCTGAAACAGAGGGCGAGAAACAGAGGGGGTGAAACAGAGGGGCTGAAACAGAGGGGCTGAAACAGAGGGGCTGAAACAGGGTGGTTGAAACAGAGGGGCTGAAACAGAGGTGCTGAAACAGAGGGGCTGAAACAGAGGGCGAGAAACAGAGGGGCTGAAACAGAGGGCGAGAAACAGAGGGGCTGAAACAGAGGGGCTGAAACAGAGGGCGAGAAACAGAGGGGCTGAAACAGAGGGCGAGAAACAGAGGGGCTGAAATAGAGGGCGAGAAACAGAGGGGCTGAAACAGAGGGGCTGAAACAGAGGGGCTGAAACAGAGGGCGAGAAACAGAGGGGCTGAATCAGAGGGGCTGAATCAGAGGGGCTGAAACAGAGGGGCTGAAACAGAGGGCGAGAAACAAATGGGCTGAAACAGCGGGCGAGAAACAGAGGGCCAGAAACAGAGGGGCTGTAACAGAGGGGCTGAAACAGACGGGCTGAAACAGAGAGCCTGAAACAGAGGGCGAGAAACAGAGGGCTGAAACAGAGGGCGAAAAACAGAGGGGCTGAAACAGAGGGCGAGAAACAGAGGGGATGAAACAGAGGGGCTGAAACAGAGGGGCTGAAACAGAGGGGCTGAATCAGAGGGGCTGAAACAGAGGGGCTGAATCAGAGGGGCTGAAACAGAGGGCGAGAAACAGAGGGGCTGAAACAGAGGGCGAGAAACAGAGGGGCTGAAACAGAGGGCGAGAAACAGAGGGGCTGAAACAGAGGGGCTGAAACAGACGGGCTGAAACAGACGGCAAAAAACAGAGGGGCTGAAACAGAGGGCGAGAAACAGAGGGTGAGAAACAGAGGGCGAGAAACAGAGGGGCTGAAACAGAGGGCAAAAAACAGAGGGGCTGAAACAGAGGGCGAGAAACAGAGGGTGAGAAACAGAGGGCGAGAAACAGATGGGATGAAACAGAGTGGCTGAAACAGAGGGGATGAAATAGAGGGGCTGAAACAGAGGGGCTGAAACAGAGGGCGAGAAACAGAGGGGCTGAAACAGAGGGCGAGAAACAGAGGGGCTGAAACAGAGGGGCTGAAACAGAGGGCGAGAAACAGAGGGCGAGAAACAGAGGGACTGAAACAGAGGGGCTGAAAGAGAGGGCGAGAAACAGAGGGGCTGAAACAGAGGGCGAGAAACAGAGGGGCTGAAACAGAGGGTGAGAAACAGAGGGGCTGAAACAGAGGGGCTGAAACAGTGGGGCTGAAACAGAGGGGCTGAAACAGAGGGCGAGAAATAGAGTGGCTGAAACAGAGGGCGAGAAACAGAGGGGCTGAAACAGAGCGCGAGAAACAGAGGGGCTGAAACAGAGGGCGCGAAACAGAGGGGCTGAAACAGAGGGGCTGAAACGGAGGGCGAGAAACAGAGGGGCTGAAACAGAGGGTAAGAAACAGAGGGGATAAAACAGAGGGCGAGAAACAGAGGGGCTGAAACAGAGGGGCTGAAACAGAGGGGCTGAAACAAAGGGCGAGAAACAGTAGGGCTGAAACAGAGGGCGAGAAACAGAGGGCGAGAAACAAAGGGGCTGAAATAGAGGGCGAGAACCAGAGGGCGAGAAACAGAGGGGCTGAAACAGAGGGGCTGAAACGGAGGGCGAGAAACAGAGGGGCTGAAACAGAGGGGCTGAAACAGTGGAGCTGAAACAGAGGGGCTGAAACAGAGGGCGAGAAACAGAGAGGCTGAAACAGAGGGGCTGAAACAAAGGAGCTGAAACAGAGAGCGAGAAACAGAGAGGCTGAAACAGAGGGCGAGAAACAGAGGGGCTGAAACAGAGGGCGAGAAACAGAGGGGCTGAAACAGAGAGGCTGAAACAGAGGAGCTGAAACAGAGGGCGAGAAACAGAGGGGCTGAAACAGAGGGCGAGAAACAGAGGGGCTGAAACAGAGGGCGAGAAATAGAGGGGCTGAAACGGAGGGCGAGAAACAGAGGGCGAGAAACAGAGGGACTGAAACAGAGGGGCTGAAACAGAGGGCGAGAAACAGAGGGGCTGAAACAGAGGGCGAGAAACAGAGGGGCTGAAACAGAGGGTGAGAAACAGAGGGGCTGAAACAGAGGGGCTGAAACAGTGGGGCTGAAACAGAGGGGCTGAAACAGAGGGCGAGAAATAGAGTGGCTGAAACAGAGGGCGAGAAACAGAGGGGCTGAAACAGAGCGCGAGAAACAGAGGGGCTGAAACAGAGGGCGCGAAACAGAGGGGCTGAATCAGAGGGGCTGAAACAGAGGGGCTGAAACGGAGGGCGAGAAACAGAGGGGCTGAAACAGAGGGCGAGAAACAGAGGGGCTGAAACAGAGGGGCTGAAACAGAGGGGCTGAAACAGAGGGCGAGAAACAGAAGGGCTGAAACAGAGGGCGAGAAACAGAGGGCGAGAAACAAAGGGGCTGAAACAGAGGGCGAGAACCAGAGGGCGAGAAACAGAGGGGCTGAAACAGAGGGGCTGAAACGGAGGGCGAGAAACAGAGGGGCTGAAACAGAGGGGCTGAAACAGTGGAGCTGAAACAGAGGGGCTGAAACAGAGGGCGAGAAACAGAGAGGCTGAAACAGAGGGGCTGAAACAGAGGGCGAGAAACAGAGAGGCTGAAACAGAGGGCGAGAAACAGAGGGGCTGAAACAGAGGGCGAGAAACAGAGGGGCTGAAACAGAGGGGCTGAAACAGAGGGGCTGAAACAGAGGGCGAGAAACAGAGGGGCTGAAACAGAGGGGCTGAAACAGAGGGGCTGAAACAGAGGGCGAGAAACAGAGAGGCTGAAACAGAGGGCGAGAAACAGAGTGGCTGAAACAGAGGGCAAGAAACAGAGGGGCTGACACAGAGGGCGAGAAACAGAGGGGCTGAAACAGAGGGGCTGAAACAGAGGGGCTGAAACAGAGGGGCTGAAACAGAGGGGCTGAACCAGAAAGGCTGAAACAGAGGGGGAGAAACAGAGGGGCTGAAACAGAGGGGCTGAAACAGAGGGCGAGAAACAGAGCGGCTGAAACAGAGGGCGAGAAACAGAGGCGCTGAAACAAAGGGGCTGAAACAGTGGGGCTGAAACAGAGGGGCTGAAACAGAGGGCGAGAAATAGAGGGGCTGAAACAGAGGGCGAGAAACAGAGGGGCTGAAACAGAGGGCGAGAAACAGAGGGGCTGAAACAGAGGGGCTGAAACAGAGGGGCTGAAACAGAGGGCGAGAAACAGAGGGGCTGAAACAGAGGGCGAGAAACATAGGGGCTGAATCAGAGGGGCTGAAACAGAGGGCGAGAAACAGAGGGGCTGAAACAGAGCGCGAGAAAAAGAGGGGATGAAACAGAGGGGCTGAAACAGTGGGTGAGAAACAGAGGGGCTGAAACAGAGGGCGAGAAACAGACGGGCTGAAACAGAGGGGCTGAAACAGAGGGGCTGAATCAGAGGGGCTGAAAGAGAGGGGCTGAATCAGATGGGCTGAAACAGAGGGCGAGAAACAGAGGGGCTGAAACAGAAGGCGAGAGACAGAGGGGCAGAAACAGAGGGCGAGAAACAGAGGGTCTGAAACAGAGGGGCTGAAACAGAGAGTGTGAATCAGAGGGGCTGAAACAGAGGGCGAGAAACAGAGGGGCTGAAACAGAGGGGATGAATCGGAGGGGCTGAAACAGAGGGGCTGAAACAGAGGGGCTGAAACAGAGGGGCTGAAACAGAGGGGCTGAATCAGAGGGGCTCAATCAGAGGGGCTGAAACAGAGGGGCTGAAACAGTGGGCGAGAAACTAAGGGACTGAAACAGCGGGCGAGAAACAGAGTGCGAGAAACAGAGGGGCTGAAACAGAGGGGCTGAAACAGACGGGCTGAAACAGAGAGCCTGAAACAGAGGAGCTGAATCAGAGGGGCTGAAACAGAGGGGCTGAAATAGAGGGGCTGAAACAGAGGGGATGAATCAGAGGGGCTGAAACAGAGGGGCTGAATCAGCGGGGCTGAAACAGAGGGCGAGAAACTGAGGGGCTGAAACAGAGGGGCAGAAACAGCGGGCGAGAAACAGAGGGGCTGAAACAGAGGGGCTGAAACAGAGGGAAAGAAACAGAGTGGCTGAAACAGAGGGCTAGAAACAGAGGGGCTGAAACAGAGGGGTTGAAACAGAGGGTCTGAAACAGAGGGGCTGAAACAGTGGGGCTGAAACAGAGGGCGAGAAACAGAGGGGCTGAAACAGAGGGCGCGAAACAGAGGGGCTGAAACAGAGGGCGAGAAACAGAGGGGCTGAATCAGAGGGGCTGAAACAGAGGGTGACAAAAAGAGGGGCTGAAACAGAGGGCTGAAACAGAGGGGCTGAAAAAGAGGGCGAAAAACAGAGGGGCTGAAACAGAGGGCGAGAAACAGAGGGGCTGAAACAGGGTGGCTGAAACAGAGGGGCTGAAACAGAGGTGCTGAAACAGAGGGGCTGAAACAGAGGGCGAGAAACAGAGGGGCTGAAACAGAGGGCGAGAAACAGAGGGGCTGAAACAGAGGGGCTGAAACAGAGGGCGAGAAACAGAGGGGCTGAAATAGAGGGCGAGAAACAGAGGGGCTGAAACAGAGGGGCTGAAACAGAGGGGCTGAAACAGAGGGCGAGAAACAGAGGGGCTGAATCAGAGGGGCTGAATAAGAGGGGCTGAAACAGAGGGGCTGAAACAGAGGGCGAGAAACAAAGGGGCTGAAACAGCGGGCGAGAAACAGAGGGCCAGAAACAGAGGGGCTGTAACAGAGGGGCTGAAACAGACGTGCTGAAACAGAGAGCCTGAAACAGAGGGCGAGAAACAGAGGGCTGAAACAGAGGGCGAAAAACAGAGGGGCTGAAACAGAGGGCGAGAAACAGAGGGGATGAAACAGAGGGGCTGAAACAGAGGGGCTGAAACAGAGGGGCTGAATCAGAGGGGCTGAAACAGAGGGCGAGAAACAGAGGGGCTGAAACAGAGGGCGAGAAACAGAGGGGCTGAAACAGAGGGCGAGAAACAGAGGGGCTGAAACAGAGGGGCTGAAACAGACGGGCTGAAACAGACGGCAAAAAACAGAGGGGCTGAAACAGAGGGCGAGAAACAGAGGGTGAGAAACAGAGGGCGAGAAACAGAGGGGCTGAAACAGAGGGCAAAAAACAGAGGGGCTGAAACAGAGGGCGAGAAACAGAGGGTGAGAAACAGAGGGCGAGAAACAGATGGGATGAAACAGAGTGGCTGAAACAGAGGGGATGAAATAGAGGGGCTGAAACAGAGGGGCTGAAACAGAGGGCGAGAAACAGAGGGGCTGAAACAGAGGGCGAGAAACAGAGGGGCTGAAACAGAGGGCGAGAAACAGAGAGGCTGAAACAGAGGGCGAGAAACAGAGGGGCTGAAACAGAGGGCAAGAAACAGAGGGGCTGAATCAGAGATGCGAGAAACAGAGGGGCTGAAACAGAAAGGCTGAAACAGAGGAGCTGAAACAGAGGGCGAGAAATAGAGGGGCTGAAACAGAGGGCGAGAAACAGAGGGGGAGAAACAGAGGGACTGAAACAGAGGGGCTGAAACAGAGGGCGAGAAACAGAGGGGCTGAAACAGAGGGCGAGAAACAGAGGGGCTGAAACAGAGGGCGAGAAACAGAGGGGCTGAAACAGAGGGGCTGAAACAGACGGGCTGAAACAGACGGCAAGAAACAGAGGGGCTGAAACAGAGGGCGAGAAACAGAGGGTGAGAAACAGAGGGCGAGAAACAGAGGGGCTGAAACAGAGGACAAAAAAGAGAGGGGCTGAAACAGAGGGCGAGAAACAGAGGGTGAGAAACAGAGGGCGAGAAACAGATGGGATGAAACAGAGTGGCTGAAACAGAGGGGATGAAATAGAGGGGCTGAAACAGAGGGGCTGAAACGGAGGGCGAGAAACAGAGGGGCTGAAACAGAGGGCGAGAAACAGAGGGGCTGAAACAGAGGGCGAGAAACAGAGAGGCTGAAACAGAGGGCGAGAAACAGAGGGGCTGAAACAGAGGGCAAGAAACAGAGGGGCTGAATCAGAGATGCGAGAAACAGAGGGGCTGAAACAGAAAGGCTGAAACAGAGGAGCTGAAACAGAGGGCGAGAAACAGAGGGGCTGAAACAGAGGGCGAGATACAGAGGGCGAGAAACAGAGGGACTGAAACAGAGGGGCTGAAACAGAGGGCGAGAAACAGAGGGGCTGAAACAGAGGGCGAGAAACAGAGGGGCTGAAACAGAGGGTGAGAAACAGAGGGGCTGAAACGGAGGGGCTGAAACAGTGGGGCTGAAACAGAGGGGCTGAAACAGAGGGCGAGAAATAGAGTGGCTGAAACAGAGGGCGAGAAACAGAGGGGCTGAAACAGAGCGCGAGAAACAGAGGGGCTGAAACAGAGGGCGCGAAACAGAGGGGCTGAAACAGAGGGGCTGAAACAGAGGGGCTGAAACGGAGGGCGAGAAACAGAGGGGCTGAAACAGAGGGGCTGAAACAGAGGGGCTGAAACAGAGGGCGAGAAACAGAGAGGCTGCAACAGCGGGCGAGAAACAGAGGGGCTGAAACAGAGGGCAAGAATCAGAGGGGCTGAATCAGAGATGCGAGAAACAGAGGGGCTGAAACAGAGAGGCTGAAACAGAGGGGCTGAAACAGAGGGCGAGAAACAGAGGGGCTGAAACAGAGGGTGAGAAACAGAGGGGCTGAAACAGAGGGGCTGAAACAGTGGGGCTGAAACAGAGGGGCTGAAACAGAGGGCGAGAAATAGAGTGGCTGAAACAGAGGGCGAGAAACAGAGGGGCTGAAACAGAGCGCGAGAAACAGAGGGGCTGAAACAGAGGGCGCGAAACAGAGAGGCTGAATCAGAGGGGCTGAAACAGAGGGGCTGAAACAGAGGGGCTGAATCAGAGGGTCTGAAACAGAGGGCGAGAAACAGAGGGGCTGAAACAGAGGGCGAGAAACAGAGGGGCTGAAACAGAGGGCGAGAAACAGACGGGCAGAAACAGAGGGCGAGAAACAGAGGGACTGAAACAGAGGGGCTGAAACAGAGAGCGCGAAACAGAGGGACTGAAACAGAGGGCGAGAAACAGAGGGGCTGAAACAGCGGGCGAGAAACAGAGTGGCTGAAACAGAGGGCGAGAAACGGAGGGGCTGAAACAGAGGGTCTGAAACAGAGGGGCTGAAACAGAGTGCGAGAAACAGAGGGGCTGAAACAGAGGGCGAGAAACAGAGGGGCTGAAACAGAGGGCGAGAAACAGAGGGCCAGAAACAGAGGGACTGAAACAGAGGGGCTGAAACAGAGATGCTGAAACAGAGGGAGAGAAACAGAGGGGCTGAAACAGAGGGCCAGAAACAGAGGGGCTGAAACAGAGGGCGAGAAACAGAGGGTCTGAAACAGTGGGGCTGACACAGTGGGGCTGAAACAGAGGGGCTGAAACAGAGGGCGAGAAACAGGGGCTGAAACAGAGGGCGAGAAACAGAGGGCGAGAAACAGAGGGACTGAAACAGAGGGGCTGAAACAGAGGGCGAGAAACAGAGGGGCTGAAACAGAGGGGCTGAAACAGAGGGTCTGAAACAGAGGGCGAGAAACAGAGGGGCTGAAACAGAGGGCGAGAAACAGAGGGCTAGAAACAGAGGGACTGAAACAGAGGGGCTGAAACAGAGGGCGAGAAACAGAGGGCGAGAAACAGAGGGGCTGAAACAGAGGGTGAGAAACAGAGGGGCTGAAACAGAGGGGCTGAAACAGAGGGGCTGAAACAGAGGGCAGGAAACAGAGGGGCTGAAAAAGAGGGCGAGAAACAGAGGGCGAGAAACAGAGGGGCTGAATCAGAGGGGCTGAAACAGAGGGCGAGAAACAGAGGGGCTGAAACAGAGGGCGAGAAACAGAGGGGCTGAAACAGAGGGGCTGAAACAGAGGGTGAGAAACAGAGGGGCTGAAACAGAGGGTGAGAAACAGAGGGGCTGAAACAGAGGGCGAGAAACAGAGGGGCTGAAAAAGAGGGCGAGAAACAGAGGGGCTGAATCAGAGGGGCTGAAACAGAGGGCGAGAAACAGAGGGGCTGAGACAGAGGGCGAGAAACAGAGGGGCTGAAACAGAGCGCGAGAAACAGAGGGTCTGAAACAGAGGGGCTGACACAGTGGGGCTGGAACAGAGGGGCTGAAACAGAGGGCGAGAAATAGAGGGGCTGAAACAGAGGGCGAGAAACAGAGGGACTGAAACAGAGGGCGAGAAACAGAGGGGCTGAAACAGAGGGCGAGAAACAGAGGGCGAGAAACAGAGGGTCTGAAACAGAGGGGCTGAAACAGAGGGCGAGAAACAGAGGGGCTGAAACAGAGAGGCTGAAACAGAGGGGCTGAAACAGAGGGGCTGAAACAGAGAGGCTGAAACAGAGGGCGAGAAACAGAGGGGCTGAAACAGAGGGCAAGAAACAGAGGGGCTGAAACAGAGGGCGAGAAACAGAGGGGCTGAAACAGAGGGGCTGAAACAGAGGAGCTGAAACAGAGGGGCTGAAACAGAGGGCGAGAAACAGAGGGGCTGAAACAGAGGGCGAGAAACAGAGGGGCTGAAACAGAGGGACTGAAACAGAGGGGCTGAAACAGAGGGGCTGAAACAGAGGGCGAGAAACAGAGGGGCTGAAACATAGGGCGAGAAACAGAGGGGCTGAAACAGAGGGGCTGACACAGTGGGGCTGAAACAGAGGGGCTGAAACAGAGGGGCTGAATCAGACGGGCTGAAACAGAGGGCGAGAAACAGAGGGGCTGAAACAGAAGGCGAGAGACAGAGGGGCAGAAACAGAGGGCGAGATACAGAGGGGCTGAAACAGAGGGGCTGAAACAGAGAGTGTGAATCAGAGGGGCTGAAACAGAGGGCGAGAAACAGAGGGGCTGAATCAGAGGGGCTGAAACAGAGGGTGAGAAACAGAGGGGCTGAAACAGAGGGCTGAAACAGAGGGGCTGAAAAAGAGGGCGAAAAACAGAGGGGCTGAAACAGAGGGCGAGAAACAGAGGGGGTGAAACAGAGGGGCTGAAACAGAGGGGCTGAAACAGAGGGGCTGAAACAGGGTGGTTGAAACAGAGGGGCTGAAACAGAGGTGCTGAAACAGAGGGGCTGAAACAGAGGGCGAGAAACAGAGGGGCTGAAACAGAGGGCGAGAAACAGAGGGGCTGAAACAGAGGGGCTGAAACAGAGGGCGAGAAACAGAGGGGCTGAAACAGAGGGCGAGAAACAGAGGGGCTGAAACAGAGGGGCTGAAACAGAGGGCGAGAAACAGAGGGGCTGAAACAGAGGGCGAGAAACAGAGGGGCTGAAACAGAGGGGCTGAAACAGAGGGCGAGAAACAGAGGGGCTGAAATAGAGGGCGAGAAACAGAGGGGCTGAAACAGAGGGGCTGAAACAGAGGGGCTGAAACAGAGGGCGAGAAACAGAGGGGCTGAATCAGAGGGGCTGAATAAGAGGGGCTGAAACAGAGGGGCTGAAACAGAGGGCGAGAAACAAAGGGGCTGAAACAGCGGGCGAGAAACAGAGGGCCAGAAACAGAGGGGCTGTAACAGAGGGGCTGAAACAGACGTGCTGAAACAGAGAGCCTGAAACAGAGGGCGAGAAACAGAGGGCTGAAACAGAGGGCGAAAAACAGAGGGGCTGAAACAGAGGGCGAGAAACAGAGGGGATGAAACAGAGGGGCTGAAACAGAGGGGCTGAAACAGAGGGGCTGAATCAGAGGGGCTGAAACAGAGGGGCTGAATCAGAGGGGCTGAAACAGAGGGCGAGAAACAGAGGGGCTGAAACAGAGGGCGAGAAACAGAGGGGCTGAAACAGAGGGCGAGAAACAGAGGGGCTGAAACAGAGGGGCTGAAACAGACGGGCTGAAACAGACGGCAAAAAACAGAGGGTCTGAAACAGATGGCGAGAAACAGAGGGTGAGAAACAGAGGGCGAGAAACAGAGGGGCTGAAACAGAGGGCAAAAAACAGAGGGGCTGAAACAGAGGGCGAGAAACAGAGGGTGAGAAACAGAGGGCGAGAAACAGATGGGATGAAACAGAGTGGCTGAAACAGAGGGGATGAAATAGAGGGGCTGAAACAGAGGGGCTGAAACAGAGGGCGAGAAACAGAGGGGCTGAAACAGAGGGCGAGAAACAGAGGGGCTGAAACAGAGGGCGAGAAACAGAGAGGCTGAAACAGAGGGCGAGAAACAGAGGGGCTGAAACAGAGGGCAAGAAACAGAGGGGCTGAATCAGAGATGCGAGAAACAGAGGGGCTGAAACAGAAAGGCTGAAACAGAGGAGCTGAAACAGAGGGCGAGAAATAGAGGGGCTGAAACAGAGGGCGAGAAACAGAGGGGGAGAAACAGAGGGACTGAAACAGAGGGGCTGAAACAGAGGGCGAGAAACAGAGGGGCTGAAACAGAGGGCGAGAAACAGAGGGGCTGAAACAGAGGGCGGGAAACAGAGGGGCTGAAACAGAGGGGCTGAAACAGACGGGCTGAAACAGACGGCAAGAAACAGAGGGGCTGAAACAGAGGGCGAGAAACAGAGGGTGAGAAACAGAGGGCGAGAAACAGAGGGGCTGAAACAGAGGACAAAAAAGAGAGGGGCTGAAACAGAGGGCGAGAAACAGAGGGTGAGAAACAGAGGGCGAGAAACAGATGGGATGAAACAGAGTGGCTGAAACAGAGGGGATGAAATAGAGGGGCTGAAACAGAGGGGCTGAAACGGAGGGCGAGAAACAGAGGGGCTGAAACAGAGGGCGAGAAACAGAGGGGCTGAAACAGAGGGCGAGAAACAGAGAGGCTGAAACAGAGGGCGAGAAACAGAGGGGCTGAAACAGAGGGCAAGAAACAGAGGGGCTGAATCAGAGATGCGAGAAACAGAGGGGCTGAAACAGAAAGGCTGAAACAGAGGAGCTGAAACAGAGGGCGAGAAACAGAGGGGCTGAAACAGAGGGCGAGATACAGAGGGCGAGAAACAGAGGGACTGAAACAGAGGGGCTGAAACAGAGGGCGAGAAACAGAGGGGCTGAAACAGAGGGCGAGAAACAGAGGGGCTGAAACAGAGGGTGAGAAACAGAGGGGCTGAAACGGAGGGGCTGAAACAGTGGGGCTGAAACAGAGGGGCTGAAACAGAGGGCGAGAAATAGAGTGGCTGAAACAGAGGGCGAGAAACAGAGGGGCTGAAACAGAGCGCGAGAAACAGAGGGGCTGAAACAGAGGGCGCGAAACAGAGGGGCTGAAACAGAGGGGCTGAAACAGAGGGGCTGAAACGGAGGGCGAGAAACAGAGGGGCTGAAACAGAGGGGCTGAAACAGAGGGGCTGAAACAGAGGGCGAGAAACAGAGAGGCTGCAACAGCGGGCGAGAAACAGAGGGGCTGAAACAGAGGGCAAGAATCAGAGGGGCTGAATCAGAGATGCGAGAAACAGAGGGGCTGAAACAGAGAGGCTGAAACAGAGGGGCTGAAACAGAGGGCGAGAAACAGAGGGGCTGAAACAGAGGGTGAGAAACAGAGGGGCTGAAACAGAGGGGCTGAAACAGTGGGGCTGAAACAGAGGGGCTGAAACAGAGGGCGAGAAATAGAGTGGCTGAAACAGAGGGCGAGAAACAGAGGGGCTGAAACAGAGTGCGAGAAACAGAGGGGCTGAAACAGAGGGCGCGAAACAGAGAGGCTGAATCAGAGGGGCTGAAACAGAGGGGCTGAAACAGAGGGGCTGAATCAGAGGGTCTGAAACAGAGGGCGAGAAACAGAGGGGCTGAAACAGAGGGCGAGAAACAGAGGGGCTGAAACAGAGGGCGAGAAACAGACGGGCAGAAACAGAGGGCGAGAAACAGAGGGACTGAAACAGAGGGGCTGAAACAGAGAGCGCGAAACAGAGGGACTGAAACAGAGGGCGAGAAACAGAGGGGCTGAAACAGCGGGCGAGAAACAGAGTGGCTGAAACAGAGGGCGAGAAACGGAGGGGCTGAAACAGAGGGTCTGAAACAGAGGGGCTGAAACAGAGTGCGAGAAACAGAGGGGCTGAAACAGAGGGCGAGAAACAGAGGGGCTGAAACAGAGGGCGAGAAACAGAGGGCCAGAAACAGAGGGACTGAAACAGAGGGGCTGAAACAGAGATGCTGAAACAGAGGGAGAGAAACAGAGGGGCTGAAACAGAGGGCCAGAAACAGAGGGGCTGAAACAGAGGGCGAGAAACAGAGGGTCTGAAACAGTGGGGCTGACACAGTGGGGCTGAAACAGAGGGGCTGAAACAGAGGGCGAGAAACAGGGGCTGAAACAGAGGGCGAGAAACAGAGGGCGAGAAACAGAGGGACTGAAACAGAGGGGCTGAAACAGAGGGCGAGAAACAGAGGGGCTGAAACAGAGGGGCTGAAACAGAGGGTCTGAAACAGAGGGCGAGAAACAGAGGGGCTGAAACAGAGGGCGAGAAACAGAGGGCTAGAAACAGAGGGACTGAAACAGAGGGGCTGAAACAGAGGGCGAGAAACAGAGGGCGAGAAACAGAGGGGCTGAAACAGAGGGTGAGAAACAGAGGGGCTGAAACAGAGGGGCTGAAACAGAGGGGCTGAAACAGAGGGCAGGAAACAGAGGGGCTGAAAAAGAGGGCGAGAAACAGAGGGCGAGAAACAGAGGGGCTGAATCAGAGGGGCTGAAACAGAGGGCGAGAAACAGAGGGGCTGAAACAGAGGGCGAGAAACAGAGGGGCTGAAACAGAGGGGCTGAAACAGAGGGTGAGAAACAGAGGGGCTGAAACAGAGGGTGAGAAACAGAGGGGCTGAAACAGAGGGCGAGAAACAGAGGGGCTGAAAAAGAGGGCGAGAAACAGAGGGCGAGAAACAGAGGGGCTGAATCAGAGGGGCTGAAACAGAGGGCGAGAAACAGAGGGGCTGAGACAGAGGGCGAGAAACAGAGGGGCTGAAACAGAGCGCGAGAAACAGAGGGTCTGAAACAGAGTGGCTGACACAGTGGGGCTGGAACAGAGGGGCTGAAACAGAGGGCGAGAAATAGAGGGGCTGAAACAGAGGGCGAGAAACAGAGGGACTGAAACAGAGGGCGAGAAACAGAGGGGCTGAAACAGAGGGCGAGAAACAGAGGGCGAGAAACAGAGGGTCTGAAACAGAGGGGCTGAAACAGAGGGCGAGAAACAGAGGGGCTGAAACAGAGAGGCTGAAACAGAGGGGCTGAAACAGAGGGGCTGAAACAGAGAGGCTGAAACAGAGGGCGAGAAACAGAGGGGCTGAAACAGAGGGCAAGAAACAGAGGGGCTGAAACAGAGGGCGAGAAACAGAGGGGCTGAAACAGAGGGGCTGAAACAGAGGAGCTGAAACAGAGGGGCTGAAACAGAGGGCGAGAAACAGAGGGGCTGAAACAGAGGGCGAGAAACAGAGGGGCTGAAACAGAGGGCGAGAAACAGAGGGCGAGAAACAGAGGGACTGAAACAGAGGGGCTGAAACAGAGGGGCTGAAACAGAGGGCGAGAAACAGAGGGGCTGAAACATAGGGCGAGAAACAGAGGGGCTGAAACAGAGGGGCTGACACAGTGGGGCTGAAACAGAGGGGCTGAAACAGAGGGGCTGAATCAGACGGGCTGAAACAGAGGGCGAGAAACAGAGGGGCTGAAACAGAAGGCGAGAGACAGAGGGGCAGAAACAGAGGGCGAGAAACAGAGGGGCTGAAACAGAGGGGCTGAAACAGAGAGTGTGAATCAGAGGGGCTGAAACAGAGGGCGAGAAACAGAGGGGCTGAATCAGAGGGGCTGAAACAGAGGGTGAGAAACAGAGGGGCTGAAACAGAGGGCTGAAACAGAGGGGCTGAAAAAGAGGGCGAAAAACAGAGGGGCTGAAACAGAGGGCGAGAAACAGAGGGGGTGAAACAGAGGGGCTGAAACAGAGGGGCTGAAACAGAGGGGCTGAAACAGGGTGGTTGAAACAGAGGGGCTGAAACAGAGGTGCTGAAACAGAGGGGCTGAAACAGAGGGCGAGAAACAGAGGGGCTGAAACAGAGGGCGAGAAACAGAGGGGCTGAAACAGAGGGGCTGAAACAGAGGGCGAGAAACAGAGGGGCTGAAACAGAGGGCGAGAAACAGAGGGGCTGAAATAGAGGGCGAGAAACAGAGGGGCTGAAACAGAGGGGCTGAAACAGAGGGGCTGAAACAGAGGGCGAGAAACAGAGGGGCTGAATCAGAGGGGCTGAATCAGAGGGGCTGAAACAGAGGGGCTGAAACAGAGGGCGAGAAACAAATGGGCTGAAACAGCGGGCGAGAAACAGAGGGCCAGAAACAGAGGGGCTGTAACAGAGGGGCTGAAACAGACGGGCTGAAACAGAGAGCCTGAAACAGAGGGCGAGAAACAGAGGGCTGAAACAGAGGGCGAAAAACAGAGGGGCTGAAACAGAGGGCGAGAAACAGAGGGGATGAAACAGAGGGGCTGAAACAGAGGGGCTGAAACAGAGGGGCTGAATCAGAGGGGCTGAAACAGAGGGGCTGAATCAGAGGGGCTGAAACAGAGGGCGAGAAACAGAGGGGCTGAAACAGAGGGCGAGAAACAGAGGGGCTGAAACAGAGGGCGAGAAACAGAGGGGCTGAAACAGAGGGGCTGAAACAGACGGGCTGAAACAGACGGCAAAAAACAGAGGGGCTGAAACAGAGGGCGAGAAACAGAGGGTGAGAAACAGAGGGCGAGAAACAGAGGGGCTGAAACAGAGGGCAAAAAACAGAGGGGCTGAAACAGAGGGCGAGAAACAGAGGGTGAGAAACAGAGGGCGAGAAACAGATGGGATGAAACAGAGTGGCTGAAACAGAGGGGATGAAATAGAGGGGCTGAAACAGAGGGGCTGAAACAGAGGGCGAGAAACAGAGGGGCTGAAACAGAGGGCGAGAAACAGAGGGGCTGAAACAGAGGGGCTGAAACAGAGGGCGAGAAACAGAGGGCGAGAAACAGAGGGACTGAAACAGAGGGGCTGAAAGAGAGGGCGAGAAACAGAGGGGCTGAAACAGAGGGCGAGAAACAGAGGGGCTGAAACAGAGGGTGAGAAACAGAGGGGCTGAAACAGAGGGGCTGAAACAGTGGGGCTGAAACAGAGGGGCTGAAACAGAGGGCGAGAAATAGAGTGGCTGAAACAGAGGGCGAGAAACAGAGGGGCTGAAACAGAGCGCGAGAAACAGAGGGGCTGAAACAGAGGGCGCGAAACAGAGGGGCTGAAACAGAGGGGCTGAAACGGAGGGCGAGAAACAGAGGGGCTGAAACAGAGGGTAAGAAACAGAGGGGATAAAACAGAGGGCGAGAAACAGAGGGGCTGAAACAGAGGGGCTGAAACAGAGGGGCTGAAACAAAGGGCGAGAAACAGTAGGGCTGAAACAGAGGGCGAGAAACAGAGGGCGAGAAACAAAGGGGCTGAAATAGAGGGCGAGAACCAGAGGGCGAGAAACAGAGGGGCTGAAACAGAGGGGCTGAAACGGAGGGCGAGAAACAGAGGGGCTGAAACAGAGGGGCTGAAACAGTGGAGCTGAAACAGAGGGGCTGAAACAGAGGGCGAGAAACAGAGAGGCTGAAACAGAGGGGCTGAAACAAAGGAGCTGAAACAGAGAGCGAGAAACAGAGAGGCTGAAACAGAGGGCGAGAAACAGAGGGGCTGAAACAGAGGGCGAGAAACAGAGGGGCTGAAACAGAGAGGCTGAAACAGAGGAGCTGAAACAGAGGGCGAGAAACAGAGGGGCTGAAACAGAGGGCGAGAAACAGAGGGGCTGAAACAGAGGGCGAGAAATAGAGGGGCTGAAACGGAGGGCGAGAAACAGAGGGCGAGAAACAGAGGGACTGAAACAGAGGGGCTGAAACAGAGGGCGAGAAACAGAGGGGCTGAAACAGAGGGCGAGAAACAGAGGGGCTGAAACAGAGGGTGAGAAACAGAGGGGCTGAAACAGAGGGGCTGAAACAGTGGGGCTGAAACAGAGGGGCTGAAACAGAGGGCGAGAAATAGAGTGGCTGAAACAGAGGGCGAGAAACAGAGGGGCTGAAACAGAGCGCGAGAAACAGAGGGGCTGAAACAGAGGGCGCGAAACAGAGGGGCTGAATCAGAGGGGCTGAAACAGAGGGGCTGAAACGGAGGGCGAGAAACAGAGGGGCTGAAACAGAGGGCGAGAAACAGAGGGGCTGAAACAGAGGGGCTGAAACAGAGGGGCTGAAACAGAGGGCGAGAAACAGAAGGGCTGAAACAGAGGGCGAGAAACAGAGGGCGAGAAACAAAGGGGCTGAAACAGAGGGCGAGAACCAGAGGGCGAGAAACAGAGGGGCTGAAACAGAGGGGCTGAAACGGAGGGCGAGAAACAGAGGGGCTGAAACAGAGGGGCTGAAACAGTGGAGCTGAAACAGAGGGGCTGAAACAGAGGGCGAGAAACAGAGAGGCTGAAACAGAGGGGCTGAAACAGAGGGCGAGAAACAGAGAGGCTGAAACAGAGGGCGAGAAACAGAGGGGCTGAAACAGAGGGCGAGAAACAGAGGGGCTGAAACAGAGGGGCTGAAACAGAGGGGCTGAAACAGAGGGCGAGAAACAGAGGGGCTGAAACAGAGGGGCTGAAACAGAGGGGCTGAAACAGAGGGCGAGAAACAGAGAGGCTGAAACAGAGGGCGAGAAACAGAGTGGCTGAAACAGAGGGCAAGAAACAGAGGGGCTGACACAGAGGGCGAGAAACAGAGGGGCTGAAACAGAGGGGCTGAAACAGAGGGGCTGAAACAGAGGGGCTGAAACAGAGGGGCTGAACCAGAAGGGCTGAAACAGAGGGGGAGAAACAGAGGGGCTGAAACAGAGGGGCTGAAACAGAGGGCGAGAAACAGAGCGGCTGAAACAGAGGGCGAGAAACAGAGGCGCTGAAACAAAGGGGCTGAAACAGTGGGGCTGAAACAGAGGGGCTGAAACAGAGGGCGAGAAATAGAGGGGCTGAAACAGAGGGCGAGAAACAGAGGGGCTGAAACAGAGGGCGAGAAACAGAGGGGCTGAAACAGAGGGGCTGAAACAGAGGGGCTGAAACAGAGGGCGAGAAACAGAGGGGCTGAAACAGAGGGCGAGAAACATAGGGGCTGAATCAGAGGGGCTGAAACAGAGGGCGAGAAACAGAGGGGCTGAAACAGAGCGCGAGAAAAAGAGGGGATGAAACAGAGGGGCTGAAACAGTGGGTGAGAAACAGAGGGGCTGAAACAGAGGGCGAGAAACAGACGGGCTGAAACAGAGGGGCTGAAACAGAGGGGCTGAATCAGAGGGGCTGAAAGAGAGGGGCTGAATCAGATGGGCTGAAACAGAGGGCGAGAAACAGAGGGGCTGAAACAGAAGGCGAGAGACAGAGGGGCAGAAACAGAGGGCGAGAAACAGAGGGTCTGAAACAGAGGGGCTGAAACAGAGAGTGTGAATCAGAGGGGCTGAAACAGAGGGCGAGAAACAGAGGGGCTGAAACAGAGGGGATGAATCGGAGGGGCTGAAACAGAGGGGCTGAAACAGAGGGGCTGAAACAGAGGGGCTGAATCAGAGGGGCTCAATCAGAGGGGCTGAAACAGAGGGGCTGAAACAGTGGGCGAGAAACTAAGGGACTGAAACAGCGGGCGAGAAACAGAGTGCGAGAAACAGAGGGGCTGAAACAGAGGGGCTGAAACAGACGGGCTGAAACAGAGAGCCTGAAACAGAGGAGCTGAATCAGAGGGGCTGAAACAGAGGGGCTGAAATAGAGGGGCTGAAACAGAGGGGATGAATCAGAGGGGCTGAAACAGAGGGGCTGAATCAGCGGGGCTGAAACAGAGGGCGAGAAACTGAGGGGCTGAAACAGAGGGGCAGAAACAGCGGGCGAGAAACAGAGGGGCTGAAACAGAGGGGCTGAAACAGAGGGAAAGAAACAGAGTGGCTGAAACAGAGGGCTAGAAACAGAGGGGCTGAAACAGAGGGGTTGAAACAGAGGGTCTGAAACAGAGGGGCTGAAACAGTGGGGCTGAAACAGAGGGCGAGAAACAGAGGGGCTGAAACAGAGGGCGCGAAACAGAGGGGCTGAAACAGAGGGCGAGAAACAGAGGGGCTGAATCAGAGGGGCTGAAACAGAGGGTGACAAAAAGAGGGGCTGAAACAGAGGGCTGAAACAGAGGGGCTGAAAAAGAGGGCGAAAAACAGAGGGGCTGAAACAGAGGGCGAGAAACAGAGGGGCTGAAACAGGGTGGCTGAAACAGAGGGGCTGAAACAGAGGTGCTGAAACAGAGGGGCTGAAACAGAGGGCGAGAAACAGAGGGGCTGAAACAGAGGGCGAGAAACAGAGGGGCTGAAACAGAGGGGCTGAAACAGAGGGCGAGAAACAGAGGGGCTGAAATAGAGGGCGAGAAACAGAGGGGCTGAAACAGAGGGGCTGAAACAGAGGGGCTGAAACAGAGGGCGAGAAACAGAGGGGCTGAATCAGAGGGGCTGAATAAGAGGGGCTGAAACAGAGGGGCTGAAACAGAGGGCGAGAAACAAAGGGGCTGAAACAGCGGGCGAGAAACAGAGGGCCAGAAACAGAGGGGCTGTAACAGAGGGGCTGAAACAGACGTGCTGAAACAGAGAGCCTGAAACAGAGGGCGAGAAACAGAGGGCTGAAACAGAGGGCGAAAAACAGAGGGGCTGAAACAGAGGGCGAGAAACAGAGGGGATGAAACAGAGGGGCTGAAACAGAGGGGCTGAAACAGAGGGGCTGAATCAGAGGGGCTGAAACAGAGGGCGAGAAACAGAGGGGCTGAAACAGAGGGCGAGAAACAGAGGGGCTGAAACAGAGGGCGAGAAACAGAGGGGCTGAAACAGAGGGGCTGAAACAGACGGGCTGAAACAGACGGCAAAAAACAGAGGGGCTGAAACAGAGGGCGAGAAACAGAGGGTGAGAAACAGAGGGCGAGAAACAGAGGGGCTGAAACAGAGGGCAAAAAACAGAGGGGCTGAAACAGAGGGCGAGAAACAGAGGGTGAGAAACAGAGGGCGAGAAACAGATGGGATGAAACAGAGTGGCTGAAACAGAGGGGATGAAATAGAGGGGCTGAAACAGAGGGGCTGAAACAGAGGGCGAGAAACAGAGGGGCTGAAACAGAGGGCGAGAAACAGAGGGGCTGAAACAGAGGGCGAGAAACAGAGAGGCTGAAACAGAGGGCGAGAAACAGAGGGGCTGAAACAGAGGGCAAGAAACAGAGGGGCTGAATCAGAGATGCGAGAAACAGAGGGGCTGAAACAGAAAGGCTGAAACAGAGGAGCTGAAACAGAGGGCGAGAAATAGAGGGGCTGAAACAGAGGGCGAGAAACAGAGGGGGAGAAACAGAGGGACTGAAACAGAGGGGCTGAAACAGAGGGCGAGAAACAGAGGGGCTGAAACAGAGGGCGAGAAACAGAGGGGCTGAAACAGAGGGCGAGAAACAGAGGGGCTGAAACAGAGGGGCTGAAACAGACGGGCTGAAACAGACGGCAAGAAACAGAGGGGCTGAAACAGAGGGCGAGAAACAGAGGGTGAGAAACAGAGGGCGAGAAACAGAGGGGCTGAAACAGAGGACAAAAAAGAGAGGGGCTGAAACAGAGGGCGAGAAACAGAGGGTGAGAAACAGAGGGCGAGAAACAGATGGGATGAAACAGAGTGGCTGAAACAGAGGGGATGAAATAGAGGGGCTGAAACAGAGGGGCTGAAACGGAGGGCGAGAAACAGAGGGGCTGAAACAGAGGGCGAGAAACAGAGGGGCTGAAACAGAGGGCGAGAAACAGAGAGGCTGAAACAGAGGGCGAGAAACAGAGGGGCTGAAACAGAGGGCAAGAAACAGAGGGGCTGAATCAGAGATGCGAGAAACAGAGGGGCTGAAACAGAAAGGCTGAAACAGAGGAGCTGAAACAGAGGGCGAGAAACAGAGGGGCTGAAACAGAGGGCGAGATACAGAGGGCGAGAAACAGAGGGACTGAAACAGAGGGGCTGAAACAGAGGGCGAGAAACAGAGGGGCTGAAACAGAGGGCGAGAAACAGAGGGGCTGAAACAGAGGGTGAGAAACAGAGGGGCTGAAACGGAGGGGCTGAAACAGTGGGGCTGAAACAGAGGGGCTGAAACAGAGGGCGAGAAATAGAGTGGCTGAAACAGAGGGCGAGAAACAGAGGGGCTGAAACAGAGCGCGAGAAACAGAGGGGCTGAAACAGAGGGCGCGAAACAGAGGGGCTGAAACAGAGGGGCTGAAACAGAGGGGCTGAAACGGAGGGCGAGAAACAGAGGGGCTGAAACAGAGGGGCTGAAACAGAGGGGCTGAAACAGAGGGCGAGAAACAGAGAGGCTGCAACAGCGGGCGAGAAACAGAGGGGCTGAAACAGAGGGCAAGAATCAGAGGGGCTGAATCAGAGATGCGAGAAACAGAGGGGCTGAAACAGAGAGGCTGAAACAGAGGGGCTGAAACAGAGGGCGAGAAACAGAGGGGCTGAAACAGAGGGTGAGAAACAGAGGGGCTGAAACAGAGGGGCTGAAACAGTGGGGCTGAAACAGAGGGGCTGAAACAGAGGGCGAGAAATAGAGTGGCTGAAACAGAGGGCGAGAAACAGAGGGGCTGAAACAGAGCGCGAGAAACAGAGGGGCTGAAACAGAGGGCGCGAAACAGAGAGGCTGAATCAGAGGGGCTGAAACAGAGGGGCTGAAACAGAGGGGCTGAATCAGAGGGTCTGAAACAGAGGGCGAGAAACAGAGGGGCTGAAACAGAGGGCGAGAAACAGAGGGGCTGAAACAGAGGGCGAGAAACAGACGGGCAGAAACAGAGGGCGAGAAACAGAGGGACTGAAACAGAGGGGCTGAAACAGAGAGCGCGAAACAGAGGGACTGAAACAGAGGGCGAGAAACAGAGGGGCTGAAACAGCGGGCGAGAAACAGAGTGGCTGAAACAGAGGGCGAGAAACGGAGGGGCTGAAACAGAGGGTCTGAAACAGAGGGGCTGAAACAGAGTGCGAGAAACAGAGGGGCTGAAACAGAGGGCGAGAAACAGAGGGGCTGAAACAGAGGGCGAGAAACAGAGGGCCAGAAACAGAGGGACTGAAACAGAGGGGCTGAAACAGAGATGCTGAAACAGAGGGAGAGAAACAGAGGGGCTGAAACAGAGGGCCAGAAACAGAGGGGCTGAAACAGAGGGCGAGAAACAGAGGGTCTGAAACAGTGGGGCTGACACAGTGGGGCTGAAACAGAGGGGCTGAAACAGAGGGCGAGAAACAGGGGCTGAAACAGAGGGCGAGAAACAGAGGGCGAGAAACAGAGGGACTGAAACAGAGGGGCTGAAACAGAGGGCGAGAAACAGAGGGGCTGAAACAGAGGGGCTGAAACAGAGGGTCTGAAACAGAGGGCGAGAAACAGAGGGGCTGAAACAGAGGGCGAGAAACAGAGGGCTAGAAACAGAGGGACTGAAACAGAGGGGCTGAAACAGAGGGCGAGAAACAGAGGGCGAGAAACAGAGGGGCTGAAACAGAGGGTGAGAAACAGAGGGGCTGAAACAGAGGGGCTGAAACAGAGGGGCTGAAACAGAGGGCAGGAAACAGAGGGGCTGAAAAAGAGGGCGAGAAACAGAGGGCGAGAAACAGAGGGGCTGAATCAGAGGGGCTGAAACAGAGGGCGAGAAACAGAGGGGCTGAAACAGAGGGCGAGAAACAGAGGGGCTGAAACAGAGGGGCTGAAACAGAGGGTGAGAAACAGAGGGGCTGAAACAGAGGGTGAGAAACAGAGGGGCTGAAACAGAGGGCGAGAAACAGAGGGGCTGAAAAAGAGGGCGAGAAACAGAGGGGCTGAATCAGAGGGGCTGAAACAGAGGGCGAGAAACAGAGGGGCTGAGACAGAGGGCGAGAAACAGAGGGGCTGAAACAGAGCGCGAGAAACAGAGGGTCTGAAACAGAGGGGCTGACACAGTGGGGCTGGAACAGAGGGGCTGAAACAGAGGGCGAGAAATAGAGGGGCTGAAACAGAGGGCGAGAAACAGAGGGACTGAAACAGAGGGCGAGAAACAGAGGGGCTGAAACAGAGGGCGAGAAACAGAGGGCGAGAAACAGAGGGTCTGAAACAGAGGGGCTGAAACAGAGGGCGAGAAACAGAGGGGCTGAAACAGAGAGGCTGAAACAGAGGGGCTGAAACAGAGGGGCTGAAACAGAGAGGCTGAAACAGAGGGCGAGAAACAGAGGGGCTGAAACAGAGGGCAAGAAACAGAGGGGCTGAAACAGAGGGCGAGAAACAGAGGGGCTGAAACAGAGGGGCTGAAACAGAGGAGCTGAAACAGAGGGGCTGAAACAGAGGGCGAGAAACAGAGGGGCTGAAACAGAGGGCGAGAAACAGAGGGGCTGAAACAGAGGGACTGAAACAGAGGGGCTGAAACAGAGGGGCTGAAACAGAGGGCGAGAAACAGAGGGGCTGAAACATAGGGCGAGAAACAGAGGGGCTGAAACAGAGGGGCTGACACAGTGGGGCTGAAACAGAGGGGCTGAAACAGAGGGGCTGAATCAGACGGGCTGAAACAGAGGGCGAGAAACAGAGGGGCTGAAACAGAAGGCGAGAGACAGAGGGGCAGAAACAGAGGGCGAGATACAGAGGGGCTGAAACAGAGGGGCTGAAACAGAGAGTGTGAATCAGAGGGGCTGAAACAGAGGGCGAGAAACAGAGGGGCTGAATCAGAGGGGCTGAAACAGAGGGTGAGAAACAGAGGGGCTGAAACAGAGGGCTGAAACAGAGGGGCTGAAAAAGAGGGCGAAAAACAGAGGGGCTGAAACAGAGGGCGAGAAACAGAGGGGGTGAAACAGAGGGGCTGAAACAGAGGGGCTGAAACAGAGGGGCTGAAACAGGGTGGTTGAAACAGAGGGGCTGAAACAGAGGTGCTGAAACAGAGGGGCTGAAACAGAGGGCGAGAAACAGAGGGGCTGAAACAGAGGGCGAGAAACAGAGGGGCTGAAACAGAGGGGCTGAAACAGAGGGCGAGAAACAGAGGGGCTGAAACAGAGGGCGAGAAACAGAGGGGCTGAAATAGAGGGCGAGAAACAGAGGGGCTGAAACAGAGGGGCTGAAACAGAGGGGCTGAAACAGAGGGCGAGAAACAGAGGGGCTGAATCAGAGGGGCTGAATCAGAGGGGCTGAAACAGAGGGGCTGAAACAGAGGGCGAGAAACAAATGGGCTGAAACAGCGGGCGAGAAACAGAGGGCCAGAAACAGAGGGGCTGTAACAGAGGGGCTGAAACAGACGGGCTGAAACAGAGAGCCTGAAACAGAGGGCGAGAAACAGAGGGCTGAAACAGAGGGCGAAAAACAGAGGGGCTGAAACAGAGGGCGAGAAACAGAGGGGATGAAACAGAGGGGCTGAAACAGAGGGGCTGAAACAGAGGGGCTGAATCAGAGGGGCTGAAACAGAGGGGCTGAATCAGAGGGGCTGAAACAGAGGGCGAGAAACAGAGGGGCTGAAACAGAGGGCGAGAAACAGAGGGGCTGAAACAGAGGGCGAGAAACAGAGGGGCTGAAACAGAGGGGCTGAAACAGACGGGCTGAAACAGACGGCAAAAAACAGAGGGGCTGAAACAGAGGGCGAGAAACAGAGGGTGAGAAACAGAGGGCGAGAAACAGAGGGGCTGAAACAGAGGGCAAAAAACAGAGGGGCTGAAACAGAGGGCGAGAAACAGAGGGTGAGAAACAGAGGGCGAGAAACAGATGGGATGAAACAGAGTGGCTGAAACAGAGGGGATGAAATAGAGGGGCTGAAACAGAGGGGCTGAAACAGAGGGCGAGAAACAGAGGGGCTGAAACAGAGGGCGAGAAACAGAGGGGCTGAAACAGAGGGGCTGAAACAGAGGGCGAGAAACAGAGGGCGAGAAACAGAGGGACTGAAACAGAGGGGCTGAAAGAGAGGGCGAGAAACAGAGGGGCTGAAACAGAGGGCGAGAAACAGAGGGGCTGAAACAGAGGGTGAGAAACAGAGGGGCTGAAACAGAGGGGCTGAAACAGTGGGGCTGAAACAGAGGGGCTGAAACAGAGGGCGAGAAATAGAGTGGCTGAAACAGAGGGCGAGAAACAGAGGGGCTGAAACAGAGCGCGAGAAACAGAGGGGCTGAAACAGAGGGCGCGAAACAGAGGGGCTGAAACAGAGGGGCTGAAACGGAGGGCGAGAAACAGAGGGGCTGAAACAGAGGGTAAGAAACAGAGGGGATAAAACAGAGGGCGAGAAACAGAGGGGCTGAAACAGAGGGGCTGAAACAGAGGGGCTGAAACAAAGGGCGAGAAACAGTAGGGCTGAAACAGAGGGCGAGAAACAGAGGGCGAGAAACAAAGGGGCTGAAATAGAGGGCGAGAACCAGAGGGCGAGAAACAGAGGGGCTGAAACAGAGGGGCTGAAACGGAGGGCGAGAAACAGAGGGGCTGAAACAGAGGGGCTGAAACAGTGGAGCTGAAACAGAGGGGCTGAAACAGAGGGCGAGAAACAGAGAGGCTGAAACAGAGGGGCTGAAACAAAGGAGCTGAAACAGAGAGCGAGAAACAGAGAGGCTGAAACAGAGGGCGAGAAACAGAGGGGCTGAAACAGAGGGCGAGAAACAGAGGGGCTGAAACAGAGAGGCTGAAACAGAGGAGCTGAAACAGAGGGCGAGAAACAGAGGGGCTGAAACAGAGGGCGAGAAACAGAGGGGCTGAAACAGAGGGCGAGAAATAGAGGGGCTGAAACGGAGGGCGAGAAACAGAGGGCGAGAAACAGAGGGACTGAAACAGAGGGGCTGAAACAGAGGGCGAGAAACAGAGGGGCTGAAACAGAGGGCGAGAAACAGAGGGGCTGAAACAGAGGGTGAGAAACAGAGGGGCTGAAACAGAGGGGCTGAAACAGTGGGGCTGAAACAGAGGGGCTGAAACAGAGGGCGAGAAATAGAGTGGCTGAAACAGAGGGCGAGAAACAGAGGGGCTGAAACAGAGCGCGAGAAACAGAGGGGCTGAAACAGAGGGCGCGAAACAGAGGGGCTGAATCAGAGGGGCTGAAACAGAGGGGCTGAAACGGAGGGCGAGAAACAGAGGGGCTGAAACAGAGGGCGAGAAACAGAGGGGCTGAAACAGAGGGGCTGAAACAGAGGGGCTGAAACAGAGGGCGAGAAACAGAAGGGCTGAAACAGAGGGCGAGAAACAGAGGGCGAGAAACAAAGGGGCTGAAACAGAGGGCGAGAACCAGAGGGCGAGAAACAGAGGGGCTGAAACAGAGGGGCTGAAACGGAGGGCGAGAAACAGAGGGGCTGAAACAGAGGGGCTGAAACAGTGGAGCTGAAACAGAGGGGCTGAAACAGAGGGCGAGAAACAGAGAGGCTGAAACAGAGGGGCTGAAACAGAGGGCGAGAAACAGAGAGGCTGAAACAGAGGGCGAGAAACAGAGGGGCTGAAACAGAGGGCGAGAAACAGAGGGGCTGAAACAGAGGGGCTGAAACAGAGGGGCTGAAACAGAGGGCGAGAAACAGAGGGGCTGAAACAGAGGGGCTGAAACAGAGGGGCTGAAACAGAGGGCGAGAAACAGAGAGGCTGAAACAGAGGGCGAGAAACAGAGTGGCTGAAACAGAGGGCAAGAAACAGAGGGGCTGACACAGAGGGCGAGAAACAGAGGGGCTGAAACAGAGGGGCTGAAACAGAGGGGCTGAAACAGAGGGGCTGAAACAGAGGGGCTGAACCAGAAGGGCTGAAACAGAGGGGGAGAAACAGAGGGGCTGAAACAGAGGGGCTGAAACAGAGGGCGAGAAACAGAGCGGCTGAAACAGAGGGCGAGAAACAGAGGCGCTGAAACAAAGGGGCTGAAACAGTGGGGCTGAAACAGAGGGGCTGAAACAGAGGGCGAGAAATAGAGGGGCTGAAACAGAGGGCGAGAAACAGAGGGGCTGAAACAGAGGGCGAGAAACAGAGGGGCTGAAACAGAGGGGCTGAAACAGAGGGGCTGAAACAGAGGGCGAGAAACAGAGGGGCTGAAACAGAGGGCGAGAAACATAGGGGCTGAATCAGAGGGGCTGAAACAGAGGGCGAGAAACAGAGGGGCTGAAACAGAGCGCGAGAAAAAGAGGGGATGAAACAGAGGGGCTGAAACAGTGGGTGAGAAACAGAGGGGCTGAAACAGAGGGCGAGAAACAGACGGGCTGAAACAGAGGGGCTGAAACAGAGGGGCTGAATCAGAGGGGCTGAAAGAGAGGGGCTGAATCAGATGGGCTGAAACAGAGGGCGAGAAACAGAGGGGCTGAAACAGAAGGCGAGAGACAGAGGGGCAGAAACAGAGGGCGAGAAACAGAGGGTCTGAAACAGAGGGGCTGAATCGGAGGGGCTGAAACAGAGGGGCTGAAACAGAGGGGCTGAAACAGAGGGGCTGAAACAGAGGGGCTGAATCAGAGGGGCTCAATCAGAGGGGCTGAAACAGAGGGGCTGAAACAGTGGGCGAGAAACTAAGGGACTGAAACAGCGGGCGAGAAACAGAGTGCGAGAAACAGAGGGGCTGAAACAGAGGGGCTGAAACAGACGGGCTGAAACAGAGAGCCTGAAACAGAGGAGCTGAATCAGAGGGGCTGAAACAGAGGGGCTGAAATAGAGGGGCTGAAACAGAGGGGATGAATCAGAGGGGCTGAAACAGAGGGGCTGAATCAGCGGGGCTGAAACAGAGGGCGAGAAACTGAGGGGCTGAAACAGAGGGGCAGAAACAGCGGGCGAGAAACAGAGGGGCTGAAACAGAGGGGCTGAAACAGAGGGAAAGAAACAGAGTGGCTGAAACAGAGGGCTAGAAACAGAGGGGCTGAAACAGAGGGGTTGAAACAGAGGGTCTGAAACAGAGGGGCTGAAACAGTGGGGCTGAAACAGAGGGCGAGAAACAGAGGGGCTGAAACAGAGGGCGCGAAACAGAGGGGCTGAAACAGAGGGCGAGAAACAGAGGGGCTGAATCAGAGGGGCTGAAACAGAGGGTGACAAAAAGAGGGGCTGAAACAGAGGGCTGAAACAGAGGGGCTGAAAAAGAGGGCGAAAAACAGAGGGGCTGAAACAGAGGGCGAGAAACAGAGGGGCTGAAACAGGGTGGCTGAAACAGAGGGGCTGAAACAGAGGTGCTGAAACAGAGGGGCTGAAACAGAGGGCGAGAAACAGAGGGGCTGAAACAGAGGGCGAGAAACAGAGGGGCTGAAACAGAGGGGCTGAAACAGAGGGCGAGAAACAGAGGGGCTGAAACAGAGGGCGAGAAACAGAGGGGCTGAAATAGAGGGCGAGAAACAGAGGGGCTGAAACAGAGGGGCTGAAACAGAGGGGCTGAAACAGAGGGCGAGAAACAGAGGGGCTGAATCAGAGGGGCTGAATAAGAGGGGCTGAAACAGAGGGGCTGAAACAGAGGGCGAGAAACAAAGGGGCTGAAACAGCGGGCGAGAAACAGAGGGCCAGAAACAGAGGGGCTGTAACAGAGGGGCTGAAACAGACGTGCTGAAACAGAGAGCCTGAAACAGAGGGCGAGAAACAGAGGGCTGAAACAGAGGGCGAAAAACAGAGGGGCTGAAACAGAGGGCGAGAAACAGAGGGGATGAAACAGAGGGGCTGAAACAGAGGGGCTGAAACAGAGGGGCTGAATCAGAGGGGCTGAAACAGAGGGGCTGAATCAGAGGGGCTGAAACAGAGGGCGAGAAACAGAGGGGCTGAAACAGAGGGCGAGAAACAGAGGGGCTGAAACAGAGGGCGAGAAACAGAGGGGCTGAAACAGAGGGGCTGAAACAGACGGGCTGAAACAGACGGCAAAAAACAGAGGGGCTGAAACAGAGGGCGAGAAACAGAGGGTGAGAAACAGAGGGCGAGAAACAGAGGGGCTGAAACAGAGGGCAAAAAACAGAGGGGCTGAAACAGAGGGCGAGAAACAGAGGGTGAGAAACAGAGGGCGAGAAACAGATGGGATGAAACAGAGTGGCTGAAACAGAGGGGATGAAATAGAGGGGCTGAAACAGAGGGGCTGAAACAGAGGGCGAGAAACAGAGGGGCTGAAACAGAGGGCGAGAAACAGAGGGGCTGAAACAGAGGGCGAGAAACAGAGAGGCTGAAACAGAGGGCGAGAAACAGAGGGGCTGAAACAGAGGGCAAGAAACAGAGGGGCTGAATCAGAGATGCGAGAAACAGAGGGGCTGAAACAGAAAGGCTGAAACAGAGGAGCTGAAACAGAGGGCGAGAAATAGAGGGGCTGAAACAGAGGGCGAGAAACAGAGGGGGAGAAACAGAGGGACTGAAACAGAGGGGCTGAAACAGAGGGCGAGAAACAGAGGGGCTGAAACAGAGGGCGAGAAACAGAGGGGCTGAAACAGAGGGCGAGAAACAGAGGAGCTGAAACAGAGGGGCTGAAACAGACGGGCTGAAACAGACGGCAAGAAACAGAGGGGCTGAAACAGAGGGCGAGAAACAGAGGGTGAGAAACAGAGGGCGAGAAACAGAGGGGCTGAAACAGAGGACAAAAAAGAGAGGGGCTGAAACAGAGGGCGAGAAACAGAGGGTGAGAAACAGAGGGCGAGAAACAGATGGGATGAAACAGAGTGGCTGAAACAGAGGGGATGAAATAGAGGGGCTGAAACAGAGGGGCTGAAACGGAGGGCGAGAAACAGAGGGGCTGAAACAGAGGGCGAGAAACAGAGGGGCTGAAACAGAGGGCGAGAAACAGAGAGGCTGAAACAGAGGGCGAGAAACAGAGGGGCTGAAACAGAGGGCAAGAAACAGAGGGGCTGAATCAGAGATGCGAGAAACAGAGGGGCTGAAACAGAAAGGCTGAAACAGAGGAGCTGAAACAGAGGGCGAGAAACAGAGGGGCTGAAACAGAGGGCGAGATACAGAGGGCGAGAAACAGAGGGACTGAAACAGAGGGGCTGAAACAGAGGGCGAGAAACAGAGGGGCTGAAACAGAGGGCGAGAAACAGAGGGGCTGAAACAGAGGGTGAGAAACAGAGGGGCTGAAACGGAGGGGCTGAAACAGTGGGGCTGAAACAGAGGGGCTGAAACAGAGGGCGAGAAATAGAGTGGCTGAAACAGAGGGCGAGAAACAGAGGGGCTGAAACAGAGCGCGAGAAACAGAGGGGCTGAAACAGAGGGCGCGAAACAGAGGGGCTGAAACAGAGGGGCTGAAACAGAGGGGCTGAAACGGAGGGCGAGAAACAGAGGGGCTGAAACAGAGGGGCTGAAACAGAGGGGCTGAAACAGAGGGCGAGAAACAGAGAGGCTGCAACAGCGGGCGAGAAACAGAGGGGCTGAAACAGAGGGCAAGAATCAGAGGGGCTGAATCAGAGATGCGAGAAACAGAGGGGCTGAAACAGAGAGGCTGAAACAGAGGGGCTGAAACAGAGGGCGAGAAACAGAGGGGCTGAAACAGAGGGTGAGAAACAGAGGGGCTGAAACAGAGGGGCTGAAACAGTGGGGCTGAAACAGAGGGGCTGAAACAGAGGGCGAGAAATAGAGTGGCTGAAACAGAGGGCGAGAAACAGAGGGGCTGAAACAGAGCGCGAGAAACAGAGGGGCTGAAACAGAGGGCGCGAAACAGAGAGGCTGAATCAGAGGGGCTGAAACAGAGGGGCTGAAACAGAGGGGCTGAATCAGAGGGTCTGAAACAGAGGGCGAGAAACAGAGGGGCTGAAACAGAGGGCGAGAAACAGAGGGGCTGAAACAGAGGGCGAGAAACAGACGGGCAGAAACAGAGGGCGAGAAACAGAGGGACTGAAACAGAGGGGCTGAAACAGAGAGCGCGAAACAGAGGGACTGAAACAGAGGGCGAGAAACAGAGGGGCTGAAACAGCGGGCGAGAAACAGAGTGGCTGAAACAGAGGGCGAGAAACGGAGGGGCTGAAACAGAGGGTCTGAAACAGAGGGGCTGAAACAGAGTGCGAGAAACAGAGGGGCTGAAACAGAGGGCGAGAAACAGAGGGGCTGAAACAGAGGGCGAGAAACAGAGGGCCAGAAACAGAGGGACTGAAACAGAGGGGCTGAAACAGAGATGCTGAAACAGAGGGAGAGAAACAGAGGGGCTGAAACAGAGGGCCAGAAACAGAGGGGCTGAAACAGAGGGCGAGAAACAGAGGGTCTGAAACAGTGGGGCTGACACAGTGGGGCTGAAACAGAGGGGCTGAAACAGAGGGCGAGAAACAGGGGCTGAAACAGAGGGCGAGAAACAGAGGGCGAGAAACAGAGGGACTGAAACAGAGGGGCTGAAACAGAGGGCGAGAAACAGAGGGGCTGAAACAGAGGGGCTGAAACAGAGGGTCTGAAACAGAGGGCGAGAAACAGAGGGGCTGAAACAGAGGGCGAGAAACAGAGGGCTAGAAACAGAGGGACTGAAACAGAGGGGCTGAAACAGAGGGCGAGAAACAGAGGGCGAGAAACAGAGGGGCTGAAACAGAGGGTGAGAAACAGAGGGGCTGAAACAGAGGGGCTGAAACAGAGGGGCTGAAACAGAGGGCAGGAAACAGAGGGGCTGAAAAAGAGGGCGAGAAACAGAGGGCGAGAAACAGAGGGGCTGAATCAGAGGGGCTGAAACAGAGGGCGAGAAACAGAGGGGCTGAAACAGAGGGCGAGAAACAGAGGGGCTGAAACAGAGGGGCTGAAACAGAGGGTGAGAAACAGAGGGGCTGAAACAGAGGGTGAGAAACAGAGGGGCTGAAACAGAGGGCGAGAAACAGAGGGGCTGAAAAAGAGGGCGAGAAACAGAGGGCGAGAAACAGAGGGGCTGAATCAGAGGGGCTGAAACAGAGGGCGAGAAACAGAGGGGCTGAGACAGAGGGCGAGAAACAGAGGGGCTGAAACAGAGCGCGAGAAACAGAGGGTCTGAAACAGAGGGGCTGACACAGTGGGGCTGGAACAGAGGGGCTGAAACAGAGGGCGAGAAATAGAGGGGCTGAAACAGAGGGCGAGAAACAGAGGGACTGAAACAGAGGGCGAGAAACAGAGGGGCTGAAACAGAGGGCGAGAAACAGAGGGCGAGAAACAGAGGGTCTGAAACAGAGGGGCTGAAACAGAGGGCGAGAAACAGAGGGGCTGAAACAGAGAGGCTGAAACAGAGGGGCTGAAACAGAGGGGCTGAAACAGAGAGGCTGAAACAGAGGGCGAGAAACAGAGGGGCTGAAACAGAGGGCAAGAAACAGAGGGGCTGAAACAGAGGGCGAGAAACAGAGGGGCTGAAACAGAGGGGCTGAAACAGAGGAGCTGAAACAGAGGGGCTGAAACAGAGGGCGAGAAACAGAGGGGCTGAAACAGAGGGCGAGAAACAGAGGGGCTGAAACAGAGGGCGAGAAACAGAGGGCGAGAAACAGAGGGACTGAAACAGAGGGGCTGAAACAGAGGGGCTGAAACAGAGGGCGAGAAACAGAGGGGCTGAAACATAGGGCGAGAAACAGAGGGGCTGAAACAGAGGGGCTGACACAGTGGGGCTGAAACAGAGGGGCTGAAACAGAGGGGCTGAATCAGACGGGCTGAAACAGAGGGCGAGAAACAGAGGGGCTGAAACAGAAGGCGAGAGACAGAGGGGCAGAAACAGAGGGCGAGAAACAGAGGGGCTGAAACAGAGGGGCTGAAACAGAGAGTGTGAATCAGAGGGGCTGAAACAGAGGGCGAGAAACAGAGTGGCCGAAACAGAGGGGATGAATCGGAAGGGCTGAAACAGAGGGGCTGAAACAGAGGGGCTGAAACAGAGGGCGAGAAACAGAGGGGCTGAATCAGAGCGGCTGAATCAGAGGGGCTGAAACAGAGGGGCTGAAACAGTTGGCGAGAAACTAAGGGACGGAAACAGCGGGCGAGAAACAGAGTGCGAGAAACAGAGGGGCTGAAACAGAGGGGCTGAAACAGACGGGCTGAAACAGAGAGCCTGAAACAGAGGAGCTGAATCAGAGGGGCTGAAACAGAGGGGCTGAAATAGAGGGGCTGAAACAGAGGGGATGAATCAGAGGGGCTGAAACAGAGGGGCTGAATCAGCGGGGCTGAAACAGAGGGCGAGAAACTGAGGGGCTGAAACAGAGGGGCAGAAACAGCGGGCGAGAAACAGAGGGGCTGAAACAGAGGGGCTGAAACAGAGGGCAAGAAACAGAGTGGCTGAAACAGAGGGCTAGAAACAGAGGGGCTGAAACAGAGGGGTTGAAACAGAGGGTCTGAAACAGAGGGGCTGAAACAGTGGGGCTGAAACAGAGGACGAGAAACAGAGGGGCTGAAACAGAGGGAGCGAAACAGAGGGGCTGAAACAGAGGGCGAGAAACAGAGGTGCTGAATCAGAGGGGCTGAAACAGAGGGTGAGAAACAGAGGGGCTGAAACAGAGGGCTGAAACAGAGGGGCTGAAAAAGAGGGCGAAAAACAGAGGGGCTGAAACAGAGGGCGAGAAACAGAGGGGATGAAACAGAGGGGCTGAAACAGAGGGGCTGAAACAGAGGGGCTGAAACAGGGTGGCTGAAACAGAGGGGCTGAAACAGAGGTGCTGAAACAGAGGGGCTGAAACAGAGGGCGAGAAACAGAGGGGCTGTAACAGAGGGCGAGAAACAGAGGGGCTGAAACAGAGGGGCTGAAACAGAGGGCGAGAAACAGAGGGGCTGAAACAGAGGGGCTGAAACAGAGGGCGAGAAACAGAGGGGCTGAATCAGAGGGGCTGAATCAGAGGGGCTGAAACAGAGGGGCTGAAACAGAGGGCGAGAAACAAAGGGGCTGAAACAGCGGGCGAGAAACAGAGGGCCAGAAACAGAGGGGCTGTAACAGAGGGGCTGAAACAGACGGGCTGAAACAGAGAGCCTGAAACAGAGGGCGAGAAACAGAGGGCTGAAACAGAGGGCGAAAAACAGAGGGGCTGAAACAGAGGGCGAGAAACAGAGGGGATGAAACAGAGGGGCTGAAACAGAGGGGCTGAAACAGAGGGGCTGAATCAGAGGGGCTGAAACAGAGGGGCTGAATCAGAGGGGCTGAAACAGAGGGCGAGAAACAGAGGGGCTGAAACAGAGGGCGAGAAACAGAGGGGCTGAAACAGAGGGCGAGAAACAGAGGGGCTGAAACAGAGGGGCTGAAACAGACGGGCTGAAACAGAGGGCAAAAAACAGAGGCGCTGAAACAGAGGGCGAGAAACAGAGGGTGAGAAACAGAGGGAGAGAAACAGAGGGGCTGAAACAGAGGGCAAAAAACAGAGGGGCTGAAACAGAGGGCGAGAAACAGAGGGTGAGAAACAGAGGGCGAGAAACAGATGGGATGAAACAGAGTGGCTGAAACAGAGGGGCTGAAATAGAGGGGCTGAAACAGAGGGGCTGAATCAGAGGGGCTGCAACAGAGGGGCTGAATCAGAGGGGCTGACACAGAGTGCGAGAAACAGAGGGGCTGAAACAGAGGGCGAGAAACAGAGGGGCTGAAACAGAGGGCGAGAAACAGAGGGGCTGAAACAGAGGGGCTGAAACAGAGGGCGAGAAACAGAGAGGCTGAAACAGAGGGCGAGAAACAGAGGGGCTGAAACAGAGGGCAAGAAACAGAGGGGCTGAATCAGAGATGCGAGAAACAGAGGGGCTGAAACAGAGAGGCTGCAACAGAGGGGCTGAATCAGAGGGGCTGACACAGAGGGGATGAAATAGAGGGGCTGAAACAGAGGGGATGAAATAGAGGGGCTGAAACAGAGGGGCTGAATCAGAGGGGCTGCAACAGAGGGGCTGAATCAGAGGGGCTGACACAGAGTGCGAGAAACAGAGGGGCTGAAACAGAGGGCGAGAAACAGAGGGGCTGAAACAGAGGGCGAGAAAC
Organism: Chiloscyllium punctatum; assembly: GCF_047496795.1. NCBI lineage: Eukaryota > Metazoa > Chordata > Chondrichthyes > Orectolobiformes > Hemiscylliidae > Chiloscyllium > Chiloscyllium punctatum. The sequence goes on from NW_027309791.1 coordinate 1,117,516, forward strand.
AGAGGGGCTGAAACAGAGGGCCTGAAACAGAGGGCGAGAAACAGAGAGGCTGAAACAGAGGGCGAGAAACAGAGGGGCTGAAACAGAGGGCAAGAAACAGAGGGGCTGAATCAGAGATGCGAGAAACAGAGGGGCTGAAACAGAGAGGCTGAAACAGAGGAGCTGAAACAGAGGGCGAGAAACAGAGGGGCTGAAACAGAGGGCGAGAAACAGAGGGGCTGAAACCGAGGGCGAGGAACAGAGGGCGAGAAACAGAGGGACTGAAACAGAGGGGCTGAAACAGAGGGCGAGAAACAGAGGGGCTGAAACAGAGGGCGAGAAACAGAGGGGCTGAAACAGAGGGGCTGAAACAGTGGGGCTGAAACAGAGGGGCTGAAACAGAGGGCGAGAAACAGAGTGGCTGAAACAGAGGGCGAGAAACAGAGGGGCTGAAACAGAGCGCGAGAAACAGAGGGGCTGAAACAGAGGGCGCGAAACAGAGGGGCTGAAACAGAGGGGCTGAAACAGAGGGGCTGAAACGGAGGGCGAGAAACAGAGGGGCTGAAACAGAGGGGCTGAAACAGTGGGGCTGAAACAGAGGGGCTGAAACAGAGGGCAAGAAACAGAGGGGCTGAAACAGAGGGCGAGAAACAGAGGGGCTGAAACAGAGGGCGAGAAACAGAGGGCGAGAAACAGAGGGACTGAAACAGAGGGGCTGAAACAGAGGGGCTGAAACAGAGGGCGAGAAACAGAGGGGCTGAAACAGAGGGCGAGAAACAGAGGGGCTGAAACAGAGGGCGAGAAACAGAGGGTCTGAAACAGAGGGGCTGACACAGTGGGGCTGAAAGAGAGGGGCTGAAACAGAGGGCGAGAAACAGAGGGGCTGAAACAGAGGGGCTGACACAGTGGGGCTGAAACAGAGGGGCTGAAACAGAGGGCGAGAAATAGAGGGGCTGAAACAGAGGGCGAGAAACAGAGGGACTGAAACAGAGGGCGAGAAACAGAGGGGCTGAAACAGAGGGCGAGAAACAGAGGGCGAGAAACAGAGGGACTGAAACAGAGGGGCTGAAACAGAGGGGCTGAAACAGAGGGCGAGAAACAGAGAGGCTGAAACAGAGGGCGAGAAACAGAGGGGCTGAAACAGAGGGGCTGAAACAGAGAGGCTGAAACAGAGGGCGAGAAACAGAGGGGCTGAAACAGCGGGCAAGAAACAGAGGGGCTGAAACAGAGGGCGAGAAACAGAGGGGGAGAAACAGAGGGTCTGAAACAGAGGTTCTGAAACAGAGGGGCTGAAACAGAGGGCGAGAAACAGAGGGGCTGAAACAGAGGGCGAGAAACAGAGGGGCTGAAACAGTGGGCGAGAAACAGAGGGCGAGAAACAGAGGAACTGAAACAGAGGGACTGAAACAGAGGGGCTGAAACAGAGGGCGAGAAACAGAGGGGCTGAAACAGAGGGGCTGACACAGTGGGGCTGAAACAGAGGGGCTGAAACAGAGGGCGAGAAATAGAGGGGCTGAAACAGAGAGGCTGACACAGTGGGGCTGAAACAGAGGGGCTGAAACGGAGGGCGAGAAACAGAGGGGCTGAAACAGAGGGGCTGAAACAGAGGGGCTGAATCAGAGGGGCTGATTCAGAGGGGCTGAAACAGAGGGGCTGAATCAGAGGGTCTGAAACAGAGGGCGAGAAACAGAGGGGCTGAAACAGAGGGCGAGAAACAGATGGGCTGAAACAGAGGGCGAGAAACAGACGGGCAGAAACAGAGGGCGAGAAACAGAGGGACTGAAACAGAGGGGCTGATACAGAGAGCGCGAAACAGAGGGACTGAAACAGAGGGCGAGAAACAGAGGGGCTGAAACAGACGGCGAGAAACAGAGTGGCTGAAACAGAGGGCGAGAAACGGAGGGGCTGAAACAGAGGGGCTGAAACAGAGGGCGAGAAACAGAGGGGCTGAAACAGAGGGCGAGAAACAGAGGGCCAGAAACAGAGGGACTGAAACAGAGGGGCTGAAACAGAGATGCTGAAACAGAGGGCGAGAAACAGAGGGGCTGAAACAGAGGGCGAGAAACAGAGGGGCTGAAACAGAGGGCGAGAAACAGAGGGTCTGAAACAGTGGGGCTGACACAGTGGGGCTGAAACAGAGGGGCTGAAACAGAGGGCGAGAAACAGGGCCTGAAACAGAGGGCGAGAAACAGAGGGCGAGAAACAGAGGGACTGAAACAGAGGGGCTGAAACAGAGGGCGAGAAACAGAGGGGCTGAAACAGAGGGCAAGAAACAGAGGGGCTGAAACAGAGGGCGAGAAACAGAGGGGCTGAAACAGAGGGGCTGAAACAGAGGGGCTGAAACAGAGGGTCTGAAACAGAGGGCGAGAAACAGAGGGGCTGAAACAGAGGGCGAGAAACAGAGGGCTAGAAACAGAGGGACTGAAACAGAGGGGCTGAAACAGAGGGCGAGAAACAGAGGGCGAGAAACAGAGGGGCTGAAACAGAGGGCGAGAAACAGAGGGGCTGAAACAGAGGGGCTGAAACAGAGGGGCTGAAACAGAGGGCAAGAAACAGAGGGGCTGAAAAAGAGGGCGAGAAACAGAGGGCGAGAAACAGAGGGGCTGAATCAGAGGGGCTGAAACAGAGGGCGAGAAACAGAGGGGCTGCAACAGAGGGCGAGAAACAGAGGGGCTGAAACAGAGCGCGAGAAACAGAGGGTCTGAAACAGAGGGGCTGACACAGTGGGGCTGGAACAGAGGGGCTGACACAGAGGGCGAGAAATAGAGGGGCTGAAACAGAGGGCGAGAAACAGAGGGACTGAAACAGAGGGGCTGAAACAGAGGGGCTGAAACAGAGGGCGAGAAACAGAGAGGCTGAAACAGAGGGCGAGAAACAGAGGGGCTGAAACAGAGGGGCTGAAACAGAGAGGCTGAAACAGAGGGCGAGAAACAGAGGGGCTGAAACAGCGGGCAAGAAACAGAGGGGCTGAAACAGAGGGCGAGAAACAGAGGGGGAGAAACAGAGGGTCTGAAACAGAGGTTCTGAAACAGAGGGGCTGAAACAGAGGGCGAGAAACAGAGGGGCTGAAACAGAGGGCGAGAAACAGAGGGGCTGAAACAGTGGGCGAGAAACAGAGGGCGAGAAACAGAGGAACTGAAACAGAGGGACTGAAACAGAGGGGCTGAAACAGAGGGCGAGAAACAGAGGGGCTGAAACAGAGGGGCTGACACAGTGGGGCTGAAACAGAGGGGCTGAAACAGAGGGCGAGAAACAGATGGGCTGAAACAGAGGGCGAGAAACAGACGGGCAGAAACAGAGGGCGAGAAACAGAGGGACTGAAACAGAGGGGCTGATACAGAGAGCGCGAAACAGAGGGACTGAAACAGAGGGCGAGAAACAGAGGGGCTGAAACAGACGGCGAGAAACAGAGTGGCTGAAACAGAGGGCGAGAAACGGAGGGGCTGAAACAGAGGGGCTGAAACAGAGGGCGAGAAACAGAGGGGCTGAAACAGAGGGCGAGAAACAGAGGGCGAGAAACAGAGGGGCTGAAACAGAGGGTGAGAAACAGAGGGCGAGAAACAGAGGGACTGAAACAGAGGGGCTGAAACAGAGGGGCTGAAACAGAGGGCGACAAACAGAGGGGCTGAAACAGAGAGGCTGAAACAGAGGGTCTGAAACAGAGGGGCTGAAACAGAGAGGCTGAAACAGAGGGCGAGAAACAGAGAGGCTGAAACAGAGGGCAAGAAACAGAGGGGCTGAAACAGAGGGCGAGAAACAGAGGGGCTGAAACAGAGGGGCTGAAACAGAGGAGCTGAAACAGAGGGCAAGAAACAGAGGGAGAGAAACAGAGGGGCTGAAACAGAGGGCGAGAAACAGAGGGGCTGAAACAGAGGGCGAGAAACAGAGGGCGAGAAACAGCGGGACTGAAACAGAGGGGCTGAAACAGAGGGCGAGAAACAGAGGGGCTGAAACAGAGGGCGAGAAACAGAGGGGCTGAAACAGAGGGCGAGAAACAGAGGGGCTGAAACAGAGGGTGAGAAACAGAGGGGCTGAAACAGAGGGGCTGACACAGTGGGGCTGAAACAGAGGGGCTGAAACAGAGTGGCTGAATCAGACGGGCTGAAACAGAGGGCGAGAAACAGAGGGGCTGAAACAGAAGGCGAGAGACAGAGGGGCAGAAACAGAGGGCGAGAAACAGAGGGGCTGAAACAGAGGGGCTGAAACAGAGAGTGTGAATCAGAGGGGCTGAAACAGAGGGCGAGAAACAGAGGGGCTGAAACAGAGGGGATGAATCGGAGGGGCTGAAACAGAGGGGCTGAAACAGAGGGGCAGTAACAGAGGGCGAGAAACAGAGGGGCTGAATCAGAGGGGCTGAATCAGAGGGGCTGAAACAGAGGGGCTGAAACAGTGGGCGAGAAACTAAGGGACTGAAACAGCGGGCGAGAAACAGAGTGCGAGAAACAGAGGGGCAGAAACAGAGGGGCTGAAACAGACGGGCTGAAACAGAGAGCCTGAAACAGAGGAGCTGAATCAGAGGGGCTGAAACAGAGGGGCTGAAATAGAGGGGCTGAAACAGAGGGGATGAATCAGAGGGGCTGAAACAGAGGGGCTGAATCAGCGGGGCTGAAACAGAGGGCGAGAAACTGAGGGGCTGAAACAGAGGGGCAGAAACAGCGGGCGAGAAACAGAGGGGCTGAAACAGAGGGGCTGAAACAGAGGGCAAGAAACAGAGTGGCTGAAACAGAGGGCTAGAAACAGAGGGGCTGAAACAGAGGGGTTGAAACAGAGGGTCTGAAACAGAGGGGCTGAAACAGTGGGGCTGAAACAGAGGACGAGAAACAGAGGGGCTGAAACAGAGGGCGCGAAACAGAGGGGCTGAAACAGAGGGCGAGAAACAGAGGGGCTGAATCAGAGGGGCTGAAACAGAGGGTGAGAAACAGAGGGGCTGAAACAGAGGGCTGAAACAGAGGGGCTGAAAAAGAGGGCGAAAAACAGAGGGGCTGAAACAGAGGGCGAGAAACAGAGGGGGTGAAACAGAGGGGCTGAAACAGAGGGGCTGCAAAGGGTGGCTGAAACAGAGGGGCTGAAACAGAGGTGCTGAAACAGAGGGGCTGAAACAGAGGGCGAGAAACAGAGGGGCTGTAACAGAGGGCGAGAAACAGAGGGGCTGAAACAGAGGGGCTGAAACAGAGGGCGAGAAACCGACGTGCTGAAACAGAGGGCGAGAAACAGAGGGGCTGAAATACAGGGCGAGAAACAGAGGGGCTGAAACAGAGGGGCTGAAACAGAGGTCGAGAAACAGAGGGGCTGAATCAGAGGGGCTGAATGAGAGGGGCTGAAACAGAGGGGCTGAAACAGAGGGCGAGAAACAAAGGGGCTGAAACAGCGGGCGAGAAACAGTGGGCCAGAAACAGAGGGGCTGTAACAGAGGGGCTGAAACAGACGGGCTGAAACAGAGAGCCTGAAACAGAGGGCGAGAAACAGAGGGCTGAAACAGAGGGGCTGAAACAGAGGGGCTGAAACAGAGGGGCTGAATCAGAGGGGCTGAAACAGAGGGGCTGAATCAGAGGGGCTGAAACAGAGGGCGAGAAACAGAGGGGCTGAAACAGAGGGCGAGAAACAGAGGGGCTGAAACAGAGGGGATGAAACAGAGGGCGAGAAACAGAGAGGCTGAAACAGAGGGCGAGAAACAGAGGGGCTGAAACAGAGGGCAAGAAACAGAGGGGCTGAATCAGAGATGCGAGAAACAGAGGGGCTGAAACAGAGAGGCTGAAACAGAGGAGCTGAAACAGAGGGCGAGAAACAGAGGGGCTGAAACAGAGGGCGAGAAACAGAGGGGCTGAAACGGAGGGCGAGAAACAGAGGGCGAGAAACAGTGGGACTGAAACAGAGGGGCTGAAACAGTGGGGCTGAAACAGAGGGCGAGAAACAGAGGGGCTGAAACAGAGGGCGAGAAACAGAGGGGCTGAAACAGAGGGCGAGAAACAGAGGGGCTGATACAGAGGGCAAAAAACAGAGGGGCTGAAACAGAGGGCGAGAAACAGAGGGTGAGAAACAGAGGGCGAGAAACAGAGGGCAAAAAACAGAGGGGCTGAAGCAGAGGGCGAGAAACAGAGGGTGAGAAACAGAGGGCGAGAAACAGATGGGATGAAACAGAGTGGCTGAAACAGAGGGGCTGAAATAGAGGGTCTGAAACAGAGGGGCTGAATCAGAGGGGCTGACACAGATTGCGAGAAACAGAGGGGCTTAAACAGAGGGCGAGAAACAGAGGGGCTGAAACAGAGGGCGAGAAACAGAGGGGCTGAAACAGAGGGGCTGAAACAGAGGGCGAGAAACAGAGAGGCTGAAACAGAGGGGCTGAAACATAGGGCAAGAAAGAGAGGGGCTGAATCAGAGATGCGAGAAACAGAGGGGCTGAAACAGAGAGGCTGAAACAGAGGAGCTGAAACAGAGGGCGAGAAACAGAGGGGCTGAAACAGAGGGCGAGAAACAGAGGGGCTGAAACGGAGGGCGAGAAACAGAGGGGGACAAACAGAGGGACTGAAACAGAGGGGCTGAAACAGAGGGGCTGAAACAGAGGGGGAGAAACAGAGGGGCTGAAACAGAGGGCGAGAAACAGAGGGGCTGAAACAGAGGGGCTGAAACAGAGGGGCTGAATCAGAGGGGCTGAAACAGAGGGCGAGAAACAGAGGGCTGAAACAGAGGGTGAAAAACAGAGGGGCTGAAACAGAGGGCGAGAAACAGAGGGGATGAAACAGAGGGGCTGAAACAGAGGGGCTGAAACAGAGGGGCTGAATCAGAGGGGCTGAAACAGAGGGGCTGAATCAGAGGGGCTGAAACAGAGGGCGAGAAACAGAGGGGCTGAAACAGAGGGCGAGAAACAGAGGGGCTGAAACAGAGGGCGAGAAACAGAGGGGCTGAAACAGAGGGGCTGAAACAGACGGGCTGAAACAGAGGGCAAAAAACAGAGGGGCTGAAACAGAGGGCGAGAAACAGAGGGTGAGAAACAGAGGCCGAGAAACAGAGGGGCTGAAACAGAGGGCAAAAAACAGAGGGGCTGAAACAGAGGGCGAGAAACAGAGGGTGAGAAACAGAGGGCGAGAAACAGATGGGATGAAACAGAGTGGCTGAAACAGAGGGGCTGAAATAGAGGGGCTGAAACAGAGGGGCTGAATCAGAGGGGCTGCAACAGAGGGGCTGAATCAGAGGGGCTGAAACAGAGGGGCTGAATCAGAGGGGCTGAAACAGAGGGCGAGAAACAGAGGGGCTGAAACAGAGGGCGAGAAACAGAGGGGCTGAAACAGAGGGGATGAAACATAGGGCGAGAAACAGAGAGGCTGAAACAGAGGGCGAGAAACAGAGGGTCTGAAACAGAGGGCAAGAAACAGAGGGGCTGAATCAGAGATGCGAGAAACAGAGGGGCTGAAACAGAGAGGCTGAAACAGAGGAGCTGAAACAGAGGGCGAGAAACAGAGGGGCTGAAACAGAGGGCGAGAAACAGAGGGGCTGAAACGGAGGGCGAGAAACAGAGGGCGAGAAACAGTGGGACTGAAACAGAGGGGCTGAAACAGAGGGGCTGAAACAGAGGGCGAGAAACAGAGGGGCTGAAACAGAGGGCGAGAAACAGAGGGGCTGAAACAGAGGGCGAGAAACAGAGGGGCTGAAACAGAGGGCAAAAAACAGAGGGGCTGAAACAGAGGGTGAGAAACAGAGGGTGAGAAACAGAGGGCGAGAAACAGAGGGGCTGAAACAGAGGGCAAAAAACAGAGGGGCTGAAACAGAGGGCGAGAAACAGAGGGTGAGAAACAGAGGGCGAGAAACAGATGGGATGAAACAGAGTGGCTGAAACAGAGGGGCTGAAATAGAGGGGCTGAAACAGAGGGGCTGAATCAGAGGGGCTGCAACAGAGGGGCTGAATCAGAGGGGCTGAGACAGAGTGCGAGAAACAGAGGGGCTGAAACAGAGGGCGAGAAACAGAGGGGCTGAAACAGAGGGGCTGAAACAGAGGGCGAGAAACAGAAAGGCTGAAACAGAGGGGCTGAAACATAGGGCAAGAAAGAGAGGTGCTGAATCAGAGATGCGAGAAACAGAGGGGCTGAAACAGAGAGGCTGAAACAGAGGAGCTGAAACAGAGGGCGAGAAACAGAGGGGCTGAAACAGAGGGCGAGAAACAGAGGGGCTGAAACGGAGGGCGAGAAACAGAGGCGCTGAAACAGAGGGAATGAAACAGAGGGGCTGAAACAGAGGGGCTGAAACAGAGGGGGAGAAACAGAGGGGCTGAAACAGAGGGCGAGAAACAGAGGGGCTGAAACAGAGGGCGAGAAACAGAGGGGCTGAAACAGAGGGGCTGAAACAGTGGGGCTGAAACAGAGGGGCTGAAACAGAGGGCGAGAAATAGAGGGGCTGAAACAGAGGGCGAGAAACAGAGGGGCTGAAACAGAGGGCGCGAAACAGAGGGGCTGAAACAGAGGGGCTGAAACAGAGGGGCTGAAACGGATGGCGAGAAACAGTTTGGGCTGAAACAGAGGGCAAGAAACAGAGGGGATAAAACAGAGGGGCTGAAACAGAGGGCAAGAAACAGAGAGGCTGAAACAGAGGGCGAAAAACAGAGGGGCTGAAACAGAGGGCGAGAAACAGAGGGCGAGAAACAGAGGGACTGAAACAGAGGGGCTGAAACAGAGGGGCTGCAACAGAGGGCGAGAAACAGAGGGGCTGAAACAGAGGGCGAGAAACAGAGGGTCTGAAACAGAGGGGCTGACGCAGTGGGGCTGAAACAGAGGGGCTGAAACAGAGGGCGAAAAATAGAGGGGCTGAAACAGAGGGCGAGAAACAGAGGGACTGAAACAGAGGGCGAGAAACAGAGGGGCTGAAACAGAGGGCGAGAAACAGAGGGACTGAAACAGAGGGGCTGAAACAGAGGGGCTGAAACAGAGGGCGAGAAACAGAGGGGCTGAAACAGAGGGCGAGAAACAGAGGGGCTGAAACAGAGGGGCTGACACAGTGGGGCTGAAACAGAGGGGCTGAAACAGAGGGCGAGAAATAGAGGGGCTGAAACAGAGGGGCTGACACAGTGGGGCTGAAACAGAGGGGCAGAAACAGAGGGCGAGAAACAGAGGGGCTGAAACAGAGGGGCTGAAACAGAGGGGCTGAATCAGAGGGGCTGATTCAGAGGGGCTGAAACAGAGGGGCTGAATCAGAGGGTCTGAAACAGAGGGCGAGAAACAGAGGGGCTGAAACAGAGTGCGAGAAACAGAGGGGCTGAAACAGAGGGCGAGAAACAGACGGGCAGAAACAGAGGGCGAGAAACAGAGGGACTGAAACAGAGGGGCTGAAACAGAGAGCGCGAAACAGAGGGACTGAAACAGAGGGTGAGAAACAGAGGGGCTGAAACAGAGGGGCTGAAACAGAGAGGCTGAAACAGAGGGCGAGAAACAGAGGGGCTGAAACAGCGGGCAAGAAACAGAGGGGCTGAAACAGAGGGCGAGAAACAGAGGGGCTGAAACAGAGGGCGAGAAACAGAGGAGCTGAAACAGAGGCCGAGAAACAGAGTGCCAGAAACAGAGGGACTGAAACAGAGGGGCTGAAACAGAGGGGCTGAAACAGAGGGCGAGAAACAGAGGGGCTGAAACAGAGGGCGAGAAACAGAGTGGCTGAAACAGAGGGCGAGAAACAGAGGGGCTGAAACAGAGGGGCTGACACAGTGAGGCTGAAACAGAGGGGCTGAAACAGAGGGCGAGAAATAGAGGGGCTGAAACAGAGGGGCTGACACAGTGGGGCTGAAACAGAGGGCGAGAAACAGAGGGGCTGAAACAGAGGGCGAGAAACAGAGGGGCTGAAACAGAGGGCGAGAAAGAGAGGGCGAGAAACAGAGGGACTGAAACAGAGGGGCTGAAACAGAGGACGAGAAACAGAGGGTCTGAAACAGAGGGCGAGAAACAGAGGGGCTGAAACAGAGGGCGAGAAACAGAGGGTCTGAAACAGAGGGGCTGACACAGTGGGGCTGAAACAGAGGGGCTGAAACAGAGGGCGAGAAATAGAGGGGCTGAAACAGAGGGCGAGAAACAGAGGGACTGAAACACAGGGCGAAAAACAGAGGGGCTGAAACAGAGGGTGAGAAACAGAGGGCGAGAAACAGAGGGACTGAAACAGAGGGGCTGAAACAGAGGGGCTGAATCAGAGGGCGAGAAACAGAGGGGCTGAAACAGACAGGCTGAAACAGAGGGCGAGAAACAGAGGGGCTGAAACAGAGGGGCTGAAACATTGGGGCTGAAACAGAGGGCGAGAAACAGAGGGGCTGAAACAGAGGGGCTGAAACAGAGGGGCTGAAACAGAGGGGCTGAAACAGAGGGCGAGAAACCGAGGGGCTGAAACAGAGGGCGAGAAACAGAGGGGCTGAAACAGAGGGGCTGACACAGTGGGGCTGAAACAGAGGGCAAGAAACAGAGGGGCTGAAAAAGAGGGCGAGAAACAGAGGGCGAGAAACAGAGGGGCTGAATCAGAGGGGCTGAAACAGAGGGCGAGAAACAGAGGGGCTGAAACAGAGGGCGAGAAACAGAGGGGCTGAAACAGAGCGCGAGAAACAGATGGTCTGAAACAGAGGGGCTGACACAGTGGGGCTGAAACAGAGGGGCTGAAACAGAGGGCGAGAAACAGAGGGACTGAAACAGAGGGCGAGAAACAGAGGGGCTGAAACAGAGGGTGAAAATCAGAGGGCGAGAAACAGAGGGACTGAAACAGAGGGGCTGAAACAGAGGGGCTGAAACAGAGGGCGAGAAACAGAGGGGCTGAAACAGAGGGGCTGAAACAGAGGGGCTGAAACAGAGGGGCTGAAACAGAGAGGCTGAAACAGAGGGCGAGAAACAGAGGGGCTGAAACAGAGGGCAAGAAACAGAGGGGCTGAAACAGAGGGCGAGAAACAGAGGGGCTGAAACAGAAGGGCTGAAACAGAGGAGCTGAAACAGAGGGGCTGAAACAGAGGGCGAGAAACAGAGGGGCTGAAACAGAGGGCGAGAAACAGAGGGGCTGAAACAGAGGGCGAGAAACAGAGGGCGAGAAACAGAGGGACTGAAACAGAGGGGCTGAAACAGAGGGGCTGAAACAGAGGGCGAGAAACAGAGGGGCTGAAACAGAAGGCGAGAAACAGAGTGGCTGAAACAGAGGGCGAGAAACAGAGGGGCTGAAACAGAGGGGCTGACACAGTGGGGCTGAAACAGAGGGGCTGAAACAGAGGGCGAGAAATAGAGGGGCTGAAACAGAGGGGCTGAAACAGACGGGCTGAAACAGAGAGGGTGAAACAGAGGGCGAGAAACAGTGTGGCTGAAACAGAGGGCGAAAAACAGAGGGGCTGAAACAGAGGGCGAGAAACAGAGGGTGAGAAACAGAGGACGAGAAACAGAGCGGCTGAAACAAAGGGCGAGAAACAGAGTGGCTGAAACAAAGGGGCTGAAACAGTGGGGCTAAAATAGATGGGCTGAAACAGAGGGCGAGAAATCGAGGGGCTGAAACAGAGGGCGAGAAACAGAGGGGCTGAAACAGAGGGCGAGAAACAGAGGGGCTGAAACAGAGGGCGAGAAACAGAGGGGCTGAAACAGAGGGGCTGAAACAGAGGGGCTGAAACAGAGGGCGAGAAACAGAGGGGCTGAAACAGAGGGCGAGAAACAGCGGGGCTGAAACAGAGGGCGAGAAACAGAGGGGCTGAAACAGAGGGCGAGAAACAGAGGGCGAGAAACAGAGGGACTGAAACAGAGGGGCTGAAACAGAGGGGCTGAAACAGAGGGTGAGAAACAGAGGGGCTGAAACAGAAGGCGAGAAACAGAGTGGCTGAAACAGAGGGCGAGAAACATAGGGGCTGAAACAGAGGGGCTGACACAGTGGGGCTGAAACAGAGGGGCTGAAACAGAGGGCGAGAAATAGAGGGGCTGAAACAGAGGGGCTGACACAGTGGGTCTGAAACAGAGGGGCAGAAACAGAGGGCGAGAAACAGAGGGGCTGAAACAGAGGGGCTGAAACAGAGGGGCTGAATCAGAGGGGCTGATTCAGAGGGGCTGAAACAGAGGGGCTGAATCAGAGGGTCTGAAACAGAGGGCGAGAAACAGAGTGGCTGAAACAGAGGGCGAGAAACAGAGGGGCTAAAACAGAGGGCGAGAAACAGAGGGCGAGAAACAGAGGGACTGAAACAGAGGGGCTGAAACAGAAGGGCTGAAACAGAGGACGAGAAACAGAGGGGCTGAAACAGAGGGCGAGAAACAGAGGGGCTGAAACAGAGGGCGAGAAACCGAGGGGCTGAAACAGAGGGCGAGAAACAGAGGGGCTGAAACAGAGGGGCTGACACAGTGGGGCTGAAACAGAGGGCAAGAAACAGAGGGGCTGAAAAAGAGGGCGAGAAACAGAGGGCGAGAAACAGAGGGGCTGAATCAGAGGGGCTGAAACAGAGGGCGAGAAACAGAGGGGCTGAAACAGAGGGCGAGAAACAGAGGGGCTGAAACAGAGCGCGAGAAACAGATGGTCTGAAACAGAGGGGCTGACACAGTGGGGCTGAAACAGAGGGGCTGAAACAGAGGGCGAGAAATAGAGGGGCTGAAACAGAGGGCGAGAAACAGAGGGACTGAAACAGAGGGCGAGAAACAGAGGGGCTGAAACAGAGGGCGAGAAACAGAGGGGCTGAAACAGAGGGGCTGAAACAGAGGAGCTGAAACAGAGGGGCTGAAACAGAGGGCGAGAAACAGAGGGGCTGAAACAGAGGGCGAGAAACAGAGGGGCTGAAACAGAGGGCGAGAAACAGAGGGCGAGAAACAGAGGGACTGAAACAGAGGGGCTGAAACAGAGGGGCTGAAACAGAGGGCGAGAAACAGAGGGGCTGAAACAGAAGGCGAGAAACAGAGTGGCTGAAACAGAGGGCGAGAAACAGAGGGGCTGAAACAGAGGGGCTGACACAGTGGGGCTGAAACAGAGGGGCTGAAACAGAGGGCGAGAAATAGAGGGGCTGAAACAGAGGGGCTGAAACAGACGGGCTGAAACAGAGAGCCTGAAACAGAGGGCGAGAAACAGTGTGGCTGAAACAGAGGGCGAAAAACAGAGGGGCTGAAACAGAGGGCGAGAAACAGAGGGTGAGAAACAGAGGACGAGAAACAGAGCGGCTGAAACAGAGGGCGAGAAACAGAGTGGCTGAAACAAAGGGGCTGAAACAGTGGGGCTAAAATAGATGGGCTGAAACAGAGGGCGAGAAATCGAGGGGCTGAAACAGAGGGCGAGAAACAGAGGGGCTGAAACAGAGGGCGAGAAACAGAGGGGCTGAAACAGAGGGCGAGAAACAGAGGGGCTGAAACAGAGGGGCTGAAACAGAGGGGCTGAAACAGAGGGCGAGAAACAGAGGGGCTGAAACAGAGGGCGAGAAACAGCGGGGCTGAAACAGAGGGCGAGAAACAGAGGGGCTGAAACAGAGGGCGAGAAACAGAGGGCGAGAAACAGAGGGACTGAAACAGAGGGGCTGAAACAGAGGGGCTGAAACAGAGGGCGAGAAAGAGAGGGGCTGAAACAGAAGGCGAGAAACAGAGTGGCTGAAACAGAGGGCGAGAAACAGAGGGGCTGAAACAGAGGGGCTGACACAGTGGGGCTGAAACAGAGGGGCTGAAACAGAGGGCGAGAAATAGAGGGGCTGAAACAGAGGGGCTGACACAGTGGGGCTGAAACAGAGGGGCAGAAACAGAGGGCGAGAAACAGAGGGGCTGAAACAGACGGGCTGAAACAGAGGGGCTGAATCAGAGGGGCTGATTCAGAGGGGCTGAAACAGAGGGGCTGAATCAGAGGGTCTGAAACAGAGGGCGAGAAACAGAGTGGCTGAAACAGAGGGCGAGAAACAGAGGGGCTGAAACAGAGGGCGAGAAACAGAGGGCGAGAAACAGAGGGACTGAAACAGAGGGGCTGAAACAGAAGGGCTGAAACAGAGGACGAGAAACAGAGGGGCTGAAACAGAGGGCGAGAAACAGAGGGGCTGAAACAGAGGGCGAGAAACCGAGGGGCTGAAACAGAGGGCGAGAAACAGAGGGGCTGAAACAGAGGGGCTGACACAGTGGGTCTGAAACAGAGGGCAAGAAACAGAGGGGCTGAAAAAGAGGGCGAGAAACAGAGGGCGAGAAACAGAGAGGCTGAATCAGAGGGGCTGAAACAGAGGACGAGAAACAGAGGGGCTGAAACAGAGGGCGAGAAACAGAGGGGCTGAAACAGAGCGCGAGAAACAGATGGTCTGAAACAGAGGGGCTGACACAGTGGGGCTGAAACAGAGGGGCTGAAACAGAGGGCGAGAAATAGAGGGGCTGAAACAGAGGGCGAGAAACAGAGGGACTGAAACAGAGGGCGAGAAACAGAGGGGCTGAAACAGAGGGTGAAAATCAGAGGGCGAGAAACAGAGGGACTGAAACAGAGGGGCTGAAACAGAGGGGCTGAAACAGAGGGCGAGAAACAGAGGGGCTGAAACAGAGGGTCTGAAACAGAGGGGCTGAAACAGAGGGGCTGAAACAGAGAGGCTGAAACAGAGGGCGAGAAACAGAGGGGCTGAAACAGAGGGCAAGAAACAGAGGGGCTGAAACAGAGGGCGAGAAACAGAGGGGCTGAAACAGAGGGGCTGAAACAGAGGAGCTGAAACAGAGGGGCTGAAACAGAGGGCGAGAAACAGAGGGGCTGAAACAGAGGGCGAGAAACAGAGGGGCTGAAACAGAGGGCGAGAAACAGAGGGCGAGAAACAGAGGGACTGAAACAGAGGGGCTGAAACAGAGGGGCTGAAACAGAGGGCGAGAAACAGAGGGGCTGAAACAGAAGGCGAGAAACAGAGTGGCTGAAACAGAGGGCGAGAAACAGAGGGGCTGAAACAGAGGGGCTGACACAGTGGGGCTGAAACAGAGGGGCTGAAACAGAGGGCGAGAAATAGAGGGGCTGAAACAGAGGGGCTGAAACAGACGGGCTGAAAAAGAGGGCGAGAAACAGAGGGCGAGAAACAGAGAGGCTGAATCAGAGGGGCTGAAACAGAGGACGAGAAACAGAGGGGCTGAAACAGAGGGCGAGAAACAGAGGGGCTGAAACAGAGGGCGAGAAACCGAGGGGCTGAAACAGAGGGCGAGAAACAGAGGGGCTGAAACAGAGGGGCTGACACAGTGGGTCTGAAACAGAGGGCAAGAAACAGAGGGGCTGAAAAAGAGGGCGAGAAACAGAGGGCGAGAAACAGAGAGGCTGAATCAGAGGGGCTGAAACAGAGGGCGAGAAACAGAGGGGCTGAAACAGAGGGCGAGAAACAGAGGGGCTGAAACAGAGCGCGAGAAACAGATGGTCTGAAACAGAGGGGCTGACACAGTGGGGCTGAAACAGAGGGGCTGAAACAGAGGGCGAGAAATAGAGGGGCTGAAACAGAGGGCGAGAAACAGAGGGACTGAAACAGAGGGCGAGAAACAGAGGGGCTGAAACAGAGGGTGAAAATCAGAGGGCGAGAAACAGAGGGACTGAAACAGAGGGGCTGAAACAGAGGGGCTGAAACAGAGGGCGAGAAACAGAGGGGCTGAAACAGAGGGTCTGAAACAGAGGGGCTGAAACAGAGGGGCTGAAACAGAGAGGCTGAAACAGAGGGCGAGAAACAGAGGGGCTGAAACAGAGGGCAAGAAACAGAGGGGCTGAAACAGAGGGCGAGAAACAGAGGGGCTGAAACAGAGGGGCTGAAACAGAGGAGCTGAAACAGAGGGGCTGAAACAGAGGGCGAGAAACAGAGGGGCTGAAACAGAGGGCGAGAAACAGAGGGGCTGAAACAGAGGGCGAGAAACAGAGGGCGAGAAACAGAGGGACTGAAACAGAGGGGCTGAAACAGAGGGGCTGAAACAGAGGGCGAGAAACAGAGGGGCTGAAACAGAAGGCGAGAAACAGAGTGGCTGAAACAGAGGGCGAGAAACAGAGGGGCTGAAACAGAGGGGCTGACACAGTGGGGCTGAAACAGAGGGGCTGAAACAGAGGGCGAGAAATAGAGGGGCTGAAACAGAGGGGCTGAAACAGACGGGCTGAAACAGAGAGCCTGAAACAGAGGGCGAGAAACAGTGTGGCTGAAACAGAGGGCGAAAAACAGAGGGGCTGAAACAGAGGGGCTGAAACAGAGGGGCTGAAACAGAGGGCGAGAAACAGAGGGGCTGAAACAGAGGGCGAGAAACAGCGGGGCTGAAACAGAGGGCGAGAAACAGAGGGGCTGAAACAGAGGGCGAGAAACAGAGGGCGAGAAACAGAGGGACTGAAACAGAGGGGCTGAAACAGAGGGGCTGAAACAGAGGGCGAGAAACAGAGGGGCTGAAACAGAAGGCGAGAAACAGAGTGGCTGAAACAGAGGGCGAGAAACAGAGGGGCTGAAACAGAGGGGCTGACACAGTGGGGCTGAAACAGAGGGGCTGAAACAGAGGGCGAGAAATAGAGGGGCTGAAACAGAGGGGCTGACACAGTGGGGCTGAAACAGAGGGGCAGAAACAGAGGGCGAGAAACAGAGGGGCTGAAACAGAGGGGCTGAAACAGAGGGGCTGAATCAGAGGGGCTGATTCAGAGGGGCTGAAACAGAGGGGCTGAATCAGAGGGTCTGAAACAGAGGGCGAGAAACAGAGTGGCTGAAACAGAGGGCGAGAAACAGAGGGGCTGAAACAGAGGGCGAGAAACAGAGGGCGAGAAACAGAGGGACTGAAACAGAGGGGCTGAAACAGAAGGGCTGAAACAGAGGACGAGAAACAGAGGGGCTGAAACAGAGGGCGAGAAACAGAGGGGCTGAAACAGAGGGCGAGAAACCGAGGGGCTGAAACAGAGGGCGAGAAACAGAGGGGCTGAAACAGAGGGGCTGACACAGTGGGGCTGAAACAGAGGGCAAGAAACAGAGGGGCTGAAAAAGAGGGCGAGAAACAGAGGGCGAGAAACAGAGGGGCTGAATCAGAGGGGCTGAAACAGAGGGCGAGAAACAGAGGGGCTGAAACAGAGGGCGAGAAACAGAGGGGCTGAAACAGAGCGCGAGAAACAGATGGTCTGAAACAGAGGGGCTGACACAGTGGGGCTGAAACAGAGGGGCTGAAACAGAGGGCGAGAAATAGAGGGGCTGAAACAGAGGGCGAGAAACAGAGGGACTGAAACAGAGGGCGAGAAACAGAGGGGCTGAAACAGAGGGTGAAAATCAGAGGGCGAGAAACAGAGGGACTGAAACAGAGGGGCTGAAACAGAGGGGCTGAAACAGAGGGCGAGAAACAGAGGGGCTAAAACAGAGGGGCTGAAACAGAGGGGCTGAAACAGAGGGGCTGAAACAGAGAGGCTGAAACAGAGGGCGAGAAACAGAGGGGCTGAAACAGAGGGCAAGAAACAGAGGGGCTGAAACAGAGGGCGAGAAACAGAGGGGCTGAAACAGAGGGGCTGAAACAGAGGAGCTGAAACAGAGGGGCTGAAACAGAGGGCGAGAAACAGAGGGGCTGAAACAGAGGGCGAGAAACAGAGGGGCTGAAACAGAGGGCGAGAAACAGAGGGCGAGAAACAGAGGGACTGAAACAGAGGGGCTGAAACAGAGGGGCTGAAACAGAGGGCGAGAAACAGAGGGGCTGAAACAGAAGGCGAGAAACAGAGTGGCTGAAACAGAGGGCGAGAAACAGAGGGGCTGAAACAGAGGGGCTGACACAGTGGGGCTGAAACAGAGGGGCTGAAACAGAGGGCGAGAAATAGAGGGGCTGAAACAGAGGGGCTGAAACAGACGGGCTGAAACAGAGAGCCTGAAACAGAGGGCGAGAAACAGTGTGGCTGAAACAGAGGGCGAAAAACAGAGGGGCTGAAACAGAGGGCGAGAAACAGAGGGTGAGAAACAGAGGACGAGAAACAGAGCGGCTGAAACAGAGGGCGAGAAACAGAGTGGCTGAAACAAAGGGGCTGAAACAGTGGGGCTAAAATAGATGGGCTGAAACAGAGGGCGAGAAATCGAGGGGCTGAAACAGAGGGCGAGAAACAGAGGGGCTGAAACAGAGGGCGAGAAACAGAGGGGCTGAAACAGAGGGCGAGAAACAGAGGGGCTGAAACAGAGGGGCTGAAACAGAGGGGCTGAAACAGAGGGCGAGAAACAGAGGGGCTGAAACAGAGGGCGAGAAACAGCGGGGCTGAAACAGAGGGCGAGAAACAGAGGGGCTGAAACAGAGGGCGAGAAACAGAGGGCGAGAAACAGAGGGACTGAAACAGAGGGGCTGAAACAGAGGGGCTGAAACAGAGGGCGAGAAACAGAGGGGCTGAAACAGAAGGCGAGAAACAGAGTGGCTGAAACAGAGGGCGAGAAACAGAGGGGCTGAAACAGAGGGGCTGACACAGTGGGGCTGAAACAGAGGGGCTGAAACAGAGGGCGAGAAATAGAGGGGCTGAAACAGAGGGGCTGACACAGTGGGGCTGAAACAGAGGGGCAGAAACAGAGGGCGAGAAACAGAGGGGCTGAAACAGAGGGGCTGAAACAGAGGGGCTGAATCAGAGGGGCTGATTCAGAGGGGCTGAAACAGAGGGGCTGAATCAGAGGGTCTGAAACAGAGGGCGAGAAACAGAGTGGCTGAAACAGAGGGCGAGAAACAGAGGGGCTGAAACAGAGGGCGAGAAACAGAGGGCGAGAAACAGAGGGACTGAAACAGAGGGGCTGAAACAGAAGGGCTGAAACAGAGGACGAGAAACAGAGGGGCTGAAACAGAGGGCGAGAAACAGAGGGGCTGAAACAGAGGGCGAGAATCAGAGGGGCTGAAACAGAGGGCGAGAAACAGAGGGGCTGAAACAGAGGGCGAGAAACAGAGGGGCTGAAACAGAGGGGCTGAAACAGAGGGGCTGAAACAGAGGGCGAGAAACAGAGGGGCTGAAACAGAGGGCGAGAAACAGCGGGGCTGAAACAGAGGGCGAGAAACAGAGGGGCTGAAACAGAGGGCGAGAAACAGAGGGCGAGAAACAGAGGGACTGAAACAGAGGGGCTGAAACAGAGGGGCTGAAACAGAGGGCGAGAAACAGAGGGGCTGAAACAGAAGGCGAGAAACAGAGTGGCTGAAACAGAGGGCGAGAAACAGAGGGGCTGAAACAGAGGGGCTGACACAGTGGGGCTGAAACAGAGGGGCTGAAACAGAGGGCGAGAAATAGAGGGGCTGAAACAGAGGGGCTGACACAGTGGGGCTGAAACAGAGGGGCAGAAACAGAGGGCGAGAAACAGAGGGGCTGAAACAGAGGGGCTGAAACAGAGGGGCTGAATCAGAGGGGCTGATTCAGAGGGGCTGAAACAGAGGGGCTGAATCAGAGGGTCTGAAACAGAGGGCGAGAAACAGAGTGGCTGAAACAGAGGGCGAGAAACAGAGGGGCTGAAACAGAGGGCGAGAAACAGAGGGCGAGAAACAGAGGGACTGAAACAGAGGGGCTGAAACAGAAGGGCTGAAACAGAGGACGAGAAACAGAGGGGCTGAAACAGAGGGCGAGAAACAGAGGGGCTGAAACAGAGGGCGAGAAACAGTGGGTCTGAAACAGAGGGGCTGACACAGTGGGACTGAAACAGAGGGGCTGAAACAGAGGGGCTGAAACAGACAGGCTGAAACAGAGGGCGAGAAACAGAGGGGCTGAAACAGAGAGGCTGAAACAGAGGGCGAGAAATAGAGGGGCTGAAACAGAGGGCGAGAAACAGAGGGACTGAAACAGAGGGCGAGAAACAGAGGGGCTGAAACAGAGGGTGAGAAACAGAGGGCGAGAAACAGAGGGACTGAAACAGAGGTGCTGAAACAGAGGGGCTGAATCAGAGGGTGAGAAACAGAGGGGCTGAAACAGACAGGCTGAAACAGAGGGCGAGAAACAGAGGGGCTGAAACAGAGGGGCTGAAACAGTGGGGCTGAAACAGAGGGCGAGAAACAGAGGGGCTGAAACAGAGGGGCTGAAACAGAGGGGCTGAAACAGAGTGGCTGAAACAGAGGGCGAGAAACAGAGGGGCTGAAACATAGGGCGAGAAACAGAGGGGCTGAAACAGAGGGGCTGACACAGTGGGGCTGAAACAGAGGGTCTGAAACAGTGGGGCTGACACAGTGGGGCTGAAACAGAGGGGCTGAAACAGAGTGCGAAAAATAGAGGGGCTGAAACAGAGGTCGAGAAACAGAGGGACTGAAACAGAGGGCGAGAAACAGAGGGGCTGAAACAGAGGGCGAGAAACAGAGGGCGAGAAACAGAGGGACTGAAACAGAGGGGCTGAAACAGAGGGGCTGAAACAGAGGGCGAGAAACAGAGGGGCTGAAACAGAGGGCGAGAAACAGAGGGGCTGAAACAGAGGGGCTGAAACAGAGGGGCTGAAACAGAGGGTCTGAAACAGAGGGCGAGAAACAGAGGGGCTCAAACAGAGGGCGAGAAACAGAGGACGAGAAACAGAGGGACTGAAACAGAGGGGCTGAAACAGAGGGCGAGAAACAGAGGGCGAGAAACAGAGGGGCTGAAACAGAGGGCGAGAAACAGAGGGGCTGAAACCAAGGGGCTGAAACAGAGGGGCTGAAACAGAGGGCAAGAAACAGAGGGGTTGAAAAAGAGGGCGAGAAACAGAGGGCGAGAAACAGAGGGGCTGAATCAGAAGGGCTGAAACAGAGGGCGAGAAACAGAGGGGCTGAAACAGAGGGCGAGAAACAGAGGGGCTGAAACAGAAGGCGAGAAACAGAGTGGCTGAAACAGAGGGCGAGAAACAGAGGGGCTGAAACAGAGGGGCTGACACAGTGGGGCTGAAACAGAGGGGCTGAAACAGAGGGCGAGAAATAGAGGGGCTGAAACAGAGGGGCTGACACAGTGGGGCTGAAACAGAGGGGCAGAAACAGAGGGCGAGAAACAGAGGGGCTGAAACAGAGGGGCTGAAACAGAGGGGCTGAATCAGAGGGGCTGATTCAGAGGGGCTGAAACAGAGGGGCTGAATCAGAGGGTCTGAAACAGAGGGCGAGAAACAGAGTGGCTGAAACAGAGGGCGAGAAACAGAGGGGCTGAAACAGAGGGCGAGAAACAGAGGGCGAGAAACAGAGGGACTGAAACAGAGGGGCTGAAACAGAAGGGCTGAAACAGAGGACGAGAAACAGAGGGGCTGAAACAGAGGGCGAGAAACAGAGGGGCTGAAACAGAGGGCGAGAATCAGAGGGGCTGAAACAGAGGGCGAGAAACAGAGGGGCTGAAACAGAGGGCGAGAAACAGAGGGGCTGAAACAGAGGGGCTGAAACAGAGGGGCTGAAACAGAGGGCGAGAAACAGAGGGGCTGAAACAGAGGGCGAGAAACAGCGGGGCTGAAACAGAGGGCGAGAAACAGAGGGGCTGAAACAGAGGGCGAGAAACAGAGGGCGAGAAACAGAGGGACTGAAACAGAGGGGCTGAAACAGAGGGGCTGAAACAGAGGGCGAGAAACAGAGGGGCTGAAACAGAAGGCGAGAAACAGAGTGGCTGAAACAGAGGGCGAGAAACAGAGGGGCTGAAACAGAGGGGCTGACACAGTGGGGCTGAAACAGAGGGGCTGAAACAGAGGGCGAGAAATAGAGGGGCTGAAACAGAGGGGCTGACACAGTGGGGCTGAAACAGAGGGGCAGAAACAGAGGGCGAGAAACAGAGGGGCTGAAACAGAGGGGCTGAAACAGAGGGGCTGAATCAGAGGGGCTGATTCAGAGGGGCTGAAACAGAGGGGCTGAATCAGAGGGTCTGAAACAGAGGGCGAGAAACAGAGTGGCTGAAACAGAGGGCGAGAAACAGAGGGGCTGAAACAGAGGGCGAGAAACAGAGGGCGAGAAACAGAGGGACTGAAACAGAGGGGCTGAAACAGAAGGGCTGAAACAGAGGACGAGAAACAGAGGGGCTGAAACAGAGGGCGAGAAACAGAGGGGCTGAAACAGAGGGCGAGAAACAGTGGGTCTGAAACAGAGGGGCTGACACAGTGGGACTGAAACAGAGGGGCTGAAACAGAGGGGCTGAAACAGACAGGCTGAAACAGAGGGCGAGAAACAGAGGGGCTGAAACAGAGAGGCTGAAACAGAGGGCGAGAAATAGAGGGGCTGAAACAGAGGGCGAGAAACAGAGGGACTGAAACAGAGGGCGAGAAACAGAGGGGCTGAAACAGAGGGTGAGAAACAGAGGGCGAGAAACAGAGGGACTGAAACAGAGGTGCTGAAACAGAGGGGCTGAATCAGAGGGCGAGAAACAGAGGGGCTGAAACAGACAGGCTGAAACAGAGGGCGAGAAACAGAGGGGCTGAAACAGAGGGGCTGAAACAGTGGGGCTGAAACAGAGGGCGAGAAACAGAGGGGCTGAAACAGAGGGGCTGAAACAGAGGGGCTGAAACAGAGTGGCTGAAACAGAGGGCGAGAAACAGAGGGGCTGAAACATAGGGCGAGAAACAGAGGGGCTGAAACAGAGGGGCTGACACAGTGGGGCTGAAACAGAGGGTCTGAAACAGTGGGGCTGACACAGTGGGGCTGAAACAGAGGGGCTGAAACAGAGTGCGAAAAATAGAGGGGCTGAAACAGAGGGCGAGAAACAGAGGGACTGAAACAGAGGGCGAGAAACAGAGGGCGAGAAACAGAGGGACTGAAACAGAGGGGCTGAAACAGAGGGGCTGAAACAGAGGGCGAGAAACAGAGGGGCTGAAACAGAGGGCGAGAAACAGAGGGGCTGAAACAGAGGGGCTGAAACAGAGGGGCTGAAACAGAGGGTCTGAAACAGAGGGCGAGAAACAGAGGGGCTCAAACAGAGGGCGAGAAACAGAGGACGAGAAACAGAGGGACTGAAACAGAGGGGCTGAAACAGAGGGCGAGAAACAGAGGGCGAGAAACAGAGGGGCTGAAACAGAGGGTGAGAAACAGAGGGGCTGAAACCAAGGGGCTGAAACAGAGGGGCTGAAACAGAGGGCAAGAAACAGAGGGGTTGAAAAAGAGGGCGAGAAACAGAGGGCGAGAAACAGAGGGGCTGAATCAGAAGGGCTGAAACAGAGGGCGAGAAACAGAGGGGCTGAAACAGAGGGCGAGAAACAGAGGGGCTGAAACAGAGGGGCGGAAACAGAGGGTGAGAAACAGAGGGGCTGAAACAGAGGGTGAGAAACAGAGGGGCTGAAACAGAGGGCAAGAAACAGAGGGGCTGAAAAAGAGGGCGAGAAACAGAGGGCGAGAAACAGAGGGGCTGAATCAGAGAGGCTGAAACAGAGGGCGAGAAACAGAGGGGCTGAAACAGAGGGCGAGAAACAGAGGGGCTGAAACAGAGCGCGAGAAACAGAGGGTCTGAAACAGAGGGGCTGACACAGTGGGGCTGAAACAGAGGGGCTGAAACAGAGGGCGAGAAATAGACGGGCTGAAACAGAGGGCGAGAAACAGAGGGACTGAAACAGAGGGCGAGAAACAGAGGGGCTGAAACAGAGGGCGAGAAACAGAGGGCGAGAAACAGAGGGACTGAAACAGAGGGGCTGAAACAGAGGGGCTGAAACAGAGGGCGAGAAACAGAGGGGCTGAAACAGAGGGCGAGAAACAGAGGGGCTGAAACAGAGGGGCTGAAACAGAGACGCTGAAACAGAGGGCGAGAAACAGAGGGGCTGAAACAGAGGGCAAGAAACATAGGGGCTGAAACAGAGGGCGAGAAACAGAGGGGCTGAAACAGAGGGGCTGAAACAGAGGAGCTGAATCAGAGGGGCTGAAACAGAGGGCGAGAAACAGAGGGGCTGAAACAGAGGGCGAGAAACAGAGGGGCTGAAACAGAGGGCGAGAAACAGAGGGCGAGAAACAGAGGGACTGAAACAGAGGGGCTGAAACAGAGGGGCTGAAACAGAGGGCGAGAAACAGAGGGGCTGAAACAGAGGGCGAGAAACAGAGGGGCTGAAACAGAGGGCGAGAAACAGAGGGGCTGAAACAGAGGGGCTGACACAGTGGGGCTGAAACAGAGGGGTTGAAACAGAGGGCGAGAAATAGAGGGGCTGAAACAGAGGGGCTGACACAGTGGGGCTGAAACAGAGGGGCAGAAACAGAGGGCGAGAAACAGAGGGGCTGAAACAGAGGGGCTGAAACAGAGGGGCTGAATCAAAGGGGCTGATTCAGAGGGGCTGAAACAGAGGGGCTGAATCAGAGGGTCTGAAACAGAGGGCGAGAAACAGAGGGGCTGAACCAGAGGGCGAGAAACAGAGGGGCTGAAACATTGGGCGAGAAACAGACGGGCAGAAACAGAGGGTGAGAAACAGAGGGACTGAAACAGAGGGGCTGAAACAGAGAGCGCGAAACAGAGGGACTGAAACAGAGGGTGAGATACAGAGGGTCTGTAACAGAGGGCGAGAAACAGAGGGGCTGAAACAGAGGGCAAGAAACGGAGGGGATGAAACAGAGGGGCTGAAACAGAGGGGCTGAAACAGAGGGCGAGAAACAGAGGGGCTGAAACAGAGGGCGAGAAACAGAGGGCGAGAAACAGAGGGACTGAAACAGAGGGGCTGAAACAGAGGGGCTGAAACAGAGGACGAGAAACAGAGGGGCTGAAACAGAGGGCGAGAAACAGAGGGGCTGAAACAGAGGGCGAGAAACAGAGGGTTTGAAACAGAGGGGCTGACACAGTGGGGCTGAAACAGAGGGGCTGAAACAGAGGGCGAGAAATAGAGGGGCTGAAACAGAGGGCGAGAAACAGAGGGGCTGAAACGGAGGGCGAGAAACAGACGGGCAGAAACAGAGGGCGAGAAACAGAGGGGCTGAATCAGAGAGGCTGAAACAGAGGGCGAGAAACAGAGGGGCTGAAACAGAGGGCGAGAAACAGAGGGGCTGAAACAGAGCGCGAGAAACAGAGGGTCTGAAACAGAGGGGCTGACACAGTGGGGCTGAAACAGAGGGGCTGAAACAGAGGGCGAGAAATAGACGGGCTGAAACAGAGGGCGAGAAACAGAGGGACTGAAACAGAGGGCGAGAAACAGAGGGGCTGAAACAGAGGGCGAGAAACAGAGGGACTGAAACAGAGGGGCTGAAACAGAGGGGCTGAAACAGAGGGCGAGAAACAGAGGGGCTGAAACAGAGGGCGAGAAACAGAGGGGCTGAAACAGAGGGGCTGAAACAGAGACGCTGAAACAGAGGGCGAGAAACAGAGGGGCTGAAACAGAGGGCAAGAAACATAGGGGCTGAAACAGAGGGCGAGAAACAGAGGGGCTGAAACAGAGGGGCTGAAACAGAGGAGCTGAATCAGAGGGGCTGAAACAGAGGGCGAGAAACAGAGGGGCTGAAACAGAGGGCGAGAAACAGAGGGGCTGAAACAGAGGGCGAGAAACAGAGGGCGAGAAACAGAGGGACTGAAACAGAGGGGCTGAAACAGAGGGGCTGAAACAGAGGGCGAGAAACAGAGGGGCTGAAACAGAGGGCGAGAAACAGAGGGGCTGAAACAGAGGGCGAGAAACAGAGGGGCTGAAACAGAGGGGCTGACACAGTGGGGCTGAAACAGAGGGGTTGAAACAGAGGGCGAGAAATAGAGGGGCTGAAACAGAGGGGCTGACACAGTGGGGCTGAAACAGAGGGGCAGAAACAGAGGGCGAGAAACAGAGGGGCTGAAACAGAGGGGCTGAAACAGAGGGGCTGAATCAAAGGGGCTGATTCAGAGGGGCTGAAACAGAGGGGCTGAATCAGAGGGTCTGAAACAGAGGGCGAGAAACAGAGGGGCTGAAACAGAGGGCGAGAAACAGAGGGGCTGAAACATTGGGCGAGAAACAGACGGGCAGAAACAGAGGGTGAGAAACAGAGGGACTGAAACAGAGGGGCTGAAACAGAGAGCGCGAAACAGAGGGACTGAAACAGAGGGTGAGATACAGAGGGTCTGTAACAGAAAGCGAGAAACAGAGGGGCTGAAACAGAGGGCAAGAAACGGAGGGGATGAAACAGAGGGGCTGAAACAGAGGGGCTGAAACAGAGGGCGAGAAACAGAGGGGCTGAAACAGAGGGCGAGAAACAGAGGGGCTGAAACAGAGGGCGAGAAACAGAGGGCGAGAAACAGAGGGACTGAAACAGAGGGGCTGAAACAGAGGGGCTGAAACAGAGGACGAGAAACAGAGGGGCTGAAACAGAGGGCGAGAAACAGAGGGGCTGAAACAGAGGGCGAGAAACAGAGGGTTTGAAACAGAGGGGCTGACACAGTGGGGCTGAAACAGAGGGGCTGAAACAGAGGGCGAGAAATAGAGGGGCTGAAACAGAGGGCGAGAAACAGAGGGGCTGAAACGGAGGGCGAGAAACAGACGGGCAGAAACAGAGGGCGAGAAACAGAGGGACTGAAACAGAGGGGCTGAAACAGAGAGCGCGAAACAGAGGGACTGAAACAGAGGGCGAGAAACAGAGGGGCTGTAACAGAGGGCGAGAAACAGAGGGACTGAAACAGAGGGCGCGAAACGGAGGGGCTGAAACAGAGGGGCTGAAACAGAGGGGCTGAAACAGAGGGCGAGAAACAGAGGGGCTGAAACAGAGGGCGAGAAACAGAGGGGCTGAAACAGAGGGCGAGAAACAGAGGGCGAGAAACAGAGGGACTGAAACAGACGGGCTGAAACAAAGGGGCTGAAACTGAGGACGAGAAACAGAGGG
The DNA here is from genome assembly GCF_047496795.1 of Chiloscyllium punctatum. Classification (NCBI taxonomy): domain Eukaryota; kingdom Metazoa; phylum Chordata; class Chondrichthyes; order Orectolobiformes; family Hemiscylliidae; genus Chiloscyllium; species Chiloscyllium punctatum. Next base: position 1,144,038 of record NW_027309791.1, read on the forward strand.
TCTGAAACAGAGGGCGAGAAACAGAGGGGCTGAAACAGAGGGCGAGAAACAGAGGGTCTGAAACAGAGGGGCTGACACAGTGGGGCTGAAACAGAGGGGCTGAAACAGAGGGCGAGAAATAGAGGGGCTGAAACAGAGGGCGAGAAACAGAGGGACTGAAACACAGGGCGAGAAACAGAGGGGCTGAAACAGAGGGTGAGAAACAGAGGGCGAGAAACAGAGGGACTGAAACAGAGGGGCTGAAACAGAGGGGCTGAAACAGAGGGCGAGAAACAGAGGGGCTGAAACAGAGGGCGAGAAACAGAGGGTCTGAAACAGAGGGGCTGACGCAGTGGGGCTGAAACAGAGGGGCTGAAACAGAGGGCGAAAAATAGAGGGGCTGAAACAGAGGGCGAGAAACAGAGGGACTGAAACAGAGGGCGAGAAACAGAGCGGCTGAAACAAGGGCGAGAAACAGAGGGACTGAAACAGAGGGGCTGAAACAGAGGGGCTGAAACAGAGGGCGAGAAACAGAGGGGCTGAAACAGAGGGCGAGAAACAGAGGGGCTGAAACAGAGGGGCTGAAACAGAGAGGCTGAAACAGAGGGCGAGAAACAGAGGGGCTGAAACAGCGGGCAAGAAACAGAGGGGCTGAAACAGAGGGCGAGAAACAGAGGGGCTGAAACAGAGGGCGAGAAACAGAGGGGCTGAAACAGAGGGCGAGAAACAGAGGGCGAGAAACAGAGGGACTGAAACAGAGGGGCTGAAACAGAGGGGCTGAAACAGAGGGCGAGAAACAGAGGGGCTGAAACAGAGGGCGAGAAACAGAGTGGCTGAAACAGAGGGCGAGATACAGAGGGGCTGAAACAGAGGGGCTGACACAGTGGGGCTGAAACAGAGGGGCTGAAACAGAAGGCGAGAAATAGAGGGGCTGAAACAGAGGGGCTGACACAGTGGGGCTGAAACAGAGGGGCAGAAACAGAGGGCGAGAAACAGAGGGGCTGAAACAGAGGGGCTGAAACAGAGGGGCTGAATCAGAGGGGCTGATTCAGAGGGGCTGAAACAGAGGGGCTGAATCAGAGGGTCTGAAACAGAGGGCGAGAAACAGAGGGGCTGAAACAGAGCGCGAGAAACAGAGGGGCTGAAACAGAGGGCGAGAAACAGAGGGGCTGTAACAGAGTGGCTGAAACAGAGAGCGCGAAACAGAGGTACTGAAACAGAGGGTGAGAAACAGAGGGGCTGTAACAGAGGGCGAGAAACAGAGGGGCTGAAACAGAGGGCGCGAAACGGAGGGGCTGAAACAGAGGGGCTGAAACAGAGGGACTGAAACAGAGGGCGAGAAACAGAGGGGCTGAAACAGAGGGCGAGAAACAGAGGGGCTGAAACAGAGGGCGAGAAAGAGAGGGCGAGAAACAGAGGGTCTGAAACAGAGGGGCTGAAACAGAGGACGAGAAACAGAGGGGCTGAAACAGAGGGCGAGAAACAGAGGGGCTGAAACAGAGGGCAAGAAACAGAGGGTCTGAAACAGAGGGGCTGACACAGTGGGGCTGAAACAGAGGGGCTGAAACAGAGGGCGAGAAATAGAGGGGCTGAAAGAGAGGGCGAGAAACAGAGGGACTGAAACACAGGGCGAAAAACAGAGGGGCTGAAACAGAGGGTGAGAAACAGAGGGCGAGAAACAGAGGGACTGAAACAGAGGGGCTGAAACAGAGGGGCTGAATCAGAGGGCGAGAAACAGAGGGGCTGAAACAGACAGGCTGAAACAGAGGGCGAGAAACAGAGGGGCTGAAACAGAGGGGCTGAAACATTGGGGCTGAAACAGAGGGCGAGAAACAGAGGGGCTGAAACAGAGGGGCTGAAACAGAGGGGTTGAAACAGAGGGGCTGAAACAGAGGGCGAGAAACCGAGGGGCTGAAACAGAGGGCGAGAAACAGAGGGGCTGAAACAGAGGGGCTGACACAGTGGGGCTGAAACAGAGGGCAAGAAACAGAGGGGCTGAAAAAGAGGGCGAGAAACAGAGGGCGAGAAACAGAGGGGCTGAATCAGAGGGGCTGAAACAGAGGGCGAGAAACAGAGGGGCTGAAACAGAGGGCGAGAAACAGAGGGGCTGAAACAGAGCGCGAGAAACAGATGGTCTGAAACAGAGGGGCTGACACAGTGGGGCTGAAACAGAGGGGCTGAAACAGAGGGCGAGAAATAGAGGGGCTGAAACAGAGGGCGAGAAACAGAGGGACTGAAACAGAGGGCGAGAAACAGAGGGGCTGAAACAGAGGGCGAGAATCAGAGGGCGAGAAACAGAGGGACTGAAACAGAGGGGCTGAAACAGAGGGGCTGAAACAGAGGGCGAGAAACAGAGGGGCTGAAACAGAGAGGCTGAAACAGAGGGGCTGAAACAGAGGGGCTGAAGCAGAGAGGCTGAAACAGAGGGCGAGAAACAGAGGGGCTGAAACAGAGGGCAAGAAACAGAGGGGCTGAAACAGAGGGCGAGAAACAGAGTGGCTGAAACAAAGGGGCTGAAACAGTGGGGCTAAAATAGATGGGCTGAAACAGAGGGCGAGAAATCGAGGGGCTGAAACAGAGGGCGAGAAACAGAGGGGCTGAAACAGAGGGCGAGAAACAGAGGGGCTGAAACAGAGGGCGAGAAACAGAGGGGCTGAAACAGAGGGGCTGAAACAGAGGGGCTGAAACAGAGGGCGAGAAACAGAGGGGCTGAAACAGAGGGCGAGAAACAGCGGGGCTGAAACAGAGGGCGAGAAACAGAGGGGCTGAAACAGAGGGCGAGAAACAGAGGGCGAGAAACAGAGGGACTGAAACAGAGGGGCTGAAACAGAGGGGCTGAAACAGAGGGCGAGAAACAGAGGGGCTGAAACAGAAGGCGAGAAACAGAGTGGCTGAAACAGCGGGCGAGAAACAGAGGGGCTGAAACAGAGGGGCTGACACAGTGGGGCTGAAACAGAGGGGCTGAAACAGAGGGCGAGAAATAGAGGGGCTGAAACAGAGGTGCTGACACAGTGGGGCTGAAACAGAGGGGCAGAAACAGAGCGCGAGAAACAGAGGGGCTGAAACAGAGGGGCTGAAACAGAGGGGCTGAATCAGAGGGGCTGATTCAGAGGGGCTGAAACAGAGGGGCTGAATCAGAGGGTCTGAAACAGAGGGCGAGAAACAGAGTGGCTGAAACAGAGGGCGAGAAACAGAGGGGCTGAAACAGAGGGCGAGAAACAGAGGGCGAGAAACAGAGGGACTGAAACAGAGGGCGAGAAACAGAGGGTCTGAAACAGAGGGGCTGACACAGTGGGGCTGAAACAGAGGGGCTGAAACAGAGGGCGAGAAATAGAGGGGCTGAAACAGAGGGCGAGAAACAGAGGGGCTGAAACAGAGGGCGAGAAACAGACGGGCAGAAACAGAGGGCGAGAAACAGAGAGACTGAAACAGAGGGGCTGAAACAGAGAGCGCGAAACAGAGGGACTGAAAAAGAGGGTGAGAAACAGAGGGGCTGTAACAGAGGGCGAGAAACAGAGGGACTGAAACAGAGGGCGCGAAACGGAGGGGCTGAAACAGAGGGGCTGAAACAGAGGGCGAGAAACAGAGGGGCTGAAACAGAGGGCGAGAAACAGAGGGGCTGAAACAGAGGGCGAGAAAAAGAGGGCGAGAAACAGAGGGACTGAAACAGAGGGGCTGAAACAGAGGGGCTGAAACTGAGGACGAGAAACAGAGGGTCTGAAACAGAGGGCGAGAAACAGAGGGGCTGAAACAGAGGGCGAGAAACAGAGGGTCTGAAACAGAGGGGCTGACACAGTGGGGCTGAAACAGAGGGGCTGAAACAGAGGGCGAGAAATAGAGGGGCTGAAACAGAGGGCGAGAAACAGAGGGACTGAAACACAGGGCGAGAAACAGAGGGGCTGAAACAGAGGGTGAGAAACAGAGGGCGAGAAACAGAGGGACTGAAACAGAGGGGCTGAAACAGAGGGGCTGAAACAGAGGGCGAGAAACAGAGGGGCTGAAACAGAGGGCGAGAAACAGAGGGTCTGAAACAGAGGGGCTGACGCAGTGGGGCTGAAACAGAGGGGCTGAAACAGAGGGCGAAAAATAGAGGGGCTGAAACAGAGGGCGAGAAACAGAGGGACTGAAACAGAGGGCGAGAAACAGAGGGGCTGAAACAAGGGCGAGAAACAGAGGGACTGAAACAGAGGGGCTGAAACAGAGGGGCTGAAACAGAGGGCGAGAAACAGAGGGGCTGAAACAGAGGGCGAGAAACAGAGGGGCTGAAACAGAGGGGCTGAAACAGAGAGGCTGAAACAGAGGGCGAGAAACAGAGGGGCTGAAACAGCGGGCAAGAAACAGAGGGGCTGACACAGAGGGCGAGAAACAGAGGGGCTGAAACAGAGGGCGAGAAACAGAGGGGCTGAAACAGAGGGCGAGAAACAGAGGGCCAGAAACAGAGGGACTGAAACAGAGGGGCTGAAACAGAGGGGCTGAAACAGAGGGCGAGAAACAGAGGGGCTGAAACAGAGGGCGAAAAACAGAGTGGCTGAAACAGAGGGCGAGATACAGAGGGGCTGAAACAGAGGGGCTGACACAGTGGGGCTGAAACAGAGGGGCTGAAACAGAAGGCGAGAAATAGAGGGGCTGAAACAGAGGGGCTGACACAGTGGGGCTGAAACAGAGGGGCAGAAACAGAGGGCGAGAAACAGAGGGGCTGAAACAGAGGGGCTGAAACAGAGGGGCTGAATCAGAGGGGCTGATTCAGAGGGGCTGAAACAGAGGGGCTGAATCAGAGGGTCTGAAACAGAGGGCGAGAAACAGAGGGGCTGAAACAGAGGGCGAGAAACAGAGGGGCTGAAACAGAGGGCGAGAAACAGAGGGGCTGTAACAGAGGGGCTGAAACAGAGAGCGCGAAACAGAGGGACTGAAACAGAGGGTGAGAAACAGAGGGGCTGTAACAGAGGGCGAGAAACAGAGGGGCTGAAACAGAGGGCAAGAAACTGAGGGGCTGAAACAGAGGGGCTGAAACAGAGGTGCTGAAACAGAGGGCGAGAAACAGAGGGGCTGAAACAGAGGGTGAGAAACAGAGGGGCTGAAACAGAGGGCGAGAAAGAGAGGGCGAGAAACAGAGGGACTGAAACAGAGGGGCTGACACAGTGGGGCTGAAACAGAGGGGCTGAAACAGAGGGCGAGAAACAGAGGGGCTGAAACAGAGGGCGAGAAACAGAGGGTCTGAAACAGAGGGGTTGACACAGTGGGGCTGAAACAGAGGGGCTGAAACAGAGGGCGAGAAATAGAGGGGCTGAAACAGAGGGCGAGAAACAGAGGGACTGAAACACAGGGCGAAAAACAGAGGGGCTGAAACAGAGGGTGAGAAACAGAGGGGCTGAATCAGAGGGCGAGAAACAGAGGGGCTGAAACAGACAGGCTGAAACAGAGGGCGAGAAACAGAGGGGCTGAAACAGAGGGGCTGAAACATTGGGGCTGAAACAGAGGGAGAGAAACAGAGGGGCTGAAACAGAGGGGCTGAAACAGAGGGGCTGAAACAGAGGGGCTGAAACAGAGGGCGAGAAACCGAGGGGCTGAAACAGAGGGCGAGAAACAGAGGGGCTGAAACAGAGGGGCTGACACAGTGGGGCTGAAACAGAGGGCAAGAAACAGAGGGGCTGAAAAAGAGGGCGAGAAACAGAGGGCGAGAAACAGAGGGGCTGAATCAGAGGGGCTGAAACAGAGGGCGAGAAACAGAGGGGCTGAAACAGAGGGCGAGAAACAGAGGGGCTGAAACAGACGGCGAGAAACAGAGGGTCTGAAACAGAGGGGCTGACACAGTGGGGCTGAAACAGAGGGGCTGAAACAGAGGGCGAGAAATAGAGGGGCTGAAACAGAGGGCGAGAAACAGAGGGACTGAAACAGAGGGCGAGAAACAGAGGGGCTGAAACAGAGGGCGAGAATCAGAGGACGAGAAACAGAGGGACTGAAACAGAGGGGCTGAAACAGAGGGGCTGAAACAGAGGGCGAGAAACAGAGGGGCTGAAACAGAGAGGCTGAAACAGAGGGGCTGAAACAGAGGGGCTGAAACAGAGAGGCTGAAACAGAGGGCGAGAAACAGAGGGGCTGAAACAGAGGGCAAGAAACAGAGGGGCTGAAACAGAGGGCGAGAAACAGAGGGGCTGAAACAGAGGGGCTGAAACAGAGGAGCTGAAACAGAGGGGCTGAAACACAGGGCGAGAAACAGAGGGGCTGAAACAGAGGGCGAGAAACAGAGGGGCTGAAACAGAGGGCGAGAAACAGAGGGCGAGAAACAGAGGGGCTGAAACAGAGGGCGAGAAACAGAGGGGCTGAAACAGAAGGCGAGAAACAGAGTGGCTGAAACAGAGGGCGAGAAACAGAGGGACTGAAACAGAGGGGCTGACACAGTGGGGCTGAAACAGAGGGGCTGAAACAGAGGGCGAGAAATAGAGGGGCTGAAACAGAGGGGCTGAAACAGACGGGCTGAAACAGAGAGCCTGAAACAGAGGGCGAGAAACAGTGTGGCTGAAACAGAGGGCGAAAAACAGAGGGGCTGAAACAGAGGGCGAGAAACAGAGGGTGAGAAACAGAGGACGAGAAACAGAGCGGCTGAAACAGAGGGCGAGAAACAGAGTGGCTGAAACAAAGGGGCTGAAACAGTGGGGCTAAAATAGATGGGCTGAAACAGAGGGCGAGAAATCGAGGGGCTGAAACAGAGGGCGAGAAACAGAGGGGCTGAAACAGAGGGCGAGAAACAGAGGGGCTGAAACAGAGGGCGAGAAACAGAGGGGCTGAAACAGAGGGGCTGAAACAGAGGGACTGAAACAGAGGGCGAGAAACAGAGGGGCTGAAACAGAGGGCGAGAAACAGCGGGGCTGAAACAGAGGGCGAGAAACAGAGGGGCTGAAACAGAGGGCGAGAAACAGAGGGCGAGAAACAGAGGGACTGAAACAGAGGGGCTGAAACAGAGGGGCTGAAACAGAGGGCGAGAAAGAGAGGGGCTGAAACAGAAGGCGAGAAACAGAGTGGCTGAAACAGAGGGCGAGAAACAGAGGGGCTGAAACAGAGGGGCTGACACAGTGGGGCTGAAACAGAGGGGCTGAAACAGAGGGCGAGAAATAGAGGGGCTGAAACAGAGGGGCTGACACAGTGGGGCTGAAACAGAGGGGCAGAAACAGAGGGCGAGAAACAGAGGGGCTGAAACAGAGGGGCTGAAACAGAGGGGCTGAATCAGAAGGGCTGATTCAGAGGGGCTGAAACAGAGGGGCTGAATCAGAGGGTCTGAAACAGAGGGCGAGAAACAGAGTGGCTGAAACAGAGGGCGAGAAACAGAGGGGCTGAAACAGAGGGCGAGAAACAGAGGGCGAGAAACAGAGGGACTGAAACAGAGGGGCTGAAACAGAAGGGCTGAAACAGAGGACGAGAAACAGAGGGGCTGAAACAGAGGGCGAGAAACAGAGGGGCTGAAACAGAGGGCGAGAAACAGAGGGCGAGAAACAGAGGGACTGAAACAGAGGGGCTGAAACAGAAGGGCTGAAACAGAGGGCGAGAAATAGAGGGGCTGAAACAGAGGGCGAGAAACAGAGGGACTGAAACAGAGGGCGAGAAACAGAGGGGCTGAAACAGAGGGTGAGAAACAGAGGGCGAGAAACAGAGGGACTGAAACAGAGGTGCTGAAACAGAGGGGCTGAATCAGAGGGCGAGAAACAGAGGGGCTGAAACAGACAGGCTGAAACAGAGGGCGAGAAAGAGAGTGGCTGAAACAGAGGGGCTGAAACAGTGGGGCTGAAACAGAGGGCGAGAAACAGAGGGGCTGAAACAGAGGGGCTGAAACAGAGGGGCTGAAACAGAGTGGCTGAAACTGAGGGCGAGAAACAGAGGGGCTGAAACATAGGGCGAGAAACAGAGGGGCTGAAACAGAGGGGCTGACACAGTGGGGCTGAAACAGTGGGTCTGAAACAGTGGGGCTGACACAGTGGGGCTGAAACAGAGGGGCTGAAACAGAGTGCGAAAAATAGAGGGGCTGAAACAGAGGGCGGGAAACAGAGGGACTGAAACAGAGGGCGAGAAACAGAGGGGCTGAAACAGAGGGCGAGAAACAGAGGGCGAGAAACAGAGGGACTGAAACAGAGGGGCTGAAACAGAGGGGCTGAAACAGAGGGCGAGAAACAGAGGGGCTGAAACAGAGGGCGAGAAACAGAGGGGCTGAAACAGAGGGGCTGAAACAGAGGGGCTGAAACAGAGGGTCTGAAACAGAGGGCGAGAAACAGAGGGGCTGAAACAGAGGGCGAGAAACAGAGGGCGAGAAACAGAGGGGCTGAATCAGAGGGGCTGAAACAGAGGGCGAGAAACAGAGGGGCTGAAACAGAGGGCGAGAAACAGAGGGGCTGAAACAGACGGCGAGAAACAGAGGGTCTGAAACAGAGGGGCTGACACAGTGGGGCTGAAACAGAGGGGCTGAAACAGAGGGCGAGAAATAGAGGGGCTGAAACAGAGGGCGAGAAACAGAGGGACTGAAACAGAGGGCGAGAAACAGAGGGGCTGAAACAGAGGGCGAGAATCAGAGGACGAGAAACAGAGGGACTGAAACAGAGGGGCTGAAACAGAGGGGCTGAAACAGAGGGCGAGAAACAGAGGGGCTGAAACAGAGAGGCTGAAACAGAGGGGCTGAAACAGAGGGGCTGAAACAGAGAGGCTGAAACAGAGGGCGAGAAACAGAGGGGCTGAAACAGAGGGCAAGAAACAGAGGGGCTGAAACAGAGGGCGAGAAACAGAGGGGCTGAAACAGAGGGGCTGAAACAGAGGAGCTGAAACAGAGGGGCTGAAACACAGGGCGAGAAACAGAGGGGCTGAAACAGAGGGCGAGAAACAGAGGGGCTGAAACAGAGGGCGAGAAACAGAGGGCGAGAAACAGAGGGGCTGAAACAGAGGGCGAGAAACAGAGGGGCTGAAACAGAAGGCGAGAAACAGAGTGGCTGAAACAGAGGGCGAGAAACAGAGGGACTGAAACAGAGGGGCTGACACAGTGGGGCTGAAACAGAGGGGCTGAAACAGAGGGCGAGAAATAGAGGGGCTGAAACAGAGGGGCTGAAACAGACGGGCTGAAACAGAGAGCCTGAAACAGAGGGCGAGAAACAGTGTGGCTGAAACAGAGGGCGAAAAACAGAGGGGCTGAAACAGAGGGCGAGAAACAGAGGGTGAGAAACAGAGGACGAGAAACAGAGCGGCTGAAACAGAGGGCGAGAAACAGAGTGGCTGAAACAAAGGGGCTGAAACAGTGGGGCTAAAATAGATGGGCTGAAACAGAGGGCGAGAAATCGAGGGGCTGAAACAGAGGGCGAGAAACAGAGGGGCTGAAACAGAGGGCGAGAAACAGAGGGGCTGAAACAGAGGGCGAGAAACAGAGGGGCTGAAACAGAGGGGCTGAAACAGAGGGGCTGAAACAGAGGGCGAGAAACAGAGGGGCTGAAACAGAGGGCGAGAAACAGCGGGGCTGAAACAGAGGGCGAGAAACAGAGGGGCTGAAACAGAGGGCGAGAAACAGAGGGCGAGAAACAGAGGGACTGAAACAGAGGGGCTGAAACAGAGGGGCTGAAACAGAGGGCGAGAAAGAGAGGGGCTGAAACAGAAGGCGAGAAACAGAGTGGCTGAAACAGAGGGCGAGAAACAGAGGGGCTGAAACAGAGGGGCTGACACAGTGGGGCTGAAACAGAGGGGCTGAAACAGAGGGCGAGAAATAGAGGGGCTGAAACAGAGGGGCTGACACAGTGGGGCTGAAACAGAGGGGCAGAAACAGAGGGCGAGAAACAGAGGGGCTGAAACAGAGGGGCTGAAACAGAGGGGCTGAATCAGAAGGGCTGATTCAGAGGGGCTGAAACAGAGGGGCTGAATCAGAGGGTCTGAAACAGAGGGCGAGAAACAGAGTGGCTGAAACAGAGGGCGAGAAACAGAGGGGCTGAAACAGAGTGGCTGAAACAGAGGGCGAGAAACAGAGGGGCTGAAACAGAGGGCGAGAAACAGAGGGCGAGAAACAGAGGGACTGAAACAGAGGAGCTGAAACAGAGGGGCTGAAACACAGGGCGAGAAACAGAGGGGCTGAAACAGAGGGCGAGAAACAGAGGGGCTGAAACAGAGGGCGAGAAACAGAGGGCGAGAAACAGAGGGGCTGAAACAGAGGGCGAGAAACAGAGGGGCTGAAACAGAAGGCGAGAAACAGAGTGGCTGAAACAGAGGGCGAGAAACAGAGGGACTGAAACAGAGGGGCTGACACAGTGGGGCTGAAACAGAGGGGCTGAAACAGAGGGCGAGAAATAGAGGGGCTGAAACAGAGGGGCTGAAACAGACGGGCTGAAACAGAGAGCCTGAAACAGAGGGCGAGAAACAGTGTGGCTGAAACAGAGGGCGAAAAACAGAGGGGCTGAAACAGAGGGCGAGAAACAGAGGGTGAGAAACAGAGGACGAGAAACAGAGCGGCTGAAACAGAGGGCGAGAAACAGAGTGGCTGAAACAAAGGGGCTGAAACAGTGGGGCTAAAATAGATGGGCTGAAACAGAGGGCGAGAAATCGAGGGGCTGAAACAGAGGGCGAGAAACAGAGGGGCTGAAACAGAGGGCGAGAAACAGAGGGGCTGAAACAGAGGGCGAGAAACAGAGGGGCTGAAACAGAGGGGCTGAAACAGAGGGGCTGAAACAGAGGGCGAGAAACAGAGGGGCTGAAACAGAGGGCGAGAAACAGCGGGGCTGAAACAGAGGGCGAGAAACAGAGGGGCTGAAACAGAGGGCGAGAAACAGAGGGCGAGAAACAGAGGGACTGAAACAGAGGGGCTGAAACAGAGGGGCTGAAACAGAGGGCGAGAAAGAGAGGGGCTGAAACAGAAGGCGAGAAACAGAGTGGCTGAAACAGAGGGCGAGAAACAGAGGGGCTGAAACAGAGGGGCTGACACAGTGGGGCTGAAACAGAGGGGCTGAAACAGAGGGCGAGAAATAGAGGGGCTGAAACAGAGGGGCTGACACAGTGGGGCTGAAACAGAGGGGCAGAAACAGAGGGCGAGAAACAGAGGGGCTGAAACAGAGGGGCTGAAACAGAGGGGCTGAATCAGAAGGGCTGATTCAGAGGGGCTGAAACAGAGGGGCTGAATCAGAGGGTCTGAAACAGAGGGCGAGAAACAGAGTGGCTGAAACAGAGGGCGAGAAACAGAGGGGCTGAAACAGAGGGCGAGAAACAGAGGGCGAGAAACAGAGGGACTGAAACAGAGGGGCTGAAACAGAAGGGCTGAAACAGAGGACGAGAAACAGAGGGGCTGAAACAGAGGGCGAGAAACAGAGGGGCTGAAACAGAGGGCGAGAAACAGAGGGCGAGAAACAGAGGGACTGAAACAGAGGGGCTGAAACAGAAGGGCTGAAACAGAGGGCGAGAAATAGAGGGGCTGAAACAGAGGGCGAGAAACAGAGGGACTGAAACAGAGGGCGAGAAACAGAGGGGCTGAAACAGAGGGTGAGAAACAGAGGGCGAGAAACAGAGGGACTGAAACAGAGGTGCTGAAACAGAGGGGCTGAATCAGAGGGCGAGAAACAGAGGGGCTGAAACAGACAGGCTGAAACAGAGGGCGAGAAACAGAGGGACTGAAACAGAGGGGCTGAAACAGAAGGGCTGAAACAGAGGGCGAGAAATAGAGGGGCTGAAACAGAGGGCGAGAAACAGAGGGACTGAAACAGAGGGCGAGAAACAGAGGGGCTGAAACAGAGGGTGAGAAACAGAGGGCGAGAAACAGAGGGACTGAAACAGAGGTGCTGAAACAGAGGGGCTGAATCAGAGGGCGAGAAACAGAGGGGCTGAAACAGACAGGCTGAAACAGAGGGCGAGAAAGAGAGTGGCTGAAACAGAGGGGCTGAAACAGTGGGGCTGAAACAGAGGGCGAGAAACAGAGGGGCTGAAACAGAGGGGCTGAAACAGAGGGGCTGAAACAGAGTGGCTGAAACTGAGGGCGAGAAACAGAGGGGCTGAAACATAGGGCGAGAAACAGAGGGGCTGAAACAGAGGGGCTGACACAGTGGGGCTGAAACAGTGGGTCTGAAACAGTGGGGCTGACACAGTGGGGCTGAAACAGAGGGCGGGAAACAGAGGGACTGAAACAGAGGGCGAGAAACAGAGGGGCTGAAACAGAGGGCGAGAAACAGAGGGCGAGAAACAGAGGGACTGAAACAGAGGGGCTGAAACAGAGGGGCTGAAACAGAGGGCGAGAAACAGAGGGGCTGAAACAGAGGGCGAGAAACAGAGGGGCTGAAACAGAGGGGCTGAAACAGAGGGGCTGAAACAGAGGGTCTGAAACAGAGGGCGAGAAACAGAGGGGCTGAAACAGAGGGCGAGAAACAGAGGACGAGAAACAGAGGGACTGAAACAGAGGGGCTGAAACAGAGGGCGAGAAACAGAGGGCGAGAAACAGAGGGGCTGAAACAGAGGGCGAGAAACAGAGGGGCTGAAACCAAGGGGCTGAAACAGAGGGGCTGAAACAGAGGGCAAGAAACAGAGGGGTTGAAAAAGAGGGCGAGAAACAGAGGGCGAGAAACAGAGGGGCTGAATCAGAAGGGCTGAAACAGAGGGCGAGAAACAGAGGGGCTGAAACACAGGGCGAAAAACAGAGGGGCTGAAACAGAGGGGCTGAAACAGAGGGTGAGAAACAGAGGGGCTGAAACAGAGGGTGAGAAACAGAGGGGCTGAAACAGAGGGCAAGAAACAGAGGGGCTGAAAAAGAGGGCGAGAAACAGAGGGCGAGAAACAGAGGGGCTGAATCAGAGAGGCTGAAACAGAGGGCGAGAAACAGAGGGGCTGAAACAGAGGGCGAGAAACAGAGGGGCTGAAAAAGAGCGCGAGAAACAGAGGGTCTGAAACAGAGGGGCTGACACAGTGGGGCTGAAACAGAGGGGCTGAAACAGAGGGCGAGAAATAGACGGGCTGAAACAGAGGGCGAGAAACAGAGGGACTGAAACAGAGGGCGAGAAACAGAGGGGCTGAAACAGAGGGTGAGAAACAGAGGGCGATAAACAGAGGGACTGAAACAGAGGGTCTGAAACAGACGGGCTGAAACAGAGGGCGAGAAACAGAGGGGCTGAAACAGAGGGCGAGAAACAGAGGGGCTGAAACAGAGGGGCTGAAACAGAGACGCTGAAACAGAGGGCGAGAAACAGAGGGGCTGAAACAGAGGGCAAGAAACATAGGGGCTGAAACAGAGGGCGAGAAACAGAGGGGCTGAAACAGAGGGGCTGAAACAGAGCAGCTGAATCAGAGGGGCTGAAACAGAGGGCGAGAAACAGAGGGGCTGAAACAGAGGGCGAGAAATAGAGGGGCTGAAACAGAGGGGCTGACACAGTGGGGCTGAAACAGAGGGGCAGAAACAGAGGGCGAGAAACAGAGGGGTTGAAACAGAGGGGCTGAAACAGAGGGGCTTAATCAAAGGGGCTGATTCAGAGGGGCTGAAACAGAGGGGCTGAATCAGAGGGTCTGAAACAGAGGGCGAGAAACAGAGGGGCTGAAACAGAGGGCGAGAAACAGAGGGGCTGAAACATTGGGCGAGAAACAGACGGGCAGAAACAGAGGGTGAGAAACAGAGGGACTGAAACAGAGGGGCTGAAACAGAGAGCGCGAAACAGAGGGACTGAAACAGAGGGTGAGATACAGAGGGTCTGTAACAGAGGGCGAGAAACAGAGGGGCTGAAACAGAGGGCAAGAAACGGAGGGGCTGAAACAGAGGGCGAGAAACAGAGGGGCTGAAACAGAGGGCGAGAAACAGAGGGCGAGAAACAGAGGGACTGAAACAGAGGGGCTGAAACAGAGGGGCTGAAACAGAGGACGAGAAACAGAGGGGCTGAAACAGAGGGCGAGAAACAGAGGCTGAAACAGAGGGCGAGAAACAGAGGGGCTGACACAGTGGGGCTGAAACAGAGGGGCTGAAACAGAGGGCGAGAAATAGAGGGGCTGAAACAGAGGGCGAGAAACAGAGGGACTGAAACAGTGGGCGAGAAACAGAGGGGCTGAAACAGAGGGTGAGAAACAGAGGGCGAGAAACAGAGGGACTGAAACAGAGGGGCTGAAACAGAGGGGCTGAATCAGAGGGCGAGAAACAGAGGGGCTGAAACAGACAGGCTGAAACAGAGGGCGAGAAACAGAGGGGCTGAAACAGAGGGGCTGAAACAGTGGGGCTGAAACAGAGGGCGAGAAACAGAGGGGCTGAAACAGAGGGGCTGAAACAGAGGGGCTGAAACAGAGGGCGAGAAACAGAGGGGCTGAAAGATAGGGCGAGAAACAGAGGGGCTGAAACAGAGGGGCTGACACAGTGGGGCTGAAACAGAGGGGCTGAAACAGAGGGCGAAAAATAGAGGGGCTGAAACAGAGGGCGAGAAACAGAGGGACTGAAACAGAGGGCGAGAAACAGAGGGGCTGAAACAGAGGGCGAGAAACAGAGGGTGAGAAACAGAGGGACTGAAACAGACGGGCTGAAACAGAGGGGCTGAAACAGAGGGCGAGAAACAGAGGGGCTGAAACAGAGGGCGAGAAACAGAGGGGCTGAAACAGAGGGGCTGAAACAGATAGGCTGAAACAGAGGGCGAGAAACAGAGGGGCTGAAACAGCGGGCAAGAAACAGAGGGGCTGAAACAGAGGTCGAGAAACAGAGGGGCTGAAACAGAGGGGCTGAAACAGAGAGCGTGAAACAGAGGGACTGAAACTGAGGGTGAGATACAGAGGGTCTGTAACAGAGGGCGAGAAACAGAGGGGCTGAAACAGAGGGCAAGAAACGGAGGGGATGAAACAGAGGGGCTGAAACAGAGGGGCTGAAACAGAGGGCGAGAAACAGAGGGGCTGAAACAGAGGGCGAGAAACAGAGGGGCTGAAACAGAGGGCGAGAAACAGAGGGCGAGAAACAGAGGGACTGAAACAGAGGGGCTGAAACAGAGGGGCTGAAACAGAGGACGAGAAACAGAGGGGCTGAAACAGAGGGCGAGAAACAGGGGCTGAAACAGAGGGCGAGAAACAGAGGGTCTGAAACAGAGGGGCTGACACAGTGGGGCTGAAACAGAGGGGCTGAAACAGAGGGCGAGAAATAGAGGGGCTGAAACAGAGGGCGAGAAACAGAGGGACTGAAACAGAGGGCGAGAAACAGAGGGGCTGAAACAGAGGGTGAGAAACAGAGGGCGAGAAACAGAGGGACTGAAACAGAGGGGCTGAAACAGAGGGGCTGAATCAGAGGGCGAGAAACAGAGGGGCTGAAACAGACAGGCTGAAACAGAGGGCGAGAAACAGAGGGGCTGAAACAGAGGGGCTGAAACAGTGGGGCTGAAACAGAGGGCGAGAAACAGAGGGGCTGAAACAGAGGGGCTGAAACAGAGGGGCTGAAACAGAGGGCGAGAAACAGAGGGGCTGAAACAGAGGGCGAGAAACAGAGGGGCTGAAACAGAGGGGCTGACACAGTGGGGCTGAAACAGAGGGGCTGATAAAGAGGGCGAAAAATAGAGGGGCTGAAACAGAGGGCGAGAAACAGAGGGACTGAAACAGAGGGCGAGAAACAGAGGGGCTGAAACAGAGGGGCTGAAACAGAGGGTGAGAAACAGAGGGGCTGAAACAGAGGGCGAGAAACAGAGGGGCTGGAACAGAGGGCGAGAAACAGAGGGCGAGAAACAGAGGGACTGAAACAGAGGGACTGAAACAGAGGGGCTGAAACAGCGGGCAAGAAACAGAGGGGCTGAAACAGAGGGCGAGAAACAGAGGGGCTGAAACAGAGGGGCTGAAACAGAGGGGCTGAAACAGAGGGCGAGAAACAGAGGGGCTGAAACAGAGGGCGAGAAACAGAGGGGCTGGAACAGAGGGCGAGAAACAGAGGGCGAGAAACAGAGGGACTGAAACAGAGGGACTGAAACAGAGGGGCTGAAACAGCGGGCAAGAAACAGAGGGGCTGAAACAGAGGGCGAGAAACAGAGGGGCTGAAACAGAGGGGCTGAAACAGAGGGGCTGAAACAGAGGGCGAGAAACAGAGGGGCTGAAACAGAGGGCGAGAAACAGAGGGGCTGGAACAGAGGGCGAGAAACAGAGGGCGAGAAACAGAGGGGCTGAAACAGAGGGGCTGACACAGTGGGGCTGAAACAGAGGGGCTGAAACAGAGGGCGATAAATAGAGGGGCTGAAACAGAGGGGCTGACACAGTGGGGCTGAAACAGAGTGGCTGAAACAGAGGGCGAGAAACA
Source organism: Chiloscyllium punctatum (assembly GCF_047496795.1). Taxonomy (NCBI): domain Eukaryota; kingdom Metazoa; phylum Chordata; class Chondrichthyes; order Orectolobiformes; family Hemiscylliidae; genus Chiloscyllium; species Chiloscyllium punctatum. The sequence goes on from NW_027309791.1 coordinate 1,160,239, forward strand.
GAGGGGCTGAAACAGAGGGGCTGAAACAGAGGGGCTGAATCAGAGGGGCTGATTCAGAGCGGCTGAAACAGAGGGGCTGAATCAGAGGGTCTGAAACAGAGGGCGAGAAACAGAGGGGCTGAAACAGAGGGCGAGAAACAGAGGGGCTGAAACAGAGGGCGAGAAACAGACGGGCAGAAACAGAGGGCGAGAAACAGAGGGACTGAAACAGAGGGGCTGAAACAGAGAGCGCGAAACAGAGGGACTGAAACAGAGGGCGAGAAACAGAGGGGCTGAAACAGAGGGCGAGAAACAGAGTGGCTGAAACAGAGGGCGAGAAACGGAGGGGCTGAAACAGAGGGGCTGAAACAGAGGGGCTGAAACAGAGGGCGAGAAACAGAGGGGCTGAAACAGAGGGCGAAAAACAGATGGGCTGAAACAGAGGGCGAGAAACAGAGGGCCAGAAACAGAGGGACTGAAACAGAGGGGCTGAAACAGAGATGCTGAAACAGAGGGCGAGAAACAGAGGGGCTGAAACAGAGGGCGAGAAACAGAGGGGCTGAAACAGAGGGCGAGAAACAGAGGGTCTGAAACAGTGGGGCTGACACAGTGGGGCTGAAACAGAGGGGCTGAAAAAGAGGGCGAGAAACAGGGGCTGAAGCAGAGGGCGGGAAACAGAGGGACTGAAACAGAGGCACTGAAACAGAGGGGCTGAAACAGAGGGCGAGAAACAGAGGGGCTGAAACAGAGGGCAAGAAACAGAGGGGCTGAAACAGAGGGCAAGAAACAGAGGGGCTGAAACAGAGGGGCTGAAACAGAGGGTCTGAAACAGAGGGCGAGAAACAGAGGGGCTGAAACAGAGGGCGAGAAACAGAGGGCGAGAAACAGAGGGACTGATACAGAGGGGCTGAAACAGAGGGCGAGAAACAGAGTGCGAGAAACAGAGGGGCTGAAACAGAGGGCGAGAAACAGAGGGGCTGAAACAGAGGGCGAGAAACAGAGGGGCTGAAACAGAGCGGCTGAAACAGTGGGGCTGAAACAGAGGGGCTGAAACAGAGTGCGAGAAATAGAGGGGCTGAAACAGAGGGCGAGAAACAGATGGGCCGAAACAGATGGTGAGAAAAAGAGGGGCTGAAACAGAGGGCGAGAAACAGAGGCGCTGAAACAGAGGGGCTGAAACAGAGGGGCTGAAACAGTGGGCAAGAAACAGAGGGGCAGAAAAAGAGTGCGAGAAACAGAGGGCGAGAAACAGAGGGGCTGAATCAGAGGGGCTGAAACAGAGGGTCTGAAACAGAGGGCGAGAAACAGAGGGGCTGAAACAGAGGGCGAGAAACAGAGGACGAGAAACAGAGGGACTGAAACAGAGGGGCTGAAACAGAGGGCGAGAAACAGAGGGCGAGAAACAGAGGGGCTGAAACAGAGGGCGAGAAACAGAGGGGCTGAAACCAAGGGGCTGAAACAGAGGGGCTGAAACAGAGGGCAAGAAACAGAGGGGTTGAAAAAGAGGGCGAGAAACAGAGGGCGAGAAACAGAGGGGCTGAATCAGAAGGGCTGAAACAGAGGGCGAGAAACAGAGGGGCTGAAACACAGGGCGAGAAACAGAGGGGCTGAAACAGAGGGGCTGAAACAGAGGGTGAGAAACAGAGGGGCTGAAACAGAGGGTGAGAAACAGAGGGGCTGAAAAAGAGCGCGAGAAACAGAGGGCGAGAAACAGAGGGGCTGAATCAGAGAGGCTGAAACAGAGGGCGAGAAACAGAGGGGCTGAAACAGAGGGCGAGAAACAGAGGGGCTGAAAAAGAGCGCGAGAAACAGTGGGTCTGAAACAGAGGGGCTGACACAGTGGGGCTGAAACAGAGGGGCTGAAACAGAGGGCGAGAAATAGACGGGCTGAAACAGAGGGCGAGAAACAGAGGGACTGAAACAGAGGGCGAGAAACAGAGGGGCTGAAACAGAGGGTGAGAAACAGAGGGCGAGAAACAGAGGGACTGAAACAGAGGGGCTGAAACAGAGGGGCTGAAACAGAGGGCGAGAAACAGAGGGGCTGAAACAGAGGGCGAGAAACAGAGGGGCTGAAACAGAGGGGCTGAAACAGAGACGCTGAAACAGAGGGCGAGAAACAGAGGGGCTGAAACAGAGGGCAAGAAACATAGGGGCTGAAACAGAGGGCGAGAAACAGAGGGGCTGAAACAGAGAGGCTGAAACAGAGGAGCTGAATCAGAGGGGCTGAAACAGAGGGCGAGAAACAGAGGGGCTGAAACAGAGGGCGAGAAACAGAGGGGCTGAAACAGAGGGCGAGAAACAGAGGGGCTGAAACAGAGGGGCTGAAACAGAGGGGCTGAAACAGAGGGTCTGAAACAGAGGGCGAGAAACAGAGGGGCTGAAACAGAGGGCGAGAAACAGAGGACGAGAAACAGAGGGACTGAAACAGAGGGGCTGAAACAGAGGGCGAGAAACAGAGGGCGAGAAACAGAGGGGCTGAAACAGAGGGCGAGAAACAGAGGGGCTGAAACCAAGGGGCTGAAACAGAGGGGCTGAAACAGAGGGCAAGAAACAGAGGGGTTGAAAAAGAGGGCGAGAAACAGAGGGCGAGAAACAGAGGGGCTGAATCAGAAGGGCTGAAACAGAGGGCGAGAAACAGAGGGGCTGAAACACAGGGCGAGAAACAGAGGGCGAGAAACAGATGGGCCGAAACAGATGGTGAGAAAAAGAGGGGCTGAAACAGAGGGCGAGAAACAGAGGCGCTGAAACAGAGGGGCTGAAACAGAGGGGCTGAAACAGTGGGCAAGAAACAGAGGGGCAGAAAAAGAGTGCGAGAAACAGAGGGCGAGAAACAGAGGGACTGAAACAGAGGGCGAGAAACAGAGGGGCTGAAACAGAGGGCGAGAAACAGAGGGTGAGAAACAGAGGGACTGAAACAGAGGGGCTGAAACAGAGGGGCTGAAACAGAGGGCGAGAAACAGAGCGGCTGAAACAGAGGGCGAGAAACAGAGGGGCTGAAACAGAGGGCGAGAAACAGAGGGGCTGAAACAGAGGGTGAGAAACAGATAGGCTGAAACAGAGGGCGAGAAACAGAGGGGCTGAAACAGCGGGCAAGAAACAGAGGGGCTGAAACAGAGGGCGAGAAACAGAGGGGCTGAAACAGAGGGGCTGAAAAAGAGGGGCTGAAACAGAGGGCGAGAAACAGAGGGGCTGAAACAGAGGGCGAGAAACAGAGGGGCTGGAACAGAGGGCGAGAAACAGAGGGCGAGAAACAGAGGGACTGAAACAGAGGGACTGAAACAGAGGGGCTGAAACAGAGGGCGAGAAACAGAGCGGCTGAAACAGAGGGCGAGAAACAGAGGGGCTGAAACAGAGGGGCTGACACAGTGGGGCTGAAACAGAGGGGCTGAAACAGAGGGCGATAAATAGAGGGGCTGAAACAGAGGGGCTGACACAGTGGGGCTGAAACAGAGTGGCTGAAACAGAGGGCGAGAAACAGAGTGGCTGAAACAGAGGGGCTGAAACAGAGGGGCTGAATCAGAGGGGCTGATTCAGAGGGGCTGAAACAGAGGGGCTGAATCAGAGGGTCTGAAACAGAGGGCGAGAAACAGAGGGGCTGAAACAGAGGGCGAGAAACAGAGGGGCTGAAACAGAGGGCGAGAAACAGACGGGCAGAAACAGAGGGCGAGAAACAGAGGGACTGAAACAGAGGGGCTGAAACAGAGAGCGCGAAACAGAGGGACTGAAACAGAGGGCGAGAAACAGAGGGGCTGAAACAGAGGGCGAGAAACAGAGTGGCTGAAACAGAGGGCGAGAAACGGAGGGGCTGAAACAGAGGGGCTGAAACAGAGGGGCTGAAACAGAGGGCGAGAAACAGAGGGGCTGAAACAGAGGGCGAAAAACAGATGGGCTGAAACAGAGGGCGAGAAACAGAGGGCCAGAAACAGAGGGACTGAAACAGAGGGGCTGAAACAGAGATGCTGAAACAGAGGGCGAGAAACAGAGGGGCTGAAACAGAGGGCGAGAAACAGAGGGGCTGAAACAGAGGGCGAGAAACAGAGGGTCTGAAACAGTGGGGCTGACACAGTGGGGCTGAAACAGAGGGGCTGAAACAGAGGGCGAGAAACAGGGGCTGAAACAGAGGGCGGGAAACAGAGGGACTGAAACAGAGGCACTGAAACAGAGGGGCTGAAACAGAGGGCGAGAAACAGAGGGGCTGAAACAGAGGGCAAGAAACAGAGGGGCTGAAACAGAGGGCAAGAAACAGAGGGGCTGAAACAGAGGGGCTGAAACAGAGGGTCTGAAACAGAGGGCGAGAAACAGAGGGGCTGAAACAGAGGGCGAGAAACAGAGGGCGAGAAACAGAGGGACTGATACCGAGGGGCTGAAACAGAGGGCGAGAAACAGAGTGCGAGAAACAGAGGGGCTGAAACAGAGGGCGAGAAACAGAGGGGCTGAAACAGAGGGCGAGAAACAGAGGGGCTGAAACAGAGCGGCTGAAACAGTGGGGCTGAAACAGAGGGGCTGAAACAGAGTGCGAGAAATAGAGGGGCTGAAACAGAGGGCGAGAAACAGATGGGCCGAAACAGATGGTGAGAAAAAGAGGGGCTGAAACAGAGGGCGAGAAACAGAGGCGCTGAAACAGAGGGGCTGAAACAGAGGGGCTGAAACAGTGGGCAAGAAACAGAGGGGCAGAAAAAGAGTGCGAGAAACAGTGGGCGAGAAACAGAGGGGCTGAATCAGAGGGGCTGAAACAGAGGGCGAGAAACAGAGGGGCTGAAACAGATGGCGAGAAACAGAGGGGCTGAAACAGAGGGGCTGAAACAGAGGGTGAGAAACAGAGGGGCTGCAACAGAGGGTGAGAAACAGAGGAGCTGAAACAGAGGGGCTGAAACAGAGGGGCTGAATCAGAGGGGCTGATTCAAAGAGGGGCTGAAACAGTGGGGCTGAATCAGAGGGGCTGAAACAGAGGGCGAGAAACAGAGGGGCTGAAACAGAGGGCGAGAAACAGAGGGGCTGAAACAGAGGGTCTGAAACAGAGGGGCTGACACAGTGGGGCTGAAACAGAGGGGCTGAAACAGAGGGCGAGAAATAGAGGGGCTGAAACAGAGGGCGAGAAACAGAGGGACTGAAACAGAGGGCGAGAAACAGAGGGGCTGAAACAGAGGGCGAGAAACAGAGGGCGAGAAACAGAGGGACTGAAACAGAGGGGCTGAAACAGAGGGCGAGAAACAGAGGGCGAGAAACAGAGGGACTGAAACAGAGGGGCTGAAACAGAGGGGCTGAAACAGAGGGCGAGAAACAGAGGGGCTGAAACAGAGGGCGAGAAACAGAGGGGCTGAAACAGAGGGCGAGAAACAGAGGGGCTGAAACAGAGGGGCTGACACAGTGGGGCTGAAACAGAGGGGCTGAAACAGAGGGCGAGAAATAGAGGGGCTGAAACAGAGGGGCTGACACAGTGGGGCTGAAACAGAGGGGCAGAAACAGAGGGCGAGAAACAGAGGGGCTGAAACAGAGGGCGAGAAACAGAGGGGCTGAATCAGAGGTGCTGATTCAGAGGGACTGAAACAGAGGGGCTGAATCAGAGGGTCTGAAACAGAGGGGCTGAAACAGAGAGCGCGAAACAGAGGGACTGAAACAGAGGGTGAGAAACAGAGGGGCTGTAACAGAGGGCGAGAAACAGAGGGGCTGAAACAGAGGGCGAGAAACGGAGGGGCTGAAACAGAGGGGCTGAAACAGAGGGCGAGAAACGGAGGGGCTGAAACAGAGGGGCTGAAACAGAGGGACTGAAACAGAGGGTGAGAAACAGACGGGCTGTAACAGAGGGCGAGAAACAGAGGGGCTGAAACAGAGGGCGAGAAACGGAGGGGCTGAAACAGAGGGGCTGAAACAGAGGGGCTGAAACAGAGGGCGAGAAACAGAGGGGCTGAAACAGAGGGCGAGAAACAGAGGGGCTGAAACAGAGGGCGAGAAACAGAGGGCGAGAAACAGAGGGACTGAAACAGAGGGGCTGAAACAGAGGGGCTGAAACAGAGGACGAGAAACAGAGGGGCTGAAACAGAGGGGCTGAAACAGAGGGCGAGAAACAGAGAGTCTGAAACAGAGGGGCTGACACAGTGGGGCTGAAACAGAGGGGCTGAAACAGAGGGCGAGAAATAGAGGGGCTGAAACAGAGGGCGAGAAACAGAGGGACTGAAACAGAGGGGCTGAAACAGAGGGTGAGAAACAGAGGACGAGAAACAGAGGGGCTGAAACAGAGGGCGAGAAACGGAGTGGCTGAAACAGAGGGGCTGAACAGAGGGGCTGAAACAGAGGGCGAGAAACAGAGGGGCTGAAACAGAGGGCGAGAAACAGAGGGGCTGAAACAGAGGGCGAGAAACAGAGGGCGAAAAACAGAGGGACTGAAACAGAGGGGCTGAAACAGAGGGGCTGAAACAGAGGGGCTGAAACAGAGGACGAGAAACAGAGGGGCTGAAACAGAGGGGCTGAAACAGAGGGCGAGAAACAGAGAGTCTGAAACAGAGGGCGAGAAACGGAGGGGCTGAAACAGAGGGGCTGAAACAGAGGGGCTGAAACAGAGGGCGAGAAACAGAGGGGCTGAAACAGAGGGCGAGAAACAGAGGGGCTGAAACAGAGGGCGAGAAACAGAGGGCGAGAAACAGAGGGACTGAAACAGAGGGGCTGAAACAGAGGGGCTGAAACAGAGGACGAGAAACAGAGGGGCTGAAACAGAGGGGCTGAAACAGAGGGCGAGAAACAGAGAGTCTGAAACAGAGGGGCTGACACAGTGGGGCTGAAACAGAGGGGCTGAAACAGAGGGCGAGAAATAGAGGGGCTGAAACAGAGGGCGAGAAACAGAGGGACTGAAACAGAGGGGCTGAAACAGAGGGTGAGAAACAGAGGACGAGAAACAGAGGGGCTGAAACAGAGGGCGAGAAACGGAGTGGCTGAAACAGAGGGGCTGAACAGAGGGGCTGAAACAGAGGGCGAGAAACAGAGGGGCTGAAACAGAGGGCGAGAAACAGAGGGGCTGAAACAGAGGGCGAGAAACAGAGGGCGAAAAACAGAGGGACTGAAACAGAGGGGCTGAAACAGAGGGGCTGAAACAGAGGACGAGAAACAGAGGGGCTGAAACAGAGGGCGAGAAACAGAGGGGCTGAAACAGAGGGCGAGAAACAGAGAGTCTGAAACAGAGGGGCTGACACAGTGGGGCTGAAACAGAGGGGCTGAAACAGAGGGCGAGAAATAGAGGGGCTGAAACAGAGGGCGAGAAACAGAGGGACTGAAACAGAGGGCGAGAAACAGAGGGGCTGAAACAGAGGGTGAGAAACAGAGGGCGAGAAACAGAGGGACTGAAACAGAGGGGCTGAAACAGAGGGGCTGAATCAGAGGGCGAGAAACAGAGGGTCTGAAACAGACAGGCTGAAACAGAGGGCGAGAAACAGAGGGGCTGAAACAGAGGGGCTGAAACAGTGGGGCTGAAACAGAGGGCGAGAAACAGAGGGGCTGAAACAGAGGGGCTGAAACAGAGGGGCTGAAACAGAGGGGCTGAAACAGAGGGCGAGAAACAGAGGGGCTGAAACAGAGGGGCTGACACAGTGGGGCTGAAACAGAGGGCGAAAAATAGAGGAGCTGAAACAGAGGGCGAGAAACAGAGGGACTGAAACAGTGGGCGAGAAACAGAGGGGCTGAAACAGAGTGCGAGAAATAGAGTGCGAGAAACAGAGGGACTGAAACAGAGGGGCTGAAACAGAGGGGCTGAAACAGAGGGCGAGAAACAGAGGGGCTGAAACAGAGGGCGAGAAACAGAGGGGCTGAAACAGAGGGGCTGAAACAGATAGGCTGAAACAGAGGGCGAGAAACAGAGGGGCTGAAACAGCGGGCAAGAAACAGAGGGGCTGAAACAGATGGCGAGAAACAGTGGGGCTGAAACAGAGGGGCTGAAACAGAGGGGCTGAAACAGAGGGGCTGAAACAGAGGGCGAGAAACAGAGGGGCTGAAACAGAGGGCGAGAAACAGAGGGGCTGAAACAGAGAGCGAGAAACAGAGGGCGAGAAACAGAGGGACTGAAACAGAGGGACTGAAACAGAGGGGCTGAAACAGAGGGCGAGAAACAGAGGGGCTGAAACAGAGGGCGAGAAACAGAGGGGCTGAAACAGAGGGGCTGACACAGTGGGGCTGAAACAGAGGGGCTGAAACAGAGGGCGAGAAATATAGGGGCTGAAACAGAGGTGCTGACACAGTGGGGCTGAAACAGAGGGTCTGAAACAGAGGGCGAGAAACAGAGGGGCTGAAACAAAGGGGCTGAAACAGAGGGGCTGAATCAGAGGGGCTGATTCAGAGGGGCTGAAACAGAGGGGCTGAATCAGAGGGTCTGAAACAGAGGGCGAGAAACAGAGGGGCTGAAACAGAGGGCGAGAAACAGAGGTGCTGAAACAGAGGGCGAGAAACAGACGGGCAGAAACAGAGGGCGAGAAACAGAGGGACTGAAACAGAGGGGCTGTAACAGAGAGCGCGAAACAGAGGGACAGAAACAGAGGGCGAGAAACAGAGGGGCTGAAACAGAGGGCGAGAAACAGAGTGGCTGAAACAGAGGGCGAGAAACGGAGGGGCTGAAACAGAGGGGCTGAAACAGAGCGGCTGAAACAGAGGGCGAGAAACAGAGGGGCTGAAACAGAGGGCGAGAAACAGAGGGGCTGAAACAGAGGGCGAGAAACAGAGGGGCTGAAACAGAGGGCGAGAAAAAGAGGGGCTGAAACAGAGATGCTGAAACAGAGGGCGAGAAACAGAGGGGCTGAAACAGAGGGCGTGAAACAGAGGGGCTGAAACAGAGGGCGAGAAACAGAGGGTCTGAAACAGTGGGGCTGACACAGTGGGGCTGAAACACAGGGGCTGAAACAGAGGGCGAGAAACAGGGGCTGAAACAGAGGGCGAGAAACAGAGGGACTGAAACAGAGGGACTGAAACAGAGGGGCTGAAACAGAGGGCGAGAAACATAGGGGCTGAAACAGAGGGCAAGAAACAGAGGGGCTGAAACAGAGGGCAAGAAACAGAGGGGCTGAAACAGAGGGGCTGAAACAGAGGGTCTGAAACAGAGGGCGAGAAACAGAGGGGCTGAAACAGAGGGCGAGAAACAGAGGGTGAGAAACAGAGGGACTGAAACAGAGGGGCTGAAACAGAGGGCGAGAAACAGAGGGCGAGAAACAGAGGGGCTGAAACAGAGGGCGAGAAACAGAGGGGCTGAAACAGAGGGCGAGAAACAGAGGGGCTGAAACAGAGCGGCTGAAACAGTGGGGCTGAAACAGAGGGCGAGAAACAGACGGGCAGGAACAGAGGGCGAGAAACAGAGGGACTGAAACAGAGGGGCTGAAACAGAGAGCGCGAAACAGAGGGACTGAAACAGAGGGTGAGAAACAGAGGGGCTGTAACAGAGGGCGAGAAACAGAGGGGCTGAAACAGAGGGCGAGAAACGGAGGGGCTGAAACAGAGGGGCTGAAACAGAGGGGTTGAAACAGAGGGCGAGAAACAGAGGGGCTGAAACAGAGGGCGAGAAACAAAGGGGCTGAAACAGAGGGCGAGAAACAGAGGGCGAGAAACAGAGGGACTGAAACAGAGGGGCTGAAACAGAGGGGCTGAAACAGAGGACGAGAAACAGAGGGGCTGAAACAGAGGGTGAGAAACAGAGGGGCTGAAACAGAGGGCGAGAAACAGAGGGTCTGAAACAGAGGGGCTGACACAGTGGGGCTGAAACAGAGGGGCTGAAACAGAGGGCGAGAAATAGAAGGGCTGAAACAGAGGGCGTGAAACAGAGGGACTGAAACAGAGGGGCTGAAACAGAGGGTGAGAAACAGAGGACGAGAAACAGAGGCGCTGAAACAGAGGGCGAGAAACGGAGGGGCTGAAACAGAGGGGCTGAAAAAGAGGGGCTGAAACAGAGGGCGAGAAACAGAGGGGCTGAAACAGAGGGCGAGAAACAGAGGGGCTGAAACAGAGGGCGAGAAACAGAGGGCTAAAAACAGAGGGACTGAAACAGAGGGGCTGAAACAGAGGGGCTGAAACAGAGGACGAGAAACAGAGGGGCTGAAACAGAGGGCGAGAAACAGAGGGGCTGAAACAGAGGGCGAGAAACAGAGAGTCTGAAACAGAGGGGCTGACACAGTGGGGCTGAAACAGAGGGGCTGAAACAGAGGGCGAGAAACAGAGGGACTGAAACAGAGGTCGAGAAACAGAGGGGCTGAAACAGAGGGTGAGAAACAGAGGGCGAGAAACAGAGGGACTGAAACAGAGGGGCTGAAACAGAGGGGCTGAATCAGAGGGCGAGAAACAGAGGGTCTGAAACAGACAGGCTGAAACAGAGGGCGAGAAACAGAGGGGCTGAAACAGAGGGGCTGAAACAGTGGGGCTGAAACAGAGGGCGAGAAACAGAGGGGCTGAAACAGAGGGGCTGAAACAGAGGGGCTGAAACAGAGGGGCTGAAACAGAGGGCGAGAAACAGAGGGGCTGAAACAGAGGGGCTGACACAGTGGGGCTGAAACAGAGGGCGAAAAATAGAGGGGCTGAAACAGAGGGCGAGAAACAGAGGGACTGAAACAGTGGGCGAGAAACAGAGGGGCTGAAACAGAGGGCGAGAAACAGAGTGCGAGAAACAGAGGGACTGAAACAGAGGGGCTGAAACAGAGGGGCTGAAACAGAGGGCGAGAAACAGAGGGGCTGAAACAGAGGGCGAGAAACAGAGGGGCTGAAACAGAGAGCGAGAAACAGAGGGCGAGAAACAGAGGGGCTGAAACAGCGGGCAAGAAACAGAGGGGCTGAAACAGAGGGCGAGAAACAGTGGGGCTGAAACAGAGGGGCTGAAACAGAGGGGCTGAAACAGAGGGGCTGAAACAGAGGGCGAGAAACAGAGGGGCTGAAACAGAGGGCGAGAAACCGAGGGGCTGAAACAGAGAGCGAGAAACAGAGGGCGAGAAACAGAGGGACTGAAACAGAGGGACTGAAACAGAGGGGCTGAAACAGAGCGCGAGAAACAGAGGGGCTGAAACAGAGGGCGAGAAACAGAGGGGCTGAAACAGAGGGGCTGACACAGTGGGGCTGAAACAGAGGGGCTGAAACAGAGGGCTAGAAATAGAGGGGCTGAAACAGAGGGGCTGACACAGTGGGGCTGAAACAGAGGGGCTGAAACAGAGGGCGAGAAACAGAGGGGCTGAAACAGAGGGGCTGAAACAGAGGGGCTGAATCAGAGGGGCTGATTCAGAGGGGCTGAAACAGAGGGGCTGAATCAGAGGGTCTGAAACAGAGGGCGAGAAACAGAGGGGCTGAAACAGAGGGCGAGAAACAGAGGTGCTGAAACAGAGGGCGAGAAACAGACGGGCAGAAACAGAGGGCGAGAAACAGAGGGACTGAAACAGAGGGGCTGAAACAGAGAGCGCGAAACAGAGGGACTGAAACAGAGGGCGAGAAACAGAGGGGCTGAAACAGAGGGCGAGAAACAGAGTGGCTGAAACAGAGGGCGAGAAACGGAGGGGCTGAAACAGAGGGACTGAAACAGAGGGGCTGAAACAGAGATGCTGAAACAGAGGGCGAGAAACCGAGGGGCTGAAACAGAGGGCGAGAAACAGAGGGGCTGAAACAGAGGGCGAGAAACAGAGGGCCAGAAACAGAGGGACTGAAACAGAGGGGCTGAAACAGAGATGCTGAAACAGAGGGCGAGAAACAGAGGGGCTGAAACAGAGGGCGAGAAACAGAGGGGCTGAAACAGAGGGCGAGAAACAGAGGGTCTGAAACAGTGGGGCTGACACAGTGGGGCTGAAACACAGGGGCTGAAACAGAGGGCGAGAAACAGGGGCTGAAACAGAGGGCGAGAAACAGAGGGACTGAAACAGAGGGACTGAAACAGAGGGGCTGAAACAGAGGGCAAGAAACAGAGGGGCTGAAACAGAGGGGCTGAAACAGAGGGTCTGAAACAGAGGGCGAGAAACAGAGGGGCTGAAACAGAGGGCGAGAAACAGAGGGCGAGAAACAGAGGGACTGAAACAGAGGGGCTGAAACAGAGGGCGAGAAACAGAGGGCGAGAAACAGAGGGGCTGAAACAGAGGGCGAGAAACAGAGGGGCTGAAACAGAGGGCGAGAAACAGAGGGGCTGAAACAGAGCGGCTGAAACAGTGGGGCTGAAACAGAGGGGCTGAAACAGAGTGCGAGAAATAGAGGGGATGAAACAGAGGGCGAGAAACAGTTGGGCTGAAACAGAGGGTGAGAAAAAGAGGGGCTGAAACAGAGGGCGAGAAACAGAGGCGCTGAAACAGAGGGGCTGAAACAGAGGGTCTGAAACAGAGGGCGAGAAACAGAGGGGGTGAAACAGAGGGCGAGAAACAGAGGGCGAGAAACAGAGGGACTGATACAGAGGGGCTGAAACAGAGGGCGAGAAACAGAGGGGCTGAAACAGAGGGCGAGAAACAGAGGGTCTGAAACAGTGGGGCTGACACAGTGGGGCTGAAACAGAGGGGCTGAAACAGAGGGCGAGAAACAGGGGCTGAAACAGAGGGCGGGAAACAGAGGGACTGAAACAGAGGCACTGAAACAGAGGGGCTGAAACAGAGGGCGAGAAACAGAGGGGCTGAAACAGAGGGCAAGAAACAGAGGGGCTGAAACAGAGGGCAAGAAACAGAGGGGCTGAAACAGAGGGGCTGAAACAGAGGGAGAGAAACAGAGGGGCTGCAACAGAGGGTGAGAAACAGAGGAGCTGAAACAGAGGGGCTGAAACAGTGGGGCTGAATCAGAGGGGCTGATTCAGAGGGCGAGAAACAGGGGCTGAAACAGAGGGCGGGAAACAGAGGGACTGAAACAGAGGGGCTGAAACAGAGGGTCTGAAACAGAGGGCGAGAAACAGAGGGGCTGAAACAGAGGGCGAGAAACAGAGGGCGAGAAACAGAGGGACTGATACAGAGGGGCTGAAACAGAGGGCGAGAAACAGAGGGGCTGAAACAGAGGGCGAGAAACAGAGGGTCTGAAACAGTGGGGCTGACTCAGTAGGGCTGAAACAGAGGGGCTGAAACAGAGGGCGAGAAACAGGGGCTGAAACAGAGGGCGGGAAACAGAGGGACTGAAACAGAGGCACTGAAACAGAGGGGCTGAAACAGAGGGCGAGAAACAGAGGGGCTGAAACAGACGGCAAGAAACAGAGGGGCTGAAACAGAGGGTCTGAAACAGAGGGCGAGAAACAGAGGGGCTGAAACAGAGGGCGAGAAACAGAGGGCGAGAAACAGAGGGACTGATACAGAGGGGCTGAAACAGAGGGCGAGAAACAGAGTGCGAGAAACAGAGGGGCTGAAACAGAGGGCGAGAAACAGAGGGGCTGAAACAGAGGGCGAGAAACAGAGGGTCTGAAACAGAGGGCGAGAAACAGGGGGGCTGAAACAGAGGGGCTGAAACAGAGGGGCTGAATCAGAGGGGCTGATTCAGTGGGGCTGAAACAGAGGGGCTGAATCAGAGGGTCTGAAACAGAGGGCGAGAAACAGAGGGGCTGAAACAGAGGGCGAGAAACAGAGGGGCTGAAACAGAGGGCGAGAAACAGACGGGCAGAAACAGAGGGCGAGAAACAGAGGGACTGAAACAGAGGGGCTGAAACAGAGAGCGCGAAACAGGGGGACTGAAACAGAGGGTGAGAAACGGAGGGGCTGAAACAGAGGGCGAGAAACAGAGTTGCTTAAACAGAGGGCGAGAAACAGAGGGGCTGAAACAGAGGGCAAGAAACAGAGGGGCTGAAACAGAGGGGCTGAAACAGAGGGCGAGAAACAGAGGGGCTGAAACAGAGGGCGAGAAACAGAGGGGCTGAAACAGAGGGCGAGAAACAGACGGGCAGAAACAGAGGGCGAGAAACAGAGGGACTGAAACAGAGGGGCTGAAACAGAGAGCGTGAAACAGAGGGACTGAAACAGAGGGTGAGAAACAGAGGGGCTGTAACAGAGGGCGAGAAACAGAGGGGCTGAAACAGAGGGCGCGAAACGGAGGGGCTGAAACAGAGGGGCTGAAACAGAGGGGCTGAAACAGAGGGCGAGAAACAGAGGGGCTGAAACAGAGGGCGAGAAACAGAGGGGCTGAAACAGATGGCGAGAAACAGAGGGCGAGAAACAGAGGGACTGAAACAGAGGGGCTGAAACAGAGGGGCTATAACAGAGGACGAGAAACAGAGGGGCTGAAACAGAGGGCCAGAAACAGAGGGGCTGAAACAGAGGGCGAGAAACAGAGGGTCTGAAACAGAGGGGCTGACACAGTGGGGCTGAAACAGATGGGCTGAAACAGAGTGCGAGAAATAGAGAGGCTGAAACAGAGGGCGAGAAACAGAGGGACTGAAACAGAGGTCGAGAAACAGAGGGGCTGAAACAGAGGGTTAGAAACAGAGGGGGAGAAAGAGAGTGTCTGAAGCAGAGGGGCTGAAACAGAGGGGCTGAATCAGAGGGCGAGAAACAGAGAGGCTGAAACAGAGAGGCTGAAACAGAGGGCGAGAAACAGAGGGGCTGAAACAGAGGTCAAGAAACAGAGGGGCTGAAACAGAGGGCGGGAAACAGAGGGGCTGAAACAGAGGGGCTGAAACAGAGGGGCTGAAACAGAGGGGCTAAAACAGAGGGCGAGAAACAGAGGGGCTGAAACAGAGGGCGAGAAACAGAGGGGCTGAAACAGAGGGCGAGAAACAGAGGGCGAGAAACAGAGGGACTGAAACAGAGGGGCTGAAACAGAGGGGCTGAAACAGAGGGCGAGAAACAGAGTGGCTGAAACAGAGGGGCTGACACAGTTGGGCTGAAACAGAGGGGCTGAAACAGAGGGCGAGAAATAGAGGGGCTGAAACAGAGGGGGAGAAACAGAGGGGCTGAAACAGAGGGTGAGAAACAGAGGGGCTGAAACAGAGTGTGAGAAACAGAGGGGCTGAAACAGAGGGGCTGAAACAGAGGGGCTGAAACAGAGGGCAAGAAACAGAGGGGCTGAAAAAGAGGGTGAGAAACAGAGGGGCTGAAACAGAGGGCGAGAAACAGAGGGGCTGAATCAGAGGGTCTGAAACAGAGGGCGAGAAACAGAGGGGCTGAAACAGTGGGCGAGAAACAGAGGGGCTGAAACAGAGGGGCTGAAACAGAGGGTGAGAAACAGAGGGGCTGAAACAGAGGGGCTGAATCAGAGGGGCTGATTCAGAGGTGCTGAAACAGAGGGGCTGAATCAGAGGGGCTGAAACAGAGAGCGCGAAACAGAGGGACTGAAATAGAGGGTGAGAAACAGAGGGGCTGAAACAGAGGGCGAGAAACAGAGGGGCTTAAACTGAGGGCGAGAAACAGAGGGGCTGAAACAGAGGGCAAGAAACAGAGGGGCTGACAAGAGTGGCTGAAACAAAGGGCGAGAAACAGAGGGGCTGAATCAGACGGGCTGAATCAGAGGGGCTGAAACAGAGGGGCTGAAACAGTGGGCGAGAAACAGAGGGGCTGAAACAGAGGGCGAGAAACAGAGGGGCTGAAACAGAGGGCGAAAAAGGGAGGGGCTGAAACAGAGGGCGAGAAGCAGAGGGTGAGAAACAGAGGGCGAGAAACAGAGGGGATGAAATAGAGGGGCTGAAACACAGGGGCTGAAACAGAGGGGCTGAATCAGATGGGCTGATTCAGAGGGGCTGAAACAGAGGGGCTGAATCAGAGGGGCTGAAACAGAGGGCGAGAAACAGAGGGGCTGAAACAGAGGGTGAGAAACAGAGGGGCTGAAACAGAGGGCGAGAAACAGACGTGCAGAAACAGAGGGCGAGAAACAGAGGGACTGAAACAGAGGGGCTGGAACAGAGAGCGCGAAACAGAGGGACTGAAACAGAGGGCGAGAAACAGAGGGGCTGAAACAGAGGGCAAGAAACAGAGGGGCTGAAACAGAGGGGCTGAAACAAAGGGGCTGAAACAGTGGGGCTAAAACAGAGGGGCTGAAACAGAGGGCGAGAAATAGAGGGGCTGAAACAGAGGGCGAGAAACAGAGGGGCTGAAACAGAGGGCGAGAAACAGAGGGGCTGAAACAGAGGGCGAGAAACAGAGGGGCTGAAACAGAGGGCGAGAAACAGAGGAGCTGAATCAGAGGGGCTGAAACAGAGGGCGAGAAACAGAGGGGCTGAATCAGAGGGGCTGAAACAGAGGGCGAGAAACAGATGGGTTGAAACAGAGAGCGAGAAACAGAGGGGCTGAAACAGAGGGGCTGAAACAGAGGGTGAGAAGCAGAGGGATAGAAACAGAGGGCGAGAAACAGAGGGGATGAAATAGAGGGGCTGAAACACAGGGGCTGAAACAGAGGGGCTGAATCAGATGGGCTGATTCAGAGGGGCTGAAACAGAGGGGCTGAATCAGAGGGGCTGAAACAGAGGGTGAGAAACAGAGGGGCTGAAACAGAGGGCGAGAAACAGACGTGCAGAAACAGAGGGCGAGAAACAGAGGGACTGAAACAGAGGGGCTGGAACAGAGAGCGCGAAACAGAGGGACTGAAACAGAGGGCGAGAAACAGAGGGGCTGAAACAGAGGGCGAGAAACAGAGGGGCTGAAACAGAGGGCGAGAAACAGAGGGGCTGAAACAGAGGGCAAGAAACAGAGGGGCTGAAACAGAGTGGCTGAAACAGAGGGCGAGAAACAGAGGGGCTGAATCAGACGGGCTGAATCAGAGGGGCTGAAACAGAGGGGCTGAAACAGAGGGCGAGAAACAGAGGGGCTGAAACAGAGGGCGAGAAACAGAGGGCGAGAAACAGAGGGGCTGAAAAAGAGGGGCTGAAACAGAGGGGCTGAAACAAAGCGGCTGATGCAGAGGGCGAGAAACAGAGGGGCTGAAACAGAGGGCGAGAAGCAGAGGGTGAGAAACAGAGGGCGAGAAACAGAGTGGATGAAATAGAGGGGCTGAAACACAGGGGCTGAAACAGAGGGGCTGAATCAGATGGGCTGATTCAGAGGGGCTGAAACAGAGGGGCTGAATCAGAGGGGCTGAAACAGAGGGCGAGAAACAGAGGGGCTGAAACAGAGGGCGAGAAACAGAGGGGCTGAAACAGAGGGCGAGAAACAGACGTGCAGAAACACAGGGCGAGAAACAGAGGGACTGAAACAGAGGGGCTGGAACAGAGAGCGCGAAACAGAGGGACTGAAACAGAGGGCGAGAAACAGAGGGGCTGAAACAGAGGGCGAGAAACAGAGGGGCTGAAACAGAGGGCGAGAAACAGAGGGGCTGAAACAGAGGGCAAGAAACAGAGGGGCTGAAACAGAGGGGCTGAAACAGAGGGCGAGAAACAGAGGGGCTGAAACAGAGGGCGAGAAACAGAGGAGCTGAAACAGAGGGCGAGAAACAGAGGGGCTGACACAGTGGGGCTGAAACAGAGGGGCTGAAACAGAGGGCGAGAAATAGAGGGGCTGAAACAGAGGGGCTGACACAGTGGGGCTGAAACAGAGGGTCTGAAACAGAGGTCGAGAAACAGAGGGGCTGAAACAGAGGGTTAGAAACAGAGGGCGAGAAACAGAGTGACTGAAGCAGAGGGGCTGAAACAGAGGGGCTGAATCAGAGGGCGAGAAACAGAGAGGCTGAAACAGAGAGGCTGAAACAGAGGGCGAGAAACAGAGGGGCTGAAACAGAGGTCAAGAAACAGAGGGGCTGAAACAGAGGGCGGGAAACAGAGGGGCTGAAACAGAGGGGCTGAAACAGAGGGGCTGAAACAGAGGGGCTAAAACAGAGGGCGAGAAACAGAGGGGCTGAAACAGAGGGCGAGAAACAGAGGGGCTGAAACAGAGGGCGAGAAACAGAGGGCGAGAAACAGAGGGACTGAAACAGAGGGGCTGAAACAGAGGGGCTGAAACAGAGGGCGAGAAACAGAGTGGCTGAAACAGAGGGGCTGACACAGTGGGGCTGAAACAGAGGGGCTGAAACAGAGGGCGAGAAATAGAGGGGCTGAAACAGAGGGGGAGAAACAGAGGGGCTGAAACAGAGGGTGAGAAACAGAGGGGCTGAAACAGAGTGTGAGAAACAGAGGGGCTGAAACAGAGGGGCTGAAACAGAGGGGCTGAAACAGAGGGCAAGAAACAGAGGGGCTGAAAAAGAGGGCGAGAAACAGAGGGGCTGAAACAGAGGGCGAGAAACAGAGGGGCTGAATCAGAGGGTCTGAAACAGAGGGCGAGAAACAGAGGGGCTGAAACAGAGGGCGAGAAACAGAGGGGCTGAAACAGAGGGGCTGAAACAGAGGGTGAGAAACAGAGGGGCTGAAACAGAGGGGCTGAATCAGAGGGGCTGATTCAGAGGTGCTGAAACAGAGGGGCTGAATCAGAGGGGCTGAAACAGAGGGCGAGAAACAGAGGGGCTGAAACAGAGGGCGAGAAACAGAGGGGCTGAAACAGAGGGCGAGAAACAGACGGGCAGAAACAGAGGGCGAGAAACAGAGGGACTGAAACAGAGGGGCTGAAACAGAGAGCGCGAAACAGAGGGACTGAAATAGAGGGTGAGAAACAGAGGGGCTGAAACAGAGGGCGAGAAACAGAGGGGCTTAAACTGAGGGCGAGAAACAGAGGGGCTGAAACAGAGGGCAAGAAACAGAGGGGCTGACAAGAGTGGCTGAAACAAAGGGCGAGAAACAGAGGGGCTGAATCAGACGGGCTGAATCAGAGGGGCTGAAACAGAGGGGCTGAAACAGTGGGCGAGAAACAGAGGGGCTGAAACAGAGGGCGAGAAACAGAGGGGCTGAATCAGAGGGGCTTAATCAGAGGGGCTGAAACAGAGGGCGAGAAGCAGAGGGTGAGAAACAGAGGGCGAGAAACAGAGGGGATGAAATAGAGGGGCTGAAACACAGGGGCTGAAACAGAGGGGCTGAATCAGATGGGCTGATTCAGAGGGGCTGAAACAGAGGCGCTGAATCAGAGGGGCTGTAACAGAGGGCGAGAAACAGAGGGCCTGAAACAGAGGGTGAGAAACAGAGGGGCTGAAACAGAGGGCGAGAAACAGACGTGCAGAAACAGAGGGCGAGAAACAGAGGGACTGAAACAGAGGGGCTGGAACAGAGAGCGCGAAGCAGAGGGACTGAAACAGAGGGCGAGAAACAGAGGGGCTGAAACAGAGGGCGAGAAACAGAGGGGCTGAAACAGAGGGCGAGAAACAGAGGGGCTGAAACAGAGGGCAAGAAACAGAGGGGCTGAAACAGAGTGGCTGAAACAGAGGGCGAGAAACAGAGGGGCTGAATCAGACGGGCTGAATCAGAGGGGCTGAAACAGAGGGGCTGAAACAGAGGGCGAGAAACAGAGGGGCTGAAACAGAGGGCGAGAAACAGAGGGCGAGAAACAGAGGGGCTGAAAAAGAGGGGCTGAAACAGAGGGGCTGAAACAAAGCGGCTGATGCAGAGGGCGAGAAACAGAGGGGCTGAAACAGAGGGCGAGATACAGAGGGGCTGAAAGAGAGGGGCTGAAACAGAGGGCGAGAAACAGAGAGGCTGAAACTGAGGGCGAGAAACAGAGGACTGAAACAGAGGGGCTGAAACAGAGGGGCTGAAACAGAGGGGCTGAAACAGAGGGCGAGATACAGAGAGGCTGAAACAGAGGGCGAGAAACAGAGTGGCTGAAACAGAGGGCAAGAAACAGAGGGGCTGAAACAGAGGGCGAGAAACAGAGGGGCTGAAACAGAGGGGCTGAAACAGAGGGCGAGAAACAGAGGGACTGAAACAGAGGGGCTGAAACAGAGGGGCTGATACAGAAGGCGAGAAACAGAGCGGCTGAAACAGAGGGCGAGAAACAGAGGGGCTGAAACAAAGGGGCTGAAACAGTGGGGCTAAAACAGAGGGGCTGAAACAGAGGGCGAGAAATAGAGGGGCTGAAACAGAGGGCGAGAAACAGAGGGGCTGAAACAGAGGGCGAGAAACAGAGGGGCTGAAACAGAGGGGCTGAAAAAGAGGGCGAGAAACAGAGGGGCTGAAACAGAGGGCGAGAAACAGAGGGGCTGAATCAGAGGGGCTGAAACAGAGGGCGAGAAACAGAGGGGCTGAATCAGAGGGGCTGAAACAGAGGGCGAGAAACAGATGGGCTGAAACAGAGAGCGAGAAACAGAGGGGCTGAAACAGAGGGTGAGAAACAGAGGGGCTGAAACAGAGGGCGAGAAACAGAGGGGCTGAAACAGAGGGGCTGAAACAGAGGGGCTGAATCAGAGGGGCTGATTCAGAGGGGCTGAATCAGAGGGGCTTAATCAGAGGGGCTGAAACAGAGGGGCTTAATCAGAGGGGCTGAAACAGAGGGCGAGAAACAGAGGGGCTTAAACAGAGGGGCTGAAACAGAGGGGCTGAAACAGAGGGCGAGAAACAGAGTGGCTGAAACAGAGGGGCTGACACAGTGGGGCTGAAACAGAGGGGCTGAAACAGAGGGCGAGAAATAGAGGGGCTGAAACAGAGGGGGAGAAACAGAGGGGCTGAAACAGAGGGTGAGAAACAGAGGGGCTGAAACAGAGTGTGAGAAACAGAGGGGCTGAAACAGAGGGGCTGAAACAGAGGGGCTGAAACAGAGGGCAAGAAACAGAGGGGCTGAAAAAGAGGGTGAGAAACAGAGGGGCTGAAACAGAGGGCGAGAAACAGAGGGGCTGAATCAGAGGGTCTGAAACAGAGGGCGAGAAACAGAGGGGCTGAAACAGTGGGCGAGAAACAGAGGGGCTGAAACAGAGGGGCTGAAACAGAGGGTGAGAAACAGAGGGGCTGAAACAGAGGGGCTGAATCAGAGGGGCTGATTCAGAGGTGCTGAAACAGAGGGGCTGAATCAGAGGGGCTGAAACAGAGGGCGAGAAACAGAGGGGCTGAAACAGAGGGCGAGAAACAGAGGGGCTGAAACAGAGGGCGAGAAACAGACGGGCAGAAACAGAGGGCGAGAAACAGAGGGACTGAAACAGAGGGGCTGAAACAGAGAGCGCGAAACAGAGGGACTGAAATAGAGGGTGAGAAACAGAGGGGCTGAAACAGAGGGCGAGAAACAGAGGGGCTTAAACTGAGGGCGAGAAACAGAGGGGCTGAAACAGAGGGCAAGAAACAGAGGGGCTGACAAGAGTGGCTGAAACAAAGGGCGAGAAACAGAGGGGCTGAATCAGACGGGCTGAATCAGAGGGGCTGAAACAGAGGGGCTGAAACAGTGGGCGAGAAACAGAGGGGCTGAAACAGAGGGCGAGAAACAGAGGGGCTGAAACAGAGGGCGAAAAAGGGAGGGGCTGAAACAGAGGGCGAGAAGCAGAGGGTGACAAACAGAGGGCGAGAAACAGAGGGGATGAAATAGAGGGGCTGAAACACAGGGGCTGAAACAGAGGGGCTGAATCAGATGGGCTGATTCAGAGGGGCTGAAACAGAGGGGCTGAATCAGAGGGGCTGAAACAGAGGGCGAGAAACAGAGGGGCTGAAACAGAGGGTGAGAAACAGAGGGGCTGAAACAGAGGGCGAGAAACAGACGTGCAGAAACAGAGGGCGAGAAACAGAGGGACTGAAACAGAGGGGCTGGAACAGAGAGCGCGAAACAGAGGGACTGAAACAGAGGGCGAGAAACAGAGGGGCTGAAACAGAGGGCAAGAAACAGAGGGGCTGAAACAGAGGGGCTGAAACAAAGGGGCTGAAACAGTGGGGCTAAAACAGAGGGGCTGAAACAGAGGGCGAGAAATAGAGGGGCTGAAACAGAGGGCGAGAAACAGAGGGGCTGAAACAGAGGGCGAGAAACAGAGGGGCTGAAACAGAGGGCGAGAAACAGAGGGGCTGAAACAGAGGGCGAGAAACAGAGGAGCTGAATCAGAGGGGCTGAAACAGAGGGCGAGAAACAGAGGGGCTGAATCAGAGGGGCTGAAACAGAGGGCGAGAAACAGATGGGTTGAAACAGAG
Organism: Chiloscyllium punctatum; assembly: GCF_047496795.1. NCBI lineage: Eukaryota > Metazoa > Chordata > Chondrichthyes > Orectolobiformes > Hemiscylliidae > Chiloscyllium > Chiloscyllium punctatum. The sequence goes on from NW_027309791.1 coordinate 1,182,050, forward strand.
AGCGAGAAACAGAGGGGCTGAAACAGAGGGGCTGAAACAGAGGGTGAGAAACAGAGGGGCTGAAACAGAGGGCGAGAAACAGAGGGGCTGAAACAGAGGGGCTGAAACAGAGGGGCTGAATCAGAGGTGCTGATTCAGAGGGGCTGAATCAGAGGGGCTTAATCAGAGGGGCTGAAACAGAGGGCGAGAAGCAGAGGGATAGAAACAGAGGGCGAGAAACAGAGGGGATGAAATAGAGGGGCTGAAACACAGGGGCTGAAACAGAGGGGCTGAATCAGATGGGCTGATTCAGAGGGGCTGAAACAGAGGGGCTGAATCAGAGGGGCTGAAACAGAGGGTGAGAAACAGAGGGGCTGAAACAGAGGGCGAGAAACAGACGTGCAGAAACAGAGGGCGAGAAACAGAGGGACTGAAACAGAGGGGCTGGAACAGAGAGCGCGAAACAGAGGGACTGAAACAGAGGGCGAGAAACAGAGGGGCTGAAACAGAGGGCGAGAAACAGAGGGGCTGAAACAGAGGGCGAGAAACAGAGGGGCTGAAACAGAGGGCAAGAAACAGAGGGGCTGAAACAGAGTGGCTGAAACAGAGGGCGAGAAACAGAGGGGCTGAATCAGACGGGCTGAATCAGAGGGGCTGAAACAGAGGGGCTGAAACAGAGGGCGAGAAACAGAGGGGCTGAAACAGAGGGCGAGAAACAGAGGGCGAGAAACAGAGGGGCTGAAAAAGAGGGGCTGAAACAGAGGGGCTGAAACAAAGCGGCTGATGCAGAGGGCGAGAAACAGAGGGGCTGAAACAGAGGGCGAGAAGCAGAGGGTGAGAAACAGAGGGCGAGAAACAGAGTGGATGAAATAGAGGGGCTGAAACACAGGGGCTGAAACAGAGGGGCTGAATCAGATGGGCTGATTCAGAGGGGCTGAAACAGAGGGGCTGAATCAGAGGGGCTGAAACAGAGGGCGAGAAACAGAGGGGCTGAAACAGAGGGCGAGAAACAGAGGGGCTGAAACAGAGGGCGAGAAACAGACGTGCAGAAACACAGGGCGAGAAACAGAGGGACTGAAACAGAGGGGCTGGAACAGAGAGCGCGAAACAGAGGGACTGAAACAGAGGGCGAGAAACAGAGGGGCTGAAACAGAGGGCGAGAAACAGAGGGGCTGAAACAGAGGGCGAGAAACAGAGGGGCTGAAACAGAGGGCAAGAAACAGAGGGGCTGAAACAGAGGGGCTGAAACAGAGGGCGAGAAACAGAGGGGCTGAAACAGAGGGCGAGAAACAGAGGAGCTGAAACAGAGGGCGAGAAACAGAGGGGCTGACACAGTGGGGCTGAAACAGAGGGGCTGAAACAGAGGGCGAGAAATAGAGGGGCTGAAACAGAGGGGCTGACACAGTGGGGCTGAAACAGAGGGTCTGAAACAGAGGTCGAGAAACAGAGGGGCTGAAACAGAGGGTTAGAAACAGAGGGCGAGAAACAGAGTGACTGAAGCAGAGGGGCTGAAACAGAGGGGCTGAATCAGAGGGCGAGAAACAGAGAGGCTGAAACAGAGAGGCTGAAACAGAGGGCGAGAAACAGAGGGGCTGAAACAGAGGTCAAGAAACAGAGGGGCTGAAACAGAGGGCGGGAAACAGAGGGGCTGAAACAGAGGGGCTGAAACAGAGGGGCTGAAACAGAGGGGCTAAAACAGAGGGCGAGAAACAGAGGGGCTGAAACAGAGGGCGAGAAACAGAGGGGCTGAAACAGAGGGCGAGAAACAGAGGGCGAGAAACAGAGGGACTGAAACAGAGGGGCTGAAACAGAGGGGCTGAAACAGAGGGCGAGAAACAGAGTGGCTGAAACAGAGGGGCTGACACAGTGGGGCTGAAACAGAGGGGCTGAAACAGAGGGCGAGAAATAGAGGGGCTGAAACAGAGGGGGAGAAACAGAGGGGCTGAAACAGAGGGTGAGAAACAGAGGGGCTGAAACAGAGTGTGAGAAACAGAGGGGCTGAAACAGAGGGGCTGAAACAGAGGGGCTGAAACAGAGGGCAAGAAACAGAGGGGCTGAAAAAGAGGGCGAGAAACAGAGGGGCTGAAACAGAGGGCGAGAAACAGAGGGGCTGAATCAGAGGGTCTGAAACAGAGGGCGAGAAACAGAGGGGCTGAAACAGAGGGCGAGAAACAGAGGGGCTGAAACAGAGGGGCTGAAACAGAGGGTGAGAAACAGAGGGGCTGAAACAGAGGGGCTGAATCAGAGGGGCTGATTCAGAGGTGCTGAAACAGAGGGGCTGAATCAGAGGGGCTGAAACAGAGGGCGAGAAACAGAGGGGCTGAAACAGAGGGCGAGAAACAGAGGGGCTGAAACAGAGGGCGAGAAACAGACGGGCAGAAACAGAGGGCGAGAAACAGAGGGACTGAAACAGAGGGGCTGAAACAGAGAGCGCGAAACAGAGGGACTGAAATAGAGGGTGAGAAACAGAGGGGCTGAAACAGAGGGCGAGAAACAGAGGGGCTTAAACTGAGGGCGAGAAACAGAGGGGCTGAAACAGAGGGCAAGAAACAGAGGGGCTGACAAGAGTGGCTGAAACAAAGGGCGAGAAACAGAGGGGCTGAATCAGACGGGCTGAATCAGAGGGGCTGAAACAGAGGGGCTGAAACAGTGGGCGAGAAACAGAGGGGCTGAAACAGAGGGCGAGAAACAGAGGGGCTGAATCAGAGGGGCTTAATCAGAGGGGCTGAAACAGAGGGCGAGAAGCAGAGGGTGAGAAACAGAGGGCGAGAAACAGAGGGGATGAAATAGAGGGGCTGAAACACAGGGGCTGAAACAGAGGGGCTGAATCAGATGGGCTGATTCAGAGGGGCTGAAACAGAGGGGCTGAATCAGAGGGGCTGTAACAGAGGGCGAGAAACAGAGGGCCTGAAACAGAGGGTGAGAAACAGAGGGGCTGAAACAGAGGGCGAGAAACAGACGTGCAGAAACAGAGGGCGAGAAACAGAGGGACTGAAACAGAGGGGCTGGAACAGAGAGCGCGAAGCAGAGGGACTGAAACAGAGGGCGAGAAACAGAGGGGCTGAAACAGAGGGCGAGAAACAGAGGGGCTGAAACAGAGGGCGAGAAACAGAGGGGCTGAAACAGAGGGCAAGAAACAGAGGGGCTGAAACAGAGTGGCTGAAACAGAGGGCGAGAAACAGAGGGGCTGAATCAGACGGGCTGAATCAGAGGGGCTGAAACAGAGGGGCTGAAACAGAGGGCGAGAAACAGAGGGGCTGAAACAGAGGGCGAGAAACAGAGGGCGAGAAACAGAGGGGCTGAAAAAGAGGGGCTGAAACAGAGGGGCTGAAACAAAGCGGCTGATGCAGAGGGCGAGAAACAGAGGGGCTGAAACAGAGGGCGAGATACAGAGGGGCTGAAAGAGAGGGGCTGAAACAGAGGGCGAGAAACAGAGAGGCTGAAACTGAGGGCGAGAAACAGAGGACTGAAACAGAGGGGCTGAAACAGAGGGGCTGAAACAGAGGGGCTGAAACAGAGGGCGAGATACAGAGAGGCTGAAACAGAGGGCGAGAAACAGAGTGGCTGAAACAGAGGGCAAGAAACAGAGGGGCTGAAACAGAGGGCGAGAAACAGAGGGGCTGAAACAGAGGGGCTGAAACAGAGGGCGAGAAACAGAGGGACTGAAACAGAGGGGCTGAAACAGAGGGGCTGATACAGAAGGCGAGAAACAGAGCGGCTGAAACAGAGGGCGAGAAACAGAGGGGCTGAAACAAAGGGGCTGAAACAGTGGGGCTAAAACAGAGGGGCTGAAACAGAGGGCGAGAAATAGAGGGGCTGAAACAGAGGGCGAGAAACAGAGGGGCTGAAACAGAGGGCGAGAAACAGAGGGGCTGAAACAGAGGGGCTGAAAAAGAGGGCGAGAAACAGAGGGGCTGAAACAGAGGGCGAGAAACAGAGGGGCTGAATCAGAGGGGCTGAAACAGAGGGCGAGAAACAGAGGGGCTGAATCAGAGGGGCTGAAACAGAGGGCGAGAAACAGATGGGCTGAAACAGAGAGCGAGAAACAGAGGGGCTGAAACAGAGGGTGAGAAACAGAGGGGCTGAAACAGAGGGCGAGAAACAGAGGGGCTGAAACAGAGGGGCTGAAACAGAGGGGCTGAATCAGAGGGGCTGATTCAGAGGGGCTGAATCAGAGGGGCTTAATCAGAGGGGCTGAAACAGAGGGGCTTAATCAGAGGGGCTGAAACAGAGGGCGAGAAACAGAGGGGCTTAAACAGAGGGACTGAAACAGAGGGGCAGAAACAGAGGGCGAGAAACAGAGGAGCAGAATCAGAGGGGCTGAAACAGAGAGCGCGAAACAGAGGGGCTGAAACAGAGGGCAAGAAACAGAGGGGCTGAAACAGAGGGCGAGAAACAGAGGGGCTGAAACAGTGGGGCTAAAACAGAGGGGCTGAAACAGAGGGCGAGAAATAGAGGGGCTGAAACAGAGGGCGAGAAACAGAGGGGCTGAAAAAGAGGGGCTGAAACAGAGGGGCTGAAACAGAGGGCGAGAAACAGAGGGGCTGAAACAGAGGGCGAGAAACAGAGGGGCTGAAACAGAGGGCGAGAAAAAGAGGGGCTAAATCAGAGGGGCTAAAACAGAGGGCGAGAAACAGAGCGGCTGAAACAGAGAGCGAGAAACAGATGGGCTGAAACAGAGGGGCTGAAACAGAGGGTGAGAAACAGAGGGGCTGAAACAGAGGGAGAGAAACAGAGGGGCTGAAACAGAGGGGCTGAAACAGAGGGGCTGAAACAGTGGGGCTAAAACCGAGGGGCTGAAACAGAGGGCGAGAAATAGAGGGGCTGAAACAGAGGGCGAGAAACAGAGGGGCTGAAACAGAGGGGCTGAAACAGAGGGGCTGAAACAGAGGGCGAGAAACAGAGGGGCTGAAACAGAGGGCGAGAAACAGAGGGGCTGAAACAGAGGGCGAGAAACAGAGGGGCTAAATCAGAGGGGCTAAAACAGAGGGCGAGAAACAGAGCGGCTGAAACAGAGGGGCTGAAACAGAGGGGCTGAAACAGAGGGCGAGAAACAGAGGGGCTGAAACAGAGGGCGAGAAACAGAGGGGCTGAAACAGAGGGCGAGAAACAGAGGGGCTAAATCAGAGGGGCTAAAACAGAGGGCGAGAAACAGAGCGGCTGAAACAGAGAGCGAGAAACAGATGGGCTGAAACAGAGGGGCTGAAACAGAGGGTGAGAAACAGAGGGGCTGAAACAGAGGGCGAGAAACAGAGGGGCTGAAACAGAGGGGCTGAAACAGAGGGGCTGAATCAGAGGGGCTGATTCAGAGGGGCTGAAACAGAGGGGCTTAATCAGAGGGGCTGAAAAAGAGGGCGAGAAACAGAGGGGCTGAAACAGAGGGCGAGAAACAGAGGGGCAGAAAAAGACGGCGAGAAACAGAGGAGCTGAAACAGAGGGGCTGAAACAGAGAGCGCGAAACAGAGGGGCTGAAACAGATGGCGAGAAACAGAGGGACTGAAACAGAGGTCGAGAAACAGAGGGGCTGAAACAGAGGGCGCGAAACAGAGGGGCTGAAACAGAGTGGCTGAAAAAAAGGGCTGAAACAGAGGGGCTGAAACAGATGGCGAGAAACAGAGGGGCTGAATCAGAGGGGCTGAATCAGAAGGGCTGAAACAGAGGGGCTGAATCAGAGGGGCTGAAACAGAAGGCGAGAAACAGAGGGGCTGAAACAGAGGGCGAGAAACTGAGGGGCAGAAACGGAGGGCGAGAAACAGAGGGGCTGAAACAGAGGGTCTGAAACAGAGGGCGAGAAACAGAGGGGCTGAAACAGAGGGCGAGAAACAGAGGGGCTGAAACAGAGGGGCTGAAACAGAGGGGCTGAAACAGAGGGCGAGAAACAGAGGGGCAGAAACTGAGGGCTTGAAACAGAGGGGCTGAAACAGAGGGGCTGAAACAGAGGGTCTGAATCAGAGTGGCTGAAACAGAGGGGTTGAAACAGAGGGCGAGAAACAAAGGGGCTGAAACAGCGGGCGAGAAACAGAGGGCCAGAAACAGAGGGGCTGAAACAGAGGGGCTGAAACAGACGGGCTGAATCAGAGAGCCTGAAACAGAGGGCGAGAAACAGAGGGGCTGAAACAGAGGGCGAAAAACAGAGGGACTGAAACAGAGGGCGAGAAACAGAGGGGCTGAAACAGAGGGGCAGAAACAGAGGGGCTGAAACAGAGGGGCTGAAACAGAGGGCGAGAAACAGAGGGGCTGAATCAGAGGGACTGAAACAGAGGGGCTGAAACAGAGGGCGAGAAACAAAGGGGCTGAAACAGCGGGCGAGAAACAGAGGGCGAGAAACAGAGGGGCTGAAACAGAGGGGCTGAAACAGACGGGCTGAAACAGAGAACCTGAAACAGAGGGCGAGAAACAGAGGGGCTGAAACAGAGGGCGAAAAACAGAGGGGCTGAAACAGAGGGCGAGAAACAGAGGGTGAGAAACAGAGGGCAAGAAACAGAGTGGATGAAACAGAGGGGCTGAAACAAAGGGGCTGAAATAGAGGGGCTGAAACAGAGGGGCTGAATCAGAAGTGCTAAAACAGAGTGGCTGAATCAGAGGGGCTGAAACAGAGGGCGAGAAACAGAGGGGCTGAAACAGAGGGCGAGAAACAGAGGGGCTGAAACAGAGGGGCTGAAACAGAGGGGCTGAAACAGAGGGGCTGAATCCGAGGGGCTGAAACAGAGGGCGAGAAACAGAGGGGCTGAAACAGAGGGCGAGAAACAGAGGGGCTGAAACAGAGGGGCTGAAACAGAGGGGCTGAAACAGAGGGGCTGAATCCGAGGGCGAGAAACAGAGAGGCTGAAACAGAGGGCGAGAAACAGAGGGGCTGAAACAGAGGGCAAGAAACAGAGGGGCTGAAACAGAGGGCGAGAAACAGAGGGGCTGAAACAGAGGGGCTGAAACAGAGGGGCTGAAACAGAGGGGCTGAAACAGAGGGCGAGAAACAGAGGGGCTGAAACAGAGGGCGAGAAACAGAGGGGCTGAAACAGAGTGCGAGAAACAGAGGGCGAGAAACAGGGGGATTGAAACAGAGGGGCTGAAACAGAGGGGCTGAAACAGAGGGCGAGAAACAGAGGGGCTGAAACAGAGGGCGAGAAACAGAGGGGCTGAAACAGAGGGCGAGAAACAGAGGGCGAGAAACAGAGGGGCTGAAACAGAGGGGCTGAAACAGAGGGGCTGAAACAGAGGGCGAGAAACAGAAGGGCTAAAACAGAGGGCGAGAAACAGAGGGGCTGAAACAGTGGGGCTGAAACAGAGAGGCTGAAACAGAGGGCGAGAAACAGAGGGGCTGAAACAGAGGGCATGAAACAGAGGGGCTGAAACAGAGGGCGAGAAACAGAGGGGCTGAAACAGAGGGGCTGAAACAGAGGAGCTGAAACAGAGGGGCTGAAACAGAGGGCGAGATACAGAGGGGCTGAAACAGAGGGCGAGAAACAGAGGGGCTGAAACAGAGAGCGAGAAACAGAGGGTGAGAAACAGAGGGGCTGAAACAGAGGGCGAGAAACAGAGGGGCTGAAACAGAGGGCGAGAAACAGAGGGGCTGAAACAGAGGGGCTGACACAGTGGGGCTGAAACAGAGGGGCTGAAACAGAGGGCGAGAAATAGAGGGGCTGAAACAGAGGGGCTGACACAGTGGGGCTGAAACAGAGGGGCTGAAACAGAGGGCGAGAAACAGAGGGCGAGAAACAGAGTGACTGAAGCAGAGGGGCTGAAACAGAGGGGCTGAATCAGAGGGCGAGAAACAGAGGGGCTGAAACAGAGGGCGAGAAACAGAGGGGCTGAAACAGAGGGGCTGAAAAAGAGGGCGAGAAACAGAGGGGCTGAAACAGAGGGCGAGAAACAGAGGGGCTGAATCAGAGGGGCTGAAACAGAGGGCGAGAAACAGAGGGGCTGAATCAGAGGGGCTGAAACAGAGGGCGAGAAACAGATGGGCTGAAACAGAGAGCGAGAAACAGAGGGGCTGAAACAGAGGGTGAGAAACAGAGGGGCTGAAACAGAGGGCGAGAAACAGAGGGGCTGAAACAGAGGGGCTGAAACAGAGGGGCTGAATCAGAGGGGCTGATTCAGAGGGGCTGAATCAGAGGGGCTTAATCAGAGGGGCTGAAACAGAGGGGCTTAATCAGAGGGGCTGAAACAGAGGGCGAGAAACAGAGGGGCTTAAACAGAGGGACTGAAACAGAGGGGCAGAAACAGAGGGCGAGAAACAGAGGAGCAGAATCAGAGGGGCTGAAACAGAGAGCGCGAAACAGAGGGGCTGAAACAGAGGGCAAGAAACAGAGGGGCTGAAACAGAGGGCGAGAAACAGAGGGGCTGAAACAGTGGGGCTAAAACAGAGGGGCTGAAACAGAGGGCGAGAAATAGAGGGGCTGAAACAGAGGGCGAGAAACAGAGGGGCTGAAAAAGAGGGGCTGAAACAGAGGGGCTGAAACAGAGGGCGAGAAACAGAGGGGCTGAAACAGAGGGCGAGAAACAGAGGGGCTGAAACAGAGGGCGAGAAAAAGAGGGGCTAAATCAGAGGGGCTAAAACAGAGGGCGAGAAACAGAGCGGCTGAAACAGAGAGCGAGAAACAGATGGGCTGAAACAGAGGGGCTGAAACAGAGGGTGAGAAACAGAGGGGCTGAAACAGAGGGAGAGAAACAGAGGGGCTGAAACAGAGGGGCTGAAACAGAGGGGCTGAAACAGTGGGGCTAAAACCGAGGGGCTGAAACAGAGGGCGAGAAATAGAGGGGCTGAAACAGAGGGCGAGAAACAGAGGGGCTGAAACAGAGGGGCTGAAACAGAGGGGCTGAAACAGAGGGCGAGAAACAGAGGGGCTGAAACAGAGGGCGAGAAACAGAGGGGCTGAAACAGAGGGCGAGAAACAGAGGGGCTAAATCAGAGGGGCTAAAACAGAGGGCGAGAAACAGAGCGGCTGAAACAGAGGGGCTGAAACAGAGGGGCTGAAACAGAGGGCGAGAAACAGAGGGGCTGAAACAGAGGGCGAGAAACAGAGGGGCTGAAACAGAGGGCGAGAAACAGAGGGGCTAAATCAGAGGGGCTAAAACAGAGGGCGAGAAACAGAGCGGCTGAAACAGAGAGCGAGAAACAGATGGGCTGAAACAGAGGGGCTGAAACAGAGGGTGAGAAACAGAGGGGCTGAAACAGAGGGCGAGAAACAGAGGGGCTGAAACAGAGGGGCTGAAACAGAGGGGCTGAATCAGAGGGGCTGATTCAGAGGGGCTGAAACAGAGGGGCTTAATCAGAGGGGCTGAAAAAGAGGGCGAGAAACAGAGGGGCTGAAACAGAGGGCGAGAAACAGAGGGGCAGAAAAAGACGGCGAGAAACAGAGGAGCTGAAACAGAGGGGCTGAAACAGAGAGCGCGAAACAGAGGGGCTGAAACAGATGGCGAGAAACAGAGGGACTGAAACAGAGGTCGAGAAACAGAGGGGCTGAAACAGAGGGCGCGAAACAGAGGGGCTGAAACAGAGTGGCTGAAAAAAAGGGCTGAAACAGAGGGGCTGAAACAGATGGCGAGAAACAGAGGGGCTGAATCAGAGGGGCTGAATCAGAAGGGCTGAAACAGAGGGGCTGAATCAGAGGGGCTGAAACAGAAGGCGAGAAACAGAGGGGCTGAAACAGAGGGCGAGAAACTGAGGGGCAGAAACGGAGGGCGAGAAACAGAGGGGCTGAAACAGAGGGTCTGAAACAGAGGGCGAGAAACAGAGGGGCTGAAACAGAGGGCGAGAAACAGAGGGGCTGAAACAGAGGGGCTGAAACAGAGGGGCTGAAACAGAGGGCGAGAAACAGAGGGGCAGAAACTGAGGGCTTGAAACAGAGGGGCTGAAACAGAGGGGCTGAAACAGAGGGTCTGAATCAGAGTGGCTGAAACAGAGGGGTTGAAACAGAGGGCGAGAAACAAAGGGGCTGAAACAGCGGGCGAGAAACAGAGGGCCAGAAACAGAGGGGCTGAAACAGAGGGGCTGAAACAGACGGGCTGAATCAGAGAGCCTGAAACAGAGGGCGAGAAACAGAGGGGCTGAAACAGAGGGCGAAAAACAGAGGGACTGAAACAGAGGGCGAGAAACAGAGGGGCTGAAACAGAGGGGCAGAAACAGAGGGGCTGAAACAGAGGGGCTGAAACAGAGGGCGAGAAACAGAGGGGCTGAATCAGAGGGACTGAAACAGAGGGGCTGAAACAGAGGGCGAGAAACAAAGGGGCTGAAACAGCGGGCGAGAAACAGAGGGCGAGAAACAGAGGGGCTGAAACAGAGGGGCTGAAACAGACGGGCTGAAACAGAGAACCTGAAACAGAGGGCGAGAAACAGAGGGGCTGAAACAGAGGGCGAAAAACAGAGGGGCTGAAACAGAGGGCGAGAAACAGAGGGTGAGAAACAGAGGGCAAGAAACAGAGTGGATGAAACAGAGGGGCTGAAACAAAGGGGCTGAAATAGAGGGGCTGAAACAGAGGGGCTGAATCAGAAGTGCTAAAACAGAGTGGCTGAATCAGAGGGGCTGAAACAGAGGGCGAGAAACAGAGGGGCTGAAACAGAGGGCGAGAAACAGAGGGGCTGAAACAGAGGGGCTGAAACAGAGGGGCTGAAACAGAGGGGCTGAATCCGAGGGGCTGAAACAGAGGGCGAGAAACAGAGGGGCTGAAACAGAGGGCGAGAAACAGAGGGGCTGAAACAGAGGGGCTGAAACAGAGGGGCTGAAACAGAGGGGCTGAATCCGAGGGCGAGAAACAGAGAGGCTGAAACAGAGGGCGAGAAACAGAGGGGCTGAAACAGAGGGCAAGAAACAGAGGGGCTGAAACAGAGGGCGAGAAACAGAGGGGCTGAAACAGAGGGGCTGAAACAGAGGGGCTGAAACAGAGGGGCTGAAACAGAGGGCGAGAAACAGAGGGGCTGAAACAGAGGGCGAGAAACAGAGGGGCTGAAACAGAGTGCGAGAAACAGAGGGCGAGAAACAGGGGGATTGAAACAGAGGGGCTGAAACAGAGGGGCTGAAACAGAGGGCGAGAAACAGAGGGGCTGAAACAGAGGGCGAGAAACAGAGGGGCTGAAACAGAGGGCGAGAAACAGAGGGCGAGAAACAGAGGGGCTGAAACAGAGGGGCTGAAACAGAGGGGCTGAAACAGAGGGCGAGAAACAGAGGGGCTGAAACAGAGGGCGAGAAACAGAGGGGCTGAAACAGTGGGGCTGAAACAGAGAGGCTGAAACAGAGGGCGAGAAACAGAGGGGCTGAAACAGAGGGCATGAAACAGAGGGGCTGAAACAGAGGGCGAGAAACAGAGGGGCTGAAACAGAGGGGCTGAAACAGAGGAGCTGAAACAGAGGGGCTGAAACAGAGGGCGAGATACAGAGGGGCTGAAACAGAGGGCGAGAAACAGAGGGGCTGAAACAGAGAGCGAGAAACAGAGGGTGAGAAACAGAGGGGCTGAAACAGAGGGCGAGAAACAGAGGGGCTGAAACAGAGGGCGAGAAACAGAGGGGCTGAAACAGAGGGGCTGACACAGTGGGGCTGAAACAGAGGGGCTGAAACAGAGGGCGAGAAATAGAGGGGCTGAAACAGAGGGGCTGACACAGTGGGGCTGAAACAGAGGGGCTGAAACAGAGGGCGAGAAACAGAGGGCGAGAAACAGAGTGACTGAAGCAGAGGGGCTGAAACAGAGGGGCTGAATCAGAGGGCGAGAAACAGAGAGGCTGAAACAGAGAGGCTGAAACAGAGGGCGAGAAACAGAGGGGCTGAAACAGAGGTCAAGAAACAGAGGGGCTGAAACAGAGGGCGGGAAACAGAGGGGCTGAAACAGAGGGGCTGAAACAGAGGGGCTAAAACAGAGGGCGAGAAACAGAGGGGCTGAAACAGAGGGCGAGAAACAGAGGGGCTGAAACAGAGGGCGAGAAACAGAGGGCGAGAAACAGAGGGACTGAAACAGAGGGGCTGAAACAGAGGGGCTGAAACAGAGGGCGAGAAACAGAGTGGATGAAACAGAGGGGCTGACACAGTGGGGCTGAAACAGAGGGGCTGAAACAGAGGGCGAGAAATAGAGGGGCTGAAACAGAGGGGGAGAAACAGAGGGGCTGAAACAGAGGGTGAGAAACAGAGGGGCTGAAACAGAGTGTGAGAAACAGAGGGGCTGAAACAGAGGGGCTGAAACAGAGGGGCTGAAACAGAGGGCAAGAAACAGAGGGGCTGAAAAAGAGGGCGAGAAACAGAGGGGCTGAAACAGAGGGCGAGAAACAGAGGGGCTGAATCAGAGGGTCTGAAACAGAGGGCGAGAAACAGAGGGGCTGAAACAGAGGGCGAGAAACAGAGGGGCTGAAACAGAGGGGCTGAAACAGAGGGTGAGAAACAGAGCGGCTGAAACAGAGGGGCTGAATCAGAGGGGCTGATTCAGAGGTGCTGAAACAGAGGGGCTGAATCAGAGGGGCTGAAACAGAGGGCGAGAAACAGAGGGGCTGAAACAGAGGGCGAGAAACAGAGGGGCTGAAACAGAGGGCGAGAAACAGACGGGCAGAAACAGAGGGCGAGAAACAGAGGGACTGAAACAGAGGGGCTGAAACAGAGAGCGCGAAACAGAGGGACTGAAATAGAGGGTGAGAAACAGAGGGGCTGAAACAGAGGGCGAGAAACAGAGGGGCTTAAACTGAGGGCGAGAAACAGAGGGGCTGAAACAGAGGGCAAGAAACAGAGGGGCTGACAAGAGTGGCTGAAACAAAGGGCGAGAAAAAGAGGGGCTGAATCAGACGGGCTGAATCAGAGGGGCTGAAACAGAGGGGCTGAAACAGTGGGCGAGAAACAGAGGGGCTGAAACAGAGGGCGAGAAACAGAGGGGCTGAATCAGAGGGGCTTAATCAGAGGGGCTGAAACAGAGGGCGAGAAGCAGAGGGTGAGAAACAGAGGGCGAGAAACAGAGGGGATGAAATAGAGGGGCTGAAACACAGGGGCTGAAACAGAGGGGCTGAATCAGATGGGCTGATTCAGAGGGGCTGAAACAGAGGGGCTGAATCAGAGGGGCTGAAACAGAGGGCGAGAAACAGAGGGCCTGAAACAGAGGGTGAGAAACAGAGGGGCTGAAACAGAGGGCGAGAAACAGACGTGCAGAAACAGAGGGCGAGAAACAGAGGGACTGAAACAGAGGGGCTGGAACAGAGAGCGCGAAGCAGAGGGACTGAAACAGAGGGCGAGAAACAGAGGGGCTGAAACAGAGGGCGAGAAACAGAGGGGCTGAAACAGAGGGCGAGAAACAGAGGGGCTGAAACAGAGGGCAAGAAACAGAGGGGCTGAAACAGAGTGGCTGAAACAGAGGGCGAGAAACAGAGGGGCTGAATCAGACGGGCTGAATCAGAGGGGCTGAAACAGAGGGGCTGAAACAGAGGGCGAGAAACAGAGGGGCTGAAACAGAGGGCGAGAAACAGAGGGCGAGAAACAGAGGGGCTGAAAAAGAGGGGCTGAAACAGAGGGGCTGAAACAAAGCGGCTGATGCAGAGGGCGAGAAACAGAGGGGCTGAAACAGAGGGCGAGATACAGAGGGGCTGAAAGAGAGGGGCTGAAACAGAGGGCGAGAAACAGAGAGGCTGAAACTGAGGGCGAGAAACAGAGGACTGAAACAGAGGGGCTGAAACAGAGGGGCTGAAACAGAGGGGCTGAAACAGAGGGCGAGATACAGAGAGGCTGAAACAGAGGGCGAGAAACAGAGTGGCTGAAACAGAGGGCAAGAAACAGAGGGGCTGAAACAGAGGGCGAGAAACAGAGGGGCTGAAACAGAGGGGCTGAAACAGAGGGCGAGAAACAGAGGGACTGAAACAGAGGGGCTGAAACAGAGGGGCTGATACAGAAGGCGAGAAACAGAGCGGCTGAAACAGAGGGCGAGAAACAGAGGGGCTGAAACAAAGGGGCTGAAACAGTGGGGCTAAAACAGAGGGGCTGAAACAGAGGGCGAGAAATAGAGGGGCTGAAACAGAGGGCGAGAAACAGAGGGGCTGAAACAGAGGGCGAGAAACAGAGGGGCTGAAACAGAGGGGCTGAAAAAGAGGGCGAGAAACAGAGGGGCTGAAACAGAGGGCGAGAAACAGAGGGGCTGAATCAGAGGGGCTGAAACAGAGGGCGAGAAACAGAGGGGCTGAATCAGAGGGGCTGAAACAGAGGGCGAGAAACAGATGGGCTGAAACAGAGAGCGAGAAACAGAGGGGCTGAAACAGAGGGTGAGAAACAGAGGGGCTGAAACAGAGGGCGAGAAACAGAGGGGCTGAAACAGAGGGGCTGAAACAGAGGGGCTGAATCAGAGGGGCTGATTCAGAGGGGCTGAATCAGAGGGGCTTAATCAGAGGGGCTGAAACAGAGGGGCTTAATCAGAGGGGCTGAAACAGAGGGCGAGAAACAGAGGGGCTGAAACAGAGGGACTGAAACAGAGGGGCAGAAACAGAGGGCGAGAAACAGAGGAGCAGAATCAGAGGGGCTGAAACAGAGAGCGCGAAACAGAGGGGCTGAAACAGAGGGCAAGAAACAGAGGGGCTGAAACAGAGGGCGAGAAACAGAGGGGCTGAAACAGTGGGGCTAAAACAGAGGGGCTGAAACAGAGGGCGAGAAATAGAGGGGCTGAAACAGAGGGCAAGAAACAGAGGGGCTGAAAAAGAGGGGCTGAAACAGAGGGGCTGAAACAGAGGGCGAGAAACAGAGGGGCTGAAACAGAGGGCGAGAAACAGAGGGGCTGAAACAGAGGGCGAGAAAAAGAGGGGCTAAATCAGAGGGGCTAAAACAGAGGGCGAGAAACAGAGCGGCTGAAACAGAGAGCGAGAAACAGATGGGCTGAAACAGAGGGGCTGAAACAGAGGGTGAGAAACAGAGGGGCTGAAACAGAGGGCGAGAAACAGAGGGGCTGAAACAGAGGGGCTGAAACAGAGGGGCTGAAACAGTGGGGCTTAAACCGAGGGGCTGAAACAGAGGGCGAGAAATAGAGGGGCTGAAACAGAGGGCGAGAAACAGAGGGGCTGAAACAGAGGGGCTGAAACAGAGGGGCTGAAACAGAGGGCGAGAAACAGAGGGGCTGAAACAGAGGGCGAGAAACAGAGGGGCTGAAACAGAGGGCGAGAAACAGAGGGGCTGAATCAGACGGGCTGAATCAGAGGGGCTGAAACAGAGGGGCTGAAACAGAGGGCGAGAAACAGAGGGGCTGAAACAGAGGGCGAGAAACAGAGGGCGAGAAACAGAGGGGCTGAAAAAGAGGGGCTGAAACAGAGGGGCTGAAACAAAGCGGCTGATGCAGAGGGCGAGAAACAGAGGGGCTGAAACAGAGGGCGAGATACAGAGGGGCTGAAAGAGAGGGGCTGAAACAGAGGGCGAGAAACAGAGAGGCTGAAACTGAGGGCGAGAAACAGAGGACTGAAACAGAGGGGCTGAAACAGAGGGGCTGAAACAGAGGGGCTGAAACAGAGGGCGAGATACAGAGAGGCTGAAACAGAGGGCGAGAAACAGAGTGGCTGAAACAGAGGGCAAGAAACAGAGGGGCTGAAACAGAGGGCGAGAAACAGAGGGGCTGAAACAGAGGGGCTGAAACAGAGGGCGAGAAACAGAGGGACTGAAACAGAGGGGCTGAAACAGAGGGGCTGATACAGAAGGCGAGAAACAGAGCGGCTGAAACAGAGGGCGAGAAACAGAGGGGCTGAAACAAAGGGGCTGAAACAGTGGGGCTAAAACAGAGGGGCTGAAACAGAGGGCGAGAAATAGAGGGGCTGAAACAGAGGGCGAGAAACAGAGGGGCTGAAACAGAGGGCGAGAAACAGAGGGGCTGAAACAGAGGGGCTGAAAAAGAGGGCGAGAAACAGAGGGGCTGAAACAGAGGGCGAGAAACAGAGGGGCTGAATCAGAGGGGCTGAAACAGAGGGCGAGAAACAGAGGGGCTGAATCAGAGGGGCTGAAACAGAGGGCGAGAAACAGATGGGCTGAAACAGAGAGCGAGAAACAGAGGGGCTGAAACAGAGGGTGAGAAACAGAGGGGCTGAAACAGAGGGCGAGAAACAGAGGGGCTGAAACAGAGGGGCTGAAACAGAGGGGCTGAATCAGAGGGGCTGATTCAGAGGGGCTGAATCAGAGGGGCTTAATCAGAGGGGCTGAAACAGAGGGGCTTAATCAGAGGGGCTGAAACAGAGGGCGAGAAACAGAGGGGCTGAAACAGAGGGACTGAAACAGAGGGGCAGAAACAGAGGGCGAGAAACAGAGGAGCAGAATCAGAGGGGCTGAAACAGAGAGCGCGAAACAGAGGGGCTGAAACAGAGGGCAAGAAACAGAGGGGCTGAAACAGAGGGCGAGAAACAGAGGGGCTGAAACAGTGGGGCTAAAACAGAGGGGCTGAAACAGAGGGCGAGAAATAGAGGGGCTGAAACAGAGGGCGAGAAACAGAGGGGCTGAAAAAGAGGGGCTGAAACAGAGGGGCTGAAACAGAGGGCGAGAAACAGAGGGGCTGAAACAGAGGGCGAGAAACAGAGGGGCTGAAACAGAGGGCGAGAAAAAGAGGGGCTAAATCAGAGGGGCTAAAACAGAGGGCGAGAAACAGAGCGGCTGAAACAGAGAGCGAGAAACAGATGGGCTGAAACAGAGGGGCTGAAACAGAGGGTGAGAAACAGAGGGGCTGAAACAGAGGGCGAGAAACAGAGGGGCTGAAACAGAGGGGCTGAAACAGAGGGGCTGAAACAGTGGGGCTAAAACCGAGGGGCTGAAACAGAGGGCGAGAAATAGAGGGGCTGAAACAGAGGGCGAGAAACAGAGGGGCTGAAACAGAGGGGCTGAAACAGAGGGGCTGAAACAGAGGGCGAGAAACAGAGGGGCTGAAACAGAGGGCGAGAAACAGAGGGGCTGAAACAGAGGGCGAGAAACAGAGGGGCTAAATCAGAGGGGCTAAAACAGAGGGCGACAAACAGAGCGGCTGAAACAGAGGGGCTGAAACAGAGGGGCTGAAACAGCGGGCGAGAAACAGAGTGGCTGAAACAGAGGGCGAGAAACAGAGGGGCTGAAACAGAGGGCGAGAAACAGAGGGGCTAAATCAGAGGGGCTAAAACAGAGGGCGAGAAACAGAGCGGCTGAAACAGAGAGCGAGAAACAGATGGGCTGAAACAGAGGGGCTGAAACAGAGGGTGAGAAACAGAGGGGCTGAAACAGAGGGCGAGAAACAGAGGGGCTGAAACAGAGGGGCTGAAACAGAGGGGCTGAATCAGAGGGGCTGATTCAGAGGGGCTGAAACAGAGGGGCTTAATCAGAGGGGCTGAAAAAGAGGGCGAGAAACAGAGGGGCTGAAACAGAGGGCGAGAAACAGAGGGGCAGAAAAAGACGGCGAGAAACAGAGGAGCTGAAACAGAGGGGCTGAAACAGAGAGCGCGAAACAGAGGGGCTGAAACAGATGGCGAGAAACAGAGGGACTGAAACAGAGGTCGAGAAACAGAGGGGCTGAAACAGAGGGCGCGAAACAGAGGGGCTGAAACAGAGTGGCTGAAAAAGAAGGGCTGAAACAGAGGGGCTGAAACAGATGGCGAGAAACAGAGGGGCTGAATCAGAGGGGCTGAATCAGAAGGGCTGAAACAGAGGGGCTGAATCAGAGGGGCTGAAACAGAAGGCGAGAAACAGAGGGGCTGAAACAGAGGGCGAGAAACTGAGGGGCAGAAACGGAGGGCGAGAAACAGAGGGGCTGAAACAGAGGGTCTGAAACAGAGGGCGAGAAACAGAGGGGCTGAAACAGAGGGCGAGAAACAGAGGGGCTGAAACAGAGGGGCTGAAACAGAGGGGCTGAAACAGAGGGCGAGAAACAGAGGGGCAGAAACTGAGGGCTTGAAACAGAGGGGCTGAAACAGAGGGGCTGAAACAGAGGGTCTGAATCAGAGTGGCTGAAACAGAGGGGTTGAAACAGAGGGCGAGAAACAAAGGGGCTGAAACAGCGGGCGAGAAACAGAGGGCCAGAAACAGAGGGGCTGAAACAGAGGGGCTGAAACAGACGGGCTGAATCAGAGAGCCTGAAACAGAGGGCGAGAAACAGAGGGGCTGAAACAGTGGGCGAAAAACAGAGGGACTGAAACAGAGGGCGAGAAACAGAGGGGCTGAAACAGAGGGGCAGAAACAGAGGGGCTGAAACAGAGGGGCTGAAACAGAGGGCGAGAAACAGAGGGGCTGAATCAGAGGGACTGAAACAGAGGGGCTGAAACAGAGGGCGAGAAACAAAGGGGCTGAAACAGCGGGCGAGAAACAGAGGGCGAGAAACAGAGGGGCTGAAACAGAGGGGCTGAAACAGACGGGCTGAAACAGAGAACCTGAAACAGAGGGCGAGAAACAGAGGGGCTGAAACAGAGGGCGAAAAACAGAGGGGCTGAAACAGAGGGCGAGAAACAGAGGGTGAGAAACAGAGGGCAAGAAACAGAGTGGATGAAACAGAGGGGCTGAAACAAAGGGGCTGAAATAGAGGGGCTGAAACAGAGGGGCTGAATCAGAAGTGCTAAAACAGAGTGGCTGAATCAGAGGGGCTGAAACAGAGGGCGAGAAACAGAGGGGCTGAAACAGAGGGCGAGAAACAGAGGGGCTGAAACAGAGGGGCTGAAACAGAGGGGCTGAAACAGAGGGGCTGAATCCGAGGGGCTGAAACAGAGGGCGAGAAACAGAGGGGCTGAAACAGAGGGCGAGAAACAGAGGGGCTGAAACAGAGGGGCTGAAACAGAGGGGCTGAAACAGAGGGGCTGAATCCGAGGGCGAGAAACAGAGAGGCTGAAACAGAGGGCGAGAAACAGAGGGGCTGAAACAGAGGGCAAGAAACAGAGGGGCTGAAACAGAGGGCGAGAAACAGAGGGGCTGAAACAGAGGGGCTGAAACAGAGGGGCTGAAACAGAGGGGCTGAAACAGAGGGCGAGAAACAGAGGGGCTGAAACAGAGGGCGAGAAACAGAGGGGCTGAAACAGAGTGCGAGAAACAGAGGGCGAGAAACAGGGGGATTGAAACAGAGGGGCTGAAACAGAGGGGCTGAAACAGAGGGCGAGAAACAGAGGGGCTGAAACAGAGGGTGAGAAACAGAGGGGCTGAAACAGAGGGCGAGAAACAGAGGGCGAGAAACAGAGGGGCTGAAACAGAGGGGCTGAAACAGAGGGGCTGAAACAGAGGGCGAGAAACAGAGGGGCTGAAACAGAGGGCGAGAAACAGAGGGGCTGAAACAGTGGGGCTGAAACAGAGAGGCTGAAACAGAGGGCGAGAAACAGAGGGGCTGAAACAGAGGGCATGAAACAGAGGGGC
This sequence comes from Chiloscyllium punctatum, assembly GCF_047496795.1. NCBI lineage: Eukaryota > Metazoa > Chordata > Chondrichthyes > Orectolobiformes > Hemiscylliidae > Chiloscyllium > Chiloscyllium punctatum. Next base: position 1,201,297 of record NW_027309791.1, read on the forward strand.
TGAAACAGAGGGCGAGAAACAGAGGGGCTGAAACAGAGGGGCTGAAACAGAGGAGCTGAAACAGAGGGGCTGAAACAGAGGGCGAGATACAGAGGGGCTGAAACAGAGGGGCTGAAACAGAGGGGCTGAAACAGAGAGCGAGAAACAGAGGGTGAGAAACAGAGGGACTGAAACAGAGGGGCTGAAACAGAGGGGCTGAAACAGAGGGCGAGAAACAGAGGGGCTGAAACAGAGGGCGAGAAACAGAGGGGCTGAAACAGAGGGCGAGAAACAGAGGGGCTGAAACAGAGGGGCTGACACAGTGGGGCTGAAACAGAGGGGCTGAAACAGAGGGCGAGAAATAGAGGGGCTGAAACAGAGGGGCTGACACAGTGGGGCTGAAACAGAGGGGCTGAAACAGAGGGCGAGAAACAGAGGGGCTGAAACAGAGGGGCTGAAACAGAGGGGCTGAATCAGAGGGGCTGATTCAGAGGAGCTGAAACAGAGGGGCTGAATCAGAGGGTCTGAAGCAGAGGGCGAGAAACAGAGGGGCTGAAACAGAGGTCGAGTAACAGAGGGGCTGAAACAGAAGGCGAGAAACAGACGGGCAGAAACAGAGGGCGAGAAACAGAGGGACTGAAACAGAGGGGCTGAAACAGAGAGCGCGAATCAGAGGGACTGAAACAGAGGGTGAGAAACAGAGGGGCTGTAACAGAGGGCGAGAAACAGAGGGGCTGAAACAGAGGGCGAGAAACGGAGGGGCTGAAACAGAGGGGCTGAAACAGAGGGGCTGAAACAGAGGGCGAGAAACAGAGGGGCTGAAACAGAGGGCGAGAAACAGAGGGGCTGAAACAGAGGGCGAGAAACAGAGGGGCTGAAACAGAGGGACTGAAACAGAGGGGCTGAAACAGAGGGGCTGAAACAGAGAACGAGAAACAGAGGGGCTGAAACAGAGTGCGAGAAACAGAGGGGCTGAAACAGAGGGCGAGAAACAGAGGGTCTGAAACTGAGGGGCTGACACAGTGGGGCTGAAACAGAGGGGCTGAAACAGAGGGCGAGAAATAGAGGGGCTGAAACAGAGGGCGAGAAACAGAGGGACTGAAACAGAGGGCGAGAAACAGAGGGGCTGAAACAGAGGGTGAGAAACAGAGGGCGAGAAACAGAGGGACTGAAACAGAGGGGCTGAAACAGAGGGGCTGAATCAGAGGGCGAGAAACAGAGGGGCTGAAACAGAGAGGCTGAAACAGAGGGCGAGAAACCGAGGGGCTGAAACAGAGGTCAAGAAACAGAGGGGCTGAAACAGAGGGCGGGAAACAGAGGGGCTGAAACAGAGGGGCTGAAACAGAGGGGCTGAAACAGAGGGGCTGAAACAGAGGGCGAGAAACAGAGGGGCTGAAACAGAGGGCGAGAAACAGAGGGGATGAAACAGAGGGCGAGAAACAGAGGGCGAGAAACAGAGGGACTGAAACAGAGGTCGAGAAACAGAGGGGCTGAAACAGAGGGCGAGAAACAGAGTGGCTGAAACAGAGGGGCTGACACAGTGGGGCTGAAACAGAGGGGCTGAAACAGAGGGCGAGAAATAGAGGGGCTGAAACAGAGGGCGAGAAACAGAGTGGCTGAAACAGAGGGTGAGAAACAGAGGGGCTGAAACAGAGGGCGAGAAACAGAGGGGCTGAAACAGAGGGGCTGAAACAGAGGGGCTGAAACAGAGGGCAAGAAACAGAGGGGCTGAAAAAGAGGGCGAGAAACAGAGGGGCTGAAACAGAGGGCGAGAAACAGAGGGGCTGAATCAGAGGGTCTGAAACAGAGGGCGAGAAACAGAGGGGCTGAAACAGAGGGCGAGAAACAGAGGGGCTGAAACAGAGGGTGAGAAACAGAGGGGCTGAAACAGAGGGGCTGAATCAGAGGGGCTGATTCAGAGGTGCTGAAACAGAGGGGCTGAATCAGAGGGGTTGAAACAGAGGGCGAGAAACAGAGGGGCTGAAACAGAGGGCGAGAAACAGAGGGGCTGAAACAGAGGGCGAGAAACAGACGGGCAGAAACAGAGGGCGAGAAACAGAGGGACTGAAACAGAGGGGCTGAAACAGAGAGCGCGAAACAGAGGGACTGAAACAGAGGGCGAGAAACAGAGGGGCTGAAACAGAGGGCGAGAAACAGAGAGGCTTAAACAGAGGGCGAGAAACAGAGGGGCTGAAACAGAGGGCAAGAAACAGAGGGGCTGAAACAGAGTGGCTTTAACAGAGGGCGAGAAACAGAGGGGCTGAATCAGACGGGCTGAATCAGAGGGGCTGAAACAGAGGGGCTGAAACAGAGGGCGAGAAACAGAGGGGCTGAAACAGAGGGCGAGAAACAGAGGGCGAGATACAGAGGGGCTGAAACAGAGGGGCTGAAACAGAGGGGCTGAAACAGAGGGGCTGAAACAGAGGGCGAGAAACAGAGGGGATGAAGCAGAGGGCGAAAAAGGGAGGGGCTGAAACAGAGGGCGAGAAGCAGAGGGTGAGAAACAGAGGGGATGAAATAGAGGGGCTGAAACACAGGGGCTGACACAGTGGGGCTGAAACAGAGGGGCTGAAACAGAGGGCGAGAAATAGAGGGGCTGAAACAGAGGGGCTGACACAGTGGGGCTGAAACAGAGGGGCTGAAACAGAGGGCGAGAAACAGAGGGGCTGAAACAGAGGGGCTGAAACAGAGGGGCTGAATCAGAGGGGCTGATTCAGAGGAGCTGAAACAGAGGGGCTGAATCAGAGGGTCTGAAACAGAGGGCGAGAAACAGAGGGGCTGAAACAGAGGTCGAGAAACAGAGGGGCTGAAACAGAGGGCGAGAAACAGACGGGCAGAAACAGAGGGCGAGAAACAGAGGGACTGAAACAGAAGGGCTGAAACAGAGAGCGCGAAACAGAGGGACTGAAACAGAGGGTGAGAAACAGAGGGGATGAAACAGAGGGCGAAAAACAGAGGGGCTGAAACAGAGGGCGAGAAACAGAGGGTGAGAAACAGAGGGCAAGAAACAGAGTGGATGAAACAGAGGGGCTGAAACAAAGGGGCTGAAATAGAGGGGCTGAAACAGAGGGGCTGAATCAGAAGTGCTAAAACAGAGTGGCTGAATCAGAGGGGCTGAAACAGAGGGCGAGAAACAGAGGGGCTGAAACAGAGGGCGAGAAACAGAGGGGCTGAAACAGAGGGGCTGAAACAGAGGGGCTGAAACAGAGGGGCTGAATCCGAGGGGCTGAAACAGAGGGCGAGAAACAGAGGGGCTGAAACAGAGGGCGAGAAACAGAGGGGCTGAAACAGAGGGGCTGAAACAGAGGGGCTGAAACAGAGGGGCTGAATCCGAGGGCGAGAAACAGAGAGGCTGAAACAGAGGGCGAGAAACAGAGGGGCTGAAACAGAGGGCAAGAAACAGAGGGGCTGAAACAGAGGGCGAGAAACAGAGGGGCTGAAACAGAGGGGCTGAAACAGAGGGGCTGAAACAGAGGGCGAGAAACAGAGGGGCTGAAACAGAGGGCGAGAAACAGAGGGGCTGAAACAGAGTGCGAGAAACAGAGGGCGAGAAACAGGGGGATTGAAACAGAGGGGCTGAAACAGAGGGGCTGAAACAGAGGGCGAGAAACAGAGGGGCTGAAACAGAGGGTGAGAAACAGAGGGGCTGAAACAGAGGGCGAGAAACAGAGGGCGAGAAACAGAGGGGCTGAAACAGAGGGGCTGAAACAGAGGGGCTGAAACAGAGGGCGAGAAACAGAGGGGCTGAAACAGAGGGCGAGAAACAGAGGGGCTGAAACAGTGGGGCTGAAACAGAGAGGCTGAAACAGAGGGCGAGAAACAGAGGGGCTGAAACAGAGGGCATGAAACAGAGGGGCTGAAACAGAGGGCGAGAAACAGAGGGGCTGAAACAGAGGGGCTGAAACAGAGGAGCTGAAACAGAGGGGCTGAAACAGAGGGCGAGATACAGAGGGGCTGAAACAGAGGGGCTGAAACAGAGGGGCTGAAACAGAGAGCGAGAAACAGAGGGTGAGAAACAGAGGGACTGAAACAGAGGGGCTGAAACAGAGGGGCTGAAACAGAGGGCGAGAAACAGAGGGGCTGAAACAGAGGGCGAGAAACAGAGGGGCTGAAACAGAGGGCGAGAAACAGAGGGGCTGAAACAGAGGGGCTGACACAGTGGGGCTGAAACAGAGGGGCTGAAACAGAGGGCGAGAAATAGAGGGGCTGAAACAGAGGGGCTGACACAGTGGGGCTGAAACAGAGGGGCTGAAACAGAGGGCGAGAAACAGAGGGGCTGAAACAGAGGGGCTGAAACAGAGGGGCTGAATCAGAGGGGCTGATTCAGAGGAGCTGAAACATAGGGGCTGAATCAGAGGGTCTGAAGCAGAGGGCGAGAAACAGAGGGGCTGAAACAGAGGTCGAGAAACAGAGGGGCTGAAACAGAGGGCGAGAAACAGACGGGCAGAAACAGAGGGCGAGAAACAGAGGGACTGAAACAGAGGGGCTGAAACAGAGAGCGCGAATCAGAGGGACTGAAACAGAGGGTGAGAAACAGAGGGGCTGTAACAGAGGGCGAGAAACAGAGGGGCTGAAACAGAGGGCGAGAAACGGAGGGGCTGAAACAGAGGGGCTGAAACAGAGGGGCTGAAACAGAGGGCGAGAAACAGAGGGGCTGAAACAGAGGGCGAGAAACAGAGGGGCTGAAACAGAGGGCGAGAAACAGAGGGGCTGAAACAGAGGGACTGAAACAGAGGGGCTGAAACAGAGGGGCTGAAACAGAGAACGAGAAACAGAGGGGCTGAAACAGAGTGCGAGAAACAGAGGGGCTGAAACAGAGGGCGAGAAACAGAGGGTCTGAAACAGAGGGGCTGACACAGTGGGGCTGAAACAGAGGGGCTGAAACAGAGGGCGAGAAATAGAGGGGCTGAAACAGAGGGCGAGAAACAGAGGGACTGAAACAGAGGGCGAGAAACAGAGGGGCTGAAACAGAGGGTGAGAAACAGAGGGCGAGAAACAGAGGGACTGAAACAGAGGGGCTGAAACAGAGGGGCTGAATCAGAGGGCGAGAAACAGAGGGGCTGAAACAGAGAGGCTGAAACAGAGGGCGAGAAACCGAGGGGCTGAAACAGAGGTCAAGAAACAGAGGGGCTGAAACAGAGGGCGGGAAACAGAGGGGCTGAAACAGAGGGGCTGAAACAGAGGGGCTGAAACAGAGGGGCTGAAACAGAGGGTGAGAAACAGAGGGGCTGAAACAGAGGGCGAGAAACAGAGGGGATGAAACAGAGGGCGAGAAACAGAGGGACTGAAACAGAGGTCGAGAAACAGAGGGGCTGAAACAGAGGGCGAGAAACAGAGTGGCTGAAACAGAGGGGCTGACACAGTGGGGCTGAAACAGAGGGGCTGAAACAGAGGGCGAGAAATAGAGGGGCTGAAACAGAGGGCGAGAAACAGAGTGGCTGAAACAGAGGGTGAGAAACAGAGGGGCTGAAACAGAGGGCGAGAAACAGAGGGGCTGAAACAGAGGGGCTGAAACAGAGGGGCTGAAACAGAGGGCAAGAAACAGAGGGGCTGAAAAAGAGGGCGAGAAACAGAGGGGCTGAAACAGAGGGCGAGAAACAGAGGGGCTGAATCAGAGGGTCTGAAACAGAGGGCGAGAAACAGAGGGGCTGAAACAGAGGGCGAGAAACAGAGGGGCTGAAACAGAGGGGCTGAAACAGAGGGTGAGAAACAGAGGGGCTGAAACAGAGGGGCTGAATCAGAGGGGCTGATTCAGAGGTGCTGAAACAGAGGGGCTGAATCAGAGGGGTTGAAACAGAGGGCGAGAAACAGAGGGGCTGAAACAGAGGGCGAGAAACAGAGGGGCTGAAACAGAGGGCGAGAAACAGACGGGCAGAAACAGAGGGCGAGAAACAGAGGGACTGAAACAGAGGGGCTGAAACAGAGAGCGCGAAACAGAGGGACTGAAACAGAGGGCGAGAAACAGAGGGGCTGAAACAGAGGGCGAGAAACAGAGAGGCTTAAACAGAGGGCGAGAAACAGAGGGGCTGAAACAGAGGGCAAGAAACAGAGGGGCTGAAACAGAGTGGCTTTAACAGAGGGCGAGAAACAGAGGGGCTGAATCAGACGGGCTGAATCAGAGGGGCTGAAACAGAGGGGCTGAAACAGAGGGCGAGAAACAGAGGGGCTGAAACAGAGGGCGAGAAACAGAGGGCGAGATACAGAGGGGCTGAAACAGAGGGGCTGAAACAGAGGGGCTGAAACAGAGGGGCTGAAACAGAGGGCGAGAAACAGAGGGGATGAAGCAGAGGGCGAAAAAGGGAGGGGCTGAAACAGAGGGCGAGAAGCAGAGGGTGAGAAACAGAGGGGATGAAATAGAGGGGCTGAAACACAGGGGCTGACACAGTGGGGCTGAAACAGAGGGGCGAAAACAGAGGGCGAGAAATAGAGGGGCTGAAACAGAGGGGCTGACACAGTGGGGCTGAAACAGAGGGGCTGAAACAGAGGGCGAGAAACAGAGGGGCTGAAACAGAGGGGCTGAAACAGAGGGGCTGAATCAGAGGGGCTGATTCAGAGGAGCTGAAACAGAGGGGCTGAATCAGAGGGTCTGAAACAGAGGGCGAGAAACAGAGGGGCTGAAACAGAGGTCGAGAAACAGAGGGGCTGAAACAGAGGGCGAGAAACAGACGGGCAGAAACAGAGGGCGAGAAACAGAGGGACTGAAACAGAAGGGCTGAAACAGAGAGCGCGAAACAGAGGGACTGAAACAGAGGGTGAGAAACAGAGGGGCTGTAACAGAGGGCGAGAAACAGAGGGGCTGAAACAGAGGGCGAGAAACGGAGGGGCTGAAACAGAGGGGCTGAAACAGAGGGCGAGAAACAGAGGGGCTGAAACAGAGGGCGAGAAACAGAGGGGCTGAAACAGAGGGCGAGAAACAGAGGGGCTGAAACAGAGGGACTGAAACAGAGGGTCTGAAACAGAGGGGCTGAAACAGAGGGCGAGAAACAGAGGGGCTGAAACAGAGGGACTGAAACAGAGGGGCTGAAACAGAGGGGCTGAAACAGAGAACGAGAAACAGAGGGGCTGAAACAGAGTGCGAGAAACAGAGGGGCTGAAACAGAGGGCGAGAAACAGAGGGTCTGAAACAGAGGGGCTGACACAGTGGGGCTGAAACAGAGGGGCTGAAACAGAGGGCGAGAAATAGAGGGGCTGAAACAGAGGGCGAGAAACAGAGGGACTGAAACAGAGGGCGAGAAACAGAGGGGCTGAAACAGAGGGTGAGAAACAGAGGGCGAGAAACAGAGGGACTGAAACAGAGGGGCTGAAACAGAGGGGCTGAATCAGAGGGCGAGAAACAGAGGGGCTGAAACAGAGAGGCTGAAACAGAGGGCGAGAAACCGAGGGGCTGAAACAGAGGTCAAGAAACAGAGGGGCTGAAACAGAGGGCGGGAAACAGAGGGGCTGAAACAGAGGGGCTGAAACAGAGGGGCTGAAACAGAGGGCGAGAAACAGAGGGGCTGAAACAGAGGGCGAGAAACAGAGGGGATGAAACAGAGGGCGAGAAACAGAGGGCGAGAAACAGAGGGACTGAAACAGAGGTCGAGAAACAGAGGGGCTGAAACAGAGGGCGAGAAACAGAGTGGCTGAAACAGAGGGGCTGACACAGTGGGGCTGAAACAGAGGGGCTGAAACAGAGGGCGAGAAATAGAGGGGCTGAAACAGAGGGCGAGAAACAGAGGGGCTGAAACAGAGGGTGAGAAACAGAGGGGCTGAAACAGAGGGCGAGAAACAGAGGGGCTGAAACAGAGGGGCTGAAACAGAGGGGCTGAAACAGAGGGCAAGAAACAGAGGGGCTGAAAAAGAGGGCGAGAAACAGAGGGGCTGAAACAGAGGGCGAGAAACAGAGGGGCTGAATCAGAGGGTCTGAAACAGAGGGCGAGAAACAGAGGGGCTGAAACAGAGGGCGAGAAACAGAGGGGCTGAAACAGAGGGGCTGAAACAGAGGGTGAGAAACAGAGGGGCTGAAACAGAGGGGCTGAATCAGAGGGGCTGATTCAGAGGTGCTGAAACAGAGGGGCTGAATCAGAGGGGTTGAAACAGAGGGCGAGAAACAGAGGGGCTGAAACAGAGGGCGAGAAACAGAGGGGCTGAAACAGAGGGCGAGAAACAGACGGGCAGAAACAGAGGGCGAGACACAGAGGGACTGAAACAGAGGGGCTGAAACAGAGAGCGCGAAACAGAGGGACTGAAACAGAGGGCGAGAAACAGAGGGGCTGAAACAGAGGGCGAGAAACAGAGAGGCTTAAACAGAGGGCGAGAAACAGAGGGGCTGAAACAGAGGGCAAGAAACAGAGGGGCTGAAACAGAGTGGCTTTAACAGAGGGCGAGAAACAGAGGGGCTGAATCAGACGGGCTGAATCAGAGGGGCTGAAACAGAGGGGCTGAAACAGAGGGCGAGAAACAGAGGGGCTGAAACAGAGGGCGAGAAACAGAGGGTGAGATACAGAGGGGCTGAAACAGAGGGGCTGAAACAGAGGGGCTGAAACAGAGGGGCTGAAACAGAGGGCGAGAAACAGAGGGGATGAAACAGAGGGCGAGAAACAGAGGGGCTGAAGCAGAGGGCGAAAAAGGGAGGGGCTGAAACAGAGGGCGAGAAGCAGAGGGTGAGAAACAGAGGGGATGAAATAGAGGGGCTGAAACACAGGGGCTGACACAGTGGGGCTGAAACAGAGGGGCTGAAACAGAGGGCGAGAAATAGAGGGGCTGAAACAGAGGGGCTGACACAGAGGGCGAGAAACAGAGGGTCTGAAACAGAGGGGCTGAAACAGAGGGGCTGAATCAGAGGGGCTGATTCAGAGGAGCTGAAACAGAGGGGCTGAATCAGAGGGTCTGAAACAGAGGGCGAGAAACAGAGGGGCTGAAACAGAGGTCGAGAAACAGAGGGGCTGAAACAGAGGGCGAGAAACAGACGGGCAGAAACAGAGGGCGAGAAACAGAGGGACTGAAACAGAAGGGCTGAAACAGAGAGCGCGAAACAGAGGGACTGAAACAGAGGGTGAGAAACAGAGGGGCTGTAACAGTGGGCGAGAAACAGAGGGGCTGAAACAGAGGGCGAGAAACGGAGGGGCTGAAACAGAGGGGCTGAAACAGAGGGCGAGAAACAGAGGGGCTGAAACAGAGGGCGAGAAACAGAGGGGCTGAAACAGAGGGCGAGAAACAGAGGGGCTGAAACAGAGGGACTGAAACAGAGGGGCTGAAACAGAGGGGCTGAAACAGAGGACGAGAAACAGAGGGGCTGAAACAGAGGGCGAGAAACAGAGGGGCTGAAACAGAGGGCGAGAAACAGAGGGTCTGAAACAGAGGGGCTGACACAGTGGGGCTGAAACAGAGGGGCTGAAACAGAGGGCGAGAAATAGAGGGGCTGAAACAGAGGGCGAGAAATAGAGGGGCTGAAACAGAGGGGCTGACACAGTGGGGCTGAAACAGAGGGGCTGAAACAGAGGGCGAGAAACAGAGGGGCTGAAACAGAGGGGCTGAAACAGAGGGGCTGAATCAGAGGGGCTGATTCAGAGGAGCTGAAACAGAGGGGCTGAATCAGAGGGTCTGAAACAGAGGGCGAGAAACAGAGGGGCTGAAACAGAGGTCGAGAAACAGAGGGGCTGAAACAGAGGGCGAGAAACAGACGGGCAGAAACAGAGGGCGAGAAACAGAGGGACTGAAACAGAAGGGCTGAAACAGAGGGCGAGAAACAGAGGGGCTGAAACAGAGGGCGAGAAACAGAGGGGCTGAAACAGAGGGCGAGAAACAGAGGGGCTGAAACAGAGGGACTGAAACAGAGGGGCTGAAACAGAGGGGCTGAAACAGAGGGCGAGAAACAGAGGGGCTGAAACAGAGGGACTGAAACAGAGGGGCTGAAACAGAGGGGCTGAAACAGAGAACGAGAAACAGAGGGGCTGAAACAGAGTGCGAGAAACAGAGGGGCTGAAACAGAGGGCGAGAAACAGAGGGTCTGAAACAGAGGGGCTGACACAGTTGGGCTGAAACAGAGGGGCTGAAACAGAGGGCGAGAAATAGAGGGGCTGAAACAGAGGGCGAGAAACAGAGGGACTGAAACAGAGGGCGAGAAACAGAGGGGCTGAAACAGAGGGTGAGAAACAGAGGGCGAGAAACAGAGGGACTGAAACAGAGGGGCTGAAACAGAGGGGCTGAATCAGAGGGCGAGAAACAGAGGGGCTGAAACAGAGAGGCTGAAACAGAGGGCGAGAAACCGAGGGGCTGAAACAGAGGTCAAGAAACAGAGGGGCTGAAACAGAGGGCGGGAAACAGAGGGGCTGAAACAGAGGGGCTGAAACAGAGGGGCTGAAACAGAGGGCGAGAAACAGAGGGGCTGAAACAGAGGGCGAGAAACAGAGGGGATGAAACAGAGGGCGAGAAACAGAGGGCGAGAAACAGAGGGACTGAAACAGAGGTCGAGAAACAGAGGGGCTGAAACAGAGGGCGAGAAACAGAGTGGCTGAAACAGAGGGGCTGACACAGTGGGGCTGAAACAGAGGGGCTGAAACAGAGGGCGAGAAATAGAGGGGCTGAAACAGAGGGCGAGAAACAGAGGGGCTGAAACAGAGGGTGAGAAACAGAGGGGCTGAAACAGAGGGCGAGAAACAGAGGGGCTGAAACAGAGGGGCTGAAACAGAGGGGCTGAAAAAGAGGGCAAGAAACAGAGGGGCTGAAAAAGAGGGCGAGAAACAGAGGGGCTGAAACAGAGGGCGAGAAACAGAGGGGCTGAATCAGAGGGTCTGAAACAGAGGGCGAGAAACAGCAGGGCTGAAACAGAGGGCGAGAAACAGAGGGGCTGAAACAGAGGGGCTGAAACAGAGGGTGAGAAACAGAGGGGCTGAAACAGAGGGGCTGAATCAGAGGGGCTGATTCAGAGGTGCTGAAACAGAGGGGCTGAATCAGAGGGGTTGAAACAGAGGGCGAGAAACAGAGGGGCTGAAACAGAGGGCGAGAAACAGAGGGGCTGAAACAGAGGGCGAGAAACAGACGGGCAGAAACAGAGGGCGAGACACAGAGGGACTGAAACAGAGGGGCTGAAACAGAGAGCGCGAAACAGAGGGACTGAAACAGAGGGCGAGAAACAGAGGGGCTGAAACAGAGGGGCTGAAACAGAGGGTGAGAAACAGAGGGGCTGAAACAGAGGGCGAGAAACAGAGGGGCTGAAACAGAGGGGCTGAATCAGAGGGGCTGACACAGTGGGGCTGAAACAGAGGGGCTGAAACAGAGGGCGAGAAACAGAGGGGCTGAAACAGAGGGGCTGAATCAGAGGGGCTGATTCAGAGGAGCTGAAACAGAGGGGCTGAATCAGAGGGTCTGAAACAGAGGGCGAGAAACAGAGGGGCTGAAACAGAGGTCGAGAAACAGAGGGGCTGAAACAGAGGGCGAGAAACAGACGGGCAGAAACAGAGGGCGAGAAACAGAGGGACTGAAACAGAAGGGCTGAAACAGAGAGCGCGAAACAGAGGGACTGAAACAGAGGGTGAGAAACAGAGGGGCTGTAACAGAGGGCGAGAAACAGAGGGGCTGAAACAGAGGGCGAGAAACGGAGGGGCTGAAACAGAGGGGCTGAAACAGAGGGCGAGAAACAGAGGGGCTGAAACAGAGGGCGAGAAACAGAGGGGCTGAAACAGAGGGCGAGAAACAGAGGGGCTGAAACAGAGGGACTGAAACAGAGGGGCTGAAACAGAGGGGCTGAAACAGAGGGCGAGAAACAGAGGGGCTGAAACAGAGGGACTGAAACAGAGGGGCTGAAACAGAGGGGCTGAAACAGAGAACGAGAAACAGAGGGGCTGAAACAGAGTGCGAGAAACAGAGGGGCTGAAACAGAGGGGCTGACACAGTTGGGCTGAAACAGAGGGGCTGAAACAGAGGGCGAGAAATAGAGGGGCTGAAACAGAGGGCGAGAAACAGAGGGACTGAAACAGAGGGCGAGAAACAGAGGGGCTGAAACAGAGGGTGAGAAACAGAGGGCGAGAAACAGAGGGACTGAAACAGAGGGGCTGAAACAGAGGGGCTGAATCAGAGGGCGAGAAACAGAGGGGCTGAAACAGAGAGGCTGAAACAGAGGGCGAGAAACCGAGGGGCTGAAACAGAGGTCAAGAAACAGAGGGGCTGAAACAGAGGGCGGGAAACAGAGGGGCTGAAACAGAGGGGCTGAAACAGAGGGGCTGAAACAGAGGGCGAGAAACAGAGGGGCTGAAACAGAGGGCGAGAAACAGAGGGGATGAAACAGAGGGCGAGAAACAGAGGGCGAGAAACAGAGGGACTGAAACAGAGGTCGAGAAACAGAGGGGCTGAAACAGAGGGCGAGAAACAGAGTGGCTGAAACAGAGGGGCTGACACAGTGGGGCTGAAACAGAGGGGCTGAAACAGAGGGCGAGAAATAGAGGGGCTGAAACAGAGGGCGAGAAACAGAGGGGCTGAAACAGAGGGTGAGAAACAGAGGGGCTGAAACAGAGGGCGAGAAACAGAGGGGCTGAAACAGAGGGGCTGAAACAGAGGGGCTGAAACAGAGGGCAAGAAACAGAGGGGCTGAAAAAGAGGGCGAGAAACAGAGGGGCTGAAACAGAGGGCGAGAAACAGAGGGGCTGAATCAGAGGGTCTGAAACAGAGGGCGAGAAACAGAGGGGCTGAAACAGAGGGCGAGAAACAGAGGGGCTGAAACAGAGGGGCTGAAACAGAGGGTGAGAAACAGAGGGGCTGAAACAGAGGGGCTGAATCAGAGGGGCTGATTCAGAGGTGCTGAAACAGAGGGGCTGAATCAGAGGGGTTGAAACAGAGGGCGAGAAACAGAGGGGCTGAAACAGAGGGCGAGAAACAGAGGGGCTGAAACAGAGGGCGAGAAACAGACGGGCAGAAACAGAGGGCGAGACACAGAGGGACTGAAACAGAGGGGCTGAAACAGAGAGCGCGAAACAGAGGGACTGAAACAGAGGGCGAGAAACAGAGGGGCTGAAACAGAGGGCGAGAAACAGAGAGGCTTAAACAGAGGGCGAGAAACAGAGGGGCTGAAACAGAGGGCAAGAAACAGAGGGGCTGAAACAGAGTGGCTTTAACAGAGGGCGAGAAACAGAGGGGCTGAATCAGACGGGCTGAATCAGAGGGGCTGAAACAGAGGGGCTGAAACAGAGGGCGAGAAACAGAGGGGCTGAAACAGAGGGCGAGAAACAGAGGGTGAGATACAGAGGGGCTGAAACAGAGGGGCTGAAACAGAGGGGCTGAAACAGAGGGGCTGAAACAGAGGGCGAGAAACAGAGGGGATGAAACAGAGGGCGAGAAACAGAGGGGCTGAAGCAGAGGGCGAAAAAGGGAGGGGCTGAAACAGAGGGCGAGAAGCAGAGGGTGAGAAACAGAGGGGATGAAATAGAGGGGCTGAAACACAGGGGCTGACACAGTGGGGCTGAAACAGAGGGGCTGAAACAGAGGGCGAGAAATAGAGGGGCTGAAACAGAGGGGCTGACACAGAGGGCGAGAAACAGAGGGTCTGAAACAGAGGGGCTGAAACAGAGGGGCTGAATCAGAGGGGCTGATTCAGAGGAGCTGAAACAGAGGGGCTGAATCAGAGGGTCTGAAACAGAGGGCGAGAAACAGAGGGGCTGAAACAGAGGTCGAGAAACAGAGGGGCTGAAACAGAGGGCGAGAAACAGACGGGCAGAAACAGAGGGCGAGAAACAGAGGGACTGAAACAGAAGGGCTGAAACAGAGAGCGCGAAACAGAGGGACTGAAACAGAGGGTGAGAAACAGAGGGGCTGTAACAGTGGGCGAGAAACAGAGGGGCTGAAACAGAGGGCGAGAAACGGAGGGGCTGAAACAGAGGGGCTGAAACAGAGGGCGAGAAACAGAGGGGCTGAAACAGAGGGCGAGAAACAGAGGGGCTGAAACAGAGGGCGAGAAACAGAGGGGCTGAAACAGAGGGACTGAAACAGAGGGGCTGAAACAGAGGGGCTGAAACAGAGGACGAGAAACAGAGGGGCTGAAACAGAGGGCGAGAAACAGAGGGGCTGAAACAGAGGGCGAGAAACAGAGGGTCTGAAACAGAGGGGCTGACACAGTGGGGCTGAAACAGAGGGGCTGAAACAGAGGGCGAGAAATAGAGGGGCTGAAACAGAGTGCGAGAAACAGAGGGACTGAAACAGAGGGCGAGAAACAGAGGGGCTGAAACAGAGGGTGAGAAACAGAGGGCGAGAAACAGAGGGACTGAAACAGAGGGGCTGAAACAGAGGGGCTGAATCAGAGGGCAAGAAACAGAGGGGCTGAAACAGAGAGGCTGAAACAGAGAGCGAGAAACAGAGGGGCTGAAACAGAGGGGCTGAAACAGAGGGGCTGAAACAGACGGGCTGAAACAGAGGGACTGAAACAGAGGGTCTGAAACAGAGGGGCTGAAACAGACGGGCTGAAACAGAGAGGCTGAATCAGAGGGCGAGAAACAGAGGGGCTGAAACAGAGGGCGAGAAACAGAGGGGCTGAAACAGAGGGCGAGAAACAGAGGGGCTGAAACAGAGGGCGAGAAACAGAGGGGCTGAAACAGAGGGCGAGAAACAGACGGGCAGAAACAGAGGGCGAGAAACAGAGGGACTGAAACAGAGGGGCTGAAACAGAGAGCGCGAAACAGAGGGACTGAAACAGAGGGTGAGAAACAGAGGGGCTGTAACAGAGGGCGAGAAACGGAGGGGCTGAAACAGAGGGTGAGAAACAGAGGGCGAGAAACGGAGGGGCTGAAACAGAGGGGCTGAAACAGAGGGCGAGAAACAGAGGGGCTGAAACAGAGGGCGAGAAACAGAGGGGCTGAAACAGAGGGCGAGAAACAGAGGGCGAGAAACAGAGGGACTGAAACAGAGGGGCTGAAACAGAGGGGCTGAAACAGAGGACGAGAAACAGAGGGGCTGAAACAGAGGGCCAGAAACAGAGGGGCTGAAACAGAGGGCGAGAAACAGAGGGTCTGAAACAGAGGGGCTGACACAGTGGGGCTGAAACAGATGGGCTGAAACAGAGTGCGAGAAATAGAGAGGCTGAAACAGAGGGCGAGAAACAGAGGGACTGAAACAGAGGTCGAGAAACAGAGGGGCTGAAACAGAGGGTTAGAAACACAGGGGGTGAAACAGAGTGACTGAAGCAGAGGGGCTGAAACAGAGGGGCTGAATCAGAGGGCGAGAAACAGAGGCTCAAACAGAGAGGCTGAAACAGAGGGCGAGAAACAGAGGGGCTGAAACAGAGGTCAAGAAACAGAGGGGCTGAAACAGAGGGCGGGAAACAGAGGGGCTGAAACAGAGGGGCTGAAACAGAGGGGCTGAAACAGAGGGGCTAAAACAGAGGGCGAGAAACAGAGGGGCTGAAACAGCGGGCGACAAACAGAGGGGCTGAAACAGAGGGCGAGAAACAGAGGGCGAGAAACAGAGGGACTGAAACAGAGGGGCTGAAACAGAGGGGCTGAAACAGAGGGCGAGAAACAGAGTGGCGGAAACAGAGGGGCTGACACAGTGGGGCTGAAACAGATGGGCTGAAATAGAGGGCGAGAAATAGAGGGGCTGAAACAGAGGGGGAGAAACAGAGGGGCTGAAACAGAGGGTGAGAAACAGAGGGGCTGAAACAGAGTGTGAGAAACAGAGGGGCTGAAACAGAGGGGCTGAAACAGAGGGGCTGAAACAGAGGGCAAGAAACAGAGGGGCTGAAAAAGAGGGCGAGAAACAGAGGGGCTGAAACAGAGGGCAAGAAACAGAGGGGCTGAATCAGAGGGTATGAAACAGAGGGCGAGAAACAGAGGGGCTGAAACAGAGTGTGAGAAACAGAGGGGCTGAAACAGAGGGGCTGAAACAGAGGGGCTGAAACAGAGGGCGAGAAACAGAGGGGATGAAACAGAGGGCGAGAAACAGAGGGGCTGAAGCAGAGGGCGAAAAAGGGAGGGGCTGAAACAGAGGGCGAGAAGCAGAGGGTGAGAAACAGAGGGGATGAAATAGAGGGGCTGAAACACAGGGGCTGACACAGTGGGGCTGAAACAGAGGGGCTGAAACAGAGGGCGAGAAATAGAGGGGCTGAAACAGAGGGGCTGACACAGTGGGGCTGAAACAGAGGGGCTGAAACAGAGGGCGAGAAACAGAGGGGCTGAAACAGAGGGGCTGAAACAGAGGGGCTGAATCAGAGGGGCTGATTCAGAGGAGCTGAAACAGAGGGGCTGAATCAGAGGGTCTGAAACAGAGGGCGAGAAACAGAGGGGCTGAAACAGAGGTCGAGAAACAGAGGGGCTGAAACAGAGGGCGAGAAACAGACGGGCAGAAACAGAGGGCGAGAAACAGAGGGACTGAAACAGAAGGGCTGAAACAGAGAGCGCGAAACAGAGGGACTGAAACAGAGGGTGAGAAACAGAGGGGCTGTAACAGAGGGCGAGAAACAGAGGGGCTGAAACAGAGGGCGAGAAACGGAGGGGCTGAAACAGAGGGGCTGAAACAGAGGGCGAGAAACAGAGGGGCTGAAACAGAGGGCGAGAAACAGAGGGGCTGAAACAGAGGGACTGAAACAGAGGGGCTGAAACAGAGGGGCTGAAACAGAGGACGAGAAAAAGAGGGGCTGAAACAGAGGGCGAGAAACAGAGGGGCTGAAACAGAGGGCGAGAAACAGAGGGTCTGAAACAGAGGGGCTGACACAGTGGGGCTGAAACAGAGGGGCTGAAACAGAGGGCGAGAAATAGAGGGGCTGAAACAGAGGGCGAGAAACAGAGGGACTGAAACAGAGGGCGAGAAACAGAGGGGCTGAAACAGAGGGTGAGAAACAGAGGGCGAGAAACAGAGGGACTGAAACAGAGGGGCTGAAACAGAGGGGCTGAATCAGAGGGCGAGAAACAGAGGGGCTGAAACAGAGAGGCTGAAACAGAGAGCGAGAAACAGAGGGGCTGAAACAGAGGGGCTGAAACAGAGGGGCTGAAACAGACGGGCTGAAACAGAGGGACTGAAACAGAGGGGCTGAAACAGAGGGGCTGAAACAGACGGGCTGAAACAGAGGGGCTGAATCAGAGGGCGAGAAACAGAGGGGCTGAAACAGAGGGCGAGAAACAGAGGGGCTGAAACAGAGGGCGAGAAACAGAGGGGCTGAAACAGAGGGCGAGAAACAGAGGGGCTGAAACAGAGGGCGAGAAACAGACGGGCAGAAACAGAGGGCGAGAAACAGAGGGACTGAAACAGAGGGGCTGAAACAGAGAGCGCGAAACAGAGGGACTGAAACAGAGGGTGAGAAACAGAGGGGCTGTAACAGAGGGCGAGAAACAGAGGGGCTGAAACAGAGGGCGAGAAACGGAGGGGCTGAAACTGAGGGGCTGAAACAGAGGGGCTGAAACAGAGGGCGAGAAACAGAGGGGCTGAAACAGAGGGCGAGAAACAGAGGGGCTGAAACAGAGGGCGAGAAACAGAGGGCGAGAAACAGAGGGACTGAAACAGAGGGGCTGAAACAGAGGGGCTGAAACAGAGGACGAGAAACAGAGGGGCTGAAACAGAGGGCCAGAAACAGAGGGGCTGAAACAGAGGGCGAGAAACAGAGGGTCTGAAACAGAGGGGCTGACACAGTGGGGCTGAAACAGATGGGCTGAAACAGAGTGCGAGAAATAGAGAGGCTGAAACAGAGGGCGAGAAACAGAGGGACTGAAACAGAGGTCGAGAAACAGAGGGGCTGAATCAGAGGGTTAGAAACAGAGGGCGAGAAACAGAGTGACTGAAGCAGAGGGGCTGAAACAGAGGGGCTGAATCAGAGGGCGAGAAACAGAGAGGCTGAAACAGAGAGGCTGAAACAGAGGGCGAGAAACAGAGGGGCTGAAACAGAGGTCAAGAAACAGAGGGGCTGAAACAGAGGGCGGGAAACAGAGGGGCTGAAACAGAGGGGCTGAAACAGAGGGGCTGAAACAGAGGGGCTAAAACAGAGGGCGAGAAACAGAGGGGCTGAAACAGAGGGCGAGAAACAGAGGGGCTGAAACAGAGGGCGAGAAACAGAGGGCGAGAAACAGAGGGACTGAAACAGAGGGGCTGAAACAGAGGGGCTGAAACAGAGGGCGAGAAACAGAGTGGCTGAAACAGAGGGGCTGACACAGTGGGGCTGAAACAGAGGGGCTGAAACAGAGGGCGAGAAATAGAGGGGCTGAAACAGAGGGGGAGAAACAGAGGGGCTGAAACAGAGGGTGAGAAACAGAGGGGCTGAAACAGAGTGTGAGAAACAGAGGGGCTGAAACAGAGGGGCTGAAACAGAGGGGCTGACACAGAGGGCAAGAAACAGAGGGGCTGAAAAAGAGGGCTAGAAACAGAGGGGCTGAAACAGAGGGCGAGAAACAGAGGGGCTGAATCAGACGGTCTGAAACAGAGGGCGAGAAACAGAGGGGCTGAAACAGAGGGCGAGAAACAGAGGGGCTGAAACAGAGGGGCTGAAACAGAGGGTGAGAAACAGAGGGGCTGAAACAGAGGGGCTGAATCAGAGGGGCTGATTCAGAGGTGCAGAAACAGAGGGGCTGAATCAGAGGGGCTGAAACAGAGGGCGAGAAACAGAGGGGCTGAAACAGAGGGCGAGAAACAGAGGGGCTGAAACAGAGGGCGAGAAACAGACGTGCAGAAACAGAGGGCGAGAAACAGAGGGACTGAAACAGAGGGGCTGAAACAGAGAGCGCGAAACAGAGGGACTGAAATAGAGGGTGAGAAACAGAGGGGCTGAAACAGAGGGCGAGAAACAGAGGGGCTTAAACTGAGGGCGAGAAAAAGAGGGGCTGAAACAGAGGGCAAGACACAGAGGGGCTGAAACAGAGTGGCTGAAACAAAGGGCGAGAAACAGAGGGGCTGAATCAGACGGGCTGAATCAGAGGGGCTGAAACAGAGGGGCTGAAACAGAGGGCGAGAAACAGAGGGGCTGAAACAGAGGGCGAGAAACAGAGGGGCTGAAACAGAGGGCGAAAAAGGGAGGGGCTGAAACAGAGGGCGAGAAGCAGAGGGTGAGAAACAGAGGGCGAGAAACAGAGGGGATGAAATAGAGGGGCTGAAACACAGGGGCTGAAACAGAGGGGCTGAATCAGATGGGCTGATTCAGAGGTGCTGAAACAGAGGGGCTGAATCAGAGGGGCAGAAACAGAGGGCGAGAAACAGAGGGGCTGAAACAGAGGGTGAGAAACAGAGGGGCTGAAACAGAGGGCGAGAAACAGACGTGCAGAAACAGAGGGCGAGAAACAGAGGGACTGAAACAGAGGGGCTGGAACAGAGAGCGCGAAACAGAGGGACTGAAACAGAGGGCGAGAAACAGTGGGGCTGAAACAGAGGGCGAGAAACAGAGGGGCTGAAACAGAGGGCGAGAAACAGAGGGGCTGAAACAGAGGGCAAGAAACAGAGGGGCTGAAACAGAGTGGCTGAAACAGAGGGCGAGAAACAGAGGGGCTGAATCAGACGGGCTGAATCAGAGGGGCTGAAACAGAGGGGCTGAAACAGAGGGCGAGAAACAGAGGGGCTGAAACAGAGGGCGAGAAACAGAGGGCGAGAAACAGAGGGGCTGAAAAAGAGGGGCTGAAACAGAGGGGCTGAAACAAAGCGGCTGATACAGAGGGCGAGAAACAGAGGGGCTGAAACAGAGGGCGAGATACAGAGGGGCTGAAAGAGAGGGGCTGAAACAGAGGGCGAGAAACAGAGAGGCTGAAACTGAGGGCGAGAAACAGAGGACAGAAACAGAGGGGCTGAAACAGAGGGGCTGAAACAGAGGGGCTGAAACAGAGGGCGAGATACAGAGAGGCTGAAACAGAGGGCGAGAAACAGAGTGGCTGAAACAGAGGGCAAGAAACAGAGGGGCTGAAACAGAGGGCGAGAAACAGAGGGGCTGAAACAGAGGGCGAGAAACAGAGGGACTGAAACAGAGGGGCTGAAACAGAGGGGCTGATACAGAAGGCGAGAAACAGAGCGGCTGAAACAGAGGGCGAGAAACAGGGGGGCTGAAACAAAGGGGCTGAAACAGTGGGGCTAAAACAGAGGGGCTGAAACAGAGGGCGAGAAATAGAGGGGCTGAAACAGAGGGCGAGAAACAGAGGGGCTGAAAAAGAGGGCGAGAAACAGAGGGGCTGAAACAGAGGGGCTGAAACAGAGGGCGAGAAACAGAGGGGCTGAAACAGAGGGCGAGAAACAGAGGGGCTGAAACAGAGGGCGAGAAACAGAGGAGCTGAATCAGAGGGGCTGAAACAGAGGGCGAGAAACAGAGGGGCTGAATCAGATGGGCTGAAACAGAGGGCGAGAAACAGATGGGTTGAAACAGAGAGCGAGAAACAGAGGGGCTGAAACAGAGGGGCTGAAACAGAGGGTGAGAAACAGAGGGGCTGAAACAGAGGGCGAGAAACAGAGGGGCTGAAACAGAGGGGCTGAAACAGAGGGGCTGAATCAGAGGGGCTGATTCAGAGGGGCTGAATCAGAGGGGCTTAATCAGAGGGGCTGAAACAGAGGGCGAGAAGCAGAGGGTGAGAAACAGAGGGCGAGAAACAGAGGGGATGAAATAGAGGGGCTGAAACACAGGGGCTGAAACAGAGGGGCTGAATCAGATGGGCTGATTCAGAGGGGCTGAAACAGAGGGGCTGAATCAGAGCGGCTGAAACAGAGGGCGTGAAACAGAGGGCCTGAAACAGAGGGTGAGAAACAGAGGGGCTGAAACAGAGGGCGAGAAACAGACGTGCAGAAACAGAGGGCGAGAAACAGAGGGACTGAAACAGAGGGGCTGGAACAGAGAGCGCGAAGCAGAGGGACTGGAACAGAGGGCGAGAAACAGAGGGGCTGAAACAGAGGGCGAGAAACAGAGGGGCTGAAACAGAGGGCGAGAAACAGAGGGGCTGAAACAGAGGGCAAGAAACAGAGGGGCTGAAACAGAGTGGCTGAAACAGAGGGCGAGAAACAGAGGGGCTGAATCAGACGGGCTGAATCAGAGGGGCTGAAACAGAGGGGCTGAAACAGAGGGCGAGAAACAGAGGGGCTGAAACAGAGGGCGAGAAACAGAGGGCGAGAAACAGAGGGGCTGAAAAAGAGGGGCTGAAACAGAGGGGCTGAAACAAAGCGGCTGATGCAGAGGGCGAGAAACAGAGGGGCTGAAACAGAGGGCGAGATACAGAGGGGCTGAAAGAGAGGGGCTGAAACAGAGGGCGAGAAACAGAGAGGCTGAAACTGAGGGCGAGAAACAGAGGACTGAAACAGAGGGGCTGAAACAGAGGGGCTGAAACAGAGGGGCTGAAACAGAGGGCGAGATACAGAGAGGCTGAAACAGAGGGCGAGAAACAGAGTGGCTGAAACAGAGGGCAAGAAACAGAGGGGCTGAAACAGAGGGCGAGAAACAGAGGGGCTGAAACAGAGGGGCTGAAACAGAGGGCGAGAAACAGAGGGACTGAAACAGAGGGGCTGAAACAGAGGGGCTGATACAGAAGGCGAGAAACAGAGCGGCTGAAACAGAGGGCGAGAAACAGAGGGGCTGAAACAAAGGGGCTGAAACAGTGGGGCTAAAACAGAGGGGCTGAAACAGAGGGCGAGAAATAGAGGGGCTGAAACAGAGGGCGAGAAACAGAGGGGCTGAAACAGAGGGCGAGAAACAGAGGGGCTGAAACAGAGGGGCTGAAAAAGAGGGCGAGAAACAGAGGGGCTGAAACAGAGGGCGAGAAACAGAGGGGCTGAATCAGAGGGGCTGAAACAGAGGGCGAGAAACAGAGGGGCTGAATCAGAGGGGCTGAAACAGAGGGCGAGAAACAGATGGGCTGAAACAGAGACCGAGAAACAGAGGGGCTGAAACAGAGGGTGAGAAACAGAGGGGCTGAAACAGAGGGCGAGAAACAGAGGGGCTGAAACAGAGGGGCTGAAACAGAGGGGCTGAATCAGAGGGGCTGATTCAGAGGGGCTGAATCAGAGGGGCTTAATCAGAGGGGCTGAAACAGAGGGGCTTAATCAGAGGGGCTGAAACAGAGGGCGAGAAACAGAGGGGCTGAATCAGAGGGGCTGAAACAGAGGGCGAGAAACAGAGGGGCTGAATCAGAGGGGCTGAAACAGAGGGCGAGAAACAGATGGGCTGAAACAGAGAGCGAGAAACAGAGGGGCTGAAACAGAGGGTGAGAAACAGAGGGGCTGAAACAGAGGGCGAGAAACAGAGGGGCTGAAACAGAGGGGCTGAAACAGAGGGGCTGAATCAGAGAGGCTGATTCAGAGGGGCTGAATCAGAGGGGCTTAATCAGAGGGGCTGAAACAGAGGGGCTTAATCAGAGGGGCTGAAACAGAGGGCGAGAAACAGAGGGGCTGAAACAGAGGGACTGAAACAGAGGGGCAGAAACAGAGGGCGAGAAACAGAGGAGCAGAATCAGAGGGGCTGAAACAGAGAGCGCGAAACGGAGGGGCTGAAACAGAGGGCAAGAAACAGAGGGGCTGAAACAGAGGGCGAGAAACAGAGGGGCTGAAACAGTGGGGCTAAAACAGAGGGGCTGAAACAGAGGGCGAGAAATAGAGGGGCTGAAACAGAGGGCGAGAAACAGAGGGGCTGAAAAAGAGGGGCTGAAACAGAGGGGCTGAAACAGAGGGCGAGAAACAGAGGGGCTGAAACAGAGGGCGAGAAAAAGAGGGGCTAAATCAGAGGGGCTAAAACAGAGGGCGAGAAACAGAGCGGCTGAAACAGAGAGCGAGAAACAGATGGGCTGAAACAGAGGGGCTGAAACAGAGGGTGAGAAACAGAGGGGCTGAAACAGAGGGCGAGAAACAGAGGGGCTGAAACAGAGGTGCTGAAACAGAGGGGCTGAAACAGTGGGGCTAAAACCGAGGGGCTGAAACAGAGGGCGAGAAATAGAGGGGCTGAAACAGAGGGCGAGAAACAGAGGGGCTGAAACAGAGGGGCTGAAACAGAGGGGCTGAAACAGAGGGCGAGAAACAGAGGGGCTGAAACAGAGGGCGAGAAACAGAGGGGCTGAAACAGAGGGCGAGAAACAGAGGGGCTAAATCAGAGGGGCTAAAACAGAGGGCGAGAAACAGAGCGGCTGAAACAGAGGGGCTGAAACAGAGGGGCTGAAACAGAGGGCGAGAAACAGAGGGGCTGAAACAGAGGGCGAGAAACAGAGGGGCTGAAACAGAGGGCGAGAAACAGAGGGGCTAAATCAGAGGGGCTAAAACAGAGGGCGAGAAACAGAGCGGCTGAAACAGAGAGCGAGAAACAGATGGGCTGAAACAGAGGGGCTGAAACAGAGGGTGAGAAACAGAGGGGCTGAAACAGAGGGCGAGAAACAGAGGGGCTGAAAGAGAGGGGCTGAAACAGAGGGCGAGAAACAGAGAGGCTGAAACTGAGGGCGAGAAACAGAGGACTGAAACAGAGGGGCTGAAACAGAGGGGCTGAAACAGAGGGGCTGAAACAGAGGGCGAGATACAGAGAGGCTGAAACAGAGGGCGAGAAACAGAGTGGCTGAAACAGAGGGCAAGAAACAGAGGGGCTGAAACAGAGGGCGAGAAACAGAGGGGCTGAAACAGAGGGGCTGAAACAGAGGGCGAGAAACAGAGGGACTGAAACAGAGGGGCTGAAACAGAGGGGCTGATACAGAAGGCGAGAAACAGAGCGGCTGAAACAGAGGGCGAGAAACAGAGGGGCTGAAACAAAGGGGCTGAAACAGTGGGGCTAAAACAGAGGGGCTGAAACAGAGGGCGAGAAATAGAGGGGCTGAAACAGAGGGCGAGAAACAGAGGGGCTGAAACAGAGGGCGAGAAACAGAGGGGCTGAAACAGAGGGGCTGAAAAAGAGGGCGAGAAACAGAGGGGCTGAAACAGAGGGCGAGAAACAGAGGGGCTGAATCAGAGGGGCTGAAACAGAGGGCGAGAAACAGAGGGGCTGAATCAGAGGGGCTGAAACAGAGGGCGAGAAACAGATGGGCTGAAACAGAGACCGAGAAACAGAGGGGCTGAAACAGAGGGTGAGAAACAGAGGGGCTGAAACAGAGGGCGAGAAACAGAGGGGCTGAAACAGAGGGGCTGAAACAGAGGGGCTGAATCAGAGGGGCTGATTCAGAGGGGCTGAATCAGAGGGGCTTAATCAGAGGGGCTGAAACAGAGGGGCTTAATCAGAGGGGCTGAAACAGAGGGCGAGAAACAGAGGGGCTGAATCAGAGGGGCTGAAACAGAGGGCGAGAAACAGAGGGGCTGAATCAGAGGGGCTGAAACAGAGGGCGAGAAACAGATGGGCTGAAACAGAGAGCGAGAAACAGAGGGGCTGAAACAGAGGGTGAGAAACAGAGGGGCTGAAACAGAGGGCGAGAAACAGAGGGGCTGAAACAGAGGGGCTGAAACAGAGGGGCTGAATCAGAGGGGCTGATTCAGAGGGGCTGAATCAGAGGGGCTTAATCAGAGGGGCTGAAACAGAGGGGCTTAATCAGGGGGGCTGAAACAGAGGGCGAGAAACAGAGGGGCTGAAACAGAGGGACTGAAACAGAGGGGCAGAAACAGAGGGCGAGAAACAGAGGAGCAGAATCAGAGGGGCTGAAACAGAGAGCGCGAAACGGAGGGGCTGAAACAGAGGGCAAGAAACAGAGGGGCTGAAACAGAGGGCGAGAAACAGAGGGGCTGAAACAGTGGGGCTAAAACAGAGGGGCTGAAACAGAGGGCGAGAAATAGAGGGGCTGAAACAGAGGGCGAGAAACAGAGGGGCTGAAAAAGAGGGGCTGAAACAGAGGGGCTGAAACAGAGGGCGAGAAACAGAGGGGCTGAAACAGAGGGCGAGAAAAAGAGGGGCTAAATCAGAGGGGCTAAAACAGAGGGCGAGAAACAGAGCGGCTGAAACAGAGAGCGAGAAACAGATGGGCTGAAACAGAGGGGCTGAAACAGAGGGTGAGAAACAGAGGGGCTGAAACAGAGGGCGAGAAACAGAGGGGCTGAAACAGAGGTGCTGAAACAGAGGGGCTGAAACAGTGGGGCTAAAACCGAGGGGCTGAAACAGAGGGCGAGAAATAGAGGGGCTGAAACAGAGGGCGAGAAACAGAGGGGCTGAAACAGAGGGGCTGAAACAGAGGGGCTGAAACAGAGGGCGAGAAACAGAGGGGCTGAAACAGAGGGCGAGAAACAGAGGGGCTGAAACAGAGGGCGAGAAACAGAGGGGCTAAATCAGAGGGGCTAAAACAGAGGGCGAGAAACAGAGCGGCTGAAACAGAGGGGCTGAAACAGAGGGGCTGAAACAGAGGGCGAGAAACAGAGGGGCTGAAACAGAGGGCGAGAAACAGAGGGGCTGAAACAGAGGGCGAGAAACAGAGGGGCTAAATCAGAGGGGCTAAAACAGAGGGCGAGAAACAGAGCGGCTGAAACAGAGAGCGAGAAACAGATGGGCTGAAACAGAGGGGCTGAAACAGAGGGTGAGAAACAGAGGGGCTGAAACAGAGGGCGAGAAACAGAGGGGCTGAAACAGAGGGGCTGAAACAGAGGGGCTGAATCAGAGGGGCTGATTCAGAGGGGCTGAAATAGAGGGGCTTAATCAGAGGGGCTGAAAAAGAGGGCGAGAAACAGAGGGGCTGAAACAGAGGGCGAGAAACAGAGGTGCAGAAAAAGACGGCGAGAAACAGAGGAGCTGAAACAGAGGGGCTGAAACAGAGAGCGCGAAACAGAGGGGCTGAAACAGATGGCGAGAAACAGAGGGACTGAAACAGAGGTCGAGAAACAGAGGGGCTGAAACAGAGGGCGCGAAACAGAGGGGCTGAAACAGAGTGGCTGAAAAAGAAGGGCTGAAACAGAGGGGCTGAAACAGATGGCGAGAAACAGAGGGGCTGAATCAGAGGGGCTGAATCAGAAGGGCTGAAACAGAGGGGCTGAATCAGAGGGGCTGAAACAGAAGGCGAGAAACAGAGGGGCTGAAACAGAGGGCGAGAAACTGAGGGGCAGAAACAGAGGGCGAGAAACAGAGGGGCTGAAACAGAGGGTCTGAAACAGAGGGCGAGAAACAGAGGGGCTGAAACAGAGGGCGAGAAACAGAGGGGCTGAAACAGAGGGGCTGAAACAGAGGGGCTGAAACAGAGGGCGAGAAACAGAGGGGCAGAAACTGAGGGCTTGAAACAGAGGGGCTGAAACAGAGGGGCTGAAACAGAGGGTCTGAATCAGAGTGGCTGAAACAGAGGGGTTGAAACAGAGGGCGAGAAACAAACGGGCTGAAACAGCGGGCGAGAAACAGAGGGCCAGAAACAGAGGGGCTGAAACAGAGGGGCTGAAACAGACGGGCTGAATCAGAGAGCCTGAAACAGAGGGCGAGAAACAGAGGGGCTGAAACAGAGGGCGAAAAACAGAGGGACTGAAACAGAGGGCGAGAAACAGAGGGGCTGAAACAGAGGGGCAGAAACAGAGGGGCTGAAACAGAGGGGCTGAAGCAGAGGGCGAGAAACAGAGGGGCTGAATCAGAGGGACTGAAACAGAGGGGCTGAAACAGAGGGCGAGAAACAAAGGGGCTGAAACAGCGGGCGAGAAACAGAGGGCGAGAAACAGAGGGGCTGAAACAGAGGGGCTGAAACAGACGGGCTGAAACAGAGAACCTGAAACAGAGGGTGAGAAACAGAGGGGCTGAAACAGAGGGCGAAAAACAGAGGGGCTGAAACAGAGGGCGAGAAACAGAGGGTGAGAAACAGAGGGCAAGAAACAGAGTGGATGAAACAGAGGGGCTGAAACAAAGGGGCTGAAATAGAGGGGCTGAAACAGAGGGGCTGAATCAGAGGTGCTAAAACAGAGTGGCTGAATCAGAGGGGCTGAAACAGAGGGCGAGAAACAGAGGGGCTGAAACAGAGGGCGAGAAACAGAGGGGCTGAAACAGAGGGGCTGAAACAGAGGGGCTGAAACAGAGGGGCTGAATCGGAGGGGCTGAAACAGAGGGCGAGAAACAGAGGGGCTGAAACAGAGGGCGAGAAACAGAGGGGCTGAAACAGAGGGGCTGAAACAGAGGGGCTGAAACAGAGGGGCTGAATCCGAGGGCGAGAAACAGAGAGGCTGAAACAGAGGGCGAGAAACAGAGGGGCTGAAACAGAGGGCAAGAAACAGAGGGGCTGAAACAGAGGGCGAGACACAGAGGGGCTGAAACAGAGGGGCTGAAACAGAGGGGCTGAAACAGAGGGGCTGAAACAGAGGGCGAGAAACAGAGGGGCTGAAACAGAGGGCGAGAAACAGAGGGGCTGAAACAGAGTGCGAGAAACAGAGGGATAGAAACAGGGGGACTGAAACAGAGGGGCTGAAACAGAGGGGCTGAAACAGAGGGCGAGAAACAGAGGGGCTGAAACAGAGGGCGAGAAACAAAGGGGCTGAAACAGAGGGCGAGAAACAGAGGGCGAGAAACAGAGGGGCTGAAACAGAGGGGCTGAAACAGAGGGGCTGAAACAGAGGGCGAGAAACAGAGGGGCTGAAACAGAGGGCGAGAAACAGAGGGGCTGAAACAGTGGGGCTGAAACAGAGAGGCTGAAACAGAGGGCGTGAAACAGAGGGGCTGAAACAGAGGGCATGAAACAGAGGGGCTGAAACAGAGGGCGAGAAACAGAGGGGCTGAAACAGAGGGGCTGAAACAGAGGAGCTGAAACAGAGGGGCTGAAACAGAGGGCGAGAAACAGAGGGGCTGAAACAGAGAGCGAGAAACAGAGGGTGAGAAACAGAGGGACTGAAACAGAGGGGCTGAAACAGAGGGGCTGAAACAGAGGGCGAGAAACAGAGGGGCTGAAACAGAGGGCGAGAAACAGAGGGGCTGAAACAGAGGGCGAGAAACAGAGGGGCTGAAACAGAGGGGCTGACACAGTGGGGCTGAAACAGAGGGGCTGAAACAGAGGGCGAGAAATAGAGGGGCTGAATCAGAGGGGCTGATTCAGAGGAGCTGAAACAGAGGGGCTGAATCAGAGGGTCTGAAGCAGAGGGCGAGAAACCGAGGGGCTGAAACAGAGGTCGAGAAACAGAGGGTCTGAAACAGAGGGGCTGACACAGTGGGGCTGAAACAGAGGGGCTGAAACAGAGGGCGAGAAACAGAGGGGCTGAAACAGAGGTCGAGAAACAGAGGGGCTGAAACAGAGGGCGAGAAACAGACGGGCAGAAACAGAGGGCGAGAAACAGAGGGACTGAAACAGAAGGGCTGAAACAGAGAGCGCGAAACAGAGGGACTGAAACAGAGGGTGAGAAACAGAGGGGCTGTAACAGAGGGCGAGAAACAGAGGGGCTGAAACAGAGGGCGAGAAACGGAGGGGCTGAAACAGAGGGGCTGAAACAGAGGGCGAGAAACAGAGGGGCTGAAACAGAGGGCGAGAAACAGAGGGGCTGAAACAGAGGGCGAGAAACAGAGGGGCTGAAACAGAGAGACTGAAACAGAGGGGCTGAAACAGAGGGGCTGAAACAGAGGACGAGAAACAGAGGGGCTGAAACAGAGGGCGAGAAACAGAGGGGCTGAAACAGAGGGCGAGAAACAGAGGGTCTGAAACAGAGGGGCTGACACAGTGGGGCTGAAACAGAGGGGCTGAAACAGAGGGCGAGAAATAGAGGGGCTGAAAGAGAGGGCGAGAAACAGAGGGACTGAAACAGAGGGCGAGAAACAGAGGGGCTGAAACAGAGGGTGAGAAACAGAGGGCGAGAAACAGAGGGACTGAAACAGAGGGGCTGAAACAGAGGGGCTGAATCAGAGGGCGAGAAACAGAGGGGCTGAAACAGAGGGCGGGAAAGAGAGGGGCTGAAACAGAGGGGCTGAAACAGAGGGGCTGAAACAGAGGGGCTGAAACAGAGGACGAGAAACAGAGGGGCTGAAACAGAGGGCGAGAAACAGAGGGCGAGAAACAGAGGGACTGAAACAGAGGGCGAGAAACAGAGGGGCTGAAACAGAGGGCGAGAAACAGAGTGGCTGAAACAGAGGGGCTGACACAGTGGGGCTGAAACAGAGGGGCTGAAACAGAGGGCGAGAAATAGTGGGGCTGAAACAGAGGGCGAGAAACAGAGGGTCTGAAACAGAGAGTGAGAAACAGAGGGGCTGAAACAGAGGGCGAGAAACAGAGGGGCTGAAACAGAGGGGCTGAAACAGAGGGGCTGAAACAGAGGGCAAGAAACAGAGGGGCTGAATAAGAGGGCGAGAAACAGAGGGGCTGAAACAGAGGGCGAGAAACAGAGGGGCTGAATCAGAGGGTCTGAAACAGAGGGCGAGAAACAGAGGGGCTGAAACAGAGGGCGAGAAACAGAGGGGCTGAAACAGAGGGGCTGAAACAGAGGGTGAGAAACAGAGGGGCTGAAACAGAGGGGCTGAATCAGAGGGGCTGATTCAGAGGTGCTGAAACAGAGGGGCTGAATCAGAGGGGTTGAAACAGAGGGCGAGAAACAGAGGGGCTGAAACAGAGGGCGAGAAACAGAGGGGCTGAAACAGAGGGCGAGAAACAGACGGGCACAAACAGAGGGCGAGAAACAGAGGGACTGAAACAGAGGGGCTGAAACAGAGAGCGCGAAACAGAGGGACTGAAACAGAGGGCGAGAAACAGAGGGGCTGAAACAGAGGGCGAGAAACAGAGGGGCTTAAACAGAGGGCGAGAAACAGAGGGGCTGAAACAGAGGGCAAGAAACAGAGGGGCTGAAACAGAGTGGCTGAAACAGAGGGCGAGAAACAGAGGGGCTGAATCAGACGGGCTGAATCAGAGGGGCTGAAACAGAGGGGCTGAAACAGAGGCCGAGAAACAGAGGGGCTGAAACAGAGGGCGAGAAACAGAGGGCGAGATACAGAGGGGCTGAAACAGAGGGGCTGAAACAGAGGGGCTGAAACAGAGGGCGAGAAACAGAGGGGATGAAACAGAGGGCGAGAAACAGAGGGGCTGAAGCAGAGGGCGAAAAAGGGAGGGGCTGAAACAGAGGGCGAGAAGCAGAGGGTGAGAAACAGAGGGGATGAAATAGAGGGGCTGAAACACAGGGGCTGAAACAGAGGGGCTGAATCAGAGGGGCAGAAACAGAGGGGCTGAAACAGAGGGGCTGAATCAGAGGGGCTGAAACAGAGGGCGAGAAACAGAGGGGCTGAAACAGAGGGCGAGAAACAGAGGGGCTGAAACAGAGGGCGAGAAACAGACGTGCAGAAACAGAGGGTGAGAAACAGAGGGACTGAAACAGAGGGGCTGGAACAGAGAGCGCGAAACAGAGGGACTGAAACAGAGGGCGAGAAACAGAGGGGCTGAAACAGAGGGCGAGAAACAGAGGGGCTGAAACAGAGGGCGAGAAACAGAGGGGCTGAAACAGAGGGCAAGAAACAGAGGGGCTGAAACAGAGTGGCTGAAACAGAGGGCGAGAAACAGAGGGGCTGAATCAGACGGGCTGAATCAGAGGGGCTGAAACAGAGGGGCTGAAACAGAGGGCGAGAAACAGAGGGGCTGAAACAGAGGGCGAGAAACAGAGGGGCTGAAAAAGAGGGGCTGAAACAGAGGGGCTGAAACAAAGCGGCTGATACAGAGGGCAAGAAACAGAGGGGCTGAAACAGAGGGCGAGATACAGAGGGGCTGAAAGAGAGGGGCTGAAACAGAGGGCGAGAAACAGAGAGGCTGAAACTGAGGGCGAGAAACAGAGGGCCTGAAACAGAGGGCGAGAAACAGAGGACTGAAACAGAGGGGCTGAAACAGAGGGGCTGAAACAGAGGGGCTGAAACAGAGGGTGAGATACAGAGAGGCTGAAACAGAGGGCGAGAAACAGAGTGGCTGAAACAGAGGGCAAGAAACAGAGGGGCTGAAACAGAGGGCGAGAAACAGAGGGGCTGAAACAGAGGGGCTGAAACAGAGGGCGAGAAACAGAGGGACTGAAACAGAGGGGCTGAAACAGAGGGGCTGATACAGAGGGCGAGAAACAGAGCGGCTGAAACAGAGGGTGAGAAACAGAGGGGCTGAAACAAAGGGGCTGAAACAGTGGGGGTAAAACAGAGGGGCTGAAACAGAGGGCGAGAAATAGAGGGGCTGAAACAGAGGGCGAGAAACAGAGGGGCTGAAACAGAGGGCGAGAAACAGAGGGGCTGAAACAGAGGGGCTGAAACAGAGGGCGAGAAACAGAGGGGCTGAAACAGAGGGCGAGAAACAGAGGGGCTGAATCAGAGGGGCTGAAACAGAGGGCGAGAAACAGATGGGCTGAAACAGAGAGCGAGAATTCAGAGGGGCTGAAACAGAGGGGCTGAAACAGAGGGTGAGAAACAGAGGGGCTGAAACAGAGGGCGAGAAACAGAGGGGCTGAAACTGAGGGGCTGAAACAGAGGGGCTGAATCAGAGGGGCTGATTCAGAGGGGCTGAATCAGAGGGGCTTAATCAGAGGGGCTGAAACAGAGGGGCTTAAACAGAGGGGCTGAAACAGAGGGCAAGAAACAGAGGGGCTGAAACAGAGTGTGAGAAACAGAGGGGCAGAAACAGAGGGCGAGAAACAGAGGAGCAGAAACAGAGGGGCTGAAACAGAGAGCGCGAAACAGAGGGGTTGAAACAGAGGTCAAGAAACAGAGGGGCTGAAACAGAGGGCGAGAAACAGAGGGCGAGA
The DNA here is from genome assembly GCF_047496795.1 of Chiloscyllium punctatum. Taxonomy (NCBI): domain Eukaryota; kingdom Metazoa; phylum Chordata; class Chondrichthyes; order Orectolobiformes; family Hemiscylliidae; genus Chiloscyllium; species Chiloscyllium punctatum. Next base: position 1,232,767 of record NW_027309791.1, read on the forward strand.
AACAGAGGGACTGAAACAGAGGTCGAGAAACAGAGGGGCTGAAACAGAGGGCGAGAAACAGAGTGGCTGAAACAGAGGGGCTGACACAGTGGGGCTGAAACAGAGGGGCTGAAACAGAGGGCGAGAAATAGAGGGGCTGAAACAGAGGGCGAGAAACAGAGGGGCTGAAACAGAGGGTGAGAAACAGAGGGGCTGAAACAGAGGGCGAGAAACAGAGGGGCTGAAACAGAGGGGCTGAAACAGAGGGGCTGAAACAGAGGGCAAGAAACAGAGGGGCTGAAAAAGAGGGCAAGAAACAGAGGGGTTGAAACAGAGGGCGAGAAACAGAGGGGCTGAATCAGAGGGTCTGAAACAGAGGGCGAGAAACAGAGGGGCTGAAACAGAGGGCGAGAAACAGAGGGGCTGAAACAGAGGGGCTGAAACAGAGGGTGAGAAACAGAGGGGCTGAAACAGAGGGGCTGATTCAGAGGGGCTGATTCAGAGGTGCTGAAACAGAGGGGCTGAATCAGAGGGGTTGAAACAGAGGGCGAGAAACAGAGAGGCTGAAACAGAGGGCGAGAAACAGAGGGGCTGAAACAGAGGGCGAGAAACAGACGGGCAGAAACAGAGGGCGAGAAACAGAGGGACTGAAACAGAGGGGCTGAAACAGAGAGCGCGAAACAGAGGGACTGAAACAGAGGGCGAGAAACAGAGGGGCTGAAACAGAGGGCGAGAAACAGAGAGGCTTAAACAGAGGGCGAGAAACAGAGGGGCTGAATCAGACGGGCTGAATCAGAGGGGCTGAAACAGAGGGGCTGAAACAGAGGGCGAGAAACAGAGGTGCTGAAACAGAGGGCGAGAAACAGAGGGCGAGATACAGAGGGGCTGAAACAGAGGGGCTAAAACAGAGGGGCTGAAACAGAGGGGCTGAAACAGAGGGCGAGAAACAGAGGGGATGAAACAGAGGGCGAGAAACAGAGGGGCTGAAGCAGAGGGCGAAAAAGGGAGGGGCTGAAACAGAGGGCGAGAAGCAGAGGGTGAGAAACAGGGGGGATGAAATAGAGGGGCTGAAACACAGGGGCTGACACAGTGGGGCTGAAACAGAGGGGCTGAAACAGAGGGCGAGAAATAGAGGGGCTGAAACAGAGGGGCTGACACAGTGGGGCTGAAACAGAGGGGCTGAAACAGAGGGCGAGAAACAGAGGGGCTGAAACAGAGGTCGAGAAACAGAGGGGCTGAAACAGAGGGCGAGAAACAGACGGGCAGAAACAGAGGGCGAGAAACAGAGGGACTGAAACAGAAGGGCTGAAACAGAGAGCGCGAAACAGAGGGACTGAAACAGAGGGTGAGAAACAGAGGGGCTGTAACAGAGGGCGAGAAACAGAGGGGCTGAAACAGAGGGCGAGAAACGGAGGGGCTGAAACAGAGGGGCTGAAACAGAGGGCGAGAAACAGAGGGGCTGAAACAGAGGGCGAGAAACAGAGGGGCTGAAACAGAGGGCGAGAAACAGAGGGGCTGAAACAGAGAGACTGAAACAGAGGGGCTGAAACAGAGGGGCTGAAACAGAGGACGAGAAACAGAGGGGCTGAAACAGAGGGCGAGAAACAGAGGGGCTGAAACAGAGGGCGAGAAACAGAGGGTCTGAAACAGAGGGGCTGACACAGTGGGGCTGAAACAGAGGGGCTGAAACAGAGGGCGAGAAATAGAGGGGCTGAAACAGAGGGCGAGAAACAGAGGGACTGAAACAGAGGGCGAGAAACAGAGGGGCTGAAACAGAGGGTGAGAAACAGAGGGCGAGAAACAGAGGGACTGAAACAGAGGGGCTGAAAGAGAGGGGCTGAATCAGAGGGCGAGAAACAGAGGGGCTGAAACAGAGGGCGGGAAAGAGAGGGGCTGAAACAGAGGGGCTGAAACAGAGGGGCTGAAACAGAGGGGCTGAAACAGAGGACGAGAAACAGAGGGGCTGAAACAGAGGGCGAGAAACAGAGGGCGAGAAACAGAGGGACTGAAACAGAGGGCGAGAAACAGAGGGGCTGAAACAGAGGGCGAGAAACAGAGTGGCTGAAACAGAGGGGCTGACACAGTGGGGCTGAAACAGAGGGGCTGAAACAGAGGGCGAGAAATAGTGGGGCTGAAACAGAGGGCGAGAAACAGAGGGTCTGAAACAGAGGGTGAGAAACAGAGGGGCTGAAACAGAGGGCGAGAAACAGAGGGGCAGAAACAGAGGGGCTGAAACAGAGGGGCTGAAACAGAGGGCAAGAAACAGAGGGGCTGAATAAGAGGGCGAGAAACAGAGGGGCTGAAACAGAGGGCGAGAAACAGAGGGGCTGAATCAGAGGGTCTGAAACAGAGGGCGAGAAACAGAGGGGCTGAAACAGAGGGCGAGAAACAGAGGGGCTGAAACAGAGGGGCTGAAACAGAGGGTGAGAAACAGAGGGGCTGAAACAGAGGGGCTGAATCAGAGGGGCTGATTCAGAGGTGCTGAAACAGAGGGGCTGAATCAGAGGGGTTGAAACAGAGGGCGAGAAACAGAGGGGCTGAAACAGAGGGCGAGAAACAGAGGGGCTGAAACAGAGGGCGAGAAACAGACGGGCACAAACAGAGGGCGAGAAACAGAGGGACTGAAACAGAGGGGCTGAAACAGAGAGCGCGAAACAGAGGGACTGAAACAGAGGGCGAGAAACAGAGGGGCTGAAACAGAGGGCGAGAAACAGAGGGGCTTAAACAGAGGGCGAGAAACAGAGGGGCTGAAACAGAGGGCAAGAAACAGAGGGGCTGAAACAGAGTGGCTGAAACAGAGGGCGAGAAACAGAGGGGCTGAATCAGACGGGCTGAATCAGAGGGGCTGAAACAGAGGGGCTGAAACAGAGGCCGAGAAACAGAGGGGCTGAAACAGAGGGCGAGAAACAGAGGGCGAGATACAGAGGGGCTGAAACAGAGGGGCTGAAACAGAGGGGCTGAAACAGAGGGCGAGAAACAGAGGGGATGAAACAGAGGGCGAGAAACAGAGGGGCTGAAGCAGAGGGCGAAAAAGGGAGGGGCTGAAACAGAGGGCGAGAAGCAGAGGGTGAGAAACAGAGGGGATGAAATAGAGGGGCTGAAACACAGGGGCTGAAACAGAGGGGCTGAATCAGAGGGGCAGAAACAGAGGGGCTGAAACAGAGGGGCTGAATCAGAGGGGCTGAAACAGAGGGCGAGAAACAGAGGGGCTGAAACAGAGGGCGAGAAACAGAGGGGCTGAAACAGAGGGCGAGAAACAGACGTGCAGAAACAGAGGGTGAGAAACAGAGGGACTGAAACAGAGGGGCTGGAACAGAGAGCGCGAAACAGAGGGACTGAAACAGAGGGCGAGAAACAGAGGGGCTGAAACAGAGGGCGAGAAACAGAGGGGCTGAAACAGAGGGCGAGAAACAGAGGGGCTGAAACAGAGGGCAAGAAACAGAGGGGCTGAAACAGAGTGGCTGAAACAGAGGGCGAGAAACAGAGGGGCTGAATCAGACGGGCTGAATCAGAGGGGCTGAAACAGAGGGGCTGAAACAGAGGGCGAGAAACAGAGGGGCTGAAACAGAGGGCGAGAAACAGAGGGGCTGAAAAAGAGGGGCTGAAACAGAGGGGCTGAAACAAAGCGGCTGATACAGAGGGCAAGAAACAGAGGGGCTGAAACAGAGGGCGAGATACAGAGGGGCTGAAAGAGAGGGGCTGAAACAGAGGGCGAGAAACAGAGAGGCTGAAACTGAGGGCGAGAAACAGAGGGCCTGAAACAGAGGGCGAGAAACAGAGGACTGAAACAGAGGGGCTGAAACAGAGGGGCTGAAACAGAGGGGCTGAAACAGAGGGCGAGATACAGAGAGGCTGAAACAGAGGGCGAGAAACAGAGTGGCTGAAACAGAGGGCAAGAAACAGAGGGGCTGAAACAGAGGGCGAGAAACAGAGGGGCTGAAACAGAGGGGCTGAAACAGAGGGCGAGAAACAGAGGGACTGAAACAGAGGGGCTGAAACAGAGGGGCTGATACAGAGGGCGAGAAACAGAGCGGCTGAAACAGAGGGCGAGAAACAGAGGGGCTGAAACAAAGGGGCTGAAACAGTGGGGCTAAAACAGAGGGGCTGAAACAGAGGGCGAGAAATAGAGGGGCTGAAACAGAGGGCGAGAAACAGAGGGGCTGAAACAGAGGGCGAGAAACAGAGGGGCTGAAACAGAGGGGCTGAAACAGAGGGCGAGAAACAGAGGGGCTGAAACAGAGGGCGAGAAACAGAGGGGCTGAAACAGAGGGCGAGAAACAGAGGGGCTGAATCAGAGGGGCTGAAACAGAGGGCGAGAAACAGATGGGCTGAAACAGAGAGCGAGAATTCAGAGGGGCTGAAACAGAGGGGCTGAAACAGAGGGTGAGAAACAGAGGGGCTGAAACAGAGGGCGAGAAACAGAGGGGCTGAAACTGAGGGGCTGAAACAGAGGGGCTGAATCAGAGGGGCTGATTCAGAGGGGCTGAATCAGAGGGGCTTAATCAGAGGGGCTGAAACAGAGGGGCTTAAACAGAGGGGCTGAAACAGAGGGCAAGAAACAGAGGGGCTGAAACAGAGTGTGAGAAACAGAGGGGCAGAAACAGAGGGCGAGAAACAGAGGAGCAGAAACAGAGGGGCTGAAACAGAGAGCGCGAAACAGAGGGGTTGAAACAGATGGCGAGAAACAGAGGGACTGAAACAGAGGTCGAGAAACAGAGAGGCTGAAACAGAGGGCAAGAAACAGAGGGGCTGAAACAGAGAGGCTGAAACAGAAGGGCAGAAACAGAGGGGCTGAAACAGAGTGGCTGGAACAGAGGGCGAGAAACAGAGGGTCTGAATCAGACGGGCTGAATCAGAGCGGCTGAAACAGAGGGGCTGAAACAGAGGGCGAGAAACAGACGGGCTGAAACAGAGGGCGAGAAACAGAGGGCGAGAAACAGAGGGGCTGAAAAAGAGGGGCTGAAACAGAGGGGCTGAAACAAAGCGGCTGATGCAGAGGGCGAGAAATAGAGGGGCTGAAACAGAGGGGCTGAAACAGAGGGGCTGAAACAGAGGGCGAGAAACAGAGAGGCTGAAACAGAGGGCGAGAAACAGAGGGGCTGAAACCGAGGGCGAGAAACAGAGGGGCTGAAACAGAGGGGCTGAAACAGAGGGGCTGAAACAGAGGGCGAGAAACAGAGAGGCTGAAACAGAGGGCGAGAAACAGAGTGGCTGAAACAGAGGGCAAGAAACAGAGGGGCTGAAACAGAGGGCGAGAAACAGAGGGGCTGAAACAGAGGGGCTGAAACAGAGGGTCTGAAACAGAGGGGCTGAAACAGAGAGCGAGAAACAGAGGGGCTGAAACAGAGGGCCAGAAACAGAGGGCGAGAAACAGAGGGACTGAAACAGTGGGGCTGAAACAGAGGGGCTGATACAGAGGGCGAGAAACAGAGGGGCTGAAACAAAGGGGCTGAAACAGTGGGGCTAAAACAGAGGGGCTGAAACAGAGGGCGAGAAATAGAGGGGCTGAAACAGTGGGGCTAAAACAGAGGGGCTCAAACAGAGGGCGAGAAATAGAGGGGCTGAAACAGAGGTGGAGAAACTGAGGGGCTGAAACAGAGGGGCTGAAACAGAGGGGCTGAAACAGAGGGCGAGAAACAGAGGGGCTGAAACAGAGGGCGAGAAACAGAGGGGCTGAATCAGAGGGGCTGAAACAGAGGGCGAGAAACAGAGGGGCTGAAACAGAGAGCGAGAAACAGAGGGGCTGAAACAGAGGGGCTGAAACAGAGGGGCTGAAACAGAGAGGCTGAAACAGAAGGGCAGAAACAGAGGGGATTAATCAGAGGGGCTGAAGCAGAGGGCGAGAAACAGAGGGGCTGAAACAGAGGGCGAGAAACAGAGGGGCAGAAAAAGAGGGCGAGAAACAGAGGAGCTGAAACAGAGGGGCTGAAACAGAGAGCGCGACACAGAGGGGCTGAAACAGATGGCGAGAAACAGAGGGACTGAAACAGAGGTCGAGAAACAGAGGGGCTGAAACAGAGGGCGAGAAACAGAGGGGCTGAAACAGAGGGCGAGAAACAGAGGGTCTGAATCAGAGGGGCTGAAACAGAGGGCGAGAAACAGAGGGGCTGAAACAGAGAGCAAGAAACAGAGGGGCTGAAACAGAGGGGCTGAAACAGAGGGTGAGAAACAGAGGGGCTGAAACAGAGGGCGAGAAACAGAGGGGCTGAAACAGAGGGGCTGAAACAGAGGGGCTGAATCAGAGGGGCTGATTCAGAGGGGCTGAAACAGAGGGGCTTAATCAGAGGGGCTGAAACAGAGGGCGAGAAACAGAGGGGCTGAAACAGAGGGCGCGAAACAGAGGGGCTGAAACAGATGGCGAGAAACAGAGGGACTGAAACAGAGGTCGAGAAACAGAGGGGCTGAAACAGAGGGCAAGAAACAGAGGGGCTGAAACAGAGTGGCTGAAACAGACGGGCTGAAACAGAGGGGCTGAAACAGATGGCGAGAAACAGAGGGGCTGAATCAGAGGGGCTGAATCAGAAGGGCTGAAACAGAGGGGCTGAATCAGAGGGGCTGAAACAGAAGGCGAGAAACAGAGGGGCTGAAACAGAGGGCGAGAAACTGAGGGGCAGAAACAGAGGGCGAGAAACAGAGGGGCTGAAACAGAGGGTCTGAAACAGAGGGCGAGAAACAGAGGAGCAGAAACAGAGGGGCTGAAACAGAGAGTGCGAAACAGAGGGTCTGAAACAGATGGCGAGAAACAGAGGGACTGAAACAGAGGTCGAGAAACAGAGAGGCTGAAACAGAGGGCAAGAAACAGAGGGGCTGAAACAGAGAGGCTGAAACAGAAGGGCAGAAACAGAGGGGCTGAAACAGAGTGCCTGGAACAGAGGGCGAGAAACAGAGGGTCTGAATCAGACGGGCTGAATCAGAGCGGCTGAAACAGAGGGGCTGAAACAGAGGGCGAGAAACAGAGGGGCTGAAAGAGAGGGCGAGAAACAGAGGGCGAGAAACAGAGGGGCTGAAAAAGAGGGGCTGAAACAGAGGGGCTGAAACAAAGCGGCTGATGCAGAGGGCGAGAAATAGAGGGGCTGAAACAGAGGGGCTGAAACAGAGGGGCTGAAACAGAGGGCGAGAAACAGAGAGGCTGAAACAGAGGGCGAGAAACAGAGGGGCTGAAACAGAGGGCGTGAAACAGAGGGGCTGAAACAGAGGGGCTGAAACAGAGGGGCTGAAACAGAGGGCGAGAAACAGAGAGGCTGAAACAGAGGGCAAGAAACAGAGTGGCTGAAACAAAGGGGCTGAAACAGTGGGGCTAAAACAGAGGGGCTGAAACAGAGGGCGAGAAATAGAGGGGCTGAAACAGTGGGGCTAAAACAGAGGGGCTGAAACAGAGGGCGAGAAACAGAGGGGCTGAAACAGAGGGCGAGAAACAGAGGGGCTGAAAAAGAGGGGCTGAAACAGAGGGGCTGAAACAAAGCGGCTGATACAGAGGGCGAGAAACAGAGGGGCTAAAACAGAGGGCGAGATACAGAGGGTCTGAAAGAGAGGGGCTGAAACAGAGGGCGAGAAACAGAGAGGCTGAAACTGAGGGCGAGAAACAGAGGGCCTGAAACAGAGGGCGAGAAACAGAGGACTGAAACAGAGGGGCTGAAAAAGAGGGGCTGAAACAGAGGGGCTGAAACAGAGGGCGAGATACAGAGAGGCTGAAACAGAGGGCGAGAAACAGAGTGGCTGAAACAGAGGGCAAGAAACAGAGGGGCTGAAAAAGAGGGCGAGAAACAGAGGGGCTGAAACAGAGGGGCTGAAACAGAGGGCGAGAAACAGAGGGACTGAAACAGAGGGGCTGAAACAGAGGGGCTGATACAGAGGGCGAGAAACAGAGCGGCTGAAACAGAGGGCGAGAAACAGAGGGGGTGAAACAAAGGGGCTGAAACAGTGGGGCTAAAACAGAGGGGCTGAAACAGAGGGCGAGAAATAGAGGGGCTGAAACAGAGGGCGAGAAATAGAGGGGCTGAAACAGAGGGCGAGAAACAGAGGGGCTGAAACAGAGGGGCTGAAACAGAGGGCGAGAAACAGAGGGGCTGAAACAGAGGGCGAGAAACAGAGGGGCTGAAACAGAGGGCGAGAAACAGAGGGGCTGAATCAGAGGGGCTGAAACAGAGGGCGAGAAACAGATGGGCTGAAACAGAGAGCGAGAAACAGAGGGGCTGAAACAGAGGGGCTGAAACAGAGGGTGAGAAACAGAGGGGCTGAAACAGAGGGCGAGAAACAGAGGGGCTGAAACTGAGGGGCTGAAACAGAGGGGCTGAATCAGAGGGGCTGATTCAGAGGGGCTGAATCAGAGGGGCTTAATCAGAGGGGCTGAAACAGAGGGGCTTAAACAGAGGGGCTGAAACAGAGGGCAAGAAACAGAGGGGCTGAAACAGAGGGCGAGAAACAGAGGGGCAGAAACAGAGGGCGAGAAACAGAGGAGCAGAAATAGAGGGGCTGAAACAGAGAGCGCGAAACAGAGGGGTTGAAACAGATGGCGAGAAACAGAGGGACTGAAACAGAGGGCGAGAAACAGAGGGGCTGAAACAGAGGGCAAGAAACAGAGGGGCTGAAACAGAGAGGCTGAAACAGAAGGGCAGAAACAGAGGGGCTGAAACAGAGTGGCTGGAACAGAGGGCGAGAAACAGAGGGTCTGAATCAGACGGGCTGAATCAGAGCGGCTGAAACAGAGGGGCTGAAACAGAGGGCGAGAAACAGACGGGCTGAAACAGAGGGCGAGAAACAGAGGGCGAGAAACAGACGGGCTGAAAAAGAGGGGCTGAAACAGAGGGGCTGAAACAAAGCGGCTGATGCAGAGGGCGAGAAATAGAGGGGCTGAAACAGAGGGGCTGAAACAGAGGGGCTGAAACAGAGGGCGAGAAACAGAGAGGCTGAAACAGAGGGCGAGAAACAGAGGGGCTGAAACCGAGGGCGAGAAACAGAGGGGCTGAAACAGAGGGGCTGAAACAGAGGGGCTGAAACAGAGGGCGAGAAACAGAGAGGCTGAAACAGAGGGCGAGAAACAGAGTGGCTGAAACAGAGGGCAAGAAACAGAGGGGCTGAAACAGAGGGCGCGAAACAGAGGGGCTGAAACAGAGGGGCTGAAACAGAGGGTCTGAAACAGAGGGGCTGAAACAGAGAGCGAGAAACAGAGGGGCTGAAACAGAGGGCCAGAAACAGAGGGTGAGAAACAGAGGGACTGAAACAGTGGGGCTGAAACAGAGGGGCTGATACAGAGGGCGAGAAACAGAGGGGCTGAAACAAAGGGGCTGAAACAGTGGGGCTAAAACAGAGGGGCTGAAACAGAGGGCGAGAAATAGAGGGGCTGAAACAGTGGGGCTAAAACAGAGGGGCTGAAACAGAGGGCGAGAAATAGAGGGGCTGAAACAGAGGTGGAGAAACTGAGGGGCTGAAACAGAGGGGCTGAAACAGAGGGGCTGAAACAGAGGGCGAGAAACAGAGGGGCTGAAACAGAGGGCGAGAAACAGAGGGGCTGAAACAGAGGGCGAGAAACAGAGGGGCTGAATCAGAGGGGCTGAAACAGAGGGCGAGAAACAGAGGGGCTGAAACAGAGAGCGAGAAACAGAGGGGCTGAAACAGAGGGGCTGAAACAGAGGGGCTGAATCAGAGGGGCTGATTCAGAGGGGCTGAAACAGAGGGGATTAATCAGAGGGGCTGAAGCAGTGGGCGAGAAACAGAGGGGCTGAAACAGAGGGCGAGAAACAGAGGGGCAGAAAAAGAGGGCGAGAAACAGAGGAGCTGAAACAGAGGGGCTGAAACAGAGAGCGCGACACAGAGGGGCTGAAACAGATGGCGAGAAACAGAGGGACTGAAAGAGAGGTCGAGAACAGGAGGGGCTTAAACAGAGGGCGAGAAACAGAGGGGCTGAAACAGAGGGCGAGAAACAGAGGGGCTGAATCAGAGGGGATGAAACAGAGGGCGAGAAACAGAGGGGCTGAAACAGAGAGCGAGAAACAGAGGGGCTGAAACAGAGGGGCTGAAACAGAGGGTGAGAAACAGAGGGGCTGAAACAGAGGGCGAGAAACAGAGGGGCTGAAACAGAGGGGCTGAAACAGAGGGGCTGAATCAGAGGGGCTGATTCAGAGGGGCTGAAACAGAGGGGCTTAATCAGAGGGGCTGAAACAGAGGGCGAGAAACAGAGGGGCTGAAACAGAGGGCGCGAAACAGAGGGGCTGAAACAGATGGCGAGAACCAGAGGGACTGAAACAGAGGTCGAGAAACAGAGGGGCTGAAACAGAGTGCAAGAAACAGAGGGGCTGAAACAGAGTGGCTGAAACAGACGGGCTGAAACAGAGGGGCTGAAACAGATGGCGAGAAACAGAGGGGCTGAATCAGAGGGGCTGAAACAGAGAGCGCGAAACAGAGGGGCTGAAACAGATGGCAAGAAACAGAGGGACTGAAACAGAGGTCGAGAAACAGAGGGGCTGAAACAGAGGGCAAGAAACAGAGGGGCAGAAACAGAGTGGCTGAAACAGACGGGCTGAAACAGAGGGGCTGAAACAGATGGCGAGAAACAGAGGAGCTGAATCAGAGGGGCTGAATCAGAAGGGCTGAAACAGAGGGGCTGAATCAGAGGGGCTGAAACAGAAGGCGAGAAACAGAGGGGCTGAAACAGAGGGCGAGAAACTGAGGGGCAGAAACAGAGGGCGAGAAACAGAGGGGCTGAAACAGAGGGTCTGAAACAGAGGGCGAGAAACAGAGGAGCAGAAACAGAGGGGCTGAAACAGAGAGTGCGAAAAACAGAGGGTCTGAATCAGACGGGCTGAATCAGAGGGGCTGAAACAGAGGGGCTGAAACAGAGGGCGAGAAACAGAGGGGCTGAAAGAGAGGGCGAGAAACAGAGGGCGAGAAACAGAGGGGCTGAAAAAGAGGGGCTGAAACAGAGGGGCTGAAACAAAGCGGCTGATGCAGAGGGCGAGAAATAGAGGGGCTGAAACAGAGGGGCTGAAACAGAGGGGCTGAAACAGAGGGCGAGAAACAGAGAGGCTGAAACAGAGGGCGAGAAACAGAGGGCCTGAAACAGAGGGCGTGAAACAGAGGGGCTGAAACAGAGGGGCTGAAACAGAGGGGCTGAAACAGAGGGCGAGAAACAGAGAGGCTGAAACAGAGGGCAAGAAACAGAGTGGCTGAAACAAAGGGGCTGAAACAGTGGGGCTAAAACAGAGGGGCTGAAACAGAGGGCGAGAAATAGAGGGGCTGAAACAGTGGGGCTAAAACAGAGGGGCTGAAACAGAGGGCGAGAAATAGAGGGGCTGAAACAGAGGTGGAGAAACTGAGGGGCTGAAACAGAGGGGCTGAAACAGATGGGCTGAAACAGAGGGCGAGAAACAGAGGGGCTGAAACAGAGGGTGAGAAACAGAGGGGCTGAAACAGACGGCGAGAAACAGAGGGGCTGAATCAGAGGGGCTGAAACAGAGGGCGAGAAACAGAGGGGCTGAAACAGAGAGCGAGAAACAGAGGGGCTGAAACAGAGGGTGAGAAACAGAGGGGCTGAAACAGAGGGCGAGAAACAGAGGGGCTGAAACAGAGGGGCTGAATCAGAGGGGCTGATTCAGAGGGGCTGAAACAGAGGGGCTTAATCAGAGGTGCTGAAGCAGAGGGCGAGAAACAGAGGGGCTGAAACAGAGGGCGAGAAACAGAGGGGCAGAAAAAGAGGGCGAGAAACAGAGGAGCTGAAACAGAGGGGCTGAAACAGAGAGCGCGAAACAGAGGGGCTGAAACAGATGGCGAGAAACAGAGGGACTGAAACAGAGGTCGAGAAACAGAGGTGGCTGAAACAGAGGGCGAGAAACAGAGGGGCTGAAACAGAGGGCGAGAAACAGAGGGGCTGAATCAGAGGGGCTGAAACAGAGGGCGAGAAACAGAGGGGCTGAAACAGAGAGCGAGAAACAGAGGGGCTGAAACAGAGGGGCTGAAACAGAGGGTGAGAAACAGAGGGGCTGAAACAGAGGGCGAGAAACAGATGGGCTGAAACAGAGGGGCTGAAACAGAGGGGCTGAATCAGAGGGGCTGATTCAGAGGGGCTGAAACAGAAGGGCTTAATCAGAGGGGCTGAAACAGAGGGCGAGAAACAGAGGGGCTGACACAGAGGGCGAGAAACAGAGGGGCAGAAAAAGAGGGCGAGAAACAGAGGAGCTGAAACAGAGGGGCTGAAACAGAGAGCGCGAAACAGAGGGGCTGAAACAGATGGCGAGAAACAGAGGGGCTGAAACAGATGGCGAGAAACAGAGGGGCTGAATCAGAGGGGCTGAATCAGAAGGGCTGAAACAGAGGGGCTGAATCAGAGGGGCTGAAACAGATGGCGAGAAACAGAGGGGCTGAAACAGAGGGCGAGAAACTGAGGGGCAGAAACAGAGGGCGAGAAACAGAGGGGCTGAAACAGAGGGTCTGAAACAGAGGGCGAGAAACAGAGGAGCAGAAACAGAGGGGCTGAAACAGAGAGCGCGAAACAGAGGGTCTGAAACAGATGGCGAGAAACAGAGGGACTGAAACAGAGGTCGAGAAACAGAGAGGCTGAAACAGAGGGCAAGAAACAGAGGGGCTGAAACAGAGAGGCTGAAACAGAAGGGCAGAAACAGAGGGGCTGAAACAGAGTGGCTGGAACAGAGGGCGAGAAACAGAGGGTCTGAATCAGACGGGCTGAATCAGAGGGGCTGAAACAGAGAGGCTGAAACAGAGGGCGAGAAACAGAGGGGCTGAAACAGAGGGCGAGAAACAGAGGGCGAGAAACAGAGGTGCTGAAAAAGAGGGGCTGAAACAGAGGGGCTGAAACAAAGTGGCTGATGCAGAGGGCTAGAAATAGAGGGGCTGAAACAGAGGGGCTGAAACAGAGGGGCTGAAACAGAGGGCGAGAAACAGAGAGGCTGAAACAGAGGGCGAGAAACAGAGGGGCTGAAACCGAGGGCGAGAAACAGAGGGGCTGAAACAGAGGGGCTGAAACAGAGGGGCTGAAACAGAGGGCGAGAAACAGAGAGGCTGAAACAGAGGGCGAGAAACAGAGTGGCTGAAACAGAGGGCAAGAAACAGAGGGGCTGAAACAGAGGGCGAGAAACAGAGGGGCTGAAACAGAGGGGCTGAAACAGAGGGGCTGAAACAGAGAGCGAGAAACAGAGGGGCTGAAACAGAGGGCCAGAAACAGAGGGCGAGAAACAGAGGGACTGAAACATTGGGGCTGAAACAGAGGGGCTGATACAGAGGGCGAGAAACAGAGGGGCTGAAACAAAGGGGCTGAAACAGTGGGGCTAAAACAGAGGGGCTGAAGCAGAGGGCGAGAAATAGAGGGGCTGAAACAGTGGGGCTAAAACAGAGGGGCTGAAACAGAGGGCGAGAAATAGAGGGGCTCAAACAGAGGTGGAGAAACTGAGGGGCTGAAACTGAGGGGCTGAAACAGAGGGGCTGAAACAGAGGGCGAGAAACAGAGGGGCTGAAACAGAGGGCGAGAAACAGAGGGGCTGAATCAGAGGGGCTGAAACAGAGGGCGAGAAACAGAGGGGCTGAAACAGAGAGCGAGAAACAGAGGGGCTGAAACAGAGGGGCTGAAACAGAGGGTGAGAAACAGAGGGGCTGAAACAGAGGGCGAGAAACAGAGGGGCTGAAACAGAGGGGCTGAAACAGAGGGGCTGAATCAGAGGGGCTGATTCAGAGGGGCTGAAACAGAGGGGCTGAAACAGAGGGGCTTAATCAGAGGGCGGGAAACAGAGGGGCTGAAACAGAGGGCGAGAAACAGAGGGGCAGAAAAAGAGGGCGAGAAACAGAGGAGCTGAAACAGAGGGGCTGAAACAGAGAGCGCGAAACAGAGGGGCTGAAACACATGGCGAGAAACAGAGGGACTGAAACAGAGGTCGAGAAACAGAGGGGCTGAAACAGAGGGCAAGAAACAGAGGGGCTGAAACAGATTGGCTGAAACAGAAGGGCTGAAACAGAGGGGCTGAAACAGATGGCGAGAAACAGAGGGGCTGAATCAGAGGGGCTGAATCAGAAGGGCTGAAACAGAGGGGCTGAATCAGAGGGGCTGAAACAGAAGGCGAGAAACAGAGGGGCTGAAACAGAGGGCGAGAAACTGAGGGGCAGAAACAGAGGGCGAGAAACAGAGGGGCTGAAACAGAGGGTCTGAAACAGAGGGCGAGAAACAGAGGGGCTGAAACAGAGAGCGCGAAACAGAGGGTCTGAAACAGATGGCGAGAAACAGAGGGACTGAAACAGAGGTCGAGAAACAGAGAGGCTGAAACAGAGGGCAAGAAACAGAGGGGCTGAAACAGAGAGGCTGAAACAGAAGGGCAGAAACAGAGGGGCTGAAACAGAGTGGCTGGAACAGAGGGCGAGAAACAGAGGGTCTGAATCAGACGGGCTGAATCAGAGGGGCTGAAAGAGAGAGGCTGAAACAGAGGGCGAGAAACAGAGGGGCTGAAACAGAGGGCGAGAAACAGAGGGCGAGAAACAGAGGTGCTGAAAAAGAGGGGCTGAAACAGAGGGGCTGAAACAAAGCGGCTGATGCAAAGGGCTAGAAATAGAGGGGCTGAAACAGAGGGGCTGAAACAGAGGGGCTGAAACAGAGGGCGAGAAACAGAGAGGCTGAAACAGAGGGCGAGAAACAGAGGGGCTGAAACCGAGGGCGAGAAACAGAGGGGCTGAAACAGAGGGGCTGAAACAGAGGGGCTGAAACAGAGGGCGAGAAACAGAGAGGCTGAAACAGAGGGCGAGAAACAGAGTGGCTGAAACAGAGGGCAAGAAACAGAGGGGCTGAAACAGAGGGCGAGAAACAGAGGGGCTGAAACAGAGGGGCTGAAACAGAGGGGCTGAAACAGAGAGCGAGAAACAGAGGGGCTGAAACAGAGGGCCAGAAACAGAGGGCGAGAAACAGAGGGACTGAAACAGTGGGGCTGAAACAGAGGGGCTGATACAGAGGGCGAGAAACAGAGGGGCTGAAACAAAGGGGCTGAAACAGTGGGGCTAAAACAGAGGGGCTGAAGCAGAGGGCGAGAAATAGAGGGGCTGAAACAGTGGGGCTAAAACAGAGGGGCTGAAACAGAGGGCGAGAAATAGAGGGGCTGAAACAGAGGTGGAGAAACTGAGGGGCTGAAACTGAGGGGCTGAAACAGAGGGGCTGAAACAGAGGGCGAGAAACAGAGGGGCTGAAACAGAGGGCGAGAAACAGAGGGGCTGAATCAGAGGGGCTGAAACAGAGGGCGAGAAACAGAGGGGCTGAAACAGAGAGCGAGAAACAGAGGGGCTGAAACAGAGGGGCTGAAACAGAGGGTGAGAAACAGAGGGGCTGAAACAGAGGGCGAGAAACAGAGGGGCTGAAACAGAGGGGCTGAAACAGAGGGGCTGAATCAGAGGGGCTGATTCAGAGGGGCTGAAACAGAGGGGCTGAAACAGAGGGGCTTAATCAGAGGGCGGTAAACAGAGGGGCTGAAACAGAGGGCGAGAAACAGAGGGGCAGAAAAAGAGGGCGAGAAACAGAGGAGCTGAAACAGAGGGGCTGAAACAGAGAGCGCGAAACAGAGGGGCTGAAACAGATGGCGAGAAACAGAGGGACTGAAACAGAGGTCGAGAAACAGAGGGGCTGAAACAGAGGGCAAGAAACAGAGGGGCTGAAACAGATTGGCTGAAACAGAAGGGCTGAAACAGAGGGGCTGAAACAGATGGCGAGAAACAGAGGGGCTGAATCAGAGGGGCTGAATCAGAAGGGCTGAAACAGAGGGGCTGAATCAGAGGGGCTGAAACAGAAGGCGAGAAACAGAGGGGCTGAAACAGAGGGCGAGAAACTGAGGGGCAGAAACAGAGGGCGAGAAACAGAGGGGCTGAAACAGAGGGTCTGAAACAGAGGGCGAGAAACAGAGGGGCTGAAACAGAGGGCGAGAAACAGAGGGGCTGAAACAGAGGGGCTGAAACAGAGGGGCTGAAACAGAGGGCGAGAAACAGAGGGGCAGAAACTGAGGGCTTGAAACAGAGAGGCTGAAACAGAGGGGCAGAAACAGAGGGTCTGAATCAGAGGGGCTGAAACAGAGGGGCTGAAACACAGGGCGAGAAACAAAGGGGCTGAAACAGCGGGCTAGAAACAAAGGGCGAGAAACAGAGGGGCTGAAACAGACGGGCTGAAACAGAGAGCCTGAAACAGAGGGCGAGATACAGAGGGCCTGAAACAGAGGGCGAAAAACAGAGGGACTGAAACAGAGGGCGAGAAACAGAGGGGCTGAATCAGAGGGGCTGAATCAGAGGGACTGAAACAGAGGGGCTGAAACAGAGGGCGAGAAACAAAGGGGCTGAAACAGCGGGCGAGAAACAGAGGGCGAGAAACAGAGGGGCTGAAACAGAGGGGCTGAAACAGACGGGCTGAAACAGAGAGCCTGAAACAGAGGGCGAGAAACAGAGGGGCTGAAACAGAGGGTGAAAAACAGAGGGGCTGAAACAGAGGGCGAGAAACAGAGGGTGAGAAACAGAGGGCGAGAAACAGAGTGGATGAAAAAGAGGGGCTGAAACAAAGGGGCTGAAATAGAGGGGCTGAAACAGAGGGGCTGAATCAGAGGGGCTGAAACAGAGTGGCTGAATCAGAGGGGCTGAAACAGAGGGCGAGAAACAGAGGGGCTGAAACAGAGGGCGAGAAACAGAGGGGCTGAAACAGAGGGCGAGAAACAGAGGGGCTGAAACAGAGGGCAAGAAACAGAGGGGCTGAAACCGAGTGGCTGAAACAGAAGGGCTGAAACAGAGGGGCTGAAACAGAGGGCGAGAAACAGAGGGGCTGAATCAGAGGGGCTGAATCAGAGGGGCTGAAACAGAGGGGCTGAATCAAAGGGGCTGAAACAGAAGGCGAGAAACAGAGGGGCTGAAACAGAGGGCGAGAAACAGAGGGCCAGAAACAGAGGGCGAGAAACAGAGGAGCTGAAACAGAGGGGATGAAACAGAGGGCAAGAAACAGAGGGCTGAAACAGAGGGCGAGAAACAGAGGGGCTGAAACAGAGGGGATGAAACAGAGGGGCTGAAACAGAGGGCGAGAAACAGAGGGGCTGAAACAGAGGGCGACAAACAGAGGGGCTGAAACAAAGGGCGAGAAACAGAGGGGCTGAAACAGAGGGGCTGAACCAGAGGGGCTGAAACAGAGGGGCTGAAGCGGAGTGGCTGAAACAGAGGGGCTGAAACAGAGGGGCTGAAACAGAGGGCAAGAAACAGAGGGGCTGAAACAGTGGGGCTGAAACAGAGGGGCAGAAACAGAGGGCGAGAAACAGAGGGCGAGAAACAGAGGGGCTGAATCAGAGGGGCTGAAACAGAGGGGCTGAATCAGAGGGGCTGAATCAGAGGGGCTGAAACAGAGGGGCTGAAACAGAGGGCGAGAAACTAAGGTACTGAATCAGAGGGGCTGAAACAGAGGGGCTGAAACAGAGCGGCTGAAACAGACGGGCTGAAACAGAGAGCCTGAAACAGAGTGGCTGAAACAGAGGGGCTGAAATAGAGGGTCTGAAACAGAGGGGCTGAATCAGAGGGGCTGAAACAGAGGGGCTGAATCAGAGGGGCTGAAACAGAGGGCGAGAAACAGAGGGGCTGAAACAGAGGGGCTGAATCAGAGGGGTTGAAACAGAGGGGCTGAAACAGAAGGCGAGAAACAGAGAGGCAGAAACAGAGAGCGAGAAACAGAGGGGCTGAAACAGAGGGCGAGAAACAGAGGGGCTGAAACAGAGGGGCTGAAACAGAGGGGCTGAAACAGAGGGCGAGAAACAGAGGGGCTGAAACAGAGGGCGAGAAACAGAGGGGCTGAATCAGAGGGGCTGAAACAGAGGGCGAGAAACAGAGGGGCTGAAACAGAGGGCGAGAAACAGAGGGGCTGAAACAGAGGGGCTGAAACAGAGGGGCTGAAACAGAGGGGCTGAAACAGAGGGCGAGAAACAGAGGGGCTGAAACACAGGGGCTGAAACAGAGGGACTGATTCAGAGGGGCTGAAACAGAGGGGCTGAATCAGAGGGGCTGAAACAGAAGGCGAGAAACAGAGGGGCTGAAACAGAGGGCGAGAAACAGAGGGGCTGAAACAGAGGGCGAGAAACAGAGGGGCTGAAACAGAGGGGCTGAAACAGAGGGGCTGGTTCAGAGGGGCTGAAACAGAGGGGCTGAATCAGAGGGGCTGAAACAGAGGGCGAGAAACAGAGGGGCAGAAACAGAGGGCGAGAAACCGAGGAGCAGAAACAGAGGGCGAGAAACAGAGGGGCTGAAACAGAGGGCGAGAAACAGAGGGGCTGAATCAGACGGGCTGAATCAGAGGGGCTGAAACAGAGGGGCTGAAACAGAGGGCGAGAAACTAAGGTACTGAATCAGAGGGGCTGAAACAGAGGGGCTGAAACAGAGGGGCTGAAACAGACGGGCTGAAACAGAGAGCCTGAAACAGAGTGGCTGAAACAGAGGGGCTGAAATAGAGGGGCTGAAACAGAGGGGCTGAATCAGAGGGGCTGAAACAGACGGGCTGAATCAGAGCGGCTGAAACAGAGGGCGAGAAACAGAGGGGCTGAAACAGAGGGGCTGAATCAGAGGGGTTGAAACAGAGGGGCTGAAACAGAGGGCGAGAAACAGAGAGGCTGAAACAGAGGGCGAGAAACAGAGGGGCTGAAACAGAGGGCGAGAAACAGAGGGGCTGAAACAGAGGGGCTGAAACAGAGGGGCTGAAACAGAGGGCGAGAAACAGAGGGGCTGAAACAGATGGCGAGAAACAGAGGGGCTGAAACAGAGGGCGAGAAACAGAGGGGCTGAAACAGAAGGCGAGAAACAGAGGGGCTGAAACAGAGGGTGAGAAACAGAGGGGCAGAAACAGAGGGCGAGAAACAGAGGGGCTGAAACAGAAGGCGAGAAACAGAGGGGCTGAAACAGAGGGTGAGAAACAGAGGGGCAGAAACAGAGGGCGAGAAACAGAGGGGCTGAAACAGAGGGCGAGAAACAGAGGAGCAGAAACAGAGGGCGAGAAACAGAGGGGCTGAAACAGGGGCTGAAACAGAGAGTGCGAAACAGAGGGGCTGAAACAGAGGCGAGAAACAGAGGGGCTGAAACAGAGGGCGAGAAACAGAGGAGCTGAAACAGAGGGCAAGAAACAGAGGGGCTGAAACCGAGTGGCTGAAACAGAAGGGCTGAAACAGAGGGGCTGAAACAGAGGGCGAGAAACAGAGGTTCTGAATCAGAGGGGCTGAATCAGAGGGGCTGAAACAGAGGGGCTGAATCAGAGGGGCTGAAACAGAAGGCGAGAAACAGAGGGGCTGAAACAGAGGGCGAGAAACAGAGGGCCAGAAACAGAGGGCGAGAAACAGAGGGGCTGAAACAGAGGGGATGAAACAGAGGGCAAGAAACAGAGGGGCTGAAACAGAGGGCGAGAAACAGAGGGGCTGAAACAGAGGGGCTGAAACAGAGGGGGAGAAACAGAGGGGCTGAAACAGAGGGCAACAAACAGAGGGGTGAAACAAAGGGCGAGAAACAGAGGGGCTGAAACAAAGGGGCTGAACCAGAGGGGCTGAAACAGAGGGGCTGAATCAGAGGGGCTGAAACAGAGGGCGAGAAACAGAGGGGCAGAAACAGAGGGCGAGAAACCGAGGAGCAGAAACAGAGGGCGAGAAACAGAGGGGCTGAAACAGAGGGCGAGAAACAGAGGGGCTGAATCGGAGGGGCTGAAACAGAGGGGCTGAAACAGAGGGGCTGAAACAGAGGGCAAGAAACAGAGGGGCTGAAACAGTGGGGCTGAAACAGAGGGGCAGAAACAGAGGGCGAGAAACAGAGGGCGAGAAACAGAGGGGCTGAATCAGAGGGGCTGAAACAGAGGGCGAGAAACAGAGGGGCTGAATCAGACGGGCTGAATCAGAGGGGCTGAAACAGATGGCGAGAAACAGAGGGGCTGAATCAGAGGGGCTGAATCAGAAGGGCTGAAACAGAGGGGCTGAATCAGAGGGGCTGAAACAGAAGGCGAGAAACAGAGGGGCTGAAACAGAGGGCGAGAAACTGAGGGGCAGAAACAGAGGGCGAGAAACAGAGGGGCTGAAACAGAGGGTCTGAAACAGAGGGCGAGAAACAGAGGAGCAGAAACAGAGGGGCTGAAACAGAGAGTGCGAAACAGAGGGTCTGAAACAGATGGCGAGAAACAGAGGGACTGAAACAGAGGTCGAGAAACAGAGAGGCTGAAACAGAGGGCAAGAAACAGAGGGGCTGAAACAGAGAGGCTGAAACAGAAGGGCAGAAACAGAGGGGCTGAAACAGAGTGCCTGGAACAGAGGGCGAGAAACAGAGGGTCTGAATCAGACGGGCTGAATCAGAGGGGCTGAAACAGAGGAGCTGAAACAGAGGGCGAGAAACAGAGGGGCTGAAAGAGAGGGCGAGAAACAGAGGGCGAGAAACAGAGGGGCTGAAAAAGAGGGGCTGAAACAGAGGGGCTGAAACAAAGCGGCTGATGCAGAGGGCGAGAAATAGAGGGGCTGAAACAGAGGGGCTGAAACAGAGGGGCTGAAACAGAGGGCGAGAAACAGAGAGGCTGAAACAGAGGGCGAGAAACAGAGGGCCTGAAACAGAGGGCGTGAAACAGAGGGGCTGAAACAGAGGGGCTGAAACAGAGGGGCTGAAACAGAGGGCGAGAAACAGAGAGGCTGAAACAGAGGGCAAGAAACAGAGTGGCTGAAACAAAGGGGCTGAAACAGTGGGGCTAAAACAGAGGGGCTGAAACAGAGGGCGAGAAATAGAGGGGCTGAAACAGTGGGGCTAAAACAGAGGGGCTGAAACAGAGGGCGAGAAATAGAGGGGCTGAAACAGAGGTGGAGAAACTGAGGGGCTGAAACAGAGGGGCTGAAACAGATGGGCTGAAACAGAGGGCGAGAAACAGAGGGGCTGAAACAGAGGGTGAGAAACAGAGGGGCTGAAACAGAGGGCGAGAAACAGAGGGGCTGAATCAGAGGGGCTGAAACAGAGGGCGAGAAACAGAGGGGCTGAAACAGAGAGCGAGAAACAGAGGGGCTGAAACAGAGGGGCTGAAACAGAGGGTGAGAAACAGAGGGGCTGAAACAGAGGGCGAGAAACAGAGGGGCTGAAACAGAGGGGCTGAATCAGAGGGGCTGATTCAGAGGGGCTGAAACAGAGGGGCTTAATCAGAGGGGCTGAAGCAGAGGGCGAGAAACAGAGGGGCTGAAACAGAGGGCGAGAAACAGAGGGGCAGAAAAAGAGGGCGAGAAACAGAGGAGCTGAAACAGAGGGGCTGAAACAGAGAGCGCGAAACAGAGGGGCTGAAACAGATGGCGAGAAACAGAGGGACTGAAACAGAGGTCGAGAAACAGAGGTGGCTGAAACAGAGGGCGAGAAACAGAGGGGCTGAAACAGAGGGCGAGAAACAGAGGGGCTGAATCAGAGGGGCTGAAACAGAGGGCGAGAAACAGAGGGGCTGAAACAGAGAGCGAGAAACAGAGGGGCTGAAACAGAGGGGCTGAAACAGAGGGTCAGAAACAGAGGGGCTGAAACAGAGGGCGAGAAACAGAGGGGCTGAAACAGAGGGGCTGAAACAGAGGGGCTGAATCAGAGGGGCTGATTCAGAGGGGCTGAAACAGAGGGGCTTAATCAGAGGGGCTGAAACAGAGGGCGAGAAACAGAGGGGCTGAAACAGAGGGCGAGAAACAGAGGGGCAGAAAAAGAGGGCGAGAAACAGAGGAGCTGAAACAGAGGGGCTGAAACAGAGAGCGCGAAACAGAGGGGCTGAAACAGATGGCGAGAAACAGAGGGGCTGAAACAGATGGCGAGAAACAGAGGGGCTGAATCAGAGGGGCTGAATCAGAAGGGCTGAAACAGAGGGGCTGAATCAGAGGGGCTGAAACAGATGGCGAGAAACAGAGGGGCTGAAACAGAGGGCGAGAAACTGAGGGGCAGAAACAGAGGGCGAGAAACAGAGGGGCTGAAACAGAGGGTCTGAAACAGAGGGCGAGAAACAGAGGAGCAGAAACAGAGGGGCTGAAACAGAGAGCGCGAAACAGAGGGTCTGAAACAGATGGCGAGAAACAGAGGGACTGAAACAGAGGTCGAGAAACAGAGAGGCTGAAACAGAGGGCAAGAAACAGAGGGGCTGAAACAGAGAGGCTGAAACAGAAGGGCAGAAACAGAGGGGCTGAAACAGAGTGGCTGGAACAGAGGGCGAGAAACAGAGGGTCTGAATCAGACGGGCTGAATCAGAGGGGCTGAAACAGAGAGGCTGAAACAGAGGGCGAGAAACAGAGGGGCTGAAACAGAGGGCGAGAAACAGAGGGCGAGAAACAGAGGTGCTGAAAAAGAGGGGCTGAAACAGAGGGGCTGAAACAAAGCGGCTGATGCAGAGGGCTAGAAATAGAGGGGCTGAAACAGAGGGGCTGAAACAGAGGGGCTGAAACAGAGGGCGAGAAACAGAGAGGCTGAAACAGAGGGCGAGAAACAGAGGGGCTGAAACCGAGGGCGAGAAACAGAGGGGCTGAAACAGAGGGGCTGAAACAGAGGGGCTGAAACAGAGGGCGAGAAACAGAGAGGCTGAAACAGAGGGCGAGAAACAGAGTGGCTGAAACAGAGGGCAAGAAACAGAGGGGCTGAAACAGAGGGCGAGAAACAGAGGGGCTGAAACAGAGGGGCTGAAACAGAGGGGCTGAAACAGAGAGCGAGAAACAGAGGGGCTGAAACAGAGGGCCAGAAACAGAGGGCGAGAATCAGAGGGACTGAAACAGTGGGGCTGAAACAGAGGGGCTGATACAGAGGGCGAGAACCAGAGGGGCTGAAACAAAGGGGCTGAAACAGTGGGGCTAAAACAGAGGGGCTGAAGCAGAGGGCGAGAAATAGAGGGGCTGAAACAGTGGGGCTAAAACAGAGGGGCTGAAACAGAGGGCGAGAAATAGAGGGGCTGAAACAGAGGTGGAGAAACTGAGGGGCTGAAACTGAGGGGCTGAAACAGAGGGCGAGAAACAGAGGGGCTGAAACAGAGGGCGAGAAACAGAGGGGCTGAATCAGAGGGGCTGAAACAGAGGGCGAGAAACAGAGGGGCTGAAACAGAGAGCGAGAAACAGAGGGGCTGAAACAGAGGGTGAGAAACAGAGGGGCTGAAACAGAGGGCGAGAAACAGAGGGGCTGAAACAGAGGGGCTGAAACAGAGGGGCTGAATCAGAGGGGCTGATTCAGAGGGGCTGAAACAGAGGGGCTGAAACAGAGGGGCTTAATCAGAGGGCGGGAAACAGAGGGGCTGAAACAGAGGGCGAGAAACAGAGGGGCAGAAAAAGAGGGCGAGAAATAGAGGAGCTGAAACAGAGGGGCTGAAACAGAGAGCGCGAAACAGAGGGGCTGAAACAGATGGCGAGAAACAGAGGGACTGAAACAGAGGTCGAGAAACAGAGGGGCTGAAACAGAGGGCAAGAAACAGAGGGGCTGAAACAGATTGGCTGAAACAGAAGGGCTGAAACAGAGGGGCTGAAACAGATGGCGAGAAACAGAGGGGCTGAATCAGAGGGGCTGAATCAGAAGGGCTGAAACAGAGGGGCTGAATCAGAGGGGCTGAAACAGAAGGCGAGAAACAGAGGGGCTGAAACAGAGGGCGAGAAACTGAGGGGCAGAAACAGAGGGCGAGAAACAGAGGGGCTGAAACAGAGGGTCTGAAACAGAGGGCGAGAAACAGAGGGGCTGAAACAGAGGGCGAGAAACAGAGGGGCTGAAACAGAGGGGCTGAAACAGAGGGGCTGAAACAGAGGGCGAGAAACAGAGGGGCAGAAACTGAGGGCTTGAAACAGAGAGGCTGAAACAGAGGGGCAGAAACAGAGGGTCTGAATCAGAGGGGCTGAAACAGAGGGGCTGAAACAGAGGGCGAGAAACAAAGGGGCTGAAACAGCGGGCGAGAAACAAAGGGCGAGAAACAGAGGGGCTGAAACAGACGGGCTGAAACAGAGAGCCTGAAACAGAGGGCGAGAAACAGAGGGCCTGAAACAGAGGGCGAAAAACAGAGGGACTGAAACAGAGGGCGAGAAACAGAGGGGCTGAATCAGAGGGGCTGAATCAGAGGGACTGAAACAGAGGGGCTGAAACAGAGGGCGAGAAACAAAGGGGCTGAAACAGCGGGCGAGAAACAGAGGGCGAGAAACAGAGGGGCTGAAACAGAGGGGCTGAAACAGACGGGCTGAAACAGAGAGCCTGAAACAGAGGGCGAGAAACAGAGGGGCTGAAACAGAGGGTGAAAAACAGAGGGGCTGAAACAGAGGGCGAGAAACAGAGGGTGAGAAACAGAGGGCGAGAAACAGAGTGGATGAAAAAGAGGGGCTGAAACAAAGGGGCTGAAATAGAGGGGCTGAAACAGAGGGGCTGAATCAGAGGGGCTGAAACAGAGTGGCTGAATCAGAGGGGCTGAAACAGAGGGCGAGAAACAGAGGGGCTGAAACAGAGGGCGAGAAACAGAGGGGCTGAAACAGAGGGCGAGAAACAGAGGGGCTGAAACAGAGGGCAAGAAACAGAGGGGCTGAAACCGAGTGGCTGAAACAGAAGGGCTGAAACAGAGGGGCTGAAACAGAGGGCGAGAAACAGAGGGGCTGAATCAGAGGGGCTGAATCAGAGGGGCTGAAACAGAGGGGCTGAATCAAAGGGGCTGAAACAGAAGGCGAGAAACAGAGGGGCTGAAACAGAGGGCGAGAAACAGAGGGCCAGAAACAGAGGGCGAGAAACAGAGGAGCTGAAACAGAGGGGATGAAACAGAGGGCAAGAAACAGAGGGCTGAAACAGAGGGCGAGAAACAGAGGGGCTGAAACAGAGGGGATGAAACAGAGGGGATGAAACAGAGGGCGAGAAACAGAGGGGCTGAAACAGAGGGCAACAAACAGAGGGGCTGAAACAAAGGGCGAGAAACAGAGGGGCTGAAACAGAGGGGCTGAACCAGAGGGGCTGAAACAGAGGGGCTGAAGCGGAGTGGCTGAAACAGAGGGGCTGAAACAGAGGGGCTGAAACAGAGGGCAAGAAACAGAGGGGCTGAAACAGTGGGGCTGAAACAGAGGGGCAGAAACAGAGGGCGAGAAACAGAGGGCGAGAAACAGAGGGGCTGAATCAGAGGGGCTGAAACAGAGGGGCTGAATCAGAGGGGCTGAATCAGAGGGGCTGAAACAGAGGGGCTGAAACAGAGGGCGAGAAACTAAGGTACTGAATCAGAGGGGCTGAAACAGAGGGGCTGAAACAGAGCGGCTGAAACAGACGGGCTGAAACAGAGAGCCTGAAACAGAGTGGCTGAAACAGAGGGGCTGAAATAGAGGGTCTGAAACAGAGGGGCTGAATCAGAGGGGCTGAAACAGAGGGGCTGAATCAGAGGGGCTGAAACAGAGGGCGAGAAACAGAGGGGCTGAAACAGAGGGGCTGAATCAGAGGGGTTGAAACAGAGGGGCTGAAACAGAAGGCGAGAAACAGAGAGGCAGAAACAGAGAGCGAGAAACAGAGGGGCTGAAACAGAGGGCGAGAAACAGAGGGGCTGAAACAGAGGGGCTGAAACAGAGGGGCTGAAACAGAGGGCGAGAAACAGAGGGGCTGAAACAGATGGCGAGAAACAGAGGGGCTGAAACAGAGGGCGAGAAACAGAGGGGCTGAATCAGAGGGGCTGAAACAGAGGGCGAGAAACAGAGGGGCTGAAACAGAGGGCGAGAAACAGAGGGGCTGAAACAGAGGGGCTGAAACAGAGGGGCTGAAACAGAGGGGCTGAAACAGAGGGCGAGAAACAGAGGGGCTGAAACACAGGGGCTGAAACAGAGGGACTGATTCAGAGGGGCTGAAACAGAGGGGCTGAATCAGAGGGGCTGAAACAGAAGGCGAGAAACAGAGGGGCTGAAACAGAGGGCGAGAAACAGAGGGGCTGAAACAGAGGGCGAGAAACAGAGGGGCTGAAACAGAGGGGCTGAAACAGAGGGGCTGGTTCAGAGGGGCTGAAACAGATGGGCTGAATCAGAGGGGCTGAAACAGAGGGCGAGAAACAGAGGGGCAGAAACAGAGGGCGAGAAACCGAGGAGCAGAAACAGAGGGCGAGAAACAGAGGGGCTGAAACAGAGGGCGAGAAACAGAGGGGCTGAATCAGACGGGCTGAATCAGAGGGGCTGAAACAGAGGGGCTGAAACAGAGGGCGAGAAACTAAGGTACTGAATCAGAGGGGCTGAAACAGAGGGGCTGAAACAGAGGGGCTGAAACAGACGGGCTGAAACAGAGAGCCTGAAACAGAGTGGCTGAAACAGAGGGGCTGAAATAGAGGGGCTGAAACAGAGGGGCTGAATCAGAGGGGCTGAAACAGACGGGCTGAATCAGAGCGGCTGAAACAGAGGGCGAGAAACAGAGGGGCTGAAACAGAGGGGCTGAATCAGAGGGGTTGAAACAGAGGGGCTGAAACAGAGGGCGAGAAACAGAGAGGCTGAAACAGAGGGCGAGAAACAGAGGGGCTGAAACAGAGGGCGAGAAACAGAGGGGCTGAAACAGAGGGGCTGAAACAGAGGGGCTGAAACAGAGGGCGAGAAACAGAGGGGCTGAAACAGATGGCGAGAAACAGAGGGGCTGAAACAGAGGGCGAGAAACAGAGGGGCTGAAACAGAAGGCGAGAAACAGAGGGGCTGAAACAGAGGGTGAGAAACAGAGGGGCTGAAACAGAGGGCGAGAAACAGAGGGGCTGAAACAGAAGGCGAGAAACAGAGGGGCTGAAACAGAGGGTGAGAAACAGAGGGGCAGAAACAGAGGGCGAGAAACAGAGGGGCTGAAACAGAGGGCGAGAAACAGAGGAGCAGAAACAGAGGGCGAGAAACAGAGGGGCTGAAACAGGGGCTGAAACAGAGAGTGCGAAACAGAGGGGCTGAAACAGAGGCGAGAAACAGAGGGGCTGAAACAGAGGGCGAGAAACAGAGGAGCTGAAACAGAGGGCAAGAAACAGAGGGGCTGAAACCGAGTGGCTGAAACAGAAGGGCTGAAACAGAGGGGCTGAAACAGAGGGCGAGAAACAGAGGTTCTGAATCAGAGGGGCTGAATCAGAGGGGCTGAAACAGAGGGGCTGAATCAGAGGGGCTGAAACAGAAGGCGAGAAACAGAGGGGCTGAAACAGAGGGCGAGAAACAGAGGGCCAGAAACAGAGGGCGAGAAACAGAGGGGCTGAAACAGAGGGGATGAAACAGAGGGCAAGAAACAGAGGGGCTGAAACAGAGGGCGAGAAACAGATGGGCTGAAACAGAGGGGCTGAAACAGAGGGGGAGAAACAGAGGGGCTGAAACAGAGGGCAACAAACAGAGGGATGAAACAAAGGGCGAGAAACAGAGGGGCTGAAACAGAGGGGCTGAACCAGAGGGGCTGAAACAGAGGGGCTGAATCGGAGGGGCTGAAACAGAGGGGCTGAAACAGAGGGCGAGAAACAGAGGGGCTGAATCAGACGGGCTGAATCAGAGGGGCTGAAACAGAGGGGCTGAAACAGAGGGCGAGAAACTAAGGTACTGAATCAGAGGGGCTGAAACAGAGGGGCTGAAACAGAGGGGCTGAAACAGACGGGCTGAAACAGAGAGCCTGAAACAGAGTGGCTGAAACAGAGGGGCTGAAATAGAGGGGCTGAAACAGAGGGGCTGAATCAGAGGGGCTGAAACAGACGGGCTGAATCAGGCGGCTGAAACAGAGGGCGAGAAACAGAGGGGCTGAAACAGAGGGGCTGAATCAGGGTGGTTGAAACAGAGGGGCTGAAACAGAGGGCGAGAAACAGAGAGGCTGAAACAGGGGGCGAGAAACAGAGGGGCTGAAACAGAGGGCGAGAAACAGAGGGTCTGAAACAGAGGGGCTGAATCAGAGGGGTTGAAACAGAGGGGCTGAAACAGAGGGCGAAAAACAGAGAGGCTGAAACAGGGGGTGAGAAACAGAGGGGCTGAAACAGAGGGCGAGAAACAGAGGGGCTGAAACACAGGGGCTGAAACAGAGGGGCTGAAACAGAGGGCGAGAAACAGAGGGGCTGAAACAGATGGCGAGAAACAGACTGGCTGAAACAGAGGGCGAGAAACAGAGGGGCTGAATCAGAGGGGCTGAAACAGAGGGCGAGAAACAGAGTGGCTGAAACAGAGGGCGAGAAACAGAGGGGCTGAAACAGAGGTGCTGAAACAGAGGGTGAGAAACAGAGGGGCTGAAACAGAGGGCGAGAAACAGAGGGGCTGAAACAGAGGGGCTGAAACAGAGGGACTGATTCAGAGGGGCTGAAACAGAGGGGCTGAATCAGAGGGGCTGAAACAGAGGGCGAGAAACAGAGGGGCTGAAACAGAGGGCGAGAAACTGAGGAGCAGAAACAGAGGGCGAGAAACAGAGGGGCTGAAACAGAGGGGCTGAAACAGAGAGTGCGAAACAGAGGGGCTGAAACAGAGGGAGAGAAACAGAGGGGCTGAAACAGAGGGCGAGAAACAGAGGGGCTGAAACAGAGGGCAAGAAACAGAGGGGCTGAAACCGAGTGGCTGAAACAGAAGGGCTGAAACAGAGGGGCTGAAACAGAGGGCGAGAAACAGAGGGGCAGAAACAGAGGGCGAGAAACAGTGGGGCTGAAACAGAGGGGCTGAAAGAGAGGGCAAGAAACAGAGGGGCTGAAACAGAGGGCGAGAAACAGAGGGGCTGAAACAGAGGGGCTGAAACAGAGGGGCTGAAACAGAGGGCGAGAAACAGAGGGGCTGAATCAGAGGGGCTGAATCAGAGGGGCTGAAACAGAGGGCCTGAATCAGAGGGGCTGAAACAGAAGGCGAGAAATAGAGGGGCTGAAACAGAGGGCGAGAAACAGAGGGGCAGAAACAGAGGGCGAGAAACAGTGGGGCTGAAACAGAGGGGCTGAAACAGAGGGCAAGAAACAGAGGGGCTGAAACCGAGGGCGAGAAACAGAGGGGCTGAAACAGAGGGGCTGAAACAGAGGGCGAGAAACAGAGGGGCTGAAACAAAGGGCGAGAAACAGAGGGGCTGAAACAGAGGGGCAGAAACAGAGGGGCTGAAACAGAGGGGCTGAATCGGAGGGGCTGAAGCAGAGGGGCTGAAACAGAGGGGCTGAAACAGAGGGCAAGAAACAGAGGGGCTGAAACAGAGGGGCGGAAACAGAGGGGCAGAAACAGAGGGCGAGAAACAGAGGGGCTGAATCAGAGGGGCTGAATCAGAGGGGCTGAATCAGAGGGGCTGAAACAGAGGGCCTGAATCAGAGGGGCTGAAACAGAAGGCGAGAAACAGAGGGGCTGAAACAGAGGGCGAGAAACAGAGGGGCTGAAACAGAGGGCGAGAAACAGATGGGCTGAAACAGAGGGGCTGAAACAGAGGGGCTGGTTCAGAGGGGCTGAAACAGAGGGGCTGAATCAGAGGGGCTGAAACAGAGGGCGAGAAACAGAGGGGCAGAAACAGAGGGCGAGAAACCGAGGAGCAGAAACAGAGGGCGAGAAACAGAGGGGCTGAAACAGAGGGGCTGAAACAGAGAGTGCGAAACAGAGGGGCTGAAAAAGAGGGCGAGAAACAGAGGGGCTGAAACAGAGGGCGAGAAACAGAGGGGCTGAAACAGAGGGCAAGAAACAGAGGGGCTGAAACCGAGTGGCTGAAACAGAAGGGCTGAATCAGAGGGGCTGAAACAGAGTGGCTGAATCAGAGGGGCTGAAACAGAGGGGCTGAATCAGAGGGGCTGAAACAGAGTGGCTGAATCAGAGGGGCTGAAACAGAGGGCGAGAAACAGAGGGGCTGAAACAGAGGGCGAGAAACAGAGGGGCTGAAACAGAGGGCGAGAAACAGAGGGGCTGAAACAGAGGGCAAGAAACAGAGGGGCTGAAACCGAGTGGCTGAAACAGAAGGGCTGAAACAGAGGGGCTGAAACAGAGGGCGAGAAACAGAGGGGCTGAATCAGAGGGGCTGAAACAGAGGGGCTGAATCAGAGGGGCTGAAACAGAAGGCGAGAAACAGAGGGGCTGAAACAGAGGGCGAGAAACAGAGGGCCAGAAACAGAGGGCGAGAAACAGAGGAGCTGAAACAGAGGGGATGAAACAGAGGACAAGAAACAGAGGGCTGAAACAGAGGGCGAGAAACAGAGGGGCTGAAACAGAGGGGATGAAACAGAGGGGCTGAAACAGAGGGCGACAAACAGAGGGGCTGAAACAAAGGGCGAGAAACAGAGGGGCTGAAACAGAGGGGCTGAACCAGAGGGGCTGAAACAGAGGGGCTGAAGCGGAGGGGCTGAAACAGAGGGGCTGAAACAGAGGGGCTGAAACAGAGGGCAAGAAACAGAGGGGCTGAAACAGTGGGGCTGAAACAGAGGGGCAGAAACAGAGGGCGAGAAACAGAGGGCGAGAAACAGAGGGGCTGAATCAGAGGGGCTGAAACAGAGGGCGAGAAACAGAGGTGCTGATTCAGAGGGGCTGAAACAGAGGGGCTGAAACAGAGGGCGAGAAACTAAGGTACTGAATCAGAGGGGCTGAAACAGAGGGGCTGAAACAGAGGGGCTGAAACAGACGGGCTGAAACAGAGAGCCTGAAACAGAGTGGCTGAAACAGAGGGGCTGAAATAGAGGGTCTGAAACAGAGGGGCTGAATCAGAGGGGCTGAAACAGAGGGGCTGAATCAGAGTGGCTGTAACAGAGGGCGAGAAACAGAGGGGCTGAAACAGAGGGGCTGAATCAGAGGGGTTGAAACAGAGGGGCTGAAAGAGAGGGCGAGAAACAGAGAGGCTGAAACAGAGGGCGAGAAACAGAGGGGCTGAAACAGAGGGCGAGAAACAGAGGGGCTGAAACAGAGGGGCTGAAACAGAGGGGCTGAAACAGAGGGCAAGAAACAGAGGGGCTGAAACAGATGGCGAGAAACAGAGGCGCTGAAACAGAGGGCGAGAAACAGAGGGGCTGAAACAGAGGGCGAGAAACAGAGGGGCAGAAACAGAGGGCGAGAAACAGTGGGGCTGAAACAGAGGGGCTGAAACAGAGGGCAAGAAACAGAGGGGCTGAAACCGAGGGCGAGAAACAGAGGGGCTGAAACAGAGGGGCTGAAACAGAGGGGCTGAAACAGAGGGCGAGAAACAGAGGGGCTGAAACAAAGGGCGAGAAACAGAGGGGCTGAAACAGAGGGGCAGAAACAGAGGGGATGAAACAGAGGGGCTGAATCGGAGGGGCTGAAGCAGAGGGGCTGAAACAGAGGGGCTGAAACAGAGGGCAAGAAACAGAGGGGCTGAAACAGAGGGGCTGAAACAGAGGGGCAGAAACAGAGGGCGAGAAACAGAGGGGCTGAATCAGAGGGGCTGAATCAGAGGGGCTGAAACAGAGGGCCTGAATCAGAGGGGCTGAAACAGAAGGCGAGAAACAGAGGGGCTGAAACAGAGGGTGAGAAACAGAGGGGCTGAAACAGAGGGCGAGAAACAGAGGGGCTGAAACAGAGGGGCTGAAACAGAGGGGCTGGTTCAGAGGGGCTGAAACAGAGGGGCTGAATCAGAGGGGCTGAAACAGAGGGCGAGAAACAGAGGGGCAGAAACAGAGGGCGAGAAACCGAGGAGCAGAAACAGAGGGCGAGAAACAGAGGGGCTGAAACAGAGGTGCTGAAACAGAGAGTGCGAAACAGAGGGGCTGAAACAGAGGGCGAGAAACAGAGGGGCTGAAACAGAGGGCGAGAAACAGAGGGGCTGAAACAGAGGGCAAGAAACAGAGGGGCTGAAAACAAGTGGCTGAAACAGAAGGGCTGAATCAGAGGGGCTGAAACAGAGGGCGAGAAACAGAGGGGCTG
The DNA here is from genome assembly GCF_047496795.1 of Chiloscyllium punctatum. Lineage (NCBI taxonomy): Eukaryota > Metazoa > Chordata > Chondrichthyes > Orectolobiformes > Hemiscylliidae > Chiloscyllium > Chiloscyllium punctatum. Next base: position 1,264,467 of record NW_027309791.1, read on the forward strand.
AAACAGAGGGGCTGAATCAGGGTGGTTGAAACAGAGGGGCTGAAACAGAGGGCGAGAAACAGAGAGGCTGAAACAGGGGGCGAGAAACAGAGGGGCTGAAACAGAGGGCGAGAAACAGAGGGTCTGAAACAGAGGGGCTGAATCAGAGGGGTTGAAACAGAGGGGCTGAAACAGAGGGCGAAAAACAGAGAGGCTGAAACAGGGGGTGAGAAACAGAGGGGCTGAAACAGAGAGCGAGAAACAGAGGGGCTGAAACACAGGGGCTGAAACAGAGGGGCTGAAACAGAGGGCGAGAAACAGAGGGGCTGAAACAGATGGCGAGAAACAGACTGGCTGAAACAGAGGGCGAGAAACAGAGGGGCTGAATCAGAGGGGCTGAAACAGAGGGCGAGAAACAGAGTGGCTGAAACAGAGGGCGAGAAACAGAGGGGCTGAAACAGAGGTGCTGAAACAGAGGGTGAGAAACAGAGGGGCTGAAACAGAGGGCGAGAAACAGAGGGGCTGAAACAGAGGGGCTGAAACAGAGGGACTGATTCAGAGGGGCTGAAACAGAGGGGCTGAATCAGAGGGGCTGAAACAGAGGGCGAGAAACAGAGGGGCTGAAACAGAGGGCGAGAAACTGAGGAGCAGAAACAGAGGGCGAGAAACAGAGGGGCTGAAACAGAGGGGCTGAAACAGAGAGTGCGAAACAGAGGGGCTGAAACAGAGGGAGAGAAACACAGGGGCTGAAACAGAGGGCGAGAAACAGAGGGGCTGAAACAGAGGGCAAGAAACAGAGGGGCTGAAACCGAGTGGCTGAAACAGAAGGGCTGAAACAGAGGGGCTGAAACAGAGGGCGAGAAACAGAGGGGCAGAAACAGAGGGCGAGAAACAGTGGGGCTGAAACAGAGGGGCTGAAAGAGAGGGCAAGAAACAGAGGGGCTGAAACAGAGGGCGAGAAACAGAGGGGCTGAAACAGAGGGGCTGAAACAGAGGGGCTGAAACAGAGGGCGAGAAACAGAGGGGCTGAAACACAGGGGCTGAAACAGAGGGGCTGAAACAGAGGGCGAGAAACAGAGGGGCTGAAACAGATGGCGAGAAACAGACTGGCTGAAACAGAGGGGCTGAATCAGAGGGGCTGAAACAGAGGGCCTGAATCAGAGGGGCTGAAACAGAAGGCGAGAAATAGAGGGGCTGAAACAGAGGGCGAGAAACAGAGGGGCAGAAACAGAGGGCGAGAAACAGAGGGGCTGAAACACAGGGGCTGAAACAGAGGGGCTGAAACAGAGGGCGAGAAACAGACGGGCTGAATCAGAGGGGCTGAATCAGAGGGGCTGAAACAGAGGGCCTGAATCAGAGGGGCTGAAACAGAAGGCGAGAAATAGAGGGGCTGAAACAGAGGGCGAGAAACAGAGGGGCAGAAACAGAGGGCGAGAAACAGTGGGGCTGAAACAGAGGGGCTGAAACAGAGGGCAAGAAACAGAGGGGCTGAAACCGAGGGCGAGAAACAGAGGGGCTGAAACAGAGGGGCTGAAACAGAGGGCGAGAAACAGAGGGGCTGAAACAAAGGGCGAGAAACAGAGGGGCTGAAACAGAGGGGCAGAAACAGAGGGGCTGAAACAGAGGGGCTGAATCGGAGGGGCTGAAGCAGAGGGGCTGAAACAGAGGGGCTGAAACAGAGGGCAAGAAACAGAGGGGCTGAAACAGAGGGGCGGAAACAGAGGGGCAGAAACAGAGGGCGAGAAACAGAGGGGCTGAATCAGAGGGGCTGAATCAGAGGGGCTGAATCAGAGGGGCTGAAACAGAGGGCCTGAATCAGAGGGGCTGAAACAGAAGGCGAGAAACAGAGGGGCTGAAACAGAGGGCGAGAAACAGAGGGGCTGAAACAGAGGGCGAGAAACAGAGGGGCTGAAACAGAGGGGCTGAAACAGAGGGGCTGGTTCAGAGGGGCTGAAACAGAGGGGCTGAATCAGAGGGGCTGAAACAGAGGGCGAGAAACAGAGGGGCAGAAACAGAGGGCGAGAAACCGAGGAGCAGAAACAGAGGGCGAGAAACAGAGGGGCTGAAACAGAGGGGCTGAAACAGAGAGTGCGAAACAGAGGGTCTGAAACAGAGGGCGAGAAACAGAGGGGCTGAAACAGAGGGCGAGAAACAGAGGGGCTGAAACAGAGGGCAAGAAACAGAGGGGCTGAAACCGAGTGGCTGAAACAGAAGGGCTGAATCAGAGGGGCTGAAACAGAGTGGCTGAATCAGAGGGGCTGAAACAGAGGGGCTGAATCAGAGGGGCTGAAACAGAGTGGCTGAATCAGAGGGGCTGAAACAGAGGGCGAGAAACAGAGGGGCTGAAACAGAGGGCGAGAAACAGAGGGGCTGAAACAGAGGGCAAGAAACAGAGGGGCTGAAACCGAGTGGCTGAAACAGAAGGGCTGAAACAGAGGGGCTGAAACAGAGGGCGAGAAACAGAGGGGCTGAATCAGAGGGGCTGAAACAGAGGGGCTGAATCAGAGGGGCTGAAACAGAAGGCGAGAAACAGAGGGGCTGAAACAGAGGGCGAGAAACAGAGGGCCAGAAACAGAGGGCGAGAAACAGAGGAGCTGAAACAGAGGGGATGAAACAGAGGGCAAGAAACAGAGGGCTGAAACAGAGGGCGAGAAACAGAGGGGCTGAAACAGAGGGGATGAAACAGAGGGGCTGAAACAGAGTGCGAGAAACAGAGGGGCTGAAACAGAGGGCGACAAACAGAGGGGCTGAAACAAAGGGCGAGAAACAGAGGGGCTGAAACAGAGGGGCTGAACCAGAGGGGCTGAAACAGAGGGGCTGAAGCGGAGGGGCTGAAACAGAGGGGCTGAAACAGAGGGGCTGAAACAGAGGGCAAGAAACAGAGGGGCTGAAACAGTGGGGCTGAAACAGAGGGGCAGAAACAGAGGGCGAGAAACAGAGGGCGAGAAACAGAGGGGCTGAATCAGAGGGGCTGAAACAGATGGCGAGAAACAGAGGGGCTGAATCAGAGGGGCTGAATCAGAGGGGCTGAAACAGAGGGGCTGAAACAGAGGGCGAGAAACTAAGGTACTGAATCAGAGGGGCTGAAACAGAGGGGCTGAAACAGAGGGGCTGAAACAGACGGGCTGAAACAGAGAGCCTGAAACAGAGTGGCTGAAACAGAGGGGCTGAAATAGAGGGTCTGAAACAGAGGGGCTGAATCAGAGGGGCTGAAACAGAGGGGCTGAATCAGAGGGGCTGAAACAGAGGGCGAGAAACAGAGGGGCTGAAACAGAGGGGCTGAATCAGAGGGGTTGAAACAGAGGGGCTGAAAGAGAGGGCGAGAAACAGAGAGGCTGAAACAGAGGGCGAGAAACAGAGGGGCTGAAACAGAGGGCGAGAAACAGAGGGGCTGAAACAGAGGGGCTGAAACAGAGGGGCTGAAACAGAGGGCGAGAAACAGAGGGGCTGAAACAGATGGCGAGAAACAGAGGCGCTGAAACAGAGGGCGAGAAACAGAGGGGCTGAATCAGAGGGGCTGAAACAGAGGGAGAGAAACAGAGGAGCTGAAACAGAGGGCGAGAAACAGAGGGGCTGAAACAGAGTGGCTGAAACAGAGGGGCTGAAACAGAGGGGCTGAAACAGAGGGCGAGAAACAGAGGGGCTGAAACACAGGGGCTGAAACAGAGGGACTGATTCAGAGGGGCTGAAACAGAGGGGCTGAATCAGAGGGGCTGAAACAGAGGGCGAGAAACAGAGGGGCTGAAACAGAGGGCGAGAAACAGAGGAGCAGAAACAGAGGGCGAGAAACAGAGGGGCTGAAACAGAGGGGCTGAAACAGAGAGTGCGAAACAGAGGGGCTGAAACAGAGGGCGAGAAACAGAGGGGCTGAAACAGAGGGCGAGAAACAGAGGGGCTGAAACAGAGGGCAAGAAACAGAGGGGCTGAAATCGAGAGGCTGAAACAGAAGGGCTGAAACAGAGGGGCTGAAACAGAGGGCGAGAAACAGAGGGGCTGAATCAGAGGGGCTGAATCAGAGGGGCTGAAACAGAGGGCCTGAATCAGAGGGGCTGAAACCGAAGGCGAGAAACAGAGGGGCTGAAACAGAGGGTGAGAAACAGAGGGGCAGAAACAGATGGCGAGAAACAGAGGGGCTGAAACAGAAGGCGAGAAACAGAGGAGCAGAAACAGAGGGCGAGAAACAGAGGGGCTGAAACAGGGGTTGAAACAGAGAGTGCGAAACAGAGGGGCTGAAACAGAGGGCGAGAAACAGAGGGGCTGTAACAGAGGGCGAGAAACAGAGGAGCTGAAACAGAGGGCAAGAAACAGAGGGGCTGAAACCGAGTGGCTGAAACAGAAGGGCTGAAACAGAGGGGCTGAAACAGAGGGCGAGAAACAGAGGGGCTGAATCAGAGGGGCTGAATCAGAGGGGCTGAAACAGAGGGGCTGAATCAGAGGGGCTGAAACAGAAGGCGAGAAACAGAGGGGCTGAAACAGAGGGCGAGAAACAGTGGGCCAGAAACAGAGGGCGAGAAACAGAGGGGCTGAAACAGAGGGGATGAAACAGAGGGCAAGAAACAGAGGGGCTGAAACCGAGGGCGAGAAACAGAGGGGCTGAAACAGAGGGGCTGAAACAGAGGGGCTGAAACAGAGGGCGAGAAACAGAGGGGCTGAAACAGAGGGCAACAAACAGAGGGGTGAAACAAAGGGCGAGCAACAGAGGGGCTGAAACAGAGGGGCTGAACCAGAGGGGCTGAAACAGAGGGGCTGAATCGGAGGGGCTGAAACTGAGGGGCTGAAACAGAGGGGCTGAAACAGAGGGCAAGAAACAGAGGGGCTGAAACAGTGGGGCTGAAACAGAGGGGCAGAAACAGAGGGCGAGAAACAGAGGGCGAGAAACAGAGGGGTGAAACAAAGGGCGAGCAACAGAGGGGCTGAAACAGAGGGGCTGAACCAGAGGGGCTGAAACAGAGGGGCTGAAACAGAGGGCCTGAAACAGAGGGCGAGAAACTAAGGTACTGAATCAGAGGGGCTGAAACAGAGGGGCTGAAACAGAGGGGCTGAAACAGACGGGCTGAAACAGAGGGCGAGAAACAGAGGGGCTGAAACAGAGGGGCTGAAACAGAGTGGCTGAAACAGAGGGCGAGAAACAGAGGGGCTGAAACAGATGGCGAGAAACAGAGGGGCTGAAACAGAGGGCGAGAAACAGAGGGGCTGAATCAGAGGGGCTGAAACAGAGGGCGAGAAACAGAGGGGCTGAAACAGAGGGCGAGAAACAGAGGGGCTGAAACAGAGGTGCTGAAACAGAGGGTGAGAAACAGAGGGGCTGAAACAGATGGCGAGAAACAGGGGGGCTGAAACAGAGGGGCTGAAACAGAGGGATTGATTCAGAGGGGCTGAAACAGAGGGGCTGAATCAGAGGGGCTGAAACAGAGGGCGAGAAACAGAGGGGCTGAAACAGAGGTCGAGAAACAGAGGAGCAGAAACAGAGGGCGAGAAACAGAGGGGCTGAAACAGAGGGGCTGAAACAGAGAGTGTGAAACAGAGGGGCTGAAACAGAGGGCGAGAAACAGAGGGGCTGAAACAGAGGGCGAGAAACAGAGGGGCTGAAACAGAGGGCAAGAAACAGAGGGGCTGAAACCGAGTGGCTGAAACAGAAGGGCTGAAACAGAGGGGCTGAAACAGAGGGCGAGAAACAGAGGGGCAGAAACAGAGGGCGAGAAACAGTGGGGCTGAAACAGAGGGGCTGAAAGAGAGGGCAAGAAACAGAGGGGCTGAAACAGAGGGCGAGAAACAGAGGGGCTGAAACAGAGGGGCTGAAACAGAGGGGCTGAAACAGAGGGCGAGAAACAGAGGGGCTGAATCAGAGGGGCTGAATCAGAGGGGCTGAAACAGAGGGCCTGAATCAGAGGGGCTGAAACAGAAGGCAAGAAATAGAGGGGCTGAAACAGAGGGCGAGAAACAGAGGGGCAGAAACAGAGGGCGAGAAACAGTGGGGCTGAAACAGAGGGGCTGAAACAGAGGGCAAGAAACAGAGGGGCTGAAACAGAGGGCGAGAAACAGAGGGGCTGAAACAGAGGGGCTGAAACAGAGGGGCTGAAACAGAGGGCGAGAAACAGAGGGGCTGAAACAAAGGGCGAGAAACAGAGGGGCTGAAACAGAGGGGCAGAAACAGAGGGGCTGAAACAGAGGGGCTGAATCGGAGGGGCTGAAACAGAGGGGCTGAAACAGAGGGGCTGAAACAGAGGGCAAGAAACAGAGGGGCTGAAACAGAGGGGCTGAAACAGAGGGGCAGAAACAGAGGGCGAGAAACAGAGGGGCTGAATCAGAGGGGCTGAATCAGAGGGGCTGAATCAGAGGGGCTGAAACAGAGGGCCTGAATCAGATGGCCTGAAACAGAAGGCGAGAAACAGAGGGGCTGAAACAGAGGGCGAGAAACAGAGGGGCTGAAACAGAGGGCGAGAAACAGAGGGGCTGAAACAGAGGGGCTGAAACAGAGGGACTGATTCAGAGGTGCTGAAACAGAGGGGCTGAATCAGAGGGGCTGAAACAGAGGGCGAGAAACAGAGGGGCAGAAACAGAGGGCGAGAAACAGAGGAGCAGAAACAGAGGGGCTGAATCAGAGGGGCTGAAACAGAGGGCGAGAAACAGAGGGGCTGAAACAGAGGGCGAGAAACAGAGGGGCTGAATCAGAGGGGCTGAAACAGAGGGCGAGAAACAGAGGGGCTGAAACAGAGGGCGAGAAACAGAGGGGCTGAAACAGAGGTGCTGAAACAGAGGGTGAGAAACAGAGGGGCTGAAACAGATGGCGAGAAACAGGGGGGCTGAAACAGAGGGGCTGAAACAGAGGGATTGATTCAGAGGGGCTGAAACAGAGGGGCTGAATCAGAGGGGCTGAAACAGAGGGCGAGAAACAGAGGGGCTGAAACAGAGGGCGAAAAAAAGAGGGGCTGAAACAGAGGGGCTGAAACAGAGGGACTGATTCAGAGGTGCTGAAACAGAGGGGCTGAATCAGAGGGGCTGAAACAGAGGGCGAGAAACAGAGGGGCAGAAACAGAGGGCGAGAAACAGAGGAGCAGAAACAGAGGGGCTGAATCAGAGGGGCTGAAACAGAGGGCGAGAAACAGAGGGGCTGAAACAGAGGGCGAGAAACAGTGGGGCTGAATCAGAGGGGCTGAAACAGAGGGCGAGAAACAGAGGGGCTGAAACAGAGGGCGAGAAACAGAGGGGCTGAAACAGAGGTGCTGAAACAGAGGGTGAGAAACAGAGGGGCTGAAACAGATGGCGAGAAACAGGGGGGCTGAAACAGAGGGGCTGAAACAGAGGGATTGATTCAGAGGGGCTGAAACAGAGGGGCTGAATCAGAGGGGCTGAAACAGAGGGCGAGAAACAGAGGGGCTGAAACAGAGGTCGAGAAACAGAGGAGCAGAAACAGAGGGCGAGAAACAGAGGGGCTGAAACAGAGGGGCTGAAACAGAGAGTGAGAAACAGAGGGGCTGAAACAGAGGGCGAGAAACAGAGGGGCTGAAACAGAGGGCGAGAAACAGAGGGGCTGAAACAGAGGGCAAGAAACAGAGGGGCTGAAACCGAGTGGCTGAAACAGAAGGGCTGAAACAGAGGGGCTGAAACAGAGGGCGAGAAACAGAGGGGCAGAAACAGAGGGCGAGAAACAGTGGGGCTGAAACAGAGGGGCTGAAAGAGAGGGCAAGAAACAGAGGGGCTGAAACAGAGGGCGAGAAACAGAGGGGCTGAAACAGAGGGGCTGAAACAGAGGGGCTGAAACAGAGGGCGAGAAACAGAGGGGCTGAATCAGAGGGGCTGAATCAGAGGGGCTGAAACAGAGGGCCTGAATCAGAGGGGCTGAAACAGAAGGCAAGAAATAGAGGGGCTGAAACAGAGGGCGAGAAACAGAGGGGCAGAAACAGAGGGCGAGAAACAGTGGGGCTGAAACAGAGGGGCTGAAACAGAGGGCAAGAAACAGAGGGGCTGAAACAGAGGGCGAGAAACAGAGGGGCTGAATCAGAGGGGCTGAAACAGAGGGGCTGAAACAGAGGGCGAGAAACAGAGGGGCTGAAACAAAGGGCGAGAAACAGAGGGGCTGAAACAGAGGGGCAGAAACAGAGGGGCTGAAACAGAGGGGCTGAATTGGAGGGGCTGAAACAGAGGGGCTGAAACAGAGGGGCTGAAACAGAGGGCAAGAAACAGAGGGGCTGAAACAGAGGGGCTGAAACAGAGGGGCAGAAACAGAGGGCGAGAAACAGAGGGGCTGAATCAGAGGGGCTGAATCAGAGGGGCTGAATCAGAGGGGCTGAAACAGAGGGCCTGAATCAGATGGGCTGAAACAGAAGGCGAGAAACAGAGGGGCTGAAACAGATGGCGAGAAACAGAGGGGCTGAAACAGAGGGCGAGAAACAGAGGGGCTGAAACAGAGGGGCTGAAACAGAGGGACTGATTCAGAGGTGCTGAAACAGAGGGGCTGAATCAGAGGGGCTGAAACAGAGGGCGAGAAACAGAGGGGCAGAAACAGAGGGTGAGAAACAGAGGAGCAGAAACAGAGGGCGAGAAACAGAGGGGCTGAAACAGAGGGGCTGAAACAGAGAGTGCGAAACAGAGGGGCTGAAACAGAGGGCGAGAAACAGAGGGGCTGAAACAGAGGGCGAGAAACAGAGGGGCTGAAACAGAGGGCAAGAAACAGAGGGGCTGAAACCGAGTGGCTGAAACAGAAGGGCTGAAACAGAGGGGCTGAAACAGAGGCCGAGAAACAGAGGGGCTGAATCAGAGGGGCTGAATCAGAGGGGCTGAAACAGAGGGGCTGAATCAGAGGGGCTGAAACAGAGGGCGAGAAACAGAGGGGCTGAAACAGAGGGCGAGAAACAGAGGGGCTGAAACAGAGGGCGAGAAACAGAGGGGCTGAAACAGAGGGGATGAAACAGAGGGCAAGAAACAGAGGGGCTGAAACAGAGGGCGAGAAACAGAGGGGCTGAAACAGAGGGGCTGAAACAGAGGGGCTGAAACAGAGGGCGAGAAACAGAGGGGCTGAAACAGAGGGCGACAAACAGAGGGGTGAAACAAAGGGCGAGAAACAGAGGGGCTGAAACAGAGGGGCTGAACCAGAGGGGCTGAAACAGAGGGGCTGAATCGGAGGGGCTGAAACTGAGGGGCTGAAACAGAGGGGCTGAAACAGAAGGCAAAACAACAGAGGGGCTGAAACAGTGGGGCTGAAACAGAGGGGCAGAAACAGAGGGCGAGAAACAGAGGGCGAGAAAAAGAGGGGCTGAATCAGAGGGGCTGAAACAGAGGGCGAGAAACAGAGGGGCTGAATCAGACGGGCTGAATCAGAGGGGCTGAAACAGAGGGGCTGAAACAGAGGGCGAGAAACAAAGGTACTGAATCAGAGGGGCTGAAACAGAGGGGCTGAAACAGACGGGCTGAAACACAGAGCCTGAAACAGAGTGGCTGAAACAGAGGTGCTGAAATAGACGGTCTGAAACAGAGGGGCTGAATCAGAGGGGCTGAAACAGAGGGGCTGAATCAGAGGGGCTGAATCAGAGGGGCTGAAACAGAGGGCGAGAAACAGAGGGGCTGAAACAGAGGGGCTGAATCAGAGGGGTGGAAACAGAGGGGCTGAAACAGAGGGCGAGAAACAGAGAGCCTGAAACAGAGTGGCTGAAACAGAGGTGCTGAAATAGAGGGTCTGAAACAGAGGGGCTGAATCAGAGGGGCTGAAACAGAGGGGCTGAATCAGAGGGGCTGAATCAGAGGGGCTGAAACAGAGGGCGAGAAACAGAGGGGCTGAAACAGAGGGGCTGAATCAGAGGGGTGGAAACAGAGGGGCTGAAACAGAGGGCGAGAAACAGAGAGGCTGAAACAGAGGGCGAGAAACAGAGGGGCTGAAACAGAGGGCGAGAAACAGAGGGGCTGAAACAGAGGGGCTGAAATAGAGGGGCTGAAACAGAGGGCGAGAAACAGAGGGGCTGAAACAGATGGCGAGAAACAGAGGGGCTGAAACAGAGGGCGAGAAACAGAGGGGCTGAAACAGAGGGCGAGAAACAGAGGGGCTGAAACAGAGGTGCTGAAACAGAGGGTGAGAAACAGAGGGGCTGAAACAGAGGGGCTGAAACAGAGGGACTGATTCAGAGGGGCTGAAACAGAGGGGCTGAATCAGAGGGGCTGAAACAGAGGGCGAGAAACAGAGGGGCTGAAACAGAGGGCGAGAAACAGAGGAGCAGAAACAGAGGGCGAGAAACAGAGGGGCTGAAACAGAGGGGCTGAAACAGAGAGTGCGAAACAGAGGGGCTGAAACAGAGGGCGAGAAACAGAGGGGCTGAAACAGAGGGGCTGAAGCAGAGGGGCTGAAACAGAGGGCGAGAAACAGAGGGGCTGAAACAGATGGCGAGAAACAGAGGGGCTGAAACAGAGGGCGAGAAACAGAGGGGCTGAAACAGAGGTGCTGAAACAGAGGGTGAGAAACAGAGGGGCTGAAACAGAGGGCGAGAAACAGAGGGGCTGAAACAGAGGGCGAGAAACAGAGGAGCAGAAACAGAGGGCGAGAAACAGAGGGGCTGAAACAGAGGGGCTGAAACAGAGAGTGCGAAACAGAGGGGCTGAAACAGAGGGCGAGAAACAGAGGGGCTGAAACAGAGGGCGAGAAACAGAGGGGCTGAAACAGAGGGCAAGAAACAGAGGGGCTGAAACCGAGTGGCTGAAACAGAAGGGCTGAAACAGAGGGGCTGAAACAGAGGGCAAGAAACAGAGGGGCTGAATCAGAGGGGCTGAATCAGAGGGGCTGAAACAGAGGGCCTGAATCAGAGGGGCTGAAACAGAAGGCGAGAAACAGAGGGGCTGAAACAGAGGGCGAGAAACATAGGGGCAGAAACAGAGGGCGAGAAACAGAGGGGCTGAAACAGAGGGCGAGAAACAGAGGAGCAGAAACAGAGGGCGAGAAACAGAGGGGCTGGAACAGAGGGGCTGAAACAGAGAGTGCGAAACAGAGGGGCTGAAACAGAGGGCGAGAAACAGAGGGGCTGAAACAGAGGGCGAGAAACAGAGGGGCTGAAACAGAGTGCAAGAAACAGAGGGGCTGAAACCGAGTGGTTGAAACAGAAGGGCTGAAACAGAGGGGCTGAAACAGAGGGCGAGAAACAGAGGGGCTGAATCCGAGGGGCTGAATCAGAGGGGCTGGAACAGAGGAGCTGAATCAGAGGGGCTAAAACAGAAGGCGAGAACCAGAGGGGCTGAAACAGAGGGCGAGAAACAGAGGGCCACAAACAGAGGGCGAGAAACAGAGGGGCTGAAACAGAGGGGAAGAAACAGAGGGCAAGAAACAGAGGGGCTGAAACAGAGGGCGAGAAACAGAGGGGCTGAAACAGAGGGGCTGAAACAGAGGGGCTGAAACAGAGGGGCTGAATCGGAGGGGCTGAAACTGAGTGGCTGAAACAGAGGGGCTGAACCAGAGGGGCTGAAACAGAGGGGCTGAATCGGAGGGGCTGAAACTGAGGGGCTGAAACAGAGGGGCTGAAACAGAAGGCAAAAAACAGAGGGGCTGAAACAGTGGGGCTGAAACAGAGGGGCAGAAACAGAGGGCGAGAAACAGAGGGCGAGAAACAGAGGGGCTGAATCAGAGGGGCTGAAACAGAGGGCGAGAAACAGAGCGGCTGAATCAGACGGGCTGAATCAGAGGGGCTGAAACAGAGGGGCTGAAACAGAGGGCGAGAAACGAAGGTACTGAATCAGAGGGGCTGAAACAGAGGGGCTGAAACAGAGGGGCTGAAACAGATGGGCTGAAACAGAGAGCCTGAAACAGAGGGGCTGAAACAGAGGGGCTGAAATAGAGGGGCTGAAACAGAGGGGCTGAATCAGAGGGGCTGAAACAGACGGGCTGAATCAGAGGGGCTGAAACAGAGGGCGAGAAACAGAGGGGCTGTAACAGAGGGGCTGAATCAGAGGGGTTGAAACAGAGGGGCTGAAACAGAGGGCGAGAAACAGAGAGGCTGAAACAGAGGGCAAGAAACAGAGGGGCTGAAACAGAGGGCGAGAAACAGAGGGGCTGAAACAGAGGGGCTGAAACAGAGTGGCTGAAACAGAGGGCGAGAAACAGAGGGGCTGAAACAGATGGCGAGAAACAGAGGGGCTGAAACAGAGGGCGAGAAACAGAGGGGCTGAATCAGAGGGGCTGAAACAGAGGGCGAGAAACAGAGGGGCTGAAACAGAGGGCGAGAAACAGAGGGCCAGAAACAGAGGGCGAGAAACAGAGGGGCTGAAACAGAGGGGATGAAACAGAGGGCAAGAAACAGAGGGGCTGAAACAGAGGGCGAGAAACAGAGGGGCTGAAACAGAGGGGCTGAAACAGAGGGGCTGAAACAGAGGGCGAGAAACAGAGGGGCTGAAACAGAGGGCAACAAAGAGAGGGGTGAAACAAAGGGCGAGAAACAGAGGGGCTGAAAAAGAGGGGCTGAACCAGAGGGGCTGAAACAGAGGGGCTGAATCGGAGGGGCCGAAACAGAGGGGCTGAAACAGAGGGGCTGAAACAGAGGGCAAGAAACAGAGGGGCTGAAACAGTGGGGCTGAAACAGAGGGGCAGAAACAGAGGGCGAGAAACAGAGGGCGAGAAACAGAGGGGCTCTGAATCAGAGGGGCTGAAACAGAGGGCGAGAAACAGAGGGGCTGAATCAGACGGGCTGAATCAGAGGGGCTGAAACAGAGGGGCTGAAACAGAGGGCGAGAAACGAAGGTACTGAATCAGAGGGGCTGAAACAGAGGAGAGAAACAGAGGGGCTGAAACAGACGGGCTGAAACAGAGAGCCTGAAACAGAGGGGCTGAAACAGAGGGGCTGAAATAGAGGGGCTGAAACAGAGGGGCTGAATCAGAGGGGCTGAAACAGACGGGCTGAATCAGAGGGGCTGAAACAGCGGGCGAGAAACAGAGAGCCTGAAACAGAGTGGCTGAAACAGAGGTGCTGAAATAGAGGGTCTGAAACAGAGGGGCTGAATCAGAGGGGCTGAAACAGAGGGGCTGAATCAGAGGGGCTGAATCAGAGGGGCTGAAACAGAGGGCGAGAAACAGAGGGGCTGAAACAGAGGGGCTGAATCAGAGGGGTGGAAACAGAGGGGCTGAAACAGAGGGCGAGAAACAGAGAGGCTGAAACAGAGGGCGAGAAACAGAGGGGCTGAAACAGAGGGCGAGAAACAGAGGGGCTGAAACAGAGGGGCTGAAATAGAGGGGCTGAAACAGAGGGCGAGAAACAGAGGGGCTGAAACAGATGGCGAGAAACAGAGGGGCTGAAACAGAGGGCGAGAAACAGAGGGGCTGAAACAGAGGGCGAGAAACAGAGGGGCTGAAACAGAGGGGCTGAAACAGAGGGCGAGAAACAGAGGGGCTGAAACAGAGGGGCTGAAACAGAGGGACTGATTCAGAGGGTCTGAAACAGAGGGGCTGAATCAGAGGGGCTGAAACAGAGGGCGAGAAACAGAGGGGCTGAAACAGAGGGCGAGAAACAGAGGAGCAGAAACAGAGGGCGAGAAACAGAGGGGCTGAAACAGAGGGGCTGAAACAGAGAGTGCGAAACAGAGGGGCTGAAACAGAGGGCGAGAAACAGAGGGGCTGAAACAGAGGGGCTGAAACAGAGGGGCTGAAACAGAGGGCGAGAAACAGAGGGGCTGAAACAGATGGCGAGAAACAGAGGGGCTGAAACAGAGGGGCTGAAACAGAGGGGCTGAAACAGAGGGGCTGAATCGGAGGGGCTGAAACTGAGTGGCTGAAACAGAGGGGCTGAACCAGAGGGGCTGAAACAGAGGGGCTGAATCGGAGGGGCTGAAACTGAGGGGCTGAAACAGAGGGGCTGAAACAGAATGCAAAAAACAGAGGGGCTGAAACAGTGGGGCTGAAACAGAGGGGCAGAAACAGAGGGCGAGAAACAGAGGGCGAGAAACAGAGGGGCTGAATCAGAGGGGCTGAAACAGAGGGCGAGAAACAGAGCGGCTGAATCAGACGGGCTGAATCAGAGGGGCTGAAACAGAGGGGCTGAAACAGAGGGCGAGAAACGAAGGTACTGAATCAGAGGGGCTGAAACAGAGGGGCTGAAACAGAGGGGCTGAAACAGATGGGCTGAAACAGAGAGCCTGAAACAGAGGGGCTGAAACAGAGGGGCTGAAATAGAGGGGCTGAAACAGAGGGGCTGAATCAGAGGGGCTGAAACAGACGGGCTGAATCAGAGGGGCTGAAACAGAGGGCGAGAAACAGAGGGGCTGTAACAGAGGGGCTGAATCAGAGGGGTTGAAACAGAGGGGCTGAAACAGAGGGCGAGAAACAGAGAGGCTGAAACAGAGGGCAAGAAACAGAGGGGCTGAAACAGAGGGCGAGAAACAGAGGGGCTGAAACAGAGGGGCTGAAACAGAGTGGCTGAAACAGAGGGCGAGAAACAGAGGGGCTGAAACAGATGGCGAGAAACAGAGGGGCTGAAACAGAGGGCGAGAAACAGAGGGGCTGAATCAGAGGGGCTGAAACAGAGGGCGAGAAACAGAGGGGCTGAAACAGAGGGCGAGAAACAGAGGGCCAGAAACAGAGGGCGAGAAACAGAGGGGCTGAAACAGAGGGGATGAAACAGAGGGCAAGAAACAGAGGGGCTGAAACAGAGGGCGAGAAACAGAGGGGCTGAAACAGAGGGGCTGAAACAGAGGGGCTGAAACAGAGGGCGAGAAACAGAGGGGCTGAAACAGAGGGCAACAAAGAGAGGGGTGAAACAAAGGGCGAGAAACAGAGGGGCTGAAAAAGAGGGGCTGAACCAGAGGGGCTGAAACAGAGGGGCTGAATCGGAGGGGCCGAAACAGAGGGGCTGAAACAGAGGGGCTGAAACAGAGGGCAAGAAACAGAGGGGCTGAAACAGTGGGGCTGAAACAGAGGGGCAGAAACAGAGGGCGAGAAACAGAGGGCGAGAAACAGAGGGGCTCTGAATCAGAGGGGCTGAAACAGAGGGCGAGAAACAGAGGGGCTGAATCAGACGGGCTGAATCAGAGGGGCTGAAACAGAGGGGCTGAAACAGAGGGCGAGAAACGAAGGTACTGAATCAGAGGGGCTGAAACAGAGGAGAGAAACAGAGGGGCTGAAACAGACGGGCTGAAACAGAGAGCCTGAAACAGAGGGGCTGAAACAGAGGGGCTGAAATAGAGGGGCTGAAACAGAGGGGCTGAATCAGAGGGGCTGAAACAGACGGGCTGAATCAGAGGGGCTGAAACAGCGGGCGAGAAACAGAGAGCCTGAAACAGAGTGGCTGAAACAGAGGTGCTGAAATAGAGGGTCTGAAACAGAGGGGCTGAATCAGAGGGGCTGAAACAGAGGGGCTGAATCAGAGGGGCTGAATCAGAGGGGCTGAAACAGAGGGCGAGAAACAGAGGGGCTGAAACAGAGGGGCTGAATCAGAGGGGTGGAAACAGAGGGGCTGAAACAGAGGGCGAGAAACAGAGAGGCTGAAACAGAGGGCGAGAAACAGAGGGGCTGAAACAGAGGGCGAGAAACAGAGGGGCTGAAACAGAGGGGCTGAAATAGAGGGGCTGAAACAGAGGGCGAGAAACAGAGGGGCTGAAACAGATGGCGAGAAACAGAGGGGCTGAAACAGAGGGCGAGAAACAGAGGGGCTGAAACAGAGGGCGAGAAACAGAGGGGCTGAAACAGAGGGGCTGAAACAGAGGGCGAGAAACAGAGGGGCTGAAACAGAGGGGCTGAAACAGAGGGACTGATTCAGAGGGTCTGAAACAGAGGGGCTGAATCAGAGGGGCTGAAACAGAGGGCGAGAAACAGAGGGGCTGAAACAGAGGGCGAGAAACAGAGGAGCAGAAACAGAGGGCGAGAAACAGAGGGGCTGAAACAGAGGGGCTGAAACAGAGAGTGCGAAACAGAGGGGCTGAAACAGAGGGCGAGAAACAGAGGGGCTGAAACAGAGGGGCTGAAACAGAGGGGCTGAAACAGAGGGCGAGAAACAGAGGGGCTGAAACAGATGGCGAGAAACAGAGGGGCTGAAACAGAGGGCGAGAAACAGAGGGGCTGAAACAGAGGTGCTGAAACAGAGGGTGAGAAACAGAGGGGCTGAAACAGAGGGCGAGAAACAGAGGGGCTGAAACAGAGGGGCTGAAACAGAGGGGCTGAAACAGAGGGGCTGAAACAGAGGGCGAGAAACAGAGGGGCTGAAACAAAGGGCGAGAAACAGAGGGGCTGAAACAGAGGGGCAGAAACAGAGGGGCTGAAACAGAGGGGCTGAATTGGAGGGGCTGAAACAGAGGGGCTGAAACAGAGGGGCTGAAACAGAGGGCAAGAAACAGAGGGGCTGAAACAGAGGGGCTGAAACAGAGGGGCAGAAACAGAGGGCGAGAAACAGAGGGGCTGAATCAGAGGGGCTGAATCAGAGGGGCTGAATCAGAGGGGCTGAAACAGAGGGCCTGAATCAGATGGGCTGAAACAGAAGGCGAGAAACAGAGGGGCTGAAACAGAGGGCGAGAAACAGAGGGGCTGAAACAGAGGGCGAGAAACAGAGGGGCTGAAACAGAGGGGCTGAAACAGAGGGACTGATTCAGAGGTGCTGAAACAGAGGGGCTGAATCAGAGGGGCTGAAACAGAGGGCGAGAAACAGAGGGGCAGAAACAGAGGGTGAGAAACAGAGGAGCAGAAACAGAGGGCGAGAAACAGAGGGGCTGAAACAGAGGGGCTGAAACAGAGAGTGCGAAACAGAGGGGCTGAAACAGAGGGCGAGAAACAGAGGGGCTGAAACAGAGGGCGAGAAACAGAGGGGCTGAAACAGAGGGCAAGAAACAGAGGGGCTGAAACCGAGTGGCTGAAACAGAAGGGCTGAAACAGAGGGGCTGAAACAGAGGGCGAGAAACAGAGGGGCTGAATCAGAGGGGCTGAATCAGAGGGGCTGAAACAGAGGGGCTGAATCAGAGGGGCTGAAACAGAGGGCGAGAAACAGAGGGGCTGAAACAGAGGGCGAGAAACAGAGGGGCTGAAACAGAGGGCGAGAAACAGAGGGGCTGAAACAGAGGGGATGAAACAGAGGGCAAGAAACAGAGGGGCTGAAACAGAGGGCGAGAAACAGAGGGGCTGAAACAGAGGGGCTGAAACAGAGGGGCTGAAACAGAGGGCGAGAAACAGAGGGGCTGAAACAGAGGGCGACAAACAGAGGGGTGAAACAAAGGGCGAGAAACAGAGGGGCTGAAACAGAGGGGCTGAACCAGAGGGGCTGAAACAGAGGGGCTGAATCGGAGGGGCTGAAACTGAGGGGCTGAAACAGAGGGGCTGAAACAGAAGGCAAAAAACAGAGGGGCTGAAACAGTGGGGCTGAAACAGAGGGGCAGAAACAGAGGGCGAGAAACAGAGGGCGAGAAAAAGAGGGGCTGAATCAGAGGGGCTGAAACAGAGGGCAAGAAACAGAGGG
Organism: Chiloscyllium punctatum; assembly: GCF_047496795.1. Classification (NCBI taxonomy): domain Eukaryota; kingdom Metazoa; phylum Chordata; class Chondrichthyes; order Orectolobiformes; family Hemiscylliidae; genus Chiloscyllium; species Chiloscyllium punctatum. The sequence continues at coordinate 1,281,845 of NW_027309791.1, forward strand.
GCTGAATCAGACGGGCTGAATCAGAGGGGCTGAAACAGAGGGGCTGAAACAGAGGGCGAGAAACAAAGGTACTGAATCAGAGGGGCTGAAACAGAGGGGCTGAAACAGACGGGCTGAAACAGAGAGCCTGAAACAGAGTGGCTGAAACAGAGGTGCTGAAATAGAGGGTCTGAAACAGAGGGGCTGAATCAGAGGGGCTGAAACAGAGGGGCTGAATCAGAGGGGCTGAATCAGAGGGGCTGAAACAGAGGGCGAGAAACAGAGGGGCTGAAACAGAGGGGCTGAATCAGAGGGGTGGAAACAGAGGGGCTGAAACAGAGGGCGAGAAACAGAGAGCCTGAAACAGAGTGGCTGAAACAGAGGTGCTGAAATAGAGGGTCTGAAACAGAGGGGCTGAATCAGAGGGGCTGAAACAGAGGGGCTGAATCAGAGGGGCTGAATCAGAGGGGCTGAAACAGAGGGCGAGAAACAGAGGGGCTGAAACAGAGGGGCTGAATCAGAGGGGTGGAAACAGAGGGGCTGAAACAGAGGGCGAGAAACAGAGAGGCTGAAACAGAGGGCGAGAAACAGAGGGGCTGAAACAGAGGGCGAGAAACAGAGGGGCTGAAACAGAGGGGCTGAAATAGAGGGGCTGAAACAGAGGGCGAGAAACAGAGGGGCTGAAACAGATGGCGAGAAACAGAGGGGCTGAAACAGAGGGCGAGAAACAGAGGGGCTGAAACAGAGGGCGAGAAACAGAGGGGCTGAAACAGAGGTGCTGAAACAGAGGGTGAGAAACAGAGGGGCTGAAACAGAGGGGCTGAAACAGAGGGACTGATTCAGAGGGGCTGAAACAGAGGGGCTGAATCAGAGGGGCTGAAACAGAGGGCGAGAAACAGAGGGGCTGAAACAGAGGGCGAGAAACAGAGGAGCAGAAACAGAGGGCGAGAAACAGAGGGGCTGAAACAGAGGGGCTGAAACAGAGAGTGCGAAACAGAGGGGCTGAAACAGAGGGCGAGAAACAGAGGGGCTGAAACAGAGGGGCTGAAACAGAGGGGCTGAAACAGAGGGCGAGAAACAGAGGGGCTGAAACAGATGGCGAGAAACAGAGGGGCTGAAACAGAGGGCGAGAAACAGAGGGGCTGAAACAGAGGTGCTGAAACAGAGGGTGAGAAACAGAGGGGCTGAAACAGAGGGCGAGAAACAGAGGGGCTGAAACAGAGGGCGAGAAACAGAGGAGCAGAAACAGAGGGCGAGAAACAGAGGGGCTGAAACAGAGGGGCTGAAACAGAGAGTGCGAAACAGAGGGGCTGAAACAGAGGGCGAGAAACAGAGGGGCTGAAACAGAGGGCGAGAAACAGAGGGGCTGAAACAGAGGGCAAGAAACAGAGGGGCTGAAACCGAGTGGCTGAAACAGAAGGGCTGAAACAGAGGGGCTGAAACAGAGGGCAAGAAACAGAGGGGCTGAATCAGAGGGGCTGAATCAGAGGGGCTGAAACAGAGGGCCTGAATCAGAGGGGCTGAAACAGAAGGCGAGAAACAGAGGGGCTGAAACAGAGGGCGAGAAACATAGGGGCAGAAACAGAGGGCGAGAAACAGAGGGGCTGAAACAGAGGGCGAGAAACAGAGGAGCAGAAACAGAGGGCGAGAAACAGAGGGGCTGGAACAGAGGGGCTGAAACAGAGAGTGCGAAACAGAGGGGCTGAAACAGAGGGCGAGAAACAGAGGGGCTGAAACAGAGGGCGAGAAACAGAGGGGCTGAAACAGAGTGCAAGAAACAGAGGGGCTGAAACCGAGTGGTTGAAACAGAAGGGCTGAAACAGAGGGGCTGAAACAGAGGGCGAGAAACAGAGGGGCTGAATCCGAGGGGCTGAATCAGAGGGGCTGGAACAGAGGGGCTGAATCAGAGGGGCTAAAACAGAAGGCGAGAACCAGAGGGGCTGAAACAGAGGGCGAGAAACAGAGGGCCACAAACAGAGGGCGAGAAACAGAGGGGCTGAAACAGAGGGGAAGAAACAGAGGGCAAGAAACAGAGGGGCTGAAACAGAGGGCGAGAAACAGAGGGGCTGAAACAGAGGGGCTGAAACAGAGGGGCTGAAACAGAGGGGCTGAATCGGAGGGGCTGAAACTGAGTGGCTGAAACAGAGGGGCTGAACCAGAGGGGCTGAAACAGAGGGGCTGAATCGGAGGGGCTGAAACTGAGGGGCTGAAACAGAGGGGCTGAAACAGAAGGCAAAAAACAGAGGGGCTGAAACAGTGGGGCTGAAACAGAGGGGCAGAAACAGAGGGCGAGAAACAGAGGGCGAGAAACAGAGGGGCTGAATCAGAGGGGCTGAAACAGAGGGCGAGAAACAGAGCGGCTGAATCAGACGGGCTGAATCAGAGGGGCTGAAACAGAGGGGCTGAAACAGAGGGCGAGAAACGAAGGTACTGAATCAGAGGGGCTGAAACAGAGGGGCTGAAACAGAGGGGCTGAAACAGATGGGCTGAAACAGAGAGCCTGAAACAGAGGGGCTGAAACAGAGGGGTTGAAATAGAGGGGCTGAAACAGAGGGGCTGAATCAGAGGGGCTGAAACAGACGGGCTGAATCAGAGGGGCTGAAACAGAGGGCGAGAAACAGAGGGGCTGTAACAGAGGGGCTGAATCAGAGGGGTTGAAACAGAGGGGCTGAAACAGAGGGCGAGAAACAGAGAGGCTGAAACAGAGGGCAAGAAACAGAGGGGCTGAAACAGAGGGCGAGAAACAGAGGGGCTGAAACAGAGGGGCTGAAACAGAGTGGCTGAAACAGAGGGCGAGAAACAGAGGGGCTGAAACAGATGGCGAGAAACAGAGGGGCTGAAACAGAGGGCGAGAAACAGAGGGGCTGAATCAGAGGGGCTGAAACAGAGGGCGAGAAACAGAGGGGCTGAAACAGAGGGCGAGAAACAGAGGGCCAGAAACAGAGGGCGAGAAACAGAGGGGCTGAAACAGAGGGGATGAAACAGAGGGCAAGAAACAGAGGGGCTGAAACAGAGGGCGAGAAACAGAGGGGCTGAAACAGAGGGGCTGAAACAGAGGGGCTGAAACAGAGGGCGAGAAACAGAGGGGCTGAAACAGAGGGCAACAAAGAGAGGGGTGAAACAAAGGGCGAGAAACAGAGGGGCTGAAAAAGAGGGGCTGAACCAGAGGGGCTGAAACAGAGGGGCTGAATCGGAGGGGCCGAAACAGAGGGGCTGAAACAGAGGGGCTGAAACAGAGGGCAAGAAACAGAGGGGCTGAAACAGTGGGGCTGAAACAGAGGGGCAGAAACAGAGGGCGAGAAACAGAGGGCGAGAAACAGAGGGGCTCTGAATCAGAGGGGCTGAAACAGAGGGCGAGAAACAGAGGGGCTGAATCAGACGGGCTGAATCAGAGGGGCTGAAACAGAGGGGCTGAAACAGAGGGCGAGAAACGAAGGTACTGAATCAGAGGGGCTGAAACAGAGGGGCTGAAACAGAGGGGCTGAAACAGACGGGCTGAAACAGAGAGCCTGAAACAGAGGGGCTGAAACAGAGGGGCTGAAATAGAGGGGCTGAAACAGAGGGGCTGAATCAGAGGGGCTGAAACAGACGGGCTGAATCAGAGGGGCTGAAACAGCGGGCGAGAAACAGAGAGCCTGAAACAGAGTGGCTGAAACAGAGGTGCTGAAACAGAGGGCGAGAAACAGAGGGGCTGAATCCGAGGGGCTGAATCAGAGGGGCTGGAACAGAGGGGCTGAATCAGAGGGGCTAAAACAGAAGGCGAGAACCAGAGGGGCTGAAACAGAGGGCGAGAAACAGAGGGCCACAAACAGAGGGCGAGAAACAGAGGGGCTGAAACAGAGGGGAAGAAACAGAGGGCAAGAAACAGAGGGGCTGAAACAGAGGGCGAGAAACAGAGGGGCTGAAACAGAGGGGCTGAAACAGAGGGGCTGAAACAGAGGGGCTGAATCGGAGGGGCTGAAACTGAGTGGCTGAAACAGAGGGGCTGAACCAGAGGGGCTGAAACAGAGGGGCTGAATCGGAGGGGCTGAAACTGAGGGGCTGAAACAGAGGGGCTGAAACAGAAGGCAAAAAACAGAGGGGCTGAAACAGTGGGGCTGAAACAGAGGGGCAGAAACAGAGGGCGAGAAACAGAGGGCGAGAAACAGAGGGGCTGAATCAGAGGGGCTGAAACAGAGGGCGAGAAACAGAGCGGCTGAATCAGACGGGCTGAATCAGAGGGGCTGAAACAGAGGGGCTGAAACAGAGGGCGAGAAACGAAGGTACTGAATCAGAGGGGCTGAAACAGAGGGGCTGAAACAGAGGGGCTGAAACAGATGGGCTGAAACAGAGAGCCTGAAACAGAGGGGCTGAAACAGAGGGGTTGAAATAGAGGGGCTGAAACAGAGGGGCTGAATCAGAGGGGCTGAAACAGACGGGCTGAATCAGAGGGGCTGAAACAGAGGGCGAGAAACAGAGGGGCTGTAACAGAGGGGCTGAATCAGAGGGGTTGAAACAGAGGGGCTGAAACAGAGGGCGAGAAACAGAGAGGCTGAAACAGAGGGCAAGAAACAGAGGGGCTGAAACAGAGGGCGAGAAACAGAGGGGCTGAAACAGAGGGGCTGAAACAGAGTGGCTGAAACAGAGGGCGAGAAACAGAGGGGCTGAAACAGATGGCGAGAAACAGAGGGGCTGAAACAGAGGGCGAGAAACAGAGGGGCTGAATCAGAGGGGCTGAAACAGAGGGCGAGAAACAGAGGGGCTGAAACAGAGGGCGAGAAACAGAGGGCCAGAAACAGAGGGCGAGAAACAGAGGGGCTGAAACAGAGGGGATGAAACAGAGGGCAAGAAACAGAGGGGCTGAAACAGAGGGCGAGAAACAGAGGGGCTGAAACAGAGGGGCTGAAACAGAGGGGCTGAAACAGAGGGCGAGAAACAGAGGGGCTGAAACAGAGGGCAACAAAGAGAGGGGTGAAACAAAGGGCGAGAAACAGAGGGGCTGAAAAAGAGGGGCTGAACCAGAGGGGCTGAAACAGAGGGGCTGAATCGGAGGGGCCGAAACAGAGGGGCTGAAACAGAGGGGCTGAAACAGAGGGCAAGAAACAGAGGGGCTGAAACAGTGGGGCTGAAACAGAGGGGCAGAAACAGAGGGCGAGAAACAGAGGGCGAGAAACAGAGGGGCTCTGAATCAGAGGGGCTGAAACAGAGGGCGAGAAACAGAGGGGCTGAATCAGACGGGCTGAATCAGAGGGGCTGAAACAGAGGGGCTGAAACAGAGGGCGAGAAACGAAGGTACTGAATCAGAGGGGCTGAAACAGAGGGGCTGAAACAGAGGGGCTGAAACAGACGGGCTGAAACAGAGAGCCTGAAACAGAGGGGCTGAAACAGAGGGGCTGAAATAGAGGGGCTGAAACAGAGGGGCTGAATCAGAGGGGCTGAAACAGACGGGCTGAATCAGAGGGGCTGAAACAGCGGGCGAGAAACAGAGAGCCTGAAACAGAGTGGCTGAAACAGAGGTGCTGAAATAGAGGGTCTGAAACAGAGGGGCTGAATCAGAGGGGCTGAAACAGAGGGGCTGAATCAGAGGGGCTGAATCAGAGGGGCTGAAACAGAGGGCGAGAAACAGAGGGGCTGAAACAGAGGGGCTGAATCAGAGGGGTGGAAACAGAGGGGCTGAAACAGAGGGCGAGAAACAGAGAGGCTGAAACAGAGGGCGAGAAACAGAGGGGCTGAAACAGAGGGCGAGAAACAGAGGGGCTGAAACAGAGGGGCTGAAATAGAGGGGCTGAAACAGAGGGCGAGAAACAGAGGGGCTGAAACAGATGGCGAGAAACAGAGGGGCTGAAACAGAGGGCGAGAAACAGAGGGGCTGAAACAGAGGGCGAGAAACAGAGGGGCTGAAACAGAGGTGCTGAAACAGAGGGTGAGAAACAGAGGGGCTGAAACAGAGGGGCTGAAACAGAGGGACTGATTCAGAGGGGCTGAAACAGAGGGGCTGAATCAGAGGGGCTGAAACAGAGGGCGAGAAACAGAGGGGCTGAAACAGAGGGCGAGAAACAGAGGAGCAGAAACAGAGGGCAAGAAACAGAGGGGCTGAAACCGAGTGGCTGAAACAGAAGGGCTGAAACAGAGGGGCTGAAACAGAGGGCGAGAAACAGAGGGGCTGAATCAGAGGGGCTGAATCAGAGGGGCTGAAACAGAGGGGCTGAATCAGAGGGGCTGAAACAGAGGGCGAGAAACAGAGGGGCTGAAACAGAGGGCGAGAAACAGAGGGGCTGAAACAGAGGGCGAGAAACAGAGGGGCTGAAACAGAGGGGATGAAACAGAGGGCAAGAAACAGAGGAGCTGAAACAGAGGGCGAGAAACAGAGGGGCTGAAACAGAGGGGCTGAAACAGAGGGGCTGAAACAGAGGGCGAGAAACAGAGGGGCTGAAACAGAGGGCGACAAACAGAGGGGTGAAACAAAGGGCGAGAAACAGAGGGGCTGAAACAGAGGGGCTGAACCAGAGGGGCTGAAACAGAGGGGCTGAATCGGAGGGGCTGAAACTGAGGGGCTGAAACAGAGGGGCTGAAACAGAAGGCAAAAAACAGAGGGGCTGAAACAGTGGGGCTGAAACAGAGGGGCAGAAACAGAGGGCGAGAAACAGAGGGCGAGAAAAAGAGGGGCTGAATCAGAGGGGCTGAAACAGAGGGCGAGAAACAGAGGGGCTGAATCAGACGGGCTGAATCAGAGGGGCTGAAACAGAGGGGCTGAAACAGAGGGCGAGAAACAAAGGTACTGAATCAGAGGGGCTGAAACAGAGGGGCTGAAACAGACGGGCTGAAACACAGAGCCTGAAACAGAGTGGCTGAAACAGAGGTGCTGAAATAGAGGGTCTGAAACAGAGGGGCTGAATCAGAGGGGCTGAAACAGAGGGGCTGAATCAGAGGGGCTGAATCAGAGGGGCTGAAACAGAGGGCGAGAAACAGAGGGGCTGAAACAGAGGGGCTGAATCAGAGGGGTGGAAACAGAGGGGCTGAAACAGAGGGCGAGAAACAGAGAGCCTGAAACAGAGTGGCTGAAACAGAGGTGCTGAAATAGAGGGTCTGAAACAGAGGGGCTGAATCAGAGGGGCTGAAACAGAGGGGCTGAATCAGAGGGGCTGAATCAGAGGGGCTGAAACAGAGGGCGAGAAACAGAGGGGCTGAAACAGAGGGGCTGAATCAGAGGGGTGGAAACAGAGGGGCTGAAACAGAGGGCGAGAAACAGAGAGGCTGAAACAGAGGGCGAGAAACAGAGGGGCTGAAACAGAGGGCGAGAAACAGAGGGGCTGAAACAGAGGGGCTGAAATAGAGGGGCTGAAACAGAGGGCGAGAAACAGAGGGGCTGAAACAGATGGCGAGAAACAGAGGGGCTGAAACAGAGGGCGAGAAACAGAGGGGCTGAAACAGAGGGCGAGAAACAGAGGGGCTGAAACAGAGGTGCTGAAACAGAGGGTGAGAAACAGAGGGGCTGAAACAGAGGGGCTGAAACAGAGGGACTGATTCAGAGGGGCTGAAACAGAGGGGCTGAATCAGAGGGGCTGAAACAGAGGGCGAGAAACAGAGGGGCTGAAACAGAGGGCGAGAAACAGAGGAGCAGAAACAGAGGGCGAGAAACAGAGGGGCTGAAACAGAGGGGCTGAAACAAAGAGTGCGAAACAGAGGGGCTGAAACAGAGGGCGAGAAACAGAGGGGCTGAAACAGAGGGGCTGAAACAGAGGGGCTGAAACAGAGGGCGAGAAACAGAGGGGCTGAAACAGATGGCGAGAAACAGAGGGGCTGAAACAGAGGGCGAGAAACAGAGGGGCTGAAACAGAGGTGCTGAAACAGAGGGTGAGAAACAGAGGGGCTGAAACAGAGGGCGAGAAACAGAGGGGCTGAAACAGAGGGCGAGAAACAGAGGAGCAGAAACAGAGGGCGAGAAACAGAGGGGCTGAAACAGAGGGGCTGAAACAGAGAGTGCGAAACAGAGGGGCTGAAACAGAGGGCGAGAAACAGAGGGGCTGAAACAGAGGGCGAGAAACAGAGGGGCTGAAACAGAGGGCAAGAAACAGAGGGGCTGAAACCGAGTGGCTGAAACAGAAGGGCTGAAACAGAGGGGCTGAAACAGAGGGCAAGAAACAGAGGGGCTGAATCAGAGGGGCTGAATCAGAGGGGCTGAAACAGAGGGCCTGAATCAGAGGGGCTGAAACAGAAGGCGAGAAACAGAGGGGCTGAAACAGAGGGCGAGAAACATAGGGGCAGAAACAGAGGGCGAGAAACAGAGGGGCTGAAACAGAGGGCGAGAAACAGAGGAGCAGAAACAGAGGGCGAGAAACAGAGGGGCTGGAACAGAGGGGCTGAAACAGAGAGTGCGAAACAGAGGGGCTGAAACAGAGGGCGAGAAACAGAGGGGCTGAAACAGAGGGCGAGAAACAGAGGGGCTGAAACAGAGTGCAAGAAACAGAGGGGCTGAAACCGAGTGGTTGAAACAGAAGGGCTGAAACAGAGGGGCTGAAACAGAGGGCGAGAAACAGAGGGGCTGAATCCGAGGGGCTGAATCAGAGGGGCTGGAACAGAGGGGCTGAATCAGAGGGGCTAAAACAGAAGGCGAGAACCAGAGGGGCTGAAACAGAGGGCGAGAAACAGAGGGCCACAAACAGAGGGCGAGAAACAGAGGGGCTGAAACAGAGGGGAAGAAACAGAGGGCAAGAAACAGAGGGGCTGAAACAGAGGGCGAGAAACAGAGGGGCTGAAACAGAGGGGCTGAAACAGAGGGGCTGAAACAGAGGGGCTGAATCGGAGGGGCTGAAACTGAGTGGCTGAAACAGAGGGGCTGAACCAGAGGGGCTGAAACAGAGGGGCTGAATCGGAGGGGCTGAAACTGAGGGGCTGAAACAGAGGGGCTGAAACAGAAGGCAAAAAACAGAGGGGCTGAAACAGTGGGGCTGAAACAGAGGGGCAGAAACAGAGGGCGAGAAACAGAGGGCGAGAAACAGAGGGGCTGAATCAGAGGGGCTGAAACAGAGGGCGAGAAACAGAGCGGCTGAATCAGACGGGCTGAATCAGAGGGGCTGAAACAGAGGGGCTGAAACAGAGGGCGAGAAACGAAGGTACTGAATCAGAGGGGCTGAAACAGAGGGGCTGAAACAGAGGGGCTGAAACAGATGGGCTGAAACAGAGAGCCTGAAACAGAGGGGCTGAAACAGAGGGGTTGAAATAGAGGGGCTGAAACAGAGGGGCTGAATCAGAGGGGCTGAAACAGACGGGCTGAATCAGAGGGGCTGAAACAGAGGGCGAGAAACAGAGGGGCTGTAACAGAGGGGCTGAATCAGAGGGGTTGAAACAGAGGGGCTGAAACAGAGGGCGAGAAACAGAGAGGCTGAAACAGAGGGCAAGAAACAGAGGGGCTGAAACAGAGGGCGAGAAACAGAGGGGCTGAAACAGAGGGGCTGAAACAGAGTGGCTGAAACAGAGGGCGAGAAACAGAGGGGCTGAAACAGATGGCGAGAAACAGAGGGGCTGAAACAGAGGGCGAGAAACAGAGGGGCTGAATCAGAGGGGCTGAAACAGAGGGCGAGAAACAGAGGGGCTGAAACAGAGGGCGAGAAACAGAGGGCCAGAAACAGAGGGCGAGAAACAGAGGGGCTGAAACAGAGGGGATGAAACAGAGGGCAAGAAACAGAGGGGCTGAAACAGAGGGCGAGAAACAGAGGGGCTGAAACAGAGGGGCTGAAACAGAGGGGCTGAAACAGAGGGCGAGAAACAGAGGGGCTGAAACAGAGGGCAACAAAGAGAGGGGTGAAACAAAGGGCGAGAAACAGAGGGGCTGAAAAAGAGGGGCTGAACCAGAGGGGCTGAAACAGAGGGGCTGAATCGGAGGGGCCGAAACAGAGGGGCTGAAACAGAGGGGCTGAAACAGAGGGCAAGAAACAGAGGGGCTGAAACAGTGGGGCTGAAACAGAGGGGCAGAAACAGAGGGCGAGAAACAGAGGGCGAGAAACAGAGGGGCTCTGAATCAGAGGGGCTGAAACAGAGGGCGAGAAACAGAGGGGCTGAATCAGACGGGCTGAATCAGAGGGGCTGAAACAGAGGGGCTGAAACAGAGGGCGAGAAACGAAGGTACTGAATCAGAGGGGCTGAAACAGAGGGGCTGAAACAGAGGGGCTGAAACAGACGGGCTGAAACAGAGAGCCTGAAACAGAGGGGCTGAAACAGAGGGGCTGAAATAGAGGGGCTGAAACAGAGGGGCTGAATCAGAGGGGCTGAAACAGACGGGCTGAATCAGAGGGGCTGAAACAGCGGGCGAGAAACAGAGAGCCTGAAACAGAGTGGCTGAAACAGAGGTGCTGAAATAGAGGGTCTGAAACAGAGGGGCTGAATCAGAGGGGCCGAAACAGAGGGGCTGAATCAGAGGGGCTGAATCAGAGGGGCTGAAACAGAGGGCGAGAAACAGAGGGGCTGAAACAGAGGGGCTGAATCAGAGGGGTGGAAACAGAGGGGCTGAAACAGAGGGCGAGAAACAGAGAGGCTGAAACAGAGGGCGAGAAACAGAGGGGCTGAAACAGAGGGCGAGAAACAGAGGGGCTGAAACAGAGGGGCTGAAATAGAGGGGCTGAAACAGAGGGCGAGAAACAGAGGGGCTGAAACAGATGGCGAGAAACAGAGGGGCTGAAACAGAGGGCGAGAAACAGAGGGGCTGAAACAGAGGGCGAGAAACAGAGGGGCTGAAACAGAGGTGCTGAAACAGAGGGTGAGAAACAGAGGGGCTGAAACAGAGGGGCTGAAACAGAGGGACTGATTCAGAGGGGCTGAAACAGAGGGGCTGAATCAGAGGGGCTGAAACAGAGGGCGAGAAACAGAGGGGCTGAAACAGAGGGCGAGAAACAGAGGAGCAGAAACAGAGGGCGAGAAACAGAGGGGCTGAAACAGAGGGGCTGAAACAGAGAGTGCGAAACAGAGGGGCTGAAACAGAGGGCGAGAAACAGAGGGGCTGAAACAGAGGGGCTGAAACAGAGGGGCTGAAACAGAGGGCGAGAAACAGAGGGGCTGAAACAGATGGCGAGAAACAGAGGGGCTGAAACAGAGGGCGAGAAACAGAGGGGCTGAAACAGAGGTGCTGAAACAGAGGGTGAGAAACAGAGGGGCTGAAACAGAGGGCGAGAAACAGAGGGGCTGAAACAGAGGGCGAGAAACAGAGGAGCAGAAACAGAGGGCGAGAAACAGAGGGGCTGAAACAGAGGGGCTGAAACAGAGAGTGCGAAACAGAGGGGCTGAAACAGAGGGCGAGAAACAGAGGGGCTGAAACAGAGGGCGAGAAACAGAGGGGCTGAAACAGAGGGCAAGAAACAGAGGGGCTGAAACCGAGTGGCTGAAACAGAAGGGCTGAAACAGAGGGGCTGAAACAGAGGGCAAGAAACAGAGGGGCTGAATCAGAGGGGCTGAATCAGAGGGGCTGAAACAGAGGGCCTGAATCAGAGGGGCTGAAACAGAAGGCGAGAAACAGAGGGGCTGAAACAGAGGGCGAGAAACATAGGGGCAGAAACAGAGGGCGAGAAACAGAGGGGCTGAAACAGAGGGCGAGAAACAGAGGAGCAGAAACAGAGGGCGAGAAACAGAGGGGCTGGAACAGAGGGGCTGAAACAGAGAGTGCGAAACAGAGGGGCTGAAACAGAGGGCGAGAAACAGAGGGGCTGAAACAGAGGGCGAGAAACAGAGGGGCTGAAACAGAGTGCAAGAAACAGAGGGGCTGAAACCGAGTGGTTGAAACAGAAGGGCTGAAACAGAGGGGCTGAAACAGAGGGCGAGAAACAGAGGGGCTGAATCCGAGGGGCTGAATCAGAGGGGCTGGAACAGAGGGGCTGAATCAGAGGGGCTAAAACAGAAGGCGAGAACCAGAGGGGCTGAAACAGAGGGCGAGAAACAGAGGGCCACAAACAGAGGGCGAGAAACAGAGGGGCTGAAACAGAGGGGAAGAAACAGAGGGCAAGAAACAGAGGGGCTGAAACAGAGGGCGAGAAACAGAGGGGCTGAAACAGAGGGGCTGAAACAGAGGGGCTGAAACAGAGGGGCTGAATCGGAGGGGCTGAAACTGAGTGGCTGAAACAGAGGGGCTGAACCAGAGGGGCTGAAACAGAGGGGCTGAATCGGAGGGGCTGAAACTGAGGGGCTGAAACAGAGGGGCTGAAACAGAAGGCAAAAAACAGAGGGGCTGAAACAGTGGGGCTGAAACAGAGGGGCAGAAACAGAGGGCGAGAAACAGAGGGCGAGAAACAGAGGGGCTGAATCAGAGGGGCTGAAACAGAGGGCGAGAAACAGAGCGGCTGAATCAGACGGGCTGAATCAGAGGGGCTGAAACAGAGGGGCTGAAACAGAGGGCGAGAAACGAAGGTACTGAATCAGAGGGGCTGAAACAGAGGGGCTGAAACAGAGGGGCTGAAACAGATGGGCTGAAACAGAGAGCCTGAAACAGAGGGGCTGAAACAGAGGGGCTGAAATAGAGGGGCTGAAACAGAGGGGCTGAATCAGAGGGGCTGAAACAGACGGGCTGAATCAGAGGGGCTGAAACAGAGGGCGAGAAACAGAGGGGCTGTAACAGAGGGGCTGAATCAGAGGGGTTGAAACAGAGGGGCTGAAACAGAGGGCGAGAAACAGAGAGGCTGAAACAGAGGGCAAGAAACAGAGGGGCTGAAACAGAGGGCGAGAAACAGAGGGGCTGAAACAGAGGGGCTGAAACAGAGTGGCTGAAACAGAGGGCGAGAAACAGAGGGGCTGAAACAGATGGCGAGAAACAGAGGGGCTGAAACAGAGGGCGAGAAACAGAGGGGCTGAATCAGAGGGGCTGAAACAGAGGGCGAGAAACAGAGGGGCTGAAACAGAGGGCGAGAAACAGAGGGCCAGAAACAGAGGGCGAGAAACAGAGGGGCTGAAACAGAGGGGATGAAACAGAGGGCAAGAAACAGAGGGGCTGAAACAGAGGGCGAGAAACAGAGGGGCTGAAACAGAGGGGCTGAAACAGAGGGGCTGAAACAGAGGGCGAGAAACAGAGGGGCTGAAACAGAGGGCAACAAAGAGAGGGGTGAAACAAAGGGCGAGAAACAGAGGGGCTGAAAAAGAGGGGCTGAACCAGAGGGTCTGAAACAGAGGGGCTGAATCGGAGGGGCCGAAACAGAGGGGCTGAAACAGAGGGGCTGAAACAGAGGGCAAGAAACAGAGGGGCTGAAACAGTGGGGCTGAAACAGAGGGGCAGAAACAGAGGGCGAGAAACAGAGGGCGAGAAACAGAGGGGCTCTGAATCAGAGGGGCTGAAACAGAGGGCGAGAAACAGAGGGGCTGAATCAGACGGGCTGAATCAGAGGGGCTGAAACAGAGGGGCTGAAACAGAGGGCGAGAAATGAAGGTACTGAATCAGAGGGGCTGAAACAGAGGGGCTGAAACAGAGGGGCTGAAACAGACGGGCTGAAACAGAGAGCCTGAAACAGAGGGGCTGAAACAGAGGGGCTGAAATAGAGGGGCTGAAACAGAGGGGCTGAATCAGAGGGGCTGAAACAGACGGGCTGAATCAGAGGGGCTGAAACAGCGGGCGAGAAACAGAGGGGCTGAAACAGAGGGGCTGAATCAGAGGGGTTGAAACAGAGGGGCTGAAACAGTGGGCGAGAAACAGAGAGGCTGAAACAGAGGGCGAGAAACAGAGGGGCTGAAACAGAGGGCGAGAAACAGAGGGGCTGAAACAGAGGGGCTGAAAAAGAGGGGCTGAAACAGAGGGCGAGAAACAGAGGGGCTGAAACAGACGGCGAGAAACAGAGGGGCTGAAACAGAGGGCGAGAAACAGAGGGGCTGAATCAGAGGGGCTGAAACAGAGGGCGAGAAACAGAGGGGCTGAAACAGAGGGCGAGAAACAGAGGGGCTGAAACAGAGGTGCTGAAACAGAGGGTGAGAAACAGAGGGGCTGAAACAGAGGGCGAGAAACAGAGGGGCTGAAACAGAGGGGCTGAAACAGAGGGACTGATTCAGAGGGGCTGAAACAGACGGGCTGAATCAGAGGGGCTGAAACAGAGGGCGAGAAACAGAGGGGCTGTAACAGAGGGGCTGAATCAGAGGGGTTGAAACAGAGGGGCTGAAACAGAGGGCGAGAAACAGAGAGGCTGAAACAGAGGGCAAGAAACAGAGGGGCTGAAACAGAGGGCGAGAAACAGAGGGGCTGAAACAGAGGGGCTGAAACAGAGTGGCTGAAACAGAGGGCGAGAAACAGAGGGGCTGAAACAGATGGCGAGAAACAGAGGGGCTGAAACAGAGGGCGAGAAACAGAGGGGCTGAATCAGAGGGGCTGAAACAGAGGGCGAGAAACAGAGGGGCTGAAACAGAGGGCGAGAAACAGAGGGCCAGAAACAGAGGGCGAGAAACAGAGGGGCTGAAACAGAGGGGATGAAACAGAGGGCAAGAAACAGAGGGGCTGAAACAGAGGGCGAGAAACAGAGGGGCTGAAACAGAGGGGCTGAAACAGAGGGGCTGAAACAGAGGGCGAGAAACAGAGGGGCTGAAACAGAGGGCAACAAAGAGAGGGGTGAAACAAAGGGCGAGAAACAGAGGGGCTGAAAAAGAGGGGCTGAACCAGAGGGGCTGAAACAGAGGGGCTGAATCGGAGGGGCCGAAACAGAGGGGCTGAAACAGAGGGGCTGAAACAGAGGGCAAGAAACAGAGGGGCTGAAACAGTGGGGCTGAAACAGAGGGGCAGAAACAGAGGGCGAGAAACAGAGGGCGAGAAACAGAGGGGCTCTGAATCAGAGGGGCTGAAACAGAGGGCGAGAAACAGAGGGGCTGAATCAGACGGGCTGAATCAGAGGGGCTGAAACAGAGGGGCTGAAACAGAGGGCGAGAAACGAAGGTACTGAATCAGAGGGGCTGAAACAGAGGGGCTGAAACAGAGGGGCTGAAACAGACGGGCTGAAACAGAGAGCCTGAAACAGAGGGGCTGAAACAGAGGGGCTGAAATAGAGGGGCTGAAACAGAGGGGCTGAATCAGAGGGGCTGAAACAGACGGGCTGAATCAGAGGGGCTGAAACAGCGGGCGAGAAACAGAGGGGCTGAAACAGAGGGGCTGAATCAGAGGGGTTGAAACAGAGGGGCTGAAACAGTGGGCGAGAAACAGAGAGGCTGAAACAGAGGGCGAGAAACAGAGGGGCTGAAACAGAGGGCGAGAAACAGAGGGGCTGAAACAGAGGGGCTGAAAAAGAGGGGCTGAAACAGAGGGCGAGAAACAGAGGGGCTGAAACAGACGGCGAGAAACAGAGGGGCTGAAACAGAGGGCGAGAAACAGAGGGGCTGAATCAGAGGGGCTGAAACAGAGGGCGAGAAACAGAGGGGCTGAAACAGAGGGCGAGAAACAGAGGGGCTGAAACAGAGGTGCTGAAACAGAGGGTGAGAAACAGAGGGGCTGAAACAGAGGGCGAGAAACAGAGGGGCTGAAACAGAGGGGCTGAAACAGAGGGACTGATTCAGAGGGGCTGAAACAGAGGGCGAGAAACAGAGAGGCTGAAACAGAGGGCGAGAAACAGAGGGGCAGAAACAGAGGGCGAGAAACAGAGGGGCTGAAACAGAGGGGCTGAAACAGAGGGGCTGAAACAGAGGGCGAGAAACAGAGGGGCTGAAACAGATGGCGAGAAACAGAGGGGCTGAAACAGAGGGCGAGAAACAGAGGGACTGAATCAGAGGGGCTGAAACAGAGGGCGAGAAACAGAGGGGCTGAAACCGAGTGGTTGAAACAGAAGGGCTGAAACAGAGGGGCTGAAACAGAGGGCGAGAAACAGAGGGGCTGAATCCGAGTGGCTGAATCAGAGGGGCTGAAACAGAGGGGCTGAATCAGAGGGGCTAAAACAGAAGGCGAGAAACAGAGGGGCTGAAACAGAGGGTGAGAAACAGAGGGCCACAAACAGAGGGCGAGAAACAGAGGGGCTGAAACAGAGTGGATGAAACAGAGGGCAAGAAACAGAGGGGCTGAAACAGAGGGCGAGAAACAGAGGGGCTGAAACAGAGGGGCTGAAACAGAGGGGCTGAAACAGAGGGCGAGAAACAGAGGGGCTGAAACAGAGGGCGACAAACAGAGGGGTGAAACAAAGGGCGAGAAACAGAGGGGCTGAAACAGAGGGGCTGAACCAGAGGGGCTGAAACAGAGGGGCTGAATCGGAGGGGCAGAAACTGAGGGGCTGAAACAGAGGGGCTGAAACAGAAGGCAAAAAACAGAGGGGCTGAAACAGTGGGGCTGAAACAGAGGGGCAGAAACAGAGGGCGAGAAACAGAGGGCGAGAAACAGAGGGGCTGAATCAGAGGGGCTGACACAGAGGGCGAGAAACAGAGGGGCTGAATCAGACGGGCTGAATCAGAGGGGCTGAAACAGAGGGGCTGAAACAGAGGGCGAGAAACGAAGGTACTGAATCAGAGGGGCTGAAACAGAGGGGCTGAAACAGAGGGGCTGAAACAGATGGGCTGAAACAGAGAGCCTGAAACAGAGGGGCTGAAACAGAGGGCGAGAAACAGAGGGGCTGAAACAGAGGGCGAGAAACAGAGGGGCAGAAACAGAGGGCGAGAAACAGAGGAGCAGAAACAGAGGGCGAGAAACAGAGGGGCTGAAACAGAGGGGCTGAAACAGAGAGTGCGAAACAGAGGGGCTGAAACAGAGGGCGAGAAACAGAGGGGCTGAAACAGAGGGCGAGAAACAGAGGGGCTGAAACAGAGGGCAAGAAACAGAGGGGCTGAAACCGAGTGGCTGAAACAGAAGGGCTGAAACAGAGGGGCTGAAACAGAGGGCGAGAAACAGAGGGGCTGAATCAGAGGGGCTGAATCAGAGGGGCTGAAACAGAGGGGCTGAATCAGAGGGGCTGGAACAGAAGGCGAGAAACAGAGGGGCTGAAACAGAGGGCGAGAAACAGAGGGGCTGAAACAGAGGGCGAGAAACAGAGGGGCTGAAACAGAGGGGATGAAACAGAGGGCAAGAAACAGAGGGGCTGATACAGAGGGCGAGAAACAGAGGGGCTGAAACAGAGGCGCTGAAACAGAGGGGCTGAAACAGAGGGCGAGAAACAGAGGGGCTGAAACAGAGGGCGACAAACAGAGGGGTGAAACAAAGGGCGAGAAACAGAGGGGCTGAAACAGATGGCGAGAAACAGAGGGGCTGAAACAGAGGGCGAGAAACAGAGGGGCTGAATCAGAGGGGCTGAAACAGAGGGCGAGAAACAGAGGGGCTGAAACAGAGGGCGAGAAACAGAGGGGCTGAAACAGAGGTGCTGAAACACAGGGTGAGAAACAGAGGGGCTGAAACAGAGGGCGAGAAACAGAGGGGCTGAAACAGAGAGGCTGAAACAGAGGGACTGATTCAGAGGGGCTGAAACAGAGGGGCTGAATCAGAGGGGTTGAAACAGAGGGCGAGAAACAGAGGGGCTGAAACAGAGGGCGAGAAACAGAGGAGCAGAAACAGAGGGCGAGAAACAGTGGGGCTGAAACAGAGGGGCTGAAACAGAGAGTGCGAAACAGAGGGGCTGAAACAGAGGGCGAGAAACAGAGGGGCTGAAACAGAGGGGCTGAAACAGAGGGGCTGAAACAGAGGGCGAGAAACAGAGGGGCTGAAACAGATGGCGAGAAACAGAGGGGCTGAAACAGAGGGCGAAAAACAGAGGGGCTGAAACAGAGGTGCTGAAACAGAGGGTGAGAAACAGAGGGGCTGAAACAGAGGGCGAGAAACAGAGGGGCTGAAACAGAGGGCGAGAAACAGAGGAGCAGAAACAGAGTGCGAGAAACAGAGGGGCTGAAACAGAGGGGCTGAAACAGAGAGTGCGAAACAGAGGGGCTGAAACAGAGGGTGAGAAACAGAGGGGCTGAAGCAGAGGGAGAGAAACAGAGGGGCTGAAACAGAGGGCAAGAAACAGAGGGGCTGAAACCGAGTGGCTGAAACAGAAGGGCTGAAACAGAGGGGCTGAAACAGAGGGCGAGAAACAGAGGGGCTGAATCAGAGGGGCTGAATCAGAGGGGCTGAAACAGAGGGCCTGAATCAGAGGGGCTGAAACAGAAGGCGAGAAACAGAGGGGCTGAAACAGAGGGCGAGAAACAGAGGGGCTGAAACAGAGGGCGAGAAACAGAGGAGCAGAAACAGAGGGCGAGAAACAGAGGGGCTGAAACAGAGGGGCTGAAACAGAGAGTGCGAAACAGAGGGGCTGAAACAGAGGGCGAGAAACAGAGGGGCTGAAACAGAGGGCGAGAAACAGAGGGGCTGAAACAGAGTGCAAGAAACAGAGGGGCTGAAACCGAGTGGTTGAAACAGAAGGGCTGAAACAGAGGGGCTGAAACAGAGGGCGAGAAACAGAGGGGCTGAATCCGAGGGGCTGAATCAGAGGGGCTGGAACAGAGGGGCTGAATCAGAGGGGCTAAAACAGAAGGCGAGAACCAGAGGGGCTGAAACAGAGGGCGAGAAACAGAGGGCCACAAACAGAGGGCGAGAAACAGAGGGGCTGAAACAGAGGGGAAGAAACAGAGGGCAAGAAACAGAGGGGCTGAAACAGAGGGCGAGAAACAGAGGGGCTGAAAAAGAGGGGCTGAAACAGAGGGGCTGAAACAGAGGGCGAGAAACAGAGGGGCTGAAACAGAGGGCGACAAACACAGGGGTGAAACAAAGGGCGAGAAACAGAGGGGCTGAAACAGAGGGGCTGAACCAGAGGGGCTGAAACAGAGGGGCTGAATCGGAGGGGCTGAAACTGAGGGGCTGAAACAGAGGGGCTGAAACAGAAGGCAAAAAACAGAGGGGCTGAAACAGTGGGGCTGAAACAGAGGGCGAGAAACAGAGGGCGAGAAACAGAGGGGCTGAATCAGAGGGGCCGAAACAGAGGGCGAGAAACAGAGCGGCTGAATCAGACGGGCTGAATCAGAGCGGCTGAAACAGAGGGGCTGAAACAGAGGGCGAGAAACGAAGGTACTGAATCAGAGGGGCTGAAACAGAGGGGCTGAAACAGAGGGGCTGAAACAGATGGGCTGAAACAGAGAGCCTAAAACAGAGGGGCTGAAACAGAGGGGCTGAAATAGAGGGGCTGAAACAGAGGGGCTGAATCAGAGGGGCTGAAACAGACGGGCTGAATCAGAGGGGCTGAAACAGAGGGCGAGAAACAGAGGGGCTGTAACAGAGGGGCTGAATCAGAGGGGTTGAAACAGAGGGGCTGAAACAGAGGTCGAGAAACAGAGAGGCTGAAACAGAGGGCGAGAAACAGAGGGGCTGAAACAGAGGGCGAGAAACAGAGGGGCTGAAACAGAGGGGCTGAAACAGAGTGGCTGAAACAGAGGGCGAGAAACAGAGGGGCTGAAACAGATGGCGAGAAACAGAGGGGCTGAAACAGAGGGCGAGAAACAGAGGGGCTGAATCAGAGGGGCTGAAACAGAGGGCGAGAAACAGAGGGGCTGAAACAGAGGGCGAGAAACAGAGGGCCAGAAACAGAGGGCGAGAAACAGAGGGGCTGAAACAGAGGGGTTGAAACAGAGGGCAAGAAACAGAGGGGCTGAAACAGAGGGCGAGAAACAGAGGGGCTGAAACAGAGGGGCTGAAACAGAGGGGCTGAAACAGAGGGCGAGAAACAGAGGGGCTGAAACAGAGGGCAACAAAGAGAGGGGTGAAACAAAGGGCGAGAAACAGAGGGGATGAAACAGAGGGGCTGAACCAGAGGGGCTGAAACAGAGGGGCTGAATCGGAGGGGCTGAAACAGAGGAGCTGAAACAGAGGGGCTGAAACAGAGGGCAAGAAACAGAGGGGGTGAAACAGTGGGGCTGAAACAGAGGGGCAGAAACAGAGGGCGAGAAACAGAGGGCGAGAAACAGAGGGGCTCTGAATCAGAGGGGCTGAAACAGAGGGCGAGAAACAGAGGGGCTGAATCAGACGGGCTGAATCAGAGGGGCTGAAACAGAGGGGCTGAAACAGAGGGCGAGAAACGAAGGTACTGAATCTGAGGGGCTTAAACAGAGGGGCTGAAACAGAGGGGCTGAAACAGACGGGCTGAAACAGAGAGCCTGAAACAGAGGGGCTGAAACAGAGGGGCTGAAATAGAGGGGCTGAAACAGAGGGGCTGAATCAGAGGGGCTGAAACAGACGGGCTGAATCAGAGGGGCTGAAACAGCGGGCGAGAAACAGAGGGGCTGAAACAGAGGGGCTGAATCAGAGGGGTTGAAACAGAGGGGCTGAAACAGTGGGCGAGAAACAGAGAGGCTGAAACAGAGGGCGAGAAACAGAGGGGCTGAAACAGAGGGCGAGAAACAGAGGGGGTTAAAAAGAGGGGCTGAAAAAGAGGGGCTGAAACAGAGGGCGAGAAACAGAGGGGCTGAAACAGATGGCGAGAAACAGAGGGGCTGAAACAGAGGGCGAGAAACAGAGGGGCTGAATCAGAGGGGCTGAAACAGAGGGCGAGAAACAGAGGGGCTGAAACAGAGGGCGAGAAACAGAGGGGCTGAAACAGAGGGCGAGAAACAGAGGGGCTGAAACAGTGGGGCTGAAACAGAGGGCGAGAAACAGAGGGCGAGAAACAGAGGGGCTGAATCAGAGGGGCTGAAACAGAGGGCGAGAAACAGAGCGGCTGAATCAGACGGGCTGAATCAGAGCGGCTGAAACAGAGGGGCTGAAACAGAGGGCGAGAAACGAAGGTACTGAATCAGAGGGGCTGAAACAGAGGGGCTGAAACAGAGGGGCTGAAACAGATGGGCTGAAACAGAGAGCCTGAAACAGAGGGGCTGAAACAGAGGGGCTGAAATAGAGGGGCTGAAACAGAGGGGCTGAATCAGAGGGGCTGAAACAGACGGGCTGAATCAGAGGGGCTGAAACAGAGGGCGAGAAACAGAGGGGCTGTAACAGAGGGGCTGAATCAGAGGGGTTGAAACAGAGGGGCTGAAACAGAGGTCGAGAAACAGAGAGGCTGAAACAGAGGGCGAGAAACAGAGGGGCTGAAACAGAGGGCGAGAAACAGAGGGGCTGAAACAGAGGGGCTGAAACAGAGTGGCTGAAACAGAGGGCGAGAAACAGAGGGGCTGAAACAGATGGCGAGAAACAGAGGGGCTGAAACAGAGGGCGAGAAACAGAGGGGCTGAATCAGAGGGGCTGAAACAGAGGGCGAGAAACAGAGGGGCTGAAACAGAGGGCGAGAAACAGAGGGCCAGAAACAGAGGGCGAGAAACAGAGGGGCTGAAACAGAGGGAATGAAACAGAGGGCAAGAAACAGAGGGGCTGAAACAGAGGGCGAGAAACAGAGGGGCTGAAACAGAGGGGCTGAAACAGAGGGGCTGAAACAGAGGGCGAGAAACAGAGGGGCTGAAACAGAGGGCAACAAAGAGAGGGGTGAAACAAAGGGCGAGAAACAGAGGGGATGAAACAGAGGGGCTGAACCAGAGGGGCTGAAACAGAGGGGCTGAATCGGAGGGGCTGAAACAGAGGGGCTGAAACAGAGGGGCTGAAACAGAGGGCAAGAAACAGAGGGGGTGAAACAGTGGGGCTGAAACAGAGGGGCAGAAACAGAGGGCGAGAAACAGAGGGCGAGAAACAGAGGGGCTCTGAATCAGAGGGGCTGAAACAGAGGGCGAGAAACAGAGGGGCTGAATCAGACGGGCTGAATCAGAGGGGCTGAAACAGAGGGGCTGAAACAGAGGGCGAGAAACGAAGGTACTGAATCAGAGGGGCTGAAACAGAGGGGCTGAAACAGAGGGGCTGAAACAGACGGGCTGAAACAGAGAGCCTGAAACAGAGGGGCTGAAACAGAGGGGCTGAAATAGAGGGGCTGAAACAGAGGGGCTGAATCAGAGGGGCTGAAACAGACGGGCTGAATCAGAGGGGCTGAAACAGCGGGCGAGAAACAGAGGGGCTGAAACAGAGGGGCTGAATCAGAGGGGTTGAAACAGAGGGGCTGAAACAGTGGGCGAGAAACAGAGAGGCTGAAACAGAGGGCGAGAAACAGAGGGGCTGAAACAGAGGGCGAGAAACAGAGGGGGTTAAAAAGAGGGGCTGAAAAAGAGGGGCTGAAACAGAGGGCGAGAAACAGAGGGGCTGAAACAGATGGCGAGAAACAGAGGGGCTGAAACAGAGGGCGAGAAACAGAGGGGCTGAATCAGAGGGGCTGAAACAGAGGGCGAGAAACAGAGGGGCTGAAACAGAGGGCGAGAAACAGAGGGGCTGAAACAGAGGTGCTGAAACAGAGGGTGAGAAACAGAGGGGCTGAAACAGAGGGCGAGAAACAGAGGGGCTGAAACAGAGGGGCTGAAACAGAGGGACTGATTCAGAGGGGCTGAAACAGAGGGCGAGAAACAGAGAGGCTGAAACAGAGGGCGAGAAACAGAGGGGCTGAAACAGAGGGCGAGAAACAGAGGGGCTGAAACAGAGGGGCTGAAACAGAGGGGCTGAAACAGAGGGCGAGAAACAGAGGGGCTGAAACAGATGGCGAGAAACAGAGCGGCTGAAACAGAGGGCGAGAAACAGAGGGGCTGAATCAGAGGGGCTGAAACAGAGGGCGAGAAACAGAGGGGCTGAAACCGAGTGGTTGAAACAGAAGGGCTGAAACAGAGGGGCTGAAACAGAGGGCGAGAAACAGAGGGGCTGAATCCGAGGGGCTGAATCAGAGGGGCTGAAACAGAGGGGCTGAATCAGAGGGGCTAAAACAGAAGGCGAGAAACAGAGGGGCTGAAACAGAGGGTGAGAAACAGAGGGCCACAAACAGAGGGCGAGAAACAGAGGGGCTGAAATAGAGTGGATGAAACAGAGGGCAAGAAACAGAGGGGCTGAAACAGAGGGCGAGAAACAGAGGGGCTGAAACAGAGGGGCTGAAACAGAGGGGCTGAAACAGAGGGCGAGAAACAGAGGGGCTGAAACAGAGGGCGACAAATAGAGGGGTGAAACAAAGGGCGAGAAACAGAGGGGCTGAAACAGAGGGGCTGAACCAGAGGGGCTGAAACAGAGGGGCTGAATCGGAGGGGCAGAAACTGAGGGGCTGAAACAGAGGGGCTGAAACAGAAGGCAAAAAACAGAGGGGCTGAAACAGTGGGGCTGAAACAGAGGGGCAGAAACAGAGGGCGAGAAACAGAGGGCGAGAAACAGAGGGGCTGAATCAGAGGGGCTGAAACAGAGGGCGAGAAACAGAGGGGCTGAATCAGACGGGCTGAATCAGAGGGGCTGAAACAGAGGGGCTGAAACAGAGTGCGAGAAACGAAGGTACTGAATCAGAGGGGCTGAAACAGAGGGGCTGAAACAGAGGGGCTGAAACAGATGGGCTGAAACAGAGAGCCTGAAACAGAGGGGCTGAAACAGAGGGCGAGAAACAGAGGGGCTGAAACAGAGGGCGAGAAACAGAGGGGCAGAAACAGAGGGCGAGAAACAGAGGAGCAGAAACAGAGGGCGAGAAACAGAGGGGCTGAAACAGAGGGGCTGAAACAGAGAGTGCGAAACAGAGGGCGAGAAACAGAGGGGCTGAAACAGAGGGGCTGAAACAGAGGGCGAGAAACAGAGGGGCTGAAACAGAGGGCAAGAAACTGAGGGGCTGAAACCGAGTGGCTGAAACAGAAGGGCTGAAACAGAGGGGCTGAAACAGAGGGCGAGAAACAGAGGGGCTGAATCAGAGGGGCTGAATCAGAGGGGCTGAAACAGAGGGGTAAAATCAGAGGGGCTGGAACAGAAGGCGAGAAACAGAGGGGCTGAAACAGAGGGCGAGAAACTGAGGGGCTGAAACAGAGGGCGAGAAACAGAGGGGCTGAAACAGAGGGGATGAAACAGAGGGCAAGAAACAGAGGGGCTGATACAGAGGGCGAGAAACAGAGGGGCTGAAACAGAGGGGCTGAAACAGAGGGGCTGAAACAGAGGGCGAGAAACAGAGGGGCTGAAACAGAGGGCGAGAAACAGAGGGGTGAAACAGAGGGGCTGAAACAGAGGGGCTGAAACAGAGGGCGAGAAACAGAGGGGCTGAAACAGAGGGCGACAAATAGAGGGGTGAAACAAAGGGCGAGAAACAGAGGGGCTGAAACAGAGGGGCTGAACCAGAGGGGCTGAAACAGAGGGGCTGAATCGGAGGGGCAGAAACTGAGGGGCTGAAACAGAGGGGCTGAAACAGAAGGCAAAAAACAGAGGGGCTGAAACAGTGGGGCTGAAACAGAGGGGCAGAAACAGATGGCGAGAAACAGAGGGCGAGAAACAGAGGGGCTGAATCAGAGGGGCTGAAACAGAGGGCGAGAAACAGAGGGGCTGAATCAGACGGGCTGAATCAGAGGGGCTGAAACAGAGGGGCTGAAACAGAGTGCGAGAAACGAAGGTACTGAATCAGAGGGGCTGAAACAGAGGGGCTGAAACAGAGGGGCTGAAACAGATGGGCTGAAACAGAGAGCCTGAAACAGAGGGGCTGAAACAGAGGGCGAGAAACAGAGGGGCTGAAACAGAGGGGCAGAAACAGAGGGCGAGAAACAGAGGAGCAGAAACAGAGGGCGAGAAACAGAGGGGCTGAAACAGAGGGGCTGAAACAGAGAGTGCGAAACAGAGGGGCTGAAACAGAGGGCGAGAAACAGAGGGGCTGAAACAGAGGGCGAGAAACAGAGGGGCTGAAACAGAGGGCAAGAAACAGAGGGGCTGAAACCGAGTGGCTGAAACAGAAGGGCTGAAACAGAGGGGCTGAAACAGAGGGCGAGAAACAGAGGGGCTGAATCAGAGGGGCTGAATCAGAGGGGCTGAAACAGAGGGGCTGAATCAGAGGGGCTGGAACAGAAGGCGAGAAACAGAGGGGCTGAAACAGAGGGCGAGAAACAGAGGGGCTGAAACAGAGGGCGAGAAACAGAGGGGCTGAAACAGAGGGGATGAAACAGAGGGCAAGAAACAGAGGGGCTGATACAGAGGGCGAGAAACAGAGGGGCTGAAACAGAGGGGCTGAAACAGAGGGGCTGAAACAGAGGGCGAGAAACAGAGGGGCTGAAACAGAGGGCGACAAACAGAGGGGTGAAACAAAGGGCGAGAAACAGAGGGGCTGAAACAGAGGGGCTGAACCAGAGGGGCTGAAACAGAGGGGCTGAATCGGAGGGGCTGAAACATAAGGCAAAAAACAGAGGGGCTGAAACAGTGGGGCTGAAGCAGAGGGGCAGAAACAGAGGGCGAGAAACAGAGGGCGAGAAACAGAGGGGCTGAATCAGAGGGGCTGAAACAGAGGGCGAGAAACAGAGGGGCTGAATCAGACGGGCTGAATCAGAGGGGCTGAAACAGAGGGGCTGAAACAGAGGGCGGGAAACGAAGGTACTGAATCAGAGGGGCTGAAACAGAGGGGCTGAAACAGAGGGGCTGAAACAGACGGGCTGAAACAGAGAGCCTGAAACAGAGTGGCTGAAACAGAGGTGCTGAAATAGAGGGTCTGAAACAGAGGGGCTGAATCAGAGGGGCTGAAACAGAGGGGCTGAATCAGAGGGGCTGAAACAGAGGGCGAGAAACAGAGGGGCTGAAACAGAGGGGCTGAATCAGAGGGGTGGAAACAGAGGGGCTGAAACAGAGGGCGAGAAACAGAGAGGCTGAAACAGAGGGCGAGAAACAGAGGGGCTGAAACAGAGGGCGAGAAACAGAGGGGCTGAAACAGAGGGGCTGAAATAGAGGGGCTGAAACAGAGGGCGAGAAACAGAGGGGCTGAAACAGATGGCGAGAAACAGAGGGGCTGAAACAGAGGGCGAGAAACAGAGGGGCTGAATCAGAGGGGCTGAAACAGAGGGCGAGAAACAGAGGGGCTGAAACAGAGGGCGAGAAACAGAGGGGCTGAAACAGAGGTGCTGAAACAGAGGGTGAGAAACAGAGGGGCTGAAACAGAGGGCGAGAAACAGAGGGGCTGAAACAGAGGGGCTGAAACAGAGGGACTGATTCAGAGGGGCTGAAACAGAGGGGCTGAATCAGAGGGGCTGAAACAGAGGGCGAGAAACAGAGGGGCTGAAACAGAGGGGCTGAAACAGAGAGTGCGAAACAGAGGTGCTGAAACAGAGGGCGAGAAACAGAGGGGCTGAAACAGAGGGGCTGAAACAGAGGGGCTGAAACAGAGGGCGAGAAACAGAGGGGCTGAAACAGATGGCGAGAAACAGAGGGGCTGAAACAGAGGGCGAGAAACAGAGGGGCTGAAACAGAGGGCGAGAAATGAGGGGCTGAAACAGAGGGGCTGGAACAGAGGGACTGATTCAGAGGTGCTGAAACAGAGGGGCTGAATCAGAGGGGCTGAAACAGAGGGCGAGAAACAGAGGGGCTGAAACAGAGGGCGAGAAACAGAGGAGCAGAAACAGAGGGCGAGAAACAGAGGGGCTGAAACAGAGGGGCTGAAACAGAGAGTGCGAAACAGAGGGGCTGAAACAGAGGGCGAGAAACAGAGGGGCTGAAACAGAGGGCGAGAAACAGAGGGGCTGAAACAGAGGGCAAGAAACAGAGGGGCTGAAACCGAGTGGCTGAAACAGAAGGGCTGAAACAGAGGGGCTGAAACAGAGGGCGAGAAACAGAGGGGCTGAATCAGAGGGGCTGAATCAGAGTGGCTGAAACAGAGGGCCTGAATCAGAGGGGCTGAAACAGAAGGCGAGAAACAGAGGGGCTGAAACAGAGGGCGAGAAACAGAGGGGCTGAAATAGAGGGGCTGAAACAGAGGGGCTGAATCAGAGGGGCTGAAACAGACGGGCTGAATCAGAGGGGCTGAAACAGAGGGCGAGAAACAGAGGGGCTGAAACAGAGGGGCTGAATCAGAGGGGTTGAAACAGAGGGGCTGAAACAGAGGGCGAGAAACAGAGAGGCTGAAACAGAGGGCGAGAAACAGAGGGGCTGAAACAGAGGGCGAGAAACAGAGGGGCTGAATCAGAGGGGCTGAAACAGAGGGCGAGAAACAGAGGGGCTGAAACAGTGGGC
The DNA here is from genome assembly GCF_047496795.1 of Chiloscyllium punctatum. NCBI lineage: Eukaryota > Metazoa > Chordata > Chondrichthyes > Orectolobiformes > Hemiscylliidae > Chiloscyllium > Chiloscyllium punctatum. The sequence continues at coordinate 1,308,696 of NW_027309791.1, forward strand.
GAGAAACAGAGGGCCAGAAACAGAGGGCGAGAAACAGAGGGGCTGAAACAGAGGGGATGAAACAGAGGGCAAGAAACAGAGGGGCTGAAACAGAGGGCGAGAAACAGAGGGGCTGAAACAGAGTGCAAGAAACAGAGGGGCTGAAACCGAGTGGTTGAAGCAGAAGGGCTGAAACAGAGGGGCTGAAACAGAGGGCGAGAAACAGAGGGGCTGAATCCGAGGGGCTGAATCAGAGGGGCTGAAACAGAGGGGCTGAATCAGAGGGGCTAAAACAGAAGGCGAGAAACAGAGGGGCTGAAACAGAGGGCGAGAAACAGAGGTCCACAAACAGAGGGCGAGAAACAGAGGGGCTGAAACAGAGGGGAAGAAACAGAGGGCAAGAAACAGAGGGGCTGAAACAGAGGGCGAGAAACAGAGGGGCTGAAACAGAGGGGCTGAAACAGAGGGGCTGAAACAGAGGGCGAGAAACAGAGGGGCTGAAACAGAGGGCGACAAACAGAGGGGTGAAACAAAGGGCGAGAAACAGAGGGGCTGAAACAGAGGGGCTCAACCAGAGGGGCTGAAACAGAGGGGCTGAATCGGAGGGGCTGAAACTGATGGGCTGAAACAGAGGGGCTGAAACAGAAGGCAAAAAACAGAGGGGCTGAAACAGTGGGGCTGAAACAGAGGGGCAGAAACAGAGGGCGAGAAACAGAGGGCGAGAAACAGAGGGGCTGAATCAGAGGGGCTGAAACAGAGGGCGAGAAACAGAGCGGCTGAATCAGACGGGCTGAATCAGAGGGGCTGAAACAGAGGGGCTGAAACAGAGGGCGAGAAACGAAGGTACTGAATCAGAGGGGCTGAAACAGAGGGGCTGAAACAGAGGGGCTGAAACAGATGGGCTGAAACAGAGAGCCTGAAACAGAGGGGCTGAAACAGAGGGGCTGAAATAGAGGGGCTGAAACAGAGGGGCTGAATCAGAGGGGCTGAAACAGACGGGCTGAATCAGAGGGGCTGAAACAGAGGGCGAGAAACAGAGGGGCTGAAACAGAGGGGCTGAATCAGAGGGGTTGAAACAGAGGGGCTGAAACAGAGGGCGAGAAACAGAGAGGCTGAAACAGAGGGCGAGAAACAGAGGGGCTGAAACAGAGGGGCTGAAACAGAGTGGCTGAAACAGAGGGCGAGAAACAGAGGGGCTGAAACAGATGGCGAGAAACAGAGGGGCTGAAACAGAGGGCGAGAAACAGAGGGGCTGAATCAGAGGGGCTGAAACAGAGGGCGAGAAACAGAGGGCCAGAAACAGAGGGCGAGAAACAGAGGGGCTGAAACAGAGGGGATGAAACAGAGGGCAAGAAACAGAGGGGCTGAAACAGAGGGCGAGAAACAGAGGGGCTGAAACAGAGGGGCTGAAACAGAGGGGCTGAAACAGAGGGCGAGAAACAGAGGGGCTGAAACAGAGGGCAACAAACAGAGGGGTGAAACAAAGGGCGAGAAACAGAGGGGCTGAAACAGAGGGGCTGAACCAGAGGGGCTGAAACAGAGGGGCTGAATCGGAGGGGCTGAAACAGAGGGGCTGAAACAGAGGGGCTGAAACAGAGGGCAAGAAACAGAGGGGCTGAAACAGTGGGGCTGAAACAGAGGGGCAGAAACAGAGGGCGAGAAACAGAGGGCGAGAAACAGAGGGGCTGAATCAGAGGGGCTGAAACAGAGGGCGAGAAACAGAGGGGCTGAATCAGACGGGCTGAATCAGAGGGGCTGAAACAGAGGGGCTGAAACAGAGGGCGAGAAACTAAGGTACTGAATCAGAGGGGCTGAAACAGAGGGGCTGAAACAGAGGGGCTGAAACAGACGGGCTGAAACAGAGAGCCTGAAACAGAGGGGCTGAAACAGAGGGGCTGAAATAGAGGGGCTGAAACAGAGGGGCTGAATCAGAGGGGCTGAAACAGACGGGCTGAATCAGAGGGGCTGAAACAGTGGGCGAGAAACAGAGGGGCTGAAACAGAGGGGCTGAATCAGAGGGGTTGAAACAGAGGGGCTGAAACAGTGGGCGAGAAACAGAGAGGCTGAAACAGAGGGCGAGAAACAGAGGGGCTGAAACAGAGGGCGAGAAACAGAGGGGCTGAAACAGAGGGGCTGAAACAGAGGGCGAGAAACAGAGGGGCTGAAACAGATGGCGAGAAACAGAGGGGCTGAAACAGAGGGCGAGAAACAGAGGGGCTGAAACAGAGGGCGAGAAACAGAGGGGCTGAAACAGAGGGGCTGAAACAGAGGGCGAGAAACAGAGGGGCTGAAACAGAGGGGCTGAATCAGAGGGGTTGAAACAGAGGGGCTGAAACAGAGGGCGAGAAACAGAGAGGCTGAAACAGAGGGCGAGAAACAGAGGGGCTGAAACAGAGGGCGAGAAACAGAGGGGCTGAAACAGAGGGGCTGAAACAGAGTGGCTGAAACAGAGGGCGAGAAACAGAGGGGCTGAAACAGATGGCGAGAAACAGAGGGGCTGAAACAGAGGGCGAGAAACAGAGGGGCTGAATCAGAGGGGCTGAAACAGAGGGCGAGAAACAGAGGGGCTGAAACAGAGGGCGAGAAACAGAAGGCCAGAAACAGAGGGCGAGAAACAGAGGGGCTGAAACAGAGGGGATGAAACAGAGGGCAAGAAACAGAGGGGCTGAAACAGAGGGCGAGAAACAGAGGGGCTGAAACAGAGGGGCTGAAACAGAGGGGCTGAAACAGAGGGCGAGAAACAGAGGGGCTGAAACAGAGGGCAACAAACAGAGGGGTGAAACAAAGGGCGAGAAACAGAGGGGCTGAAACAGAGGGGCTGAACCAGAGGGGCTGAAACAGAGGGGCTGAATCGGAGGGGCTGAAACAGAGGGGCTGAAACAGAGGGGCTGAAACAGAGGGCAAGAAACAGAGGGGCTGAAACAGTGGGGCTGAAACAGAGGGGCAGAAACAGAGGGCGAGAAACAGAGGGCGAGAAACAGAGGGGCTGAATCAGAGGGGCTGAAACAGAGGGCGAGAAACAGAGGGGCTGAATCAGACGGGCTGAATCAGAGGGGCTGAAACAGAGGGGCTGAAACAGAGGGCGAGAAACGAAGGTACTGAATCAGAGGGGCTGAAACAGAGGGGCTGAAACAGAGGGGCTGAAACAGACGGGCTGAAACAGAGAGCCTGAAACAGAGGGGCTGAAACAGAGGGGTTGAAATAGAGGGGCTGAAACAGAGGGGCTGAATCAGAGGGGCTGAAACAGACGGGCTGAATCAGAGGGGCTGAAACAGAGGGCGAGAAACAGAGGGGCTGAAACAGAGGGGCTGAATCAGAGGGGTTGAAACAGAGGGGCTGAAACAGTGGGCGAGAAACAGAGAGGCTGAAACAGAGGGCGAGAAACAGAGGGGCTGAAACAGAGGGCGAGAAACAGAGGGGCTGAAACAGAGGGGCTGAAACAGAGGGCGAGAAACAGAGGGGCTGAAACAGATGGCGAGAAACAGAGGGGCTGAAACAGAGGGCGAGAAACAGAGGGGCTGAATCAGAGGGGCTGAAACAGAGGGCGAGAAACAGAGGGGCTGAAACAGAGGGCGAGAAACAGAGGGGCTGAAACAGAGGTGCTGAAACAGAGGGTGAGAAACAGAGGGGCTGAAACAGAGGGCGAGAAACAGAGGGGCTGAAACAGAGGGGCTGAAACAGAGGGACTGATTCAGAGGGGCTGAAACAGAGGGCGAGAAACAGAGAGGCTGAAACAGAGGGCGAGAAACAGAGGGGCTGAAACAGAGGGCGAGAAACAGAGGGGCTGAAACAGAGGGGCTGAAACAGAGCGGCTGAAACAGAGGGCGAGAAACAGAGGGTCTGAAACAGATGGCGAGAAACAGAGGGGCTGAAACAGAGGGCGAGAAACAGAGGGGCTGAATCAGAGGGGCTGAAACAGAGGGCGAGAAACAGAGGGGCTGAAACCGAGTGGTTGAAACAGAAGGGCTGAAACAGAGGGGCTGAAACAGAGGGCGAGAAACAGAGGGGCTGAATCCGAGGGGCTGAATCAGAGGGGCTGAAACAGAGGGGCTGAATCAGAGGGGCTAAAACAGAAGGCGAGAAACAGAGGGGCTGAAACAGAGGGCGAGAAACAGAGGTCCACAAACAGAGGGCGAGAAACAGAGGGGCTGAAACAGAGGGGATGAAACAGAGGGCAAGAAACAGAGGGGCTGAAACAGAGGGCGAGAAACAGAGGGGCTGAAACAGAGGGGCTGAAACAGAGGGGCTGAAACAGAGGGCGAGAAACAGAGGGGCTGATACAGAGGGCGACAAACAGAGGGGTGAAACAAAGGGCGAGAAACAGAGGGGCTGAAACAGAGGGGCTGAACCAGAGGGGCTGAAACAGAGGGGCTGAATCGGAGGGGCTGAAACTGAGGGGCTGAAACAGAGGGGCTGAAACAGAAGGCAAAAACCAGAGGGGCTGAAACAGTGGGGCTGATACAGAGGGGCTGAAACAGAGGGCGAGAAACAGAGGGGCTGAATCAGAGGGGCTGAAACAGAGGGCGAGAAACAGAGGGGCTGAATCAGACGGGCTGAATCAGAGGGGCTGAAACAGAGGGGCTGAAACAGAGGGCGAGAAACGAAGGTACTGAATCAGAGGGGCTGAAACAGAGGGGCTGAAACAGAGGGGCTGAAACAGATGGGCTGAAACAGAGAGCCTGAAAGAGAGGGGCTGATACAGAGGGGCTGAAATAGAGGGGCTGAAACAGAGGGGCTGAATCAGAGGGGCTGAAACAGAGGGCGAGAAACAGAGGGGCTGAAACAGAGGGGCTGAATCAGAGGGGTTGAAACAGAGGGGCTGAAACAGAGGGCGAGAAACAGAGAGGCTGAAACAGAGGGCGAGAAACAGAGGGGCTGAAACAGAGGGCGAGAAACAGAGGGGCTGAAACAGAGGGGCTGAAACAGAGTGGCTGAAACAGAGGGCGAGAAACAGAGGGGCTGAAACAGATGGCGAGAAACAGAGGGGCTGAAACAGAGGGCGAGTACAGAGGGGCTGAATCAGAGGGGCTGAAACAGAGGGCGAGAAACAGAGGGCCAGAAACAGAGGTCGAGAAACAGAGGGGCTGAAACAGAGGGGATGAAACAGAGGGCAAGAAACAGAGGGGCTGAAACAGAGGGCGAGAAACAGAGGGGCTGAAACAGAGGGGCTGAAACAGAGGGGCTGAAACAGAGGGGCTGAAACAGATGGGCTGAAACAGAGAGCCTGAAACAGAGGGGCTGAAACAGAGGGGCTGAAATAGAGGGGCTGAAACAGAGGGGCTGAATCAGAGGGGCTGAAACAGACGGGCTGAATCAGAGGGGCTGAAACAGAGGGCGAGAAACAGAGGGGCTGAAACAGAGGGGCTGAATCAGAGGGGTTGAAACAGAGGGGCTGAAACAGAGGGCGAGAAACAGAGAGGTTGAAACAGAGGGCGAGAAACAGAGGGGCTGAAACAGAGGGGCTGAAACAGAGTGGCTGAAACAGAGGGCGAGAAACAGAGGGGCTGAAACAGATGGCGAGAAACAGAGGGGCTGAAACAGAGGGCGAGAAACAGAGGGGCTGAATCAGAGGGGCTGAAACAGAGGGCGAGAAACAGAGGGCCAGAAACAGAGGGCGAGAAACAGAGGGGCTGAAACAGAGGGGATGAAACAGAGGGCAAGAAACAGAGGGGCTGAAACAGAGGGCGAGAAACAGAGGGGCTGAAACAGAGGGGCTGAAACAGAGGGGCTGAAACAGAGGGCGAGAAACAGAGGGGCTGAAACAGAGGGCAACAAACAGAGGGGTGAAACAAAGGGCGAGAAACAGAGGGGCTGAAACAGAGGGGCTGAACCAGAGGGGCTGAAACAGAGGGGCTGAAACAGTGGGCGAGAAACAGAGAGGCTGAAACAGAGGGCGAGAAACAGAGGGGCTGAAACAGAGGGCGAGAAACAGAGGGGCTGAAACAGAGGGGCTGAAACAGAGGGCGAGAAACAGAGGGGCTGAAACAGATGGCGAGAAACAGAGGGGCTGAAACAGAGGGCGAGAAACAGAGGGGCTGAAACAGAGGGGCTGAAACAGAGGGCGAGAAACAGAGGGGCTGAAACAGAGGGGCTGAATCAGAGGGGTTGAAACAGAGGGGCTGAAACAGAGGGCGAGAAACAGAGAGGCTGAAACAGAGGGCGAGAAACAGAGGGGCTGAAACAGAGGGCGAGAAACAGAGGGGCTGAAACAGAGGGGCTGAAACAGAGTGGCTGAAACAGAGGGCGAGAAACAGAGGGGCTGAAACAGATGGCGAGAAACAGAGGGGCTGAAACAGAGGGCGAGAAACAGAGGGGCTGAATCAGAGTGGCTGAAACAGAGGGCGAGAAACAGAGGGGCTGAAACAGAGGGCGAGAAACAGAAGGCCAGAAACAGAGGGCGAGAAACAGAGGGGCTGAAACAGAGGGGATGAAACAGAGGGCAAGAAACAGAGGGGCTGAAACAGAGTGCGAGAAACAGAGGGGCTGAAAAAGAGGGGCTGAAACAGAGGGGCTGAAACAGAGGGCGAGAAACAGAGGGGCTGAAACAGAGGGCAACAAACAGAGGGGTGAAACAAAGGGCGAGAAACAGAGGGGCTGAAACAGAGGGGCTGAACCAGAGGGGCTGAAACAGAGGGGCTGAATCGGAGGGGCTGAAACAGAGGGGCTGAAACAGAGGGGCTGAAACAGAGGGCAAGAAACAGAGGGGCTGAAACAGTGGGGCTGAAACAGAGGGGCAGAAACAGAGGGCGAGAAACAGAGGGCGAGAAACAGAGGGGCTGAATCAGCGGGGCTGAAACAGAGGGCGAGAAACAGAGGGGCTGAATCAGACGGGCTGAATCAGAGGGGCTGAAACAGAGGGGCTGAAACAGAGGGCGAGAAACGAAGGTACTGAATCAGAGGGGCTGAAACAGAGGGGCTGAAACAGAGGGGCTGAAACAGACGGGCTGAAACAGAGAGCCTGAAACAGAGGGGCTGAAACAGAGGGGTTGAAATAGAGGGGCTGAAACAGAGGGGCTGAATCAGAGGGGCTGAAACAGACGGGCTGAATCAGAGGGGCTGAAACAGAGGTCGAGAAACAGAGGGGCTGAAACAGAGGGGCTGAATCAGAGGGGTTGAAACAGAGGGGCTGAAACAGTGGGCGAGAAACAGAGAGGCTGAAACAGAGGGCGAGAAACAGAGGGGCTGAAACAGAGGGCGAGAAACAGAGGGGCTGAAACAGAGGGGCTGAAACAGAGGGCGAGAAACAGAGGGGCTGAAACAGATGGCGAGAAACAGAGGGGCTGAAACAGAGGGCGAGAAACAGAGGGGCTGAATCAGAGGGGCTGAAACAGAGGGCGAGAAACAGAGCGGCTGAAACAGAGGGCGAGAAACAGAGGGGCTGAAACAGAGGTGCTGAAACAGAGGGTGAGAAACAGAGGGGCTGAAACAGAGGGCGAGAAACAGAGGGGCTGAAACAGAGGGGCTGAAACAGAGGGACTGATTCAGAGGGGCTGAAACAGAGGGCGAGAAACAGAGGCTGAAACAGAGGGCGAGAAACAGAGGGGCTGAAACAGAGGGCGAGAAACAGAGGGGCTGAAACAGAGGGGCTGAAACAGAGCGGCTGAAACAGAGGGCGAGAAACAGAGGGGCTGAAACAGATGGCGAGAAACAGAGGGGCTGAAACAGAGGGCGAGAAACAGAGGGGCTGAATCAGAGGGGCTGAAACAGAGGGCGAGAAACAGAGGGGCTGAAACCGAGTGGTTGAAACAGAAGGGCTGAAACAGAGGGGCTGAACCAGAGGGGCTGAAACAGAGGGGCTGAATCGGAGGGGCTGAAACTGAGGGCCTGAAACAGAGGGGCTGAAACAGAAGGCAAAAACCAGAGGGGCTGAAACAGTGGGGCTGATACAGAGGGGCTGAAACAGAGGGCGAGAAACAGAGGGGCTGAATCAGAGGGGCTGAAACAGAGGGCGAGAAACAGAGGGGCTGAATCAGACGGGCTGAATCAGAGGGGCTGAAACAGAGGGGCTGAAACAGAGGGCGAGAAACGAAGGTACTGAATCAGAGGGGCTGAAACAGAGAGGCTGAAACAGAGGGGCTGAAACAGATGGGCTGAAACAGAGAGCCTGAAAGAGAGGGGCTGATACAGAGGGGCTGAAATAGAGGGGCTGAAACAGAGGGGCTGAATCAGAGGGGCTGAAACAGAGGGCGAGAAACAGAGGGGCTGAAACAGAGGGGCTGAATCAGAGGGGTTGAAACAGAGGGGCTGAAACAGAGGGCGAGAAACAGAGAGGCTGAAACAGAGGGCGAGAAACAGAGGGGCTGAAACAGAGGGCGAGAAACAGAGGGGCTGAAACAGAGGGGCTGAAACAGAGTGGCTGAAACAGAGGGCGAGAAACAGAGGGGCTGAAACAGATGGCGAGAAACAGAGGGGCTGAAACAGAGGGCGAGTACAGAGGGGCTGAATCAGAGGGGCTGAAACAGAGGGCGAGAAACAGAGGGCCAGAAACAGAGGTCGAGAAACAGAGGGGCTGAAACAGAGGGGATGAAACAGAGGGCAAGAAACAGAGGGGCTGAAACAGAGGGCGAGAAACAGAGGGGCTGAAACAGAGGGGCTGAAACAGAGGGGCTGAAACAGAGGGGCTGAAACAGATGGGCTGAAACAGAGAGCCTGAAACAGAGGGGCTGAAACAGAGGGGCTGAAATAGAGGGGCTGAAACAGAGGGGCTGAATCAGAGGGGCTGAAACAGACGGGCTGAATCAGAGGGGCTGAAACAGAGGGCGAGAAACAGAGGGGCTGAAACAGAGGGGCTGAATCAGAGGGGTTGAAACAGAGGGGCTGAAACAGAGGGCGAGAAACAGAGAGGTTGAAACAGAGGGCGAGAAACAGAGGGGCTGAAACAGAGGGGCTGAAACAGAGTGGCTGAAACAGAGGGCGAGAAACAGAGGGGCTGAAACAGATGGCGAGAAACAGAGGGGCTGAAACAGAGGGCGAGAAACAGAGGGGCTGAATCAGAGGGGCTGAAACAGAGGGCGAGAAACAGAGGGCCAGAAACAGAGGGCGAGAAACAGAGGGGCTGAAACAGAGGGGATGAAACAGAGGGCAAGAAACAGAGGGGCTGAAACAGAGGGCGAGAAACAGAGGGGCTGAAACAGAGGGGCTGAAACAGAGGGGCTGAAACAGAGGGCGAGAAACAGAGGCTGAAACAGAGGGCGAGAAACAGAGGGGCTGAAACAGAGGGCGAGAAACAGAGGGGCTGAAACAGAGGGGCTGAAACAGAGCGGCTGAAACAGAGGGCGAGAAACAGAGGGGCTGAAACAGATGGCGAGAAACAGAGGGGCTGAAACAGAGGGCGAGAAACAGAGGGGCTGAATCAGAGGGGCTGAAACAGAGGGCGAGAAACAGAGGGGCTGAAACCGAGTGGTTGAAACAGAAGGGCTGAAACAGAGGGGCTGAACCAGAGGGGCTGAAACAGAGGGGCTGAATCGGAGGGGCTGAAACTGAGGGCCTGAAACAGAGGGGCTGAAACAGAAGGCAAAAACCAGAGGGGCTGAAACAGTGGGGCTGATACAGAGGGGCTGAAACAGAGGGCGAGAAACAGAGGGGCTGAATCAGAGGGGCTGAAACAGAGGGCGAGAAACAGAGGGGCTGAATCAGACGGGCTGAATCAGAGGGGCTGAAACAGAGGGGCTGAAACAGAGGGCGAGAAACGAAGGTACTGAATCAGAGGGGCTGAAACAGAGAGGCTGAAACAGAGGGGCTGAAACAGATGGGCTGAAACAGAGAGCCTGAAAGAGAGGGGCTGATACAGAGGGGCTGAAATAGAGGGGCTGAAACAGAGGGGCTGAATCAGAGGGGCTGAAACAGAGGGCGAGAAACAGAGGGGCTGAAACAGAGGGGCTGAATCAGAGGGGTTGAAACAGAGGGGCTGAAACAGAGGGCGAGAAACAGAGAGGCTGAAACAGAGGGCGAGAAACAGAGGGGCTGAAACAGAGGGCGAGAAACAGAGGGGCTGAAACAGAGGGGCTGAAACAGAGTGGCTGAAACAGAGGGCGAGAAACAGAGGGGCTGAAACAGATGGCGAGAAACAGAGGGGCTGAAACAGAGGGCGAGTACAGAGGGGCTGAATCAGAGGGGCTGAAACAGAGGGCGAGAAACAGAGGGCCAGAAACAGAGGTCGAGAAACAGAGGGGCTGAAACAGAGGGGATGAAACAGAGGGCAAGAAACAGAGGGGCTGAAACAGAGGGCGAGAAACAGAGGGGCTGAAACAGAGGGGCTGAAACAGAGGGGCTGAAACAGAGGGGCTGAAACAGATGGGCTGAAACAGAGAGCCTGAAACAGAGGGGCTGAAACAGAGGGGCTGAAATAGAGGGGCTGAAACAGAGGGGCTGAATCAGAGGGGCTGAAACAGACGGGCTGAATCAGAGGGGCTGAAACAGAGGGCGAGAAACAGAGGGGCTGAAACAGAGGGGCTGAATCAGAGGGGTTGAAACAGAGGGGCTGAAACAGAGGGCGAGAAACAGAGAGGTTGAAACAGAGGGCGAGAAACAGAGGGGCTGAAACAGAGGGGCTGAAACAGAGTGGCTGAAACAGAGGGCGAGAAACAGAGGGGCTGAAACAGATGGCGAGAAACAGAGGGGCTGAAACAGAGGGCGAGAAACAGAGGGGCTGAATCAGAGGGGCTGAAACAGAGGGCGAGAAACAGAGGGCCAGAAACAGAGGGCGAGAAACAGAGGGGCTGAAACAGAGGGGATGAAACAGAGGGCAAGAAACAGAGGGGCTGAAACAGAGGGCGAGAAACAGAGGGGCTGAAACAGAGGGGCTGAAACAGAGGGGCTGAAACAGAGGGCGAGAAACAGAGGGGCTGAAACAGAGGGCAACAAACAGAGGGGTGAAACAAAGGGCGAGAAACAGAGGGGCTGAAACAGAGGGGCTGAACCAGAGGGGCTGAAACAGAGGGGCTGAAACAGTGGGCGAGAAACAGAGAGGCTGAAACAGAGGGCGAGAAACAGAGGGGCTGAAACAGAGGGCGAGAAACAGAGGGGCTGAAACAGAGGGGCTGAAACAGAGGGCGAGAAACAGAGGGGCTGAAACAGATGGCGAGAAACAGAGGGGCTGAAACAGAGGGCGAGAAACAGAGGGGCTGAAACAGAGGGCGAGAAACAGAGGGGCTGAAACAGAGGGGCTGAAACAGAGGGCGAGAAACAGAGGGGCTGAAACAGAGGGGCTGAATCAGAGGGGTTGAAACAGAGGGGCTGAAACAGAGGGCGAGAAACAGAGAGGCTGAAACAGAGGGCGAGAAACAGAGGGGCTGAAACAGAGGGCGAGAAACAGAGGGGCTGAAACAGAGGGGCTGAAACAGAGTGGCTGAAACAGAGGGCGAGAAACAGAGGGGCTGAAACAGATGGCGAGAAACAGAGGGGCTGAAACAGAGGGCGAGAAACAGAGGGGCTGAATCAGAGGGGCTGAAACAGAGGGCGAGAAACAGAGGGGCTGAAACAGAGGGCGAGAAACAGAAGGCCAGAAACAGAGGGCGAGAAACAGAGGGGCTGAAACAGAGGGGATGAAACAGAGGGCAAGAAACAGAGGGGCTGAAACAGAGTGCGAGAAACAGAGGGGCTGAAAAAGAGGGGCTGAAACAGAGGGGCTGAAACAGAGGGCGAGAAACAGAGGGGCTGAAACAGAGGGCAACAAACAGAGGGGTGAAACAAAGGGCGAGAAACAGAGGGGCTGAAACAGAGGGGCTGAACCAGAGGGGCTGAAACAGAGGGGCTGAATCGGAGGGGCTGAAACAGAGGGGCTGAAACAGAGGGGCTGAAACAGAGGGCAAGAAACAGAGGGGCTGAAACAGTGGGGCTGAAACAGAGGGGCAGAAACAGAGGGCGAGAAACAGAGGGCGAGAAACAGAGGGGCTGAATCAGCGGGGCTGAAACAGAGGGCGAGAAACAGAGGGGCTGAATCAGACGGGCTGAATCAGAGGGGCTGAAACAGAGGGGCTGAAACAGAGGGCGAGAAACGAAGGTACTGAATCAGAGGGGCTGAAACAGAGGGGCTGAAACAGAGGGGCTGAAACAGACGGGCTGAAACAGAGAGCCTGAAACAGAGGGGCTGAAACAGAGGGGTTGAAATAGAGGGGCTGAAACAGAGGGGCTGAATCAGAGGGGCTGAAACAGACGGGCTGAATCAGAGGGGCTGAAACAGAGGTCGAGAAACAGAGGGGCTGAAACAGAGGGGCTGAATCAGAGGGGTTGAAACAGAGGGGCTGAAACAGTGGGCGAGAAACAGAGAGGCTGAAACAGAGGGCGAGAAACAGAGGGGCTGAAACAGAGGGCGAGAAACAGAGGGGCTGAAACAGAGGGGCTGAAACAGAGGGCGAGAAACAGAGGGGCTGAAACAGATGGCGAGAAACAGAGGGGCTGAAACAGAGGGCGAGAAACAGAGGGGCTGAATCAGAGGGGCTGAAACAGAGGGCGAGAAACAGAGCGGCTGAAACAGAGGGCGAGAAACAGAGGGGCTGAAACAGAGGTGCTGAAACAGAGGGTGAGAAACAGAGGGGCTGAAACAGAGGGCGAGAAACAGAGGGGCTGAAACAGAGGGGCTGAAACAGAGGGACTGATTCAGAGGGGCTGAAACAGAGGGCGAGAAACAGAGGCTGAAACAGAGGGCGAGAAACAGAGGGGCTGAAACAGAGGGCGAGAAACAGAGGGGCTGAAACAGAGGGGCTGAAACAGAGCGGCTGAAACAGAGGGCGAGAAACAGAGGGGCTGAAACAGATGGCGAGAAACAGAGGGGCTGAAACAGAGGGCGAGAAACAGAGGGGCTGAATCAGAGGGGCTGAAACAGAGGGCGAGAAACAGAGGGGCTGAAACCGAGTGGTTGAAACAGAAGGGCTGAAACAGAGGGGCTGAAACAGAGGGCGAGAAACAGAGGGGCTGAATCCGAGGGGCTGAATCAGAGGGGCTGAAACAGAGGGGCTGAATCAGAGGGGCTAAAACAGAAGGCGAGAAACAGAGGGGCTGAAACAGAGGGCGAGAAACAGAGGTCCACAAACAGAGGGCGAGAAACAGAGGGGCTGAAACAGAGGGGATGAAACAGAGGGCAAGAAACAGAGGGGCTGAAACAGAGGGCGAGAAACAGAGGGGCTGAAACAGAGGGGCTGAAACAGAGGGGCTGAAACAGAGGGCGAGAAACAGAGGGGCTGATACAGAGGGGGACAAACAGAGGGGTGAAACAAAGGGCGAGAAACAGAGGGGCTGAAACAGAGGGGCTGAACCAGAGGGGCTGAAACAGAGGGGCTGAATCGGAGGGGCTGAAACTGAGGGGCTGAAACAGAGGGGCTGAAACAGAAGGCAAAAAACAGAGGGGCTGAAACAGTGGGGCTGAAACAGAGGGGCAGAAACAGAGGGGCTGAAACAGAGGGCGAGAAACAGAGGGGCTGAATCAGAGGGGCTGAAACAGAGGGCGAGAAACAGAGGGGCTGAATCAGACGGGCTGAATCAGAGGGGCTGAAACAGAGGGGCTGAAACAGAGTGCGAGAAACGAAGGTACTGAATCAGAGGGGCTGAAACAGAGGGGTTGAAACAGAGGGGCTGAAACAGATGGGCTGAAACAGAGAGCCTGAAAGAGAGGGGCTGAAACAGAGGGGCTGAAACAGAGGGCGAGAAACAGAGGGGCTGAAACAGAGGGGCTGAATCAGAGGGGTTGAAACAGAGGGGCTGAAACAGAGGGCGAGAAACAGAGAGGCTGAAACAGAGGGCGAGAAACAGAGGGGCTGAAACAGAGGGCGAGAAACAGAGGGGCTGAAACAGAGGGGCTGAAACAGAGTGGCTGAAACAGAGGGCGAGAAACAGAGGGGCTGAAACAGATGGCGAGAAACAGAGGGGCTGAAACAGAGGGCGAGAAACAGAGGGGCTGAATCAGAGGGGCTGAAACAGAGGGCGAGAAACAGAGGGCCAGAAACAGAGGGCGAGAAACAGAGGGGCTGAAACAGAGGGGATGAAACAGAGGGCAAGAAACAGAGGGGCTGAAACAGAGGGCGAGAAACAGAGGGGCTGAAACAGAGGGGCTGAAACAGAGGGGCTGAAACAGAGGGCGAGAAACAGAGGGGCTGAAACAGAGGGCAACAAACAGAGGGGTGAAACAAAGGGCGAGAAACAGAGGGGCTGAAACAGAGGGGCTGAACCAGAGGGGCTGAAACAGAGGGGCTGAATCGGAGGGGCTGAAACAGAGGGGCTGAAACAGAGGGGCTGAAACAGAGGGCAAGAAACAGATGGGCTGAAACAGTGGGGCTGAAACAGAGGGGCATAAACAGAGGGCGAGAAACAGAGGGCGAGAAACAGAGGGGCTGAATCAGAGGGGCTGAAACAGAGGGCGAGAAACAGAGGGGCTGAATCAGACGGGCTGAATCAGAGGGGCTGAAACAGAGGGGCTGAAACAGAGGGCGAGAAACTAAGGTACTGAATCAGAGGGGCTGAAACAGAGGGGCTGAAACAGAGGGGCTGAAACAGACGGGCTGAAACAGAGAGCCTGAAACAGAGGGGCTGAAACAGAGGGGCTGAAATAGAGGGGCTGAAACAGAGGGGCTGAATCAGAGGGGCTGAAACAGACGGGCTGAATCAGAGGGGCTGAAACAGAGGGCGAGAAACAGAGGGGCTGAAACAGAGGGGCTGAATCAGAGGGGTTGAAACAGAGGGGCTGAAACAGAGGGCGAGAAACAGAGAGGCTGAAACAGAGGGCGAGAAACAGAGGGGCTGAAACAGAGGGCGAGAAACAGAGGGGCTGAAACAGAGGGGCTGAAACAGAGGGGCTGAAACAGAGGGCGAGAAACAGAGGGGCTGAAACAGATGGCGAGAAACAGAGGGGCTGAAACAGAGGGCGAGAAACAGAGGGGCTGAATCAGAGGGGCTGAAACAGAGGGCGAGAAACAGAGGGGCTGAAACAGAGGGCGAGAAACAGAGGGGCTGAAACAGAGGTGCTGAAACAGAGGGTGAGAAACAGAGGGGCTGAAACAGAGGGCGAGAAACAGAGTGGCTGAAACAGAGGGGCTGAAACAGAGGGACTGATTCAGAGGGGCTGAAACAGAGGGGCTGAATCAGAGGGGCTGAAACAGAGGGCGAGAAACAGAGGGGCTGAAACAGAGGTCGAGAAACAGAGGAGCAGAAACAGAGGGCGAGAAACAGAGGGGCTGAAACAGAGGGGCTGAAACAGAGGGCGAGAAACTAAGGTACTGAATCAGAGGGGCTGAAACAGAGGGGCTGAAACAGAGGGGCTGAAACAGACGGGCTGAAACAGAGAGCCTGAAACAGAGGGGCTGAAACAGAGGGGCTGAAATAGAGGGGCTGAAACAGAGGGGCTGAATCAGAGGGGCTGAAACAGACGGGCTGAATCAGAGGGGCTGAAACAGAGGGCGAGAAACAGAGGGGCTGAAACAGAGGGGCTGAATCAGAGGGGTTGAAACAGAGGGGCTGAAACAGAGGGCGAGAAACAGAGAGGCTGAAACAGAGGGCGAGAAACAGAGGGGCTGAAACAGAGGGCGAGAAACAGAGGGGCTGAAACAGAGGGGCTGAAACAGATGGGCTGAAACAGAGGGCGAGAAACAGAGGGGCTGAAACAGATGGCGAGAAACAGAGGGGCTGAAACAGAGGGCGAGAAACAGAGGGGCTGAATCAGAGGGGCTGAAACAGAGGGCGAGAAACAGAGGGGCTGAAACAGAGGGCGAGAAACAGAGGGGCTGAAACAGAGGTGCTGAAACAGAGGGTGAGAAACAGAGGGGCTGAAACAGAGGGTGAGAAACAGAGGGGTTGAAACAGAGGGGCTGAAACAGAGGGACTGATTCAGAGGGGCTGAAACAGAGGGGCTGAATCAGAGGGGCTGAAACAGAGGGCGAGAAACAGAGGGGCTGAAACAGAGGTCGAGAAACAGAGGAGCAGAAACAGAGGGTGAGAAACAGAGGGGCTGAAACAGAGGGGCTGAAACAGAGAGTGCGAAACAGAGGGGCTGAAACAGAGGGCGAGAAACAGAGGGGCTGAAACAGAGGGCGAGAAACAGAGGGGCTGAAACAGAGGGCAAGAAACAGAGGGGCTGAAACCGAGTGGCTGAAACAGAAGGGCTGGAACAGAGGGGCTGAAACAGAGGGCGAGAAACAGAGGGGCAGAAACAGAGGGCGAGAAACAGTGGGGCTGAAACAGAGGGGCTGAAAGAGAGGGCAAGAAACACAGGGGCTGAAACAGAGGGCGAGAAACAGAGGGGCTGAAACAGAGGGGCTGAAACAGAGGGGCTGAAACAGAGGGCGAGAAACAGAGGGGCTGAATCAGAGGGGCTGAACCAGAGGGGCTGAAACAGAGGGCCTGAATCAGAGGGGCTGAAACAAAAGGCGAGAAATAGAGGGGCTGAAACAGAGGGCGAGAAACAGAGGGGCAGAAACAGAGGGCGAGAAACAGTGGGGCTGAAACAGAGGGGCTGAAATAGAGGGCAAGAAACAGAGGGGCTGAAACAGAGGGCGAGAAACAGAGGGGCTGAAACAGAGGGGCTGAAACAGAGGGGCTGAAACAGAGGGCGAGAAACAGAGGGGCTGAAACAAAGGGGGAGAAACAGAGGGGCTGAAACAGAGGGGCAGAAACAGAGGGACTGAAACAGAGGGGCTGAATCGGAGGGGCTGAAACAGAGGGGCTGAAACAGAGGGGCTGAAACAGAGGGCAAGAAACAGAGGGGCTGAAACAGAGGGGCTGAAACAGAGGGGCAGAAACAGAGGGCGAGAAACAGAGGGGCTGAATCAGAGGGGCTGAATCAGAGGGGCTGAATCAGAGGGGCTGAAACAGAGGGCCTGAATCAGAGGGGCTGAAACAGAAGGCGAGAAACAGAGGGGCTGAAACAGAGGGTGAGAAACAGAGGGGCTGAAACAGAGGGCGAGAAACAGAGGGGCTGAAACAGAGGGGCTGATTCAGAGGGGCTGAAACAGAGGGCGAGAAACAGAGGGGCAGAAACAGAGGGCGAGAAACAGAGGAGCAGAAACAGAGGGCGAGAAACAGAGGGGCTGAAACAGAGGGGCTGAAACAGAGAGTGCGAAACAGAGGGGCTGAAACAGAGGGCGAGAAACAGAGGGGCTGAAACAGAGGGCGAGAAACAGAGGGGCTGAAACAGAGGGCAAGAAACAGAGGGGCTGAAACCGAGTGGCTGAAACAGAATGGCTGAAACAGAGGGGCTGAAACAGAGGGCGAGAAACAGAGGGGCTGAATCAGAGGGGCTGAATCAGAGGGGCTGAAACAGAGGGGCTGAATCAGAGGGGCTGAAACAGAAGGCGAGAAACAGAGGGGCTGAAACAGAGGGCGAGAAACAGAGGGCGAGAAACAGAGGGGCTGAAACAGAGGGGATGAAAAAAGGGCAAGGAACAGAGGGGCTGAAACAGAGGGCGAGAAACAGAGGGGCTGAAACAGAGGGGATGAAACAGAGGGGCTGAAACAGAGGGCGAGAACCAGAGGGGCTGAAACAGAGGGCGACAAACAGAGGGGCTGAAACAAAGGGCGAGAAACAGAGGGGCTGAAACCGAGGAGCTGAACCAGAGGGGCTGAAACAGAGGGGCTGAATCGGAGGGGCTGAAACAGAGGGGCTGAAACAGAGGGGCTGAAACAGAGGGCAAGAAACAGAGGGGCTGAAACAGTGGGGCTGAAACAGAGGGGCAGAAACAGAGGGCGAGAAACAGAGGGCGAGAAACAGAGGGGCTGAATCAGAGGGGCTGAAACAGAGGGCGAGAATCAGAGGGGCTGAATCAGAGGGGCTGAATCAGAGGGGCTGAAACAGAGGGGCTGAAACAGAGGGCGAGAAACTAAGGTACTGAATCAGAGGGGCTGAAACAGAGGGGCTGAAACAGAGGGGCTGAAACAGACGGGCTGAAACAGAGAGCCTGAAACAGAGTGGCTGAAACAGAGGTGCTGAAATAGAGGGTCTGATACAGAGGGGCTGAATCAGAGGGGCTGAAACAGAGGGGCTGAATCAGAGGGGCTGAAACAGAGGGCGAGAAACAGAGGGGCTGAAACAGAGGGCGAGAAACTAAGGTACTGAATCAGAGGGGCTGAAACAGAGGGGCTGAAACAGAGGGGCTGAAACAGACGGGCTGAAACAGAGAGCCTGAAACAGAGGGGCTGAAACAGAGGGGCTGAAATAGAGGGGCTGAAACAGAGGGGCTGAATCAGAGGGGCTGAAACAGACGGGCTGAATCAGAGGGGCTGAAACAGAGGGCGAGAAACAGAGGGGCTGAAACAGAGGGGCTGAATCAGAGGGGTTGAAACAGAGGGGCTGAAACAGAGGGCGAGAAACAGAGAGGCTGAAACAGAGGGCGAGAAACAGAGGGGCTGAAACACAGGGCGAGAAACAGAGGGGCTGAAACAGAGGGGCTGAAACAGAGGGGCTGAAACAGAGGGCGAGAAACAGAGGGGCTGAAACAGATGGCGAGAAACAGAGGGGCTGAAACAGAGGGCGAGAAACAGAGGGGCTGAATCAGAGGGGCTGAAACAGAGGGCGAGAAACAGAGGGGCTGAAACAGAGGGCGAGAAACAGAGGGGCTGAAACAGAGGTGCTGAAACAGAGGGTGAGAAACAGAGGGGCTGAAACAGAGGGCGAGAAACAGAGTGGCTGAAACAGAGGGGCTGAAACAGAGGGACTGATTCAGAGGGGCTGAAACAGAGGGGCTGAATCAGAGGGGCTGAAACAGAGGGCGAGAAACAGAGGGGCTGAAACAGAGGTCGAGAAACAGAGGAGCAGAAACAGAGGGCGAGAAACAGAGGGGCTGAAACAGGGGGGCTGAAACAGAGGGCGAGAAACTAAGGTACTGAATCAGAGGGGCTGAAACAGAGGGGCTGAAACAGAGGGGCTGAAACAGACGGGCTGAAACAGAGAGCCTGAAACAGAGGGGCTGAAACAGAGGGGCTGAAATAGAGGGGCTGAAACAGAGGGGCTGAATCAGAGGGGCTGAAACAGACGGGCTGAATCAGAGGGGCTGAAACAGAGGGCGAGAAACAGAGGGGCTGAAACAGAGGGGCTGAATCAGAGGGGTTGAAACAGAGGGGCTGAAACAGAGGGCGAGAAACAGAGAGGCTGAAACAGAGGGCGAGAAACAGAGGGGCTGAAACAGAGGGCGAGAAACAGAGGGGCTGAAACAGAGGGGCTGAAACAGATGGGCTGAAACAGAGGGCGAGAAACAGAGGGGCTGAAACAGATGGCGAGAAACAGAGGGGCTGAATCAGAGGGGCTGAAACAGAGGGCGAGAAACAGAGGGGCTGAAACAGAGGGCGAGAAACAGAGGGGCTGAAACAGAGGTGCTGAAACAGAGGGTGAGAAACAGAGGGGCTGAAACAGAGGGTGAGAAACAGAGGGGTTGAAACAGAGGGGCTGAAACAGAGGGACTGATTCAGAGGGGCTGAAACAGAGGGGCTGAATCAGAGGGGCTGAAACAGAGGGCGAGAAACAGAGGGGCTGAAACAGAGGTCGAGAAACAGAGGAGCAGAAACAGAGGGTGAGAAACAGAGGGGCTGAAACAGAGGGGCTGAAACAGAGAGTGCGAAACAGAGGGGCTGAAACAGAGGGCGAGAAACAGAGGGGCTGAAACAGAGGGCGAGAAACAGAGGGGCTGAAACAGAGGGCAAGAAACAGAGGGGCTGAAACCGAGTGGCTGAAACAGAAGGGCTGGAACAGAGGGGCTGAAACAGAGGGCGAGAAACAGAGGGGCAGAAACAGAGGGCGAGAAACAGTGGGGCTGAAACAGAGGGGCTGAAAGAGAGGGCAAGAAACAGAGGGGCTGAAACAGAGGGCGAGAAACAGAGGGGCTGAAACAGAGGGGCTGAAACAGAGGGGCTGAAACAGACGGCGAGAAACAGAGGGGCTGAATCAGAGGGGCTGAACCAGAGGGGCTGAAACAGAGGGCCTGAATCAGAGGGGCTGAAACAAAAGGCGAGAAATAGAGGGGCTGAAACAGAGGGCGAGAAACAGAGGGGCAGAAACAGAGGGCGAGAAACAGTGGGGCTGAAACAGAGGGGCTGAAACAGAGGGCAAGAAACAGAGGGGCTGAAACAGAGGGCGAGAAACAGAGGGGCTGAAACAGAGGGGCTGAAACAGAGGGCGAGAAACAGAGGGGCTGAAACAAAGGGGGAGAAACAGAGGGGCTGAAACAGAGGGGCAGAAACAGAGGGACTGAAACAGAGGGGCTGAATCGGAGGGGCTGAAACAGAGGGGCTGAAACAGAGGGGCTGAAACAGAGGGCAAGAAACAGAGGGGCTGAAACAGAGGGGCTGAAACAGAGGGGCAGAAACAGAGGGCGAGAAACAGAGGGGCTGAATCAGAGGGGCTGAATCAGAGGGGCTGAATCAGGGGGGCTGAAACAGAGGGCCTGAATCAGAGGGGCTGAAACAGAAGGCGAGAAACAGAGGGGCAGAAACAGAGGGCGAGAAACAGAGGAGCAGAAACAGAGGGCGAGAAACAGAGGGGCTGAAACAGAGGGGCTGAAACAGAGAGTGCGAAACAGAGGGGCTGAAACAGAGGGCGAGAAACAGAGGGGCTGAAACAGAGGGCGAGAAACAGAGGGGCTGAAACAGAGGGCAAGAAACAGAGGGGCTGAAACCGAGTGGCTGAAACAGAAGGGCTGAAACAGAGGGGCTGAAACAGAGGGCGAGAAACAGAGGGGCTGAATCAGAGGGGCTGAATCAGAGGGGCTGAAACAGAGGGGCTGAATCAGAGGGGCTGAAACAGAAGGCGAGAAACAGAGGGGCTGAAACAGAGGGCGAGAAACAGAGGGCCTGAAACAGAGGGCGAGAAACAGAGGGGCTGAAACAGAGGGGATGAAACAGAGGGCAAGGAACAGAGGGGCTGAAACAGAGGGCGAGAAACAGAGGGGCTGAAACAGAGGGGATGAAACAGAGGGGCTGAAACAGAGGGCGAGAACCAGAGTGGCTGAAACAGAGGGCGACAAACAGAGGGGCTGAAACAAAGGGCGAGAAACAGAGGGGCTGAAACCGAGGAGCTGAACCAGAGGGGCTGAAACAGAGGGGCTGAATCGGAGGGGCTGAAACAGAGGGGCTGAAACAGAGGGGCTGAAACAGAGGGCAAGAAACAGAGGGGCTGAAACAGTGGGGCTGAAACAGAGGGGCAGAAACAGAGGGCGAGAAACAGAGGGCGAGAAACAGAGGGGCTGAATCAGAGGGGCTGAAACAGAGGGCGAGAATCAGAGGGGCTGAATCAGAGGGGCTGAATCAGAGGGGCTGAAACAGAGGGGCTGAAACAGAGGGCGAGAAACTAAGGTACTGAATCAGAGGGGCTGAAACAGAGGGGCTGAAACAGAGGGGCTGAAACAGAGGGCGAGAATCAGAGGGGCTGAATCAGGGGGGCTGAAACAGAGGGGCTGAATCAGCGGGGCTGAAACAGAGGGCGATAAACAGAGGGGCTGAAACAGAGGGCGAGAAACAGAGGGGCAGAAACAGATGGCGAGAAACAGAGGGGTTGAAACAGAGGGGCTGAAACAGAGAGCGCGAAACAGAGGGGCTGAAACAGAGGGCTAGAAACAGAGAGGCTGAAACAGTGGGCGAGAAACAGAGGGCGAGAAACAGAGGGGCTGAAACAGAGGGTCTGAAACAGAGTGGCTGAAACAGAGGGTCTGATACAGATTGCGAGAAACAGAGGGGCTGAAACAGAGGGCGAAAAACAGAGGGGCTGAAACAGAGGGCGAGAAACAGACGGTGAGAAACAGAGGGCGAGAAACAGAGGGGCTGAAACAGAGGGGCTGAAACAGAGGGGCTGAAACAGAGGGGCTGAAACAGAGGGGCTGAATCAGAGGGGCTGAAACAGAGGGGCTGAATCAGAGGGGCTGAAACAGTGGGCGAGAAACGGAGGGGCTGAAACAGAGGGCGAGAAACAGAGGGGCTGAAACAGAGGGCAAGAAACAGAGAGGCTGAAACAGAGGGGCTGAAACAGAGAGCGAGAAACAGAGGGTCTGAATCAGAGGGGCTGAATCAGAGGGGCTGAACCAGCGGGGTTGAAAACGAGGGCGAGAAACAGAGGGGCTGAAACAGAGGGGCTGAAACAGAGGGATTGAAACAGAGCGCGAGAAACAGAGGGGCTGAAACAGAGAGCGCGAAACAGAGGGGCTGAAACAGAGGGCGAGAAACAGAAGGGCTGAAACAGAGGGGCTGAAACAGAGGGTCTAAATCAGAGGGGCTGAAACAGAGGGCGAGAAACAGAGGGGCTGAAACAGAGGGCGAGAAACAGAGGGGCTGTAACAGAAGGGCTGAAACAGAGGGGCTGAAACAGAGGGGCTGAAACAGAGGGCGAGAAACAGAGGGGCTGAAACAGAGGGCAAGAAACAGAGAGGCTGAAACAGAGGGGCTGAAACAGAGAGCGAGAAACAGAGGGGCTGAATCAGAGGGGCTGAATCAGAGTGGCTGAAACAGAGAGTGCGAAACAGAGGGGCTGAAACAGAGGGGCTGAAACAGAGGGACTAAATCAGAGGGGCTGAAACAGAAGGCGAGAAACAGAGGGGCTGAAACAGAGGGGCTGAAACAAAAGGGCTTAAACAGAGGGGCTGAAACAGAGGGCGAGAATCAGAGGGGCTGAATCAGGGGGGCTGAAACAGAGGGGCTGAATCAGCGGGGCTGAAACAGAGGGCGAGAAACAGAGGGGCTGAAACAGAGGGCGAGAAACAGAGGGGCTGATACAGAGGGGCTGATACAGAAGGGCTGAAACAGAGGGGCTGAAACAGAGGGCGAGAATCAGAGGGGCTGAATCAGGGGGGCTGAAACAGAGGGCGAGAAACAGAGGGGATGAAACAGAGGGCGAGAAACAGAGGGGCAGAAACAGTGGGCGAAAAACAGAGGGGCTGAAACAGAGGGGCTGAAACAGAGAGTGCGAAACAGAGGGGCTGAAACAGAGGGCTAGAAACAGAGAGGCTAAAACAGAGGGCGAGAAACAGAGGGCGAGAAACAGAGGGGCTGAAACAGAGGGGCTGAAACAGAGTGGCTGAAACAGAGGGTCTGATACTGAGGGCGAGAAACAGAGGGGCTGAAACAGAGGGCGAAAAACAGAGGGGCTGAAACAGAGGGCGAGAAACAGACGGTGAGAAACAGAGGGCGAGAAACAGAGGGGCTGAAACAGAGGGGCTGAAGCAGAGGGGCTGAAACAGAGGGCGAGAAACAGAGGGGCTGAAACAGAGGGCAAGAAACAGAGAGGCTAAAACAGAGGGGCTGAAACAGAGAGCGAGAAACAGAGGGGCTGAACCAGAGGGGCTGAAAACGAGGGCGAGAAACAGAGGGGCTGAAACAGAGGGCGAGAAACAGAGGGGCTGAAACAGAGGGGCTGAAACAGAGGGGCTGAAACAGAGGGCGAGAAACAGAGGGGCTGAAACAGAGGGCGAGAAACAGAGGGGCTGGAACAGATGGCGAGAAACAGAGGGGCTAAATCAGAGGGGCTGGAACAGAGGGCGAGAAACAGAGGGGCTGAAACAGAGGGCGAGAAACAGAGGGGCTGAAACAGAGGGGCTGAAACAGAGGGGCTGAAACAGAGGAGCTGAAACAGAGCGCGAGAAACAGAGGGGCCGAAAAAGAGGGGGTGAATGAGAGGTTCTGATTCAGAGGGGCTGAAACAGAGGGGCTGAATCAGAGGGGCTGAAACAGAGGGCGAGAAACAGAGGGCCTGAAACAGAGTGGCTGAAACAGAGAGTGCGAAACAGAGGGGCTGAAACAGAGGGCGAGAAACAGAGGGGCTGAAACAGAGGGGCTGAAACAGAGGGACTAAATCAGAGGGGCTGAAACAGAAGGCGAGAAACAGAGGGGCTGAAACAGAGGGGCTGAAACAAAGGGCGAGAAACAGAGGGGCTGAAACAGAGTGCGAGAAACAGAGGGGCTGATACAGAGGGGCTGAAACAGAAGGGCTGAAACAGAGGGGCTGAAACAGAGGGCGAGAATCAGAGGGGCTGAATCAGGGGGGCTGAAACAGAGGGGCTGAATCAGCGGGGCTGAAACAGAGGGCGATAAACAGAGGGGCTGAAACAGAGGGCGAGAAACAGAGGGGCAGAAACAGATGGCGAGAAACAGAGGGGCTGAAACAGAGGGGCTGAAACAGAGAGCGCGAAACAGAGGGGCTGAAACAGAGGGCTAGAAACAGAGAGGCTGAAACAGAGGGCGAGAAACAGAGGGCGAGAAACAGAGGGGCTGAAACAGAGGGTCTGAAACAGAGTGGCTGAAACAGAGGGTCTGATACAGATTGCGAGAAACAGAGGGGCTGAAACAGAGGGCGAAAAACAGAGGGGCTGAAACAGAGGGCGAGAAACAGACGGTGAGAAACAGAGGGCGAGAAACAGAGGGGCTGAAACAGAGGGGCTGAAACAGAGGGGCTGAAACAGAGGGGCTGAAACAGAGGGGCTGAATCAGAGGGGCTGAAACAGAGGGGCTGAATCAGAGGGGCTGAAACAGTGGGCGAGAAACGGAGGGGCTGAAACAGAGGGCGAGAAACAGAGGGGCTGAAACAGAGGGCAAGAAACAGAGAGGCTGAAACAGTGGGGCTGAAACAGAGAGCGAGAAACAGAGGGTCTGAATCAGAGGGGCTGAATCAGAGGGGCTGAACCAGCGGGGTTGAAAACGAGGGCGAGAAACAGAGGGGCTGAAACAGAGGGGCTGAAACAGAGGGATTGAAACAGAGCGCGAGAAACAGAGGGGCTGAAACAGAGAGCGCGAAACAGAGGGGCTGAAACAGAGGGCGAGAAACAGAAGGGCTGAAACAGAGGGGCTGAAACAGAGGGTCTAAATCAGAGGGGCTGAAACAGAGGGCGAGAAACAGAGGGGCTGAAACAGAGGGCAAGAAACAGAGAGGCTAAAACAGAGGGGCTGAAACAGAGAGCGAGAAACAGAGGGGCTGAACCAGAGGGGCTGAAAACGCGGGCGAGAAACAGAGGGGCTGAAACAGAGGGCGAGAAACAGAGGGGCTGAAACAGAGGGGCTGAAACAGAGGGGCTGAAACAGAGGGCGAGAAACAGAGGGGCTGAAACAGAGGGCGAGAAACAGAGGGGCTGGAACAGATGGCGAGAAACAGAGGGGCTAAATCAGAGGTGCTGGAACAGAGGGCGAGAAACAGAGGGGCTGAAACAGAGGGCGAGAAACAGAGGGGCTGAAACAGAGGGGCTGAAACAGAGGGGCTGAAACAGAGGAGCTGAAACAGAGCGCGAGAAACAGAGGGGCCGAAAAAGAGGGGGTGAATCAGAGGTTCTGATTCAGAGGGGCTGAAACAGAGGGGCTGAATCAGAGGGGCTGAAACAGAGGGCGAGAAACAGAGGGCCTGAAACAGAGTGGCTGAAACAGAGAGTGCGAAACAGAGGGGCTGAAACAGAGGGCGAGAAACAGAGGGGCTGAAACAGAGGGGCTGAAACAGAGGGACTAAATCAGAGGGGCTGAAACAGAAGGCGAGAAACAGAGGGGCTGAAACAGAGGGGCTGAAACAAAGGGCGAGAAACAGAGGGGCTGAAACAGAGTGCGAGAAACAGAGGGGCTGATACAGAGGGGCTGAAACAGAAGGGCTGAAACAGAGGGGCTGAAACAGAGGGCGAGAATCAGAGGGGCTGAATCAGGGGGGCTGAAACAGAGGGGCTGAATCAGCGGGGCTGAAACAGAGGGCGATAAACAGAGGGGCTGAAACAGAGGGCGAGAAACAGAGGGGCAGAAACAGATGGCGAGAAACAGAGGGGCTGAAACAGAGGGGCTGAAACAGAGAGCGCGAAACAGAGGGGCTGAAACAGAGGGCTAGAAACAGAGAGGCTGAAACAGAGGGCGAGAAACAGAGGGCGAGAAACAGAGGGGCTGAAACAGAGGGTCTGAAACAGAGTGGCTGAAACAGAGGGTCTGATACAGATTGCGAGAAACAGAGGGGCTGAAACAGAGGGCGAAAAACAGAGGGGCTGAAACAGAGGGCGAGAAACAGACGGTGAGAAACAGAGGGCGAGAAACAGAGGGGCTGAAACAGAGGGGCTGAAACAGAGGGGCTGAAACAGAGGGGCTGAAACAGAGGGGCTGAATCAGAGGGGCTGAAACAGAGGGGCTGAATCAGAGGGGCTGAAACAGTGGGCGAGAAACGGAGGGGCTGAAACAGAGGGCGAGAAACAGAGGGGCTGAAACAGAGGGCAAGAAACAGAGAGGCTGAAACAGAGGGGCTGAAACAGAGAGCGAGAAACAGAGGGTCTGAATCAGAGGGGCTGAATCAGAGGGGCTGAACCAGCGGGGTTGAAAACGAGGGCGAGAAACAGAGGGGCTGAAACAGAGGGGCTGAAACAGAGGGATTGAAACAGACGGGCTGAAACAGAGGGCTAGAAACAGAGAGGCTGAAACAGAGGGCGAGAAACAGAGGGGCTGAAACAGAGGGCGAGAAACAGAGGGGCAGAAACAGTGGGCGAAAAACAGAGGGGCTGAAACAGAGGGGCTGAAACAGAGAGTGCGAAACAGAGGGGCTGAAACAGAGGGCTAGAAACAGAGAGGCTAAAACAGAGGGCGAGAAACAGAGGGCGAGAAACAGAGGGGCTGAAACAGAGGGGCTGAAACAGAGTGGCTGAAACAGAGGGTCTGATACTGAGGGCGAGAAACAGAGGGGCTGAAACAGAGGGCGAAAAACAGAGGGGCTGAAACAGAGGGCGAGAAACAGACGGTGAGAAACAGAGGGCGAGAAACAGAGGGGCTGAAACAGAGGGGCTGAAGCAGAGGGGCTGAAACAGAGGGGCTGAAACAGAGGGGCTGAATCAGAGGGGCTGAAACAGAGGGGCTGAATCAGAGGGGCTGAAACAGTGCGCGAGAAACGGAGGGTCTGAAACAGAGGGGCTGAAACAGAGGCGCTGACAAAGAGGGCGAGAAACAGAGGGGCTGAAACAGTGGGGCTGAAACAGAGGGGCTGAAACAGAGGGTCTGATACTGAGGGCGAGAAACAGAGGGGCTGAAACAGAGGGGCTGAAACAGAGGGACTAAATCAGAGGGGCTGAAACAGAAGGCGAGAAACAGAG